>NC_090335.1:56958907-58323907 GCF_035084215.1 Heptranchias perlo
TCCTACCCCCCCTCCTCCTCCTGCTACCACGCTCCTACCCCTCCCTCCTCCTCCTGCAACCACGCTCCTACCCCCCCTCCTCCTCCTGCAACCACGCTCCTCCTCCCCCTCCTGCAACCACGCTCCTCCTCCCCCTCCTGCAACCACCACGCTCCTCCTCCCCCTCCTCCAGCCATCACGCTCGTAACCCCCCTCCTCCTGCAACCACACTCCTACCACTACGCTCCTACCACCACGCTCCTAAACCCCCCCTCCTCCTGCAACCACGCTCCTACCCCCTCCTCCTCCTGCAACCACGCTCCTACCCCCCCTCCTCCTCCTGCAACCACGCTCCTACCCCCCCTCCTCCTCCTGCAACCACGCTCCTCCTCCCCCTGCAACCACCACGCTCCTCCTCCCCCTGCAACCACCACGCTCCTCCTCCCCCTGCAACCACCACGCTCCTCCTCCCCCTGCAACCACCACGCTCCTCCTCCCCTGCAACCACCACGCTCCTCCTCCCCCTGCAACCACCACGCTCCTCCTCCCCCTGCAACCACCACGCTCCTCCTCCCCCTGCAACCACCACGCTCCTCCTCCCCCTCCTCCAGCCACCACGCTCGTAACCCCCCTCCTCCTGCAACCACGCTCCTACCCCCCTCCTCCTCCTGCAACCACGCTCCTACCCCCCTCCTCCTCCTGCAACCACGCTCCTACCCCCCTCCTCCTGCAACCACGCTCCTAACCCCCTCCTCCTCCTGCAACCACGCTCCTACCCCCCTCCTCCTGCAACCACGCTCCTCCCCCCCCTCTCTTCCTCCTGCAACCACGCTCCTACCCCCCCTCTTCCTGCTCCTGCAACCACGCTCCTACCCCCCCCTCTTCCTGCTCCTGCAACCACGCTCCTACCCCCCCCCCCCCTCTTCCTCCTGCAACCACGCTCCTACCCCCCCCCCCCTCTTCCTCCTGCAACCACGCTCCTACCACCCCCCCCTTCCTCCTGCAACCACGCTCCTACCACCCCCCCCCCTCCTCCTCCTGCAACCACGCTCCTCCTCCTCCCCCCCCCACCACCACGCCCCTCCTCCTCCTCCCCCCCACCACCACGCCCCCTCCTCCTCCTTCCCCCCACCACCACGCCCCTCCTCCTCCTCCCCACCACCACCACGCCCCTCCTCCTCCTCCCCCCCCACCACCACGCCCCTCCTCCTCCCCCCCCACCACCACGCCCCTCCTCCTCCCCCCACCACCACCACGCCCCTCCTCCTCCCCTCGCCACCACGCCCCTCCTCCTCCCTCGCCACCAAGCCCCTCCTCCTCCTCCCGCCACCACCCTCCCCCTGCCACCACCCTCCCCCTGCCACCACGCCACCCCCTCCCCCTGCCACCACGCCACCCCCTCCCCTGCCACCACGCCACCCCTCCCCCTGCCACCACGCCACCCCCTCCCCCTGCCACCACGCCACCCCCTCCCCCTGCCACCATGCCACCCTCCCCCTGCAACCACGCCACCCTCCCCCTGCAACCACGCCACCCTCCCCCTGCAACACGCTCCTCCTCCCCCCCCTGCAACCACGCTCCTCCTCCCCCCCCCCCCTGCAACCACGCTCCTCCTCCCCCCCCCTGCAACCACGCTCCTCCTCCCCCTCCTGCAACCACGCTTCCTCCTCCCCCTCCTGCAACCACGCTCCTCCTCCCCCTCCTGCAACCACCACGCTCCTCCTCCCCCTGCAACCACCACGCTCCTCCTCCCCTGCAACCACCACGCTCCTCCTCCCCCTGCAACCACCACGCTCCTCCTCCCCCTGCAACCACCACGCTCCTCCTCCCCTGCAACCACCACGCTCCTCCTCCCCCTGCAACCACCACGCTCCTCCTCCCCCTGCAACCACCACGCTCCTCCTCCCCCTCCTCCAGCCACCACGCTCATAACCCCCCTCCTCCTGCAACCACACTCCTACCACCACGCTCCGACCACCACGCTCCTAACCCCCCCTCCTCCTCCTGCAACCACGCTCCTACCCCCCCTCCTCCTCCTGCAACCACGCTCCTACCCCCCCTCCTCCTCCTGCAACCACGCTCCTACCCCCCCTCCTCCTCCTGCAACCACGCTCCTCCTCCCCCTCCTGCAACCACGCTCCTCCTCCCCCTCCTGCAACCACGCTCCTCCTCCCCCTCCTGCAACCACCACGCTCCTCCTCCCCCTGCAACCACACGCTCCTCCTCCCCCTCCTCCAGCCATCACGCTCGTAACCCCCCTCCTCCTGCAACCACACTCCTACCACCACGCTCCTAAACCCCCCCTCCTCCTGCAACCACGCCCCGACCCCCTCCTCCTCCTGCAACCACGCTCCTACCCCCCCTCCTCCTCCTGCAACCATGCTCCTACCCCCCTCCACCTCCTGCTGCAACCACGCTCCTACCCCCCCTCCTCCTCCTCCTGCAACCACGCTCCTACCCCCCCCTCCTCCTCCTGCAACCACGCTCCTCCTCCCCCCCCTGCAACCACGCTCCTCCTCCCCTCCTGCAACCACGCTCCTCCTCCCCCTCCTGCAACCACCACGCTCCTCCTCCCCCTGCAACCACCACGCTCCTCCTCCCCCTGCAACCACCACGCTCCTCCTCCCCCTGCAACCACCACGCTCCTCCTCCCCCTGCAACCACCACGCTCCTCCTCCCCCTCCTCCAGCCACCACGCTCCTCCTCCCCCTCCTCCTCCTGCAACCATGCTCCTACCCCCCCTCCTCCTCCTGCAACCACGCTCCTCCTCCCCCTGCAACCACCACGCTCCTCCTCCCCCTGCAACCACCACGCTCCTCCTCCCCCTGCAACCACCACGCTCCTCCTCCCCCTGCAACCACCACGCTCCTCCTCCCCCTGCAACCACCACGCTCCTCCTCCCCCTCCTCCAGCCATCACGCTCGTAACCCCCCTCCTCCTGCAACCACACTCCTACCACCACGCTCCTAAACCCCCCCCTCCTCCTGCAACCACGCCCCGACCCCCTCCTCCTCCTGCAACCACGCTCCTACCCCCCTCCTCCTCCTGCAACCATGCTCCTACCCCCCCTCCACCTCCTGCTGCAACCACGCTCCTACCCCCCCTCCTCCTCCTCCTGCAACCACGCTCCTACCCCCCCTCCTCCTCCTGCAACCACGCTCCTCCTCCCCCCCCTGCAACCACGCTCCTCCTCCCCCTCCTGCAACCACGCTCCTCCTCCCCCTCCTGCAACCACCACGCTCCTCCTCCCCCTGCAACCACCACGCTCCTCCTCCCCCTGCAACCACCACGCTCCTCCTCCCCCTGCAACCACCACGCTCCTCCTCCCCCTGCAACCACCACGCTCCTCCTCCCCCTCCTCCAGCCACCACGCTCCTCCTCCCCCTCCTCCTCCTGCAACCATGCTCCTACCCCCCCCTCCTCCTCCTGCAACCACGCTCCTCTCCCCCTCCTCCTCCTGCAACCCACGCTCCTCCTCCCCCTCCTGTACCACGCTCCTCCTCCCCCTCCTGCAACCACGCTCCTCCTCCCCCTCCTGCAACCACCACGCTCCTCCTCCCCTGCAACCACCACGCTCCTCCTCCCCCTCCTCCAGCCATCACGCTCGTAACCCCCCTCCTCCTGCAACCACACTCCTACCACCACGCTCCTAAACCCCCCCCTCCTCCTGCAACCACGCCCCGACCCCCTCCTCCTCCTGCAACCACGCTCTACCCCCCTCCTCCTCCTGCAACCATGCTCCTACCCCCCCTCCACCTCCTGCTGCAACCACGCTCCTACCCCCCCCTCCTCCTCCTCCTGCAACCACGCTCCTACCCCCCCTCCTCCTCCTGCAACCACGCTCCTCCTCCCCCCCTGCAACCACGCTCCTCCTCCCCCTCCTGCAACCACGCTCCTCCTCCCCCTCCTGCAACCACGCTCCTCCTCCCCTCCTGCAACCCACCACGCTCCTCCTCCCCCTGCAACCACCACGCTCCTCCTCCCCCTGCAACCACCACGCTCCTCCTCCCCCTGCAACCACCACGCTCCTCCTCCCCCTGCAACCACCACGCTCCTCCTCCCCCTGCAACCACCACGCTCCTCCTCCCCCTCCTCCAGCCACCACGCTCCTCCTCCCCCTCCTCCTCCTGCAACCATGCTCCTACCCCCCCTCCTCCTCCTGCAACCACGCTCCCTCCTCCCCCTGCAACCACCACGCTCCTCCTCCCCCTGCAACCACCACGCTCCTCCTCCCCCTGCAACCACCACGCTCCTCCTCCCCCTGCAACCACCACGCTCCTCCTCCCCCTCCTCCAGCCACCACGCTCGTAACCCCCCTCCTCCTGCAACCACACTCCTACCCCCCTCCTCCTCCTGCAACCACGCTCCTACCCCCCTCCTCCTCCTGCAACCATGCTCCTCCTCCCCCTCCTGCAACCACGCTCCTCCTCCCCCTCCTGCAACCACGCTCCTCCTCCCCCTCCTGCACCACCACGCTCCTCCTCCCCCTGCAACCACCACGCTCTCCTCCCCCTGCAACCACCACGCTCCTCCTCCCCCTGCAACCACCACGCTCCTCCTCCCCCTGCAACCACCACGCTCCTCCTCCCCCTCCTCCAGCCATCACGCTCGTAACCCCCCTCCTCCTGCAACCACACTCCTACCACCACGCTCCTACCACCACGCTCCTAAACCCCCCCCTCCTCCTGCAACCACGCCCCGACCCCCTCCTCCTCCTGCAACCACGCTCCTACCCCCCTCCTCCTCCTGCAACCATGCTCCTACCCCCCCTCCTCCTCCTGCTACCACGCTCCTACCCCCCCTCCTCCTCCTGCAACCACGCTCCTACCCCCCCTCCTCCTCCTGCAACCACGCTCCTCCTCCCCCTCCTGCAACCACGCTCCTCCTCCCCCTCCTGCAACCACCACGCTCCTCCTCCCCCTCCTCCAGCCATCACGCTCGTAACCCCCCTCCTCCTGCAACCACACTCCTACCACTACGCTCCTACCACCACGCTCCTAAACCCCCCCTCCTCCTGCAACCACGCTCCTACCCCCTCCTCCTCCTGCAACCACGCTCCTACCCCCCCTCCTCCTCCTGCAACCACGCTCCTACCCCCCCTGCCTCCTCCTGCAACCACGCTCCTCCTCCCCCTGCAACCACCACGCTCCTCCTCCCCCTGCAACCACCACGCTCCTCCTCCCCCTGCAACCACCACGCTCCTCCTCTCCCCTGCAACCACCACGCTCCTCCTCCCCCTGCAACCACCACGCTCCTCCTCCCACTGCAACCACCACGCTCCTCCTCCCCCTGCAGCCACCACGCTCCTCCTCCCCCTCCTCCAGCCACCACGCTCGTAAACCCCCCTCCTCCTGCAACCACGCTCCTACCCCCCTCCTCCTCCTGCAACCACGCTCCTACCCCCCTCCTCCTCCTGCAACCACGCTCCTACCCCCCTCCTCCTGCAACCACGCTCCTAACCCCTCCTCCTCCTGCAACCACGCTCCTAACCCCCCTCCTCCTCCTGCAACCACGCTCCTACCCCCCTCCTCCTGCAACCACGCTCCTCCCCCCCCTCTCTTCCTCCTGCAACCACGCTCCTACCCCCCCCTCTTCCTGCTCCTGCAACCACGCTCCTACCCCCCCCCCCCTCTTCCTCCTGCAACCACGCTCCTACCACCCCCCCCCCTCTTCCTCCTGCAACCACGCTCCTACCACCCCCCCCCCCTTCCTCCTGCAACCACGCTCCTACCACCCCCCCCCCCTCTTCCTCCTGCAACCACGCTCCTACCACCCCCCCCCCCTCTTCCTCCTGCAACCACGCTCCTACCACCCCCCCCTCTTCCTCCTGCAACCACGCTCCTACCACCCCCCCCCCCCTTCCTCCTGCAACCACGCTCCTACCACCCCCTCTCCCTCCCTCCCCCCCCCTCCCCTCCCCCCCCCCTCCCCCCCTCCCCCCCCCCTCCCCCCCCCTCCCCCCCTCCCCCCCCCCCCCCCCCCCCTCCCTCCCCCCCCCCCCCCCCCCCCCCCCCCTCCCCCCCCCCCCCCCCCCTCCCCCCCTCCCCCCCCCCCCCCTCCCCCCCTTCCTCCTGCAACCACGCTCCTACCACCCCCTCTCCCCCCTCCCTCCCCCTCCCCCCCTCCCTCCCTCCCCCCCCTCCCCCCCCCCCTCTCCCTCCCTCCCCCTCCCCCCCTCCCTCCCTCCCCCCCCCCTCCCCCCCCCCCCCTCCCCCCCCCCCGTCCCCCCTCCCCCCCCCCCTCCCCCCCCCCCTCCCCCCCCCCCTCCCCCCCCCCCCTCCCCCTCTCTTCCTCCTGCAACCACGCTCCTACCTCCACCTCCAACCACACACCTCCCCCTCAATCACGCTCCCCCCCCCCCCCCCCCGGCCGTTCGTCCGGGCCGCCCTCGCCCTATGTCCCCTCCGTGCCAGTTACCGAGGCCTGTACACCTCATCCTAGAGCACCGCTCCAACCCGTAAAATGCAGTAGCAAATAAAAGACGGCAAAACCCAGGCCGCGGCTGTTGGCCACCGACAAACCGGGCATCTGGGGGCGGCGGGTAGTCGATGATAAGGATGAGCTTCACCCACCTGCCGCCGCTTTCAACCCGCTCCTGCCGCGCGCGCGCGCCCGCCCGCCCAAAGCTGCAAAACTGACTCAGCGCGAGCGGACGCTACCCACAATCCACCGCCTGACAAACCAACCGCCCACCCCCCCCCACGTGGGGCAGCACCGCGCTATGGAATGCCTCGCGGATTCGCGCGCAATGCTCACCGCCTTTGTCCCGTTCCAATTTTAGTCCGTGTGTTTGCTCCAGCCCTTCCACTGCGTTCATACTCCGCTTTGCTTTTTCGAACCTGCCCCTCATTTGAATTTACATGTTACATCCGCAGAGTCGAGTGAGATTTAGGACCAAGAAGACATCTGGGCAACAGCGATCACAACATTGTAAGGTTTAAGAACAAAGATTGAGAAGGCAAGGTGGCTATCCGCAGGTCCAGGATGGAAGTCGCCCACGGTGGCTGGCGGTCGCTCCGACTGTCTGGTTCTCTTCCGAGGAATTCTCCGCGCCCGGGTGGCCCTGGAGAGGGAGCGCGCGGTGTCTGCCGGTACGCTTGAGGCTTTCCGCGACCGGTGGGCACCGCAGGGGCTGGAGTGCATCCTGGACCGAGATAATAAAATTATAATTTGAACAATTAGTTTGGGTTTATTGGTTAAAAAAAAAGAAGAAAAAAAGATTGAGAAGGATGTAAGTAAAACAAAGATCAAAGTAATAAATTGCATAAGAATGGAACTAGGGAAAATAAAGTGGAAAAAGTTACTGATAAAGAAATAGAACAGCAGTGAGAAACATTTAAAATGGTGATCAATAGAGTCCAGGAGAACTATATCCCACTAAAAAGCAAGAACAAAGTAGCCAGTAATGATACACCATGGATGAATAAAGAAATAAGGACAAAATTGAAACTGAAGAAAAAGGCATACACTAAGTACATAGACAACAAAAGAGCGGATGACAAAAGGGAATGCGAAAAGGTTCAGAAAGAAGATGAAAAAACAATTAGGAAGGCAAAGAGAAACTACGAAATTAAATTATCAAGGAATATAAAAAGAAATAGTTAAGTATTCCACAGACAAATAACATAAGAAAAATCGGGATAGGGATAGGGTCACTAAGGGATACGCATGATAGACTCACAAATAATGACAGCAAAACGTTGCCTCAGTATTTACTGCTTGGATAATAAGATTCTAAATGGGGTAGAGGAGCAGAGGGATCTGGGGGTACAGATACACAAATCACTAAAAGTAGGTTAATAAGGCGATTTAAAAAAGCAAACAAAGCACTGGAGTTCATTTCTAGAGGGTTAGAGTTGAAAAGCAGAGAAGTTATGTTAAACTTGTATAGAACCTTGGTTAGACCACAGTTCTGGTCTCCACATTATAAAAAGGATATAGAGACACTGGAGAAGGTACAAAAATGATTTACTAGGATGATACCAGAACTGAAAGGATATCCTTGTCAGGAAAGATTGAGCAAGCTGGGGTTCTTTTCTCTAGAAAAGAGAAGATTGAGGGGTGACCTGAAAGAGGTCTTTAAGATTATGAAAGGGTTTGATAGGGTAGATGAAGAGACAATGTTTCCACTTGTGGGGGAGACCAGAACTAGGGGCCATAAATATAAGATAGTCATTAATAAATCCAAATGGGAATTCAGGAGAAACTTCTTTACCCAGAGGGTGGTTAGAATGTAGAACTCACTACCACAAGGAGTAGTTGATGCTATTATCATAGATGCATTTAAGGGGAAGCTGGATAAACACATGAGAGAGAAAGGAATAGAAGGATGTGCTGATATGGTTACATGAAGTAGGGAGGGAGGAGGCGGAGGTGGAGCATCAACACTGGCATGGACCTGTTGAGCTGAATGGCCTGTACATGTCTCTGTGCTGTAGATCTTATGTAATTCTATGTAGTAAATAAATAACTGATAAAAAGATGGAAGTGATTATCAGGAACAACCCATTGAATTTCACAAGACAGAAGGAGACTATTTTCCCATCATCTTTGTGCTGGCTCTTCATTAGAATAATCTAAAACTAATCCCCAAACTCTCATAACCCTGTATATTTTTCTGCTTCAACATATCTTAAACAATGCAATGGTCTCTGCCTCACTCCCCGTGACATTTTTCCTATTCTCTCTCATCACTCTTGTGACAAAACCATTAGTAAGTTTATAAATCTCTATTATATCTACTTTTAGCCACCTCTGCTGCAGTGGAAATAGTCCCAACATTTCAAATGTATCCTCATAATTATAGTTTCCGATCCTTGGCATCATCCTGGTAAATCTTTGCAGTACTCTATGGCTTTAAAATCCTTTCAATGAAGAAGTGCCAACAACTGCACACAGTACTCTAACCATGGCCTAACCAATGCTTTGTACAAATTTATAATTATTTCTTACCTTTGCACTCAATGCCCCATTTATAAACTCTTTAAGTGTATACTTTCATTCCTTGTTTTTCCTCCCAAAATATATTACCTCACACTTATAGAAAGAAAGAACTTGCATTCATATAGTGCCTTTCTCAATCTCAGGATGTCCCAAAGCATTTCACAGCCAATGAAGTACTTTTTAAATGTAGTCACTGTTGTAGGAAAACATGGTAGCCAATTTGCACATAGTTTTATTTTCTCCCTCAAATTGCACCACTAAAAACAGGTTATCTGGTCATTTATTGATTTGGTGTTACTAGAACTTTGCTATTTGCAAATTGGTTGCCACGATTGCCTACATAACAACAGTGACTGCACTTCAAAAGTATACCATTGGTTCCCAGCCCATTTTCTTCCCATCTTCTTCCCATCTACCCTTGATCCCGCTGCTCACTTGGACCACCTGCCTGTAGTCCTTGGGGTTGTGGTGGGAAGACTCCTGCCCTTGTAGTAGCTTTGTAGAAGTTTCCTCTCCCTCCATTTCAGCCTCCAGCACTAATATGCTGATGGCCTTTGGCCTTGGCAGCTGGAGTATGTCCTGCCCTGACTCTGCAGGGGTGGGAAGAGGGAAATACATCATCCTAAATGTTGGATGTCTCAAAATTTGTTCCAGTTTAATTTTTGAAAAATTGCCATCCTTTTTAGCCCCTGTAAACTCTCTTGTGTCTCTGCTTCTCCATCAACCTGCCTCATTGACATCTCAGCTCGAATCTCAGCATGTTGCTTGATCCCAAGCTGAGTTTCCTGACCATCATCCACTCTATCACCAAGTTTGCCTTCTTTCACCATCATAACATTGCACCATCTGCACTGCCTCTCCCTTACTGCCACTGAGACTCTAATTTACACCTTTATTGGCTTAAGTCTTCCACCCTCCACAAGCTCATCCAAAAGACTGCTGCTTGTTTTCTGCCCCATTCCCGGTCTATTGATTCTATTGGCTCCCCATGTCCATATGAATCAATTTCAAGATTCTATTTCCACATTTAAATGCCTTCACAGCATTGCCTAACCTATCTCAATGATACCATTGTCTTTGCGGGGCGATTAACTAGTGCTGTGGGGGAGGGTTTAAACTAATATGGGAGGGGGAGGGGCTCCAGGATGAAGCATTAGAAAGGAGAAACAAGCTGCACAGAGGACAGAGAGAGACAAACAGCATTAGAATAAAGAGTAGCTCAGAAATAGGTGGGATCAGACAGGGGGAAACGTGAGGCAGATTAGGATGGGTTTGGAGTGCATGTATGTAAATGCATGGAGCTTGGTAAATAAGGTTGGTGAGCTGCAGGCACAAATTGCTACATGCGATTATAATATAGTGGCAATAATGGTGGCAATAACGGAGACCTGGCTCAAACAAGGGGAGGATTGGAAACTTAATATTCTTGGCTACAAGGTATTCAGGAAAGATAGGGAAGGAATAAAAGAAGAGGGGGTGGCAGTATTGATCAAAGAAACTGCTACAGCAATGGAAAGGAATGATGTACTTCAGGGTTTAAAGACAGAATCTATTTGGTTAAAATTAAGGAACAATAGAGGAACAATTAGACTGCTGGGTATATACTATAGGCCACTAAATTATGGGAAGGAGATAGAGGAACAAATTTGCAGACAAATTACAGAAAGATGCAAGAACCTTAGTGATAATGGGGGACTTCAATTATCGTAATATGGACTGAGAAATTAACAGTGTAAAGGACAAAGGGGGTGAGAAATTCCTGAAATGTGTACAAAAGAACTTTCTTGATCAGTATGTTTCCAGCCCAATGAAGAAGGAGGCAGTGCTGGATCTAGTTCTGGGGAATGAAGTGGGGCAAGTGGAGCATATTTCAGTGGGGGAGCATTTGGGGAACAGCAATCACAATATCATTAGGTTTAGAGTAATTATGGAAAAAGACAAGGAAAAAGTAAATGTGAAAATGCTCATCTGGAGGAAGGCTAATTTCAATGAGTTGAAAAGGGATCTGGCCCAGGTGGACTGGAATCAATGATTGGCTGATAAAACGGTAAATGAGCAATAGGAGGCATTCAAAGAGGAGATGGTTCGGGTACAGATTCCCATGAGGAGGAAAAGAAGGGCATCCAAAGCTAGAGCTCCCTGGATGACTGAAGGTATAGAGATTAAAATGAAACAGAAAAAGGAGACTTATGATAAATGTCAGGTTCATAATACAGTAGAGGACCAAGCTGAATACAGAAAGTACAGAGGAGAACTGGAAAAAGAAATAAGAGAGGGAAAGAGAGTGTATGAGATAAGATTAGCGGGTAACATAAAAGGGAATGCAAAAGTCTTTTATAAACACATAAATAGCAAAAAGGAAGTCAAAGGAAGGGTGGGATGAAAAAGGAGATCTTCTTGTGGAGGCAGAGGATATGGCTGAGGTACTAAATGAGTGCTTTGCATCTGTCTTCACTAAAGAAGAGGATACTGCCAATGTCTCAGTAAAGGAGGAGGTAGTAGTGAAATTGGATAGGATAAAAATAGATAGAGGAGGTACTTAAAAGGTTGGCAGCGCTCAAAGTAGAAAAATTACCCAGTTCAGACGGGATGCATCCTAGGTTGCTGAGGGAAGTAAGGATGGAAATTGCGGAGGCTCTGGCCACAATCTTCCAATCCTTCTCAGAAATGGAAGTAATGCCAGAGGACTGGAGGATTGCAAATGTTGCGCTACCTGTTCAAAAAAGGGGAGAGGGATAAATCCGGCAACTACAGGCCAGTCAGCCTGACAGCAGTAGTGAGGAAACTTTTAGAGACAATAACCCGGGACAAAATTAATCGGCACTTGTACTCTATCCCTCTATTTATAAAGCCAAGGATCCCATATGCCTTTTTAACAGCGTTTTCAACCTGTCCTGCCACCTTCAAAGACTTGTGTACGCACACCCCCAGGTCTCTCTGTTCCTGCACCCCATTTAAAATTGTACCATTTAGTTTATATTGCCTCTCCTCATTCTAAAGGGGGTGCAGGAACAGAGAGACCCGGGAGTATACGTGCACAAATTTTTGAAGGTGGCAAGACAAGTTGAGAATGCTGTTAAAAAAGCATATCGGATCCTTGGCTTTATAAATAGAGGCATAGAGTACAAAAGCAAGGAAGTTATGCAAAACTTCCATAAAACACTGGTTAGGCCCCAGTTGGAGTATTGTGTCCAAATCTGGGCACCACACTTTGGGAAGGATGTCAAGGCCTTAGAAAGGGTGCAGAGGAGATTTACTAGAATGGTACCAGGGATGAGGGACTTCAGTTATGTGGTGAGACTGGAGAAACTGGGAATGTTCTTCTTAGAGCAGAGAAGGTTAAGGGGAGATTTGATAGAAGTGTTTAAAATCCTGGGGGGTTTGATAGAGTAAATAAGGAAAAACTGTTCCCAGTGGCAGAAGGGTCGGCAACCAGTGGACACAGATTTAAGGTAATTGGCAAAAGAGCCAGAGGGAAAGAAAATTTACGCAACAAGTTGTTATGACCTGGGATGCACTTCCTGAAAGCAGATTCAACAATAACTTTAAAAGGGAATTGGATATATACTTGAAGTGGAAAAATTTGCAGGGCTCTGAGGAAAGAGCAGGGGAGTGGGACTAATTGGATGGCTCTTTCAAAGAGCTGGCACAGGCATGATGGGCTGAATGGCCTCCTTCCCTGCTGTATCATTCTATGATTGTATTCTATGATTGTATGATTCTCCTGCAGCCTCATGTCCATTGTCACTCCCATCACTTTGTTCCTATTCCTTTTCAAACCACTTTTGGTGCACTTTTCTAGCCATTTTGCCTTTGTCTGACCTCTATCCTTCTTGCTTTCAAAAGTCTGCTTCCAGTTCAGTGTCCATTTTTATTTATCCAATCTGTAAAGATCCCTACGACATCTTTCTGACATTAAAGTGCTATATAAATTCAAGTTGTTTTACACTTTTGGCAGTAGAGGGCAATGAAGTATTGGAAGATAAAAATAGCCAGTTGGAATGGTAAATTTATTTTAATTCCTCTGCCAGTGTAGAACTGAGCCATACATACAAGAAGATTCCTTGTTCTGCTCCACTGAGTTAGCTGATCTCTACTAGGACAGAATCACTAGAAGAGCTCAGGAGGAGAAAGGTGCTCATGTACATTGTGTTGTGAGCTAGCAGCATCAAATTTTTAACAGTAGAGGGCAGAATATACTGGAAGACATATATAGCACCATCTGTCAACTGAGGGACTGCACTGGCAACAATGCAGCACTTCCTGAGTACTGCAATGTCAGTTTACATTATTTGTGACTTGAACCTATAACCTTTTAAATCAAAGGTGACACCCGGGATGTATGGCTTTGATTGTTGGTTTATGCTGAGTTAGCTGAATTCAGCTGAGGTGCTATAATTATCCTCAGTTTTGGTGGACCAGGGAAAGGAGAAAAAAGACAGCATTTCCACTCCAGAAAGTAATGCCTATTGGAAAGTCCATATGTGTGGATGTTAGATTTTGACACGATCAAGCTTGCTGTGATACCTCCCACAGTCAAATATCCTGCTGACACTCTGTCCAGGGTTACACATGACGAATGACCATTTGGGAAAATATTGGAGGGCTGCTAGCACCTGTGGAACCATAACCCAAGATGACACGATATGGTTGATTTTGATGTTTGGGTGGCCAACCAGCGGAACGCACTGGCTAGCTGCCCGTCCCAGCAACGAGGAGGCAGCTACAATTGTGAGTCCCTGGTTTCATTTATATCAAACCCAACAAGCTGCGGGGCACCAAACAGGCATCCCGATGCAGCTTACCAGATTAAGGCTGCCCCGGCTGACAGCAAGGTAAGTTTGGGGGGGAGGTCACGATTGTGGAGGGAGGTGTCCGGGGTGGCAGTGGCACAGATTATTTTTGTGGGGCCCAGAGGATGACTCCTGCTCCGCCTGGTCCCACGAAAATAATGTCAAACTTACCTTCATGTGAACAGGGCACACTCTGACCAGTTCTCTCCTAAAATGGCAATTGGGATCCTATGTATGTCATAGGACCCCAATTTATATATTAAAAGAGGTTGATTGCTTGTTTCAGGCAGGCACTTTGGCCGCTAAACAGGAGGCTCCTTTCAAAATGGCACCAGGCCAATCGTTGGATTATCGGGGCGGTAAGGCTACCAATCCCATTTTTAGGACCTTAGGATCTCATTAATGGCAATTTTTCCAAATGGAAATCGACCCCAATACTTTTGAAATGAGGAAGGAAAGAAAACTGGAAAATCAAAACTTACAGAATTAAAACTTACACTTATATCCTATAAAATCAAAGGGCTTTGGTGACTCTTAGACCGTGGCTTTTTAAAAAATTCATTCATGGGATGTGGGTGTCGCTGGCAAGGCCAGCATTTATTGCCCATCACTAATTGCCCTTGAGAAGGTGACGGTGAGCCACCTTCTTGAACCACTGCAGTCCGTGTGGTGAAGGTACTTTCATAATACTGTTAGGTAGGGAGTTCCAGGATTTTGACCCAGCGACGATGAAGGAACGGCGATATATTTCCAAGTCAGGATGGTGTGTGACTTGGAGGGGAATGTGCAGGTGGTGTTGTTCCCATTCATGTGCTGCCCTTGTCCTTCTAGGTGGTAGAGGTCGCGGGTTTGGAAGGTGCTGTCGAAGAAGCCTTGACGAGTTGCTGCAGTGCATCTTGTAGATGATACACACTGCAGCCACGGTGCGCCGGTGGTGGAGGGAGTGAATGTTTAATGTGGTGGATGGGGTGCCAGTCAAGCGGGCTGCTTTGTCCTGGATGGTGTTTAGTTTCTTGAATGTTATTGGCTTTGCTGGCTCTTAGACCGTGGCTTATTGGCTATGCTAGTACAAATTGGTTAAATTTCCTGAAACTTTCAATTCATTCTCTCTCTTGCCACTCAGAGAATGTAAAATTCAAAGAATTAAGTCATGGTTCGCTGCAGAGGCATTGCCATTTTCATGCTTGCATTAATTTACAAAACTGAAAGCAAATGTTGAACAAAAAAGAACCTTATGACTTTAAATAAATTAACTATACAATTTGAGAACACTCAAAAATCTTTAAACCCTAAATTCCAGGCAGTCTTATTTTAGAGATAGAAGCATAGAGAATTATATTGTGCAAAATAGAACCTGTAAATTTTGATTTAAATGCTCATGTGCACTATGATTCACTCATGCTACTTCCTCAAGTTGAATGCCTAATTCCTATGGGGTAGATGTAGCTGTGCTAGTGTTTGAAACACTACTACTGACCAATTCCTGGGACAGGTTTACAAAGCAGAAGATGAACATATGTTACATTAAATTGTATATTGAAAATCATTTGTAAGTCATTTATATCCAGCAGTTTATATAATTTGATTATAGCATACTTTTATTTTTTAATATAATTCATATGCAGTATTTATATATTATTTATAGATGTAGCATATTTTATATATAATTTATATTTATAATGAATTTTGTACTTTTCCTGCTGTGCTGAAGGATTCTGGTACTCCCAAATGATCTGTAACTAGTTACTGGGGTAATGTGGATACAGCAGTGGGAGAGAGAGAGACTGTGGAACAGAGCTGTATGTAATCAGTAGCAGGATGGTAGAGTTTAGGTAGCCAATGTGAGCAAGCAAATAGGGAGGTTGGCCTTTAATGGGCATGTGGTGGAAGGTGAAATGCAGACTGGGGCTCAGTCGGGTGGAGAAGAAGTGGAGGCCAGCAAGGGAAGAGTGAAGAACAGGCCTAGTAAGGACTTGAAGTGTATTTTTAAAAAAATGCATTGCAACATCTACACAAATGGGTATATTTCCCCCAAAATAACAAATATCTCTTTGACCTTTTTATGTGAGTGTGATTATGACCAAGTACTTAAGAAATTCTATTGCTTCTAAAGTGGGCTTGAAGGATCAATTGTCTTGGATAGAGTTAAATGTTGCAGGGTACACAAGTGGAGGAAGGAGGAAGTAAACTTTCTCAATAAATTCTATTTTAATCATATGAATTTCCTGTAGATGGCTCGAGTTTTGATAGAAAAAACAGATGTGGCTGCCTACTGTAAAATAGAAAATCACCTTATTGAGGTAAATGGAACACTTTTTACATAGGCTGAGCTACAAACTTTTATCTACAAACTCTTGAAGGCACCTTTACTGTTGGGCAAACAACGCCTTGCCGGAGTTGACATTAGAGTTTCTGTGAAGGGCTCGAAATTTATTCTATCCATCAATGCAGCTCTGAAGTATTGGTAGCATAGTAACAGAAAAATGTCAATCAACCCCTCAAAAAAGGAGATCAAAGATATTATGAGTTTCCCCTGCTATTTGCTGTTCCTTGTTTCTGCATGGCCAGAACCTTGGTGGACCTAGCACCCATACATGTTACTAGAATTCTTACAGTTAAATGCATTTGATTTATTTGTGGCAAATAAGAAAAACAAAAAAGATCTCAGGGTGTCTTTCTTTTTTAATGTCATATACACAGGCAGGTAAATGTAATATTTAAAATTTATTTCTTCCATCCAAAACTTGGCCAGATTACAGAGGATCTTTATTTTGCCTTTTCCGGGTACAACAGGGGAGCAGGAGAAGATCATAGAGGTGCTAATTTTGTAGCTGCCACAAACTGCCTGTGGTTTCACTGAACTATGTGATGCTATGTATCTTATGCCAAACCTAAAAAAGATTTCCTTTTCTTCGCTATTTGTAGCAAAATCATAAAAGTGAGTATAAAGAACACATTTACGATTTGGCTAATAGTCAACAATGAATCATAGAATCATAGAAAGTTACAGCACAGGAGGCCATTGGGCCTATCGTGTCCAGGCCGGCCGAAAAAGAGCTATTCAGCTTAATCCCACTTTCCAGCACTTGGTCCGTAGCCCTGTAGGTTTCGGCACTTCAAGTGCACATCCAGGTACTTTTTAAATGAGTTGAGGATTTCTGCCTCTACCACCCTTTCAGGCAGTGAGTTCCAAACCCCTACCACTCGACATGTAGTCGTTGACATCTGCAGCCTCCTTGATGCTGAGCTGCTCCCGGCTGGCCTGAGCACCATCTTCTTACCTGTTGCTGTCAAAGTCACCACTGCCCTCAACTTCTTCTCCTCCGGATTGTTCCAGGGTGCCACCGGGGACATCGCCAGCGTCTCTCAGTCATCTGCACAAAAGAGCCCTGCAAATTAACCTACACCCACTCCGCAGTGACCCAATGGGTGGCATCAGGTGTGGGTCTTCATGGTGATCCTCCCGAAAGGGAATTATTGCACAGGCCATATGAGTGACAAAAGAAACAAATCTAAATGAAAAACATGACATTCCGTCATACAGCTTTGCGCATCCCCTTTGTGCTCACAACACCTTAGCCTTACGTTTACGGGAACCCCTATGTGGGGCTTCAGCAGAGGTAGTGGCAGGTTGCTCTTGTCCATGCCCTGACCGATGAGACGTTTTGCGTGGACGCCCAATGGGTTTCGGTGCCCGTGAGGGCCCCTCCAAAGACTGCTCCACCTGCACCTGTGCAGGGGCAGACTCGACCAACTGAAAAGGAGGCAGCATTGCGGGTACTGGTTGAGAGGGGGGCAATGGGTGAGACGTGGGAGCGCTTTGAGTGGCGTCCTCACTTCAATGTCCCTTTTCGCCATCATCCCTTTCCTGGGCCAGGCCCACATCACTCCTTCCACCCTGCTGGACGACAGTTTGGAGGACTTGTGTGAAGCCTCGGAAGGCCAGTTGTAACGTATCTGTCAACCTGTTTAAGGCGGCAGAACATTGTTCACCCTGAATCCGAACGGCCGTTGTCAGGGCCTGAATGGACTCATTGTTGAGCCGCGCTTGAAGCTCGATGCAGTCTAGCCTTTCCTCCATTGCAGACATTCCCACACTTACCCACGACACTATCTCAAAGATGCCTTCACGTCCCTGTGACAGTATTCCACTCATGCAGGAGTTGGACTCCTCCATCCCCTGCGCGATTGTGGAGAGTGCACGTGGCAACTGTTCCAGTACCTCGGCAATGTGCTGCTGCCCCTCAATGACTCTCCTTTTCATTGCTGGCCCCCAGGGTTCAGCATCTAGGTCCAGCTGAGCAGAGCCTGGAGAAGAGTGCTCCCACCGACGTGGACTCTCCACGGCTGCCCCTGCAACAGGGTCTGCTCGTGCTCACATGTCTGTGGTAACTCACTGTGTGCAACCCCAACTAAGTGAGAACGGGGACCCACCGAGGGGTGTGTATCTGCGCTGGTGGATGGCTGGCTCAGATGTGACGATGCCCCCTCAGAGGTCGGCAGGTCCTCTGAGGATTCACCCTCTGCAGTCACGGCATCGTAGATGGCCCTGCAAGAGAACAGAAAGCAATATTAAGGATGTGGACAGATGTTGAGGTGCTGCAGATGCCAAGTGATGTTAAGATCAGTCGCTATCATGAGTGCTGAGTGTTAGATTTCTGTCACCAGCCGCTTGTGCGCTCCCAGTCTCGGTGTCTGCCACGGACAGGCACTCCAGCGTACGGCTTAATTCCAGTGCCTGCTGCTCTGCGTCGGTGAGGACAACCTGGTCTGGCGGGCACCCTCCAGTCCTTGCCTCTCCTATCAAGGCAAAACACAGACAGGCGTGATTGAGTGATGGTTGCATAGTGACCCGCTGCCTGCATTGGTGTGGGTGGGGGTGACCGTGAGGGAGATGCATGGGAAGGTGCATGTGAGACATAGCCATGAGATGGTATGAGGATTGGGTTACGTGGTAGTGTTCAAATGGGAACTGGGGCGGTGAATAAGTGCAGGCAAGGTGAGGATGATGGTTGAATGATGGAGTGAGGAATGATGCGAGAGTGTTGTGGTGGCAGTGCAGAAGGAGTTGTGTGGTGGTGGAGGTGATGTGGAAGACGGAGTGTGGGAGAATGCATAAGTATACTCACTTTGGCTGACCTGGTTAGGTCATTAAAGCGCTTCCTGCACTGGACCCAGGTTCGGGAGATGTTACTGATGCTGGTGACCTCCTCTGCCACCTCGAGCCAGGCCTTCTTGGTGGCAGAGGCAGGCCACTTCCGTCCGTTGGGAAAAACGTTTCCCTCCTCCTCCTGATCCGATCAAGCAGCTCCTGGAAAGAGGAGTCTGAGAACCTTGGAGCAGCCTTGCCTCAGGCTGCTCTATGCTGCCAATTTGGTTCTTTGCTGCAGGAGCAGCATTGGAGGACTGCTCCTTTAAATAGGGCTCCTGCTGCTGACAGCCAGTGATGCGGGTGCGCAGTGAGCCCGCTGCGCAGGTCTGCAACGGGAAACCTGGAAGCACGTGTAAGTACCTTCAATTAGGCTGCGATCGCATGTAGATTTCACCCACGTGCCCAGCCGACCCCTCCGCTGCCTACCCACCTCCCTCCTAAAATCGGGGTCCACACCTTTCCTGTAATGTGGTGACTAGAACTGTACGCAGTACTCAAGCTGTGGCCTAACCAATGTTTTATACAGTTCTAGCATAACCTTCCTGCTCTTATATTCTATGCCTCGGCTAATAAAGGAAAGTATCCCATATGCCTTCTTAACCACCTTATCTACCTGTCCTGCTACCTTCAGGGATCTGTGGATATGCACTCCAAGGCCCCTACACTGGAGGACTGCCCCTTTAAATAGGGCTCAGTATCCTCCCATTTATTATGTACTCCCTTGCTTTGTTTGCCCTCCCCAAATGCATTATCTCACACTTCTCTGCAGTGAATTCCATTTGCCACTTTTCTGCCTACCTGACCAGTCCATTGATATCTTCCTGCAGTCGACAGCTTTCCTCCTCACTATCAACCATACGGCCAATTTTTTTTATCATCTGCAAATTTCTTCATCAAGCCCCCCACATTCAAGTCTAAATTATTAATAAATACCACGAAAAGCAAGGGAGCTAGTATTGAGCCTTGCGGGACCCCACTGGAAACAGCCTTCCAGTCGCAAAAACACCTGTCAACCATTACCCTTGCTTCCTGCCACTGAGCCAATTTTGGATCCAACTTGCCACTTTCCCTTGGATCCCATGGGCTTGTACTTTTTTGACCAGTCTGCCATTTGGGACCTTGTCAAAAGCCTTGCTAAAATCCATGTACACTACATCAAATGCATTACCCTCATCAACCCTCCTTTTTACCTCCTCAAAAAATTCAATCAAGTTAGTCAGACATGACCGTCCCTTAACAATTCCATGCTGACTGTCACTGATTAACCCGTGCCTTTCTAAATGACGATTTATGCTGTCCCTCAAAATCAATTCCAATAATTTGCCCACCACCGATGTTAGACTGATTGGCCTATAATTACTCAGTCTATCTTTTGCTCCCTTTTTAAACAACGGTACAACATTAGCAGTCCTCCAATCCTCCAGCACCAAGCCTGTAGCCAGGGAGGATTGGAAAATGATGGTCAGAGCCTCCGCTATTTCCTCCCTTGCTTCTCTTAGTATGAAACCCTGTCCCCAAGAGAAGTAATCTAATAATAATAATAATTGTTGGGCCAGATTTTGCTCTAAAAATAACAGTGAGCCTAACAGTGCTCATTGTTATTTCAGGAGAAATGTTTTTTTTATTATTCGTTCATGGGATGTGGGCGTCGCTGGCAAGGCCAGCATTTATTGCCCATCCCTTAATTGCCCATCCCTTAATTGCCCTTGAGAAGGTGGTGGTGAGCCACCTTCGTGACAACTGAGTGGCTTGCTAGGCCATTTCAGAGGGCAATTAAGAATCAACCACATTGCTGTGGGTCTGGAGTCACATATAGGCCAGACCGGGTAAGGACAGCAGGTTTCCTTCCCTAAAGGACATTCGTGAACCAGATGGGTTTTTACGACAATCCGGTAGTTTCATAGCCACTATTACTGATACTAGTTTTTTTTTTAAATTCCAGATTTTATTTAATTAATTGAATTTAAATTCCCCAGCTACTGTGGTGGGATTTGAATTCATGACTCTAGATTACTAGTCCAGTTACATAACCACTCTGCTACCATACCCTGATGTGAGGGAACTTCCAGTGACCACACATGCATAGTTAAACATGGAAATCTGGAAGTTCCTACATGAGATGCCCTGCTGCTCCAGAAGCTTCGCCGGCTGATTCAACATTGAGATGACTGCAACAGGGCGAAGTTCCTCTTCTGCCCTGATAGAAACAAAGTAATCTCGGCAGAAAAAGGTACTTCAAGTTTTATAAGTGTCATCAAAATTTCAACATTTTAAAAATTTCAATATATATATATACATTATTTCATAAAATTTTAAGATACACACAGTTCAATGTAAAAAGACATATTTTCAAGCAATGCAGTTCAAATTAATACAATTCAGACCGTACACACTATGATCCCATTATTACAATTCAAACCACAGTACACATCTTCTAATACATTTTGTACAATACAAAGTGGGGTGGCCTTACACGGTGGCCTTTCCCCATAGAGCCTTTGCGTACACCGCACCTCACTTCATTGCGCCCGCAACACATACTCCTGGACCTTGGAGTGTGCCAGTCGGCAACACTCGGTTGTGGACAGCTCCTTCAGCTGGAAGACCAATAGGTTTCGGGCGGACCAAAGGGCCTCCTTCACCGAGTTGATGGTCTTCCATCAGCAGTTGATATCTGTCTCAGTGTACATCCCGGGGAACAGCTCGTAGAGCAGAGTGTCTTGTGTTATCGCACTGTTGGGGATGAACCAGGACAGATACTAAAGCATCTCTCTCCACACCTTCTGTGCGAAGGGGCAGTCTACCAGGAGGTAGATGGTGGTCTTGTCCCTGCCGCAGCCTTGAGGACAGCTTGCGATGGTGCTGAGATTCCGTGTGTGTTGGAAGGACCGCTCTGGGAGTGCCCTTGTCACCACCATCCAGGCTACATCCCGGTGCCTGATGGTCAGTTCCGGCGACGAGATGTTCTGCCAAACGGCATCGACCTTCTGGTTGGGGAACTGCCCGATCGAATCCACCCTCTCCTTTCCCTGCTGGACTCCCAGAACGTTCCGTGCCGACCACTGTCTGATGGCCTTGTGGTTGAAGGGGTTCCTCCTCAGGAACTTCTCCATCTGGGACAGGTGGTGGGGTACAGTCCAATTGGACAGGACATCCTGCATCTGCTTGACCAGCATGGCCAGACCCAGTCTTCTCAGTGTGGTGGACAGGTAGAAACTCAGCATGTAGTGACACTTGGTGTTTGGGTACTAGGGCTTTACACACATCCTAAGACAGCCACACACAAAGGTGGCCATCAAGGTCAGAGTGGCATTGGGGACGCCCTTCCCCTCTTTGTTTGCGGGCTTGTACATGGTGTCCCTGCGGATGTGTTCTACCTTGGACCTCCAGACAAAGAGGAAGATAGCTTGGGTGACTGTGATGGTGGAGCGGCGGGAAATGGGCCAGACCTTGGCCACATAGAGCAACACCGTGAGTACCTCATACCTTATCCCCTGCCGGTTATGGAGAGGGAGCGCCCCCCACCACATACCAAGCTTCTGTTTGGCCTTGGCAACATGCTCTTCCCAACTTTTTTAAAATTTCAAAATATACTTTATTTCATAAATGTTAAAGATACATACAGATTACACATAGTTCAAGCAAAAAGACACAATTCCAAGCAAGTAACGATAAAGCAAATACCAATTCAGAATAAGGTATGCAGAGGTACATTTGCCACAGAAGGTTAAAAGATCCAGTGATGCCTTTCAAATGTAACTACAGTCAATTCCACTTATAATGGAACAAAAACAAAAAAGGCTGGAAACACAAAACAGGTCAATCAATATCTGTAGAGAGAATGTAAAGGTGATGTTTTGGGCTCATGCCCTTCCTCAGAACTGAAAAATAAGAGATGAACAAGCATATTAATAGAATCAGAAAAGGGGCGAGGGGAGGTGAGAGTAGAGGAAAAAAACACAAAGAGTGGAATGATCATTGGTTGATGTAAAAGATAATTTCAGTCAAGTAATAAAAGACATTAAAGAGACAAAGGGTGTATGAATAGCTAAGTCAGCAGGAGGCTGAAGGAAAAGGTTTTGGGAGTAATGATAGATTCAGTACTTAACATGTCAAATCACTATGGAACAGCAGAAAGCATAGCAAACAGAGTGCTTAATTAGAATGCTAGGTCAATTGAATGCAAGTCAGAAGATCTCATGCTAAGATCCCACAGTGCTCTGGTCAAACTCACCTTAAGTACCCTGTTCAGTTTTGGTTGCTGAGAGTTGCTTGGGGAAATAAATAGTGATGTCTTGAGGAGTGTACATATTACAGAGAGGGAGGTGCTGGAAGTCTTAACGCGCATCAAGGTAGATAAATCTCCGGGACCTGATGAAATGTATCCCAGGACGTTATGGGAGGTTAGGAAGGAAATTGCGGGTCCCCTAGCAGAGATATTTGAATCATCCACCGCTACAGGTGAGGTGCCTGAAGATTGGAGGGTAGCAAATGTTGTGCCTTTGTTTAAGAAGGGTGGCAGGGAAAAGCCTGGGAACTACAGACCAGTGAGCCTGACATCTGTAGTGGGTAAGTTGTTAGAGGGTATTCTGAGGGCCAGGATCCACAGGCATTTGGAGAGGCAGGGACTGATTAGGAACAGTCAGCATGGTTTTGTGAGAGGAAAATCATGTCTCACGAATTTGATTGAGTTTTTTGAAGGGGTAACCAAGAAGATAGATGAGGGCTGTGCAGTAGACGTGGTCTACATGGACTTCAGCAAAGCATTTGACAAGGTACCGCATGGTAGGTTGTTACATAAGATTAAATCTCATGGGATCCAAGGTGAGGTAGCCAATTGGATACAAAATTGGCTTGACGACAGAAGACAGAGGGTGGTTGTAGAGGGTTGTTTTTCAAACTGGATGCCTGTGTCCAGCGGTGTGCCTCAGGGATCGGTGCTGGGTCCGCTGTTATTTGTTATTTATATTAATGATTTGGATGAGAATTTAGGAGGCATGGTTAGTAAGTTTGCAGATGACACCAAGATTGGTGGCATTGTGGACAGTGAAGAAGGTTATCTAGGGTTGCAACGGGATCTTGATAAATTGGGCCAGTGGGCCGATGAATGGCAGATGGAGTTTAATTTAGATAAATGTGAGGTGATGCATTTTGGTAGATCGAATCGGGCCAGGACCTACTCCGTTAATGGTAGGGCGTTGGGGAGAGTTATAGAACAAAGAGATCTGGGAGTACAGATTCATAGCTCCTTGAAAGTGGAGTCACAGGTGGATAGGGTGGTGAAGAAGGCATTCGGCATGCTTGGTTTCATTGGTCAGAACATTGAATGCAGGAGTTGGGATGTCTTGTTGAAGTTGTACAGGGCATTGGTGAGGCCACACTTGGAGTACTGTGTACAGTTCTGGTCACCCTATTATAGAAAGGATATTATTAAACTAGAAAGAGTGCAGAAAAGATTTACTAGGATGCTACCGGGACTTGATGGTTTGACTTACAGGGAGAGGTTAGACAGACTGGGACTTTTTTCCCTGGAGAGTAGGAGGTTAAGGGGTGATCTTATAGAAGTCTATAAAATAATGAGGGGCATAGATAAGGTCGATAGTCAAAATCTTTTCCCAAAGGTCGGGGAGTCTATAACGAGGGGGCATAGATTTAAGGTGAGAGGGGAGAGATACAAAAGGGTCCAGAGGGGCAATTTTTTCACTCAAAGGGTGGTGAGTGTCTGGAACGAGCTGCCAGAGGCAGTAGTAGAGGCGGGTACAATTTTGTCTTTTAAAAAGCATTTGGACAGTTACATGGGTAAGATGGGTATAGAGGGATATGGGCCAAGTGCAGGCAATTGGGACTAGCTTGGTGGTATAGGCTGGGCGACATGGACATGTTGGGCCGAGGGGCCTGTTTCCATGTTGTAGCTTCTATGATTCTATGATTCTATGAAACATTCAAGCCATGGAGGTAGTGCAAGAAGAGCCACGAGGCTGATCCCCAGGGCCTTAGGACTGAATTACAAGGCTAGATTGGAGAAACTAGTGCTCTCTAGCCTTGAAAAGAAGGGACCTGATAGAAATATATAATATATTAAAATGGCATATACAAGATGAATCTGGAGCACTATTTCAAGGCATTCCCAGTTCCTAGAACAAGGGGGCTAGGTTAAAACCGGTGAAAGGGAAATTTAGGACTGATGCCAGGAAGCATATATTCATGTAAAAGTGACTGACATTGGAATGCTCCTTTAGGTAGGGTTCTGTAGGAAAAAAACTTACACTCATTCAAGGGAAAGTTAGATGACATGATGGAGGGGGGTGGGGAGTAGGTTTTTCTTTATTCTGGATGGATGCGTTAAGATGGGCTGAATGACCTCCCTCATCTGTGTCTACCTTGTAATTATACATCATGATATCTTTGCTATTAAAAAGGGAGACATTGTATCACATTCTATTTACTAGAATGGGTTTTCCTTTGAAATTTCATTGGATTCTGAGGAGATAGCTCAGAAATTACAAACTAAGTTGGACAAAATATATAAGTGGGCAGAACAATTGCAAATTAAATTTAATGCAGACAAGTGTATTACACATGGGAGGGAAAATGGATGAGACAAGTACTCCACGAATGGTGTTGGAAAAGCTGTGGACTTGTACAGTTTCCTAGGGTTAATGGAATAATCTCAACTGGGCTGATAGCTTTTTATGACCAGATTTCTGCCTCCATTTGCTATTCTCCTATACTACTCCATACCCTTCTGGGGCACCATTCCCAGGTCCAATCCAGAAAATTAACAAAAGCTGACCAATAGCTTCAAAAAAACTGACAGACCCAAACTCAAGAAAGGTCCTGACATGTGAAAACAAGTAGTTACAAAGATTTTGTAATTTAGGCGCACACAACATTGCTTCACTTTTATTAGGAAAAAACCCATAGAAGGCTTGATGGTGAAATCTAAATGCTGAAGGCATAAAGTTGCTGGTGAATTCCTAGGAGAGTTGTGGGGGCATGCTCACCCAGAAAATGTTGAATATTTATCTTAACAATTATGTATTCTGATTCATTTTAAGCACTTTTATACTTTACAATTAAAGATTTTAATTTTTTTTTAAAAAAGGAAAAACACGCTGACCAGATCCCAAAATTATGGACAAACTAGAGAATGAAAAAAACAGTACAATACCACATATAACTTAAGACCATGAATCAGCAAAGTGAAATAATGCTCAATCTGTATAGTTCTATCAAAAGAAAAAGGGAGAATGTGGGGAGAGAAAAGTTAGAAACAGCAATGAATGAACTGGCAGGGGAGGGAGAATGGAAACACCAATGAACATTTATAGTGAAGACAAAGAGAAAGATAATATGGAAACAAAAATGAACAAATTGCAGAGAGGGATCAGAGATATTTGCATTTGGAATGGAGAAACCAGGTATCTGCTGCCGGGGGAGGGGGTGGAAATGGCACAGGGAAGCCTTTCAAAGGCAGACATATGGGTAACAGAATCATAGGAGCAAATGTACCTTTCCGGACCGAACGTGCCAAAAAAATTCATCACAAATATTGCATTTGAGCCCAGGCTGCTAATCATGCTTCGCACTTGGGTATATATGTATCCTTTGATGCTGTCATAGGAGACTGTGTTTGAGCCCTAAGAATCAAACAGTGGGAAAACAAAAATAATGATGTTGATTCATAACTCAAGGTTAATCTCTTAGCACTTATTTTAAAGGCATTCACTGGGAAAAGTTTTACATTGAGACCTAAGGCTTTCAATAGTATGCAGAAATATTTCCTAAAAGCTTTAAGCTGACATTCTTATGAATATGAACTGATAGTTTATATAATAAATTTGCTCTACTTTTAAGCTTTATATTGTTGACCTGGTTCATCCTTTTTAAGTGTCCTCAATACAACCTGCAGTTATTCATTTTGAAGTTGACTCCCATTGTTGTGTAACACTGTAAGCAGGTTCAAAAGAAACTCAAAATATTACATTTCTTGCTTGTAAAGAAGATCTCTCAAGTTTAATGTCACGAATACAAAGAACCTGTGGTTCCATTTTGTACATTCAAACACTGTTACATTACCAAAAGATATTGGTGTACAAAATATAATCACATTTAACCTCAATGAAATAAGTGCACAAACAATTAAGTATACTGTTGACTCCTGTTGTAACTTTCCAAGAAATGTATTGCTGAAAATAATGAATGTTATTTGATTCTGTCCTCTTAATTGTAAGTCTCTTGAGGGCTCTCCCATTTTGTTTCTCCTTTCCTTTCTTGTTTCACTTTTTTCTTCCATATCTTCCCTTCTCCCACCATTTTCCCCCTCCCCTGCTCCTTAATTATTAATGATAATAGCAACAAAGTAGTGACAGGCAATAGATACTAAACCCCACTCAAATGAAAGAGTAGACAATGAGATGCAGAAACAATTTCATAGTGGTAATATGTAATTGCTTCTCAACACTAAATGTAGAACAGGGTATTAGGGTTGATGCTAAATTATATCTAGCAGCGAGCAATTTTCCACAGGGGTGCAGTAGTGATTACCTGCTGGTTGTGAGTTCACATCCATCATGGCAAGCTATGAAATTCAATTTTAAAAATCTGGTACCTTGTGGGCTGGTACCAGAAAAAATGACCATGAAAGCTATGGATTGTCATAAAAACCCAACTGGTTCACTAATGTCTTTCAGGGAAGAGAATTTGCCATCACTGCCTGGTCTGTCCTATATGCAACTCAAGTCCCACACTACATGATTGACTCATTCCCCTCAGGGCAATTAGGGATGGCAATAAATGCTGCATTACCAAGGTTTTTTAAAAAAAATTATTAACTGAAAGTGGGTGAGTATTTGGAATCAAACAATTTGTCCAGTTACATTTAGTATTGTAACTAAGACTAAAGTTACAAAATACACATGTGCAAGAATTTAGAAGGGCAAACTTTAAAGTTATGAGATAGGGATGATAGGCAGGTCCAAGTAGAAGCTTAGCTTGAAAGTAAAGTAATAGAAAAAAGTATGTAGGAAGGAGGTATATTCCTATGAGAAACGACAACGGTGACTGAATCAGGAGGTCAGGAATAATATAAAAACATATATTTTAAAAGGTAGAGGGACTGAAATTCCTCAAGCTTCTGATGGAAGCAGAGCAAGACTTTGGCTGCCAATTTGTTCTGGCATTGACGGCATGCCAAATCCTGGGATTGGGGTCATTAACATGAAGAGCGTGGGTGTTCGCACTATTTACAGAACTCCTTGGATATCTGCCCTGCAAAAGGCCAGGAATGTTATAGAGGCATCTTGCTACTTTGTTATAGGGGTGGTGGCTGTTTCGCTGCTGTGATCAATTTGTGGCTGTGCCATTTTGAGTGATGTCAAGATGGAAGTAAGGGTGAGTGCAAGAAGTGTTTACCTCCCTCCCAACCTAAACAAAAAGGGGCGAAGATCTGGTGGAGCCAGTTCCACCCTAAGACTAACCCTCCTGGTCTGACCTACATTTTTGTTCTGCTATCCCAGGCTCGGAAAACTGTAATGGGGACTGGGAGTTTAAAAAAAAAGTTAGTTGAAGGAAATGAAAATGAGTACCAAATGGGTCAACAGGAAAATAAAAAAGCACATTGTTGATTGCAGAAAGACAGATAAAAATAACAATTATGAATTAAGTAGATGGATTTTTAAAGGCTGGTCCTTTAATAAACAAATTAGAGTGTAAGGTCATGAGAGATCAGGAAATGACAAACATGTTTTATTAGATTGTCACTTCAGTCTTCATAATGGAAAACTGGATATGTTCCAGGTTCAGTGAAACAAATATCTACAGGGCACTGAGATCAGAAAATGAAGTCAAGCAAATGAGTGAAAAAATAGGCAAGATTCGGGTTCATATTTTCAAGACTTCCGTAAATACTCGGATTGTACCCGAGAACTGAAAAGGGAGCGGGATTTCAAGTAGCAGGAGGCTGCTATTGGGGACCCGATGGAACGGTCTCTGGCCCTAAGATAGGCTGCAAGGTAGAGGGTCTGGAAGCATTCACAATTGGGGGAGGGACCTGAATTAAGGGTCAGGACCCAAAGCTGAGACTGGAAGGAGGCAAAGTGAGTCCACTGGAGGACGGAACCTCAATTTTCTTCAATTTGGAGTCAGTTTGCACCTTTACATCAGATGTACAGTCCTAGTTTAGCATTAGAGAAAATCAGTTTTGGCTTTGCACCAATCCCAAACTTGTGATATATGAATGCATCATAAGATTCATTAATTTTTTTGAAAGAAAACTAAAACTTGCTTCTGTGTGTCACAGAAATCTGCATCACTATATTTCCTCAGAATCTCATGTTTGAAATCTATATCACTGCAATTTCTCATACTCACCTTTGTGCTTTGATCTAGGTACACAGGAGTTGGCCCACTTTCACAGTATGTTTTTTTTTCTGCTTGCAACTAATGTTTCGTTCCCTACAAAGGAAACATCTTCACCATTTATGACTGTCCCAATGTACTTTGTCCTTCAGATTAATCCCTAAATAACGGTGGTTTAATGTTACAAATTGTGTGTTTTTGCTGTGTTCTAATCACACTTATTCCTACAAAACTTGTGTGTAGATCGGGGGTGGCCAGCCTTACAGAGCTAAAGAGCCAGAAACAGCTGCAATTGGCCATGTCCTTTAATGCTACACCTTGGGTTTTGGGAGAGCAATGGCGAAAATGGGTCTCTATGGCTGTCGGCTCTACAGAGGTCAGGTCCTTCAAGTTCAGGATTGCTGCTGATACAGTGAGAACCACACATCTGCATACCACTGTAATAAAAGTGACTTCAAATATTCCGACGTGTATACTACTATGAATATTTCCAGTATAATTATGGCACTCTTTTTTGATGAATAGAATTCTGACAACAAAAATCCAGTTAACAATTTTTTTTAATTAAAGGCTATTAGTTTCAAAACTTGCAAGAATCCTAGCAATTCAGAGGTAAGAAACAAAATTCAATAATTTCTATTACTAAATAATGGAACAACACCATTACTACTAGCTAGTTCCAGTCTGCTCATGATAGTCTGACTGTAACGAAAATCTGCTTGCATTATACAAGGGTAAGTCAGGCGTAGGAATCATCGTAGCATTTAACGTTATTTTCTGGAAATTTGACAGCTAATCCTGTACTCCCAGTGTGCAGCAGCGCTCACAGTGGGTGCAGGCAAGAGAATCAGGGCTATAATATTGCAATAATCACAGCAACAATAAGATTTAATGATAAGCCCCACTGGGAGTGCAAGATTGTGGAATAGTCCTCTGGCTAGTACTCAGTTTTGCAAGAATGTAATAATTCTGAAATGTAAGCGTCAGTCAGAACAGGCTATATTTTGATTTTACACGCTGAAGAATATAAAATAGAAATTTGCATATCTAGGTGGAAATGAACATATAAATCAGATGAAGGGCATTGGTCTTGATGACACAACCCTCCAAAATTCATGTATTCCTTCTTTTAGAATGGACTTCAATAGGTCATCTGCATGCAGTTCAATCATTTCCAACTGATATTCTGTTTCACCAATAAGAAGCCAGCCTCAGCATTGAATAGGTTTAACGGAAATCTAACTTGAGGCCTTTTCAACTCGAAATCTTTAATGCTATCTTGAAGACCTAGGTGAAAGGTTGCATCATGATTTAGCTCTATGAGTCTTCTGCCTCATTACCATATTCATAAACTGTAATCATGGCTGGGAAGTGCTCCAGATTATGTCTCTGCTACTAAGTCTAAAATAGGTTAAGCTTGTCATTGAGTTCATGAATCAGATTTTTTACTGCCTATGATTCTATGATGGGTTTTTGTAGTTCATAATTTTCAAAACAATCTTCATAATTTGCTTCAAATTCAAGTGTTTTGACCCTGCTGCTCATGATGAACGACTCAATGAAATATCCAGAATTCAGAACAGCTGTCATCACTGCTACAAAGTGCAACTAACTTTCTTTTGATCCTAAAAATTGCAGCGGCGTCCATAGCAATAGCAGTAAATTTCTGTAATGGAACTTTAACTTTCGCGGGACCTAGGAGCAATGGCGGGGTGGGAAAGTGGTGACAAATGGCCCAGCAGGGATGGAAAATCATATGGGTCCTGAAATTGCCAGGTCTCTGGCCAGAAGAGGAGCCATGAAGAATTTTGCTGGGGCATATGGAAGTTCTGTCTGTCCCTTAGAAAGAAATCACAAGGAAATGGGGCCAGAAGGAAGGCTTCCCCCATTGGATTTCCTGCAGCTTCCACCCTCTTTCCGCCAAGCGATCTGCCTGTCAGGAAGAAACTGGCATCTAAGTCCTTCTAGTGGTAGAAATGGATCCACGGTGGTCTCCAGGCTCATGCCCAAGATATACTGTTGCAGGTGCTTGCTAGGATTATTTTAATGAGTTGATCCTGCCCAGATCCTGGATACTCTGATGGGGGTCAGGAGCCGAGGTGAGCCGTGGAACAAGATTCCTGCTTTGCCACACTTGCAGCGGCACATCAGGTCCACAGTGTCAAGCAGTTCTTCCTTCAACATGCAATCATTTAACACAATACACACAAACACTATTAATTAGGCTTGGTCTCAAATTTCAAAACTCATCCAATGTAAGACTTAAATAAGCACAACCCTGGATGTCTGAATGCAGCTGTGACTCAACATCACTACTTGGATCTAAGAGCTGTGATTCTACTGTGTGAAAAAACCCACAAAAGCTGAAATTTGCTTTTGCAGTTGGTTATTTTTGGGCATGGCATACCTGCAATATCATCGGTGCACATTTTTACAAAATCATTCTCACGCTAACTTTTTTTTTTACTTTTAAAGAATGAACTTTAGAATCTTTTGCAAAATCTTTGTCAATGTGTTCATGATTAGTGGTGGTGTGACTCTGGCTCACTATGGTCAGAGACCTAGAGGTGTTCAGGGAGGCGCATTTTCCGGCTAGTAATGATCTCATGTGGGGATAATTTAGTTGTTTGCAATGGCATGGACCACATGGCCATCAATATCAGCGGGAGTAGTTGGTCCCATGACTCGTGGTTGCTGTCCACCAACTTACGCAAAGTGATTTTAAAACTTCTGTACAGCACTGACTGAATAGAGAAAGGTCAGAGTAGGAGTGGGATGGAGAATTAAACTGGCAAGCGATTGGAAGCTCAGCATCACGCTTGCGGACTGAACGGAGGTGTTCAGTAAAGCAATCACCCACTCTGCGTTTGGTCTCTCCAATGTAGAGGAAACCGCATCATGAGCAGCGAATACAGTACACAAAGTTGGAAGAAGTACAAGTAAATTGCTGTTTCACCTGGAAGGAATGTTTAGGGCCCTGGATGGTGGGAAGGGAGGAGGCGAAAGGGCAGGTGTTGCATCTCCCGTGCTTGCACAGGAAGGTGCCGGGGAAGGGGACCAGGCGTTGTGGGTGATTGAAAAGTGGACCAGGGTGTCACAGAGGGAACGGTCCATTTGGAATGCTGAAAGGGGAGATGAGGGGAAGGTGTGTTTGGTGGTGGCATCGTTGGGTTCAAGCTATGCCTGCCTTTTCATGGGATACGCGGAACATTCTTTGTTCCAGTCCTACTCAGGTCCCTTCCCTCAACTCTTTTTCCAGTACATTGATAATTGTGTCAGTGCCGCTTCCTGCTCTTGCCCCAAACTGGAAAATTTCGTCAACTTTGCTTCCAATTTCACCCGTCCCTCGTCGGCACATGGTCCAGCTCCGACTCTTCCCTTGCCTTCCCCAACTTCCCTATCTCCATTTCTGGGGCTAGGCTGTCCACCAATATCTACTATAAGCCCACTGATTCCCACAGCTACCTTGATTACACTTCCTCCCACCCCATTTCCTGTCAGGACTCTATTCCAGTTTCTCCGTCTCCATCGCATCTGTTCCGACGATGCTGCCTTCCACATCAGTACTTTCTTTTGTCCTCCTTTTTCCTGGAATGGGCATATAATTGTCAAATGAATTTCAATATAGATAAGTCTGGGGTGGTGCATTTTGGTAAGAAGAATAAGGAGGCCACATACTCCTTGGAAAATAAGAGTCTAAATGGGGTAGAGGAGCAGAGGGATCTGGGGGTACAGATACACAAATCACAAAGTAGGTTAATAAGGCCATTTAAAAAAGCAAACAAAGCACTGGAGTTCATTTCTAGAGGGTTAGAATTGAAAAGCAGAGAAGTTATGTTAAACTTGTATAGAACCTTGGTTAGACCACAGTTCTGGTCTCCACATTATAAAAAGGATATAGAGGCACTGGAAAAGGTGCAAAAAAGATTTACAAGGATGATACCAGAACAGTGAGGTTATACCGATCAGGAAAGGTTGAACAGGCTGGGGCTCTTTTCTCCAGAAAAAAAAAAGGCTGAGGGGTGACCTGATAGAGGTCTTTAAGATTAGGAAAGTGTTTGATAGGGTAGACGTAAAGAAGTTGTTTCCACTTTTGGGGGAGACCAAAACTAGGGGTCATAAATACAAGATAGTCACTAATAAATTGAATAGGAAATTCAAAAGAAACTTCTTTACACACAAAGAGTGGTTAGAATGTGGAGCTTGCTACCACAAGGCATAGTTGAGGCGAATAGCATAGATGCATTTAAGGGGAAGCTTGATAAACACCTGAGGGAGAAAGGAATAGAAGGTTATGCTGATAGGGTTGGGAGGAAGCACGTGTGGAGCATAAACACCGGCAGGGACCAGTTTGATCTCTTGAAAAAGATTCGATCTGACTCCAATTGGATATGGTGATACTTTATTAATTTCACACAAGGATCAACACCTGCAAGTGTCTAAGCAGTAGTTAACAGTACAGAACAAGAATTATATTACCTGTTCTGTTCATGGTAGAGACCGTGTCCGCTTCTCGATTCCTCTTGCTTCTACTTTTTTTCTTCTCTACCCTGAGTAGGGCCAGGTTACTTATACGCTGAATTAACCCCTTGCCCCCCCATCTCACTGCAGCAAAATACATCCAATCAGGTATTTTCCAAAATACTCCCTGTAATTTACCCAATCATATAGACAACACATACTAGTCCAGAAGAGACAGTGCCTTATGCTTTCCCTTTATCTCTCCTTATCCCCAGCACAATGTTCCCCAGTCCCTGCATTTGATAAATCACCGTATAGGCCTCAAAGGTGGCAGGAGATGGTTAGCTTCAGCATTCCAGTATGTCTGAAGGAGCGGGGGGGGTTCCGTTATGTTCCTCCCTTAGTTTGTAATAACAAGATTCTCATGGCTTTATTGCCTACAGCTGCAGTAGCTTAATTTAAAAACAGTCTATGTTATAGTACAGATGATAGGTCCATACCCAAAATTAGAGGCCACGGTTGTAATGCAGTATCTCTCTTTCCCTGCATATGCTTTGTCTGCTTCTTATGCTATTTTTGGATGGTGATTGTGCAATTCAAAATACCCTGAACCCAACTGAATCCGCACATGGGAATACTTGCTTCAATTACATCGCAGCGACATGTCCATGTATCCTTAATTAGCGTACAACATGACACGTCTGTGGTTGTCCAAGTGTCTCCCACCTGTACTATCTTTCTTGGATGTGGCTCGTATTCTTTATGAGTGTCATCTTCCAAAGTTCCAATGGATTCTACTGCCCAAACTCGGGTTGCCCGGTGGTGGGTTAATACTGGCATGGCCAAACTAACTCCTATCACACCTTTTGTCTGAGTATGGCAGGAATGGCATGCTGGGAGTACCCTTCCTAATCTCCTTAATTCACAGGTGGAATTTGTGGAGTTGACCATATCTCGTATATTCCATCCTTTTTCATTATGAAGCAAGGCACCCTACCCATCTCAATATGATCCAATCCGTGTTGTACCTGGGAAAGCACAAAAGCTCCAAACATACTACAGGTGACCCCTTGGGAGGCGTCATTGGATGCATCTCTCTTTCCTTTGATGAGATTATTAATCTTATGCTAAATTTGCCTGTCGTTGGCTACGAACTGATTAGTCTCGTTTACGTATGCTGCCATCTGTCTCAACCAGGTATTGTTAGCCGTTCCCAATAGCAGTCGCTTAGCCACTGGCATACGCATTAGTCTCCCAGTTGTGGCCTGATGTGAGGAGACACCAGTTGTTGAGTGGGAGGGTTGACTGAATAGCCATGAGACACATTGGCAGCATATTTGCCCATTGAGTGGGGTGTTCGACATAGGGATTTTTAAGCATGGTTTTTAGGGTTCGATTACCTCTCTCCACCATGCCAGACAATTGTGGGTGGTGACTAACATACAATTTATGTTCGATTCCCATTAGCTTTTGTAATTCCATAAAAATGTTATCAGTAAAGTGGGAGCCCTGGTCACTGTCGACCTGTACAGATATTCCCCACCTGCAAAACACCTCACTCAACAACAGTCGAGCGGCGGTACAGGCTGTATTTTTCCTACAGGTAAAGTCTTCAATCCATTTGGTAAATTTATCAATAACTACCAAACAATAGCCTGATGCGTCCGAAGCAAAGGTCCGATAAAATCAATCTGTAAATGCGTCCAAGGTCACTCTGGTGGTGGGGCACTTTGGTGGAAAGCTCTGTTAGTATGCAATGCTGGATTATGCTGTAAACATACAAAACATTGAGCGACTTGTTGGGCGATATCATCTTTATAATCAGGCCACCATGCAACTTTATGGGCTAGAAATTCGGCTGTGTAGCGCCTGTTTTTCAGGCACTACCCTACCACCTAAGGTCTCAAAATGGCATCCGGAATGTGCGTGCATGCTTCTAACATGACATGCGCTGGACACCATCTTGGTAAAGGGGTTCACGTAGGCGCAGATAATAAATGCTGGCAGCATGTAAAGTAGGGAGAATATGCGTTAGATCGGTGTGCCAAGCTGATTTAAAGGGATAGATACCATTTTGGCACTCAATGACTTTCCAGATTGTGGATTCTCTTACCACTCCATAATATTTCCTCTCTTCTCTCTCTTTAATTCATCTCTCGCCTCCTTAAGAGCAACTTCTAAAACATCTATTTTTGCCTTTGCCTCTTTTCCCATTATTTTTAAAACATCTATTTTTGCTTATGCCTTTTCCCCCTTTATTTCTAGTTTCTGGTTGCTTTCCTTTAACTGAGTACAACTTTCTCTCAACTGAGTACAAATTATTTTAGTGGCAAGCAGCCATATTGCTTTCCACTGCTTATCCTTGTAGTGTTTTCTTCTTTCAGTTCCTAACTTACTCGGCTACAATTGAGAAGGACTAAACTCATACATACTTCTGGGTATTTTTCCTGTCACTTGGGCAACTTCTGATCTATATATTTCTGGATTTCCTTTCCATCTTACTCCAACCATACTCGGACGCAATGTCCTGACTATTACAACCCTATTATAGATTTAGTCGGGCAGGTAGTCCCTTTTATGTCGCGAAGTGTGAGAATTGTCTGACTCTGTTCCCACTACTTAGTCGGTCAATCGAATTGCAATCGAACTGTGAATTGGTGCCTCAAGATATCAGTACCCCACAATGGGCTACATTTCTGTACGGTTTGAATTTCACTTGCATTATTCGTAACCTTATTACTCGTTCTGTCCCTGAGCAGAGACAAGAACCACTGAAACTGATATTGAAATGACCACACACTTTAGTTGATTGCTGAATGAAAATAAGCAACAGTTCAAGATAATACTTACAACTGCGGAATATGGTTCAGAATACAGGGTGATCGAGCCATTGTTCTGGGAGAGCCGAAGTGTCTACCGAAGTGATTATTCTTGTCCTTTTTTCTTGTATGTAGATCTTCAACACTTGCAAGAGATGCTACCTCTTTGACCAAGCTTTTGGTCACTCTTCCTAGTATCTCCTCATGTGGCTCGGTGTCAAATTTTGTCTGATAATGCTCCTGTGAAGCGCCTTGGGACGTTTTACTCCATTAAAAGGTGCTATATAAATGCAAGTTGTTGTTGTTTATATAATATTCCTTAAAGGTGTTAGGAAGATCAAAGGCATTGAGTCATGCTACAGCACAAAAAAGGCCATTTGGCCTATCAAGTCAATGCCAGTGTTTTTCTCCACAAGTCAACTAATCAAATCCTATTTCTCCTTGCTCCTCATACCCTTTAATATTTCTCTTTTCCAAACAGCTAATTCCCTTTTTTTAAAATTAACTTTTGGGTAGAAAAGTCCAGCCTGACTTCTATTAGAACATAAGAACATAAGAAATTGGAGCAGGAGTAGGCCAATCGGCCCCTCGAGCCTGCTCCGCCATTCAATAAGATCATGGCTGATCTGATCCCAACCACAAATCTAAAGAACACAAGAAGTCGGAGCAGGACCCGGCCACATAGCCCCTGGGCCCTCTCCGCCACCCACAGGGCATTGACCGATCCGAACTCAGCTTCATGTCCAATTTCCTGCCCGCTCCCCATAACCCCTAATTCCCTTTACTTCTAGGAAACTGTCTATTTCTGTTTTAAATTTATCTAATGATGTAGCTTCCACAGCTTCCTGGGGCAGCAAATTCCACAGACCTACCACCCTCTGAGTGAAGAAGTTTCTCCTCATCTCAGTTTTGAAAGAGCAGCCCCTTATTCTAAGATTATGCCCCCTAGTTCTAGTTTCACCCATCTTTGGGAACATCCTTACTGCATCCACCCGATCAAGACCCTTCACAATCTTATATGTTTCAATAAGATCGCCTCTCATTCTTCTGAACTCCAATGAGTAGAGTCCCAATCTACTCAACCTCTCCTCATATGTCCGCCCCCTCATCCCCGGGATTAACCGAGTGAACCTTCTTTGTACTGCCTCGAGAGCAAGTATGTCTTTTCTTAAGTATGGAGACCAAAACTGTATGCAGTATTCCAGGTGCGGTCTCACCAATACCTTATATAACTGCAGCAATACCTCCTTGTTTTTATATTCTATCCCCCTAGCAATAAAAGCCAACATTCCGTTGGCTTTCTTGATCACCTGCTGCACCTGCATACCAACTTTTTGATTTTCTTGCACTAGGACCCCCAGATCCCTTTGTACTGCAGTACTTTCCAGTCTCTCGCCATTAAGAAAATAACTTGGAACATGGAAACAGGCCCTTCGGCCCAACATGTCCATGTCGCCCAGTTTATACCACTAAGCTAGTCCCAATTGCCTGCACTTGGCCCATATCCCTCTATACCCATCTTACCCATGTAACTGTCCAAATGATTTTTAAAAGACAAAATTGTACCCGCCTCTACTACTGCCTCTGGCAGCTCGTTTCAGACACTCACCACCCTTTGAGTGAAAAAATTGCCCCTCTGGACCCTTTTGTATCTCTCCCCTCTCACCTTAAATCTATGCCCCCTCGTTATAGACTCCCCTACCTTTGGGAAAAGATTTTGACTATCTACCTTATCTATGCCCCTCATTATTTTATAGACTTCTATAAGATCACCCCTAATCCTCCTACTCTCCAGGGAAAAAAGTCTCAGTCTATCCAACCTCTCCCTATAAGTCAAACCATCAAGTCCCGGTAGCATCCTAGTAACTCTTTTCTGCACTCTTTCTAGTTTAATAATATCCTTTCTATAATAGGGTGACCAGAACTGTACACAGTATTCCAAGTGTGGCCTTACTAATGTCCTGTACAACTTCAACAAGACATCCCAACTCCTGTATTCAATGTTCTGACCAATGAAACCAAGCATGCCGAATGCCTTTTTCACCACCCTATCCACCTGTGACTCCACTTTCAAGGAGCTATGAACCTGTACTCCCAGATCTCTTTGTTCTATAACTCTCCCCAACACCCTACCATTAACGAAATAGGTCCTGGCCCGATTCGATCTACCAAAATGCATCACCTCACATTTATCTAAATTAAACTCCATCTGCCATTCATCGGCCCACTGGCCCAATTTATCAAGGTCCCGTTGCAATCCTAGATAACCTTCTTCACTGTCCACAATGCCACCAATCTTGGTGTCATCTGCAAACTTACTAACCATGCCTCCTAAATTCTCATCCAAATCATTAATATAAATAACAAATAACAGCGGACCCAGCACCGATCCCTGAGGCACACCGCTGGACACAGGCCTCCAGTTTGAAATACAACCCTCTACAACCACCCTCTGTCTTCTGTCGTCAAGCAAATTTTGTATCCAATTGGCTACCTCACCTTGGATCCCATGAGATTTAACCTTATGTAACAACCTACCATGCGGTACCTTGTCAAAGGCTTTGCTGAAGTCCATGTAGACCACGTCTACTGCACAGCTCTCATCTATCTTCTTGGTTACCCCTTCAAAAAACTCAATCAAATTCGTGAGACATGATTTTCCTCTCACAAAACCATGCTGACTGTTCCTAATCAGTCCCTGCCTCTCCAAATGCCTGTAGATCCTGTCTCTCAGAATACCCTCTAACAACTTACCCACTACAGATGTCAGGCTCACCGGTCTGTAGTTCCCAGGCTTTTCCCTGCCGCCCTTCTTAAACAAAGGCACAACATTTGCTACCCTCCAATCTTCAGGCACCTCACCTGTAGCTGTCGATGATTCAAATATCTCTGCTAGGGGACCCGCAATTTCCTCCCGAACCTCCCATAACGTCCTGGGATACATTTCATCAGGGCCCGGAGATTTATCTACCTTGAATGTTGAACTGTATCTGCCACCTATTGGCCCAGTTATGTAAAAACTCTAAAATCTTCTGAATTTTAATGCATTGTTTTTCATTTCCCTTGCCTCCTTTTTGGTATCATCCACAAACATATGTGTGAGGATAGATAGCAAATGTTGTTGGGCTATTCAACTGTGGGGGGAGTCATGAAAATGTTTTTGCTCTTATAATGCTATTTATTTTTGGCCAGCAAAGTTTGCCGTTGCAGGGGGAAACATAGATTGCATCTATGTGGCTCTACATAGTCTTTGCTGAACACCACTATCACACCAACAGAATTGCTATCCTCTGCAGTCATGGCTGATGACAACTGTGCACTATCCCAGGACACAAACTGAACACCGTCCCTTATAGTGTCTCCTCTTGCTTTAGCCAGTTGGCCATGGGGAAGGAGATGAAATTGTTTGGTCTGTGAAGACGTTTAAGGATGTTTTCTTGCCTATGTTTGACCTGCAACTATGAGACCTTATAGGGTCCAAAGTCAATGTTGAGGACCACCACTGTTTCTAATTTACATAATGACCTGGATTCAGAAACTCAATAAAAAGTGGTCAAATTGGATAATGATACCAAACTGGGAGGGGCAATGAAATCAGAGGACACAGCTCAGAAATTACAGAATTAGTTGGACAATGGTAGATTAAATTTAATGCAGACAAGTACACATAGGAAAGAAAATTCACAACATACATACTCTATGAATGGTGTTGAAATTACTAATGATGAAGCTGAAAAAGACCTAAGAGTTTTATTAGATTCAACACTAAACTGTCCAACCAATGCAAAGCATCAATGAACAAAGTTAATAGAGCAGTGAACCACATAGCCAGAACAGTAGAATAGAGGTTAGAGGAGCTAATGATCCAACCGGATGTACAGTGCTCTAGTCAGATCACACCTTGAATACTATCTCACATTCTGGTCAGTCAGTCACAAGAGAGATATTCAACCGCTGGAGGCAGTGCAGAGAAGAACCACAAGGCGAATTCCCAGTGTCAGAGTCTAAGCGTCAGAGTCTAAGCTATGAGGAAAAACTGGATAGACTTAGGCTTTTCAGTCTGGAAAGGAGGGATTGGAGAAGTGATCTAATAGAGGTATACCAGATTGTTAAAGGTATAGAAAAAGTTACCTCAGAATATTACTTAAAATTAAATGGGAGTAGAACTAGGGGGTACAGATTGAAAGTATTAAAAGCTAATTTTTGAACTGATATCAGGAAATTTTTCTTCAGGTGAATGGCCCCGAGAGCCTGCTCCACCATTCAATCAGATCATGGCTGATCATCAACTTCAACTTCACTTTCCTGTCTGATCCCCATATCCCTTGATTCCCCTACAGTCCAAAAATCTATCTATCTCAGCCTTGAATATACTCAACGACTCAGCATCCACAACCCTCTGGGGTAGAGAATTCCAAAGATTAACAACCCTCTGAGTGAAGAAATTCCTCCTTATCTCAGTCTTAGTTCTGGAGGGGGAGGGTGAACAGCCAGTAGTCATGGTCCATATCGGTACCAATGACATAGGTTAAAAAAAAGGGATGAGGTCCTGCAAGGTGAATTCAAGGAGTTAGGAAATAAATTAAAAAGCAGGACCTCAAAGGTAGTGATCTCAGGATTGCTACCAGTGCCACGTGCTAGTGAGTATAGGAACAGGAGAATTGACAGGATGAATGCGTGGCTGCAGGGATGGTGTAGGAGGGAGGGATTTAGATTCCTGGGACATTGGGACCGGTTCTGGGGAAGGTGGAACCTGTACAAGCGTGACGGGTTACACCCGAGCAGGACTGGGACCAATGTCCTCCCGGGGGTGTTTGCTGGTGCTGTTGGGGTAGGTTTAAACTAGAGTGGCAGGGGGATGGGAACCTGAGCGGGGAGTCAGAAGGGAGTAAAGTTGACAGCAGCAAGAGAGGGGAAGACCCAGGGGAAATTTACAATACAAATAGTACAAACAGTTGTTCAAGAACAAGTGAAAGGGAAAAGCATAGAGCAGCAGAAAGAAAGTGTACTTTAGGCAATACAGATATAGTGAAAACTAGAAGGCGTAAGGCGATTAACCCAGCATCAAAGCTGAAGGTCAGGCTAGGGTGTGTGGGCCAACTAAGAGTTCTGTATACAAATGCACGGAGTAGAAGGAATAAATTAAATGAACTACAGATTCAAATTCAAATTGGAGGGTATGACATGATAGCTATTACGGAGACATGGCTGCAGGATGGTCAGGATTGGGAACTAAATATACCAGGTTATAAGGTCTACAGGAGAGATAGGGAAAATGGAAGAGGGGGAGGAGTAGCCTTAATGATTAGAGATGAAATCACTTCAATGATAAAGGAGGATATAACAAAAGGTAAGCAGCCAACAGAGACCTTATGGGTTGAATTGAGAAATAGGAAAGGATCGAAGAATATAGTGGGAGTTGTGTATAGGACCCCTGGCAGCAGCTCTGAAGTGCTAGATTGTATAAATGCAGAGATTAGACAAGCGTGTAACAAAGGTATAGTGGTCTTAATGGGGGACTTTAACCTTCACATAGATTGGGAAAAGCAGACTAGCAACTGTCAGAAAGGTAGTGAATTTCTTGAGTGTGTCCGGGATAGTTTTCTACAGCGGTATGTCCTAGAGGCTACCAGGGGGCAAGCCTTACTAGATTTAGTAATGAGTAATGAACCAGATTTAGTTAACAGCTTAACTGTGCGTGAACATCTATCCAATAGCGATCATAACAAGATTGAGTTCAATGTAGTGTTTGAAAGGGAAAAAAGTGAATCAGCTGCTAAGATTCTAGACTTGGGTAAGGCCGACTTCAATGGGATGAGACAGAGACTGTCCACAGTAAACTGGGCAAATCTGTTAATGGGTAAGAGGACTGATGATCAGTGGGAAATGTTTAAAGAAACATTTAACGAGATACAGAACCGGTTTATACCCGAGGGGCAAGAACTCTACTTGCCAAAAAAAACAGCCATGGACAACTAAAGAGGTAAGGGACAGTATAAGACATAAGGAAAGGGCATACAAAAAGGCAAAAAATGGCACAGATCCTGGCGAATGGGAAAGATACAAAGATCAACAAAGAGTCACAAAACAGATAGTAAGAGCTACAAAAAGAGAGTATGAAAAGAAACTTGCAAGGGATATCAAAACCAATATGAAGAACTTTTATAGTTACATTAGGAAAAAGAGGGTGGTCAGGAGCAGTGTTGGCCCCTTAAAAACTGAAAGTGGGGATATTGTCATTGACGATGGGGAAATGGCGGACATGTTGAATAATTACTTTGCGTCAGTATTTACAGTAGAAAAAGAGGATAGCATGCCAGAAATCCAAAGAAAACTAATATTGAATCGGGACAGGGACTCGATAAAATTAACATAATAAAGCAACAGTAATGAAGAAAATAACAGCACTAAAGAGTGACAAATCCCCCAGGACCAGATGGTTTCCATCCCAGGGTTTTAAAGGAAGTAGGTGAGCAGATTGCAGATGCCCTAACTATAATCTTTCAAAGTTCTCTAGATTCAGGAACTATCCCTCTAGATTGGAAAATTGCACATGTCACTCTGCTTTTTAAGAAAGGAGAGGGGAACCGGGGAATTATAGACCAGTTAGCCTAACATCTGTTGTGGGGAAATTGCTGGAGTCTATAATTAAGGATAGGGTGACTGAACACCTCGAGAATTTTCAGTTAATCAGAGAGAGCCAGCATGGATTTGTGAAAGGTAGGTCGTGCCTGATTGAATTTTCTGAAGAGGTGACTAAAGTAGTGGACAGGGGAATGTCAATGGATGTTATTTATATGGACTTCCAGAAGGCATTTGATAAGGTCCCACATAAGAGACTGTTAGCTAAGATAGAAGCCCATGGAATTAAGGGAAAATACAGACTTGGTTAGGAAATTGGCTGAGCGAAAGGCGACAGAGTGTAGGGATAATGAGTAAGTACTCACATTGGCAGGATGTGACTAGTGGAGTCCCACAGGGATCTGTCTTGGGGCCTCAATTATTCACAATATTTATTAACGACTTAGATGAAGGCATAGAAAGTCTCATATTTAAGTTTGCCGATGACACAAAGATTGGTGGCATTGTAAACAGTGTAGATGAAAACATAAAATTACAAAGGGATATTGATAGATTAGGTGAATGGGCAAAACTGTGGCAAATGGAATTCAATGTAGACAAATGTGAGGTCATCCACTTTGGATCAAAAAAGGATAGAACAGTGTACTTTCTAAATGGTAAAAAGTTAAAAACAGTGGATGTCCAAAGGGACTTAGGGGTTCAGGTACATAGATCATTGAAGTTTCATGAACAGGTGCAGAAAATAATCAATAAGGCTAATGGAATGCTGGCCTTTATATCTAGAGGACTTGAGTACAAGGGGGCAGAAGTTATGCTGCAGCTTTACAAAACCCTGGTTAGACCGCACCTTCAGAAGGACACATTGGCCTTGGAGGGAGTACAGCGTAGGTTTACTAGAATGATACCTGGACTTCAAGTGTTAAGTTACGAGGAGCGATTACTCAAATTGGGGTTGTATTCTCTAGAGTTTAGAAGGTTAAGGGGTGATCTGATTGAAGTTTATAAGATATTAAGGGGAACAGATAGGGTGGATAGAGAGAAACTTTTTCTGCTGGTTGACGATTCTAGGAGTAGGGGGCACTGTCTAAAAATTAGAGCCAGACCTTTCAGGAGTGAGATTAGAAAACATTTCTACACACAAAGGGTGGTAGAAGTTTGGAACTCTCTTCTGCAAATGGCAATTGATACTAGCACAATTGCTAAATTTAAATGTGAGATAGATAGCTTTTTGGCAACCAAATGTATTAAGGGATATGGGCCAAAGGCAGGTATATGGAGCTAGATCACAGATCAGCCATGATCTTATCAAATGGTGGAGCAGGCACGAGGGTCTGAATGGCCTATTCCTTTTCCTATGTTCCTATTAGATGGCCAACACCTTATCCTGCGACTATGCCCTCTAGTTCCAGACTCTCCAACCAGGGGAAACAACCTCTCCGCATCTACCCTGTCAAGCCCCCTCCTAATCTTTTTTGTTTCAATGAGATCATCTCTCATTCTTCCAAACTCCAGAGAGAATAGGCCTACTCTATTCAATCTCTCCTCATAGGCCAACCCTCTCATCCCAGGAATTAATCGAGTGAAGCTTTGTTGCACCGTCTCTAAGGCAAGTATATCTTTCCTTAGATAAAGAGACCAAAAATGTACGCAGTACTCCAGGTGAGGTCTCAACGAAGCCCTGAACAATAGTAAGACTTCCTTACTCTTGTACTCCAACCCTCTTGCAATAAAGACCAACAGGCCATTTGCTTTCCTAATTGCCTGCTGTACCTGCATGCTAACTTTTTGTGTTTCTTGTACCAGGATTCCCAAGTCTCTTTGGACACTAACATTTAATAGCTTCTTACCATTTAAAAAATGTTTTTTCTGTTTTTCTATTCTTCCTACCAAAGTGAATAACCTCACATTCCCCCACATTATACTCCATCTGCCACCTTCTTGCCCACTCACTTAACCTGTCTATATCCCTTTGCAGTCTCTTTGCATCCTCATCAGCTTACTTTCCCACCTAGCTTTGTATCATCAGTAAACTTGGATATATTACACTTGGTCCCTTCGTCCAAATCATTAATATAGATTGTAAATAGCTGAGGTCCAAGCAATGATCATTGCCGCACCCCACTAGTTACAGCCTGCCAGCCTGAAAATGACTTGTTTATCTCAACTCTCTTGTTTTCTGTCTGTTAACCAATCCTCTATCCATGCTAATATGTTACCCCCAACCCTATGAGCCCTTATCTTGCGTAACAATCTTTTACATGGCACCTTATCAAATGCCTTTTGAAAATCCAAAGATACTACATCCACTGGTTCCCCTTAATCTACCCTGCTAGTTACAGAGTGATCAATGTCTGGAACAAACTTCCAGTGAAAGCAAAAACCCTGGAATCATTTACGAAAGAATTGTATGCTATAATGAGGGGAGGGGAGGGTAGGGTAAGGATTCCTCTGGATGGGTGAAATAAGACGGTCTTTCTAATGTGCATTGACCTGAGGAAGGAGGAAGCCTCCAAAAGCTTGTAAATTTCAAATAAAATCGTTGGACTATAACTTGGTGTTGTAAAATTGTTTACAATTGTCAACCCCAGTCCATCACCGGCATCTCCTCATCATTTCTAATGTGCGATCAAGTAGGGTTGGAGGTATTCACATCTTTGGAATGGATCCCAACAATCCTAATAGTAACTCTAATAAATTTGCGAATCAAGCCGAATTGCAAGCTGATGAACCTGAACATATCAAAACACGCATCATATTTGTGTCGGCAAAAAAAATAAAGACTCTCGACGATCGTCCCAGCTCACACTACCCTTTAATATCCACTGCAAGGAGAGACTCTTATCTAAAATCACCAGTTATGCTGATTAGGAAACAAATGGTAAAAGCTTCTCCGATTAAGTTAGTGACATTCATGAGCAGCAAGGGGATTTCCGAGGACAGCTTTACTCATCGATTCTAGAAAATAACGATCAGGTAAAGAGGATGTAAATCCTGTTGAACATAAATATCATTCTTGTTATTCTTTTTAAAAGCTAAGCTGATGAAAACTCTGTGCGAATGACCCGCTTAACGCTGCTTAAAAACTATTTGTGAGAAGCAATCGGCGCCAGTCCTCTTAAAACAGGGGCTTAAAATTTACTGCTTTCCCGTCGCTTACTTCTCTAAAATGTAGTGATGGCGATTCCAGGAAATCTCTAGAGACAAGTTTTTTTTTTCTCTCTCGCCACATAATTCCATTTCCCGAATAGTTAAAAATTTAAATTAAAAAAAAATCCCCCCCGCCGCCCCCGGGTAAAACGAAGAGACTGCGACCTCCTGGATCACTGTGCAGACGGAGTAGATGCCCTCGGGGGGAGACTTCGCCCCGTCAGCTGGTCGTGCGATTAAACAGCAGACATGTGGTAATGGGGGAAGAAAGCAGATAACGGAATCCTGCCTTGCGTTTCTCTACCGGCATCGATCAAGTAAGAGCGAGTTTTCGGTTTTACTGCCACGCCTTAATGTATTTTTAAGTTCGTTTAGTCGGTGGGGGAGAAACACATTGGATGGGGAATTTTGATTCGCTTTCAAGCATCCTTGCTATTACCCCGTCCCCTTTTTTGTTTGCTAACTTTGTTACTTTAGAACTCCATTTTTCTTCAACCACCTGAAAATAAAATCCTTCACGTTTTTTATTGTTGAATATCTTTTTTTTTGGTCTCCCTTCGCTCTCCTGAATATTTACTTTTGCCCTTTTACGCAATCCGTCTGCTGTTTCAGATCTATTTTTCTTCAAACATCCGAAAAAGTCATTCAAGCTTCTGAAGCTGAATATCTTGGTTTTTCCTCCAGTTTGCTTCATTTACTTACAGTTTCACTGTAGAAAGGGTAGTTTGCAGTCCTCCGGCACCTCATTTGAAGCATCTATTTTACAGATTTCATTCTGGGCAATGAGTGTTGTTGGATTGTTTGAGTGTGAGGGCAATCTTAGGTTGGGGAGTCTATGGTTAGGAGACATGGCCTAAACATTAGAGCCAGGACTTTTAGGAGTGAAGTTAGGAAACACTTCTACACGCATAGGGTGGTAGAGTTTGGAACTCTCTATGATTTTAAATCTGATAGATTTTTGTTAACCAAAGGTATTAAGAGATATGGTGTTAAGGCAGGCATATGGAGTTAGTTCACAGAACAGACCCACCAGAGGTGGCGGTACAGTGATATACAGTCAAGAGGGAATGGCCCTGGGAGTCCTCAACATTGACTCTGGACCCCATGAAATCTCATGGCATCAGGTCAAACATGGGTAAGGAAACCTCCTGCTGATTACCACCTACCGCCCTCCCTCAGACCTCCTCCATGTTGAACACCACTTGGAGGAAGCATTGAGGGTAGCAAGGGCACAGAATGTACTCTGGGTGGGGGACATCAATGTCCATCATCAAGAGTGGCTCGGTAGCGCCACTACTGACCGAGCTGGCTGAGTCCTGAAGGACATAGCTGCCAGACTGGGCCTGCGGCAGGTGGTGAGCAAACCAACACAAGGGAAAAACTTACTTGACCTCGTCCTCACCAATCTACCTGTTGTAAATGCATCTGTCCACGACAGTTTTGGTAGGAGTGACCACAGCACAGTCCTCGTGGAGACGAAGGCCCGTCTTTGCACTGAGGACACCATCCAACGTGTTGTGTGGCACTATCACCGTGCTAAATGGGATAGATTCAGAACAGATCGAGCAGCTCAAAATTGGATGTCCATGAGGCGCTGTGGGCCATCAGCAGCAGCAGAATTGTATTCCAGCACAATCTGTAACCTCATGGCCTGGCATATTCCTCACTCTACCATTACCAACAAGCCAGGGGATCAACTCTGGTTCAATGAGGAGTGTAGAAGAGCATGCCAGGAGCAGCACCAGGCGTACCTAAAAATGAGGTGCCAACCTGGTGAAGCTACAACTCAGGACTACATGCATGCTAAACAGCGGAAGCAACATGCTATAGACAGAGCTAAGCGATTCCACAACCAACGGATCAGATCAAAGCTCTGCAGTCCTGCCACATCCAGTCGTGAATGAACAATTAATGGGAGGAGGAGGGTCTGTAAACAGCCCCGTCCTCAATGATGGCGGAGTCCAGCATGTGAGTGCAAAAGACAAGGCTGAAGCGTTTGCAACCATCTTCAGCCAGAAGTGCCGAGTGGATGATCCATCTCGGCCTCCTACCGATATCCCCACCGTCACAGAAGCCAGTCTTCAGCCAATTCGATTCACTCCACATGATATCGAGGAACAGCTAATTGCACTGGATACAGTAAAGGCTATGGGCCCTGACAACATCCCGGCTGTAGTGCTGAAGACTTGTGCTCCAGAACTTGCCGCACCTCTAGCCAAGCTGTTCCAGTACAGTTACAACACTGGCATCTACCTGACAATGTAGAAAATTGCCCAGGTATGTCCTGTCCACAAAAAGCAGGACAAATCCAATCCGGCCAATTACTGCCCCATCAGCCTACTCTCAATCATCAGCAAAGTGATGGAAGGTGTTGTCAACAGTGCTATCAAGCAGAACTTACTAACCAGTAACCTGCTCAGTTTGGGTTCCGCCTGGACCACTCAGCTCCAGACCTCATTACAGCCTTGGTCCAAACATGGACAAAAGAGCTGAATTCCAGAGGTGAGGTGAGAATGACTGCCCTTGACGTCAAGGCAGCATTTGACTGAGTGTGGCACCAAGGAGCCCTAGTAAAATTGAAGTCAATGGGAATCAGGGGGAAAACTCTCCAGTGGCTGGAGTCATACCTAGCACAAAGGAAGATGGAAGTGTTGAAGGCCAATCATCTCAGCCCCAGGACATTGCTGCAGGAGTTCCTCAGGGCAGTGTCCTAGGCCCAACCATCTTCAGCTGCTTTATCAATGACCTTCCCTCCATCATAAGGTCAGAAATGGGGATGTTCGCTGATGATTGCACAGTGTTCAGTTCCATTCGCAACCCCTCATATAACGAAGCAGTCTGAGCCCGCATGCAGCAAGACCTGGACAACATAAGTGGCAAGTAACATTCGCGCCAGATAAGTGCAGCTCCAACAACACTCAAGAAGCTCGACACCATCCAGGACAAAGCAGCCCGCTTGATTGTCACCCCATCTACCACCCTAAACATTCATTCCCTTCAGCACCGGTGCACAGTGGCTGCAGTGTGTACCATCCACAGGATGCACTGCAGCAACTCGCCAAGGCTTCTTCGACAGCTCCTCCCACACCCGCGACCTCTACCACCTAGAAAGACAAGAGCAGCAGGCACATGGGAACAACACCACCTGCACGTTCCCCTCCAAGTCACACACCATCCTAACTTGGAAATATATCGCCGTTCCTTCATCGTCGTTGGGTCAAAATCCTGGAACGCCCTTCCTAACAGCACTGTGGGAGAACCTTCACCACACGGACTGCAGCGGTTCAAGAAGGCGGCTCACCCACCACCTTCTCGAGGGCAATTAGGGATGGGCAATAAATGCTGGCCTCGCCAGCGACACCCACATCCCATGAACAAATTTTTTAAAAAGCTATTGTCTCATTGATGACAGAACAGGCTCAAGGGGTTAAACGGCCTACTCCTGTTCCTATGTTGCTGAACTTCATTCTGTTGTAAACCAGCTTCGACAATATCCACTTTCTAAGTGGTCAGTAGTGGGAATTTAGGCTGATTTTCCCTTCCCTACCCGTAGGACACTGACACTGGCTGACAGTTAATACAGTAAGGAGTGATCCTAGGATTTTCCTTGTTTGCTTAGCTCAGTGCCAACTTGCACATAAAGTGATGCATTTATTCACAAACCCATTTGAACTCTAATATCATAACAATACGTCAAAATTAAAATCCTCATCTTTGTGTTTAAATCCCTTCATATCCTTGCCCCTCTCTAACATCCTCCAGCCCTACAACCCCCTCTGAACTCTGCATTCCCCGACTTTGGCCTTTTGTGTATCTCCCCCCGAGTCTGTGCCCCATGGTTATCTGGAGGAACTGGGTCAGATAGTTTTATTTGGTAATTAATCAGATGTTTGTATCCTGACACTCATCCTTTGGAGAACAGTATGATGTAGTGGAAGGATTTGCAGGCTGATTGACAGGCTGCGATGTGAACACTCCTTCCATGACTGTAACCATTTTAAACCAGCCAATAGGATGGTTAGCCTATATAGTGGGAGGGTTTTATTGGCTCCCACAATTCATACGATAAGGAAGGAGCCACCCACACTCTCCGGACAAGAGTATCCTGCTGGATGTCAATCCAGAATTCAAAGCCGGAGCTCTGGTGTCCAGGACTGTCTAGTGTGGTGTTCAAATCCTGCACCCTTGACTCAAAGGTGGGAATGCTACCACTAAGCCAAAGACTTGGTCCAATTAAGAGAAAACCATGTTGATCTAAAGGGGCAGGTGCATATTATGTTAATTATCTTTGGAGGTTGACATTTGCATTGAGCACCAACAAAAAATGTCAGAGTGTGGTACAGTACAGAGGAAGCCATTTGGCCCATTGTGCCTGTGCTAGCTCTTTGAAAGAGTTTTCCAATTAGTCCTACTCCCCTGCTCTGTCCCCATAGCCCCTTAAATTTTTTCCCTTCAAGTATTTTATCCAATTTCCTTTTGAAAGTTACTTTTGAATCTGTTTCCACCGCCCTTTCAGGCACTGCATTCCAGATCATAAGTCGCTACGTAAAAAAATGTTTCCTCATGTCGCCTCTGGTTCTTTAGCAAATTATTTAAATCTGTGTCCTCGGGTTACAGGCCCTTTTTCCACTTTACTTTATCAAAACCATTCATGATTTTGACCACCTCCTCTTACTCACCTCTGCTCTAAGGAGAACAAGCCCAGCTTCTCCAGTCTCTCCACATAACTGAAGTCCCTCATCCCTGGTACCATTTTAGTAAATCTCTTCTGCACCTCCACCTGGACACCCTTCCTAATGTATGGTGCACAATACTCCAGCTGAGGCCTCACCAGTGTGTTTATAAAGGTTTAGCATAACTTCCTTTTGTACTCTATGCCTCTACATATAAAGCCAAGGATCCCATAGGTTTTTTTTTTAACAGCCTTCTTAACTTGTCTTGCCATCTTCAAAGATTTGTGTACATACATCCCCAGGTCTCGCCGTTCCTGCACTCCCTTTAAAATTGTACTGTTTAGTTTATATTCTCTCCTCATTCTTCCTACCAAAATGCATCACTTCACACTTCTCTGCGTTAAATTTCATCTGCCGTGTGTCTGCCCATTTCACCAGTATGTCTATGTCCTCCTGAAGTCTGTTACTATTCTCTACATTGGTTACCACGTTTCTGAGTTTTGTGTCATCTGCAAACTTTGAAATTATAACCTGTATACCCAAGATCACGTCATTAATACATATCAAAAAGAGCAATGGTCCTAATACTGACCCCTGGGGAACACCACTGTATACTTCCTTCCAGTCTGAAAAACAACTGTTCACCACTACTCTCTGCTTTCTGTCCCTTAGCCAATTTTGTATCCATGTTGCCACTGTCCCTTTAATCCACGGGCTTTAATTTTGCTAACGAGTCTATTATATGGTACTTTATCAAATGCCTTTTGAAAGCCTATATACACATCAACTGCACTACCCTCATCAACCCTCTCCATTACTTCATCAAAGAACTCAATCAAGTTATTGTCCTTCAACAAATCTGTGAGGACTTTCATTTATTAGCCCATGCTTTTCCAAATGCCAATTAGTTTTGTCCTGGATTATTGTCTCTAAAAGTTTGCCCACCATTGGCGTTAGGCTGACTGACCTGTAATTCCCTTTCTTGGACAGGGGTATAACATTTGCAATCCTCCAATCCTCTGGCACCTCTCCCATATCTAAGGAGGACTGGAAGATTGTGGCCAGAGCCTCCGCAATTTCCACCAATACTTCCCTCAGTAACCTCGGATGAATCCCATCTGGTGACTTTTCTACTTTGAGTACTGCCAACCTTTTAAGTACCTCTTTATCTATTTTTATCCTCTCGAATATCTCTCCTTTACTGCTACCTCTCCTTTACTGCTACATTGGCAGCATCCTCTTCTCTAGTGAAGACCGATGCGAACTATTCATTTATTACCTCAGCCATACCTACAGCCTTCATAAGAAGATCTCCTTTTTTGTCTCTAATTGGCCCCATCCTTCCTTTGGCTACCTTTTTACTATGATGTGGAGATGCCGGTGATGGACTGGGGTGGACAAATGTAAGGAATCTTACAACACCAGGTTATAGACCAACAAATTTATTTTAAAATCACAAGCTTTCGGAGATTATCTTCGGAGATGAATCTGACGAAGGAGATAATCTCCGAAAGCTTGTGATTTTAAAATAAATTTGTTGGACTATAACCTGGTGTTGTAAGATTCCTTACATTTACCTTTTTACTACTTATATGTTTATAAAAGACTTTTGGGTTCCTTTTTATGTTAGCCACTCATTTATTCTCATACTCTCTCTTTGCCCCAAGTAATGGGAAATAGCTCAAAACAACAACTTGCAGTTAATTAGTGATTAGAAACATATTATCATGCACGTCAATGTCCGTTTTCTAGCAGCAGTTACGAAGCTTTCATTCAAAGACAACCATAGACTAAGTATATTTGAAGGTGAAGCAGACTGCAACATAGCTGCTCAGAGATGTAAGTTCCCTTCAACCCTAGCTAATTACACTTTTGTGCCAGCTCCAGGGCCATTGCAATTACCCAAATCAGTATGGAGCATATGATTGACATCTTGAAGCAACATTTCATCTGCCTCAACACATCAGGTCACATCTCTATCACGATCATTGTTATCTCTGGTATAACTTTGCAATGCATTGGTCATGGAGGAAGCCAACCCACAATCAAAGCCAGAGCAGAATGCAGACATTTATCAAGAGGATGTTGCTCTGCAGCCATTTTAGTGCCAGCACATTTTTAATAAGCAAATGTGTGTGTGCTTAGTGTTTTCTACTGCCAGTCAAACTCTGTTGATGTAGATGCTCTTAACTTTAGCCTAGTACTTCTTTTAGGTACAACCTCATTTGAGAAGTTGCACTTAAGATGACGTACAGTAAGACCCAAGTGTCAACATGCAGCCTGTAGTGTGTATGATATTTACATGTAACAATCAGCTACATTAGATGAGAGGATTCTTTAGAGCTGAATACTTGTAACGATGTGAGTGAAAGAACACTTCCAGGTAAAGGTTTTGGATGTAACAGGTACCCCCTCTGCTATACAGGAACAACAGTAAGCCAATTAGCCCCTTCAGCCATGATCTCATCATCAGGCTCATCTGTGACCTAGCTCCATATCCCTTAATACCTTTGATTAACAAAAATCTATCAATCTCAGATTTAAAATTAGCAATTGAGCCAGCATCAACTGCAATTTGTGGAAGAGAGTTCCAAACTTCTACCACCTTGTGCGTCTTCACTCCTGAAAGTCCTGGCTTTAGTTTTTAGGCTATGCTCCCTAATCCTAGATTCACCAACCAGTGGAAATAGTTTCTCTCTATCTACCCTATCAGTTCCCCTTAATATCTTGAAAACTTCGATCAAATCACCCCTTAATCTTCTAAATACCAGGGAATACAACCCTAGTTTGTGTAATCTTTCCTCGTAATTTAACTCATGGAGTCCAGATATCATTATAGTAAATCTACGCTGCACTCCCTCCAAGGCCAATATATCCTTCCTAAGATGCGGTGCCCAGAACTGAACACAGTACTCCAGGTGTGATCTAACCAGGGCTTTGTATGGACATTCATGTTAATACTTTAAGACCGTCTGAGAGGGAAGTAATTGTATCGGATAAGATATGGTTCTCCTAGTTGAGCACAGATCCACACCCCTGGTAAGGAAAAGCCAAGTCATTGCTATAATATTGTATTTTTTTTGTTGCAGGCCTAACTTGGCTCCCGTTGCTGCCTGCACCTAGAGTGCAAATGACCCAGAGCAGGAAAATTGCAGGCAGCACTCCCCTCACATGCACAATGCACCTGCAATATGTTACACATATTAAATGCCCAGTGGGAGGCCAAAGAGGTAAATTGGCTCTATTGAGTTTGTTGGCATAACTGTAAATAGTATAGTAGTGTTATGTGCATCAGACTTAGAATGTTTTGTTGACTGTGGCTGTATAGGGGTACACAGGGGCTTTCCTCTCTTTTCTGGGAGTGATGTTGTATTGAGACACTAATTTTGTGGTGCCTGGAGCAGGTGGTGTGGTAGTGTCATTTGTGTATTGGGTGAAAAACATTGTGTTGCTTCATTGCAGTATTCCTAGAATAGTAAGTTTCAGGAAATGTAATCTGTGTTTTCTATTGCAGAATTTTTAAAGAAATTGTACTAACCAATTCTTAACATTGGCTAGGTTGTCCGCAGTCTGTCTCCATTTAACTGACTGATATTTTACTACTTATCCTATTGTTGTAAATTATCTGACCATTGTGAGTGAGTAAGATCAAAACACTGTTATCTCACTTGTGCCAACCTGGTTACATTCACCACATATACACTGGATGATCTCACTTTTCCTGAGACCTGGAACTTCATAGCACTTGTGCTTTGTTATACATATGTAACTGTATGGGGGTAATCAGGTACCATCTTTCAGGAGAAACTGGCGCACCCACTATGTGTGATGAGTATAACCAAGTCGTGCAAATTAAATTAATGGGCCTGAAGAATTGGACTTTCACAATTAGGGAATGGTTTCAGTGCTTGTCATGGTTTGTGCTGTCATCTGCGTCAGCGACAGCTATTAGACTGGCACTGAGAACCATCAGTCGAATGCCAAAGCTACACTTTGGAGGAATTCAAGGAAAGAATTAGTCAAATTGGAATGGGATATGGTTACTCCACATTGTGACTTGCATGAAAATTCATGTTGTTACTGCCGTGCCTTTGGTATTGAGATTTAAGTTTAACAGGGACATTGGTGTGTGAACATCAACTGAATCTTGGTGAGCTAAATCTAAAATTCACAGGTCTGAAGGCAGGGACTGTAAACATAAGGGAGCCCCCAGGAACAACAAGAATTCCTGTGTATACAGAAAAATGCTGCTTAAAATTTGATCTGCATAGGTACAATGTGTCATGTTCTCCCTTTCCCCCCCACCTTCTCCCACATTCCCCCCATAGACAATGCAGATCAGTCCTCTGGCAGTACAATTTGGGAGTAATGGGTCACTCTTGGTATGGAACAATGGTATTTTTTAGTGTAAATTAACTCATATAAAGCAGACAGTATGTTTTCTTTTTTTTTAGCAAAATATGACCACAGCTGCATACTTAAGGCTTTATATTTTTATCAGTAGACAAAAGACGCGATGCCTTTACATAAGTGGAAAGTAAAATTTGACTGGATGGAGATATGGGCCTCACATTGGAAAAGCAGCAGCCGTCTTCAAGGAACTCACCAAGATCCAGAGTTCTGAGGACTGATGGTCAAGACAATGACCATAGTCTTCAATAGTATTCTAATTAGTAATTCTGTATGGTGCTGAGTGCTAGAAAGATCTAAAAGAAGTTGAGGAAAAATTCCAAAGGCTCACAAGAAAATATGAGGAGAGTTTTGAAGATTTGATTCGGGAAGACATAGTAGAAATTTCAGTGATTGAAAAGATGTGATTCCATTGATGGCACTTCTATGACCAGGAGAATGAACGATCGATGTTTACCTAAACAAGTCTTGTGTGATTGAATGGGAAAATATTTGTCTTCATTCCATACAATTTTTTGAAATTGAAAGTTAAGATAGAAGCAGTTCTCCTGTACCAAATTTCAAATGGAGGCCAGGAGACAAGGGGCTCAAATCCCTGGAAACCCACTCTGGTGCTGTAAGTGAGACTTCCAGCCAGTGGTCTACACTAGCCTTGACCCTGTCCTGATTGCCAAAGATGGGGTCATTTAAATAAAGGGGAAGGGGACCCACATCCTTCACAGGTGTTTGCTGTGGATGGCCAGGAATTTTGGAGCAGCAGCTTGCTGCTTTGGTGGAAGGACTCTGACCATTCTGGCTAGAGTGATGACTTCTTAGAAAAAAAGATAATTATTATGCAGCAGCCACTTTTATAACAGCAATCAATCACTCTGCAATTAACTGCTGTTAAATACTGATATTGTGGGCCACACTTATGGACGTGGCATGCAAGTATGCCTGCATAATACATAAGATTTCTGGCAGGTGATGTTACCATTGTCCTCAATTTTTCTGCCTCTACCTCCTTCAAAGCAAGGATAAAGTTACCATAGAATTAGTGAATATGTTACCTACACATGTATCAAACCGGTGGCTAATACATAAACAACATCGTCACTTTTTCCACTGTAGAGCAATAGCAGCATAATACGGCTGTCCAATGTCCTCTTGGCTGCATTTCCCAAAGTACAATGGTCATTGATAGCAGCTATGTGCCCATCCATGCAGCAGGTTCCTGCATCTGATCTTTCACCACCACTTGATCCTCTTCACTTGTGTCCTGTGAATTTCCTAATGCTACCTCCTCAAGCTCACTTAATACATCCTCTGCCGAGTCAGCTTGGCTTAGTGATAGCACGCTCGCTTCTGAGTCAGAAGGGCATGGTTTCAAGCCTCATTGTAGAACTTGAGCACATGATCCAGACTGACACTTGAGTGCAGTACTGAGGGAGTGCTGTGTTGTGAGAGGTGCCGCCTTTTGGAGGAGATGTTAAATCAACAACAACTTGCATTTATATAGTGCCTTTAATGTAGTAAAACGTCCCAAGGCGCTTCACAGGAGCGTTATCAAACAAAATTTAACACCGAGCCCCACAGGCTCTGTTTGTCTGCTCAGCTGGACGTAAAAAATCCCATGGCAGTATTTGAAGAAAAGCAGGAGAGCTCTCCTGGTGTTCTGTCCAATATTGTCAAGCTTCTTTTCCAGGCCCGCAATGACAGTAAGTGATAAATGTTATAATACTGGCTGCAAGATTTGCTTTCTTACTGCTCATATTTATTTTTCCACCCAAAAATAAATTTTCTGTTTTTACTCTGCGCTTTGGTTTGCTTAAGTTGCACTTTTTTGTCTTTCGAAACTGCAGTTTGAGGGTAATTATTAAACCTGAGCATGCTATTTACCCATGGTGTATTTAAAGGCACACATTTCAGTTCATAGGAAACTTGGTCTTATGACAAACATCTTTTTGTGGTGAGAACAAGACAAGAGTGTTGGTAAAAAGCCCTAACTGTAATACCTTGTTGTGGTAGCCGCAGGTAAAGTTAGACCAAGAGATACATAGCACAGAACAACATTGAAAGATATGAATATTATACTCTATGCATTTGAAACATCAAGAAGAGTTGCTGGGACCCCCATTGTATGTAAATCTCATTATTCTAATAGGCTAACCTCCTTGTGATCCTAGGAGAATTAGATTTGGGTTTTCTTTTTTTTTTATTTGTTCACGGGATGTGGGCGTCGCTGGCGAGGCCAGCATTTATTGCCCATCCCTAATTGCCCTTGAGAAGGTGGTGGTGAGCCGCCTTCTTGAACCGCTGCAGTCCGTGTGGTGACGGTTCTCCCACAGTGCTGTTAGGAAGGGAGTTCCAGGATTTTGACCCAGCGACAATGAAGGCACGGCGATATATTTCCAAGTCGGGATGGTGTGTGACTTGGAGGAGAACGTGCAGGTGGTGGTGTTCCCATGTGCCTGCTGCTCTTGTCCTTCTAGGTGGTAGAGGTCGCGGGTTTGGGAGATGCTGTCGAAGAAGCCTTGGCAAGTTGCTGCAGTGCATCCTGTGGATGGTACACACTGCAGCCACAGTGCGCCGGTGGTGAAGGGAGTGAATGTTTAGGGTGGTGGATGGGTTGCCAATCAAGCGGGCTGCTTTATCTTGGATGGTGTCGAGCGTCTTGAGTGTTGTTGGAGCTGCAGTCATCCAGGCAAGTGGAGAGTATTCCATCACACTCCTGACATGTGCCTTGTAGATGGTGGAAAGGCTTTGGGGAGTCAGGAGGTGAGTCACTCGCCGCAGAATACCCAGCCTCTGACCTGCTCTTGTAGCCACAGTATTTATATGGCTGGTCCAGTTAAGTCTCTGGTCAATGGTGACCCCCAGGATGTTGATGGTGGGGGATTCGGCGATGGTAATGCCGTTGAATGTCAGGGGGAGGTGGTTAGACTCTCTCTTGTTGGAGATGGTCATTGCCTGGCACTTATCTGGCGCGAATGTTACTTGCCACTTATGAGCCCAAGCCTGGATGTTGTCCAGGTCTTGCTGCATGCGGGCTCGGACTGCTTCATTATCTGAGGGGTTGCGAATGGAACTGAACACTGTGCAATCATCAGCGAACATTCCCATTTCTGACCTTATGATGGAGGGAAGGTCATTGATGAAGCAGCTGAAGATGGTTGGGCCTAGGACACTGCCCTGAGGAATTCCTGCAGCAATGGGAACCTGAGCAGGGAGAGAGAGGAAAGCGTAACAGGAAGGGACAGAAGGTATGGAGTAATAGGTAAAGTGTTAAAAAAGGAAAAAGCAGGAACTAAGCGTCACAAAACAGATTTGAAAGTTCTTTATCTTAATGCATGTAGCATTCGTAATAAAATGGACGAGTTAACGGCACAAATAACTACGTATGGGTATGATCTTGTGGCCATTACAGAAACATGGCTGCAGGGTGACAACGACTGGGAATTAAATATGCCAGGGTATTTAACAATCAGGAAGGACAGGCAGGAAGGAAGGGGAGGTGGGGTGGCTATGTTAATAAAGGAAGGAATCACTGTAATACAGAGAAATGATATTGGGACAAAGCATCAAGATAATGAAACAGTTTGGGTGGAGATAAGGAATAATAAGGGAAAAAAAACATTAGTGGGCGTAGTATATAGGCCTCCTAATAGTTGCAACTCTGCTGGAAGAAGTATTAATCAGGAGATAGTCGGGGCATGTAATAAGGGAACAGCCATAATTATGGGGGATTTTAATTATCATATTAACTGGACAAATCAAATTGGGCAGAGCAGCCTTGAGGACGAGTTCATTGAGTGCATCAGGGATGGGATTTCTTGAGCAGTATGTAACTGATCCTACAAGGGGGCAGGCAACCTTGGACCTGGTCCTGTGTAATGAGTCAGGATTAATTAATAATGTCCTAGTTAAGGATCCCCTTGGAACGAGCGACCACAACATGGTTGAATTCCATATCCAATTAGAGGGTGAGAAGGTTGATTCTCAAACAAGCGTACTGAGCTTGAATAAAGGAGACTATGATGGTATGAGAGCGGAATTGATTAAAGTGGACTGGGAAAATAGATTAAAGGGTAAGACGGTACATGAGCAGTGGTGTTCATTTAGGGAGTTATTTTACAACTTTCAAAATAAATATATTCCACTGAGGAAAAAAGGGTGTAAAAGAAATGACAGCCACCCGTGGCTAAGTAAAGAAATCAAGGATAGTATCCGACTAAAAACAAGGACATATAAGGTAGCCAAACTTAGTGGGAGGATAGAAGATTGGGAATTCTTCAAAAGACAGCAAAAAGTAACTAAAGGATTGATTAAGAAAGGGAAGTTAGATTATGAAAAGAAATTAGCAAAAAATATAAAAACAGATAGCAAGAGTTTCTATAGTTATATAAAAAGAAAAAGGGTGGCTAAGGCAAACATAGGTCCCTTAGAGGATGAGACCGGGAAATTAATGGTGGGAAACATGGAGATGGCAAAAATGCTGAACAAATATTTTGTTTCAGTCTTTACAGTAGAGGACACTAAGAATATCCCAACACTGGACAAACAGGGGACTCTCGGGGGGGAGGAGCTAAATACGATTAAAATCACTCAAGAGATGGTACTCGGTAAAATAATGGGACTCAAGGCGGATAAATCCCCTGGACCTGATGGCTTCCATCCTAGGGTCTTGAGGGAAGTGGCAGTGGGGATTGTGGATGCTTTGGTGATAGTTTTCCAAAATTCCCTGGACTCAGGAGAGGTCCCGGCAGATTGGAAAACTGCTAATGTAACACCGTTATTTAAAAAGGGTAGTAGGCAGAAGGCTGGAAATTATAGGCCAGTTAGCTTAACATCTGTGGTGGGTAAAATTTTGGAGTCTATTATTAAGGAGACAGTAACGGAACATTTAGATAAGCATAATTTAATAGGACAAAGTCAGCATGGCTTTATGAAGGGGAAGTCATGTCTGACAAATTTGCTTGAGTTCTTCGAGGATATAACGTATAGGGTGGATAAAGGGGAACCAGTGGACGTAGTGTATTTAGACTTCCAGAAGGCATTCGACAAGGTGCCACATAAAAGATTATTACTTAAGATAAAAAATCACGGGATTGGGGGTAATATTCTGGCATGGGTGGAGGATTGGTTATCGAACAGGAAGCAGAGAGTTGGGATAAATGGTTCATTTTCGGACTGGCAACCAGTAACCAGTGGTGTTCCACAGGGGTCGGTGCTGGGTCCCCAACTCTTTACAATCTATATTAACGATTTGGAGGAGGGGACCGAGTGCAACATATCAAAATTTGCAGATGATACAAAGATGGGAGGGAAAGTAGAGAGTGAGGAGGACATAAAAAACCTGCAAGGGGATATAGACAGGCTGGGTGAGTGGGCGGAGATTTGGCAGATGCAATATAATATTGGAAAATGTGAGGTTATGCACTTTGGCAGGAAAAATCAGAGAGCAAGTTATTTTCTTAATGGCGAGAGACTGGAAAGTACTGCAGTACAAAGGGATCTGGGGGTCCTAGTGCAAGAAAATCAAAAAGTTGGTATGCAGGTGCAGCAGGTGATCAAGAAAGCCAACGGAATGTTGGCTTTTATTGCTAGGGGGATAGAATATAAAAACAAGGAGGTATTGCTGCAGTTATATAAGGTATTGGTGAGACCGCACCTGGAATACTGCATACAGTTTTGGTCTCCATACTTAAGAAAAGACATACTTGCTCTCGAGGCAGTACAAAGAAGGTTCACTCGGTTAATCCCGGGGATGAGGGGGCGGACATATGAGGAGAGGTTGAGTAGATTGGGACTCTACTCATTGGAGTTCAGAAGAATGAGAGGCGATCTTATTGAAACATATAAGATTGTGAAGGGTCTTGATCGGGTGGATGCAGTAAGGATGTTCCCAAAGATGGGTGAAACTAGAACTAGGGGGCATAATCTTAGAATAAGGGGCTGCTCTTTCAAAACTGAGATGAGGAGAAACTTCTTCACTCAGAGGGTGGTCGGTCTGTGGAATTTGCTGCCCCAGGAAGCTGTGGAAGCTACATCATTAGATAAATTTAAAACTGAAATAGACAGTTTCCTAGAAGTAAAGGGAATTAGGGGTTATGGGGAGCGGGCAGGAAATTGGACATGAAGCTGAGTTCAAATCGGTCAATGCCCTGTGGGTGGCGGAGAGGGCCCAGGGGCTATGTGGCCGGGTCCTGCTCCGACTTCTTGTGTTCTTTAGATTTGTGGTTGGGATCAGATCAGCCATGATCTTATTGAATGGCGGAGCAGGCTCGAGGGGCCGATTGGCCTACTCCTGCTCCAATTTCTTATGTTCTTATGTTCTTATGTCCTGGGGCTGAGATAATTGGCCTCCAACAACCACTACCATCTTCCTTTGTGCTAGGTATGACTCCAGCCACTGCAGAGTTTTCCCCCTGACTTCAATTTTACTAGGGCTCCTTGGTGCCGCACTCGGTCAAATGCTGCCTTGATGTCCAGGGCAGTCACTCTCACCTCACCTCTGGAATTCAGCTCTTTTGTCTATGTTTGGACCAACGCTGTAATGAGGTCTGGAGCCAAGTGGTCCTGGCGGAACCCAAACTGAGCATCGGTGAGCAGGTTATTGGTGAGTAAGTGCCGCTTGATAGCACTGTCGACGACACCTTCCATCACTTTGCTGATGATTGAGAGTAGACAGATGGGGCGGTAATTGGCCGGATTGGATTTGTCCTGCTTTTTGTGGACAGGACATAGCTGGGCAATTTTCCACATTGTTGGGTAGATGCCAATGTTGTAGCTGTACTGGAACAGCTTGGCTAGAGGCGCAGCTAGTTCTGGAGCACAAGTCTTCAGCACTACAGCTGGGATGTTGTCAGGGCCCATAGCCTTTGCTGTATCCAGTGCACTCAGCCGTTTCTTGATATCACGTGGAGTGAATGGAATTGGCCGAAGACTGGCTTCCGTGATGGTGGGGATATCGGGAGGAGGCTGAGATGGATCATCCACTCGGCACTTCTGGCTGAAGATGGTTGCAAACGCTTCAGCCTTGTCTTTTGCACTCACGTGCTGGACTCCGCCATCATTGAGGATGGGGATGTTTGCAGAGCCTCCTCCTCCCGTTAGTTGTTTAATTGTCCACCACCATTCACGACTGGATGTGGCAGGACTGCAGAGCTTTGATCTGATCCTTTGGTTGTGGAATCGCTTAGCTCTGTCTATAGCATGTTGCTTCTGCTGTTTAGCATGCATGTAGTCCTGAATTGTAGCTTCACCAGGTTGGCACCTTATTTTTAGGTACGCCTGGTGCTGCTCCTGGCATGCTCTTCTACACTCCTCATTGAACCAGGGTTGATCCCCTGGCTTGTTGGTAATGGTAGAGTGAAGAATATGCCAGGCCATGAGGTTACAGATTGTGCTGGAATACAATTCTGCTGCTGCTGATGGCCCACAGCGCCTCATGGATGCCCAGTTTTGAGCTGCTAGATCTGTTCTGAATCTATCCCATTTAGCACGGTGGTAGAGTCACACAACACGTTGGATGGTGTCCTCAGTGTGAAGATGGGATTTCATCTCCACGAGGACTGTGCGGTGGTCACTCCTACCAATACTGTCATGGACAGATGCATTTGCGACAGGTAGATTGGTGAGGACGAGGTCAAGTAAGTTTTTCCCTCGTGTTGGTTTGCTCACCACCTGCCGCAGGCCCAGTCTTGCAGCTATGTCCTTCAGGACTCGGCCAGCTCGGTCAGTAGTGGTGGTATCGAGCCACTCTTGGTGATGGACATTGAAGTCCCCCACCCAGAGTACATTTTGTGCCCTTGCTACCCTCAGTGCTTCCTCCAAGTGGTGCTCAACATGGAGGAGGACTGATTCATCAGCTGAGGGAGGACGGTAGGTGGTAATCAGCAGGAGGTTTCCTTGCCCATGTTTTACCTGATGCCATGAGATTTCATGGGGTCCAGAGTCAATGTTGAGGACTCCCAGGGCTACTCCCTCCTGACTGTATATCAGTGTACCGCCACCTCTGGTGGGTCTTTCCTGCCGGTGGGACAGGACATACCCAGGGATGGTGATGGAAGAGTCTGGGACGTTGGCTGAAAGATATGATTCTGTAAGTATGGCTATGTCAGGCTGTTGCTTGACTAGTCTGTGGGACAGCTCTCCCAATTTTGGCACAAGTCCCCAGATGTTAGTAAGGAGGACCTTGCAGGGTCGACTGGGCTTGGTGTTTTGCCGTTGTCGTGTCCGGTGCCTAGTGGTCCGTACAGTTTTATTCTTATTGTGACTTTTCGTAGTGAGATTTTACAACTGAGTGGCTTGCTAGGCCATTTCAGAGGGCAATTAAGAATCAACCACATAGGCCAGACCGGGTAAGGACGGCAGGTTTCCTTCCCTAAAGGACATTAGTGAACCAGATGGGTTTTTACGACAATCCGGTAGTTTCATGGCCATCATTACTGATACTAGTATTTTAATTCCAGATTTTTATTTAATTAATTGAATTTAAATTCGCCAGCTGCCGTGGCGGGATTTGAACTCATGACTCTGGATTTTCGTCCAGGCCTCTGGATTACTAGTCCAGTAACATAACCACTATGCTACCGTACCCTAAATGTTTGCACATACAGTTTGAGCTCACTGGATGAATAGCTTTTCCTTGTTTCCTTGTTTCATAGAATCATAGAATCGTTACAGCACGGAAGGAGGCCATACGGCCCATCGAGACCGTGCTGGCTCTTTGTAAGAGCAATTCAGTTAGTCCCATTCCCGTGCTCTTCCCCCATAGCCCTGCAAATTTTTTCCCTTCAAGTATTTATCCAACTCCTTTTTGAAAACCACGATTGAATCTGCTTCCACCACCCTTTCAGGCAGTGCATTCCAGATCATAACTACTCGCTGTCTAAAAAAAAGTTTTTCCTCACGTTGACTTTGGTTTTTTTGCCAATCACCTTGAATCTGTGTCCTCTAGTTCTCGACACTTTCACCAGTGGGAACAGTTTCTCTTTATTTACCTTATCTAAACCCTTCATGATTTTGAACCCTTCATGATTTTGAACACTTCTGTCAAATCTCCTCTCAGCCTTCTCTGCCCAGCTTCTCCAGTCTATCCACATAACTGAAGTCCCTCAACCCTGGAACCATTCTAATAAATCTTTTCCAGACCCTATCTATGGCCTTCATATCCTTCCTAAAGTGCGGCGCCCAGAATTGGACACAATGTTCCAGTTGTGGCCGACCCAGTGTTTTATAAAAGTTCAACATAACTTCCTTGCTTTCGTACTCTGCGCCTCTATTTAGAAAGCCCAGGATCCAATAAGCTATTTTAACAGTGTTCTCAACTTGTCCTGCACTTTCAAAGATTTGTGCACATATACCCCAGGTCTCTCTGTTCCTGCATCCCCTTTACAATTGTACCATTTAGTTTATATTGCCTCTCCTCGTTCTTCCTGCCAAAATGTATCACTTTGCACTTCCCTGCATTAAATTTCATCTGCCATGTGTCTGCCCATTCCGCCAGCCTGTCTTTGTCCTCTAGATGTCTACTACTATCCTCCTCACTGTTTACTACCCTTCCAAGTTTTGTGTCATTTGCAAATTTTGAAATTATGCCCTGTACATCCAAGTCATTAATATATATCAAAAAAAGCAGTGATCCTAGTACTGACCTCTGGGGAACACCGCTGTATGCCTTCCTCCAGTCTGACAAACAACCGTTCACCACTACTCTGCTTCCTGTCACTTAGCCAATTTCATATCCGTGCTGCCACTGCCCCTTTTATTCCATGGGCTTCAATTTTGCTGACAAGCCTATTATGTGGCACTTTATCAAATGCCTTTTGAAAGTCCGTATACACCACGTCAATAGCATTGCCCTCCTTTGGAATGAAAAACAGAGATGATAATAAGCTTGGTTCAGTAAGCCGCTGAGATTGAAACACTTATACAAAACCTTGTACTGCGCAATGACTCCATAAAATCCAGTAGCTCAGTGTAATAATGAGAAATTATTCACAGGCTTTAAAATGCTTCATTTGATTTTGTAGATATTCTCCTGTTAGAAGTCATCAACTATTTGCTTTGTAAAGCAAGTCAAAATGAACTAACAAACCTGTATTGTGCATTTGATCAGTATCAGAAAAAAATGGATGTTTTTCTGTGTATTGTAACTTAGGAATATGAAATATAGAATTTTTAAAAACTATGCTCCCTAATTTCTCCAGCGGGTTCTCAGTCTTCTTTTCAACCCTGACTGGCAGTGTTCCACCATTTCAACTGACACCACCACCTCTTCCTTTAATGTGGAATGCGTAAGTAAGCCGCAAAGCTAATTTTAAAAAGTCTCTGGTAGCCTAGCGGGTATTGACATCACCTGGTATACACTTAGCCATACAAACCAGAAAGTCCTAGATTAGATTCCTAATGTGTGCTGAGTTAGATGATCTCAGCTGGGATAGCAGTTGGGCATTACAATTGGCCTAGGTGTTCTGGACTAGGGAGGGAAGAAACGGCCAAGATTCCTGGTCTGAATTGTTATCCAGTGACCCCTCTCTGGAAAGTGTGTATGTGGACACGTTCATGAGAAATGGGGAGAAAATAGGATGATTCTAACAGCTCTGGATAGTGATCAGGAATGGAACGCCTGCCTTCTTTTGGCTTCCTTTGCCTGGGGGTGCTGAAGCCAATTGTAATGCTCCTAATGGCACCCCAAATTAGATCAGCTAACTTGTAATCATAGAACCATAGAAAGGTTACAGCATAGAAGGAGGCCATTTGGCCCATCGAGTCCACGCCGGCTCTATGCAAGAGCAATCCAGCTAGGCCCACTCCCCTGCCCTATCCCTGTAGCTCTGCAAATTTTTTCCTTTCAAGTACTTATCCAGTTCCCTTTTGAAGGCCATGATCAAATCTGCCTCCACCACCCCCTCAGGCAGTGCATTCTAGATCCTAACCACTCACTGTGTTTAAAAAAAAAAGTTTTTCCTCATGTCGCCTTTGGTTCTTTTGCAAATCACCTTAAATCTATGTCCTCTGATTCTTGACCCTTCTGCCAATGGGAACAGTTTCTCTCTATCTACTCTGTCTAGACCCTTTATGATTTTGAATACCTCTATCAAATCTCCTTGCAACCGTCTCTGTTCCAACGAGAACAACCCCAGCTTCTCCAGTCTATCCACATAATAAAATCCTGCATCCCTGGAATCATTCTAGTAAATCTCTTCTGCACTCTCTAAGGCCTTCACATCTTTCCTAAAGTGTGGTGCCCAGAACTGGACACAATACTCCAGTTGTGGCCAAACCAGTGTTTTATAAAGATTCAACATGACTCCCATACTTTTGTACTCTGTGCCTCTATTTATAAAGTCCAGGATCCCGTATGCTTTTTTAACCACTTTCTCAACCTGCCTTGCCACCTTCAACGATTTGTGCACATATACCCCCAGATTTCCGTTCCTGTACCCCTTTTAGAGTTGTGCCCCCAGTTTATATTGCCTCTCCTCATTCTTCCTACCGAAATGTATCACTTTGCATTTTTTTGCGTTAAATTTCATCTGCCACATGTCCGCCCATGCTAACAGCCTGTCAATATCCTGTTGAAGTCTATCACTATCCTCCTCACTGTTTACTACCCTTCCAAGTTTTGTGTCATCTGCAAATTTTGAAATTGTGCCCTGTACACCCAAGTCCAAGTCATTAATATCCTTCAAGAAAAGCAGTGGTCCCAGCATCGACCCCTGGGGAACACCACTGTACCCCTCGCTCCAGTCCGAAAAACTACGGTTCACCACTACTCTGTTTCCTGTCACTTAGCCAATTCTGCATCCATGTTGCTACTACCCCCTTTGTTCCATGGGCCGTAATCTTGATGATAAGCCTACAGTGCAGCACGTTATCAAACGCCTTTTGAAAAACCACATCAACTGCATTGCCCTCATCTACACTCACTGTTACCGCATCAAAAAACCCTATCAGGTTAGTTAAACACGATTTGCCTTTAACAAATCCATGTTGGCTTTCCCTAATCAATCCACACTCCCCCAAGTGACTGTTAATTCTGTCCCAGATTATCGTTTCTAAAAGTTTCCCACCACCGAGGTTAAACTGACTGGCCTGTAGTTGCTGGGTTTATCCTTGCACGCTTTTTCGAACAAGGGTGTAACATTTGCAATTCTCCAGTTCTCTGGCACCACCCCTGTATCTACAGATGTTTGGAAGATTATGGCCAGTACCTCTGCAATTTCCACCCTTCCCTCAGCAACCTAGGATGCATCCCATCAGGACCGGGTGACTTATCTACTTTAAGTACAGTTAGCCTTTCAAGTACCTCTTTATCAATTTTTAGCCCATCCAGTATCTCAACTGTATCTTCCTTTACTGATACTCTGGCAGCATCTTCTTCCTTGGTAAAGACAGATGCAAAGTACTCATTTAGTACCTTGACCATCCCCTCTGCCTCCATGAGTAGATCTCCTTTATGGTCCCTAATTGGCCCCACCCCTTCTCTTACTAGCCGTTTACTGTTTACATGCCTGTAGAAGACTTTTGGATTCCCTTTTATGTTGGCCGCCAGTCTATTCTCATTCTCTCTTTGCCCCTCTTACTTCTTTTTTCACTTCCCCTCTGAACTTTCTATATTCTGCCTGGTTCTCACTTGTGTTATCAACTGGACATCTGTCATATGGCCCTTTTTTCTGTTTCATCTTAGTCACTATCTCTTTTGTCATCCAGGGAGCTCTGGCTTTAGTTGCCCTCCCTTTCTGCCTTGTGGGAATGTGGCTAGACTGTAACTGAACCATCTCCTCTTTAAAGGCCACCTACTTTTCAATTACAGTTTTGTCTGCCAATCTTTGATTCCAATTTACCTGGGCCAGATCTGTTCTCATCCCATTGAAATTTGCCCTCCTCCAATTGAGTATTTTTACTTTAGAGTGGTCCCTGTCCTTTTCCAATGAATTGGGGAATCAAACATGGAACCTTCCTCATCTGTATGGCACAGTTTCATGCTGGGCAGTGGACTCACTGAGTCATTGGAAGAGCTGTAATTCAGGCTCATTAAAAAAGAACAGTCAATAACATAAGAACAGTCAAGGATGAGAAAAACACTATTCAGCAAACAAAGCTTGTCCTTTTTAGTCGCCCTAATTCTCCCAGCCTAATACCAAACTGCATTCTGAATGCTTTTGTCTCTACAATCTTGCCTGCCAGCTTACCCTAAACGTTTATCATGTTCTGAGTAATTACTTTTCATTATTTTGAATTTATGTCCTTTAGACCTTCTAGCCTTTTTTTTATTTGTTCATGGGGTGTGGGCGTCGCTGGCGAGGTCAGCATTTATTGCCCATCCCTAATTGCCCTTGAGAAGGTGGTGGTGAGCCGCCTTCTTGAACTGCTGCAGTCTGTGTGGTTTACTTTGAAGTAATATTCCAATTTGACTTTACCTAAACCACCTAATATTTCATATGCTTTGATCAGGTTTCTTTTGATCATTTAAAATGAGCAGTATTGAACAATCTTTTATATATTTAAAAAAAAGTTCAGATTATTCCAGTTCAGAGTTCTGTGTAATATAGGATCTTTTGCATTTTGTAGGTGGGTATTGGCTGTCTAGATAATTAGATTTCCCACATAATGAATGTTGTGTCCAAAGCACCGTGATACTCTTGATGTAGCACGGTGACCAGAACAGTACTCCGGGTGTAGACTCAATGGCGTGAATTTTCTGATTCATTGGGAAACCTGCCCATCAATGGCGGGGCAGGCTTTTGTCTGTTTGCCCCATTCTGCACTGACCCCGGTGAATCTCTGGAGTCAGGTTAATTTTAATATTTGTGATAGAGTCCTTGTATCTGTCACACCAGGTTGCCTGTCTTGGGGATGGGGGAGGGAAATCACTGTGGTACTTGCCACAGTGTAGAGTGGCCAGCAATGCTGGTTTGCCATCAGTAACTTAAATCTTTTATTTCTATATTTTTATTTAAATGGTTCCCGTACTGTGATCAATTGTACCTGACTGTTGCCCTTGAAGTTTTAATCTCCTTTTGCTGCTTTAGCAGTACTAGATGACAAGAATGCAGTACAATTCCTGATATCCAACTAAGGTATAATGACTGAGAATTATATAGAAGTTACAACACAGAAACCCATTTGTGTTGGTGTTTATCCTCCACATGAGCAGTAGTCCCAATCTCATGCACCTGCCCTGTTCCCATATCCCTGTATTCCTTCAGCCACCTGTCTAATGTGTTCTTAAATGTTGACATGGCCTCTGCTTCAGTCTCCACCTGTAGTAGTGCATTCCAAAATGTCTCAACCCTCTTGTGTAAAAATAAAAGAAGTTTCTTGTGCACTCTGTCTTAAATCTCTTACATTTAATCTTATACCTAGACCCCTAAATAACTGGAAACAGACTATTTCTGTCTTCATCATTTAAACACCTCTACCAAATCACCTCATAATCTCCTGTTATAAGGAAAACAACCCCATGTTTCCAAGTCTTTGTTCATATTTGTATTTCTTCACACTAGGCAGCATCCTGTGCTGTGCCTTCTTTATCACCTCAACTTCTTTCCTACAGTATGGAGTCCAAAAAGTGCACACAGTACTCCAACAGTGGACTTCCTAAGTTTTAGATCAATTCACCATTTCATCTCGACTTTTATATTCTACATCTCTTACTACTGCCATACACTGCACTGTTTGTTTCAGTAAGCTTCTACCTGTCTCTTCTCCATTGTGTTCTGCAGTCGTAAGCCATTTTGTTAATAGTCCCACTGTTTATTTTGCATCTCTGGTCTCAATACCTTTTCATTTTTCTACATTTGCCACTCATCAGTCCACCTTCCCAACCTGTCCAAATCTCTTTGGATTTAGTTTCCATGATCCTTATGGTTTGAAATCCCCTGCAAAATTCAATAGTATGGTTTTTGTTTCCAGCTCTTTATCATTTATATGTATACAACTAACAATATTTGCTCTGGCACTGATCCCTGTGGCACCCTGCTAATGACGCTTTGCTGTGTTGATGCAGCTCCATTCACAAACACCAATTGCTTTCTCTAATTTACAACAAGAAGCTGCATTTGTATAGCGCTTTTAACGTAGGAAAACATCATGAGTATAATTGCACAAAAATTGACAAGCTAAAGAAGGAGATATTAGTACAGGTGACTAAAATCTTGGTCAAACAGGTAGGGTTTATAGGAGCGTCTTAAAGGGAGAGAAGAAGGTAGAGAGGCGGAGTAATTCCAGAGCATAGGGCCCATACAGCTGAAGATATAGCCGCCATTGGTGGGGTGAAGGGAGTGGGGGTGGATGAGGCCAGAGTTGGAGGAACGCAGAGTTCTTGAATGGTTTCAGGGCTGGAGGAGGCTTATAAGCGATGGGGAGGGGTGAGGCCATGGAGGATAAGAATTTTAAAATCGAGGCGTTGGTAGACTGGGAATCAATGTAGATCAGTGAGCACAGGATTGGTGGTGTGGTAGAGCTGGGTGTTCTTAGCGTACATGTGGAGCCTGATGTCATGTCTTCAGATGATGTCGCCAAGGGCCAGCATATAGATGAGAAATAGGAGGGGGACTCCAGAGGTAATAGTGTGAGGGTGGGAAGAGAAGCTATTGCAGGAGATTTCCTAGCTACATCTGGATAGGTCAGACTAAAACCAGGCAAGGGCAGTCCCACTTAGTTGGACAGTGGAGGAGAGGCGTTGAACGAGGATAGTGTGGTTAACCATGTCAAAGGCTTCAGAGAGGCTGAGAAGGATAGGGAGGGATAGTGTATCACAATCACAGAAGATGTCATAGAATGATACAACACAGAAGGAGGCCATTTGGCCCATCGTGCCTATGCCAGCTCTTTGAAAGTGCAGCCCAATTAGTGCCATTCACCTGCCCTTTTCCCAGCCCTGCAAATTTGTAAATATTGAAAGATACAGAAGAGGCCATCAAGGCCATACAAGTGATTAATCCAGAATGTAGGAAGGCACTGAATAGGAAGCAAGCTGATGAATTAAAAATTGGCTAAATTTCACATCAAGCACTATTGGGCCCTGCTCTTCTCTGCCAAAACTGTTCACTACTCCAGAATCATCCTGGAATGCAACGATAGCCCCCAGCTCTTTTCCACTGTCAATTGTCTCCTTAAACCCCTCTCCCCTCACCTCTAACCAGTGCAATGAGCTCAAGGACTTCTTTGTCACTAAGATTGCGATCATCCAGTCAGCTGCCTCTGCCGCATCCTTCCCTTGAAGTATTGATCCAAATCCCTTTTGAAAGTTATTATTGAAACTGCTTCCATTACACTTTCAGGCAGTGCATTCCAGATCGTAACAACTCGCTGATTATAATTTTGAACAACTTTATTAAATCTCCCCTTTACCTATTCTGCTCAAAGGAGAAAATGCTAGTTTTTGTAGTCAAAGCAGCTCCGAACAAAGACTTGAACCCTGGATCCTCAGATTAAAAATCTGATGCACTACTGACTGAGCTATCCATATAGGGAGCATATTGATACCAGCGTAACTAGTGATCCAGCAGCTCTTTAAAGGGCTCCAGATATACTGTCACTTAAAAATATTTGGACATATGGGGAAGAAATGGGCCAAAGTCAAAAACTCTTGGAATCAAAGATATGCAAACTCTAACATGTTTCTTTGTGACTTTGATTAGCGCCGTTTCAGTGCAGTGGCAGGGGCAGAAACCCGATTGGAGAAGTTCAAACATGGAGTTGTGGGAAAGATGGGCACGGAATTGGGAGGTGACAACACATTGAAGGAGTTTGGAGAGGAAAGGGAGGTTGGAGATGGAGCGGAAGTTTGCAAGGACAGAAGGGTCAAGCGTATTTTTTTGAGGAGGGGGCTTGATGACGGCAGATTTGAAAGGGAGGGGGACATTACCTGAGGAGAGGGAACCATTTACAATATTTGCCAGCAAATGGGGGCCAGGAAGGGAAGTTGGGTAGTCAGCAGTTTAGTGACAATAGTGTCAAGAGAGCAGAAGGTGGGTCTCATGGACAAGATGAGCTCAGAGAGGGCATGAGGTGAGATATGACAGAAACTAGAGAAAGATGCAAATTCAGAGCTAGGACAGGGGGGAACCTAGGGGGAAGCTTGGGTTTGTAGGCAAGGGGAAGGGAGGGATGTGGCAGAGGTAGCTGACTGTATGGTCTCAATCTTAGTGACAAAGGTTGTCTTTGAGCTCATTGCACTGGTTGGAGGTAAGGGGAGAAGGGTTTAAGGAGACGATTGATAGTGGAAAAAAGAAGCTGGGGGCTATTGTTACATTCCAGGATGATCCTGGAGTAGTGAACAGTCTTGGCAGAGAAGAGCAGGGCCCGATAGTGCTTGATGTGAAATTTAGCCAATTTTCAATTCTTCAGCTTACTTCCTATTCAGTGCCTTCCGACTTTCTGGATTAATCACTTGTATGGCCATGATGGCTTCTTCTGTATCTTTTAATTATTTTTAAATTCTAGCATTTGTTAATTCAAGTGTTAGTGTCAGACACCATCCTTTGAACAATGGAGAGTTTTCTTGTCTCATGCGTGATAGGTATAGTGAGGTGTGTGTTTTGGGAATAACAGCCATGTCTTTTTGGTATTGTTTTTATTCGTCTACCTTTGTTTCAGTTCCTTGTCTCATGTGAGGTTGCTCCAGTTCTGGCTTTGGTTTGACTCTCAATTGTGTACTATAAATATTTTGTATCTTTCCATGGCAGATTTTGATTTCATGGGGCAGAAATTAGTCTGTGTCAGAATTGGTGCTGCACAAACAGAGATGCCTTGAGTCTCTTCTACATATTCGGGGCAAGCTGCTGATGCCTGTCGCACCTCCACATAGCTCGCTCCATGGGAAAAATGAATTTCGATGCGGGGGGTTGGAACGGACACTTGGGGTTGGGGGGTTGGCGCGGGCGATCGCCTAAATTGTGAAGAAGAAGGATATTATGGACCCAACTTTGGTCAAAAGGTTAGGGTCAGTTTAGATTCACATTGGGCAGTGAGATGGGGGGCGGGGGGCGGTGGTGAGGTCTGCAAGTAGGATGTGGCCAATTTGGAGCACGTCCTTAAAGCCTGTGTGGCTAGTACACGTACCATCCACCTCCATGCTGCTCTTTGAAAGGGAGGGATTTGGATTGCTCCCCATTAGTCACAGCATTGGAGTGGCTAGCTGTGAATTAGGTCCTATTGGGGTTCTCCGTGTTGGTGTTAAAATTGTTAGTTGATTTCCTCAACATTTTAAAAAAGCTGTCAATCCATTACTTTTTTATTAAAAAGAAGAAATGCTTTGAACAAAAAGTATTTCTCCCAGACTTTCCTTCCTCTTTGCGGAGGTCGGGCATGAGAGGAACAAAAACTTGTGCAATAATGAGTGCAGCGAACTGGGCTTTGGGGTGGATTGCTATAGATAGGGAAAAGCCATTTCCTCTGGTGGGAGAGTCCAGAACAAGAGGGCATAGCCTTAAAATTAGAGCCAGGCCATTCAGGGGTGATGTCAGAAAGCATTTCTTCACACAAAGGGTAGTGGAAGTCGGGAACTCTCTTCCCCTGAAAAGCTGTTGAGACTAGGTCAATTGAAAATTTCAAACCTGAGATTGATAGATTTTTGTTCGACAGGGGTATTAAAAGTTATGGAACCAAGGCGGGCGGATGGAGTTGAAATACAGATCAGTCGTGATCTAATTGAATGATGGAACAGGCTCGACGGGCTGAATGGCCTACTCCTGTTCCTATCACGTAGGAAACTGTTGAGGGCAAGAGTGACTGTGCATAGATTGATCAGGATGGTGGGCAACCTGAACTGGCCATTAGGTTGAGTTGTAAGGGTCAATTTTCCTTTGTCCTGCTCCTAATAGTGCTTGAAAAATGGGTGCAATGCAGAGGCAAAATGGGCTCTAATCTTTTGCGCCCATTTTGCTCCTGAATTGCAATGCACACAAACATTCTCTGGCTTTTTTGGCATCTGCACCTGACTGTTGAGAGCACAGCAATGTGAATTACATGCATATGAATGTCAGATGTCTTCACACACAGATTTAGTCTAATAGCACCAAATACAGGGAAGGGGCATACTGCTTCCCAAAAAACCTGGCACTGCTGATTCCAGAACTGTCGCTTTGGTATTATCGGTCTTCAGGGACAGATTAGTATTGTCAAGAAAGGTCTTTATTTTTGGCTTTTTGAATGAAAAATGTTTTTGCTGCTTCTGTACTTGTTGTAGAATGTTGTTAGTGCATTGCACTTTGTGATAGAAGTCTCAGTCCTGTCCTATTCTCCTTTTGTGATTTGGTTTATTTGGAGGCAGACAAGGGAAACTAACACAAACCTCCTTTTCAGCTGCTGAAGTCATTTGCCTGGGCCTCTCCTGAGCCACTAACCATGGATTCCCCCCTCCACCTGACTGTGCACCTGCTCCATGCCACCTGGAATAAAAAAAGACGCCTCACAGTTCAACGAGCACCCTCCTCCTATTCACCCACCATCATTCTTCATACCTAGACTTATTTTCTCTGTTCTTTCACCTACTGTTTAGCGCCATGTTGTCACTCTCTTACCAGTTCCTTCCAGACTGTCACCCCAGCCTCCTCTAGCAGTGCGAAAAACTAGAGGAACAGAAACCATTTTAGCTTTTGGTTGTCCTTTTATCTGTCCCTTTTCATAAGCATGTTGGAGGATCGACTCCTGCCTGAAACTGGTGTGTTTCACTGGTGGGTCCGGCACTATGTGCGACGTGAGGTTAAAATTGCATCAAGCTCATAATTACATTGAAGGACCTTGACTTTTACATAATCTCTGGAGGCAGTTACATGCTCTGATGAGGGTTTATCGGTGACTATGGAAAAAAAAGAAAGAATTAGTGTGAGGCACAAGAGAGCCTGTGTGAATGAGTGTCGCTGGCAAAGCCAGCATTTATTGCCCATCCCTAATTATATAACTAAGTGGCTTATAAAGCCACTGTAGAGTCAACCACATTACATAAGAATGTAAGAAATAGGAGCAGGAGTAGGCCATACGGCCCCTTGAGGCTGCTCCGCCATTCATTCAGATCATGGCTGATCTTCAACCTCAACTCCACTTTCCTGCCTGATCCCCATATTCCTTGATTCCCCTACAGTCCAAAAATCTCTCTCAGCCTTGAATATGCTCAATGACTCAGCATCCACAGCCCTCTGGGGTAGAGAATTCCAAAGATTCACAACCCTCTGAGTGAAGAAATTCCTCCTCATCTCAGTCTTAAATGGTCAACCCCTTATCCTGTGACTATGCTCCCTAGTTCTAGACTTTCCAGCCAGGGGAAACGACCTCTCAGCATCTATCCTGTCAAGCCCCCTCAGAATCTTATGTTTCAATGAGATCACCTCCCATTCTTCTAAACTCCAGAGAGTATAGGCCCATTCTACTCAACCTCTCCTCTTAGGGCAACCCTCTCTCCAGGAATTAATCTAGCGAATCTTAGTTGGACCACTGGTATATCCTTCCTTAGATAAGGAGACCAAAACTGTATGCAGTTTTCCAGGTGAGGACTCACCCAAGCCCTGTACAATAGTAAGATTTCCTTACTCTTTTACTCCAACCCTCTTGCAATAAAGGCCAAAATGCCGTTTGCTTTCCTAATTGCCTGCTGTGCTAACTTTTTGTGTTTCTTGTACTAGGATACCCAAGTCTCTCTGGACACCAACATTTAATAGTTTCTCACCATTTAAAAAATATTCTGTTTTTCTATTCTTCCTACCAAAGTGAATAACCTCACATTTCCTCACATTTCAACACATTATACTCCAACTGCCACTGTCTTGCCCCCTCACTTAATCTGTCTATATCCCTTTTCAGACTCTTTGCATCCTCCTCACAGTTTCCCATCTAGTTTCGTATTGTCAGCAAACTTGGATACATTACACTCAGTCCCTTCATCCAAATCATTAATATAGATTGTAAATAGCTGAGGCCCAAGCACCGATCCTTGCGGCACCCGACTAGTTACAGCCTGCCAACCCGAAAATGACCCGTTTATCTCTACTCCCTGCTTTCTGCCCATTAACCAATCCTTTATCCATGCTAATATGTTACCCCCAACCCCATGAGCCCTTATCTTGCATAACAACCTTTTACGTGGCACCTTATCGAATGCCTTTTGAAAATCCAAAGATACAACATCCACTAGTTCCCCTTTATCTACCCTGCTAGTTACACCCTCAAAAAACTCTAATACCTTTGTCAAACACTATTTCCTTTTCATAAAACCATGTTGACTCTGCCTAATCATCTTATCATTTTCTAAGTGCCCTGTTACCACTTCCTTGATTATGGATTCCAGCATCCGGCGACTGATGTCAGGCTAACTGGCCTGTAGTTCCCTGTTTTCTCTCTCCCTCCTTTCTTGGTGAGGGACTGGAGTCACATGTAGGCTAGACCTGGTAAGGGCGGCAGGTTTCCTTCCTTGGATGACGTTAAGTGAACCAATTCGGCTTTTATGACAATCCAGCAGATTCATGGTCACTTTTTTTTACTGATGCCAGCTTTTTATTTCCAGATGTATCTTTTTTAAACTGAATACAAATTCTGAAACTGCCATGGTGGGATTTGACCTCGACGTTCTCTGGATTACTAGTCCAGTAACATATTCACTACACTACTGTATTAGGAACAGGAGTAGGCCATTTAGCCCCTCGAGCCTGTTCTGCCATTCAATGAGATCCTGGCTGATCTGTGACCTAACTCCATATCCCCGCGTTGGCCCCATATCCCTTAATGCCTTTGGTTAACAGACATCTATCAATCTCAGATACAAAATTAACGATTGAGCTAGCATCAACTGCCATTTGCGGAAGAGTGTTCCAAACTTCGACCACCCTTTGCGTGTAGAAGTGTTTCCTAACTTCATTCCTGAAAGTTCTGTCTCTAATTTTTAGGCTATGTCCCCTAGTCCTAAACTCCCCAACCAGCGGAAATAATTTCTCTCTATACAGTATATAAGGGGAACTGATAAACTTTCATGTTCAGGACATCCCAAATAACTTTACAGTCAATTAATTACCTTTTTTGCAGTGTAATCACTGTTATGTAAACAAACGTGGCGGTAATATCTTATCAGTTAACCAGTTTTTGGTTGAGATACAAACATTGACCAGGGCACAAGGAGTTGTTCAAATAAGGGTTTGTTCACCTCTAACAGTACAGCACTCCCTCAGTGCTGCATTGAAGTGTCAGTCTACATAAAACATCAAAGCAGCTGTTAATGCAGGTGATCAAAATGTGAGCACTGTACAACCTGCATAACAAATTCCTGTTGGCAGAAAACAAACCATAATCATTCATTCACTAAATTACACAGAATTGGGGGCCTCTAACTACACCGGCTTGCTATTCCCTCTTGTTTGGTCCTCACTCTTGCATTCATTCCCACATGGCACCTGTGTCAGCCAGCAATCAGGATTTCGTTATCAACGTCATCAGTGTTCAACACTCAGGTTTGCTGCAGCTGCAACAGAATACCCATATGCTCAAAGAAGTCTGCTGCTTCAAAGTCAGCCAACATCTTGTGTGGGATCCCTGACTCTGTCAGATGCAGCTGCTTCTTCTGCCTCTGGGATGAATTTATAGTGCCAAAAACAGTTGGCAAGGGATTCTGCTGTTAGCCTCTCCCATGATGAATGTTGATTGCCTGCACAACAACTAATGTAAATGGCACATTATGGGCTCAATTTTATAATGGTGGTGGGTTGGCAGCTGGGGGGAGGGGCGGTGGGTTGAAGGTACACGTGGCAAACCTGCATGAACAAAACTTACAGATTCCGACGCAATCGAATGTTGATTGATGATGATTAATGTCCTCTCCGGGTGGCTGCCGTCAGGAATTGCAACGCGGGGTGGGGGGGGTGCAAGAAAGCGAGAGAGCGAGACATCATCTGGTGCTGGACTGGAAGACTGAGGGGTGGTGGGGGGGCGAGGATGGAAGATCTGGCACTGGACTAGGTGAGGGGTGGAAGAGGGGAAGATCCGGGGTGGGGGGGGGGGGGCGGTGGTCGGTGAAGAGGGGGACATCAGAGAGGGGAACATCGGAACAGGGTACAAAGGTAGGTTCATTTAGTGTTTTCACTTCCTTCCATGGTATTTAATTTATTTAGCTTCTTGTTCCCTGATCCGGCCCTTCATGCCTGGTTTTGCCAGGCACAAATCAGAAGCGGTGGGCAAGCCACCCAGGTAAATTTAAAAAAAAAATCTTTCTAAATACTTAATCTATCACAGGTAAAGTACATCAATAAGGTACATTTGGCTCTTTAACTGTCATCTCGCCGGCTTTAATTGCCGGCAGGACTTCCATTTACGGGTCGCCCGCGCGCACACAGGTGGTTCCCTGGGAAACTCAGAAGTCAGCGGGTTGGAGCCGGCTTCCGAACCCGAACGGGATTTGCGTGATTTTCGGAGCCTCCCCCGCTCCCAATGCACCCGCAATTGCCTCCTAAAATCACCCCCTATGTGTGACAGCCACTTTTCACACCAAACATTCTTTGTATTGCTGTTTTATAGGATAAGCCACACCAGCATCCATTGCCTTGATCAGTGGGTGTCACCTTTGGTGGTAGAAATATTAGCTCCATTGCATTTCGATGCTGGCACTTCACATGAGCCGTATGTGCAATCCGCATGATCTACTCAATATGCACAGTTCAGTTTTCTGGCACAATTCTAGAAGAATATGTCATGGAACCAACTAGGGAACAGGTTATTTTAGATTCAGTATTGTGTAATGAGACAGGGTTAATTAGTAATATTATAGTTAAGGATCCTCTGGGGCAGAGATCATAAGACCATAAGAGACAGGAGTAGGCCATTTGGCCCCTCGAGCCTACTCCGCCATTCAATGAGATCATGGCTGATCTGATTTTTACCTCAACTCCACTTTCCCACCTTTTCCCCATATTCTTTGACTCCCTTGCTGATCAAAGATTTGTCTAACTCAGCCTTGAATGTATTCAATGACTCAGCCTCCACAGCTTTTTGGGGTAAAGAATTCCAACGAATCACGACCCTCTGGGAGAAGCAATTCCTCCTAATTTCCGTCTTAAACAGGCGACCCCTTATTCTGAGACAATGCCCCCTAGTTTTAGATCCCCCATGAGGGGTAACACCCTCTCAGCATCTACCCTATCGAGTCCCCTCAGAATCTTGTATGTTTCAATAAGATCTCCTCTCATTCTTCTAAACTCCAATGAGTTCAACCTGTTCAATCTTTCTTCATAAGACAACCCTTCCATACCCGGACTCAACCTAGTGAACCTTCTCTGAACTGCCTCCAATGCAAGTATGTCCTTCCTTAAATAAGGGCACCAGATCTGTATGCAGTACGCCAGGTGTGGTCTCACCAGCACCCGGTACAGTTGTAGCATGACTTCCCTGCTTTTATACTCCATCCCCCTAGAAATAAAGGCCAATATTCCGTTTGCCTTCCGGATTACCTGCTGCACCTGTATGTTGACTTTTTGTGTTTCATGTACGAGGATACCCAGATCCCTCTGTACCGCAGCATTTTGTAGTATTTCTCCATTCAAATAATATTTTGCTTTTTTATTTTTCCTCCCAAAATGGATGACTTTACATTTTCCCACATCTGTCAAATTTTTGCCCATTCGCTTAACCTGTCAATATCCCTTTGCAGACACTTTGTGTCCTCATCGCAACTTGCTTTTCCACCCATCTTTGTATCATCAGCAAATTTGGCCACAGGACACTCTGTTCCTTCATCCAAGTCATTGATATATATTGTAAATAGTTGAGGCCCCAGCACTGAGCCCTGCGACACCCTACTAGTTACAGATTGCCATTTTGAAAATGACGCTTTTATCCCGACTCTTTGTTTTCTGTTAGTTAGCCTATCCTCTATCCATGCCAATATATTACCCCCAACACCATGAGCTCTTATCTTGTGCAGTAATCTTTTATGTGGCACCTTATCAAATGCCTTTTGGAAATCCAAATATACTGCATCCATTGGTTTCCCCTTTATCCACCCTGCCCGTTACTTCCTCAAAGAACTCTAATAAATTTGTCAGACATGATTTCCCCTTCATAAAACCATGTTGACTCTCCTGGATTGTATTCTGAGTCTCCAAATGTCCTGCTGAGTGATCATAATATGATAGAATTTCATATTGAGTTTGAGAGTGATATAGTTAAGTCCGAAACTCGGGTCTTAAATGAAACTCGGGTCTTAAATTTAAACAAAGCCAATTACGTAGGTATGAGGGGTGAGTTGGCTACGGCAGATTGGGAAGTCAGATTAAAAGATATGACCGTAGATAAGCAATGGCGAACATTTAAAGAAATAATTCATAATTCTGAATGAATATACATTCCCTTGAGGAATTAAAAACTCCATGAGAAAAGTGATCCAACCGTGGCTATCTAGAGAAGTTAAGGATAGTATTAAATTAAAAGAAGATGCTTACAATGTTGCCAAAAAGAGCAGTAAGCTTGAAGATTGAGTGGGTTTTAGAAATCAGTAAAGGATGACCAAGAAATTGATAAAGAGGGAGAAAATTGAATGAGAGTAAACTAACAAGAAATATAAAAACAGATTGCAAGAGCTTCTACAAGTATGTAAAAAGGAAGAGATTAGCGAAAGTAAACATGGGTCCCGTAGAGGCAGAGACAGGAGAAATTGTAATGGGGAATAAGGAAACGGCAGAGACGTTAAACAAATATTTTGGGGCCGATTTTTGGATGGCCGAGTGGGTGCGTTGGGCTCCTAAAATGGTGGAATCCCGGAGCGGGTACAGAGCCCAGCTTCAACCCGCTGACTTCCGGGTTCCCCAGTGACGCGTTCGGGTGCGCGCGCAGCTCCTGCATGCGGGACTCCCACCAGCAATTAAAGCCGGCGGGATGCTACTTCACATAGTTATTTAGATACTTGAGGTACTTGACAGACTTTATTGAGTGGAGATTTTGGCAGGGGTGTAATTTTGAAGGATCCTCAGCATGTTTCTTGTGCTGTAGAAACACTCCCTGTTGGAGCAGACGTGTTTCAGCCAGCAGCCAGTGGGTGATGTAAAGGATTATTTGCCAGGTGGGTGGGAAACCTCATTTATTGCAGCAGGGCACTCTGTTACTTCAGACAAAGTTTTGGCTGCCACACCTTTGTCTTTCCACTCAAAATTCTTAATTTATACCCTAAACTCTGCTGTGCAAACACATTTACTGACTTTGCGGACACCCTCAAACTCACCGTTAGGATGGGGGGGCGCCATAGCTGCATTCGTCACTTCACCCGAGGACGAGCAACATCACCAGCCTCGCCAGGCATGCCGTCCACCTCCGCCACGTGGAGCTCCACAACACAGTGCTGCGCCACAGGCACCTGCACAAAATAGTTGTGCAACTACACTTGCACCCACTGTAGGGTGACCCAATGGGTGGCATCAAGTGTGGGTGTTCGTGGTGAACCTCATGAAAGGGACTTATTACACAAGCCAGTCAAGAATAGCCAAGACGTGGCAGTAGTGGTGACAATAATAATATTTAATGTGCCATTAACAAAAAATCAAATATAAATAAACAATATGACAAACCGTCAAACACCCTTGTGCATCCCCCTGGTGCTCACAAAACCTTTGCATTGCGCTTATGAGTACTCCCATGTAGTGCTTCCCCTGTGGCTGCAGCAGAGGTAGTGGCAGGTTGCTCTTGTTCATGCCCTGACTGATTAGATGCTTTGGACCTACGCCCTCTGGGTTTCGGTGCCTGTGAGGTCCCCTCCAAAGACTGCTGCACCTGCACCTGTGCAGGGGCAGACTCGGCCACCTGGAGAGGAGGCAGCATTGCAGGTACTGGTTGAGAGGGGGGCAACGGGTGAGATGTGGGAGCGCTTTGAGTGATGTCCCCACTTCCATGTCCCCTTTCGCCATCATCCCTCTCCTGGGCCAGGCCCACATCACTCCTACCATCCTGCTGGACGACAGTTTGGAGGACATGTGTGAAGCCTTTTAAGGCCAGTGCCAGTGTATCTTCCTGCCTGTTTAAGGCGGCAGAAAGTTGCTCACCCTGAGTCAGGGCCTCAATGGACTCATTGGTGAGCTGTCCTTGAAGCTCGATGGAGGCTAGCCTTCCCTCCATCGCAGATATTCCTGCACTTACCCGCGACACTATCTCAGAGATGCCCTTCCGTCCCTGTGACAGTATCTCAGAGATTCCCTCCCTTACCTGTGCCATCATTCCACTCGTGCAGGATTTGGACTTCTCCATACTCTGTGATTGTGGAGAGTGCGTGTGGCACCTGCTCCAGCACCTCGCAAATGTGCTGCTGCCCCTCGATCATTCTCCTTTTAAAAGATGGCCCCCAGGCTTCGGCATCTGTGTCCAGCTGAACAGAGCCTGGAGAAGAGTGCTCCCACCGACGTGGACTCTCCACAGCTGTCCCTACCACCAGTGTCTGCTTGTGCTCATGTGTGGTGACTCACCATGTGCGACCCCAACTAAGTGAGGATGGGGACCCACCCAAGTGTGTGTATCTGCGCTGGTGGATGGCTCGCTCAGATGTGACGGTGCCCTCTCGGAGGCCGGCAGGTCCTCTGAGGAATCTCCCTCCACCGTCATGGCGGTCGCTGAAGGCCCTGTAAGAGAACAGAAGGCAATATTAAGCATGATGACAGATGTTAAGGTGCTGAAGATGGCAAGGCATGTTAACATCATTTGCCATTGTGAGTGCTGAATGTTAAAGTTTTGTCACCAGCCGTTTGTCGGGTGGCAGTCTCGGCGTCCCCGACGGACAGGCACTCGAAGGTGCGGCTTAGTTCAAGAGCCTCCTGCTCTGCGTCAGTGAGGACAACCTGATGTTGCAGTCCCCCTCCGGTCCTCGCCCTCTCCCGTGCATTCTGGGCTTTCTTCTCCTATAAGGGAAGAAAGTAGAGAGGGGTGAGTGAGGGATGGTGACGTGGCCAACCACTGAATGCATTTGTTTGGGTGAGGCTGACCGTGAAAAAGATGCATCAGAGGGTGAGTGTGAGACAGAGCCATGATATTGTATGAGGCTTGGGTTGAGTGGTAGTGGTGGGATGAGTACTAGGGAGGTGAGTAAGTGCAGGTACGTTGAGGATGAGGTTTGAGTGGGTGTGAGGAGTGATGCGATAGAGTAGTGTTGGCAGTGCAGAAGGAGTTGTGGGGTGGGGGTGGTGATGTGGACGACGGAGTGTACGAGAATGAGTAAGTGTACTCACTTTGGCTGACCTAGTTAGGTCATTGAAGCGCTTCCTGCACTGGATCCATGTGCGGGAGATGTTGCTGCTGCTGGTGACCTCCTCTGCCACCTCGAGCCATGCCTTCTTGGTGGCAGAGGCAGGCCACTTCCTCCCGTCCGCTGGGTAGAAAATATCCCTCCTCCTCCTCACCCCATCCAGTAGGACCTGGAGTGAGGCATCGGTAAATCTGGGAGCAGCCTTTCCCCTGGGCTACTCCATCCTGTACTTTTGGTTCTTCGCTGCAGGAGCAGCTTTGGAGTACTGCCACTTTAAATAGGGCTCTTCCAGCTGACAGCCTGTGATGCAGGTGCACAGTCTGCCCGCTGCGCAGGTTGACGACAGAAAACCCGGAAGCCACGGTAAGTGGCTTCAGTTTACTCGTGGGGGCCTTAGAATCTGTCTTCACAGTAGGATACATAAAAAAAACATGCCGGAAATAGTGGTGAACCAAGGATCTAATGAGAGTGAGGAACTTAAAGTAATTAATATTAGTAAAGAAAACTGGAGAAATTAATGAGACTAAAAGATGACAAATCCCCTGAACCTGATGGGCTACATCCTAGGGTTTTAAAAGAGATGGGTGCAGAGTTAGCTGATGCATTGGTTTTGATCTTCCAGAATTCCCTAGGTTCCACAACGGTCCCAGTGGATTGGAAGGTAGCAAATGTAACCCCACTATTCAAGAAAGGAGCGAGCGAGAAAATAGGGAACTACAGGCCAGTTAGTCGGGAAATTGCTAGAATGTATTATTAAGAAAGTAGTAACAGGGCACTTAAAAAATCATAATATGATTAGGCAGAGTCAACATAGTTTTATGAAAGGGAATCATGTTTGTCAAATCTATTAGAGTTTTTTGAGGGTGTAACAAGCAGGAACCAGTGGATGTAGTATATTTGGATTTTCAAAAGGCATTTGATAAGGTGCCACATAACAAGATTAGGGCTCATGGGATTGGGGGTAATATATTAGCATGGATTGAGGAATGGTTAACGGACTGAAAACAGAGAGTAGGAATAAACGGGTCATTTTCGGGTTTGGCAGGTTTTAACTAGTCGGGTGCCGCAGGGATCAGTGCTTGGGCCTTAGCTGTTTACAATCCATATCAATGACTTAGATGAGGGGACCGAGTGTAATGTATCCAAGTTTGCTGATGATACAAAGCTTGGTGGGAAAGTAAGCTGTGAGGAGGACACAGAGGTTGCAAAGGGATATAGACAGGTTAAGTGAGTGAGTGAGAAGGTGGCAGATGGAGTATAATGTGGGGAAATATGAAATTGTCCACTTTGGTAGGAAGAATAGAAAAGCAGAATATTTTTTAAAAGGTGAGAGACTAAAATTTTTGTATTCAGAGGGATTGGGTGTCCCTGCACACGAATCAAAAAAAAAGTTAGCATGCAGGTACAGCAAGTAATTAGGAAGGCAAATGGTATGTTAGCCTTTATTGCAAGGGGGTTGGAGTATAAAAGTAAGGAGGTCTTGTTGCAATTATATAGGGTTCTGGTGAGACTACACTTGGAGTACTGTGTGCAGTTTTGGTCTCCTTACCTAAGGAAGGATATACTTGCCTTAGAAGGGGTGCAACGAAGGTTCACTAGATTGATTCCTGGGATGAGAGTAAATCACACCGGATAATAAATCACACCTGATGATAATAAACCATGGATTGAAAATTGGTTAACAGACAGGAAGTAGAGAGTAGGAATAAATGGGTCTTTTTCGGGGTGGCATGTGGTGACTAGTGGGGTACCGCAGGGATCAGTGCTTGGGCCCCAGCTATTCACAATATGTATCAATGATTTGGATGAGGGAACCAAATGTCATATTTCCAAGTTTGCTGACAACATAAAACTAGGTGGGATCATGAGTTGTGAGGAGGATGCAAAGAGGCATCAAGGCGATTTAGACAAGTTGAGTGAGTGGGCAAATACATGGCAGATGCATTATAGTGTGGATAAATGTGAAGTTATCCACTTCGGAAGGAAAAACAGAAAGGCAGAGTATTATCTAAATGGTGATAGATTGGGAAATGTTGATGTACAAAGGGACCTGGGTGTCCCTGTACACCAGTCACTGAAAGCCAACATGCAGGTGCAGCAAGCAGTTAGGAAGGCAAATGGTATGTTGGCCTTCGTTGCAAGAGGATTTGAGTATAGGAGCAAGGATGTCTTACTGCAGTTATGTAGGGCCTTGGTGAGACCACACCTGGAGTATTGTGTACAGTTTTGGTCTCCTTACCTAAGAAAGGATATACTTGCCATAGAGGGAGTGCAGCGAAGGTTCACCAGACTGATTCCTGGGATGGCAGGACTGTCGTATGAGAAGAGATTGGTTCGACTCGGCCTGTATTCACTCGAGTTTAGAAGAATGAAAGGGGATCTCATTGAAACATATAAAATTCTGACAGGACTAGACAGACTGGATGCAGGGAGGATGTTTCCCTTGGTTGGGGGGGTCCAGAAGGAGGGGTCACAGTCTCAGGATACAGGGTAGGACATTTAGGACTGAGATGAGGAGAACTTTCTTCACTCATAGGGTGGTGAACCTGTGGAATTCTGTACCACAGAAGGGTGTGGAGGCCAAGTCACTGAATATATTTAAGAAGGAACTAGATAGATTTCTAGACACAAAAGGCATCAAGGGGTATGGGGAGAGAGGATCAGCCTGATCATTTTGAGTGGTGGAGCAGGTTTGAAGGGCCAAATGGACTACTCCTGCGCCTATTTTTCTATGTTTTCTTTTCTATGAAAGGGTTGTCCTATGAGGAGAGATTGAGTAAAATGGGCCTATACTCTCGAGTTTAGAATAATGAGAGGTGATCGCATTGAAACGTATAAAATTCTTAGAGGGCTTGACAGCGTAGATGCTGAAAGACTGTTTCCCCTGGCAGGAGAGTCTAGAAGTAGGGGTCATAGTCTCAAAAGGTCAGCCATTTAGGACCAAGATGAGGAAAAATTTCTTCACAAAGTTGTAAATCTTTGGCATTCTCTACCCCAGAGGGCTGTGGATGCTCAGTCGTTCAGTATATTCAAGATTGAGATCGATAGATTTTTTTTTACACTAAGGGAATCAAGGGATATGGGGATCGGGCAGGAAACTGGAGTTGAGGTTTAAGATCTTATTGAATGGCGGAGCAGGCTCGAGGGGCCGTAAGCCTACTCCTGCTCCTATTTCTTGAGTTCTTATGTTCTTAATTGGTTCAGTATGCTTTGTCTTGTGAAATTTTCGGAATGAGTACGTCCTAGTACATCCCCAAGCATGGAGTAACTTTGAGCCTTTTGTTCTTAACAAGCAAATGGTCAGAAGAACTGTTACCAACCTTCAACCTCTTGGATGTGAAGCTAGCGCTTATGTTAATTTATTTGAAGTAGGGATTTTCAGACTATTGCTACTACTGCAACACATATAGCTCCTTTAACATTCAAAAACATCCTAAGGTGCTTCACGGGGGAATAATCATATATGCAGTTGACAAAAGTGAACAGATCCCCTAAATAAAATGTGGAATATCCTGGATAATATGAACACTCTTACAAATTTGCGATGATCGTACAAAAGTCGATACAATGGGGGGAAGAAAAAAGTTTTTTCACAAAAGTGGTGGTAAATTAAATCAAAGAAATAAATCACTTTGGTCTTTGAAGCAATTCAAACTTTGCCATATAGCTGACATTCTACATAGAAGCCTATATTTACCACTTCTAGCTTCCGTTGTGGTGTAAATCAGATAGCTGTGAGCAGAAAATGAGTGAGAGTTGATTCATGTTAGGTCATGTTCTTGTTCTCACTACACACACCCCCCTGCCCCGGTATAAAATAGGGGTTTAGGGTTGCTAGGCACTGCAGAAAAGGCCCAAGTAAATTTGAAGAACCTTAGATCTATTTTTATAGGGCATGCAGATACCAGCTGAGATTTTCCTCTTTGGTGGCAATGACACTGAGTGTGGTGAGATGGGAATTCTGCCCACCCTACAGTAGTGCTGCTAATTCCAGTGCATTTCCTGGAATCCAATCTAACAAATATTTTTGGTAGTCTCCTGTCGAGGTTTCCAACTCTGCTGAGGGAGCCCATCAGTGGGAGATGGGGGGAGGGTTGGTAGTGGCATAGACTGCAGCAGATAAAAGGGTCATCCTCCTTATTTGGCTAGGCCTGCCCATTTTTGGGTGGCTATATCTGCTGCAAGTGACACTGGAAGATAAATACAAGGCCAGAAATGGGCCAAGACCTAGATGGACAGATTCCTGCCCAATTTTCTGTCTCTGCTCATAACATAGAAGTGTACAGTACCGGTAGAGACCATTGCAATCCATTTGACCAAAATGGATGTAAACCTCTATTACGAGTGGCACCCTAATTGTAGAAGGGGCTATCGGGGCTTGGAGTGTCTTGTCCATGCATACATATAAATAAGACATTACCAAAAACTATGTAGTGTACTTTTGAGAATTGGTAAACATGTGGTATTAACAGTGGAGTGAAAATGTTACAGTACCGTTCACTAATTCAGCTAATTTTACAACACTTAATTACATGCTACTCCCCACCACCCTCCCCGCACCCCCCCCCCTTTCTTCCTTTTCCATAGCTTTAGAAGCAGTAAGCACCCCCCTCTGCTTGCTAAATACAACATGGTGAATATTAGCTTTAACTTTAAGAACATAAGAAATAGGAGCAGGAGTAGGCCAATCGGCCCCTCGAGCCTACTCCGCCATTCAATAAGATCATGGCTGATCTGATCCTAACCTCAAATCTAAATTTATGTCCAATTTCCTGCCCGCTCCCCGTAACCCCTAATTCCCTTTACTTCTAGGAAACTGTCTATTTCGGTTTTAAATTTATTTAATGATGTAGCTTCCACAGCTTCCTGGGGCAGCAAATTCCACAGACCTACTACCCTCTGAGTGAAGAAGTTTCTCCTCATCTCAGTTTTGAAAGAGCACCCCCTTATTCTAAGATTATCCCCCCTAGTTCTAGTTTCACCCATCCTTGGAAACATCCTTACCACATCCACTCGATCAAGCCCCTTCACAATCTTATATGTTTCAATAAGATCGCCTCTCATTCTTCTGAACTCCAATGAGTAGAGTCCCAATCTACTCAACCTCTCCTCATATGTCCACCCCCTCATCCTCGGGATTAACCGAGTGAACCTTCTTTGTACTGCCTCGAGAGCAAGTATGTCTTTTCTTAAGTATGGACACCAAAACTGTATGCAGTATTCCAGGTGCGGTCTCACCAATACCTTATATAACTGCAGCAATACCTCCCTGTTTTTATATTCTATCCCCCTAGCAATAAAAGCCAACATTCCGTTGGCCTTCTTGATCACCTGCTGCACCTGCATACTAACCTTTTGATTTTCTTGCACTAGGACCCCAGATCCCTTTGTACTGCAGTACTTTCCAGTTTCTCGCCATTAAGATAATAACTTGCTCTCTGATTTTTCCTGCCAAAGTGCATAACCTCACATTTTCCAATATTGTATTGCATCTGCCAAATCTCCGCCCACTCACCCAGCCTGTCTATATCCCCTTGTAGGTTTTTTATGTCCTCCTCACTCTCCACTTTCCCTCCCATCTTTGTATCATCTGCAAACTTTGATATGTTACACTCGGTCCCCTCCTCCAAATCGTTAATATAGATTGTAACGAGTTGGGGACCCAGCACTGACCCCTGCGGAACACCACTGGCTACTGGTTGCCAGTCCGAGAATGAACCATTTATCCCAACTCTCTGCTTCCTGTTAGATAATCAATCCTCCACCCATGACAGAATATTACCCCCAATCCAGTGATTCTTTATCTTGAGCAATAATCTTTTATGTGGCACCTTGTCGAATGCCTTCTGGAAGTCTAAATACATTACGTCCACTGGTTCCCCTTTATCCACCCTGTACGTTATGTCCTCAAAGAACTCGAGCAAATTTGTCAGACATGACTCCCCCTTCGTAAAGCCATGCTGACTTTGTCCTATTAAATTATGTTTATCCAAATGTTCTGCTACTGTCTCCTTAATAATAGACTCCAAAATTTTACCCAATTAACTTTAATTTACCTGTTATGAGGATTGCACCTTTGGATGTGGATGTGCAGGTACTTGACAATATTGTTTGACAATAAGACCCAGGAGGCAGGTCTGATGTGAGGTAGCTGTAGTGATGACCCAGTGAGATTGAAATATTAGTAACAAATGCAATGATGAATTAATATCAAATTCCTTTGTTTGCTATTCCAACAAAGATATAAATCTATTTATCGGTAGTAGAGTGTTGAAACTAGGATATGGATTTAACTTCCAACATTTTCTTGACAAATTCAGCTATTATCCACGGAATTTCATCTTTTCTCAATCCAGGCTACTGGATGCGGTGATCATTATGGCATTTCATGGGGAAGGCAGGGATCGGTATCCTGCTCCACTAATGATGGTTTTGCCATAATAAAAGATACAAAGTTTCACCTTTACTCATCTGTGTATTTCTCACTATGTATTTGTGCAAAGAAAAGCAAATCTTATAGTTTACAAACAGATTGGCCCTGATAACGCAGAGGCAGGATCTGAGCGTTGGGGGATAGTGAGCTTAGGTCGTGGGAATGTCCAATTTCAACAGGAATACCTCATTATCATTTTACTTTCGAGTTTCACGTCTCCAATTCATGTGAGTGGGCATGATGCGCATCCGCATGATACGATTTCACTTCGACTATTCAAAGGGCCAGTGCCCGTCATGGAGGGGTTAAAATTCCTCCCATTGTTTCTGATTACCTACCCATTGTTAGCACCAAACACTCCCAGGTAAGAGCCAGAGCATTTGTTGCCAAAAATTGTCCTTCTTCCAAACTCAGAAGAGTACTAGCCACTATATCAGTGTGAAGTTTTATTTCGCACCAGTCCTCCCATGAGTCTTCTATGAGTAAAATTGCAATGTTGGTGCCAAATGAGCTGAATTATGAGTAGTTTAATGGCGTAGACCACTGTCCAGCTAGGAACTGAGCTGAGATTAACTCACGTGGGATCCTTCCAGCTGTCAGAAAGAAGATAATGTAATTGCATTTCTGTAGGCTAAATTCAAGCGCAGGTGTTCGAAATGGAAGAACAACACAACAAGCTTTTGCACTATCAGTCCGCCAAAAGGTCATACTGAGTAGTGGTGCAGAGAAGCTGTTGAGAAGCTGGATATAATTGATGGAATGTTCTGAGGGTTGGAGACATTTGTTTATTTGTGTATAATCTGGGTGAAGGGTTGATTGTAAAGAGGCTTCAGTTCAGTTTCAACCCACAGACTGAAATGCAGCCACAGAAGATAGCTCCTCCTTTTTCCATGGGAGAATGCAAATATGTAAACATCAGGTCAGGACAGGATTGGACTTGCCTTTGATGTCCTCCTCATTCAATTAGCATGTCATATCTTATTGTTTGGGCTTAGAAATGAACAATGGTTTACTTCAGTAAGGTACTGGAGTGCTGCCATGGCTCATGGAACCATAGCCCAGTGTGAGTTACGACCATCACGAGAAGAGGGAAACAAATAATAGAAGTGTCACAGATGAGTTGACCACTTAAATGCTCCCAAAAATAATTAATTTACAGACTTTAATTTGGGTTTAATCACACTGCAGGTCACAAAAAAGGAACTTCAAGTTATACTGGTACTGGATTTCTACTGTGTGGCATCATAGTTCTTCATTCATACACTTTGCCAATAATTTTTCCAAATTAAATAATTTAAAATGACTGGAGCGCTGCTAACTGCTTCATCTTCAAAGACAGATGTCCACTTTTTCCTGCATTGTTTGATGTTAGAAATAGTCCAACTTCCAACCAGTTTCCTCTGTTTTCCAGCTCAGTGGGCCTGCCCTTGCTTGGTTCCACTCTTGCCTATTCAGTCGTAGCCAGAGCATCTCAAATAATGACTTCTCTTCCACCTCTACACTCTTGTCTCCAGAATCCTAAGGATCTATCCTTCATTTTCTCCTTTTTCTTCAACTACATGTTGACCCTTGGCAACATCATCTGCAGACATGGGGTCAACTTCCACGAGTATGCTGATGACACCCAGCTCTATTCTCCTCTACCTCTTTCCATCTCTTCACTGCCTGTGTGCTGTCTGGCTGCTTGTCCAACATACAGATGAGTTGCAATTACCTCCAGTTAAATATTGGGAAAATTAAAGCCATTGTCTTCTCCCGCTACAAACTCCATACCCTTGCCACCAATTACTTCCTCCTCCATGGCCATTATCTCCACCTGAACCAGACTGATTGCAACTTCAGCATCCTATCGCCTACTACCAGTTCTATAACATTGCTTGCTTCTGCCCATGCCTTAGCTCAATGGCTGGTGAAATCTACATTTATGCTTTTGTCACCTCCAGACTCGACTATTCCAATGCTCTCATGGCCGGCCTCCCATCCTCCGTAAACTTTAGCTCATCCAAAACTCTGCTGCCTGTATCCTATTCTGCACCAAATCCTGCTCACCCATCAGACCTGTCCTTTCTGACCTACTTGGACTCCTGGTGCCCCAGCACATCAAATTTAAAATTGTCATCCTTGTGTTTAAAACTTTGTTCCTCCTTCTCTGGTTTACTGCATTTTCCCACCCCTCCCTTCACCCCATCATCAGTTGCTGTACCATCAACCGCCTAGGCCCCAAACTCTGGAATTTCTCCCCCAAACCTCTCCACCTCCCCCTATTACCAAGCTTTTGGACACCTCTCTTAATATCTCCTTCCTTGGCTTGGCATCGTTTTTTTGATTGCGACTCTGTGAAGCACCTTGGGATATTTTTCTGTGTTTAAAAACGCTGTATAAATGCAAGTTTTTAAGTCAAAAGAAAAGACTGATTTTGACATATGTCAAAATGATTTAAAACAAATTTAAAATGTGAAATTTCATTAACTTTTCCTTTTGAATTCTTGACTAATAATGATAGCCCTCAGGATTTGTTCTGGTATTGGTGATTTTTTTGTTTTTGTGATGTCAGTATCTGGAAGGATAGACAGTGCAGCACATTGTAAGCTTTGTGGTGTTTTCGCAAGTGTATAAAAAGTTATTTCACAAGGCTACACTTCCTATGCGGTTGTCAGTATGTGACGAGTTAGGATTTTAACACTATAACTCTGATTATGTGACCCATGTGTCACCAGTGAGGTTGCACACCAGCAGCCAAGCCTTACAAAACCACTCTGGTAATATCACTATTATAGTTACTGCTGAGAAATAATAGTGACAAATGGGTAATAAATATAGTTGAACGAATAGGGCAATGAATGATGACCCAGGTTGTTGGAGAACACAAAATTTTTGTGCCCAAACCAGACAGGAGGTAGGTCAGAGGATAGGATCAAATCTTGAGTTCTGAGAATTTGATGAAAACATTAATTATTCATACTTGCATATCATGAGACACAGCTTTGGAAAAAAAGAAGTTGCATTTATATAATGCTTTTCACGACTTCAGGACATCCCAAGGCACTTTACAGCCAGCAAAGTACTTTTGAAGTGTAATCACTGTTGTAATGTAGGTTAATCCGGCAATCAATTTATGCATAGCAAGGTCTTGCAAACAGCAATGTGATAATGACCAGATAATCTGTTTTAGTGATGTTGGTTGAGGGATAGATATTGGCCGGGACATCAGGAGAACTCCCTTTCTCTTCTTTGAATAGTGCCAAGGAATCTTTTAGGTCCACCGGAGAGGGCAGACGGGGCCTTGGTTTAACTTCTCATCTGAAAGATGGCCCCTCAGACAATGCAGCACTCCCTCTGTACTGCACAGCTGTACTGTACTGGTGTCAGGCTAGATTACATGATCAAGCTATCACTGAGCACTTTCACCTCTATAATGGAAGTGGTGAACATTGATATTGCGTTCAAGGCTATTAAGAGAGGAAAAGGAGGTTAAAGTTGGGTCAGTAGTCTGAGAGAATGGATGGGTTGAGAGTGGGCTTTTTGAGGAGGAGAATGCTCACTGGGAGAACTTTCTGCTCTTTTTCAAATCATGCCATTGGATCCTTCAACATCTGCCTGAACCATTGGAACAGGCAGATGGCTTCCATGGTTAACCTCTCATTCCAAGGACAGCTTGTTCAGAATGCTGCACTCCAATATAGTCTCAAAATATTGCTTCCTTCTGTTTAGGTGGTTTTACACTTTGGTGGGGTTTGTTTTGTTTAGTGCACCATTCTCCTCTTACATTTAACAGCACTATCAGTCTCCATGGTGTGCAGACTCTGCTGTGTAATATGTAATATGCAGTCCTGTAATGCAACAATACCTTATGTCGTGGATTGGTTGATACCATCTCAACCAGTGGAAGGTGCCACTAAGTAGCCAATAGCCTTGCTGGTTGCAGCCAATACAATACACTGCAGAGTACAGGGAGCTTGCTGCAAATTCTGTCATCAGTACTTGTTTTCTGATCTTCATGCATTCCTGTTTGGTTAAAACGCATAGCTTCTTTTCCTCCTAGGTTGCTTGTATTCCTGTTGGTGTACGTACTTTTGCAATTGTTTCATCGGTGTTTTCAGTTGGTGCTTTTGTGCGTATGTACTTTACAGTGGTTATTAAAGTCAACTCAACTTGGACTAAATATAGCCAGAAATTAATGCTTGAATGTGTCATTAAAAACTGCATGGGAGCATTGTTTTGTTTCTGTTGTTTATGCCATTTCCTCTCCCCAGTATAAGTTTAGATGGCTCATAATGACAATTACTCGTGTCCAGCATTATTGCTGAGGATTTCCATTAAATGAAAACTCCAAAATTGCTCAAGTATCCTATCAGTGTATTCTCCCAAAAAATGTTTTAACTATTACTATTAAATGCACATGGTCATTAATTATCTAAGGAAAATTTAGCCCTGACATAGCAGTTCAGCAGATGAAAGGTGGGAGCGTCACACACTGCCTGCAGCAGCAATTCACTATGTAAAGCCTATTGGCTGGATTTTCCTCCTCCTCCTGTGTGAAATAGGTTGGAGGTAGGACTTCTGCCAGCTGGCCGGATCCTGATAAGTACCCAACCCATTTTCCTTGGTCTAGTTAACTGGTTAGACCGCACCTGGAGTACTATGAGCAGTTCTGGGCACTGCACCTTCAGAAGGACATATTGGCCTTGGAGGGAGTGCAGCGTAGGTTTACTAGAATGATACCCTGACTTCAAGGGTTAAGTTACGAGGAGAGATTACACAAATTGGGGTTATATTCTCTAGAGTTTCAAAGGTTAAGGGGTGATCTGATCAAAGTTTATAAGATATCAAGGGGAACAGATAGGGTGGATAGAGAGAAACTATTTCCACTGGTTGGGGATTTTAGGAGTAGGGGGCACAGTCTAAAGATTAGAGCCAGACCTTTCAGGAGCGAGATTAGAAACCATTTCTACACACAAAGGGTGGTAGAAGTTTGGAACTCTCTTCCACAAACGGCAATTGATACTAGCTCAATTGCTAAATTTAAATCTGAAGTAGATAGCTTTTTGGCAATCAAAGGTATTAAGGGATATGGGCCAAAGGTGGGTATATGGAGTTAGATTAAAGATCAGCCATGATCTTATCAAATGGCAGAGCAGGCACGAGGGTCTGAATGGCCTACTCCTGTTCCTATGTTCCCTATGATATGCAGGGTCTGGTGCACATGTTTGTGGGTGGATGTACTGCTATGCAGTAGATAGTGGAATATCTAGGCCATTCACTTTATAGTGCGCCTTTTCATGGTCACAATTATTGGGGTCACAGTGTTGCCTTCTCTGGTCAAAAAACTGACAGTGGAGCATAGAACAAGGCCTCCTATATAGCAAAGTGCGGTAAGGTCACCTGATCCGCACAAAGTTCTTGAAAGGGTCCGTATCCCAAAGTGATGCCCGCTCCCCCTCCACTCCAGATGATGGCAAGATCCAATTTGTATGTGAAAGTTGACAAAATAAATATTTTAACGCTTTTTTACTTGATAGTTATTGTTTGTTTAAATGTGTGGAAAGTTACTACTGTAGCATTTAATAGGCCAGAAATTTAGAGAGGGTAAAAATATATTATTCATTCTTTATGGTAAGTTTTTTTTTCCCTCCTTTTTGCCAATTTTTTTCTCTTCTCAAACTTTATTCAAAACTTCTGCAGAATGCGACCAAGGGGCCTGAGCAGGATCTGATTGGTCAAGCACCGATTACAAAATGGGCACTGCAAAGCAGGCCTATTGCTTTCAGCTGGCAACCTTATTGTTAAAGGTGCATTGTTAGGGTGCCCATCTCACTGAGCTATTTTGGCCTTACTGGAGAAAGGATATTTGGGAAACCTCTTGAGCCTTCCGCTATTTAAAGCTGCACTGCATCTTTCATCTGTGACTGTTTTCTAGCTGAAGCATTAGTGACTTTATTTATATGCATTTATGGGTGTCCTTATAGGCATACCTACTTTTTGCTGATTCTGCTGGAGGACGATCTGAGGAAGTTTGCCAGATAGGTATGATTGCACTTTAGATGCTCTGTTTGAACACATCTCTATGCAACGATTTGTATGTAAGGGCCCTGGCTGTCATATGTGGACCTGTCCGAATACACCTGCCTGTGCAGACTAAAGCCTTGATTTTTAACTCCTGGTGGAAGTTGTGCGGGTGTGGGCCAAGGTGGATGGGAAACTTCCGGGTCTTGTTTTCCTGGACCCTGTCAGTCTGCTGCCCGAATTCGGCAGGAAGCTCTAGCAGGCGGGAGCAGGATATCAGGGCAGCAGTAGGCCACTGCCATGGACCAGGAGGAATTTTTCCCAGCAGTCAGGTAAGTAGTTTGGAGTGGGGGGGTGGGTTGGGAGGGCATCGTGGTTGGGGGGGGGGTTGAAGGAAGCCTGGGTCAGGGGAGGCCCTAGGTTTCCTTGTGGGGGCCTGTTCCTGCTCTTCCCAGCCCATCAGGAAACAAAACATAATTAAAAATAATTTGCCTTTCTGGGCCTCTTCTGGTCTCAGATTCACTTGCCGCCAGGCATCACCGCGCAGGCCTTGGGTTAAAATTGTAGTCGGGCCCTGTGATGTCATTGGAACCCGATCTGCATATTCCGGCAGGGTGTTCCTTTCACCTGCTCAAAAAAGTGGGACGGCAGCAGGATCGGAGAGAGGAGGTCATTCCGGCCATTTTAACTGGCTAAATAAATAGGCAGTTAGTTTCAAAGAAAAGGTTAAAAAGTTACTGGCTACCTGTGAGCATATGGATTCAAGGGCTGTTCTTCTATTTGGTAAGTTTCATGGAAAAATGGAAATAAGTATAAAACACTAGGATCTTTTGCATTTAATTAGAGTTAACCTTAGAAGACACTGCAATGTATGCCATTAAAGTTATACGCAAGAGATGTACTAATAAGAAACCAGTTACACCAACTGTGCAACCAGGATACCTCCAAAAGAATACGCATTCACTGACCCAAAATGTACAGAGTAGATTGAAATTTACATAGCAAAAGATTTAGCAGGATGACCGATAAGGAGAGGGGACTAAAAATTCAGAACTAGAAAAACCGCCCCAGAGCTACCAAAGTCCACTTGTTCCAGGCTAATCTGAAGTTTAATGTAAAGTGCATTATTGTAACAAACTGGAAGTAAATAAGTAACTTTCTACACTCAAAAGCTAAAAGAGCTTAAAATAACTGGCCTCTCCTCCATACACCTGCACTGAATTGAATTTTACAAAAGTCTCTAACAGGGAATATTGGGCAAGAATATTGGGACAGATGTGTTACAATTTCTGTTTTCTCCCAACCCTCTTAACTCATTCACAGCAAAAAAAAGTCTCTTCTGTATTGAAACTTGCAACCTTATGTGTGATTTGAGTCGGATATTGTGCCACAATACTAACATTTAGCCTCTTGTATGGTATTTTGCATCCAACACTACGTGGACTGCCTATTATGTTCTCTTGTCCACTTTGAAAGGCAGTAAATGGCAGATCCTATTGTTCAGACTAAAGCTAATAGTCAAATTTACATAAAATAACTACGAAACAAAATGGCAGCAAAAACTTGCAGTAAAATATTTAACTTATTAATACTTAAACTGTTCCAAAAATAATAAAAGGGACAATATCTTTGTAAGTTCCTTCCAAATGTTTTTAACTAAGCCTTTGATGAAAACATTAAGTAAATTACAGATAATAGGATTGATAATATGATAGTAGGCGCCCAAAATGATGTGCCTTGGGTGCTAGCTTCTTGCAATATCGGCCATAGAGAATTGAGCCTACTACACTCCCCCAGTGGCCATAGTATGCCAAAAGTACTTTGAGTACATAGAGCCTGCACACAGACAGTGTGCAAAGTTCATTTATAGCCTACAATTTTTTTTCCAATGAGGGGCCCTCCGCATAATATGATTGAGGTGAGATGCTCTGTGCTTATATAAACGGGCTCTGCTGGGGAGGTGTGTTCCCTTCAGTGGGAATAGCTAAATTGCTATTATTACTGCATCTTTTAACAGCTGCTTGTTTCTGCACTGTTTTAGTCTTGTTGGACAAATGACGTTATTGAACCTTGTTGGGAGGGTGACTTAAAGCCTTATGACACTGTGGGTGGGTTAGAAGCTGTAATACTGCTCTGCACTACATTTCCCTCCCTCCCTGTTGCTGGGAGGGAGGGAAATGTAGTGCTGTTGTATCCTTCAAAAGGCTCTAACAAGTTAACAGCAGAAAGCACAAGTCCAAGATATCTGAAGGAGCAGCAGTAGAAAGGGTTCTCAGATGTATCCACGGCAGGTTTTGCTGGCTATGGGACAGCTGCTTCCCCGAGACAAGTCACCTCAGGCCTCTATGGCTTCAAGGAACCTTCCCAACTACCCACCTCTCAACCTCATCTCACTCGGGAAACAACCTATAGAGGTACAGCCGCCACCACTTACACCGTCCCCAGTTATATGGTCAGCCGCCTATATCGGACAAATGGTGCTGACTATTTGCCATTGCCATAGGCTTCAATTACAAATGCGCAGCTTAAACCATATTAAGCGCACTGACTATTTTGGGCAGTTGAAGTAGCTGTTCGAACCTTGTTAAAGTGCATTTACCTGTCATTAAGTCTCCTAACCCCGTGCCCCTCCCCATGGCCTCCAGAACTCCTGCCACTGCCTGCGAGCCATTCTTGCAGGAGCAGGACACTTTCTGGCTTAAAGTTACCATGACAGTCTGACCACTTCTTAAACAGATTCGGAGCTTTAAAGTTTTGAGAGCCATTGGTAAATAATATTTTGGGAGAAGTTGTTACTGTTGAAACAGCTGATGCCAAGTTTCTTCAGCACAGTCACTGCTGTTCTGGTTGTGGTTCTATATAGGGCTATCTCTGTGGGTCTGGTGCTTGTTGAAGCAGATGCATGAATTTTGTTCTATTTTAAGAATTAACCATGTGAAGAGAAGTACATTTATAATTAACAATTGACTTTTTACTCATTTTATTTGAGAATTTTGCCTGGTTGTGTTTCTATGTCTGAACAACCCTTGAAAAGGCATCTTTCTTTCGTAAGATTAAGTCATGAAGTAAAGCAGAATGCTCCTTTAAAAGAGCTAGTGTGTGTCAATGAAGTTCCCATCCTCCGACCCCGCGCTTGCATGCTGAACCATTTTTTTGGATCGAGGGGTATTTAGTATGCAGAACGGGCGCTTGGCAAAATTTCTGTAACCAAGGAGCAGCTTGCCACTGTTGAAGGGGGAAATTGTGGGTGCTACTTCATTAGAAGAGGTGGAAAAAGATTTGAAGTGGCAGAAGAGCCCAGAAGAACAATTCAGCTGAGGCTTCTGTAGGCCTCGTCCAAGAACGAGTCCTACAAATGTATGTCTTTGGGGCCAAATTGGAGAGAGAGGAGGTCACTAAGAGTTCCTCTCCCTCCATCCTGACACTTCGGGGCCTCTTACTCTGTATGTGTTATAGAGGGTACAACACAGATGCTGCCTGGTATGAGGAAATACAAATACAAAAAGATTTGAAAAATCTGGGTTTTTTTGTTAAAATAATGCAGATTACAGGGCGATATGATAGAAATGTTTAAAATTCTGAAAGATGGGACAGGGTGGATAAGAGTAGACTGTTTCCAGTAGTTGTGGGGTCAAGAGGAAAGGGCCATTGATACAAGATTTAGAACGGAGCGCAAGAGAAACTTCTTTACACAGAATTGTGAGGCTGTAGCATTCACTTCCATAGAATCATAGAAAGGTTACAGCATGGAAGGAGGCCATTCAGCCCATTGAGTCCGCACCTGCTCTATGCAAGAGCAATCCAGCTGGTCCTGCTCCCCTGCCCTATCCCCATAGCCCTGCAATTTTTTTTCTTTTTAACTACTTATCCAGTTCTCTTTTGAAGGCCATAATTGAATCTGCCTCCACCACCTCCTCGGGCATTGGTGATTGATGCAGAAGCTACGTGCGTTTTCAAAATTAAATTGGATAGGTGGATGAAGGAAAAGGGATTGAAGGGACATGGGTACAGGGTGGGTAAATATGATTAGAATTATTTGCTTGCATGGAGGTAAATGCTGACATGGGCTGGTTAGACCAAATGGCCTGTTTCTGTGTTTTAATTCCATGTATTTCTATGTTTCACCTTCCTATGAAATAAAACATTTTATGATTCAAATTTCACCTCATCTAGTGTTAACTTGGTCCACTTTCGGAGAGAAAGAAGTGCATGTGCAAAAGACATGGATATTTAATCCAGTTTGCAAGAAGGGTGATATTGTTACATCCCTGGTTTATGCTATTGTACTAGTGTGAGTCAGCTTTCATAAAAGTAAGACGCTCAGACTGCTTTTTTTTTTATTCGTTCACGGGATGTGGGCGTCGCTGGCAAGGCCGGCATTTATTGCCCATCCCTAATTGCCCTCGAGAAGGTGGTGGTGAGCCGCCTTCTTGAACCGCTGCAGTCCGTGTGGTGACTGTTCTCCCACAGTGCTGTTAGGAAGGGAGTTCCAGGATTTTGACCCAGCGACAATGAAGGAACGGCGATATATTTCCAAGTCGGGATGGTGTGCGAGTCAAGCCACTGGAGCCAGGAAGCTAACTATGGCAGAAGTAAATTCATAATGGGGATATATGTAAGCAAGAGAGGATGAGTGCTTAAAAAAAAAAATGGGCCTGCAACAGCCACCTTTAAGTGAGTATGTGAATATGCTTCTGTAAGGAATCTTTGTGCTGGCTTAGTGCTTGTGGTTGACTCGTAATCTGTTTAATGGGCAGTACTGTAGTATTGCAACATTGCACAGTGAAACAGAAGAAATTAAGTATGCTTATACATTTACAAAGATCAGCAATTGGCAGAGTTCTCTACATTCTCCTTCTGTGATGATTTACCAAATTTACAGTGAGGAGCAATAAAGAAGCTTTGCAAGAAACCTATTAAGATGTTGTCAGATGTTCGCTCACTTACCTTGGCAACCATGTGTAGGCTACATTTCTTCCTTACCTGCTCCCAGATTTGGGCCACAGGTGAGGTTGCATTGACTTGCTCTGTCACTGTCATCCATATTGCTTGGGCTGCAATTTTTAGTGCAGAGTAGCCTTCTCCTCAAAGTAGAGGCATCCTTCATTACAGGACCTCCAAAGCATAATCACTCAATGGAGTCATTCTGCCCCCAATCATATTTCAGCGTAAAAACATTGACACAACTTAAGGAGCATTCAGCACAGTTGGGGCAAGAAATCCTACTGCTTGAAATCTACACATTCCCAATATGTTATGCACTATGTTCTGGGAGTGCTGGCAAATTATGTTAGTTATCCATGCATTATTGGATGAATAATGATCACTAGCATAGTGAATAGGGGCATGGCTATGGATGTTGCCTATATGGAAAGCATTTGATAAGATTCTGCACAAGAGATTATTAGCAAAAATGAAAGCACACAGAATTGCAGGTAACCTTGTGACATGGATTGGTAATTGGCTGGGTGGTAGGAGACAGAGAGTAGGGATAAAGGGAACGTATTCTGATTGTGATAAGTGGAGTTCCCCAGAGATCTGTTCAGAGGCCTCAGCTTGTCGTCATATATATAAATGACTTGGATGAAGGAGTAGAGAGTTGTATATCCAAGTTTGCAGATGATACTTAAGTTGGAAAAAACACAATAAGTTGTGTAGATGGGAACAGGAAGTTACAAAGGGACATAGACTGAGTGGGCAAAACTATGGCGGATAGAGTTCAATGTGGGGAAGTGTGAGGTCATCCACTTTAGATCCGAGAAAGACAAATCAGAATATTTTCTTAATGGTGAGAGAGGAGGAGCAAACAGATTTGGGATATCTGTGAACAGATCACTAAAAGCTAGCGCACAGGTACAAAAAGTAATCAAAAAGGCTAATGGAATATTGGTATTTATCTCAAGGAGTTTCAAATACAAAAGTAAGGAAGTGATGCTTTAGTTGTACAGACCATTGGTCAGACCCCATCTTGAGTGCTGCATTTAGTTTTGTGCACCGAACCTCAGGAAAGATCTTTTGCCCTTGGAGGGATTATAGTGCAGATTCACCAAAATGATACCAGGGCTTAACGGGTTAAATTAAGGCCATAGTACAGGGTGCATAAACCTGATTTGTATTCCTTTTGAGGTTGGAAGGTTGATCGGTGATCTAATCATGGGTTTAAAATGATAAAGGGATTTGATCGGGTAGATACAGAGAAACTATTTCCTCTGGTGGGGGAATTGAGAATGAGGCCATAATCTTAAAATTAGAGCTAGGCCATTTAATGGTTAAATCAGGAAGCAGTTTTTCACCACAAAGGGTAATGAAATCTCAGACTCTCTCTTCCCAAAGGGCTGTGAATGCTGGGTCAATTGTAATTTTAAGGCTGAGATTGATAGATTTTTGATAAATAAAGGTATCAAGGGATATGGAGCAAAGGTGGGTAAATAGAGTTGAGGTACAGATCAACCAAGATCTAATAGTTGTAAACAATTTTACAACACCAAGTTATAGTCCAACAATTTTATTTTTAAAATCAAGATCTAATAGAATGGTGGAACAGGCTAGAGATGCTGAATGATTTAATCTTGTTCGTATTTTCTTATGACTGCACTCTGCACTCTGAGAAAGGAGCAGACTCGTATCTGAACCAAAAGGGCTTTCTGGAGGATCCAGAAGGCAGAACTATAACATCAGTTTTGTTAATTTTTGTTCCAAAAAAAAGTGAGTACTAAGTAAAGTTAAAAGTATGTTTCATGTTGATTGCTCTCTCTTAGCTTTTTATAGGTCAAAAAGGCATAACCAAAAAGAAAACAAAGATCCTATTAATAATAAACAGCAAAATAAATACCCTCTGCAGTACAATTATGCACAGAAAGAAAGCTTTGACCAAGAATCCCAATAACGTTAAGGAAGAGTTGTTGCTGGATCTACCTAAAACTATCTGACCTAGTAATGAAATATAAATGATCAAAACTAAATTTAAAAGGCTTCTCTTGAGCTTTATACTGACCAGCTCACTGGGAAATAGTGATCGAAACTAAAATAATCGTGAATCACTACAGTTACATTAAGATAATTCGTAGGCCAATTAATCAAGCCCAGACCCTGGTAATTTGACAGGTAGCCTAGAATAGTCTGCCAATAATACAGCTATTAAATATGATTGGCTAGTTCGGAGGTAAAGAAATGATAACTGGCCGAAGGACTCCTATCTCGGAGTTTTCTGAAACTTCATTATTGTGCATTGGTAGACATTCTTGGAACAAATATACACTAGGGCAGAGTATCGACATGAATGTTTCTTCTACTGCATTGGGACGGGAGAAACAGAATTGGTAATAAACCTTTTTGGATCATAGTTGCTGTTCTGGGCTATCGAACAAGGTAAGTGTATTGCCGAAATGCATGCAGATGCAGGTCACTTAACAATTCACTGTAATGGATTCTGCCCTTCCTTAAAATTGACTTAAACTGTTCAATTTTTAATGGAAACCTTAATAGCACAGCATCCCCATAATACAGTGAGCTTGCCAGAAGAGATTTGCCTGTGGTACATTGAAGGACTATGTTTGGAGAAGGCAAATGGGAAAATATGGCTCATACTGATGGACTTAAGACCTTGGAGTAAAGGTGTGGTGTGCTCTGACTGTAAATTGAGTCAGTCAGAGCAAATATCGGCTAAAAGGCATCACAGCTATCTTTTCAGAACTTTCTGCAAATCCAAATATTTGCACTTTGTTTTTGAACTAGTTGCCTTGGCTGTTAACCCACAGCATTAAAGGTTCCCTTTATGCTCAAGAACAAATTCAAGCTTCTCATGTACAGCAATGGAGTGTGTATTTTCTCTCAGAATTGGCCTTCAGTTGTCTCTAAGTGTCCAATTGTAGCAGGGTCTACCCACCGGATGTGGAGGAGATTGATTGAATCTATTTCTTACTATAAGAACTGGGAATGTTGAAAAGAGCAGAAGAAAAAAAATTAAGTTTCAAACACTGGTATTTCCTTCTAGCTGGGTGACAGAAACCAAATCGTACCATTCACAGACAGTGATATCATCGAAAATCTGATATTTCCTAATTGAAAAATGTCTCGTTAAAATGTGAGAAAGTTTTGGTTCATTTAAGTGCTCGCTAGTTGATCTTTCACATGCAGTCAGAGGCTATGCTTTTTTGGAAGGGAGTGGATATGCTGTAGCATTGCTCACAGTAAGTGAGATGACATATGGTGTGCGTGAGGGGGTTATTTGGTTTGTAAGGATTTGGAAGCATTGTATGAGTACGCCAGTGGGTTGAGGAAGTGGGAGGTGTATGGGGTAGGGAGTAGTTGAGAGGGAAAGTATTGGGAATTTGTGAGGGTAATTGTTACTTGGGGCAGTTTAGTGAAGTGGGAAGGAGGCAGGAGTAGTTTAGCGGGTGCAGGAAGTAATAGGGCGGTGAGTATTTGAAGGGATTGAGGTAGTAAGGAGTTAGAGTGGGTGTGGGGAGTCATTAGAATTTGGATTGGTGAGTGGGGGAAGTGGGAATAATTTGTATTTGGGGGTTGGTATGGGTATGTTGGGAAGTTGAGTATTGTGGGTGTTGGGCATTCCGTAGGTGGTTAGTTGGCGGTAATGAAGAGTGGGGAGGCAGGTAGTGAATAATCGTCAGTAGTAGGAGGGTAGCATAGATTGCAGCTTAGGCGGAGGTCGGGAATAAAGTGAAGGAATGAAAGGAGGTATAAAATAGAGGTGGCAGGTTTATAACTCTGCATTCATAATTTGAAAAGAAGTTTCCCAAAAAGTCACCATCATTTTCCACCATTTTGACCACTATCCCACCCAATTTGGGTGGGGGGAAAATAGCGAGGAAAGTCCACCCCCAAGTCTCTGATTTTTTTTATTTGTTCATGGGATGTGGGCGTCGCTGGCGAGGCCGGCATTTATTGCCCATCCTTAATTGCCCTTGAGAAGGTGGTGGTGAGCTGCCTTCTTGAACCGCTGCAGTCTGTGTGGCGAAGGTTCTCCCACAGTGCTGTTAGGAAGGGAGTTCCAGGATTTTGACCCAGCGACGATGAAGGAACGGCTATATATTTCCAAGTCGGGATGGTGTGTGACTTGGAGGAGAACATACAGGTGGTGGTGTTCCCACGTGCCTGCTGCCCTTGTCCTTCTAGGTGGTAGAGGTTGTGGATTTGGGAGGTGCTGTCGAAGAAGCCTTGGCGAGTTGCTGCTATGCATCCTGTAGATGGTACACACTGCAGCCGCTGAGTGCCGGTGGTGAAGGGAGTGAATATTTAGGGTGGTGCATGGGGTGCCAATCGGGCGGGCTGCTTTGTCCTGAATGGTGTCGAGCTTTTTGAGTGTTGTTGGAGCTGCACTCATCCAGGCAAGTGGAGAGTATTCCATCACACTCCTGACTTGTGCTTTGTAGATGATGGAAAGGCTTTGGGGAGTCAGGAGGTGAGTCATTTGCTGCAGAATACCCAGCCTCTGACCTGCTCTTGTAGCCACAGTATTTATGTGGCTGGTCCAGTTAAGTTTCTGGTCAATGGTGACCCCCAGGATGTTGATGGTGGGGGATTTGGCGATGGTAATGCCATGAAATGTCAAGAGGAGGTGGTTAGACTCTCTGTTGTTGGAGATGGTCATTGCCTGGCACTTGTCTGGCGCAAATGTTACTTGCCACTTATCAGCCCAAGCCTGGATGTGGTCCAGGTCTTGCTGCATGTGGGCTCGGACTGCTTCGTTATTTGAGGGGTTGCGATTGCAACTGAACACTGTGCAATCATCAGTGAATATCCCCATTTCTGACCTTATGGTGGAGGGATGGTCATTGATGAAGCAGCTGACGATGGTTGGGCCTAGGACACTGCCCTGAGGAACTCCTGCAGCAAGATGATTGGCCTCCAACAACCACTACCATCTTCCATTGTGCTAGGTATGATTCCAGCCACTGGAGAGTTTTCCCCCTGATTCCCATTGACTTCAATTTTACTCGGGCTCCTTGGTGCCACACTTGGTCAAATGCTGCCTTGATGTCAAGGGTAGTCACTCTCACTTCATCTTCACATAAGAACAACAGAAGCGAGGGAGAGTTGGCCACCATCAGGTCCTTTCTCTCCTTTAGTGGTTTTGGTCTGTTCCTGCCATTGCTTCATTCAGTGCCATCTTCCGTTCTTACTCAGTCAGCAGTACTGCAGTAGGAAAACAGTTTTGGGAGTGATTAGGGCTCAAGCGGGGTGTCGACGAGAGGGGAACTAAGGAATGGGATATGGGTTGGGGGAAAGGGAGATGGGAATGGGGGTCAGGGATGAGGGTGTTGGACCAGGGAAAGAGGGAGATTGGGAAAGGGGGTCATGGAGAGTGGGAAGACTGGGTATGGGGGCTTAGGGAGAGGGAGACATTTTATGAAAGATTCTTACAGCCTGCATAAAGTGGAGACTTCCATCCCTTCAGTCTAGTCTGAATTTTACCGCAGGTCAGAGGTGAAAGAAAAGTGTATGTGTGCCACCTATCCTCTAGGTATTTTTTTTCTTTGTTTTAAATAGATTTAAATTTCATCTCCAACATGTAGCATAATGATATGCTGAGCTGTAGTGAACATCGTGGAAATAGAAAGTAATTGTATTCAATTTAACTCAGTGAAAATTTAATTTTAAAACCGGAAAAATCAAACCAATTGTTTTGAAGTAGGTGAATATTATTGATTTCAATGAAGAAGATGCTGAATAGAGCTTTTAATAGATTACCGGTTCCAAAGTAGGGAATTGGGGCCGATAGCTATTAATCTACTCCCTAAATGTGTGTTGCGCGAATGTGCTGCCAAATCTTGTAACGCATCACTATCCAATTCTCTTCAAGACATCAGGGGATGAATTTCCTTGGGACTTCTGCTCTGCCGGTGGAAGTTCGATGAAAACTCTGTTCATGTGGGTAAATGCGGTTTCCGCTGAGCTTCCACCAAAGTTATGGGAGCAGAGCAGCAGAAGCCCTGAGGAAAGTCCTGGCAAGAGATGTTTAGTTTGAATTTTCCGAATGGATTTTTGTATATCTATCACGAATAGTGACACATTTTGCCCAATCCTAACATAAGAATTTTTTCAAATAGTATTGAAGAGCCAGTTATCAGATTTTCGTGTCCCAAATTTAACAGCAATGAATACAAAAGTATAAACAAAAAAAAACCAGATGGGCATTCCAAAGACAACATAAATGCATTTCTTTCTGTCTTTTATATTTTGTTGCAGCAATGAGACTTTAGTCCTCAGAAGGTTGAAGAAATTTTACATCACTTTGATTTTGTCCTCATTCTATTCAATCTGAAAGTTTGTGGGAATTTCCCAGCAGACTTGAAAATCAGTTGATAATTTTTAAGAATTTTAAAAGTTTAGGGTTCCATGGTTATGTTAAATGCATGATGGGATATCAAAGCTGGAATTCAAATTCAAAAATGCTGCTCCTAGAGAAACTATCCAATAACATCAATTAATAAGAAACATTGTTGGTTAAAAAAGCAGATTGTTCAATCAATATCTGGACCTCAAAAAAACTGAAGCTATGGTGAATTTTATTATGGTGCATAATTCCTCCATAGGTAGCGATGGGATCATTGCTGCAATAGCAAGCAAGTACTCCTCCAAACCACTAGAGGGCACACACTTTCTGTACTGAAAAAAGAATGACCTCCAACCTTTTCCATCAAGGACCCACTACAAACAGCCAGATGGAGTCCAAATTGTATGCTTAAAATATATACTTTTTAAACAAAAAATTAACAAAAGAACAGCAGCCTTATTATTGTGACTGATAATGGAGCTGGACCCATTGGTTGGAAAACTCTCAACTAAAACTTGTGAACTCCCTACTGCCTCTAATGTGGTGCTAGGCCTCCAGGGACATAAGGTTGCAAGATTTCACTGTAAGTATTTTCTGGTGTTTTACAACATATATCCTTTCTCTCCCCATAGTGAGGGAGTTTGCTGCCGCTCCCCGCCCCCCTCCAGGTAGTTTCCCAGCCTTTGTCCCCTCTCCCCACTCTTCCTATCCTCAGCACCTCTTCCTCCCCCATCCACCTCCTCTTCCCCTTTCTCCTCCTGCCCTCTTTACTTCTCTCATTTCCATTTATGTCTAGTTATCCCCTTTCTCTGCTTGACCTGAAAAATGCACTTGGTCTTAACATCCTGTGTGCAACGTCACAGGAGGTTGGCCAGTTAAAAATGTTTTTTCATTCAGCGCCAACACTGCTCTGAAGCCAGGAGAGCAAAGATTGAGTTAATTGATCCTGCTTAATTTTTGAGCACCATGGAACACTAAAAATGAGCATTAGATGATTAATAGGTACGATAAATCTAATACAAGGAACAGCCATTTATCAATTAAAAAGTAAAATTATCAAATCGAAGCAAATTTTACTTCTAGAACTGGCAGATACTGGGATAATGCTCACGAGTGCTTCTTTGTGAGTCTATGTAGAACTATATTTTTCTTTAATAACAGTTGGCTTCTCTCTTCGCCCTTCATTGGACATAATGTATTATTTAAGATAATGCATTTCCTATTGTGAGGGTCACACTGTTTAGTGGTGGCAATGTACGTGAGAATTAGCTGATGTAGGGGTAGTACTTCTGGCGAAGTTAAATCTAATCTCATGTTTGTGAAAGGATAATGAAGCTGTGTTTATTGATACACATTATGCACTGACACTGTGTGACCGATTATCTTGGCAGTATGAGTTTCCCTTCAAGATTGGCCAATATTAGAACCAGCATGTTTAAAGGGTCAGTTCCAGGAGATTCATACACCGTGCACTGGATGAAGTATTGAAATTTTAAGGGTAAGCTTTATGCCAGCAACCAGACTCTCTAGCCTTTGTGTTGCTCAGGGCCAGAGCAAGAGTGAGTTGCATTTGACTCTGTAAAAGACTTGAAGGGTGAAATTCGACTTGGACGGGGACGCAAAACAGGTGGTATCGCATCTTCAATGGAACCAAATATCAGGTGGGGTATATAACGGGCGGCAGATGCAATACCACCCGTTTTGTGTCCATGCCCATGTCAAATTTTACCACCCTAGTAATAGAAAGGGAAGTGGATTATGCGTCGGAGTTACAGTTCCTCCTGTTGGAATAGATTCCAGACGACAGACCAGTAAAAGGAAATTAGCCTTTCTCTTGTATTTTGTGGGGGAAATTAAACTTGCATTGCTTTATTTTACCATTTGTTGGATTACAATATCAGCAGCATCATGGCTAACTTCCTCTACATTCCCTAAAAATATTCTTCATTCCTTTTTCCTCCTCTTTACCCCTGTGTGTTTTTCTCCTCTCCTGCACTTATTTTCTCTCTCTTCTTTCTCTCGCCCCCCCCCACCCCGTATGTTTTATTCTACAATTTAGATGACTGTAGTGTTGATCTAAAAAGTTGTACAGCAGCATTCAACTAAGTGACATGACTGTTCTTGTTGTTTATTTTTAACTACTTCTCACCTGATTTGGTTTGACTGTCTCTCTTTTCCCCGAGCAGCTAAGTTCTGTAGGCTTGGGGTCAATGCAGTGAATTTTCCTTTTTTATTCTCTAAACATACTTTTTGTTTCATTAATTTCTGCATGTTTCTCTCTTCATTTTTCTGTCTTTTATTATTTATGTGTGTCTGTATTCTGCATCTTTTGACATTCATTCCACAAGCACCTTGAGTCTTAGGCCGCGATTTTAACTTGAAACGCAAGTGCGGCGTTGGGCAGGTTGAGTCCTGCGGCTGTTCTAACCCCTGGGTCTCATTACAATATGCCAGAACTGATTCCCGGCTGATCCCAACGGGAACGACGTGGAGGTCGGTGGGCGTGAGCAGGAAATTGCGCGGCAACAAGCTGCTGCCAGGGAACCACGGAAACTGTCACCGGCAGTCATGTAAATGTGGAAGGGAGGTGTCAGCAGGCAATTGCGGTCCGGGGTGGGGAGAATGCCTGGTCCACAAGGAAATCGTAACAATTTAGAGTAACCTACCTTCTTGGTCTTGTTCTGTGCCTGCTCCTGTGTGACACCAGGGTTTCCTGGCGAGGCTGTCAATCACATGTTACAATCTCGTCTGGCTTTGAATGACATTATCAGACTCTGACTTCTGCATTTCAATGAGACCCTTGCCTGGCTGCCAAAATGTGCCTATAAAAATGGTATGTGACGGAAAATGGGCAAGGTACCAGTGAGTAGGACTTCACCTAGGACTTGTTTGAGAGCAGGTGCAAGTGACTGATATAACTGAGTTCATTATCATCGATATAAAAAAACTGGCAAGCTCGGAAAGGTTTTTCCCTACTTGCTGGTTTCCTGTTAAAATTTGAAATTCAGATTCAGAGGATCTGAATGTCTGAACTCTGAAATAGCTGTGGTCTAAATTTAGCTCCTCTGTAATGTGCACACTAACAAAAATTTAAATTTGTGTTTGTGTTGTTATCATGAGTAATGTATTGGGCCTAGACTAGGTGGCAGATGTTCTCTCCTCCCAACAGAAATATGGTTGCTTAGGTCGATAGTTAATGAACTGTAGGAATGATTTAATCTGGGTGTTTCCAATGATGATGCTTGGGTGGTTTCTGTTGATTTAACACAAAATAATAAAACTCTGTGAGTTGAGTTTGACCTTGTACCAGACTTGTCAGGGAAAGGGAGGGGATTATGCTGCGGAGCTATAGCTTTCCATACAAGAATGGACCTTGCTCAGGGAGCCTTTGACTAATAAGTTACTTCAAGACTCAAATTGGAAACAAACCACGTCTCCCTTACAGAGAAATTCAATCGAATAAATAACCCGTAGTCATCATAATTCACTCTGACTCTGGCTTCAGGCTAGATGAAGAATGTAATACTTAAACAGGAGGGAAAGTTATGGGGAATAATTTTTGTTGAAAGTACCTCACCTTTTTTGTAAAAGAAAATAATTGGGTGACCGTTAACTTACTTTGCTGTTTTAAGATATTGACAGCAACCCATTTATTTTTGAAGACTATAATCTTTGGAGCAGGAGTAGATTAAGTTACGTCTTGTAAGTAAAAATATATCCACCAATGTGCCTTTTACTTATATTTTTCTTGTCCTTAAATAAAAGCCGTGAGGCTGTTGGTGCCAAAGTATAATAGCTTTAATAAGAAGTTATACCAAGTAACAAAGATGTTTAAAATACAAGTGTACAATTAAGTATGCTGGTTAGATTGATACAACCTGGCCGATTGTTCACGAAACAACAGACCCCAGAGTGCGCCACCGAAAAGTCTGATCTATGGACAGTCCAGCCGTGTCCTGAGAACGTTCTGGCTTGTTACCGAAAAACACTTCACTTATATGTTTTAAAGACAAACAACTCTATGTCTGAGCTTCCCATCAATCATCTCCTCTGTCTCAAAAGGGAGGCTATCAATCTTACTCCCATACTCCCAACATTAATTCCCACAGCCCTTATCTTAACTCCCTTTTGCATTCCTCCAGTGATACCATTATTAAGATGGCCCAGGTGCTAGTTAACCAAAAGGGCTTTCTATCTCCAAGGTCGTGAGAAGCTTGTTTTGATAGACAGCAAGCCCTTTCTTCACTGACTTAACATGTATTTTCCTTTAACGTAAGATTTATAATAATGTAGCTTAGGTTTATAATAATTTCTGAAGGTTGTTTAGTGCTTTTCTTACATGTTTGTATCCTCAGGATCTCCCAATTCAGTGTTGTCAAACCAAAGGATACTCTCTCCTCTACTTCAAAACCCCAATACTGTCTCCAGTGCTGTAAAACCTTAGAATCCCACTACGTTGCTGCCGAACTCCAGGACCCCAATCCCAGGTCTGCAAACCCCATGACCACCCTCTCAGTGCAACCAAAGACCATGACCCCTCTTGCACCCCACCATGCTGCTGGGTGCATCTTATTTACCATCTTGCTGTGTATCCTGCACTTTAAATAAAGGTAACAGATAAGAATTGAGCGCATAGATAAAGGAACATAATAATTAATCCCACTGATTCAAAGTTTTCTTGGAAAAATACGAAGAGTTGCATAATTCAATCCCCAAAAGACAGACAAAAATCACAGAATACCAAAATCACAGATTAAAAGATAAGACCATCAGACTTTGTTACAGAAAGTTGCATCCATTTAGCAACTAGTCCTTATGGCCATAAACAGACACCGCTCCAGCTTATTTATAATACTTCCCCCCGCCCCCCCCCCCCCCCCCCCCGTTGTAACAGTCATTTCCTGCTGGCTTTGCCTGACACAAGGGAGGAGCCAGGAACGTACAACGACCCACAAATCTACAGAGGAATTTCTTCAACAGAAAATAGCCTGTAATTGACCTCCAAGATTTACCTCAGAGCAATTATCGGACTGGAATTTGAACCTCGATACGCACACAATCAGGATAGAAATCAAATAAGTGGCCTAAAAGATCACAGAATATTGGGCATAAGTGCGCGAGTACAATCCGTCCAGATCTGCTCTTTTTTTATGATTGTTTATCGATCCCTCTGCCCATAATAATGCTCCACCTTCAAATTACACAGCCTTAAAGGCTTGCTCAGAGGCTCTCTTCAAAGGACTAGATTTTCAGGTGCAGCAGAAAACAGTCATTTTTCTGGCATTTTAATGCAATTTTTTAAGGGTTTTCTTTTCATTTATCCTCACTGAGACTTGCACGTTATTTTTGTTTCTTTGAATGCAATTTCATGGCATAGGTATGTCACACTAAAAATTGAAAAAGCTTCCAAATTGCTCTGCCTGATGTGCATGAATGATGGTTAAATGAGTTGAAAGTTTAATTTTTATGCTTAAAGAAGAAATACACAGTGTGCGTTCGGCCCTTTCCTAGGGTCCTGATGATTTCCAGTGCTTTACGCCCATTTTATGTTTGGGCATATTCTAATAAAATTCACAGGGAATTGTGCGTAACTTGACATTGGCAGAATTGGCGTGGGAATGGGTGAATTTTTGGATCTAACTTCCGGGTTGCACCCACGGAGGAAATTCCATGCCATCCTGTAATGCACCACAAGATGCATCTATTTAGCAACTAGTCTTTATGGTCATAAACAGACACAGCTCCAGTTTAGCTACAGAATGCTTTATACTCACCAATGCTCAGTTTGGGTTCCGCCAGGACCACTCGGCTCCAGACCTCATTACAGCCTTGGTCCAAACATGGACAAAAGAGCTAAATTCCAGAGGTGAGGTGAGAGTGAATGCCCTTGACATCAAGGCAGCATTTGACCGAGTGTGGCACCAAGGAGCTCTAGTAAAATTGAAGTCAATGGGAATTAGGGGGAAAACTCTCCAGTGGCTGGAGTCATACCTAGCACAAGGAAGATGGTAGTGGTTGTTGGTGGCCAATCATCTCAGCCCCAGGACATTGCTGCAGGAGTTCCTCAGGGCAGTGTCCTAGGCCCAACAATCTTCAGCTGCTTCATCAATGACCTTCCCTCCAGAAATGGGGATGTTCACTGATGATTGCACAGTGCTCAGTTCCATTCGCAACCCCTCAGATAATGAAGCAGTCCGTGCCCGCATGCAGCAAGACCTGGACAACATCCAGGCTTGGGCTGATAGGTGGCAAGTAACATTTGCGCCAGACAAGTGCCAGGCAATGACTATCTCCAACAAGAGTGTCTAACCACCTCCCCATGGCATTCAACCGTATTACCATCACCGAAACCCTCACCATCAACATCCTGGGGGTCACCATTGACCAGAAACTTAACTGGACCAGCCATATAAATACTGTGGCAACAAGAGCAGGTCAGAGGCTGGGTATTATGTGGCAAGTGACTCACCTCCTGACTCCCCAAAGCCTTTCCACCATCTACAAGGCACAAGTCAGGAGTGTGATGGAATACTCTCCACTTGCCTGGATGAGTGCAGCTCCAACAACACTCAAGAAGCTCGATACCATCCAGGACAAAGCAGCCTGCTTGATTGGTACCCCATCCACAACCCTAAACATTCACTCCCTTCACCACCGGCGCACAGTGGCTGCAGTGTGTACCGTCCACAGGATGCACTGCAGCAACTCGCCAAGGCTTCTTTGACATCACCTCCCAAACCCGCGACCTCTACCACCTAGAAGGACAAGAGCAGCTGGCACATGGGAACAACAGCACCTGCACATTCCCCTCCAAGTCAGACACCATCCCAACTTGGAAATATATCGCCGTTCCTTCATCGTCGCTGGGTCAAAATCCTGGAACTCCCTTCCTAACAGCACTGTGGGAGAACCTTCACCACACGGACTGCAGCAGTTCAAGAAGGCGGCTCACCACCACCTTCTCAAGGGCAATTAGGGATGGGCAATAAATGCTGGTCTCGCCAGTGACTCCCACATCCCATGAACAAATAAAAAAAACATGCGGGTATAATGCTCCAAAAGCAGCGCATCCTCTAATTTAGCTCATGCAGTGTCACAGGAGAACTCCTAATTATTTTGTATACACTCTACTTCTGATAATTCAAAGTTTTTTGGGCTAAAATTAGAATTATCCAATAATTTTAATTAAGCAATATAAATAACACCGCAAAGTGGAATTTAGTGCTAAAAAATTTGAATTATCAGATAAGTTAAACAATTTTGAATTAAAACTGGACTTCATTTTTTAAACCAACCATTTATAACTACTGGCCCAATGCCAATGGACCGGAAATCAATTTCCATGACTGTGCTTATACTGAACACCAAGAATACTGGTAAAAATAAGGAGGACTGCAGATCCCTTAAGGATGCTTTTATAATTACTTGGCATTATTATTGTTTTGTTACTTCATGAGCGAAAAACTGTCAGGCTTTACTTTCGTATCTTTTATTATTTGCCTTTATTGTCCCTTTTCAAAAATTCTTAAACTGGTAACGTGCAGCCTAATTTTTATGTCTCTTGAATAATCCTTTCTCCTGAGTAACCTTATTGTTTAGGGGGAAAAAAACATTTTTAACCTGCTGTAAGGCTGTTTTCAGAAATAATATTACTTCACAGCATTGAAATGGTGCTTGTTCTCTTTAATTCAGATCAAAATCTTTTGCTTATATTGCCGCATGAAAAGGAGCATTTAATCTAACAAGTTTCCTTAAAGGGCCACTCTTTGTGAAAAAATGTTTTACAAAAACCTTTTTTGTTTTGCTTGGGAGGGAGTAAAGCTTTTATCCCAGTGGCATAATTGTTGTATTTCAATGCAGTTTTATGTTAATTGCTTTGAATCTATGAAATGAGAAAGCCTTGTCAAATGTTTTTTTGCTTGGATGTTGACAGGAACGAAATACCATAATTAAAGTCACATTTCTCGTGATTTGCAGAAATCCTGCAAGGACAATATTTGTTTGTTGCAGTACTTTTAGTTATGGTAGTTCTTTAAATAAAAACATTCTTGATCCTTTCCCAACATTTCCTGGACCGCTATTCTAGAATCGAGTTTCCAAGAAACTAGGTTATTCATCGTGTATTCAGTACAGCACTACCGTATATTTGAATTTAAGTAATCATGATTTAAATTTTAAAAATCATGTGCATAGAAAGTACTAAGAGTAAACATTTCCTTGATTCCTTCAATTATTAAGCCCTTAATTAGGCTACATATAACTTGTAGAAATACATTTGACTTTCTTGCCGGAAATTACGGTAACCTAATTTTCTTTATCTGTATTTGTCTTCTGTCACAAACGTTTAACCCAGTGAGGACTGGAATGGCAGGTTCAGTATCCAAATCAAATGAGGAGAAGGATACATATCTGGGGGGGGCGGGGGATTCTGAGAATACTGGGAATATTTGTCTTTTGCAATCCAATTGTCTCCTTAATTCCATTCAATAAAGATGCCCTAATTAAAAACTTCGAGAGATGCATGTTGTAAAGATCAAATTTCTGTCAGCCATCCGGGAATTAAAACAATGATGTGACATGTTGAACGAAGCATTTCTGCAGTGAACTTAGATAAAGTTAGCAGACCACTGAGCTAATGGCAATATTTCTTTCAAGCAGTCAGATGACCTATGGCAAATGGTCTCCTGGCGACAGCAGGGCATTGTGTTGTGGATATAAATAATGAGACGATTTTCTGAATTTATACTGCCAGTGGAGAGCCTTGCCGGGCGATCGCAGAGATCAAGAAATTGTGGGTGATCTGCCGACAATTTTCCATCCATTAATTTTAACTTTAATTATTGACTGTTAAATATAAATAAATGAGAGAGATAGAGGTGCTGATTTTTTTTTAAAAGTCAGACTGAAATATGGAGGAAGATGAACCTCTGTTGTAATTTTACAAGTGATTAAATGTTTTGTTTAAGTTGATTTGCTGAGGAATAAGATTATTTTTCCCTTTGTCTTTCAGGCCTTGGAAGCATGAAGAGACGCCGATGCCTTAAGCTGTTGGTGTTGGTTCTCCTTTTGTTCTTCTATTATTTATTTTATGACAAGATGAAAGCCAGTGGGTATGTTGTTTTTCTAATGCTTATCTGTGTTATTTATAATACATAGATGAATAACTTTTTTAAAAAAAAGTGGAGCACTGCTCCCAGTGCTCGTGCCAGGCTACCATTTTGAATATGTATGCTTTGAGCTGCATCTATTCACGTACCTGTGACCTAATCTCATGTTCTAAGCAGTACGCGCGACAGTGATGGATGCAATTGGCTTTCCGTTATTTGTTTCAGAGATTGGTAAAGTGAAACAAATCACGCCTGGGTTTTGAGATTGATCCATAAATCGTTTTTATAAAAAGTTTCTTCATTTTAGCCTTCTCCGCATACTGATGCAGTAAACAAACATTTGCACTGGGGGAAATCACGAGGCCATCACTCAAACACATTGTGACATCATGACTTGACCTAACCTCCCTTGTTGATGTAACAGACACCACTCTCAAGTTGGCAGGCTCACTAAAGCATCATTCTTGTGTTGAACAGTTTAAATATTGTGTTTTCTTTCCTTTCCCTCATGCTTTTTAAATAATTTTTTCTAGTGTATGTCTAACTGTTTGGTGCTGATGCTGCTCCTTAGTGCACAACATGAATCCGTGCTTCGTCTGTCCCTGCCAAGACCATCATCGGGTTGGTTAGCACTTTTGATGGACTACATGTGTTGCTCTCATAACCCTAAGGAGGGTTGTGGAACTTTGGTGCCATTGGAGTGGATGGTAGTGGATAAGTTGGCTACAATATGTAAGGCATACCACACCCACTTGAGATGTCACTTCCTCCTTGACTTTTTTGAGGAAGTGACATTCCAGATGAACTGTGGTAAGCCTTATGACATGTTGTAGTTAGACTTCCAAAAGGCATTTGACAAAGTTCCACTTAAAACTATTAGTTAAGCTCAAACTTACGGGAACTCAGAGTAAAGCTTGGGTACGGATCCTAGCAGTGACATAGACAATGGCATTCTGTCTGATTACCAAGCCAATAGGAAAATCCATTATAAGATGTGAAGCCCAGTCTGAAGAGGAATATATGGAGGAAGCTGCAATGTCCAAACGTTCATTCCTGACTTCCCAGCTGTAACAGCTAATAACATCTTGCGTGCGTGCGTTTGTTTGTTTGTTTACTTAAAACACAGTGGTTGGAACATTAAGGAAACCCCATGATACAAATTGGAAACACTGGCTGCTGGTTTTAGCTTCTGGCAAAAGCATCTGAATTCTCACCACCTACATGCTAGTTCATCTTGACGATCTAGAAAAGAGATAGACCTGACTTTTATTTTAAGGTGCTGTTGCTTGGTTCTAATGGTATATTAACCCTTTATGGATTGATTTCTAGTTCAAGTTTAGGTATTGTGCTGTTGAGCCTTGCTGACTTTGTGCATATTGTGCAGTTTTCTGGCAATGTTAGTTTTTGCTGACAGAAGTGATGGGATGGCATGGTGGGAATCCTACAGATTACTGTGCTAGGGGTTAATTGTTAAACCTGGGCACACTAGCCTTTACGTCGAGTGGGTGCATTCGTGGTGGGGGGCTCCTAAAATTGGGGATGTCCGGAGCCGCAATCAAAGCCGGCGGGATCCCACTTAAGATCATTATCTGGGTACTTGAGGTCGTTTATAGACCTCATTAGTTGGAGATTTTAGGAGGATTAGGATTTTGGACTACCCAGAGTGTGTTTCCTATGCTGGGGGAAACACTTCCTGTTTAAACAGACGTGTTGCAGCCAGCAGCCAGTGGCAGCTGCAAAGGTCCATGTGACAGGTGCGGGGTAAACCCTCATTCATTGCAGCAGGGCATTCTGTCATCTCAGACAAAGTTTTGCCTGCCACATTGTTGTCTCCACACTCCAAATTATTAAATCCTACCCTAAACTTTGCTGTCCAAACACATTTACCTACTTTGTGGACCCCCTCACACTCACACCATCAGGATGGTGGGCGGCTCCATTGCTGCATTCATCATTCCATTGGAGGATGAGCAACATCTCCAGCCTCGCCAGGCATGCCGTCCACCTCCGCCACGTGGAGCTACACCACACAGTGCTGCGCAACAGGCACCTGCACAAAGTAGTCGTGCAACTACACATACACCCACTGTAGGGTGACCCAATGGGTGGCATCAAGGGTGTTCATGGAGAACCTCATGAAAGGGCATTATTGCACAAGCCAGTCAAGAATGGCCAAGACGTGGCAGTAGTGGTGAAAATGTAATATATAATATATTTGATTTCTGTTCAACTCATAAGTTTAAAAACCATGACAAACCCTCAAACACCCTTGTGCATCCCCTTCATGCTCACGACACGTTTGCCTTACGCTTTCTACTACACGTACATGATGCATGCCCTGTGGCTGCAGCACAGGTAGTGGCAGGTGAGGTGAGGCTGACCGTTAAAATGATGCATGAGAGGGTGAGTATGAGATAGAGCCATGAGATTGTATGAGGATCGGGTTGAGTGGTGGTGGTGGGATGAGTACTGGCGAGGTGGGTAAGTGCAGGTAAGATGAGGATGAGCTTTGAGTGGGTGTGAGGAGTGATATGATAGAGTAGTGTTGACAGTGCAGAAGGAGATGTGGTGTGGGGGTGGTGATGTGGCAGACGGAATGTAGGGGAATGAGTAAGTGTACTCACTTCGGTTACCTACTTAGGTCATTGAAGCGCCTCCTGCACTGTATGCAGGTGCGTGATATGTTGGTGGTGCTGGTGACCTCCTCTGCCACCTCGAGCCAGGCCTTCATGGTGGCAGAGGCAGGCCACTTCCTCCCGTCCGCCGGGGAGAAGATCTCTGTCCTCCCTCTCCTCCTCACCCCATCCAGTAGGACCTGGAGTGAGGCATCATTAAACCTGGGAGCAGCCTTCCCCCTGGGCTGCTCCATGCTGTAATTTTGGCTCCTTTCTGCAGCATCAGTCAGTGGAGAACTGCCCCTTTAAATAGGGCTCTTCCAGCTGACAGCCTATGATGCGGGTGTGCAGTCCGCCCGCTGCGCAGCTTTCCAGCACGAAACCCGGAAGCCAAGGTAAGTGGCTTCAGTTTACTTACGATCGCGTGGGGAACCCACCGATTTTACTGGGCGGGTTACCCACACGCCCAGTCGACCCCCCCGCTGGCACCCCGCCTCCCTCCTAATATCGGGCCCAGTGACTCAGTCTGCCTATGGAAATTGCCATCTAGCTATGGAGAGCAAGTTTTAGGAACAAGCTCATACTACAACGGGCACCTTGAGAGGCACAAGTCTCTGTTAGCACCTAAGGGAATGGCATATTATCGCTCTTGAATTGTTTGTTTCAACACCAGTCAGATTAGATTCCATGGTCACTCAGGAGATGAAACAACAGTCCCCCATCAACCCTCGGATGGCAGGTTTTTGTGATGCTGCCATATCAATAGAAACAGTGGTAAGGTTCAGCCTCTTGGCCTTCTGGCTAGGGTTCAGGATCAATCACAAATGGGACCTTGCATCTACTGCAATATTGAAGCTGTCGCCAAGAAGCTTAGTTTTTCCTCTCGTGCCTTGCAATTATTTTCCCTTCAACAATTCTTAACTCGCCGTAAAGCCCAACTTTTTGTCCAAGGCTTGAATACTGCTCCTTTGTCTGGGAGGCTTCTCTAGCCCAACGCTTAAGCACCCAGTCAGGATATAAGGCAAAGCTTATCATCTGATAGCTAATCCCTTCCTTGCCTCTTCCCCCTTCTCCCCCCCCCCGCCCCCCCCAAAATCAGGATCTATCGGGTCTTTTTTTTTATGCTAAGTGTTTATTTGATCTTTACTTTTTCAATCCCTTTAAGTGCCAAAATGCAGTCTTGCCACCCTCAGTATTTCTTTCCTTTTAAAATCTTCAGGCTTGATGTCACCTAACCAATAGATCTTTTTCTCATCTTGCCATACTTTTTCAAAATTTGGTGTTGCCTTGGCCCTTCACATTGGTTTCTAAATAATAAAAAAAGGTTGTGTCTCTAGAAGTAAGCTGTATGCATCTATTAGCAGGCATGGACAGGCTTGGCCCCAGATGTTCCATCATTCTCATAGAGGAAAGAGTTGGTTTGTGCTTTTCTTTAGTTTCCAGTGAACCCTTTTTTATTAAATCCTGTTTATTAAATTTTTTTTTAAAAAACTTACTTTTTGGTGGCAGTCGCCCAGCGATCGCTTAAGAATTCCAAATGGAGCAGTCCCAGTTCTTGCTCCACTCTGCGATACTGAATTTCGGCAAGGGGGCTTAAAACAGGCGTTGGGCCCCTTACAGGTGTAAATGAGAGGCCTTACCCCAGATTTAGGTAGCCACCAGTAAAAAATAGCCTGATCCAGTATCGGGTCTGACGTCTTTCAGGTGTCCTTTGGGCATGCGACTTTGGTCCCTGAATTGTCCAATTTCTACCCCATTAATGCATCTGATCTCTGCACAGATGCTGATAACTCACTGAGTGTTTCCAGCATTTTCTGTTTGTATTTTCATTTTTAACCTTGCCTTTAATTCTTTTTCTGAATATCTTAAATTTGTGGCTATTCATGATCATCTTACCACCTATGTATTTTACCAGTATAGTTACATTTTGTTGCGAAGTAAAGCCATTTTAAAAAAAAAAGAATGCCTGGGTGTTTCTGACCCAGAGCCCAGAATTCATAAGCACTCCGCAATCTGAAAAGTTGCATCACCAAATGGCAATTGAACTCTGATAGGCCTGATGCTGTGTTTACTTAACAACAATTAGACTTAGTGGCCTTAAAGGAACACAGATTCACTTTAGTAATACAATAATGCTTTGTACATTATACTGTATGGTGCTTCTGTCCTTAAAAGCAAAGTCCTGGGAGATCAACCAATACATATGTTGGCTGCCTCCTTTTGAGAAAATAAGTAAAATATCAGCTTAAAGGAAGCAGCTTTTATGGATGGTGCAGGAAGGGAGAGTCATATGGCTAAGTCACTGATGTCGCAATACCTTATTTCCTGGTGATTTTTACAGTAGCAACTTGGCCGTACTTCTGCAGTATGCTGGAGTGAAGGAGACTGAAGATGGCCCTACAACGTAAGTAATTTAATTAGTCTGAGGAAAAAATAGTTTTTTAAATAGTTAAGGAATATACATGTCCACTAAGGAGTAACTGTTATTTTCAAAATCAGAGCAGACTGCTACTTAGTGCAGTGAATGCTAATTTGGTGGAAGTGCTCATGAAAGGAAATGAACAGATTCTTGATTTATCAGTCGAGGGCATTGGGCTTGGTATCATCAGGAGAGAGAAGAAAAATAGCCTGCAAACATCCTAAAGTGTGAGTTGAAAGGAGTTCTTCTTTCTACTGCTTTGTGTTCTTTATTGCTTAAGGTATTAAACCCATTGTTTATTTCCAGAATTGATGTAACTTTTGGGAATAGCACTGGTAACTGTCATCAAGACTTTTTGGAAGATCCTGGAATACCTGTATGTGTCTCTTGCCTGTTGTAGTTCGATTTCTTCATGCCGCTTTTCCTTCACGTATTCGCAAATAGCCTCCTTCAGCTAAGACAACTAAGCAAACCATAGCAATTTGCATGGGTATAGTTCCAGTTTTTTTTAATGCTGTACTTATCTGACAGAAAGCTGCAGGTGCTGTACTAATTAAACTGCTTGTTAGTTTAGGATCATGGATAAAGCTTGTGATTAGGATCAAGCACGATGGGATGCACTAGTGGCATTTGAAAATCGTTTTGGTTGGTTGTGCAAATGTGCAGTTGTTGTGTCTTCATTACATAGAAACATAGAAAATAGGAGCAGGAGTAGGCCATTCGGCCCTTCGAGCCTGCTCCGCCATTCAATATGATCATGGCTGATCCTCTATCTCAATACCATATTTCCACTCTCTCCCCATACCCCTTGATGCTTTTTGTGTCTAGAAATCGATCTAGCTCCTTCTTAAATACATTCAGTGACTTGGCCTCCACAGCCTTCCGTGGTAGAGAATTCCACAGGTTCACCACCCTTTTGAGTGAAGAAATTTCTCCTCATCTCAGTCCTAAATGTCCTACCCTGTATCCTGAGACTGTGACCCCTTGTTCTGGACCCCCCAAGCCAGGGGAAACATCCTCCCTGCATCCAGTCTGTCCAGCCCTGTCAGAATTTTATATGTTTCACTGAGATCCCCTCATTCTTCTAAACTCGAGTGAATACAGGCCGAGTCGACCCAATCTCTCCTCATACGACAGTCCTGCCATCCCAGGAATCAGTCTGGTGAACCTTCGCTGCACTCCCTCTATGGCAAGTATATCCTTTCTTAGGTAAGGAGACCAAAACTGCACACAATACTCCAGGTGTGGTCTCACCAAGGCCCCGTATAACTGCAGTAAGACATCCTTGCTCCTGTACTCACATCCTTTTGCAATGAAGGCCAACATACCATTTGCCTTCCTAACTGCTTGCTGCACCTGCACGTTTGCTTTCAGTGACTGATGTACAAGGACCCCAAGGTCCCTTTGCACATCAACATTTCCCATTTTATCACCATTTAAATGATACTCTGCCTTTCTGTTTTTCCTTCCGAAGTGGATAACTTCACATTTATCCACATTATTAGATTCCAACTGCTATTGTCCAATTTTTCCCTTTGTTTTCTCCTTTCCTAAAGATGTTGGCAAATGGTGAGAACATAATTCTGTGGGCAGTGGAAGCCTTCTGGCACCTTGCCAAGTGCCCAGTCTTCACGTGGGCCTGGACAATGAGTGGAGTGTCACGTTGTCCTTTCAGCAACCATGCACCTTCTAGCAGGAATTACCACGTAGCGATCAAGAATGGGAACCTGGCTGTTTTTCCTTTGAGTCCAGGATATTGTATCTCTCCCAGATCAGCTAACAACATAAACAAGGAAACAACCCAAGACCTTCCTAGTGTGTATGGCTCAATGTCACACTGAGCAATTCATTAAATCATGGAGCCATGGGGTAGCTCACCAATTTCCACAAAAATGTTTGCAGACAGGAAAAGATATGTACTTAACTTTGTCCCTTTATTTTGTGATCGTGATGCTTAGAAGGGCTTTAATCACAATTATTCTACCTATCCTGTTATTCATTTTGTGTCCCTCTGCTAAAACGCAGCAGACGGAAAGAAACCAGTTCGAGCTCAATAGCTGGAGCTCAACACTCTAATCCCATTTCCATGCACTTTCTCTGCATCCTTTTTATTTTATTTTCAAATACTCATCCAGTTCCCTTTTAAATGATGCAGTCTCTGCCTCTGTTGGATTATCAGGATTAGACTGTTTATCCTAAACGCCCCCTTTCATTCATCTAGCGATCATCCTGAATCTATATCTGTTGGTACCAATTTGCCAGCTAATAGAAACAATCTTTCACTTTTTTCCTCAGTAGTGGGGAAGCTTTTAGAAACGATAATCCAGGACAAAATTAATAGTCACTTAGACAAGTGTGGATTAATAAAGGAAAGCCAGCACTGATTTGTTAAAAGCAAATCGTGTTTAACTTGGTGAGGGAGTTGACGAGGGTAATGTGATTGATGTGTATACGGACTTTCAAAAGGGGTTTGATTAAGTGCCACATAATATGCTTGTCAGCAAAATTGAAGCCCATGGAATAAAAGGGCAGTGGCAGCATGGATACGAAATTGGCTAGGTAACAGGAAACAGAGAGTAGTGGTGAACGGTTGTTTTTCGGACAGGAGGAAGGTATACAGTGGTGTTCCCCAGGGCCCAGTACTAGGACCACTGCTTTTTTTGATGTATATTAATGACATGGACTTGGGTGTACAGAGTACAATTTCAAAATTTGCAGATGACACAAATCTTGGAAGTGTAGTAAATAGTGAGAAGGATAGTGATAGTCTTCAGGAGGACATAGATAGGCTGGTGGAATGGGCAGATGAAATTTAACGCATTAAATTTAACATGGCAGATGAAATTTAATGCAGAGAAGTATGATGTAATACATTTTGGCAGAAAGAACGAGGAGAGGCAATATAAACTAAATGGTACAATTCTAAAGGGGGTGCAGGAACAGAGAGACCTGGATTTAAATGTGTACAAATCTTTGAAGGTGGCAGGACAGGTTGAAAAAGCGGTTAAAAAAGCATACGGGATCCTGGGCTTTATAGAGGCATAGAGTACAAATGCAAGGAAGTTATGTTGAACCTTTTATAGAACACTGGTTCGGCCACAACTGGAGTATTGTGTCCAATTCTGGGCATTGCACTTTAGGAAGGATGTGAAGGCCTTAGAGAAGGTGCAGAAAAGATTTACTAGAATGGTTGGTTCGAGGGATGAGGGACTTCAGTCACATGGATAGACTGGAGAAGCTGGCGTTATTCTTCATTAGAGCAGAGACGGTTGAGAGGAGATTTGATAGAAGTGTCCAAAATCATGAAGTGTTTATATAAAGTAAATAAAGAAAAACTGTTCCCATTGGTGGATAGGTCGAGAACCAGAGGATACAGATTTAAAGTGATTGGCAGCTTTTTTAAAATGTTGAGGAAATCAACTAACAATTTTAACACCAACATGGAGAATGGGGTTTCTCAGAACTGTGTTTGAGATTCCAACTGTGCCCTAACCAATGTCTAACTTGGTATTTGTAAACAATTTTACAACACCAAGTTATAGTCCAACGATTTTATTTTTAATCCCACAAGCTTTCGGGGGCTTTCCCCTTCCTCAGGCAGTGTGGAAGTGACAATTTCGAATCCTTCGCATTTTAAGATCACATAACAAAGCCTGGTGATTACTGCCCGTTGCCAAGGCAATCACAGCGAGCAGACAGAAAGGTGTCATCTAAAAGGCCACTGAATATACAACCCCCCAAAAAAAAAGGGGAAAAAAAAGAGAGAGACCGAACGAAGACAGTCAATGACCCGTTATATTAAAAACAGATAACATTTGTTCGCTGGTGGGGTTACGTGTAGTGTGACATGAACCCAAGATCCCGGTTGAGGCCGTCCTCATGGGTGCGGAACTTGGCTATCAATTTCTGCTCGACGATTTTGCGTTGTCGTGTGTCTCGAAGGCCGCCTTGGAGTATGTTTACCCGAAGGTCGGTGGCTGAATGTCCATGACTGCTGAAGTGTTCCCCGACAGGGAGAGAACCCTCCTGTTTGGCGATTGTTGCGCGGTGTCCGTTCATCCGTTGTCGCAGCGTCTGCATGGTCTCGCCAATGTACCATGCTCTGGGGCATCCTTTCCTGCAACGTATGAGGTAGACAACGTTGGCCGAGTCACAGGAGTATGAACCGTGCACCTGGTGGGTGGTGTCCTCTCGTGTGATGGTGGTATCTGTGTCGATGATCTGGCATGTCTTGCAGAGGTTACCGTGGCAGGGTTGTGTGGTGTCGTGGACGCTGTTCTCCTGAAGGCTGGGTAATTTGCTGCGAACGATGGTTTGTTTGAGGTTGGGTGGCTGTTTAAAGGCGAGTAGTGGAGGTGTGGGGATGGCCATAGCGAGGTGTTCGTCATCGTTGATGACATGTTGAAGGCTGCGGAGAACATGACGTAGTTTCTCCGCTCCGGGGAAGTACTGGATGACGAAGGGTACTCTGTTGGTTGTGTCCCGTGTTGGTCTTCTGAGGAGGTCGACGCGATTTTTCGCTGTGGCCCGTCGGAACTGTCGATCGATGAGTCGAGCATCATATCCCGTTCTTACAAGGGCGTCTTTCAGCGTCTGTAGGTGTCCATCGCGTTCCTCCTCGTCTGAGCAGACCCTGTGTATTCGCAGGGCCTGTCCATAGGGGATGGCCTCTTTGACGTGGTTAGGGTGGAAGCTGGAAAAGTGGAGCATTGTGAGATTGTCCGTGGGCTTGCGGTAGAGTGAGGTGCTGAGGTGCCCGTCTTTGATGGAGATTCGTCTGTCCAAGAAAGAAACTGATTCTGAGGAGTAGTCCATGGTGAGCTTGATGGTGGGATGGAACTTGTTGATGTTATCGTGTAGTCTCTTTAGTGATTCCTCACCGTGGGTCCATAGAAAGAAAATGTCGTCGATGTATCTGGTTGGAGGTCCTGTGCAGTGAAGAAGTCCTGCTCGAACTTGTGCATGAAAATGTTGGCGTATTGGGGTGCGAATTTTGTCCCCATGGCTGTTCCGTGTGTTTGGGTAAAGAACTGGTTTTTGAAGGTGAAGACATTGTGATCCAGGATGAAGCGGATGAGTTGTAGGATGGCGTCTGGAGATTGGCTGTTGTTGGTGTTGAGTATTGATGCTGTCGCAGCGATGCCGTCATCGTGGGGGATACTGGTGTATAGTGCCGAGACGTCCATCGTGGTGAGAAGTGTTCCTGGTTCAACAGGTCCGTGGGTACTGAGTTTTTGTAGAAAGTCTGTAGTGTCGCGACAGAAGCTGGGGGTTCCCTGCACGATGGGTTTCAGGATGCCCTCGATGTATCCAGAGAGGTTCTCACACAGGGTTCCATTGCCTGATACGATAGGACGTCCGGGTGTGTTGGCTTTGTGTATCTTTGGGAGGCAGTAGAAGTCTCCCACGCGGGGAGTACGTGGGATGAGAGTGCGTAGGATGTTTTGAAGGTCTGGATCGAAGGTCTTGATCAGTTTGTTGAGCTGATGGGTGTGTTCTTTGGTCGGGTCTGCGGGTAACCGTCTGTAGTGTTCCTGGTTGTCCAACCCCCAGCTTCTGTCGCGACACTCAGTACCCACGGACCTGTTGAACCAGGAACACTTCTCACCACGATGGACGTCTCGGCACTATACACCAGTATCCCCCACGATGACGGCATCGCTGCGACAGCATCAATACTCAACACCAACAACAGCCAATCTCCAGACGCCATCCTACAACTCATCCGCTTCATCCTGGATCACAATGTCTTCACCTTCAAAAACCAGTTCTTTACCCAAACACACGGAACAGCCATGGGGACCAAATTCGGACCCCAATACGCCAACATTTTCATGCACAAGTTCGAGCAGGACTTCTTCACTGCACAGGACCTCCAACCAACACTATACACCAGATACATCGACGACATTTTCTTTCTATGGACCCACGGTGAGGAATCACTAAAGAGACTGCACGATAACATCAACAAGTTCCATCCCACCATCAAGCTCACCATGGACTACTCCTCAGAATCAGTTTCTTTCTTGGACACACGAATCTCCATCAAAGACGGGCACCTCAGCTCCTCACTCTACCACAAGCCCACGGACAATCTCACAATGCTCCACTTTTCCAGCTTCCACCCTAACCACGTCAAAGAGGCCATCCCCTATGGACAGGCCCTGCGAATACACAGGGTCTGCTCAGACGAGGAGGAACGCGATGGACACCTACAGACGCTGAAAGACGCCCTTGTAAGAACGGGATATGATGCTCGACTCATCGATCGACAGTTCCGACGGGCCACAGCGAAAAATTGCGTAGACCTCCTCAGAAGACTAACACGGGACGCAACCAACAGAGTACCCTTCGTCGTCCAGTACTTCCCCGGAGCGGAGAAACTACGTCATGTTCTCCGCAGCCTTCAACATGTCATCAATAATGACGAACACCTCGCTATGGCCATCCCCACACCTCCACTACTCGCCTTTAAACAGCCACCCAACCTCAAACAAACCATTGTTCGCAGCAAATTACCCAGCCTTCAGGAGAACAGCGTCCACGACACCACACAACCCTGCCACGGTAACCTCTGCAAGACATGCCAGATCATCGACACAGATACCACCATCACACGAGAGGACACCACCCACCAGGTGCACGGTTCATACTCCTGTGATTCGGCCAACGTTGTCTACCTCATACGTTGCAGGAAAGGATGCCCCAGAGCATGGTACATTGGCGAGACCATGCAGACGCTGCGACAACGGATGAACGGACACCGCGCAACAATCGCCAAACAGGAGGGTTCTCTCCCTGTCGGGGAACACTTCAGCAGTCATGGACATTCAGCCACCGACCTTCGGGTAAACATACTCCAAGGCGGCCTTCGAGACACACGACAACGCAAAATCGTCGAGCAGAAATTAATAGCCAAGTTCCGCACCCATGAGGACGGCCTCAACCGGGATCTTGGGTTCATGTCACACTACACGTAACCCCACCAGCGAACAAATGTTATCTGTTTTTAATATAACGGGTCATTGACTGTCTTCGTTCTGTCTCTCTTTTTTTTCCTTTTTTTCCCCCTTTTTTTTGGGGGGTTGTATATTCAGTGGCCTTTTAGATGACACCTTTCTGTCTGCTCGCTGTGATTGCCTTGGCAACGGGCAGTAATCACCAGGCTTTGTTATGTGATCTTAAAATGCGAAGGATTCGAAATTGTCACTTCCACACCGCCTGAGGAAGGGGAAAGCCCCCGAAAGCTTGTGGGATTAAAAATAAAATCGTTGGACTATAACTTGGTGTTGTAAAATTGTTTACAATTGTTAACCCCAGTCCATCACCGGCAGCTCCACATCATAACTTGGTATTGTCAGCAGACTTCATTCCTCTTGTGCGTATGTCCAAATCATTTATATAAGTGGAAATTTTTTTTAAAAATCCCAGCCTAGGACACCATATTACCCACGTCTTGAAAAACTGAAGAACATCTATTCACCCATATCCTTTCCTTTCTATCATGGGGGCTACATTCCTTTTAATGCAATATGCTTGAATCTTTGCATTTCTTATACTTTACCAAATGCATTCTGAAAATCCATAGATACAACATCCACCGCATTCATGTCATCTGTACACTCTGATTTCCTCAAAACATTCAATTAAATTAGTCTGCCTTTTATAATTCTATGCTGACACACGGGCAGTTTCGGCAGGGGTTACTGGATAGCTGTTAGAAGTGGGAGCCATGGACAGTTTTTCTTTTTATTTCTAGTCTGGAGATTCTGCATCCACACTGCTGCCTTGGATGGGATTAACTAATTTAGGGATCAAACATTCGAGTTTTTTTGGTCTATATGTTTCAGTAGTGCACCGTAGATTATATTTACTCATTGGGTCATTGGGATTGGTGTTGAAATTGGAAATTTTGATGTAGTCCACAGACTTAATTTAGTCACCTGTAGTGCTGTTTCCAGGTCACTGTCTGATTTTGTTTGTTTTTTTAAAATTTTGATGTCAATACAGGATGAAAACTCTCGTGCTAGATCCTTGATTTGTCCTGCGCACACTATTGGCCTTGCAACAAGCCGCACTGAGGCTAGAGAGGCACTGTTGGTGTCTCGATGTTAAGCACGTTATAATTAATTTTTCTTTCACTCTACCTGAAAGAGGGTACAAATAGAACACTAGTAAGATTTTAATGTTTGATTCTTCCTACTCATTTTTTTTTCTCCTTTTGTCTTTCAGTAGATCCAAACATAAGAACCCATTCTTGTGTTCCTCAGACATCGACTATAAAAGATGGCCTGCTAATGCGATGACAGTACCAGAAATCTTGCCATTTGGCACATTGAGCTCAGGTATAAACAGCTCCTGAAATACAGGGCAATTTATAGTCCTCTATCAGTGATTCAAAGGTAAAAAAGCAATGCTTCAAAAGTAGAGCTATCTTTCAAACTGGGGCAGACCACTGATGGTCCTCTAGGACTCGGAAAGGCCACATGGACAAATTTGGGAACATAAGTACTATTAAGAATCTGAAAGAGGCTGGCTGTGGTGGAAACCTCGGGACAATTGAAGTACATAATACATTTTAGGAACAGGGAGTCCATTTAGCACAACAAGCCTGTCACTTTTTGATAGATCAACCCCATCTATCTGTCTTCTCACCACATCATATAGAGATGGATATAAGTAAGACTTGTAGTAAAGATGAAGTACCACTGTTATATTGGGCTAAGATTGCAGTATGGTTTAGACCCAATGATGTAGTGAAATAGTATAACAGTAAGCATTCTGTTAGTTACACTGTGCCAAAGAGTTAATTATTTATACAATATATAGGTATTAGCAGTGAGTTTGTTGAAATACAAAAAGTTTGTAAAAACCATGCAACAGTCAGCATTAGCCATCATGTGCTAAACATGAGGATGCAGTAGCCAGGTGAAGGCTCTGGGCTTTTCCTTTGGTATTCAAGTACAATTTCTTCAGAAACCAACAGGGTCAATACTTATTGCAGCTGCCTTCGACTCCATTCTATTTATTACTCATCTGGATGTGTTACAGGATGAGCAACACAGCCCTCATGTACTCCTGTGGTTTAACATAGTTGTAATCTTGATGAGGAGTTGTCAGTCTGGTGCATTTGTAGCAAAAAAACAAAATACTGTAGATGCTGTTGTAGAAATAAAAACAGAAAATGTTGGAAACGCTCAGCAAGTCAGGCAGCATCTGTGGAGAGAGAAACATAGGGTTAATAGAATCATAGAAAGGTTACAGCACGGAAGGAGGCCGACCGGCCCATCGAGTCTGTGCTGGCTTTGTGCAAGAGCATTCCAGCTAGTTCCACTCACCCACCCGATCCCCATAGCCCTGTATTTTTTTTTCCTTTCAAGTACTTATCCAGTTCCCTTATGAAGGCCATGATTGAATCTGCCTCCACCACCCCCTTGGGCAGTGCATTCCAGATCCTAACCACTCGCTGTGTAAAGTTTTTCCTCATGTCGCTTTTGGTTTTTTTGCCAATCACCTTAAATCTATGTCCTCTGGTTCTTGACCCTTCCGCCAATGGGAACAGTTTCTCTCTATCTACTCTGTCTAGACCCTTCATGATTTTAAATACCTCAATCAAATCTCCTCGCAACCTTCTCTGTTCCAAGGAGAACAACCCCAGCTTCTCCAGTCTATCCACGTAACTAAAGTCCCCCATCCCTGGAATCATTCTAGTAAATCTCTTCTGCACCCTGTCTTACGGCCTGCACATCTTTCCTTAAGTGCGGTGTCCAGAACTGGACACAATACTCCACTTGTGGTTGAACTAGTATTTTACAAAGATTCATCATGACTTCCATACTTTTGTATTCTATGCCTCTATTTATAAAGCCCAGGATCCCGTACGCTTTTTTAACCACTTTCTCAACCTGCTCTGCCACCTTCAATGATTTGTGCACATATACCCCCAGATATCTCTGTTACTGTACCCCTTTTAGAGTTGTGCCCTCTAGTTTATATTGCCTCTCCTTGTTCTTCCTGCCGAATGTATCAATACGCATTTTTCTGCATTAAAGTTCACCTGCCATGTGTCTGCCCATGCCACCAGCCTGTCTATATCCTTTTGAAGTCTATCACTATCCTCCGCACTGTTTACTGCCCTTCCAAGTTTTGTCATCTGCAAATTTTGAAATTGTGCCCTGTACACCCAAGTCCAAGTCATTAATATACATCAAGAAAAGCAGTGGTCCCAGCACTGACTCCTGGGGAACACCACTGGACACCTCCCTCCAGTCCGAAAAACAACCGTTCACCACTACTCTCTGTTTCCTATCACTTAGCCATGGCTGTATCCATGTTGCTACTGCCTCTTTTATTCCATGGGCCGCAATCTTGATGATAAGCCTACCGTGCGGCACTTTATCAAACACCTTTTGAAAGTCCATTTACACCTCATCAACTGCATTGCCTTCATCTATCCTCTCTGTTACCTTATCAAAAAACTCTATCAGGTTAGTTAAACATGATTTGCCTTTAACAAATCCGTGCTGGCTTTCCCTAATCAATCCACGCTCGTCCAAGTGACTGTTAATTCTGTCTGGATTATCGTTTCTAAAAGTTTCCCCACCACTGAGGTTAAACTGACTGGCCTGTAGTTGCTGGGTTTATCCTTACACCCTTTTTTGAACAAGGGTGTAACATTTGCAATTCTCCAGTCCTCTGGCACCACCCCTGTATCTGAGGATGTTTGGAAGATTATGGCCTCAGCAATTTTCACCCTTACTTCCCTTGGCAACCTAGGATGCATCCCACCCGGACTGGGTGACTTATCTACTTTAAGTACAGCTAGCCTTTTTAGTACCTCCTCTTTATCAATTTTTACCCCATCCAGTATCTCAACTATATCTTCCTTTACTGATAGTCTGGTACTCATTTAGTACCTCGGCCATCCCCTCTGCCTCCATGACTAGCACTCCTTTATGGTCCCTAATCGGCCCCACCCCTCCTCTTGCTACCCGTTTACTGTTTACATGCCTGTAGAAGACTTTTGGATTCCCTTTTATGTTGGCCGCCAGTCTATTCTCATACTCACTTTGCCCCTCTTACTTCCTTTTTCACTTCCCCTCTGAACTTTCTATATTCTGCCTGGTTCTCACTTGTGTTATCAACCGGACATCTGTCATACGCCACTTTTTTCCGTTTCATCTTACTCGCTATCTCTTTTGTTTTAGGTCAGTGGCCTTTCATCAGACTATTTTGGTGTATTTATAGATGTGTTTCCTCCTCTCCTTCATGTTTATGTTGGATTTTTATGATAGGACAACTGCATTTTACTTTAATTGTTTGATATATGTTATGCTAGATTGTATTGTGACCTCCTCTGAGGTAACCCGATGCACCACTTTGAGAAGATAAATACTTCATACAAATTTTAAAATGCAGCATTATTCTTCCATTTGTTTCCCAGAAAGATATTTCCAAGCAGTACTTAGTGAATTGAAGAGCTGTGATGTGCCAGAGAAACTGAAGAAGTGAGTAAACTCACATTTTTAAAGTATATTTATAATAAGAGTTTTTAATTTAATTTCAGGTTATGTAGAACATTGTAGCCCCAACACATGTAATGTGGACACACATTTACATTTCCTAGTCTCCGCCACGGCAATGTGGTAAAACAGTGTAAGGGTGATGGGGATCAGGCGGGAAAGTGGAGTTGAGGTCCAAGATCAGCCATGATCTTGTTAAATGGCGGAGCAGGCTCGAGGGGCCATATGGCCTACTCCTGTTCCTATTTCTTATGTTCTTATGGGCCAGGTAGTTCCCCTCACAGAAGGAAATAAGACTGAGGGGCTAATTTTTGTTCTAGTAGCACACCAATTTGGGATGCTAACAGTAAGGTAGAGGTTGGGAAATCCGGCAGAAATTAGTAGCATGGATACTTGCTGATTTAAGGCACCGCCCGATCTCCCACCTGGGTGGGCATTTGAAGCTTTTGCCTGAAGCAGGTGTAAGCTTCATTATGGTATGCAAAAGTGGGTGGGGAAGGCTATAATGCCATTTTCCGCATGCGTGCTGGATGCCATGTCTCCAGCATGCCTAGTGACACCTGACAGGAACAAAGCCTCGGACAGACCTGTACGAGGGAGGACATTTAAAAGGCATGCACACTTTAAAGGTAAGCGCATTAGGCCTCTTAAAAGTCCTCTTGTATTCTTGTTTCTTCCCCCCCCCCCCCCCCCCCAAGCTGGCTTTCATGAGCATTTATGCTATTTGCTGTTATTTATTTATTTTGTCCTGAGCTCCTTTATTGGCAACAGAGGATTTGCCATCAGGAATCCTGCGAGCCACGTGTTCGGTGGTAAATAGGACCAACGTAAGGATGCCACACAGGTCAAGCAACCCGAGAGGTGCTCTGCGCTTTCCTGCCCGCACCTGCAACCCAACATCTGCAGAAAAAGGTAGCAAACCTCACTTTAGCAGTTGTTGGTGGAGGGGCCTCTTTCCAATGATGGCTGTTTCGAAGACCACTGGTGGCATCACAATGAGATGTGAATACCTGTCTAACCTTTTATGATGGAAATTTCTTCAGAAGCATCCCAATCACATCAAGTCATGCTTTTCACGGTATTGATTGAAGAAGGCATGCCATGGTGATTAGGAACCAGCGTTGCTTGTCTGGTTGCACCTGCCAAGATGCCACCAACTGTTTCTGTGGGTCCTAGCAAGCCCACCTGGGAAATACTCTGGTAACCGGCCGCCTTCAGGGTTGGATCAGCAGAGAGGAAGATGCCATGCGCTGGCCTCTTCTGCAAGGACATCACTGGTTACCATGCAACATAGAGCTTGCACATGATCAGCTTTGGTCTGAAACTTGGTTGCAACTTCTTGCAAGCATGCTGCAGTGCGGACCTATGGGATATTGCTGTAGAGTGGTACAAAGGAAAACCCTTCTCGCAGGCATCTCATGCAGCATCACTTTGACTTCAGCAGCCCTCAAAAGGAGGCTAAGTGTTGGGCTGCACTGTCACTTGCCTGTAAACTCATGCCTGCACATATAAGTCCCTTTCCCTTTAGCCTTTGCAAAGGTTGTTCATGCTGTCCAGAAGCTTCCTGAATTTTTGTTCCCATCCTTCTGACACTCCCCTTTAATTGTCCCCATTCCCTATAAATTTGACATGCATGCAATTTTCCCCTCCTGTCATTGGTATCATACCTAAATCCACCTGAGTTTGCATCTGGAGTTGTTAATAATTAACTAAATTAGGTTAAACTGGAAAATTGAGTGCTATTAGCATTTGGGATTCAGGCAGGTCTTAAAGTATTCGAAACCAAATTAGAATTGTTTTACACCTGAAGATGAAAATCGTGTCCCGAGAGTCATATTGGCAGAGGCCTGTGAGTAGATCACCTACCTTTTTGGACAAGGATGGTACATGGCATAGAGCCTTAAACAAAGCAAGGTGAATAAAACAACTATTGAAGAGAGGACATCTATTCCAGAAGAACAAAAACTTATTCCTTATTCATTCAGCCTTCAGGTACAACTAGGATACAGCCATCTTCCAAATGGTAAAAATCACCTGGGACATATCCTTTTAAGAAAAAAGGGTTAAGAGGAGGAGGTGAATATAGGAAAAAGCCTCCATTCATAGGCCCCTCAGACCTTAGAAGTAGAGTACAGATGTCATAGCTGATCAAGTAGATATATCTGTTTTCCATATTTTTGCTGGATTCCAATTGCCCCATGTGGAATACAATAATCATGCAAATGTTGTTTGTCATGGCAGCATCCAAGGCTGATAGGCTGCAGTGGGCCGAGGCTTGGGAGTGTACTGGTTGGATAGGCTGCACTGGGGAGTGTCCAGGATGGATAGGCTGCACTGGGGAGTGTCCAGGATGGATAGGCTGCACTGGGTGGAGGCTTGGGAGTGTCCTGGGTGGATAGGCTGTAGTGGGAAGAGGCTTTGGCGTTTCTAGGGTGGATAGGCTACTGGGAAGAGGCTTGGGAATGTCCAAGATAGGCTACATTAGATAGAAGCTCCTGTCTAGATGCTTGGTCATTGTGTTGGGATGCCAAAAGATGAAAAAAAAACAGGGCAATACAGAGGCAGTAACTAAAAGAAAATACTTTTGTACATATTGAAGTATCTAGACTGGAGAGTTAGAAATCAGGACAAGTATTTATTTATGATACTGGGCTTGGACAATAAATCAGAAATACAGTTTTTGATGCTTGTCTCTTTCTCTTTAATAGCTTATCTTGTCTGAATTGCATTGTTGTTGGCAATGGAGGAGTACTTCGAAACAAGACACTAGGGAAAAAAATTGACTCTTATGATGTTGTCATCAGGTATTTTTTGCTAAACCTCGTTACACGAAACAGATTGCCTGGTATAATTAACACCAGAGCATTTTATTCTTGAGCTTCTTAAGAACATTTATCATTTAATAATAGCAAATCATGTTGCTAGATGTTGAAATAGTTTTCTAATACTTAGCAATTGCTGCAATTACTCTTCTCCCATGAATTGGTTCTGGCGTGCTTTCAAACATATTTATGGTGGATCTCCAAGTTCCTTGCAGAACTGGCGAGTCCATTGGGGTTGGACGGTGGGGGCTGCTGGAACAAAGTAAGCAATTTCCAAATGTCAAGTGACTCCTACAACTTTGTGCCTTGGCATTTTTCATTAACCCTTAGCCTACTGCAGCTATCAAACAAGTTTACGTGACGCCTAAATGGTTTGACTTGTTCTGAATTCAAGTCATCCTAACAACTTAAAAAAAATGTTTTATGGCTCAATCCAACTTGATGTTAAAAAAAAGTTTTGACTTTTGTTTTTCAAACAGCAGTTTATAGCTTTGTTAATCTGTTACTGGTGGTGTTGGGAATGATATGCAGTTGCAGCGTTTGCATTGTTGTCCTTTCATTAATGTACAATATGCCTGTAAAAAATGTGAAGGTTCTAGTTTGTTCTCAGTGATCCTGAGAATCATATCTTTGCAGTTTTGTGTAACTGCACACTACAATTGTATCACATGTTTTTGTTAACATTTTGAAAATTGAGTCCCTTGCTCTACAATTGCCCCTTTCATGACCCATCTGGTTGTTAATGGAACAGAACAGTTTTAAAAGGCATTTGAAAATTGACAGCAACTTACATTTATGTAGCATTTTTAATACAAGATTGTCTGATTACTTTACAAGCAGGAGAGGTGGACATGGATAGAGAAGGAGGTACTAAAGGGGAGACCAAAGGCATGGTCAAAGAGTCAGGCTTTTAAAGGTAGAGAGGTAGCCAGGCAAAATGGTTTGAGAAGGGAATTCCAGCGTGTTGGGCCATAGCAACGTCAATGGTGCACCAGGTGGATTATTAAAGTAGTAATCTAGACTCAGGAACATAGAGTATGTTCTGGAGCATATGGCTGGAGAAGATCACTCAGATAGAGTGGAGAAAGGCTGTAAAAGGATTTGAAAATAAGGAGAAGGATCTTCAAATTGATTCTCTGATGCATTGGGGACCTGTAGAGCTTGTTCATGATGCCTGATGGATGCATGGAAGAGGACTTGGGGCACAGATTTCTGGGTTTGCTGAAGTTCGTTCCAAAACTTTGCAGGTGGCAGGAGATGTTGAGAGGGCTGTTTTTTTTTTAAAAAAGCATCTGGGATCCTTGGCTTTATTAATACAGGCATAGAGTACAAAAGCAAGGAAGTTATGCTAAACCTTTATATAAGACTGGTTAGGCCTCAGCTGGAATATTGTGACCAATTCTGGGCATCACACTTTAGGAAGGATGTGAAGGCCTTACAGAGGGTGCAGAAGAGATTTACTAGAATGGTACCAGGGATGAGGGACCTCAGAGACTGGAGAAGCTGGGGTTTGTTCTCCTTAGAACAGAGAAGGTTACGAGAAGATTTGTTAGAGGTTTTCAAAATCGTGAACTGTTTTGATCGAGTAATTAAGGAAAAACTGTTACCAGTGACAGAAGGGTTGGTAACCAGAGGACACAGATTTAAGGTGATTGGCAAAAGAACCAGAGGCGACATGAGGAAAAAAAATATTTACGCAGCGAGTTGTTGTGATCTGGAATGCACTGCCTGAAAGGGTGGTGGAAGCAGATTCAATAGTACTTTCAAAAGGGAATTGGATAAATACTTGAAGGGAAAAAAATTGCAGGGCTATGGGGAAAGAGCAGGAAAGTGGGACTAATTGGACAGCTGTACCAAAAGAGCTGGCACAGGCATAATGTGTCGAATGGCCTCCTTTGTGCTGTATCATTCTATGATTCTAGAGAATTCATTTCTCAAATGGTGCCCTTGCCAACTTCCCTTTTTCCAACCTTCAATGTTGTGGGCCGAATCCTCTTCCACACAAAGTGTGACTGTTCCTATTTCCATTTCCTTACCTCCTTTTATGGCTGTGTCAGCTACACTAATGTTAAGAGGTGCTTCCTTACAGGAAAGAAAATAAAATGATAGAGTCAGCACCAGGCCAAAGGACAGAAACATTTGCCTGAGGAAGGAGAAAATCTCCGAAAGCTTGTGAATTTAAAATAAAATTGCTGGACTATAACTTGGTGTTGTAAAATTGTTTACAATTGTCAACCCCAGTCCATCACCGGCATCTCCACACAAAAGGACAGTGAGACATTGGAGTGGGTTAAAAGAAGGGATTAGGATGCTTAAGTTATGAGCAAAGAGTTGCACAGCTGAAATTGTTTTCACTGGAGAATGGAAGATTGAGGGGAGAAGTTAGCCAGGTGTTCAAAATGCTGACGGGTGCACATGATGTAGATGTCAGCATGCCATTCGACTTGAGCTGAGAGCACAGGCTGGAGGATACATGAGTGACCTGACTATGAAAGTTTTTAAACGTTTTTCATAACTTATTGTCAATCATTGACCCTAAAGATAAGACACAATTGTAGTCATGGAGTTTAATGTGCATTCACACAAGATGGTATTCTGAAAGCTGTCCACCACCCTGGCAGACAAGATTCATTCATAGACGACACACTATTCACCTTTGTCAAGAAGTGAGATTTGAACTGACCTTTAGGCAAAAAGATTGCAAGAATATACAGTTCCGATGGTGTATCGCTGGGATTGTTCTAGTTGAGGATTTTTACCAAAAATTGTGCAACACACACAGTGGTAAACACAGTACCAGTGGTTCTCATTGAATAAAGCTTCAGTTTATTTTCAGGCCATTAGAATAGGAAGAATTTTAGTTAGTAAGCGAAAGGTGACTCAAAGGTAGAAAGAATGTTCCTTGGATAGGTTGTGATACTGTTTTTAATTTACCTCACTGCTCCGTTTCTCATTATTTTAAGATTAAATAGTGGCCCTGTGATTGGGTACGAAGATGATGTTGGGAATAAAACAACATTTAGGTTCTGTTACCCAGAATCTCTCTCTTCTGACCGCAGCCAGTATGACGCCGATACAACATTGGTTTTTGTTCCCTTTAAGGCAGTAGATTTACGATGGTTAAAGGAGATGCTTTTAAAGAGGAGAGTGGTGAGTTTGCTGTAATTGTTAATTTAAAAAAAATTGTCATCTCATAAAGATCCAAGGGATTATTGTCACCGATCTCCACATTGAGTACAGTAGTGGGACCTGAAGGTTATGATGTGGGGCCAGAAAGCAGAAACCGCTTCTGAGTAAATCTGCTTTCCTCTGTTAAAATTCCATAACCCTATTCCCACTAAACTGCTCTCCATGCTAGCTGACATTGTAAATGGTTCTCTCTCCTCAGGTACTGTCCCCCTCCCTTTCAAAACCGTCGTCATCACCACCCCCCCCCCCCCACCCCACCAACAAAAACCACCCATGACCCCTCTGTGCTTGCAAACTACCACCCCATCTCCAACCTCTCTTTCCTCAAAGTCCTTGAATACATTGTCTCCAAAACCTATGCCCATCTTTCCCGTAACTCCAATCAAGTTTCCATCCCTGCCACAGCACTGAAATAGCTCTAATCAAAGTCACTAATGATATCTTTTGTGATTGGTGTACTATCCCTCCTCATCCTTTGTGCCCTCTCTTCAGCCTTTGACACGGTTGACCCACACTATCTTCCTCCACTGCCTCTCCTATGTTGTCCAGCTCAGTTGGACTGCTCTTGCTTGGTTCCACTCTTGCCTATCGAATTGTTGCCAGAGCATCTTCAGCAATGGCTTCACTTCCCATCCTGGTACCTTTACATGTGGAGTCCTGCAAGGGTGGCCTCCCTCCCCTTCCTCATCTACATGCTGCTTCTTGGTGACATCATCCAAATACACGGGGTCAGGTTCTACTTGCACACTGACTACACCCAGCTCTAGTCCTGGATGAGCTATAATTTCCTCCAATTAAACATTGGGATGACCAAAGCCCCCACCACAAGATTCGTACCCTGGGCACCGATTCCATCTCCCTCCCCGGCCCCACACTCAGGTGGAATCAGGTTGATCGCAACCTAAGCATCTTATTTTCCCCTAAGCTGAACTGCCGACCTCGAGTCCTCTCCTTCACAAATGCTGCCTACTTCACCTCCATAACGTCGCTCGTCTACACCCATCTGCTGCTGAAACCCTCACCCGTGCCTTTGTCACCTCAGACTTGATTATTCCAATACTGTCTTGGCCGGCCTCCCTTCCTCCAGCCTCCATAAGCTTCAGCTTATCCAAAACTCTGCTATCCTATCCCACTCACCCATCACTCCTGTGCACGCTGACCTACATTGGCTACTTGCTGGGTATGGTTCCATAAATCAAAATTTAGCAACTTCAGTAAAAATATGAAAATTTGCATATGGGGTGCTCTTCTGAATCAACGTTTGAGATCAGTTGTTGAAAATGGGGTATTAAAAAGAATAAATGAACCTGATCCCTACTATAGATGTTAGAGTACACTGAATACAGAAAGATCATGCCACTTCTTAAGGTGAATGTCAAGAAGATTGGATAGGATAGATTTAACTGTAATTATCATGCATTTTCAAGCCTGCAACCTCATTTATGATTTTATTACAGTCCATGCGGGGCTTCTGGAAAAAGACACCTAAGGAGCTTATTTACAAGAATAGTCAAATAAGGATATTAAAACCTTCTATTGTCCAGAAAGCAGCCTTTGATTTACTAAATCTATCCAAGGTTGTCCCTTGGCCAAAGGTATGCTGCTACTTGTGTTTTCTTTTCCTATTTTGATAATTTTTCTGTATAGTTTTAATTGAGACTAGAGAGAGAGACTGAAATCAGAATGAATGAATGCAGTCAGGTACATTTATTTAAATCGGGCAGTCTGAAGCATGGCGAAATGGTAAGAGCTGAATTTTCTTTGAGGTTGTTATTTCCCATATGGTAAGTTCTGGGTTAATATTGGCAAGAAAGGAAGAAATATTAGTGGTGAGCTACTCTAGCTAGTTCTTGTACATTGAGTAGCTCTATCATTGGTGTGACTTGTTCCCAACCCTCTACTGCTATTACTCTGAAATCAAGACACTAGGAACTGCAAGAGCAGCCAGGGAGTGACTTGTTTCCTCTAATGTTTTTACTTCCATTCTCCTTGTGGCAAAATGCCAGCCACCCTCTGCTTGATAGCTTCATACAACTGAGTGGGAAATCCCTTCAACTTCATTGTACAGGATGTGGTAAATATGTTGCCCCTGGTAAACAAGGCTGCACTGACCTATTGGATGGATCACTGTACAGACAACTGACTAATTTATCAAATGTCACCATTAAAAATGAGCCAGTAGCATAAAAGTTCAATGCAGTAGTGACGTTACCACAGCAAGCTGGATGTTGCCTGAAGGTCAGGCTCCAGTAGACGACACAACTCGTTGACTGCCTCCCTGCTGAATCGTAGACAGCAAAGCAAGGTCTCCTCTGACATGTGCAAGTAGTTGTACCTGGGTCACGTGATGTTAATTCCTGGGCTGCCCACAGATGGGTGCTGGTCATCTGCTGTGCCAGCCCACCTGCTTCTCCCTCTTCTGAATTTGGAGGAGAAGAGGAATTCTTAGGCAGCCAGTGGAATGCCTATGATCAGCACTGCTTACAGCTCCTGGGACAAGTTGGTGGCAACATTTTTAAAAAAACACTTCATTGCACAAAGTTCAGTTGGTCAAGTCAAAAACAGTCAGAAAGGAAGTCTTATTAATTTGGCAACCTGGTTTTAAGTGGTTCAATGAACAGCTTGCAGACTTGCCATTGCCTATTTTATGCAGGTGTTCAGCAAATCGAGAGCACATCAGAACTGTGCAGTGAATCCGGAGTGGTACCAATTTATGTTTATTTATATAAATTTGTACTGTGTAATGAGGCCAAAGTACACACATAGCTTCGCCTCAAAATTTTAAAATCTTTTTCCTCCCATGAAATTGGGAATCCAGCGCAGCGTATGCTGAGGCCTATCTTCCTGAATCTGCAGGCTGTGCTGGGGAGCTGCCCCTGAGTGCACCACTGTGGAATTGGTGCTCTGCTTTCCTCACCGGTTGGCATTGATGCTTGAGAAATGTTCCCACTTCGCAGGGATCCATACAACCAAGTTAGCACTTTAATAAAAGCTGGTTAAGAACTTTGAGCGCTAAATTGGGCCGTGTGGCGCCCGTTGTTTCGGTGCTAAGCGGCCTCTCGAAGTGACAAGATGGCGTTTTGGCTGCACACGCACGTTTCCAGCGTGACATGCGCTGGACGCCATCTTAATATAGGAGTTAGCGCAGGCGCAGATAACGGAAGCATGTAAAGTGAGGAGAAAATGGATACAATCAGTGTGCAGATTTAAAGAGATAAGTCCCAAAATGGTGTCTTAATGCTCAACTCAACGCACAGTCTTAACCCAGACCATTATATCTAGAGGACTAGTGTACAAGGGGGCAGAAGTTATGCTGCAGCTATACAAAACCCTGGTTAGACCGCACCTGGAGTACTGTGAGCAGTTCTGGGCACCGCACCTTTGGAAGGACATATTGGCCTTGGAAGGAGTGCAGCGTAGGTTTAATAGAATGATACCCAGACTTCAAGGGTTAAGTTACGAGGAGAGATTACACAAATTGGGGTTGTATTCTCTGGAGTTTCGAAGGTTAAGGGGTGATCTGATCGAAGTTTATAAGATATTAAGGGGAACAGATAGGGTGGATAGAGAGAAACTATTTCCGCTGGTTGGGGATTTTAGGAGTAGGGGGCACAGTCTAAAAATTAGAGCCAGACCTTTCAGGAGCGAAATTAGAAAACATTTCTACACACAAAGGGTGGTAGAAGTTTGGAACTCTCTTCCGCAAACGGCAATTGATACTAGCTCAATTGCTAAATTTAAATCTGAGATAGATAGCTTTTTGGCAACCATAGGTATTAAGGGATATGGGCCAAAGGCAGGTATATGGAGTTAGATCACTGATCGGCCGTGGTCTTATCGGGTGGCGGGGCAGGCGCGAGGGGCTGAATGGCCTGCTCCTGTTCCTATGTTCCTATCTGAACGTGTCTTAGAGTGCCTGGAGGACCCCCACCTGCGCTATTTAAAGGGGCCATGCAGGATTTACAGGTTAGTGGCTGGATTATTGCTTCTGGCTGCCAAGACATTTGTAACTGTTTTTGGAGGTCTCCTGTACTTGAATACTAAGACACGGGGACATAGCCTAACATTTAGAGCCAAGATGTGCAGGAGTGAAGTTAGGAAATGCTTCGAGACGCAAAGGGTGGGAGAAGTTTGGAACTCTCTTCTGCAAATGGCAGTTGATGCTAGCTTAATTGTGAATTCTAAATCTGAGATTGAAAGATTTCTGTGAACCAACGGTATTAAGGGATATGGGGCTAAGGCGGGTGTATGGAATCAGGTCATAGATCAACCACGATCTCATTGAATTGTGGAACAGGCTTGAGGGGATAAATGCCACTGCCATTTGCTGCCTCCTGATATGCGCCACCTTCTGCAAGAAAGCGAAATGTGTGTATGGGTGATGTGCCTGTTGTGGTTGAATAGCTGCCATGTGGCCTGTGAGTTCTGGGTGTACGGCTTGCAACAGTGGTAATGTGTATGGATGAGAGGAAGCATCTGATTGGAAGAGTTGAGTACTGATTGAAAGAGTTTGTTGCTGGGTTGGTTGGTGGGTGTAGTGCATGGAGCAGTGGATGTGGCAGTTGACATCACTCACCTTGACCACTCATGTCAAAGCATTGAACTTCTTCCTGCACTGCAACCATGTTCATGGTGCCGTGCGCCTGGCATTGACTTCGTCCCACTGCCTTTTGGATATATGTCTGGAGGGCCTCTCGCTGCCCCCCCCCTCCCACCCCCCAACAGCAGATATAGGATGTCCCTCCTTCTGTCCACCTCTTGCACCAAGGCCTCTAGTGCATCAGCAGAGAACCTTGGTGCATGCATTCTCGTAGGCCCGGTACAAACTCAGATCAGCAGATTGGTGAGGTCTGGCTTGCAAATTGGAGGATGTGGGATTTAGTGGTGCGCAACCTTTATTCAATGTTTTAACATAACTCATCAGTGTGTAAACATAGGGAAGGAACCTGCATCTGTGTTTTACGTGTGCGATGTCTGATCTCTGTTCAGACTCCGTGCAGACAGCAGACTGTTATTTTCAGCAAATAACAGGTACCAGCTACCTTTTTAAGAGATTTCTAACAGTCAGCCTGCCTTTAAGAGATTAGAGCTCCCCCTGCTGGTGTAAAGTGTGAATTGCATGGTATCCTCGTTCAACACTGATTTCCAATGCAGATTGCAGATAAGTCCTCAAGCCTGATGAAAGTCTCGTCCTGCCTGCACAGGGGCCAGTGGGGGCTGGGTAATAGCGGATCGCGCTACTCCCGCCCAAAAACAGGCCCTATCCAATTTTTTCCCCCATAGTTTTCTGTCAACTGGTCTCACTTTTCCACTGGGCAATTAATATAGCAACTGGAAACTGGTGTTTGTCATAGAAGTGAAGATACTTTTTATTGTTTTAAGTCATATGTTTTTCCAAAACAGAAAAACAGGACTTAAGAAATGTTGTTCATCTTTTCTTTTATAATTCTTTCTCTTGACCCCCTCCTACTTCACCTCCCAGTAGTGTCAGGAAGAGCTGTCACCTTGCTGAAGAAAACAGTGTCTAATCTATTAGTTGTGCAAACTGCATGAACCTCTCAACCCCCTAAGTATGTCATTTAAACCAGTCTGCCTAGTCCCCTAAGAGAAAGTATAATTACTTTGCCCTCTAAATTTGCTTAGCAGAGTATAAAAATCAAGTGTATAGAGAACAGATAAATTGTTCAGCTGGTTCCAATGATGATATTCAAGGGTTAATATTGGACCCACAACAAAGAGTATTAGATCAGAAAATCAGTTTGGCCCATTCAATGATTTAATGTATGTTAGCATTCTTTTGTGATATGTCTGCGGTGATTAAGAGGAATATTAGTAGATATTGAAAGAAAGACAACTTTTAATCTGTTTAATGGTTTTATTTTCTCCTTTTTGATATGAGTATTATCTATCTCGCGGGAGTATACGTTTTTTAAAATTCAGCACTCTGGATAAAGCATATTATTTACAAGGAGCCTCACGCTATCAGCTCTGTTCAAACATTTATTTCTTTTTCTTTGGCTTTGATGTCCTTGCAATACACTTACATTTGACTTGTTTTTTCTCACAGCCACCTCAATATCCAACGACTGGAATCATTGCAATATCTATGGCACTTACCATGTGTGATAAAGTTCACGTAGCTGGCTTCAAATATGAAGTCTCTAGTCCTAATAGCACTTTGCATTATTATGGCAATGATACCATGTCAGCCATGAGAAAGGTAAGTCACTGAGTCAAACCCAGGTTCTTTATAGTTTTTGGAAACGCTTTTAAAACTGTAGGACTTTTGTACAGGACTTCTCATTAAGAAAGATAACAGGAGAACAGAATATTTTCTACTTTCTAACTGCAACGGCTCTAGAAATTCAAGGGATTATTGAATGTGGTTGGCTGTAAATTAACTGCTGTTTAGAGCTGGTACTTGCTTGGCTTCAGTCAGGGATTGTTTTGCCCATACAAGCACCTGTCACATATGTTTTTCTTTTGTAGAATTCCATAAACAGTTACACCAAAAACTGCAGCTTCTAAATCACTTCCATTTAATACACAGAATAGTCCTCCAATATCTAGTTCCTGGTAGCAATTCATTTTTTATTTCACTACAATCAGTCCCCCTCCTGAGAGTTTGTTAGCTTGTTTTCTTTACCAAAAAATCATAATACATTGGAAGGAAATGCCTTATTACATCTTTCAGAAACATCTCAAGCACTTCACATACAATGAATTGTTATGTGGTACAGTGACTCTTATCATGTAAACAAACATGGCATTTTCCACACTGCAACATCCATGAGACGAATGACCAGTTAATTGTTTTTGGTGATGGTTGAGGGAGAATCAAACTGTAGGAGAACATTGGGATCATAAACATCCACCTGGACCTCGGGAACAGGAGGACTACCAACAACGCAGCTTACCTTCAGAACTTGACTGGAGTGCCATCTGTAATTGAGTGGAGCTTGCACCCACAACCTTCTGTGTCAAAAATGAGAGTGCCACCAATTTAACCAAGCTGTTATGATTTGGCTGCTCTCCAGATACCTTTTTTCATGCTTAATAGAAAGACCTTATGCATGAAATAATCTGAAGTAGAATGCCCAGAGTGAACAATAAATCCCTTAGGCTGCTGATCAATTTATTGCAGATAGTACAAAAGACTTTGTACACCTAGTCTTTCCATGTGATAGAAAATGAAGACTGACAGGCTGCACATAGCAGGCTACAAACAACAAATTGGGTTTATTAAGAAACAACAGTCATACAACAGATTTCACTAGATTACAAAACTATACACAAACTTACAGATCAGGATTTCCTACCTTTCCTCTGCCACTTTCTAAGCTGGGGTGGAAAATAGGAAAGGCATGTGCTCCATTACATCCCTGCCCATTTTCACACCTGGATTTTTTATTGATGGAAGTGACGGGTAACATTCATGCCCATATATGATTGGGCGCATTGAAATGATATTCAAGTGATAGAAAACACATTGTATAATGTACTTCCGTCATTTAACTCCTAGCGACACTGTGTCCAGCATTGATCTGGCAGCAGAGGGGTGAATTTACATAGGATTTGCCCAGCAGTTCCACGCCGGTGTTTATGCTCCACACGAGCCTCCTCCCACCTTATTCATCTCACCCTCTCAACATATCCTTCTATTCCTTTCTCCCTTGTACTTATCTAGCTTCTCCTTAAATGCGTCCTTGCTACTTGCCCTCAACCGCTTCATGTGGTAGTGAGTTCCACATTCTCACTACTCTGAGTAAAGAAATTCTCCTGAATTCCTTATTGGATTTATTAGTGACTATGTTATATTTATGGCCCCTAGTTTTGAACTCCCCACATTTAATTTCTAAATCCAGAAAACCATGTCGCCAGACTCAAAAGGATTAGAAAGAATTTTAACAGTTGTACCAGCAGCTCTGAGACCTGCTGCAGCAAATCTCTGCCCCCACTACTGGCAGACTCCTCGGCGAAAGCCTGCCAAAAATATTTAAATGACCATGAGGCTGGAAGATCAGCTTGAGTCAGGGGTGCATCTTTGTGGCGGGTAGAAGTTCTGCCATATTGAAGATGTGCCCTGATTCTGCAAAAAGCAGAAGACTTGGGCCACCGTTTCTATTCCAAAACATTCCAAAGTCCTTGAGGTTCTCCACAATGACAGTTAATTGGATTAGGTTTAGATGCGAAATTGAGTATTCAAAGTTTTCCTTCTGTCCTTGCCTTGTAAGTGCTAGTGAAATAGAAATCTACTAAAGACTAAAATCACTCCTGCTCCTCTTGGCCCCGCAAAGGAAAGTTTTAAAAAAATTGTACCTTGAATGGTCTTTTCTGTCTCCGATCTTCTTCTGACTTGAGTTCACCTGGTGGCAGCTTCCCCGCTCAGGTCAAAGTTAAAATAGCGGTCAGGGCTATCTGCATATTTAAAGCAGGACCCCGCCAGCTTTAGGCATGTGCCTTTGCCGCCTGTTCAGAAAAGCATGTTAAGATCAAAGACGGTGGGATCCAGGCAGGACATCGACGAGTAAGCCACCTGGTCAATTTTAACTACCTACCTACTCGTTTCCGTCTAGCTGATAGGGTTAAAATTGACCCCATAGTCTTATATGATTAGAAACAAGACAAATCTATAGTCTGACACACCGTTGCTGCTTGGTACTGCTGGCTAAAAGTAAATGGGTCAATATAAGAGGGCTCTTTTTTTTAACTTGGGAGATACCATGAAACCCTATCTTTATTTATTTATATATATATATATATATATATATATATATAATGATTTAACAAGAGTTCCCCATATGTTAATAGCATTCCTGCATTCTGTTGGGGTGGAAAAAAGTGTGCATTCTTGATATGGTGATTAAAGGCTGCTTGTGTTGTCTACAGTACAATGGATGGCAACTTCCAAGAAAGTGGAAATCATCCTTACTGAAACTAGTCTTTATTGCTAGATAAAATGACAGAGTTGGTGTGTGGAATTAGACGTTGTAGGGGTCTCGCCCATTTCATATTGTGCTTGGCTGAAATGGAAAACATGCACAGCACGGGTTATTGTAATTCGGTGACCATTTCATTCTGTACAAAGGGGATGGGGAGCTACAGCTGTTCTTTAATAATTGTGAATGATTTGTAATGGGACCCATCTCTGCCCGAGTGAAAGAAAAGGTGACATTTTCTCTTTATTCTGCGACCATATGAGTCTTCAATTGCAAAAATCAAATGTAGAACAGTGTGTGTTGGTGCTGATCATTAAAGAAGCTGCTTTCTTTCAATGAGTTACTGCTGCCAGATTTCGATAATCTAGTGATAACCCTGCTCTGGGTCACTGGCAAGAAAGAAGTCAAGCCCTGTGACTCATTGTGATTTCACATCTGAACTACCAGTCATACCCATACCTAATGTATGTTTTATGAATGAAAATATTATTAGAAATAAAATGTCTTTGAATTAGATTTAGTAAGGTGATATTTCCAAGTATGTTTTGAACACTATATTAATTGTACTGTTGAATTTGCAGATGGTGTACCATAATGTTTCTGCTGAACAAATGCTTTTGAAGAAGTTGAAATCATCCAGTACAATTTTTGATTTGACTGGAAAATTTTGAAGTAAGCTTTGTTGGAATCTTTTACAAAGGTGCTCTCATACCAGAATCAATGTTACTGCAGGCTGTTGAGCACAGCCTCCCAGGCTGTCTGGAGTTCTACCTATACCTATACCGGGGAAACAAACCACTAATCGTTGGATTATTAGAAGATTTAGCACAAGAGAATGTGTAAATCCTCTTGCGTGTGGAACAGCAGGAGTTACAATTGCCACGTGGTATTGAGAGCTACCTTCTAGGACACGGGAGAGAATAGGCGTCGGAAAGGCTTTCTGTTGACGGGCTTGAACGCCATGACGAAACAGGGGATTGAACTATCCAAAAAAAAGATTGGATTGATCTTAACTTACCTTTTGTTATTTCTGTAGATGGAAAAAAAATAGTTTTGCCAGTGATTGCTGATTATATCACTCAGGGAGTGGTTTGGATAGTGATCTGAAGAAACTGAATTTACTACACCCACACAGGGCTGAAATACAATTAATATTCAGCTCCTTTCACTGTTGGAAACAGAAAATTCTCGAAGCTCGCACCCCAGTGATGTTACTTACAATCACCGTTTAAACAGTAATAAATGTTCAAATTGATAATTTTTCTAATAGTTTGATTTTTTTTAAAAAATGGGATAAGATGATGAAAATATTTCAAGTAAAGAGTATAAAAGTAGCTTTTGACCTTCCTCAAGATTTGTTATGGTTCATAATTTGACTTGGTGACATGGAATTACCTGTTCATCCATGTTACTGCTACTTATGCAGTTATGTCATTTGAGTTTGGGCATAGTTATGTAATTTATTTGCCAAGATGACTATAGATTCACTCTGATGTTCGTAAGATCATGCCAATTTGGGGCATGGAATTTGCAGGATTCCAGGACTGTGAATTATGTTCTTTGAAAATAACAAATACTGCATTTATTACTCCTTAATAGTTCAAAGGACAGAGTCTCATGCTTTCAATTTGTATTAGAATGTTCTGGAGAAAGAATGTTTTTAAAAAAAAATGTAATTTCATAAAAATAAATATTTACTTTATCTCCTGTTACAGAAGACACCCAGCCATATTCGGAAATATTTCTTTCCCTTTCTCCTCCATCTCTTCTCCCCACTCCCCTCCTCTCCTGGCAGCCAGTAGCTGAGCTGTACAGACCAGAACAATCCATGTTTCAATCCCTAGTCTGTGCTGAGTTATTTCAGCTTAGCTTAGCGGAAGGGGTGAAATAGAAGGCCCCCAGCACCCATGGGTTAGGGAGAGGCAAATGATCCAGGATTTTTGCAGTCCTGGTGAAGAGCAGCCAGAACCACTGCTCCGTAAGCACTAGCTCTGAAATGGGGAAACCTAATTTTTGGGGCCCTAATGAGCTTTTGTGCAGAATTAAAGCCCTCTTAGTGCTCCCCCTCCCCCCTGCATTCAGTGCCTCAAGGTATGTATGTCGGGCCTCCATGCCCAATAATATAGAGTTTTGGCACTTGGGGGGTTGCAGGCTGCATTATTGCCCCTAACATGTAAGCTTACACAGCAAGAGTGGTCACTTGGTCAAGGCACTGGAGAGACCTATGGAACTCAGCAAGGAATCAATGCCTTCAGGAGAGGAGGGGAGAAAATGTAATGTATTTTCCCACTTCTCATGCATTGTCCTTAGTATTTCACAAGTTTAACTTGCTTCCAAAACTGCGATGCATTGAGCTTCACAAAAAAATGGTATATTTTTCATTTTAATATCATTTGCAATCTTATCATATCCATTTTCTTTTTGGGACTGGTACCAAGAAAAACCGTGGATTTTAAGGGAGTTTTTGGTAACGAATGAGAGTACTCTCTCTTGTGTTTTCACCCACAGTATTTCACTTGTTAAAAATAAAGTATTTATTTAGCATCCATATAGGTGCTAGAAAAGGCCTCTACTCTTGAGCTATGAAGAGGAAAAATCAGACAAGTTCCTGCTACTGCTTGCTGTACAATGACACCTGCTGGAAAGTGCATGTGGACACCTAGTGAGGATTTGATCAAGCTTGTTTGAAATGCTGATGACGTTCACTATCAAGGCTCGCACATGCAGGAGAGAACTTTCAATTTCAGCGGAGGCGTAAAACAGGTGATATTGGATCAGTCGCCCATTATATACACCCCTTGATTTGCCATTCCACTGAAGTCACATTTTCACATGTGATCAGCACATGTTTTCCCCAGAACCTATCAAGCTGGGCTATTCTATAGTTTGTGAAGGCTACATATCATTCAAAAGATGAAGATGATCCTACCAGGTACGTAATCTATCTCAGGTCTATGTCAGCTGAACTGCTTCATGGAGAAGTGCCTTGCGACACATACTTTACAATCTGTTAAATAAGAAATACATCCAGGCCATGCTACTCTCCCATAATACAGTAAAATAAAGCTCAGCAATTATTGAGAACATGTGGTACAAAAACACTTTGGTTCCAGAGGTATGAATTAAGAAGATTACTGAAAAATACTCAAGTAATGTTTGCAGGCAATTTTTCCAATGTGCTGCATATTCTAATGGAAAGAACAAACTTGCATTTATATAGTGCCTTTCATGACCTCAATGTCCCAAAGCATTTCACTGCTAATTTTTAAAACTTTTGAACTGTAGTTATTGTAACGTAGGGAAATATGGCAGTCAATTTGTGCACAGCAAGGTCCCACGGACAGCAATTAAATAAATGATCAGGAAGGGCAAATAAAAGGTCACTTCGACTGATACGAGAAGATGTCATGTACATCATTTTGATTTGAGACCAATCAAGTTAAACCAACTGACTGAAGAGCAATAGAATAAATAATCTATTTTAGGTTGGTTAGGACACTGGAGAAAACTTCCCTGCTGTTCTTCATAGGAACAGGAGTAGGCCATTCAGCCCCTCAAGCCTGTTCCGCCATTCAATGAGATCTGTATCCTAATTCCGTCCACCCGCCTTGGCTCCATATCCCTTCATACCCTTAGCAAGCAAAAATCTATCGATCTCAGATTTAAAATGATTAATTGAGATAGCACGTACTGCTTTTTGTGGGAGAGAGCACCTCACTTTTACCACCCAGTGCATGAAGAAGTGTTTCCTAACTTCTCTCCTGAATGGCCTGCCTCTGATTTTAAGGTTATGTCCCCTTACCCTATCAATTCCTTTCAAAATCCTAAAAACCTCAATCAAATCACCCCTTAACCTTCTATATTCCAGAGAATACAAACTTAGTTTATGTAACCTTTCTTCATAATCTAACCTTTGTAGTCCTGGTAACATTCTGATGAATCTGTGCTGCATTCCTTCCAAGGCCAATATACCAATAAACCAACTCCATTGTTGGATATACATCTTATAGACCCCTGTGAGGAGAAATTCTAATAAACCATTGATAAATAGTTTAGATATTCTCCAATGACATTTTAACATGTATAAATTTTTAGGAGTTAATGTTACATTTTGTTGTTCCTAGAAACAACTATGAAAATAAACAGATTATTGTAGGTTAGTGGCTGTGAAAGACCAGCTTATGTTGACCTTCAGTATAGCTCTGTTGAGTGTAAAATGTTTGCAAAAAACACTGATGAACTCAGTGTGACATGACAATTTGTATTAAATTACAGTTATGTAACAGCTACTTACATTTAAATAGCATCTTTAACATGGTAAAATGTCCCAAGGCACTTCACAGGAGCATAATCAGACAAAAATTGACAGCGAACCAAAGAAGGAGCTATTAGGACGGGTGATCAGAAGTGGGTTTTAAGGAGCGTTTTAAAGGAGGAGAGAGAGAGGTAGAGAGGCAAAGAGGTTTAGGGAAGGAATTCCATAACTTGGGCCTAGATGGCTGAATGCACAGCTGCCAATGGTGAGGCGAAGGAAGTGGGGGATGCGCAAGAGACCAGAGTTGGAGGAACGAAGAGTTCTTGAAGGGTTGGAGGAGGTTACAGAGATAGGGAGGGGTGAGGCAATTAGGGGATTTGAACACGAGGATAAGAATCTTAAATTTGAGGCGTTGGTAAACCAGGAGCCAATGTAGGTCAGTGAGCTCAGGGGTGATGGGTGAACGGGACTTGGTGCGAGTTAGGATACGGGCAACAAAGTTTTGGATGAGTTCAAGTTTATGGAGGATGGAAGATGGGAGGCCAGCCAGGAAAGCATTGGAATATTTGAATCTAGAGGTAACAAAAGCGTGGACAAGGGTCTCGACAGCAGATGGGTTGAGGCAGGGGCGGTGATGAGCAATAGTACGGAGATGGAAGTAGGTGTTTTTTGTGACGCTGAGTATGTACAAAAAGCCTTAATGCACGTCTTCTGTAATCTAGTCTACATAATAAACATATATGAAAACATTTTTAAAAACTGGTTTCATCTACTGTATTCACTGTAATTATATAGTAAACAGACTACCATAAATATTTGTCATCCAACTAAACTGTCTTCTGTTTATTTGTAGTCAGATTAATTCATGGAAATCAAAAATGAAATTTAACAGAATTATATGTCATAATTAAAAATAAGGTTAGGGCCTGAACAATAAGTAACTAAACAATTGGTGTGTATAATTAGAATAATTTTTTAACAACTTGAATTTATAAAGTGCCTTTAGTGTAGAAAATATCTCCAGGCGCTTTACAGATAGGCTTTGGGAATGGATGCTGAGTCAGGAAGAGAGAGATTAGGAGATGAGGTGGAAAGCTTGGCTGAAGAGATTGGTTTTCAGAAGGTTTTTAAAGATGAAAAGAGAGATAAAGTTGAGATGGAGAGGTCTAGGGTGAGAGTTGCAGAAAGCAGTCTGAGTCAACTGAAGATTCTGCTGTGAATAGAGGGACGAGGTGAGGGGAGAATAAATAGAAGGCCAGAATCAGAGGAACAAAACATTTGGGAAGGGTTACAGGATTGGAGGTAGGGCACAGCCACGGAGAGATTTAAAGTAAAAAATTCAAGCGGTGGCATATTGGACAAGTTGGAGTTCATGAAGGGAGGAAGATGGAAGACTGGTGAGGAGTCTAGACGTGGCAAAGGGTTTCAGTGATGATGGGGCTGAGGTAATGGTGGAGGCAAGCAATATTGTGGAAGTAAGTGATCTTGGCACTGGATAGGATGTGGGGTTTAAAAGTCCAGTTCGGGGTTGAATATAAAATCATCTATATATACTGAGAACAAAAGCACACCCAAAATTGACCCTGCGCTACACCACTTCCAACCCTTCTCCAATCTGAGCAATAGAGATTTTGAAAGAGGTGTAAAGGATGAGGTGATTGAATAAGGAGGAGCCAAAAGAGCAAGGGAGCAGGTTGAAGTTTGACCTGAAAGTAAGAGCCATCCTGTGGCTATGGTGATTTGGGCAAGGAGCATGGTGAAGATGGGTGGTCTTGATGAAGCAAAAGAGTTACTGACAGTGAGCCAGGTTTTTGTCAGGGCAATGGACTCATCCAGGATGAGGTCATGAATCAGAAGGTCCATATTTGCAAGGAAGCATTCATTTTGTAGAGTGATCCACTGTGGACAGTGGTGGGAGGCCCACTGATGGAGTCAGTAGGAAAGGTGGGTAGACGAGAAAGAGCAACGGAAGGTTTGGGAAATTTACCACCAGTGGAAATGGAGGTGAGGCAATTGGTATTACTACTTTGGCACAACCAACATTAGGCACTGTGGTGAGTGTGGTAGAGAATGCTTTATTTAGAGCGGAATGAAGTGTGGACCCATGCAGGAAGCAAACAAGTCCGGGGCAGCGGCAGTAGAGATCGGCGAACAAGTAGCATCAAGTGTGATATGGCAGAGAGGGACATGTTGAAGTAAAGTTGGGGGTGGGGAGAGGAGAAAGAGATGAGAGTAAATGGCTTGAAGCTGGAAGGGAAGAGAAGGTTGGAGGTGCGTGGAGTAGAATGGGCTGGATAACTGAGGTAGGGGAGATTGGGTCTGCAGCAGCAGCCAGTACCTGCACAGAGATGATTCAAGGTAACTGATTTATGTGTACAAAATTTAGAAAAATCTGAATAGTTAAAAGCAGGAATTGTCCGAAGGAGCCTGAGTGAAGCAACTAAGTCTAATAAGTCAATGTCTAAAGGGGAGTGAAGATTTGCAGTGAGGTTTCTCCTCTGCTGTTGTTGGAGCCATGTTGTTTCGCTGGTTTAGAGATTACCACATTAAGTGGAAGTTAGCACTTGTCGTTTGAAGAATTTCACCTGCCAGATTTTGAGCCATTCATAATCAATGGGCAGAAAATCTAGCCCATCCCACTTTTTCACATGGACATTATCCACATTGATTAGGTGAGACAAATAGGGATATGTTTTCAAACTTCAGAAATTTGGGATTCGGAATGTTTAAAACCAATGTGCAGCAAAGCAGAGAGACATTGGGGATGATTTTATTATTGGTTGTGCTGTGTGTGTGTTGTACCACCAGGTCTCCATTCATTTGTACCTGAAACTGGCGGGAGCTTCATAATAATAACATTCAAATGCTGCAGGAGTAACATCATAACCCCACACATGTCTTTGCCCAGCCGTTACACATACCTCACCTTGACAGGAGGTTAGTGTATGCAGAAGCTTCAATTCTTGAGATGGGTTTTGAGGGCACAGGTATGTATGAAGGCCTGATGGTTACGCTGGATGGTTCTTCAAAAGCATTAACGAGCAAAGCCAAAATTGCAGTAAGCATTGTTGTACCTACATGGCAATAAAGTAATTTTAAAAAGAGTAAGAATGCAATTGTATTGAAGTAAACCATGAGCAATGTATCAGAAAGAAAAACAAATGTTCTACAGTGAGTTTAATTTTCTGGTCCTCTAGACATTCTTTTAAAGTTCCTGATGTCATCAGTGAGTTAGGGCACTGCCCTTTCAATTCTGAATCTAAATGGTGGTATGAAAGTCTTCCCATTGTCCCTATGCCTTTAAGGATCCTTTAAGCAAGGTTCAGGACCATGCAACTGAATTACTTCCTTGCCACTTACTGTCTATATTATACATTGTTTAATATGGATTACAGGAATCATTCAATCTCCGAACAAATAGAACATCTCACCACTAACAGTGACCTCCAGACTTTCACTAGTGCAAAGCAAACATAATGCACTCGTAGTAGCAATGTGTGAGTTGTGGATATCATAATTTTGTAGAGTGTTATTGCCTCCCATCTGTTATTGCTCGTGTAATATTGATACAATGATCACACTAGGTTTCAGAAGCGGTGGAAGAAGGATGAAATGGATAGTGCAGTGTGCTTGTTTACTGTTGTTTTATATCTCTGATGGTTTTCACTTGCACTGAGCTGATATTATGAATCGGTTGGAAAAGACATTATTTCCTGCTGTTTCAGGTCTCAGCAGATCATAGCCATTCAGCACTTATGAAAATTGAGATTCTAACTAAGCAGACCGAGTGTGTTAACAAATTTTTTTTCAAATGGAAACCAAGAAGTAAGAACTTGTTCAAATGTCAATTTAAACATGAAGCATTGCAAGCTGCAAAATTGCAAACTCATTTAACATGATCATGAAAAAACTTCTTTAAAGTCACATGTAAAGTAACATTCCACAAAATAAGAAACATTCTTCTCAAAGTGAAGCTGAAAATAAGTGTTTAAATATTTAATACAATAATTTCCAATTCAGTACAAAATAATTTTGATAATACAGAATAAGCACTAGTTACCAGAAAAAAAAAGTTTGTTACATTACATTCAGGGTGTTACTGCAATCAATCAATCAAAAATGAAACATCATGTCTTACTGCTAGATACTATATAGAGGGGTCTTCTGCTTACTTTGGTGAATTTTTAAAATTTGGTCATTTTACACTTAACATTGAAGTTTTATGCTATTTATTTTCCTCATTTTTCAATTACTTTCTTTTCTCCTGTTAGGTCCCCTCAACATGGCTTCTAAATGGGAAGAGTGGATAGGTGGCTTGCTCTTGGGTTCTGTTTATGCTGGTCTGCTTATGGAGAGCAGGTGACTAATTTCTGGCACCTGCCTGGCATGCCTGAGTTTGGATCCCTGCTGAATGGAGGAATTATGTGTCCAAACCTAAAGCCCACAACAGTATAGTACAGTATGTTGTAGCAACAACACACCATGTAACTGTACCCCCTTTAATGGACCTTTTATGAAAATGTTAGTTATTAAAATGAAAATTCCCCTGCACCTAATACTATAAAATTGTTAAATTTGTGACCCGCCAAAATAGCGTGCTGCAAAAAAAAACTTGATAAAAATAAAAAATGCTATTCCTATAAGTAGAAACATTACCAATTCTGACATACTGTAGCAGTGAAGCACTTGTTAAAATAATGCAAATATCAGTTAAAACCAGGTAAACATACCATGGTGTGGCTATTTGTTGTGGATTGTGAACTACCAAGAAGGAAACAAAAAGTGGGGGGGGGGGGTGTTGGGAATTGTACTAGAGATATTCATTGGCTAAACCTTCTTTAATCTTTTTAATGTTTGAAATTTCCCTTGCATTTTATGGAAAATTTAATTGGAAGTAAATTAGGAAAGAATTGCAATTCAAACTGTCAAAAAGGCAAGAAAAGTGATAAATCACACAGGCTGTGAAAACAATGTGAGTGATTCAGTCAAAACCGGATGAGAAGTTGGCATGAGCTATAGAGATTTTAGTTTAAATGAACAAATAATTTTAACACTATTTGGATTTTGTTTTAGTTTCATTTCATATTTTGATGCAGCCCTTCTACTCATATAAAAATTTAGACAATCAGTAGTAAGACAAATAAATTATAGTTGAAAAGCTGGAAATTTTATTAATAGTTACAACGGGCAGATGTCATCAGAAAACTGTGGTTATGTACTTCAACTATCATGTCAAGTTCAAGAAATCTTAGACAAAACACAATATTGCTTCCTATATTTTGACAGCCTGATGAGATCTTTAAACATTTATTTAAGAAAAAATAAAGCAATGCCCAACCTCCATGAAATTTTCCATTCATTGATTTCACACTACCTTTAGATAGAAGTGGTGGCACAAGCCTGTTTCACATATTCAACATTGTAAATTGTTTAGTAATTCATGTTTAAATTAACAAGCCCATGATATGGTACCTGCTTATTTATGTGCTCGTGTATTTCTTAGAAACTTAGTAAATGAAGCACTAATCTATGCATTCAATAAAGAAATGCCTAACCCAAAATGGTCTTCTGAGAGAAAAGTGGATAAATATTTCAAGCAGAGGAAGATACAGGGCTATGGAGAGAGAGAAAAGGGCATTTTGATTAGTTTTGGATTACTCTAGCAGCAAGCCGGCACAGACCAATGGACCAATTTGCCTCGTTCTGTGCTGTAAACTTCTATGGTTCTAGGCTGTTTAAATAAAGAAATGTGCAGATGCCCAAGTGTACGCATCTGGATAAATATTAGTATCATACTACATTTAAAAAAAATAAGTGGGTGAATGAGCAGAAACCATAAGGCTACAGTGGACTGCACAAGTAATCCTTTATCTTCCCCCTCCTCAGAGGAAAGTCAATTTCTTGATGTTTCACAAGAAACCTTAGATATTGTTCATTGTTTCCATCTTCATCAAATTGTTCAAAACAACTGGTTGTTGTTTTGAACAATTTTTTTTAAACTGAGGAGGTGGACGATGAAACTTTGCAGTTCAGTACTTGGTAGGCTGCTATTAAACCCCCAAGGTTCTCTATGTGAAGTAGATACTAATATAATTTGTTCATGTTCGATCATACTTTATTGATGAAAATAATCTTTTGTCCCTTTTCCCCCTTTCACGGACAGGGAGAGTTGCATCGTTAATGTAAGTTTTTCTAAGCAGTTTTTTGTGAATTTGCCCTTATAAAGAGGCAGGATTGCTCCTGGGAAATGGAACAATTTTTCCATGTTGTACCCGGTATCAGTATCAAGTAGTCCCGGGTTAGGTAAAACATATAACAAATGCAAAGCACTTTCTTACATTAACCTGAAAACGTATCTCAACCTCAACTTTAGACGAATACCTCCTATAATTATAAGGCTTTCAGAGCCTATTTCTTAAATTCTTTCTGCATGTAGCATCTCTAATTGTGATTGGAAAATTAGTTCCAATTGTGCCAAACAGTTCTCTTGTGGATTACAGTCCACTGGGAACCATGCAGAGGCTCTGCAATCTTACACTTGGGACTCCTATCAACTATCAGGACAAGAAAACTTTTATTTCATTGATTTGGAGTGACCCATGGGTCTCAGAGTATGATTCTCTTGTCTCCTAGCCCTTTAATATACATTTATAATGTGTAAAACAGACATGGTCTACTCTTTCTTTGGATTTACCTAACAGTAACCTTCCATCAAAGAAAGAAAGACAGTTAATTATCCTACAAATGTCAGTCATTGCTTTTGTAGTGAAAATGTAGCTTTCATAAGGTAACAAAAATCATATTTTAAAAGTTTTACATGTGTACATTTTTTACATTGGATACAGTAAAAATCCAGAGAAAGATGAATGCACGTACGGTCCTGAATAAAGTCCTGCTGCTTGTTCAGATGGGAGCTGCATCCAGACTTTGTCTCCATGCGTTAATTCAAGAACTGAGCTCCCAGAAGCTTGGTCAAGGATCCCTTTCTTGTATTCATCATAAGTATACATTTGTGGCTCATTGTTCTTATATAATGCAACCCATACATTAGCACCTTTACAATGAATATGATATGAAAAATAGTAAATTCCTGGTATCTCACATGTAAAAATGCCAGTTTGTGGATTATAACTTTGTCTGCCATTATAAAGGATTTTATCAAACTTGACAGGAGAGCCTACTGGTGGAAAAGGTATTGTGAGTTTAGCAGTAAATGCTGGCATCTCTGGACTAATTCCTAAATGTTTCCCTTTTTTACTTGGTTGACTGATATATCCTTGTGGTGTCTTAATGCCGTCAATTGCTGGTCCCATCTCTGGAAGTTGAAACTGTCTTATATCTGGTTGAACAGTTGGTGGACCTGGAGGTCCAGGAGGTCCAGGAGGGCCAGGTGCTCCTGATATTCCATGAAGACCTTCTGGGCCAGGTTTTCCTGTTGGTCCAATATGTCCCGGAACTCCAGGTTTTCCTATGCCAGGTAACCCTGGTGGCCCTGGTAATCCTTTATCTCCTTTTGGTCCTGGAAGACCTGGAGGCCCTATTGGACCTCCTGGACCAGCAATCCCTGGTATTCCAGTAGGACCTTGGATACCTTTCTCTCCAGGAAACCCACCTTCCCCTTTTAATCCTGATAGTCCTGGTGGTCCAGGTAAACCAGGTGGGCCTTTATGTCCTACATCTCCTTTTGGTCCTATTGGTCCTGGCAAACCTCTTTGACCTGGTTGTCCTTCTTCACCAGGATATCCTGGTGCACCTGGCAATCCCTGTGCACCGGGTTCACCTTTTGGGCCTCGAGGACCTTGAGGGCCAGCTGGCCCATATTCTCCTTTTATTCCTGGAAAACCTAAACCACCTGGTGGCCCAATTTGCCCTGGAAGCCCTGGTGGTCCTCGTTCACCTTGAGGACCAGGGATTCCAGAAACACCAGCAGGCCCAGGTTCACCCTTGAGTCCCTGTACTCCTGGAAGCCCACCATGACCACGTTCACCTTTTAGCCCTGGAAACCCTGGTTTTACAACTCCTGGCATTCCTGGTGGCCCTGGTAAACCTGGGAGTCCTTTTTCACCTTTTCCACCTGGAAAACCTGGTTGACCAGGAAGTCCATCTAGACCGGGTTTTCCTACACCTGGCAATCCCGGGGGTCCTTGAGCACCCTGTGTTCCTGGCAAACCTTGAGGTCCTGGTTCACCTGGGTATCCTCCTTTACCTGGTGCTCCTGGAGCTCCTGGGAGACCATTGAAACCTAATTTTGATACACCTGGAAGTCCTGCAGGGCCTGGTTGTCCAGGTTGTCCTTGTGGGCCCTTTAATCCTGGTAATCCAGGTACACCTATTCCTTGTTGTCCCTTAGGTCCTGACAAACCTGGAAATCCTGGCAATCCTTTCTGTCCTGGCTCTCCTCTTGGCCCTTGTTTTCCTGGCAATCCTGGTCTACCTGGCTTTCCAAATCCAGGAAGACCTGAAGGACCTGGTGGTCCTTGTGGCCCTGGTGGTCCCATGGGCCCTTGTTCTCCCTTTGGTCCCATGCCACCTTTCTGACCTGGCAATCCCATCCCTCCTGGTTTACCTGCTATTCCTGGCATTCCAGGCTTCCCAACACTTGGAAAACCTGGCTGACCTGGCAGACCTGGTTTTCCCGCTGGTCCTTGAAGACCACGACCTGGTATTCCTGGTAGTCCAGGTGGTCCTGTTGGCCCTCTTGCACCAGGCTCCCCTGGTGGACCTTTTTCACCTTTCAATGCACTTGGAAATGTTGGTATCATTTCTGGAAAAGAAAAAGAATTAAAATATAGATGTTTGAATATAATATTTGCCTCTGCTGACTATGTAGCCAATAGATTGAATAGTTATGAAAATATTTCATCTTTTAATATCATTTAAGTTCAGGTGAAATGTTTGAAAACCTCTTGAAAGAAAACATAAATTGAAATGTACATTATTTAAATTTATCAAAACAACCACTTCTATCTGTCTATATAGATTATTACAAATCTTATGTCTGTGTATACCTCCTGTCCACAAAACCTTACTTTATGTTGTTACACTTTTGTGTCAACTTTTCCATTATACATTCCTAAGTCTACATTTATAATAGAAAATCCCTATGTAAACTGGCTCCTGAAACTGTGTAATTACAAGCTCTGGTCACTAGATAGCACTTTATTACCCTTTTCTCCACAGATTGTGCAATGTGTTCTGAAAATATTTCATTCACTATTTCTAGAGAACAAATTTCAAAAGCTTTATTCAGGTAAAGTTACTTGATTTTTTTTTTGAAAAAACAGAGCAGGAGTGTGTGTGCAAGAGAGTGAGCGAGTGAGAGAGAAATTGACAGTGTACTGTTTATACATGTAGCTTTTGTTTTATAGAATCATGGAATGGTTACAGCACAGAAGGAGGCCATTTGGCCTGTCCAGCCCGTGCCAGCTCTTTGTGAGAGCAATGCAGTTAGTCCCATTTTGTGTTCTAGAAAGTTCTCTCAAAAAATATAACAATGTACAATAAATGCTGCCAGAACTGAAGTTAACAAGACTATTGCTACTGATTCTGCTATTCAATGAGAAGAGTACAAATATATATTATAACATTATGGCAACTATTACCCTCATCCTACATGTTTTATGTTATCAAAATCTTCACATCGTCTGTCGTATTAAAGCACTCAAACTCCCAAAAATACCAAATCGGCTCCAGAATGTACAGCACACTGCACGTAATTAATCACCCAATATAACCCTTCAACACAGCTGCGCCATAATCTATTGACCAACAGACTGCTTAAAGCTAGTCCTGACTAACAAAATAACAAAAATGCTTTGGCACAAAGCTATCCCTCATAGCATCTGTTATAAATGTCTATTTTCTAATACCAACAGTATAACTACCTAAGGTAGTTTAACATTGCCAAAAGTATCACACAGAACTTTACCACATTCAAAACCCTCACAATCTATGGAAAACCACTGAAATGACAGTGTATACAGCCTACAGCACTAAGCTACCCTGTACCGCAATACACCAAAATAACTATCATTAAACCTTTTGTACACAGCCTATCAGAACTAAAAGTGGCTGCACTCCACCTTTTTTGCAGTGAATCTGCCATAACTTTTAGTGACTGAACTATGGAATCTCATCAATAGAACTAAAACCACTTCACTTACCTTGCAAAAACCAATATTCTCAACCCATTTGATATTATGTCTCCCCCACACCATAGTTTACAATAGCACATATATAATTATATAAATATCAACACGCACTCTGAAAACTCAAATCTACTAAAGCCAGCCCAAAACTAGTGCAAAACTCAGGATTACCTAAAATATGTGAACCACTGCAGTGGTAGATTTATTCAATCAGTACAAAACTACTTTACACTTTTAATGTGAAACGACAATTATATATTAGCCAGTATGACAGCATACTGCCAAAGTGTTAATATATCACTAATAAATCAACATTTGCACAAACACAAAATTAAGCAGATTGTGCTGAAAGGTAGAAAAGTGAACGACTGTGTGTTACAGATTTTTGGTTGCAAAAAACAGGAAAAGATAATCAGCTAGCCTAAGCAGAGTTTGTTCCTTTTAGATCTGAATGCCAGAAATACTTTAAAATCTCCACTTTGAAGCTAGAGTATGCTGAACCTAATGCATTTTATATGCTTCAGACTGAATGACCATAACCCAATGTGTAATACAGCAACCTTCATATTTAAAGCTACTGCTATATTGGTATTGTTTCATTTCAGATTGCAGGAGATGTATCTGTGAGCCACCCAATCCCATGGGTTTCCCGCCCGGCGAGGTAGGTTAAAATTACCCCCAAAGTGTCTGTTCAGACCACACTAAAAAAGAAATACGAAATATAAGAAAAAAATACAAACTGGCATTCCAATACTAGATGTTACAGTGCAGTGGAAGAGGGCAAATCATACAGCACATTGCATTAGTGTACCCAACAATCTGTGCTGCATATTGCACACGTGAATTCTCCAGTATGATCGATCCATCTTTTGGATGGGCCATAAGCAGGAGTCACAGAATGGATGTTAGACAGTTTTACACAGGGGAAATGTGGAAGACTAGGACCAAGCAAGGTCTTGTAGCAACTAATTATAGAGTGGCATACACAAAGGTTATTTGCTTGGCCTTTCAATCATCCAACAGTGTGTGGCATAGGACAATCAATAAAAATAGGAGAGTATTAAGAAGGAATTAAATTGTTGTTCAATGCCGCGCTGATACTGCACATCATTTGGGCTCTTAGTTAGATAAAATTATGGTGCTTCTCTTTGATTAGGAAATTTAGAATTAGATATAGGATTTATTTTTATATAGATGATTTACTTTGAGAGACATAAAATATCCTTTGTAGCTATTATTTTCCTTTACTCCACAGTGTAAAGTTATTTCCTATAGTATCAGAATAGATAAAGAAAAAAAGGAGTCAAAGAAAAAGAGTTGGACTAGAGCTTTAAGTGGGGAAGAAACGGGTTTTACCCTAAATTAATTAGTTGGAAAACCATCTGGATTTTTGAGTAGCTGAGACTTTCCGGGAATTTCCTCGAGGGTTCTCCTGAGAGGGTGGCCATGAATATGAGTAGGAGAATTTATATGGACGGAGAGGTCTAGAGAAGATGGGAGATCGGTGGATTCAAAGGAGAGAGTGCAAGGGAAGCTGAAATTAAATTTGAAATTACCAAAGATGAGGATACGTTCAGTGCAGAGGAGAGGGAGAATGTCTCGGTAGGAAATTTGAAGTGGGGTTTGAGGGTTGCAATGAGGATTTTAAAAGCGAAGTGAAATAGTTGGAACAAGGCAAAGCTCTCAAAGGAGGAGAAAGTACCAGAAGAGTATGGGGGAGAGACCAAGGTGTGGTTTGGTGATAAGTGCCACACTGCCACTGTGGCACTTTGGGTGGGGCAGATGGTGGAAAGTATAGCCAGGCGGGGAGGCTTCAGTAAGGGACAAAGAGTTGCCACCCATGAGCCAAGTTTCAGTCAAAGCCATGATGTCAATTCAGACATTCATGATAAGGTTGTGGATGGCAAGGACCTTGTTCGTGAGTAAATGGACTTTCTGGAGGGAGATGCAGAGAGTGGGGGAGATTGTTGGTTTGCTGGCAGAGTCCAGGGGGGTAGTGGTGGATGGGGAGAAGGTTGGTGAGGTTAGCCCCCAGCAGATGCACTGGGTGGTAAGATCAGTGAGAGTGGGGCAGTTAGGGTTGCTGCTTGTAAGGAGGCATTGACGTGTGCCTTGATGGACTCTTCAGAAAATGCCGAGGCACACGGTAGCTTTGTGGGCTTATCCAAGGGGGAATTCAAGCTTGGACCGGTGGCAGGGGACATGGAAGGCAGAGGGCTGTGTAGGCAGGCAAAGTACCCAAGAGGGGAGAAAACAAGTACATGACTTCTAAGAACAGATACACATGCAGGTACTAGACTGCAGGGGCAAACACTTACACACAGCACCGATATTTACCTTTTGTTGGGAGCTTCCAGTGGGACCTTTTAAGGACTGCTGGTCAGGCCACAACTAGATCAGGAAAACCTGAGTGGAGCATGCCCCAGTCAGCACTGATGAATTTCCAGGAGGGGTCCTGTTTAAGGCAGTCACCAGGGATGCCTGAATATTGTCTGACCCAAAATGGGGTTGGATGTCTTTCAGGCCTCCTTGGGGCACAGGACATAGCCCTGCAAAATTGGACCTCCCCCATCCCCCTTCAATTTGACACCCAAAAAATGGGAGCAACAGGGTTCAATTTCACACCTCAGACTCAGGTATCAGACATGCATACAAGTGTTCTTTATTACCCTTACATCAATTGTGTTTCTTCTCCATCCATTGTTTTATTGCTATAATCTATTTACTGGACTCCATAGAAAGGCCAAAAATGCATTCATATTAATGGAACGGATGGACTGGGATGGTGGAGGCATATGTCTGTAATATATACAAGCTGTTTGCAGGCTACTTTTCTGCCAGTTTCCTTTGAGTCCTAAGTAATTGCTGCATTAGCAGAGACTGGAAACATAAATATAGAGCTGTAAACAGCCAGTTAATATTACAAATATACTGAGCTTAGTAATGTGAAGTAGACACACAGCGAGGAGAATCCCTTCACACTAGATCGGGGGTGTCAAACGTACGGTCTGCGGGCTGAATCCAACCCACGGAACCATTTCATCTGGCCAGCACGCTGACCATCCTTGTCCACTGGAAATATTTGATTCTGGACAGAAAGCGCTGATTGGCTGCATTTCCCAATTGGCATTGAAAGTCTGGTCCTTTTAAATTGGGCACAAAATGTTCATCACCTGGTGCTGTGATGTGAAATTCTGCAGATGTGCTGATTGACTGAAGGCCGGTCTTTTTAAATAGGGCTGCGGATTCTTCATTTCCCTTTCACCATGTGGTCAGTGGCTTCTCCTTGCTATTGCTGAATTGTGTTCCAGGTGAGTGTGTTTTAGAGTAGTTTTTGCAGACTTGGTGCTTTTCACAGACTCGGGACTGACTTACCATTGTAAAAAAAAATAAAGTTTATCGATGCATTAATTTCTATTGTTAATGCTTAATGAAGAAAATGTACTACTTGAGTTGCTTAATGTGACAGGATTTTTTTTCTCCAAGAATCTTGATTTCTTTATTTATTCAATGTCTTGAAACATTGACCCCTGATTTTTAAGTTCTGTAGTGACAAGTGGCCGTTGAACTTACTCAACAGAAGGAGCGCAACCAAGTAGTGACAGAATACCACGACAACATTCGCACCTTTGAGGTGAAGTTTCAGCTGTGGGAGAAGCAAATTTCCCAGAGTAACTTGGCACATTTTTTCATGTTGAAATCAGTACGTGACACTGTTGGAACTCAATGCGATGGCACTACAGAAAGGGACATGGGTAAAATTGCTGAACTGAGAAAGGAGTTTCAAGAACGATTCTCTGACTTCAGGAACCATAGAGAGTTTACAATTTTCAGCATACCATTTTTTGTCAATGTGCATGATGTACCAGAGGAACTCCAATGGAAGTTATTGAACTACAGTGCGACATTCTGTTGAAGGACAGGTTTTCTGATATTGGTGTTGCCTCAGCTCGTCTGCTGCTGAAACCCTCATCCGTGACTTTCTTACCTCTAGACTCGACTATTCCAATGCTCTCCTGACCGGCCTCCCACCTTGCACTCTCTGTAAACCTGAGCTCATCCAAAACTCTGCTGCCCATATCCTAACTCGCACCAAGTCCCGTTCACCCAACACCCCTGTGTTCGCTGACCTACGTTGGCTCCAGGTCCGGCAACACCTCAATTTTTAAAATTCTCATCTTTGTTTTCAAATCCCTCCATGGCCTCACCTCTCCCTATCTCTGTGACCTCGTCCAGCCCTACAACCCTCCGAGATCTCTGTGTTCCTCCAATTCTGGCCTCATGCGCATCCCTGATTTTCATTGCTCCACCATTGCTGGCCATGCCTTCAGTTGCCTAAGTCCTATGCTCTGGAATTCCCTCCTTAAACCTCTCCTCCTTTTAAGACGCTCTTTAAAACCTACCTCTTTGACCAAGCTTTTGGTCACCTGTCCTAATATCTCCTTATGTGGCTCATGTCAAATTTTGTTTGATAATCGCTCCTGTGAAGTGCCTTGGGACGTTTTACTACGTTAAAGGCGCTATATAAATGCCAGTTGTTGTTACCAAGTTTTATCAATAACGGGCACCAAATTATCCTGAGGTCCTTTTCATCAAGAATTCCACGTACATGTGTGAATAAGTATTCTCCATCATGAATGTCAACTAGTCTAAACTACATATCGAGTTCAAGTTTGTGACACAAACTTGAACTCTGTGCTCAAGATTGCCACAGCCCAGTCTTTTGCTCCAAATGTTGATGCAGTGGTTCAAGCCAAGAGGTGCCAGGTATCAGGGAGCAGCAGTGGTAGTAAAAAAACTTCCACTTTATATAAGCACCTAACATGATCTCAGGAGGTGCCAGAACACTTTACAGGCAGTGAAGTACTTTTGAAGTGTAATCACTATTGCAATGTAGGAAATAAAATCTAAATTTAAGTAAGTACCAATATGTTTTATCTTTATGTATTTCTATTTTAATAACTTTTGCTGAATGTGACCCACGCTAAGTGCCACGGTGTTGGATCAGGCTCACCACATAAAATGAGTTTGACATCCCTGCACTCGATCATCTCAATGTGTCTGCTGCATTAACTAGATGTTCTCATGGTTCCCTAAATACACAGTTCTGACACAAAGCAATAAAGGGATAAGAAACTAGTTACACATGATTGATGTGGGGGTAATCATACATCATTCCCTACACTAAAGTCCAACCTTATTCCTTTCTCTTGTTATCCTGAAGGCACTAGCCTACATATACTAAGGTACACTCTGTGAGCAGTGGTTATCCTCCAGTACTTCACCCAATTCCCAAGCGATCACTTCATGATGGGAGAGTTAATGTACTAAAAGAATGAGCTTCGATGGGATGGGCTGAATGGCCTTTTCGCAACCTTATCTTTTCTGTTCCTATGTTTGACCGTAGACACTGAGAGACATGAGGGTGGGGGGGCTATTCAACTATGGAGGGATGTCACAGTGAACCCATTTTGACCTCTCTTCACCTTTGTATGACACTGGATAGTGATCAGGAGTAGGAAACCTGGTCAATTTTTCCCTCTGCCTCAAAGCACTTGTAGCACTTCAGTTGCTATTCTGGCTGAGAACCAAGATCAAACCAAGAACTTTCACAGCTGGTGTGGCTCAGCTACTAACTGCCATACCTAGCTGAACCATCGGGTGGAACCACTGGAACTCTTTCATCTCTTTGAACGTAAGTGAATTCTGGCACTGACAAGACTCGAGGAATTATTTTTCACAGGAGAATGATTTTTCCCAGCCCAGAGGGGTTATGTTTCAACTACTAAAACTACAATATGTTTCTTATTTTAAAAGAAAACTGTCTTAACCAAATTGAATTTAACAATATAAGTACTTCACAGTGCTTTGATGTTTCTACAATTTGTAGTAAAATCCCCTGATTGACAGAGCCAGATTGCAATGGTTTTGTTTCTATTACCAATTGCACTTTAAAAAAAATTAAACAAAACCCCGACTGAATGTTCGAACATTAGGAATTTCCTTGAACTGTTTCCTAATGAAATGTTAATTTACTGTAGTAAAGTATGCCCTCAGAAATCTGCAACAATTGTATGGATGTTATTGGGATTTGGAAGCAGTTCAGATATGTATGTAACCAGCTCAAGAGCTTTCATGTTGAGTGTGCCTCTATTTTAAATGTCTGTTCCAATGCATTTTTTTCTAAGAAAACTGCTGTTTGGTTTAGCCTTTTACAATGAGAACTGAGCAAACTGATTCATCGCAGGTGTGTGTGTTCCTTTTCAAGGTCTACACAGCGAAAACCTTTTATGAGGCAAATGGGACTATTTCTTAGGGCGATGGTGCAGCTACACATATATCTTAATACACTGTGCTGCCTTTGTGCTATTGCCCTCAAAGTGGTATTTTATTCAGGTCAAGATGTCATCTTGTACTTCTGAATAAACATGCACAATCTAATTATCTGGCCTTTCTTTGGACATCAATACACCAGTTTCATCAAAGCATTCAAGAGGAAATGGTCTCATGCAGCACACCAAAATTAATGAGGTCACTTTTTCTTCTGATTGCCAGAGCACTAATTAAATCACCTTTTTTTAAAAGCTTGTGCTTAGCCCAGCTCAAGAGCAGTTTTGTAGCAATGTTCAACTTGAATTGACTTCAGTCCATGACTGAATAATTCTATACACACCATCTGGGTGGAGCAGACCTGATGGGCTGAATGGCCTTTTCTCACTTTTGTTCGTGTGAATGCCACTCAGAGGTAGAGTAATGGGTTTTGGGGGGAGGGGGGCTGGGATCAGAGTTTCCTCTAAAATTAATTCAGGGTCCAGAGGTGGTGCCTTAGCTACCCTGTTAATGTTCTCCATCTCCTTTTTGCAATGCTGGTGTACATTCTGCATGTTATCACTCATGGGGCGGGGTCAGGGAAAACACAGCTTCACCTTTGCACTCTGAAGAATTAACTATGAAATGAACACCAAAATGAATGTCAAAAATGAAAGAGAACTGGTCCCTAAGTGATCTAGTATGTATTTCTTTCATCACATTGGCCAGCTGTCATAACTGTGGCAACACCTTCCATGTTTACACACTTGTCCAACCAACGTTGTAATAAGGTGAATTACTATACTGAGGTGTGCAATATTAAGACAAGTTAGCAAGGTGCAATCCCGAATTGGAGTCTTGCTAGACAGGAGTCAGAGATAGAGCTATAAAATTATTCTCCAATCTGCACTCCTGTCTAGTGATGTTCTGCTCTGAGTGCAGCCTGACTGAATTTCCCCCTTAGTTGTCAGTTTGGCTCAATTGGTAGCACTCTTGCTTCTGAATCAGAGGTGGTGAATACAAGCTCCATCCTAAGACTTGAGCATACAATCTAGGCTGACATTTGTACTAAGGGAGTGCTGCATTGTCAAGGTGCCATCTTTCAGATAAGACTTTAAACTGAGGCCCTTTCTGCCTGTTGTGGTGGAACTAAGCTCTATTCCTCTTAATTCAAAATTGATTAATACAAATTATTGGATAATTTTTTGTTTGTAGTGCAAATATGACTTTGAATTATCGGGAGTAGACTGTGAAAGATCCCATGGCACTGTTCAATGATCAGCTGGGAGTTTTCCCAGTGTGCTACCCAATATTCATATTCAAACAACACCACCAAAACAGATTAACTATTGATTCATCACATTTGTTGTTTGCGGGACCGTCTCTGCCCAAATTGGCTGCTGCGTCTGCCTACACATTTCTCACGCAATTCTTTGCCTGTGAGAAGCTTTGGGTCGTTCTGAGAATATGAAAGGTGCTATGTAATTGTAAGTTTTTTTTTCTAGTCTCCTAGAACAGAATCATCTGATATACAGATTGAATAATACACTGTCCCCTCCAGTACCTCACCATGGAACCAGCCAACTCCTGCCCTCACCTGGTGTCCACACATAGTTGCTGGACGGCAATCAGGAATCTTAATTGACTTCCCCACTCTGAGGCCAATTTTAGAGCTGCTTACTGTCATCCCGGCTGAGACTGGCTAACTTACCATAGACTAGAACTTTCCTAGCCTGCATGATATATGTAAGATTATATATGTAAAATAAAATCTCTCTGTTTTCTACTTTTTTTTTTAAACTGTTTCTTTTCCTCTCCCCATTATTTTACATGCATCTTATAAACTGTTTCTTGAATGACTTTCAGAATAAGTAAAGTTGGTTGGTCCACATGTTTTAATTGCTTCGTTAAGGTATCTCAATGCCAAGGATGAGGCCACGGAGAACTATGAACACTCATTGCTTGTAAGATGGTCTTCAGCTCCTGCTGGTTACAAATTATGCATTTTCAGGGAGGAAGCCTTTGAGTCTCTTTTACTCTTATTTAATCCTGTACTTTCCTGTTAGCATTAGCTGGAGGGAGAATGCTGAGAAACTGATAGTGGGCCCAAGAATTATCCATTTGGCAGTAAGAGATGCAAGTGTTACAAAGCTGTAGTTCTATCCAAGGATTATGTCCTAAACCACAAGACTAAATTACAATTCTGAATCATGCATTCCCAGACACTGCTTTCATTATTTGTAACAGATACAGTCTTCAGGTTACATTTTGTATTCCTGTTTTGCCATTTACATCATAGAGTTGTTGTCTGGTTTTGTATAAGAACGTAAAATGTTTTAAGAACAGGAAAACAATTCTTCTTTGATAAATCTCAAATCCATCTTCTCACTCTATCTCTAAATCCCCTCTTTCTCCAGAAACACATTTAGCTGTCTCTTGAACAAATTTTATTGCTTACATTAATGGCCTTCCCTAGTAATTTATTCCACAAGCCTATAATCTTTAGTGTAAAAAGGTTTCAGCTGATTTCCCTTCTTAATTCCAATTTCCTAATTTTTAACTTGAGTCCCCTGCTATTTGAACCTTTTGCCATAGTCGGAGTGATCAATTTTCCTGGGCAAACTTGGAAAGTTTAATTCGGTTACCTCAAAGTCTTTTCTCTTTTCTGAAGTGAACAATTTGTCTATCTAGCCCAATATATTATTGGAGTAAAACACTGCCCTACATTGGAATAGTATTAAAATGATAAAATAAATTCAGATTTTGATAAATATAAAAAGAAAAGGATGAATGCTGGAAAATTGACATAAGAGTAGAAAATGCAGGAGAGACACAGCAAGTGTCAACTTAGCTCAGTTGGTAGCACTCTCTCCTTTGAATCAGAAGGCTGTGGATTAAGGCCCATTCCATGATTTAAACATAATCTAGACTGTTAATCCTTGCCAGTACAAGGAGTGCTGCATTGTCGGAAGTGCTGTCCTTTAGATGAGATGTTAATTCAAAGCCCTATCAACCTATTCCAGTGGTTTGAATGAACATTAATAATCCCACAGCATTATTTGAAGAGGAGCACGGAATTCTCCTGTTGTTCTGGACAACATTCCTCCCTCAATCAAAACCACCAAAAACAGATTAATCCCTGTTTATAGGCAAAGTGGCAATTATTCTCATCTACTTAACAATAGTCCCTGCATTCAAAGTAATTAATTGAATGTGAAACACTTTATGGTGTTTCTGAGAAATATGATTGTGTGCCGTATAAATGCAAGTGTTTCTTCAGCACCTTGGTCAGTACATGAAAGAGACAAAACAAATTAGCATTTGTTTGCAACCCTTCATCAAAAATGATTTTAAATGAAGAATTCATTAGAAACTTTCAGCTCCCAGCAACTGAAAGAGTTTGCAGGAAGTCACATTTGCCCAGTCTGTAATTTTCCGCAATACACCCCCTACGATCCCCACTCACCACTGGGAGTATGGAATCAGCCCTATTTATCTATCATTCTCTTTCAATGATATGACTTGCTGTAAGTATCGTGTATTTTTATTTCTTATTTTAATAGTCTATAATCAGATAAAAATAATGGGCAGCATTTGAAAATCATTTATTTACTATATTTTCATCTGATCATTTAAAAAAAAATATATATATAATAAAAACATTATGTATTTGTTACACTTCAGATATCATACATTGTCTAATGAAAATTTCTGTGTTACACTTCATTTTAAAAAGTAAGAAGAAACCGAGGTAGACTTTCCGAAAAATTCTCCAAGAACACCAGAGCCACAATGGTTGCAGGCTGTTAGTTCCCACAAACAAAGCCAGTATTCTGAACTCCAGCCTCAATAACAATTAACCTTTGAATACATTCACCCAATGTATACTGAACAGTAATTAGACTTTTCAGCTTTAAAACAACACTCTCCTATACATTAGGAACACAATACTAATATTATGCTTTATCTGCTATAATGTTTCTGTCCTTCCAAAACAGCACATTCATTGACTTACTATGAGCAACGCCACACCATGCTAGTTAATAAAATCAGTACATCTGGCACATATTTCCTGTCTTTTATGTGTCTCTGTCACACTTCATGTATTACACTGCAAATGTATGTGTTATCCATTTTTGTTTTAAGTGTGAAGAAACAAAGACAGTCATTTTGAATGTACAAATTCACTCAGCAATTGAAAATACCTTAACTGATACTGGAACCATTAAAGGCTGTGATCCTGTCTGATTTTACCAATCACATTTAAAGAAAGAAAGAAAGACAGAAAGCCAGGGTTCTGACTTGTAGCCTCAAAAGCAGTTAAACCCTGACCTCGCCTAATATTTATTTAATGACCACTAAATGTTTTGTGCCCTTACAGGAATGCAGCACCACTTTAACACCAGAAGGGCAGGAATGTTATACTGAGATTGTAAATTACAGTATAATGCTCCTCTCCTTATAGTAGAATATATTCGACTTCCCATGAGGAATGCTAGTGTGTATATATAAAACAAGCTCTCGAATTCCTGCTGCTAATGGAGCTATTCAAAGTTTTAAAAGACAACAGTTTTCGACTGTATTACGTGAGGCTGTTGACATTGTATTTCTATGGGGCATTTGTTCTGTTCGCTGAGCCTGAACATATTCTTTCAATAATGCACAAGAAGCCAAGTCTCCCCATAATGTTAATTTATAAGCTGGTGCTGATGTTTTTATTGGCACTTTCACTGACAACTTAGGTGTTTTTAATAACCGACAAAAACAGCACACGCACTCTTTGCCTCATTTTTTTCCAATCCATTTTCCTCTCTTTTGAGAACAGATTGCTTGATCCAGTGCCTGTGTTCTTCAGCTGCTGTCTGGTTTGGGTTATGTGATTATATATGTTTCGTCTGCCATATTTTCCTGTGCCTCACACATGTCTACTATTTAATTTCATTTAAACACTAATATACAGCTATGGATCTCAGGTATCTGTGGAATGTGATGTGCAGTCAATAGACTAGAGTCATACTGCCAACTGCGCATCAATGCAGGTTGCACTGAAGTCAGTCAAAAAAGAGCTCTGTGCGTGTGTGCTTAGACACAGCTCCCCTCCCCAAAAGCATAACTGTACTGTTAGAAATGGCTGAAATAGTATTATTTAGTTCTCATGATACAGCACTAAAAGTGTAAAAGTTGTTCAATATTAGGATAAATTACTAATGATTTTTTAATTTGTTCTTGAGATGTGGGCAACAGTGGCAAGGCTGCATTTATTGCCCATCGTAAGTTGCCCTGAGAAGGTGGCCATGGGCCGCCTTGAACTGCTGCAGTCCTAGTGGAAATGTGCTCCTACAATGGTGTTAGATATGGAATTCCAGGATTCTAACCCAGTAACGATGAAGAACAATGATGTATGATTGTTAAGACTTGGAGAGGAACATGGATGTGATGGTGTTCCCACAACATTGCTGCTCTTGTCCTTCTTAGTAGTAAAGATTGCAGGGGAGCGAGGAACTGTCAAAGTAACCTTGGTGAGTTGCTGCAGTGCACCCTGCAGATTTGTACATACTGCAGTCACAGTGTACCGGTGATGGAGGGAGTGAATATTGAGTCCAGTAGCAGGGGAACCTTATCAGGTCAACTGCTCTATCCTGGTTGGAGTTGACCTTCTTGACCATTGTTGCAGCTGCACTCACCCAGGTGACTGGTGAGTATTTAATCATACTCTGGACTTGAGCCTTGGAGTTGATGGAGAGGCTTTGAGGATCAGGAGGTGATCCACTCATCACAGAGAACCCAGTTTCTGCTCTGCTCTTGTAGCCATGATGTTGATATGGCTGGTCCAGTTCAGCTTCTTGTCAATGATGGCTCCCCAAGATGTTGCTGGTATATGAGTCAGCAATGGTGGTGTCACTGAATTTGAAGGGGAGATGGCTGGGCTTTTTCTTGTTCAAGATGGTCATTACCTAGCACTAAGGTGGTGAAAATGTTACTTGCCACTTGTTAGCCTAAGTCTGGATGTTATCCAGGTCTTGCTGTAGGTTGGCATGGGCTGCTTCATTGTCAGAAGAGTGGAGCTGACCACTGTGGAATCATCAATGAGCAGCTCACTCCTGACCTTATGATGAAGATAGTGCGGTTGATGTGTATACGGACTTTCAAAAGAAGTTTGATAAAGTACCACATGTAGACTTCTTTGCAAAATTCAAGCCCATGGGAGTAAAGGGACAGTGGCAGCATGGATACGAAATTGGCTAAGGGACAGAAAGCAGAGAGTAGTGGTGAATGGTTATTTTTCAGACTGGAGGGAAGTATACAGTGGTGTCCCCCAGGGTTCAGTATTAGGATCACTGCTCTTTTTGATCTATGTTAAAGACCTGGACTTGGGTATACAGGGTATAATTTCAAAGTTTGCAGATGACACGAAACTTGGAAATGTAATAAACAGTGAGGAGGAAAGGAACAGAATTCAGGAGGACATAGATAGACTAGTGAAATGGGCAGACACATGGCAGATGAAATTTAATGCAGAGAAGTGTGAAGTGATGCATTTTGGTGGGAAGAATGAGGAGGGACAATATAAACGAAACGGTACAATTTTAAAGGAGGTGCACATACACAAATCTTTGAAGGCAGCAGGACAAGTTGAGAAGGCTGTTAAAAAAGTATATGGGATCCTTGGCTTTATAAACAGAGGCATAGAGTACAAAAGCAAGGAAGTTATGCTAAACCTTTATAAATCACTGGTTAGGCCCCAGCTGGAGTACTGTGTTCAATTCTGGGCACCATACTTTAGGAAGGATGTCAAGGCCTTTGAGAGGGTGCAGAGAAGATTGACTAGAATGGTACCAGGGATGCAGGACCTCAGTTCCATGGAGAGACTAGAGAAACAGGGGTTGTTCTCCTTAGAGCAGAGAAGGTTAGGGGAAGATTTAATAGGTGTTCAAAATCATGAAGGGTTTGATAGAGTAAATAAGGAGGCATTATTTCCAGTGGCAGATAGGTAGGTAATCAGAGGAACAGATTTAAGGTAAAAGAACCAGAGGCGAGATGAGGAGAATTTTTTTTACGCAGCAAGTTGCTGTGATCGTCAATGCACTGCTAAAAGAATGGTGGAAGCAGATTCAATAATAACTTTCAAAAGGGAATTGGATAAATTCTTAGAATCATAGAATGGTTACAACACAGAAGGAGGCCATTCAGCCCATCGAGCCCATGCCGGAAGGGGAAAAATGAAACTTAAGGGGAAAAATTTGTGGGGCTATGGGGAAAGGGCAGCTCGGTAGATATGGGATTAATTGGCCTCCGACAACCACAACTATCTTCCTTTGGGCTCAGGTATGACTCCAGCAACTAAAGGATTTTCCCTTTGATTCCTACTGACTTCAGTTTTGTTAGGGCTCAGTTTGCCATATTCAGTTGAACGTTGCCTTGATGTCAATGGTAGCTACTCTTGCCTCTCCTTTGGCTTTCCACCTTGCATCCATATCTGGATCAAGGCTGTGATGGAGTTTGCAGCTAAGTGGTCCTTACGGAACCTGAACTGAATATCATTTAGCAGATTACTGGTGAGTAGGTGTTGCTTGATGGCACTATTGATGACTTCTATCATTTTATATGATATAATTCCCCCCAAATTTCAATATTACATTGAAGCTTCTAGCTGTTTCAGGCAGGAGTTTCCTGTCCCTGATTCTGTGCAACACCAAATGTGCATTGCAATGGTCTGTGTTAGAATTAAGCAATCTGTACAATTGCACAGAGCTACTGAGGGGTTCCGAGCAGAACCATGAAAAGACACCTAGAGAATGGTAATAGCTGATCCCTGATCATTTTGTCAACTATTTTTATATTGCCTATGGCAAACATGCCTTTTCATGATTCATACGTGTGTGGATTTGACACCAGATTAAGTAGGTACTGTTTAGTTTCTTGATCTAGTAAAATATAGGGGTCCAAAACCGAACCTTTGTACGAGGGCACCCACAAGGCAAATGACGCTCCTGCTGCCAATGTCAGTGTGGTAGATTTTCAACTTGCCACCTGGGTGTAAACCTGATGTTGCAGATCGGCTGTCCGTTCTAGAAGCTGACCGACTTTCATTTCCATTGGCAACAAGTTGAAAATCTAACCCAGTGAGTGCAAGGACGGAACAATAGGGTGAAAATACTAGACAAAATGGTAGAAAGACTTTTTAAAATTTTGAGTACGGAAAGGATTTGTCGAAAACAATCTAAACATTATTTAGACTATTTGAAGTCTTACGTCAGAGCAGACATGCTGTATCTGCACTTAAAAAAAGCTACTGTTTGTCTTCGTGAAAAAAATGTTTGGCAAACCTCTTTGGGAGAACCCCCAAACAACCATGCATCATTCTATCACAGTAGTCTAGCATGCAAGGCTCGTGATGATGTGTTCTGACATGATTTATATGGTTACACTGTATAACAAAAAAAGGCTTCACAACTACTTTTTTCATGAAGTGCCTCTTTACAATTATTTCCTGGCACTTAGAGGGGAAAATACCAGTTTGCCCGCCTCCCTCCAGTCAACGCAACAGAAAGAAAAACCTTCTGCATTTAGTTTAATTATAATGGACAATTGCTTTGGCACCATTATGGAGTAAAGTTTCACTGTGTAGTGGAAGTGTGAGGTTATTCACTTTGGTAGGAAGAATAGAAAAACAGAATATTTTTTAAATGGTGAGAAACTATTAAATGTTGGTGTCCTGGTACAAGAAACACAAAAAGTTAGTATTCAGCTACAGCAGGCAATTAGAAAAGCAAATGGCATATTCGTCTTTATTGCAATGGGGTTGGAGTACAAGAGTAAGGAAGTCTTACTATTGTACAGAGCTTTGGTGAGACCTCACCTGGAGTACTGCGTACAGTTTTGGTCTCCTTATCTAAGGAAGGATATACCAGTGGTCCAACTAAGATTCGCTAGATTAATTCCTGGAGAGAGGGTTGCCCTAAGAGGAGAGGTTGAGTAGAATGGGCCTATACTCTCTGGAGTTTAGAAGAATGAGAGGTGATCTCATTGAAACATATAAGATTCTGAGGGGGCTTGACAGGGTAGATGCTGAGAGGTCATTTCCCCTGGTTGGAGAGTCTAGAACTAGGGGGCATAGTCACAGGATAAGGGGTCGGCCATTTAAGACTGAGATAAGGAGGAATTTCTTCACTGAGGGTTGTGAATCCTTGAAATTCTCTACCCCAGAGGGCTGTGGATGCTGAGTCGTTGAGAATATTCAAGGCTGAGATAGATAGATTTTTGGACTGTAGGGGAATCAAGGGATATGGGGATCGGGCAGGAAAGTGAAGTTGAGATTGAAGATCAGCCACGATCTGATTGAATGGCGGAACAGGCTCAAGGGGTCATATAGCCTATTCCTGCTCCTATTTCTTATGTTCTTATGTGTAATGTATAGGAGGCAGAGGAAGTCTAGTGTACAGCACTGTATATTCTTGATTTGGGGATCCTAGTTCTACACCAAACACCACAGGGTAAATTTTTGTTTTCAACTCCTGGGCAGTAATCTAATGGAGCAGATCAGCTGCCTGTTCGTGAACCTGCCCGATTTTCATTCCATTGAAATCAAGGTGTACCCACATATTAAAATTGAGCCCCCACCCCAAGCATGCTGTGAATTGATACCCTTAATTAATTTAGATTTAGCATATTTCCTATTTCAAAATAGGGGCAAAATTGACTTTTGGTAAGCCAGAATAATCAGTAGTTATTTTAACCTTGGATGAAAAGTTAATCAGACCAGTCCAAATTAATTTCACACTTAGACAAGAGCAGGTGCATTATCAACAATGAGAGCCCTGCAGTGGCTGATACCATGTAATACACCCAACACACATTTTCAAGACTGGAATTGCAGGAGGATATGTAAGAGAGATATGCAAACACAGCAGCACAATAATATGGATGATTTTAGCTTTCTCAAGATAAAGTGGAATAAAGGTGATGGATGTGGTCAAAGTGGGGAACAATTTTTAGAATGCATTCAGGGCTCTTTCATAGATTAGTATGTTACTAGTCCATAAAGGAAAGCAGCATTGCTTGGTTTAGATCTGAGAAATGAAATGGGCCAAATAACTGATGTGACAATAAGATAATAAACGAGAAATAGTGACCACAACATAGTTAGCTTCAACTTAGGAATAGAAAAGATTAATGAAAAGTCAAAGATAAGGGTGCTGGACTGAAAAAAGGCAAAGTTCAGTGAGATAAAAGGGGATCTGGCCAGAATTAACTGATCAAAACAGTTAACAAGCAAGTTGATAGATCAACACTATGAAATCTTCAAATATGAGATGCATAGAGTATAAATACATATATTCCTAGAAGGGAAAAAGTGGGTGCATTAAAGCATAGCGTTCCAGGGACAAATAGAGAGATTAAAACCAAATGACATATGATAAAGTTAGGGCTTATACAATACTAAAGATAATCATAAGGGATATAGAAAATGTAATAGGGAGGTGAAAAGGAAGATTGCAAAGGCTGAAGGGGGATATGACAAAAGACTAACAGAAATAGAAAAAGAAATAATAAGGATTTCATTAACTATCTTTTAATTTTTACATGTTTAAGAGACAGGAGGCCACTCAGGGATGAGGAGGGAGTCTAATTGTGGAATATGAAGGTATGGCAGAGATAGTAAATAAATATTTTGCATCAGTTTTACAAATGAACAATTGATAGTGACCTGTAGAAAAAGAAATGGTTCTGAAATAATCAGCTGAACTCAAGAAGGATAAGTCACTGGACCCTGCCGGCACATACCATGTACTGTTGAAAGAAGTCAGAGAGGCGATAGCTGAGGCTCTGGCCACTATTTTTCAATCTTCTTTAAATATGTAAATTGTGCCGTTGGACTGGAGAATAGCCAATGCAACACCTTTATTCAAGAAGGGAGAGCAAATAAAGCCCAGTAACTATCGACCAGTTGGCCTAATGTTAGTTGTAGACAAACGCTTAGAGTCCATAATTCAAGATAAAATTAATGAGAATTTAAGAATACATGGGTTAATCAAAATAGAGTTAATCAAAATTAAGATCCAGGCAGCACAGACTTGTTAAAGGTAAGTCACATTTGACAAATTGAATAAACCTTTTTGGAAAAGTGACCAATTGGATTGATAAAGGAAATGCAGTAAATGTAGTGTATATGGATTTTTTGAAAGCGTTCAATAAGGTGTTGCACAAGAGGTTTGTTAGAAAAATTCAAACATTTGGTATGAGAGGAAATGTAGTAGCATGGATAGAGAGTTGATGAATGGACATGGAACAAAGAGTTAGTGTAAATAATGTTGCTCAGATTGGAGAAGGCCTGGAAGTAGTGTACTCAAGGGGAAAGTTCTGGGTCCACATTTTTTTCTCTATATATCTGGGTGATTTGGACTTAGGTATAAAAGAAAGAATTTGTACTTTTATAGAGCCTTTCACAGCCTGAGGAAGTCCCAAAACACTTTTCAGCCAATTAAGTACTTCTGAAGTGTTGTTACAGTTATAAATTAGGAAACACGTCAGCCAATTTGCGCCCAACAAGGTCCCACAAACAGCATGACCACATAATCTGTTTTTTTAATGATACTGGTTGAGGGATAAATATTTGCCAGGAAAAATAATCTTTCTCTATTTATCCTCTCAATCCCTTTCATAATTTTGAACACTTCTATTAGATCATTCCTAACTTTCTCTACTCTAGTGAATACAACTGTTTTCTCTCATTATAACTATATAATCTCATCTCATTGACTTTATATTGAACCCTTTCCATGACTCTAAAATCCTTTCTATAATGGGATATCCAAAACTGTGCACAGGACTCCAACTCTGTTCGAACCAAAGTCTTGTACAGATTCATCACCATCTCCTAGCCTTTCCTCATCCACATTCTGCCACTAGGTGGTATTATCTGCAGACACGGGTCAGCATGTACAATAATGACACTCTCCTCTACCTCTCCACCACCTCACTTGACCCCTCTAGTGCCTCTGTGCTGTCGGACGGCTTGTCTGGCATCCGGTCTTGGATGTGGATCTTCCTCCAACTAAACATTGGGAAGACCAAAGCTATTGTGTTCAGTCTTACCATAAACTTTGTACCTTCGTCACTGACCCTCTCCCTGGCCACCCTGACTTTTCGCAACCTCAGCATCCTGTTTGACCCCCAGCTAAGCTTCCGCCTCCATATCCTCTCGATTGCAAAGACTGCCTACTGCCACATCCACAATATTGACCGCCCCTGCCACTACCTCAGCCCATTTGCCACTAAAACCCTCATCCACACCTTTGTCACCTCCAGACTTGATTACTCCAATGCTCTGCTGTCTGGCTTCCCATACTCTGCCTTCTGTAAACTTCAGCTCATCCAAAACTTGTCCATCCCCCTTATCTTGTTGACCTACATTGGCTCCCGTTCCTCCAACACCTTAAATTTAAGATCCTCATCCTTATATTTTAGTCTATCTATGGCCTTGCCTCTGCCAGTCTCTGTTACCAACTCCAGCCCTGCAAACCCCCCTCCCCCAAATACTCTGTTCCTTTGACTCCAGCTTCTTTTGTAGCCCCACCTCCTTTTGCCCCAGCATTGGTTCCACTGCTTTCAGCAGTCTGGGCATCATGGTCTGGAATTCCCTCCTTAAACCCATCTGCTTCTCCACCTTCCTATCTTCTTTTAACACTGTCCTTAAATTCTATCTCTTTGACCAAGCTTTTGGTCATCCCTCCTAATAATTCCTTCTTTGATGCAGTGTCCATTTTTGTCTGATTACACTTCTGTGGAGTGCCTTGGAATGTTTTTTCTACATTAAATGCACTATATAAGTATAAGTTGTTGCTGTATTCAATCGCCCATTTAGAAAACTTAGAATCCATTTATGTTTTTTGTTGCTTTTTTTCACCTACAGTCCTGCTTTTAAAGATGTGTGTATCTGTACCCCTTCATATCTCTTTTCCTCTGCTCCATTGAGAGTTTTACATTATATACCCATTTTATTTTATCTTCTTCCAAATTGTACTGCTTATCTTTGCCTACTCGCCTGTCTATGCTCTCCTGTAGTGTTCTGAAATCTTCTGCACAGTTTGCCATATATTTGGTATGATTAACACTTTTTGATACTAGTCCCTCTATGCCCATGTCCAGATCCTTTATGTATATGGCGAGAGATTTTCATCTTCACCGGCTGGGCGGTAATCTGGTGGAGCAAATTTCCCGCCCATTATAGGAACCACACGATTTTCATTCCACTGAAATCAGAGCAATGAAATTCGGGCGGCTCTACAACGGGTGGCCAGATTACCATCCAAGAAATGAAGCTGAAACTCTATCACATGAAGAACGAGAGGGCCCAACAGATCTCTGGGACACGCTGCTAGCCATATCTTGTTGATCAATATAGAATAATACAACACAGAAGGAGGCCATTCAGCCCATTGGGCCTGTGCTGGCTCTTGGAAGAGCAATCCAATTAGTCCCATTCCCCTGCTCTTCCCCATAGCTCTGCAATTTTTTCCTCTTCAAGTATTTATCCAATTACTATTTGAAAAGTATTATTGAATCTGCTCCCACCACCCTTTCAGGCAGTGCATTCCAGATCATAACAACTTGCCGCGTAAAAAAAATTCTCCTCGTCTCGCCTTTAGTTCTTTTGCCAACTACCTTAAATCTGTGTCCTCTGATTACCAATCTTTCTGCCACTGGAAAAAGTTTCTCCATCAAAACCCTTCATGATTTTGAACACCTCTAATAATTATCCCCTCAGCCTACTCTGCTCTAATGAGAACAACCCCAGCTTCTCCAGGCTCTCCATGTAACTGAAGACCCGCATCCCTGGTACCAATCTAATAAATCTCCTCTACACCCTCTCGAAGGGCTTGACATCCTTCCCAAACTGCAGTGCCCAGAATTGAACACAATACTCCAGCTGAGCGCTAACCAATGATTTATAAAGGTTTAACTTAACTTCTTTGCTTTTGTGCTCCATGGTTCCGATAATTATGGGGAGGCGGGGAGGGAGCGGGGGCATGTTTCAGCAGCCAGGAAACTCGGAAATACCGGGAAGGCAGAGGTCCTGCCGAATGTAGCGGCATTAGAATTTTTTTACTCCGTTTCCCACCTGGCAGCTGGCCAGATTGAGAAGCTGGGTGTTGCCGGGCGGGAAAGCCTGCTGTAGAAGGAAGCAGCCGGGGAGCGACGGGAGCGGGCCCTCATTTAAATATTATAATTACGAACCCACATCTCCAAAGCCGGTTACTTAGACGCCTTAACACCCACCGGGGTAAAACCGGAAGTAGGCACGTTCGTGGCCAGTTAGGGTCAGGTTTCCCATGTTTAGCAATTTAACCCCCCACCCCCACCGACCCTCTCCTGCTGGTCGTGGGGGAGGAGGGGGTTAAAAGTCTCCCCTATGCCTCTGTTTATAATGCGAAGGATCCCATCAATGTTGTCAAGAAACAGGAGATGAGTGCAAAGGTCAGAGCAGGGAAAGGAATAAAGATAACGTAAACGGTCAAAGAACAAATACAGTTATAAAACAGAAGTATAAAAGGACTGTTAAAAAATAAAGTAAAAGGAACAACTATTAAAGACACATTAAACTGCCTGTACAGGCAATGTGCATAGCGTCCAAAATAAGACGGGGGAACTGGAGGCAATAGTCCATAGCAAGGAACCAGATGTAGGAGTAATTAAAACATGACTACATAAAGAACAGCTCTGATAACTAAATATTGCAGGTTACAACATAATCAGAAAGGATAGGGAAGGAAGAAGGAGGTGGAGTAGCTGTACTAATTAGAGATAATATAATGGCAGTAAAAAAAGGGACACAACTAACAGAAGGATAGAAACAGAGTCCATATGGATTGAAATAAAAGAAGGGATCGATCACCCTAATAGGGGTATACTACAGACCACCTAATGGTGGAGAAGAAGAAATATGTAAGCAAATATGTGAAATGAGTAAAGGACATAGAATAATGATCATGGGAGATTTTAACTGCCCCCAAATAAACTGGCAAGAAGAGGTAGGTAAAGGGATACAGGGAATGGAGATTTTACAATGTGTGCAGGACTCCTTTCATACCCAATATATAAAAAGCCCAACAAGAGAGGAAGCACTGCTGGATCTAGTGATGGGAAATGAATCAGAACAGATAAGAGAAGTAAGCTTTGGGGAACATCTAAGCAATAGCAATCACAACATAATATGGTTTAAGATTAAAGATTGAGAAAGACATAAGTAAGACAAGGACCAAAGTAATAAACTGGAAAAAAGCTGATTTTAAGGGGATGAGAATGGAACTAGGGAAAATAAACTAGAAAAATTTACTGACAAACAATGAAATAGAACAGCAGTGGGAAACATTTAAAACGGTGATCAATAGAGTCCAGGAGAAATATACCCCACTAAAAAGCAAGAACAAACGAGCCAGTAATGACAAGCCCATGGATGAATACAGAAATAAGGGCAACATTGAAACTAAAGAAAAAGGCATACACTAAGTACATAGACAACAAAGGAGAGGATGACAAAAGGGAATGCAAAAAGGTTAGAAAAGTAAAAAAAAATCGGAAGGCAAAGAGAAACTACAAAATTAAATTATCAAGGAATATAAAAAGGAATAGTAAAGTATTCTACAGACACATAAATAACAAAAGAAAAATCAGGATAGGGATAGGGCCACTAAGGGATACAAACAATAAACTTACAGGTAATTACAGTGAAATAGCAGAAATATTAAATCATTACTTTGCCTCAGTATTTAGCAGGGACACTAACATGGTGGGCATGGTATTAGAAGAAAAGAGCAAAAAAGATAAAAAGACATTTAAGATAGAAAGGGGGGAGATAATTGATAATCTAATCAAACTCAGAGAGGATAAAACCCCTGGTCTGGATGGATTGCATCCCAGTGGCTAATGTTGGGAAGTAACCTTCTGGTATTTTGCCCAAATAGTCCTCCTTCATGTCTGAACCTTGCTATTGAATGTCAGTGGGCTATTTCCCCATTGGGGTGGTACATCACTGCCAGGACTGATCCAAGTACTCACTTTACATTCCAATGCATGCAATTCCAGTAAAGGGTGCTATTTAACAACAGGAATGCCTGGCTGAGTGTTTTTTCCACTCCTATCTTGATAGCACTGAGGCTATTTGCACATCCCACTCTATAGCGACCCTGTCAGACTCTTAAGATTTTAGTTAAACAGCTTTATTAACAATTCGAATTCTGCACCTATCATTGCCTTGGCTGACATTGGTTAACAGTGCAGATCAGGGATTAAATCCAGGGGCTTCCTGCTGTCTGTCATACAAAAATGATAATTTGACATTAATTATTAGGTTATTGTAAGCCTTACCCTTTGCTTCTTTCCGAGGCATCACATCTTTTCCAAATACGTGCATTTGAGGAACATCTTTTCCATAGCGAGGCATATATGGCAAATCCTTTCCATACACTGGCATGTGTGGCATCTCCTTGCCCATGTGCTGCATATGAGGTCCCTCTTTGCCGATTCGCATCATGTGTGGAACTTGTCCTTGAACTTGCATCTGTGGGATCTGCTGTGGAACCTGCTTCATTTGATAGTAGGCACCACCCTGAACGGTTCTGACCAGAAACAGATGGATAGCCATTGTCAGCAGCTGTGCTGGGACCAGCGGCACAACCATGATCTGAAAAAAAGCACATAAAAAGATTTTTACATTTTTTCAATATTCTTCTATCCTTTCCCCCCCTTTCTCTCTTTCTTTGTCTCTGTGATTTTCTCCTTCAACCGAAAAGTGAGATTGTGCAATTTTCTGTGGCTGCTCTCAATATGCCACATCATCTGACAGGAGGTCCTACTTAAATGGTTGGGACTGGTCTTCCTGTTTTTTTGCCTCCTCTTCTCTCTGACATGGAACACTGTTCCATCACATGAAAGGCCCTCTTAGTTACCTAGCTAAAAACTATTCAAACACATCCATACAGGATAGCAAAGTTCAAACGGCAATCCTAGTTGAGATTTTAATGTGGGTGCACTCTGAATGGAAACCCATTTGCTCTATGGCTAAAGTTCTGTTTCTGGGAGGTTCATATGCTAAAAGATGTATAATCTGAGGATCAATTGAAATAGGATCCATTCAAGATCCATTCAAATCATTGTGGAGATCAGCGATAGCTCCAGAGGTCGAAACTGCCAATACTCTTTTCTGTAATACATAATCTTGTTTGTCCATCTTATTCCAGTACAATGAAAACGCTTTCTTAAGGTAACACATGCCAACCTACAAGTTACCAAGTTTCTACAAGTAAGACGTTTTCTATAAATTTGATGTTTTACCCTTCTAGTACTAGTAGACTTGTCTTCATTGCTTCCGCTTCCCAAGATGTTCTGCTACAGAATTGTGCACAATGACCAGCGAACAACATCCGGATTAGTGATAGCTTCTACTGTCCAAATGAAGGTTACCACAACATGAAGCTTTCATGCTACTGGATCCTTCCAAGTCACTGCAGGAGATATCTGCCACATCACACAAATGCTATGTTTGCAAGGGACGATAGCTTTGTCATTTTACTGTGGAATGGAGGCATCAGCTGGACAGAGTGGAGAGCTTTTATTGGATGGCAGGTTACTTGCATGTGCAAAGTGTTTCACTGTTTCTCATGTTTGCACTGGGGCTCTTCATATCATCTCCAGGTGGTATCTGAGCATCAAAACACCATTCAGAATATCAGTGGCCTTTAAACAAGGAAGCAGCCACGATGCTTTCATTGTGCAGCATTCCACGGTGCCCACCTTTTTGAAAAAGAAACACTGCATTGATGGAGAACAGGACTATCCGCTATATCCATGGTTGTGGGCTCCATTGAGAAACCCCCTAACAGCAGATAAGTAACTTGATGTGTAATGCCTCAGCGTCCTTTGCTGTATAATTATTATCAGTAATGGAAATTACTATATGCTTAATAAATCTGTGAATGTCTGACATAAATGCTGTAAACCTTATTATTTTGTGGAGTTACTTATAAATAAGAACACCCATCCACTAAAACAAGGACCATGGATGGATGACCATAACAGTTCAAAGTTCTCCCTTGAACCCAAGAGTCTGTGGCCTATAGAGGGTGGATAGGTTAAAAGAGGCTAGAATAGAGGTAGGCTTCTGGAAAGTGTCTTTCCTTTTTGACAATTTGTCAACAGACTGGAGGTAAGTGTGCAGTGGTGTCCCCTAGGACTATTGCTCTTTTTGATGTATATTAATGACCTGGACTTAGGTATACAGGGCATAATTTCAAAGTCTGCAGCTGACACGAAACTCGGAAATGTAGTAAACAGTGAGGAGGTTAGTAATAGACCTCAGGTGGAATAGACAGACTGGTGAAATGGGCAGACACATGGCAGATGAAGCTTAATGCAGGGGAGTGTGAAGTGATTCATTTTAGTAGGAAGAATGAGGAGAGGCAATATAAACTACCTGGTACAATTTTAAAGGGGGCACAGGAACAGAGAGACCTGAGGGTATGTGTACATAAGACTTTGAAGGTAGAAGGACAAGTTGAGAAGGCTGTTAAAAAGAGCATACAGGATCCTTGGCTTTAAAAATAGATGTGGAGATGCCGGTGATGGACTGGGGTTGACAATTGTAAACAATTTTACAACACCAAGTTATAGTCCAGCAATTTTATTTTAAATTCACAAGCTTTCGGAGGCTACCTCCGAAAGCTTGTGAATTTAAAATAAAATTGCTGGACTATAACTTGGTGTTGTAAAATTGTTTACAATTTAAAAATAGAGGCATAGAGTACAAAAGCAAGGAAGTTATACTAAACCTTTATAAAACACTAGCTAGTGTTAAAATTGGATAGCCATGTGGTGAAGGATAGACTACTAGAGCCTGGTCTTTAGTTGTTTCCAAGCCTTTATTCACATAGATTCCCCTTACACACACACACCACACCCTAGATAAGCTCTCCTATAAAAAGAATAGAAGAGAGTCCCCAATTGATACCCATCACCTGAATACAATTAACACTAATTGATATAAATCATACAATTAAGTTAGGTCCCAGCTGGAGTATTGTGGACAATTGTGGGCACCACACTTTAGGAAGGATGTCAAGGCCTTAGAAAGGATGCAGAGGAGATTTACGAGCATGGTACCAGGGATGAAAGACTTCAGTTATGTAGAGAGACTGGAGAAACTGAAGTTGTTCTCCTTAGAGCAGAGAAGGTTAAGGTGAGATTTGATAGAGGTGTTCAAAATCATGAAGGGTTTTGATAGAATAAATAAAGAGAAATTGTTTCCAGTGGCAGAAGGGTCGGTAACCAGAAGGCACAGATTTAAGGTAATTGGCAAAAGAACCAAAGGCAACATGAGGAAACATTTTTTACGCAATGAGGTGTTATGATCTAGAATGCACTGCCTGAAAGGGTGGCGGAAGCTGATTCAATAATAACTTTCAAAAGGGAATTCGATAAATAGTTGAAGGGCTATGGGGAAAGAGCAGGGGAATGGGACTAATTGGTAGCTCTTTCAAAGAGCCGGCACAGGCACAGTGGGCCGAATAGCCTCTTTCTGTGCTGTATCATTCTATGATTCTAACATCCTGACTGATATGTTGCTACTGTATAATCCTCTGGCCTTGAGAGGCTGGAGGAGTTAACGGAGTCCAAAATGGAGATAAGCATCAGTAGATCTGATCAGTGTCTTCCCTTGTATGTCAAATTGTTGACCACATCTTAATTGATATGAAGCTTAACCTATAATAATATTTGAAAAGCACATTATTACCTGTAATTATTATCCTGTGATCCAGGGAAGAAAAACTTATTTCCCAATTCCCTTTCCAATTTGGCTTTCCACCCATCTTAATATAGTTGCTATAGTGACTAGGTCACATCAATTAAGATGTGACCTAGTCAACACTTTCCTTTTCCTCTTCCTTCAATATCCTCATCCCTTCTGAATCACTCACTGTCTTCTATTCCTTTTGTTCACCCTGATACAACAACCAGCTATGTATGCTTGAATCTGAGGGCAGCAGGTTGGAGCACATGACAGGCCTGGTTGATTACTTCCAAATCTGGCTTACATCGAGTTACAGTGAGCCTACAGCACACAAACAGGCCATTCGGCCCAACTGGTCGATGCTAGCGTTTATGCTCCACATGAGCCTCCTCCCTCCCTACTTCATCTAACCCTATCAGCATATCCTTCTATTCCTTTCTACCTCGTGTGTTTATCCAGCTTCCACTTAAATGCATCTATGCTATTTGCCTCAACTACTCCTTGTGGTATTCTTACCACTCTTTGGGTAAAAAAGTTTCTCCTGAATTCCCTAATGGACTTATTCCCTAAGTGACTATCTTATATTTATGACCTTTAGTTTTGGACTCCCCACAAGTGGAAACATTTTCTCTCTGTCTAATCTATCAAACCCTTTCATTATCTTAAAGACTTCTATCAGGTCACCCCTCAGCCTTCTCTTTTTATCTTAGTCATCTAAAACCATGCTGTTCCTCCCTCTCCTCATCCAAACCCTCCCACTATTCCAAGATTTGCCTGGGGAGTAAGGACAAATCCAGGCTCCTCTTCTCAATGACAAACCATCACCTCTGATCCCCTTCCATTGCTCTTCCTCTACCTTCACCTCTAAAACCAAAATGTGTGCAGCTTAATGTCTTTTTTTCATCCTTATATATTGTGTAACAGAGTGAGAAAGGGCCAAAATGTGACCCATAGGTTTTGAGTAACCCCTGTTACTGTTTTGTTCATAGCTGCACTTAAAGACACAACTGCCATGGGTGAATAAACCTCACATGTTTTAAACATTAAGCTCTGGTCTGTGTGTCGAATTGACCACTGGGTCATAAGCCGGCTTCAGCCTGTTACAATTAAGACTATCTACTTGGTTACCTCACCTACAAGAAGGTAGACAATCCATGGAAAATGTGCAAACACTAACACAGGGAAGAAAAGGGATAATTGCAACTGGCACAATGCTTGGAGCAACCCGCTCAGTGCAGTCAGATGAGAAAGAGGGAAAGAAATACAAAACCCTTCAGATTTGCAATGCCACCAAGTCAAGCCTTGGATTCTGCCCATATTTAGCATATTTGCCTTTTCGTCTTTAGATGTCCTTCCACCACACACTATTCCCTGACAGAGACCTGTTTCCAAACCTCTGCTGATGTCACTCTTAACCCGACTACAAGGAGGTCCAGAAGAGCAGCCCTGATAGGGACTGATCCTTTGACTTTAGTCCCTCCCTCTGAAGAATCATTTAGGTGGGTTCTGGAGATTCAGAACTCACCACATGAACAATTGTGGACACAGTCCCAGGTCCTTTCAACAATTTTTCCCATTAATATGGTTTTTCACATCCCCTTAATATAAAATATCGTCAAAGGTAAGGAGCAGAAATGAGAGGAGGGTACGGGTTAGAATATATTGACAATACAGCAGTGAAACAAGTTCCCACCCCACAAAGAAATAATTAACTGATATTTGATGCAACACAGTGTCAGAATCTGAAGGTATTTGAAGGATTCAGTTCTCACTAGAATTAATTGGTTAATTTTTTTTTGCATTAAGAAGTCTGCACAGGGGATAGCTACAAAAAATTAAGGAAACAATCCACTGCTGTACAAAGAAATAATAAAAAAAAAGGACAATCTGAAAATCTTAACCAGAAACAGATCTTTCAAATGGAATTTACATTGATGTTGACCAGATTGCACAGTCACAGTTCTTGTTTGCCAGGGAAAAACTGTTTCCCAATTCCACTGCTTTAATTCATCCTGGAATATTTCATTAAACATAGTCAAATCATTCCAGAAGAGGTTATTTTTTGCCAATGATCCTTTTTTAGCCCATTCATCAGGCACTGTGCTCATCATAGAATTTTTTCCCATCTCCACTGAATTATACAGTATTTAAGATCATTTAAGGAGGTGAAAAAGTTGATCCAGACAATTGATTACCACAAAAAAGCGTTCAAAACCTTTCCATTTTATAGAATCATAAAATTATACAGCACAGCAGGAGGCCATTAAGCCCATTGTGCCGGAGAATTTATTTGGAGAATTTCACATATCGAGAATGTGAGTTAATGGGAAAGAAATAAAATTCTCTAATTCTACTTTAGAACACTTATAAATATAAAATACAGAAATGCTGTAATTTAGAGCTTTCTGACTTTTTCATTTCTGTTCATTAAGAGTATGTATATTCTGAAGTAGAGAAGGTTGCTTTCAATCCTTAGACTTTACTATGTTCATATAAACATGCCTGTGTAAAATTTTATTATTCACCAATTACCAGAGTCTGACTAATGTAAATGTGACATTTTGAAATTCCTGCTCAAAACTGGGAATGGATAACAGGATTTTTTTTTAAAGATTGTTTTCTAATTAATCTCTTGTAAACTAGGGATCCTGCTCCAATGATCTGTGCTGGAAAGACTGTATCTGTGGGTGTCAGATAGGGACAGCTTTGGATTCAGACGTGATAACCCACAGTTAAATACCAGCAGCAGCAGCGATGACCTTGTACTGCCTAGACTGGATGCCTGGATGTAATATATTTGGATTTCCAAAAGGCATTCGATAAGGTGCCACATAAAAGGTTACTGCACAACGTAAAAGCTCGTGGTGTTGGGGGTAATATACTGACATGGATAGAGGATCAGCTAACTAACAGTTAATGGGAAAGAAATACAATAAAATAATTTGTTGCTTATTAAGAATCTGATATGGGAAACACAGCTGTCCACAATTATTTTCTATCCTGTCCTCTTACCATGGGAAGATTTCCTCCGTGAATTATTTGTGGTGAAATTGTAAATGGGGTTTTAAAGAACATTTATAAAGATAGTGCTTATGACTGCATTACTAATAGCTGACAGAGAACATCTCCTCATCTGACTTTTATGGGGGTGTTAGTGCATCAAAGGATTTTATTTGTGTTCCAAATAATTTGCGGAAATCCCAGGGATTATCAGTCCTGGTCTTACTGTTGCATTGCAAGCCAAATATTCTGATTTTACTGAATAACAATTTCTGCAGTGAAATAAATAGAAAGTGCTTCATAAGGATGCATCCATGCATACTGCAAACACCTAATGTATTGGATAAATCCAGTCATATCTATCACCATCCAGACACAAACCATCAGATACTGTTATGAATTGACTTTATGTATGGATTGAAACAGGATTAAAAACATGAAAACCAGTAGGTGGCAGGTCAAGAAATTGTAAAAAGGTACTCATGGGGGAAAGTGAATTGAGTCAAGAGGTTCAGCAATTGTATTGTGACCAGCAATTGAATACATCAGTAAGTACGTTTCATGCCTCATTATGCTATCTGTAAAGATCCATTAAACACTTGTCCTCTCAAGCTCAAATCCAGTTCAGCTACTAAAATGTGGTTTCAAAGAGAACCTAATGACATATATATTTACTATTGCATATCCTTAGACTGAAATGCTTTATGGAATTATTTAAATACAACTTTCACTGTTGCCCGCTAACTGATGTGTTACCACACACATAATCTCCTTTTACAAATCAAGGCTATTTTAATTTTTACTCTTTCTCGTTCCTTTTTTCCCATGAGACCTGGTGCTCCAGCTACCGTATGTATCTCCACGGATGCTGCCACTGCCTTTGCCTGTGAGATCTATCTGGCACAGGAATTCCATTCTACCCAAATATGGGGACTAGACATTTTCCAGATTATTCCCAGCGTACTCGAGGGTAAGGAATTTTCTGTATTTCTGTAAATTTCTCTAATTCTACTTTAGAATACTTACAAATATAAAATACAGAAATGCTGTAATTTAGAGCTTTCTGACTTTTTCATTTCTGTTCATTAAGAGTATGTATATTCTGAAGTAGAGAAGGTTGCTTTCAATCCTTAAACTTTACTATGTTCATATAAACATGCCTGTGTAAAATTTTATTATTCACCAATTACCAGAGTCTGACTAATGTAAATGTGACATTTTGGAATTCCTGCTCAAAACTGGGAATAGATAACAGGATTTTTTTTAAAGATTGTTTTCTAATTAATCTCTTGTTAACAAGGGATCCTGCTCCAATGATCTGTGCTGGAAAGACTGTATCTGTGGGTGTCAGATAGGGACAGCCTTGGATTCAGACGTGATAACCCACAGTTAAATACCAGCAGCAGCAGCAGCGATGACCTTGTACTGCCTAGACTGGATGCCTGAATGCAGTATATTTGGATTTCCAAAAGGCATTCAATAAAGTGCCACATAAAAGGTTATTGCACAAGATAAGAGCTCGTGGTGTTGGAGGTAATATACTGGCATGGATAGAGGATTGGCTAACTAACAGAAAACAAAGAGTCGGGATAAAAGCGTCATTTTCAAAATGGCAATCTGTAACTAGGAGGGTGCTGCAGGGACTCAGTGCTGGGGCCTCAACTATTTACAATATATATCAATGACTTGGATGAAGGAACAGAGTAGAGTGTCTTGTGGCCAAATTTGCTGATGATACAAAGATAGGTGGAAAAGCAAGTTGCGATGAGGACACAGTGACTGCAAAGGGATATTGACAGGTTAAGCGAATGGGCAAAAATTTGGCAGATGGAATATAATGTGGGAAAATGTGAAGTCATCCACTTTGGGAGGAAAAATAAAAAAGCAAAATATTATTTGAATGGAGAAATACTGCAAAACGCTGCGGTACAGAGGAATCTGGGTGTCCTCGTACATGAAACACAAAAAGTCAACATACAGGTGCAGCAGGTAATCCAGAAGGCAAATGGAATATTGGCCTTTATTTCTAGGGGGATGGAGTATAAAAGCAGGGAAGTCATGCTACAACTGTACAGGGTGCTGGTGAGACCACACCTGGGGTACTGTGTACACTTCTGGTGCCCTTATTTAAGGAAGGATATTCTTGCATTGGAGGCAGTTCAGATAAGGTTCACTAGATTGATTCTGGGTATGGAAGAGTTGTCATATGAGGAAAGATTGAACAGATTGGGTCTATGCTCATTGGAGTTTAGAAGAATGAGAGGAGATCTTATTGAAACATACAAGATTCTGAGGGGACTCGATAGGGTAAATGCTGAGAGGATGTTACCCCTCATGGGGGAATTTAAAACTAGGGGGCATAATCTCAGAATAAGGGGTCGCCCGTTTAAGACGGAAATGAGGAGGAATTTCTTCTCCCAGAGGGTCGTGAATCTTTGGAATTCTTTACCCCAAAAAGCTGTGGAGGCCGAGTCATTGAATACATTGAAGGCTGAGTTGGACAAATTTTTGATCAGCAAGGGAGTCAAAAGATATGGGGAAAGGGCGGGAAAGTGGAGTTGAGATAAAAATCAAATCAGCCATGATCTCATTGAATGGCGGAGCAGTCTCGAAGGGCCAAATGGCCGACTCCTGCTCCAATCTCTTATGGTCTTATGCTCTTATGGTCTTATACATGAAGATTGGCTGCTTGGGCAAGACACTGGGGGCCCAGCAGTGCTCGAGGAAAAAAACACCAGCGTGAATCGGGGGGGGAATAAAATAAACTGGAGAAAAAAAGCCATCTTGCAAGACCTGGCAGGTTTATAAAGAGGTAGGTGTACAGAGAGCCACGACATCATTACATTGCTGCTCTTTTCTACCACTAGATATTTTTTACTCTTCAGTATAAATTTTAATTAAAAATACAGAAAATGAAAATCCATGAGAAAAGCTCATACTGGAGCACGTAGAGCTTATAACTCACTCAAACACAAAACAAGGATTTCTGAGCAGCCTCTTCAAGCAATTTACCCTATGTCAAAACTTCCCAATGCAGGGATGGACCTATTTGCAGTACATTATTTGATCTACCAGTAGTTTTGTCTGCTTTAGGTCAGGGTTTTGTTTTACGATATATGTTATTAGCATTCTTCTCAACTGTATACTCTGAGAATTGTGATTTTAAAAAAATCATTCACACACATTTCCAGAGTGTACCAGGACATGGGTTCTTTTTAACGTGCTTTTGGAAATGATCTTGGACCACTTCTTAAACCGCCACCTGCTGGGATTTGTCTGCACAGCAGCATCTGAGGCCAGAACTCCAGGAAAGCCAAAATGTCTCGTCGAAAAGCCTGCTCAACATAAATCAAGTCTCCAGACAGCCTGTCATCTGGTAATGTTTCGCTATTTAGACTGAAATTAAATGAATGTATCTTTTCTATAACTGTATCCCACATTTAAAAGCTGAATAATGCTGGCCCCTGTCTGGAACAGGTGAAGCATTGCCAGAGTTGATGGTGTGAATGTGGAAATATATGTCTGCTTCTCAAACTCTCAATGAATCAGAGAACAAAGGAGGCTAATTGAGGAATCAACATTAAGGAGTAGTCAGTCTTACAAAATGTCACAACATAGTAAACCTAATGACTTAAAAATATAATTTTTTTGGAGATAACATCTGATAACAATTTTTCTGGTTGGCTTGTGAGAATTTTATGGGTTAGTTTCTCATTTAACCCTCTGAATGGCAGCTGGCTAACTTTCAAAGTCTATCATGTAACACCCATGAAAAGGATTTTCCTATATCTTCTCTAATGTGACTATTTAAAAGTAGATTCAAAAGGTATTGGGTGTTGCACAGGGCTTGCATGTTCTGCTTTCACCTCTAACACTCTAACCTAAATAGCACATAATCTAGGTGACACTTCAGTGCAGTACTGAGAGAGTGATACACGTGATGTGGAGATGCCGGTCGGTGATGGACTGGGGTTGACAATTGTAAACAATTTTACAACACCAAGTTATAGTCCAACGATTTTTATTTGAAATCTACAAGCTTTCGGAGGCTTCCTCCTTCCTCCTTCCTTACCTGAGGAAGGAGGAAGCCTCCGAAAGCTTGTAGATTTCAAATAAAAATCGTTGGACTATAACTTGGTGTTGTAAAATTGTTTACGAGTGATACACTGTTAGAGGTGCCGTCTTTCGGATGAGACATTAAATAGAGGCCCTGTCTGCCATCTCAGGTGGATATAAAAGATATCATGGCACTATTCGAAGAAGTGCAGGGAAGTTCTCCCAGTTACCACATACCAGTTCAAAGTTCATCTTGCATAGAGTACTACTAACAGAAACACCATGCCAGCTCATTTGCAATATCCTGGTGCAAAGGCGGGGGAGAGTAGTGGGGCGGGGGGGAGGGGTGATGGAGGTGGTCTACACAGAGCGGGCCTGTTTATGGTGCTTAGGGAGTTGCTATCATTTTCCTGAATGTATTTTGCATACAGGCATTGGGACCAGCCATGCTAAAGTGGCTCATTGAATGTGAAGAGATTCTCCTTGCTCTTTTTAGATGAGAAGCTGTGGAAAGGTGAGGGTGAGTTTGAAGGTACAACACCACCACGCAGCAAGTAACCTCTGTTTATTATGATCCTTCCCACACTCATTTTCTTAATCTGCTGTACGATGCAAAATATGTTGTATAATTTTACGTCTCTTTGAAGGCGTCGTAATCAAACCTCTGGGTCTCAGCTGAAACAAGATATCAGTCTCCAATTTTAAAAGGGGTAACGCAATGTCATCTCTTTTAAAAATGCAGACTATTCCCATAGTCTTATACACAATGGAGAATGTTTGCACTTTTATTTACTTTTAAGAACATAAGAACATAAGAAATAGAAGCATGAGTAGGCCAACCGGCCCCTCGAGCCTGCTCCACCATTCAATAAGATCATGGCTGATCTGATCCTAACCTCAAATCTAAATTCATGTCCAATTTCCTGCCCTCTCCCCGTAACCCCTAATTCGTTAGCAGGCAGTGGGTTGCCACCAGCAGCGCTCTCTGGAAATTGGCCTGTTCTAACTTTGCCAGTAGTGTCAGGAAGGAAAGCAGAGGATGTGACTTAAAGGTTTCACAGCAGTTCAGGTCTGACCTGAAGAATAAATGAATCACGTGGAAAGTACTATGTTATAGCAAGTTTGCATTTTTTCAGCAAATAACTAAGGATTAATATGTACAATTTGTTTTACCCATAATTTGTGTCAATAAAAAAAGGCAGATATACTGATAAACCTACAAGTGGGAATCTGTACACTAGAGGGTGCCCTGGCTTCAAAAAACATTTGGCAAAAAAAATCCTAATGTACATGCTTAGAAAAGTAGAGGAAATGTATGAATTCAGTCCAATTCATAGGAAGCTAATGTGTGCTTGTGTTCATACTGCAGTATCAATCTGCCTTTTAAAAAGTTACATTTCTGATAATTTTGACAAAGGAGATGAAATGGATGAGGTTTCTGGATTACAGGTAGCTTCAAGTAAAAAGTGGCATGGAGGTTGTTGTAGTTTGACTGTCAGCTGATTTGATTTAAACATTCAATCTTGCTATTTCTCACCTGATGAAGACATTGTTGAGTTTCCAAATATTTTTGCATTTTCATTTCTATCCCTGCTGTAAATTCCAGTTAGGATCTGTAAATACCAACCAGTTCAGTGCTGTTGTATTTACTGAATGTGTTTAAACTAGAATCAATTGAAATTTAAAGCAGAGGTGATAGGCCATCTTATCTATTTTAGGGCCGCTTTACTAATATAACTCAACTAAACTTTTTATCATTTTAAAAGTATTTTTACATTGTTTCATGCCAGGTCGGCAGCTGCACACTGCATCTGTGTCACTGAAAGATAATTATTCCACAGAGTTGTGACATCACTCCCACATTACTTATATTAAACTTAAATGCCCCCATTTTTTCGTGGAGCTTCTTGCCCCTGCTCGGGGTGTGGGGTGGGGGGGGGGATAGGGGGACCGATGCCTCCCAAATGCATGTCAAGTGCAAAGGAAGGAAAGGCCCAGCATAACAGGGCTTTGTCTCTTTTCCCTCATTGGAATGCCCCAGAAATAGGTGCCAGTAGGATATTCGAATGAGGAAAATCAGTCCCATACAGCGCTCAGAATTGTCCCATAATCTGAAATACTGAAAAGGGAATTTGTTGTGCAGTTTTATTTTCATCACCCTTATTATGCAGTATTATATTCTGGGATTGCCAGTAAAACACAGCCTTTGAGGAAAAACTGTGTGTAGAACTTCAGTGACAATCTTAACAGAGATAATGGGGCAATCCTTTACATTGCAATGTCACTGAAATGGAACTTACTGTTGTCAAATGAGAGAACAGTTCTACTCAAAATATCTTCTTCTGAGCTACCTCTAACTAGCAGTTCTAAAGCAGGGTGACAAGGGGTGATTGGCACACACTGGTAATAGCATGTGTAGCATACTTTATGTAACTTGGGGTTATGTGACAATTCTATAGATTCCCCTTTAATTAAAAACATCTTTGCAGGTTACGAGGCTTGTGTTATGGATGGAGAACAAAGTTTGAGCAATTTACAAAGTCATCTGACTAACATTATAGGTTTAAACACGCTCCTAGCCATCCTTATTCTTTTTAAAATCTGAAGTTTTGTTTATGTTTTAAGCAGCTTTATGAGCATTAATAGTCACATTCCTATCTTCTGTTATCATGGATAATTCTTTCTATGTGTTGATATTATGTCAGCTTTGCATCAAGTGACAGGAGAAGTAATAATTCTGTGTCTGTAATTTCCGCTCTTCCCCATTAGTAGGTGGAATAAAATGTCACTCTATGAAGGATCAGCATACAGGAAGAGACAGTTCTACTGAAAAACACACAGAAAACTGCATACATTGTGAAGTAAATAATAAAAGCTGTTTTTACTTAAATAATTTGTAAAAACTGTTCTGGTTTCATTAGATAAAGTTGTTCGTTGGTTTCATTTTAAGATTGTGAATCATTGTTGTGTGTGAACCAACAGAAAAGAAATACTTTGTACTTTGCCCCCCCTCCCCCCACTCACTCTAACCTACCTCCCTCTGAACTTGCAGCACTCCGTTCTCTCAGGTCCAACCCAAACATTGTCATTAAACCTACTGACAAGGGCGGCGCTGCTGTTGTGTGGCGAACAGACCTCTACCTTGCAGAGGCTGCAAGCCAACTCTCCGACACTTCCTCCTACCTCCCCCTGGACTGTGACCTCACCTCCGAACATCAAGCTATAGTTTCCCAAACCATTACTGACCTGATCTCCTCTGGAGATCTTCCCCCCACGGCCTCCAGCCTCATCGACCCCAACCCTGCACAGCCCACTTTTACCTCCTTCCCAAGATCCACAAATAGGATTGCTCTGGGAGACCCATCGCTTCAGCCCACGGAACTTATTTCCTCCTATTTCGACTCTATTTTTCTCCCCTTGTCCAGTCTCTTCCGACCTACATCCACGACTCTTCTGATGCCCTCAGCCACTTAACAGTTTCCAGTTCCCTGGCCCTAACCGTCTCCTTTTCACCATGGATGTCCAGTCCCTCTACAACTCCATCCATCACCAGGATGGCCTGCGGGCCCTCCACTTCTTCCATGAATGGAGGTCCAACCAGTCCCCATCCACCACCACCCCCCTCCGCCTGGCTGAACTTGTTCTTACATTGAACAATGTTTCTGCTCTCGCTCCGAACTGGAAAATTTCATCAACTTTGCTTCCAACTTCCACCCTTCCCTTGCCTTTACATGGTCCATCTCCAAATCTTCCCTTCCCTTCCTCGATTTCACTATATCCATTTCTGGGGATGAGCTGTCCACCAATATCTATTATAAGCCCACAACTCCCACAGTTACCTTGATTACACTTCCTCCCACCCCACTTCCTGTAAGGACTCTATTCCCTTCTCCCAGTTTCTCCATCTCCATCGCATCTATTCTGACGATAGCACCTTCCACACCAGTGCTTCTGATATGTCTTCCTTTTTCCTCAACCGAGGATTCCCCTCCACTATAGTTGACAGGGCCCTCGACCGTGTCCATTCTATTACCCGCACTTCTGCCCTCACCCCTTCCCTTCCCTCCCAGAACTATGATAGGGTTCCCCTTGTCCTCACCTTCCAACCCACCAGCCTCCACATTCAACGGATCATCCTCCTCCATTTCCGTCCCTCTAGCGCGATCCCACCACCAAACGCATCTTCCCCTCCCCTCCCCTTTCAGCATTCCAAAGGGACCGCTCCCTCTGCGATACCCTGGTCCACTCTTCCCTCACCCCCAACACCCTCTCTCCTCCCTGTGGCACCTTCCCGTGCGAGCACAGGAGATGCAACACCTGCCCTTTCACCTCCTCCTTTTCCACCGTCCAGGGCCCCACACACTCCTTCCAGGTGAAACAGTGGTTTACTTGTACTTCTTTCAATTTAGTATACTGTATTCGCTGCACACAATGTGGTCTCCTCTACACTGGGGAGACGAAACGTAGATTGGGTGATCGCTTTGCTGAACACCTCCGCTCTGTCCATAAGCGTGACTCTGACCTGCTGGTCACTTGCCATTTTAATTCCCCTTCCCAATCCCACTCTGACCTCGGCCTCCTACACTGTTCCAATGAAGCTCAATGGAAGCTTGAGGAATAGCACCTCATCTTTAGTTTAGGCACTTTACAACCCTTCGGACTCAACATTGATTTCAATAACTTCAGACCATAACCACTGCTCCCATTTTTTGGGGCAGCAGGTGCTGATAATGGTTCTGCTGTTGCCATTCACAGCTTCTCCAGACCCATCTTTTATTTCTTAACTTGTCCCATTATCAGCCTCCTTGCCTTGCACCGTCATCCCTTTTGTCATTTAATCACTCCTGTCCTCTACCCTATCACAGATTTTCCCCTTTGTTCTTTCCTCCCCTCTCCTCCCTCCCCCACTTTCCCTGGCTCTGTACTTGCTTAAAAACTTTAAGGGGAAAACATTGGATTAGGGCCATTTTTGGGCGCGGGTAGCGTGATGCACTATTACACCACGTCCAATGACCCCTGCGCAAGCAGGATGTGAGTTTCGGCCAGACCAAGTACTAACTTGCAATCAGCGTTCCATTCCGGGCCTTGCACGTGGAATCAATGCAATTTGCACTTTCCACCAGCAGGGGGAGCCCAATCTCTTAAAGGGAGGATGTTTCTTAGAAATCTTTTAAAGGTAGCTGGTACCTGTTATTTACTGAAAATAACAGTCTATGTCTGCACGGAGTCTGAACGGAGATCAGCCATCGCACATGTAAAACACAGATGCAGGTTCCATCCATATGTTTACACACTGATGAGTTATGTTAAAACATTGAATAAAGGTTGCGCACTACTAAATCCCACATCCTCCAATCTGCAAGCCAGACCTCACCAATCTACCGATCTGATTGGTGTACCAGGCCTGCAAGAGTGCGTGCACCAAAGTTCTCTGCTGATGCACTAGAAGCCTTGGTGCAATAGGTGGACATAAGGAGGGACAATCCTATATCCGCAGCCGGGGGCGGGGGGGGGGGGGGGGGGGGGCAAGAGGCCCGCCAGACATATACCCAAAAGGCAGTGGGAGGCAGCGGGGGGACAAAGTCAATGCCAGGCGCACAGCATCATGAACATGGATATAGTGCAGGAAGAAGTTCAATGCTTTGATATGAGTGGTCAAGGTGAGTGAGGTCAACTGTCAAGTGGCGTCTCCTGCCAACTGCACAATGCACTACACCCCCCCATCACCCACATACCAACAAACTCACTCTTTTCATCAGTTCTTAACTCTTCCAATCAGATGCTTCCTCTCACCCTAACACATTACCACTGTTTCAAGCCGCCCACCCACAACTCACAGGCCACACACGCTGGCAACTATTCAACTGTCTGGGTGATGACAGGCACATCACCCAGACACACGTCCCGCTTTCTTGCAGGAGAAGGTGGCGCATATCAGGAGGCAGCAAGTGGCAGTGGCATTTAGCCCCTCAAGCCTGTTCCACCATTCAATGAGATCATGGTGGACCTGTGACCTAACTCCATATACCCGTCTTAGCCCCATATCCCTTAATACACTTGGTTCACAGAAATCTATCAATCTCAGATTTAACATTCACAATTGAGCTAGCATCAACAGCCATCTGCAGAAGAGCATTCCAAATGCCTCCCACCCTTTGCATGTCGAAGCATTTCCTAACTTCACTCCTGCACGTCCTGGCTCTAAATGCTAGGCTATGTCCCCGCATCCTAGCATTCTAGGAGACCTCCAAAAACAGTTACAAATGTCTCGCCAGCCAGAAGCAATAATCCAGCCACTGACCTGTAAATCCTGCATGGTCCCTTTAAATAGCGCTGGTGGGGGTCCTCCAGGCACTCTAACACACATTCAGATGGTTGGGGTTAAGACTGTGCGTTGAGTTGTGCGTTAAGTCCCAAAATGGTGTCTATCACTTTAAATCAGTGTTGCACACTGATTGTATCCATTTTCTCCTTACTTTACATGATTCCAGCGTTTGTTATCTGCGCCTGCACTAAACCCTATACCAAGATGGTGTCTGGCGCACGTCATGCTGGAAACGTGCGTGCACATCCAAGAAACCATCTTGGATGTCAGAGAGGCTGAAACAACGGCGCTACACGGCTCAATTTAGCGCCCTAACTCTTTAACACCTTCCAGTTCTGACGAAAGGTCTTCGACCTGAAACATTAACTCTGATTCTTTCACCAACAGATGCTGCCTCACTTGCTGAGCTTTCCCACCATCCTGATAATGTGCCTAAACCTTACCTCAGAGGAGTACCCCCCATTACAATAATGTGACTTTTCCATTGCCCTGAGTACTAATCCTTATGGTCTCTCTGAGTATCATTACCAAATTAGTTGGACTGAGGTTGAGTGCAGTTTCATGCTGTAGACTTGCAACAACTGATTAAGTCCCACAACCATTGGATTAAGATATCCCAAACTCACAAACTGAATTCATTTAGAATCATTAAAACCTATTAGAGTGGAGACTTTTATCTCATCCCACCGGGCCGGATGTTAGCATAGGTTCATGAGGCAAATGAACATTATTCTAATCCACTCTAGTCTCCTATGACCCAATGATTCAGGTCAGTAGAATATCAGGCTCAGTGTTGCTGTTTTCCATGTGTATTTTTTTCCTGGAGAGTTATGGGTTACTGTATGAAAACTGGAAGAATGTTTCTTTGGCTACGAATAACACTGCAATCCTTATCCTACAAGTTTTTGATTCTTAATAGGTCTCATTACAGCGAGAATTCCCATTAAGAATGTTGTACACTTCCAGGAGTTTATAAAAAACAAATGTATGTCAGTTTCTCATTGTGATATATCTAATTAATGATGAAGTCCTGAATGACTACGCATGCAGGGAATTTATTCCTATCCAGTGTTCCTGTCTCGTAGAGAGAAACAAACCTATTTAATTGTTAACTTCTTCACTAAATCATCCTTTACATCTTTCACTGTGTGATTCTTCTAGAATTGGCTTATTATATGTAAGATAACAAATTGTCACACATAAGTTACAGATGAGAACGTGGTCTTGACTTTAGGTAGCTATAGAGAACCGAGAACAATAAACAACACCAAATGTGTCTTTAATTCATTCCCTGACTATCCATTATATTGCAATGCCCATATATTGTCTTTTATTCCTTGTCTCTGTTCATGACAAATAATATTTGGGCACAGGGGAGAATTAACTATACAGGAAAGAATGAGTGAGGATGTCAGCATTGAGGTGTTACAATGGCTATCTGACCTTGGAGTTGCATTTTATCCTATAGCTTATGTAATATAGGTTATACTGACTTCATTTTCAGGATGAACCAAGTAAGTTGCAGTTGCTATTTCATATCAGAAAGACAAAGATAGTTTATAGCCAACCAACCTGTGCACATTTAAAGATCAACCTAAACACATATTAAAACTACTTAACAAATAAAATACACAGTACTTGACTAGTCAAAAATGGTTACACCAAAGGCCATAGAATTAATGATGCTAAACGACTAACTAGTGAAGATCTTTGTGATTCTTTTAGGACCATCACTCAGGTAAGTGCTGCCAAACATACCAGATTTCATTTATTTCACATTAGACATGTCCATTGTAAAATTTTCCAACATTTATTGTAACAGTCAAACATTTTCTCCCAGGTTTGTAACTTCCTGATTAAATCAACAGGAAACAGATACAGATCCCTTCAGAGACTATAGCATAGTGTGTTAGACACTGTCCTTTCACCTCTGGCACTTGAGTTTGAACCCAGTCCAGATGGATTCGTTGAAATTCCCCCTCCACTGGCAGTAGGGGTTTATGAAAAATGTTTGATATATTCCAACACAGCTTCTAGTCAGCATGACACAAAACTGACCACAAATTAGCACTAATTCAGACAGAGACGTTGCTGGAGTAGGAATTGGAAAAAAAACTTCACACTGGTGCTCTGCTGAGATTGGACTTGTTGGAACAGAATGGAAGAAGCTTTACTCCTGAATTTGATAAATGTTGACCTGAGAGTACTTGATGTTGACAATGAATAACAAAAGTGGAAAAAGAATTCCATGTCCTCGTACTGACATCCTTCACCTCACTAAGCACAAAAATGCCCCCAAATATTTAACAAGAGCATTGTGCCATTCCTATGTGACCTAAACTGGAACATTTTTACTCCACTTCTCAATGTTTGTAAATTCTCAGCACTGGAAATTCAATATTTAAATCTGGTTTTAACTGGCACTAAATTGGCAATATTTTTAACACAGGCAAAAAGCAGAATGAGGAATACAAATGATGCATTAGTTTTCCTCAGCAACAAACTTGTCACAATAATTATACAGGAGTTCTATATTACATGTACCTTACTAACACGGAATATCTGATGCTATTGCCAGTTTGTAAAATGGAAAAGTGGTCTGATTCCTTATGTGAAAGGGCACATGCACACAAACATAAATATATGAGAAACTAAATAAACAAATACACAGGTCTCCAAGGAACCCGAGAAACGAGACCCTTTTCCTTTAAAAAAAAAGCATTGAAATAATAAGACAGCTGAGCTGGTGTCTTTCCAATTGTGCAGTACACTCATAAAAATCAACAGTGATTTCCTCACTTATTATGAAGTATAAAAGAATCAGAAGCAGCTAGAGAATTTCACCAGCTGTCAAGTTAAATAATATTAATCCCCTAAATGCACCATCTTCCAAAATCAATGCAATCACCATTACCTTATTGTTTGAAAGTAAATCCAGAATAAATATTTCCACCACAAATTCCATGGTATAGAGGCAATGCCAGCACTGTCTGACTCTGAACAAGCACAATATGCTGCTTCCCCTGTGGACAGATGGGTATGCAAGGACTGCAGGTTTTAATATATTTTTACTGAGGTTGTAGACTTTGTATTTTAAAACCTAATTGTTTGACCTATAGCCAAACTAAATGAGCGGTTATGTGGTGACTTGGAGACATGTATGGCAGTTTTGATTTCACAGGCCTGTCCCTGGGATGGTTTATGTGTCTGTTCTAGTGTAGCGTCTGAGAGTTTGAGCTCAAACAGCTCCATGAAAGGAATCTAGGCTACTTACCTAACTACAAAACTTCTCCGGTGCTACTTCCTTGCACTGTGAATTGCAAAAACTTTGAGATGACCTAACTGAATTTCTTAAGATTGTGAATTTGATCCAAGCTATTTGTTCACTGTGCCAAATACCAGGAGGCGCATATTTTTAAAAAACCATCAAGAAGCTCGGAGGGATTGGATAGTGCTCAACATGGGAGTCATCCTGGTCACTTTACTCTGGTTAAAGGAAGACGAGGAAGAGGAGCAGCATCTGGTCAAGGAACCTCAGGGGTTGTGAGGAGATCACAAATGGGAAGGGCTGCTTAGAGGAGTCCTTAATCTGCCCATAGGGTCTACAGGCCAAGAGTCACCTACTTCCAGTTTACCATGGAGAAGTGCATCAGGAGGCTCCGCTTCACCAGAGAGACCGTCACAGACCTGTGCAACCTCTTACAGCAAGACCTGCACCCACTTTCCCAGCTGGCCATACATTTCCTGTGGCAGTGAAAGAAACTATAGCCCTCAATTTTTTCACCCGGGGCTCTTTCCAGGCTGCATCAGGTGACATCAATCATATTAGTCAGTCTGCAGTCCAGGCCTGCATCAAGCAGGTCATTGACAATCTCTTTTCCAACCAATTTATAATGTTTCCCATGGATGCCAGAAGCTAGAAGAAAAGAGCTGTATGTTTTGTTACCATAGCAGGTTTCCCCCAAGTTCAGGCTGTGATTGATTGCACCCATGTAGTCATCAGGGCACCTCCCAATGAGGCAGCAGCCGTCATGAACAGATAAGGTTTCCACTCCCTTAATGTTGAATTAGTGAATGATCACCATCAGCAGATCATGCAGCTCTCTGCCTGCATTCTGGCAGCTGTCATGACACCTTCATACTGAGCCAGTCCTCCAACCCCTGCACTCTTTGACCCAGCACAAAAAGTCAGAGGTAGGCTGCCTGGGGATCTCTTTACACCTGGCTCAGGACACCTCTACAAATTCCACGCTGGCTGGCTGAACGGAGATACAACCTGAGCCATGGGAGCATTCGAGCCATTATCAAGCAGACCATTAGACTGTTCAAGCAACGCTCTTGCTACCTGGACAGGTCTGAGGATTTTCTGCAGTACAATCCAGATAGAGAGTGCCTGAGATTGTGGTCATCTGCTGCATTCTGCAAAACTTTGCTGTACAACGGGGACGGCAAATGGACTCTGCACAGCAAGAAGATCTTTTGCCATCTGATGAGGAAGACCCAGAATGACAGTGAGGATGGAGCTGAAGTGGAAAAGGTAACAGGACCAGCCTGCCGTCAGAGCTCTTCGGCAACAGTTGATTAAACTATTCCTCTGCACCCCCCTCCCACCCCACCCGCATGTTAACACCATTTCTGCCAGCCTGCAATAATGTACTTCCAGCCTCTGACCAACATTGATATTCATATCACTTAACACTGCAGACAAAGTCGCAGTTTCTAGCGGTGTAACTTTTTAATGGCTGACTCAACTGCCATGAACAATAATCATCCATGTGTTAGCCTATAATGGTTTTCTTGTGATCTTTTGCCTATTCTAGTCCTCCTAGGTATTTCAACAGGGGTGGTGGAAGGCTGCTGATGCTCGGTGGTCAGCAACTTCCAGGAGCTCGGGGCCGAGAGGTCCCACCTTCGGACTGCAACACCTTAACTGCTATTGGGGGCAGTATGGCACAATGACGGGCATTGGTTAAGGGGATGGCAATGGTGCAGCCATGTGTGGTTGTTGTAAAGGGTTGTGCAGATGTGTGAGGCAGCTTCATAGAGTGTGCATGCTGAGAGGGAGAAGCAGCAAGTTGAGAACAGAATGGGGAGGTGGTCATGTGGAAGAAAGTGGTTGCAATATGAAATTTGAAAGCAGTTAGCAGAGGAGCAAGATGCTGCCAGTTGCTGCCAGGTAAAAGCAGAATGCTCTTTGTACCTGTCGTGAGGGCAGCAGGTGAATGCGTGAGAAGGAAAGATGATGCAGCGTCTGATTGTGATTGGAGGAAAAGCATGTGGAGGGGGTGGGGGGCTGTATTTAGAGTGCAGGGATGGGAGGTACTGGTCTAATGCAGAGAAATAGAGATGGCAAGACATCATTCTCACCTTTGCTGTCCTGGTAAGGTCCTTGAAGCCCTTGTGCCACTGAACACATGTCCTGGGAGTGATGGTCCAGGCATTGACATTTTTAGCCACCTCACTCAGGCCTTGCTGCAGAGCCTGTTTCACCACCCTCCTATCGTCTGAGGGGAAGAGACCTCTCTGCGTGCCTTCACCTGCTTGGAGTCATTAAGTCTAGATGATCTTGCCTGAGACCATACAGCAGCCCAAATCTCCCAACAGCAGCAACAATTTATAGAGACTGAATGGATGCCACACTTTAAAAGGTGCATCCACTCTTTAAATGGGAGCTGGGCCCGCTGGAAGTTCTACCCTCCAGTTGGGCGGGTTACCCATCACTGCTGTAAGTGCATGGGCAGCCCTCCAATGAAATTTAAATGAGGCCCAATCATCAAAATGGTTTGGGCCTCTCATTGATAACATCAGACATTGGGCAGCCCAATCGCCCCACTCACCACCCTCCCGAAAACCCACCCAGAGTGAAAATCTACCACGTTATTTTATATACATTAAAGGATGCTTTATATTGATAGTCCATTAATCAGACAGCTGTAAACAATACACATTGTATCAGAACTTAGGGAATATCAGACAATTATTTTTGCATGCAGTTGATACAGATCTATCTTATTATTTGATGACAAGTACACGCTTCCTATTTATTGATTCAGTTCATGTAAATATACCAAGCGTAGGCCTAGTGACCATTTTTCTCCCTTTGAAATTGAACTCAGTACAACCACAGCTTAGGTTTTTGTTCAAAATCATTTATTGGAAATCAAAATAGTGCAGCCAATCCAACAGATCTTCTTGTCTGTCCTTTTTTTCAAGTTTGTTTTCTGCTTCATCTCAGTCACCAAGTTTTTTTAAATTTCTCTCTGTCTCATAGCATGCCCATGCAATGTTTCACATCAGGATACAGATTTGTATCTCTTCGATATAATTTGTCTGTACAAATTTAGCAATTAAAGAGTGTTATATTGAAAAAGAAAAATATAAAAGGATATGGGGAAAGAGCAGAGGAATGGGATAGCTCCCTCAGTGCACCAGCACAGGTTCAATAGGTCGAAAGGCCTCTTTCTGTGCTGTAAAATTCTATAATTCTATGATTTAAGTAGTTATAATAGTGTTGTATACTTAAGTCAGTATTTGGATGATACTGAAACTTGACCCATGATAGTCCAATTCAAATGAACTACAAATTTAAGTTCATTCTCTTTTAAAAACAAAAAGTGGCATCAATAAAAGGCATGAAATCATTTACAGTCCTCTAACCAAAAAACCTTAAAATGTTGTTTATTGAATACCCACATATACCACATCATGTAATTTGCAGTGCTTACCAGAGTACCGCCAGCATATTTCCATTCATCTGTATGAATTACACCCAAGTGGTTACAGGGAAATGATAATATTGACAATAGTCGGTATGAATAACTAGAATCAGTATAACGGTGTGAGTTCCACCTGGACACATAAGAACATAAGAAATAGGAGCAGGAGTGGGCCATACGGCCCCTCAAGCCTGCTCCGCTATTCAATCAGATCATAGCTGATCTTAGACCTCAACTCCACTTTCCCGCCCGATCCCCATATCCCTTGATTCCCCTACAGTCCAAAAATCTATCTACCTCAGCCTTGAATACACTCAACGACTCAGAAACCATAGCACTCTGGGGTAGAGAATTCCAAAGATTCAAAACCCTCTGAGTGAAGAAATTCCTCCTTATTTCAGTCTTAAATGGCTGACCCCTTATCCTGTGACTATGCCCCCTACTCTCCAGCCAGGGGAAACAACCTCTCAGCATCTACCCTGTCAAGCCCCCTCAGCTCACCACCACCTTCTCAAGGGCAATTAGGCATGGGCAATAAATACTGGCCTTGCCAGCGATGCCCACATCCCATGAACGAATAAAAAAAAAGAAACTTATATGTTTCCATGTTACCTCTCATTCTTCTAAATTCCAGAGAGTATAGGCTAATTCTACTCAATGATTATCAATGACACTATGATTATCACAAGATTCTGCCCTGATACCATATGGAGATTTGTAATGCTTTCTGCTCATTTCGTTCCCAGGAAGTATTTTTACAAAATAACATGAATGGCATCACTTTTTTTGTTAAATTGAGGACATGATGAGGAAAAAAATACCAGAAAGCAATGTTGAAAATAGCATTGTATTTCTCAGTAAATATGGAGGACAGGATAAAGGCAGCACTGAAACAGTAAAACTCCAGCACTGAAATTCCAGCATGGGATTCTAGGATACTGACGCTTAACACTTTCATCTGAAATTCCTTCTGCCACTGTTTCAGTGGAGATGTTAAGCTATTTATATTAAATAGGCCAATGTTTCAGCTAAAGTAGCAGAGGAAGGAATTTCAGATGAAAGCATTAAGTGCTTTTTTCATCTTGCTGTATATATTAACCATGGAATAGACTCTAAAGATACTGCTCTTAAACTCTAAATGCCCAGGATTATTGAGCTTAAACAATAAAAGACAAGTGTTTTGAAAACTATAACTCAAATCGTTTCTTTTTTTAAAGACATTCAGACAGCGCAACGCATTTAACCATAAATGTGGAGCTGTGCTGTAAAGATTTTAAAAATAATATAGAAATAAAAGAAAGATAATTTAACATCGATACACAATAAGGTAATGTAAGAGTTAAAAGTTACACATCCATGATTGCACTTTGAGTGACCCATATATAGTAACATGTTATCAAGAAAGCTAAAGATTATTAGTTCTGTTGTTATGGCTCTGAATGGACAAAGCCTAGAACATTTCGGATAAGGGTACAGTTATATTACAACTTTTGAATTAACGGGAATGTTGTTCAAATGTTCACTGGTGGCAGTATAACTCAGGAACCAGCTTCCAATCTGGTCCCGGGTCTGTGCTGAGCTATCTGATCTCAACCATGGTAATCTGAGTGTACTGCATTTGGCCTCAGTGGCCCTGTACTAAGGAGAGAAAACCTCAGCCAGTGTTTCCACTCCTGATTGCTACCCAGTGACCTCTGCTGGAAAAATATTTGAATGCAAACAGGATGCGGCTTGGCTGTGATGCCCCTACATCTGATGCCAATACCTTGCAGTCACTCACTGCCTCGGCTCACAAATAAAGAGTGGCCAGTTGGGTGAGGTACAAGTGGGCTGCTGATCTCATGGAACTGTAGCCCAGCATACAGAAGAGAATCGGAGAAAAGGGGAGAAATTTGGGGAAAATAAAGAAACCATTGTTAGTTTGATTATTGCAAAACCAGTGTCCAATTTCAAAGAGTTCAATATCAGAGTCAAACAGAACAATTGATGCAATAATGTCCCTTGTGGTAATTGTGCTTTATTTGTAATCATGCTACTTAGAATAGCAGAAAAGTAATACAACACCAGTCTTATTATTATTAGACAGTCTAATTTGGATGGTGTGGATTCTTTCTACATATCCATCAGACGTTTAAAGACATGACTGGAATTAATTCTACTTGTAATGGGAATAGGTTACCTCTGAAGCTCCCTCCATGAATCTATAATGACGAGCCTTCTATGGAACTATGTGATAGATATGAAAAATCAGGTTCCCAGCTTTTCCTTTTTGGTGACGTGGAAATTCTTCCAAGATGTTCAGACTCACTGGGGTAAAATTTTCACTTTGAGCAGTTTTCCAGTGGGTGAAAGACGAGGCGATAGGACTGCCCGCCTGATGTCATCAGCGGGAGGCCTGAACCATTTTAACGCTTGGGTCTTATTTAAATGTCATTGGTGGGCTGCCCTCGCATTTCAAGCGGTGACGGACAGCCTGCCAAATTTCCAGCAGGCCCGGCGCCCATTTAAAGAGTGAATGTGTCCTTTCACTCTCTGGAAATTTTTGCTGCTATTGTGGGCTGCAACAGGTCTCACCAAAATTTAGTGATTCAGCGATGGAGGTCCGTGCTGAGCAGGTGAAGGCATGCAGGCACGTCCGCTTCCCGTTGGATGGCAGGAGGGTGATGAGACAGACTCTGCAGCAGGCCTGGAGGAGGTGGCTAAAAACGTCAACATTCGGACTATCAACCCCAGGACATGGATTCAGCATTTCAATGACCTTATGCAGACAGCAAAAGTGAGAATGTTATCTTGCTATCTTTATTTCCTAGCATTGGACTTTGCCACAGTATTCCGCTCTCCCCCACCCCCTCCCCTCCAGAACACTAAACTCTTTCCTCCCCTACTCCAGATACTTCTCCTCCAATCACAATGGGGCACGCACCATCTCTCCTTCTCTCATCCTCACACACTCACCTGCTGCCCGCACAACATGTACAAACAACCATCTGCTTTTACCTGGCAGCAACTGGAAAATGTCTCATTCCACTGCTGACTGCTTACACATTTCACATTGGAACCATTTTCTTGCAGGTGACCTCCTCCCCATCCTGTTCACGGCTTACTGTTCTCCTTCTCCGCATGCACGCTTTCTGAAGCTGTCTCACACCTCTGTAAAACCCTTTACAACAACCACACATTAGTTCACTCCAACTCTTTTGCAGGAGAAGCTGGCTCACAGCATGAGGGAGAGGACCAGAACCAGGGGGAGGGCCAGCCTCCATCCTGGATCCATAGCAGCTACTGAGCCTACAATGTCAGGTGTCATGCTCCAGCAGCAGCCAAGATGCTGTAGTCTGCAGCCGGGCCTTCTCAGGTTTCCGTCGCACTTCTGTCAAAGTAATGCCGGTGGAGCGGGATCAGCACTGTAGAATTTCACGGCCATGGTTCTTAATTTATCCACCTTGGAAAGAATTGAATATGACTGGACCATGCCAGGATTTGAGACCCGGGATCTCTGGCCCCCAGTTAAATGCTCAACCAACTGAGTTTTTAAAAAACTATATTGTAAAATTTTCCTCAAGATATTCAATTAATGTTGCTTGCCAATAATTCTGTATTCTCAAATACTGAAGAAGTTAGAGTTTCAGATAAAGTTACAAGTAGATTGGATGAGTTTATATTAACATTCTGTTACATTTATAACCAGGTGTCAAATCATGAGCTTAGATGTTACATATTTCTAAATGTAAAGAAGCCTGGAAAAATTAGGCCATTGTAAGATTACATTTTGACAGTTATAATAGACAAAACTAGGGTTTTGATTAACTCACACATTCTGCTCAGCTTTAATAACTGGCTTCAGAAGAGTCACTGGAACATATTTTGAATACCACTGATTAAAAACAGTCTATTTTATAGAAAATTGCTGAGCCAAAGTCCAGCAGTACTGAATATCTCATCCAATTCCCTATATTTGATAATGGAAGGAATGGGAACAAAATTGTATTGGACACAAATAATCCAACTGCTGTTTCGCAGCTTACCAGATAAATATATTAAATGCTTTATTTCTGTAGAGGATAGTCCTTTCTTAACATTCCTCCCTTTTGTTCTATCTTTTACTTGACAAGAAAATGCAAATGAAAATTCGCAAATGATATAAGTAGCTATCCAAATGTCCCCAGTCAAGTCTATAGTGGTGTTCTTGTATCACATCCAAGAACAGAATATTCATTTTTATATTGAGTGAGCTATAGTATTTAGCATACCTTGTTTTTGAGTGTGTAGAAGAAATAAATAACGGAAAATAGGTTTGCTCTTCAAGAAACTGAAAATCTTTTTGTGTCCTTCAAAGGATTAACTCAAAATTTACTTTTGTTTGTGAGGTGGTTTCCATAGTTGACCCTATTTGACCCTGAGATGAGGTTCCGACCACATATCCACTCCATCACCAAGGTCGCCTACTTCCACCTCCGTAACATTGCCCGTCTCCGCCCCTGCCTCAGCTCATCTGCTGCTGAAACCCTCATCCATGCCTTTGTTACCTCTACACTGGACTATTCCAATGCTCTCGTGGCTGGCCTCCATCTTCCATCCTCCATAAACTTGAACTCATCCAAAACTCTGCTGCCCATATCCTAACTCACACTATGTCCCATTCTCCCATCACCCCTGTGCTCGCTGACCTACATTGGCTCTCGGTTCAGGAATGCCTCAATTTTAAAATTCTCATCTTTGTTTTCAAATCCCTCCATGGCCTCGCCTCTCCCTATCTCTGTCACTTCCTCCAGCCCTACAATCCTCCGAGATCCCTGTGCTCCTCCAATTCTTGCCTCTTGCACATACCTGATTTTAATTGCTCCAGCATTGGCGGCTGTGCCTTCAGCTGCCTAGGCCCTAAGTTCTGGAATTCCCTCCCTAAACCTCTTCACCTCTCTACCTCTCTCTCTTCCTTTAAGACGCTCCTTAAAACCTACCTCTTTGACCAAGCTTTTGGTCACCTGTCCTAATACCTCCTTACGTGGCTCGGTGTCAAATTTTGTTTGATGACCCTCTTGTGAAGTGCCTTGCGACATTTTACTACATTAAAGGTGCTATATAAATGCAAGTTGTTGTTGTTGTTGAGCTTTATCATTTGTGAGATTTTGTAGTGTTTAAATGTAGCAAATGTACTAACTGAACCAAAAAGGATCAGTACAAACCTAAGCATATAGTACATATTGAGCGAAAAACACTGTGAGGCTAGTGTCTGACTTTATGTAAATACCTGTGCATGTAGAGTATGTTGAAAGCTCCCTCTGCCTTTACACTTCCTTCTTTTTTAAGACCCTCCTTAAAACCGGCTTATTTGACCAAGCTTTTGGTCACCCCTTCTAACATCTCCTTGTATGGCTCAGTGCCATTTTGTCATCTGTGAAGCAACTTGGAATGTTTCTCTATGTTAAAGTTGCTATATGAATGCAAGCTGTTGTTGTAAATTGCATAGCCATCATTTAGCAGAGTAGCTAAAGATGAAACACAGACAAGAAGGAGCCTGGCTGCCATAGTTGGTTATGGCACCCCCCCCCCCCTTTTACCTCTGAAGCCCGGGTTTAATCTAGTCCTAATTGACTAGATTTAATTCTCTTCACTCCTTTGGCTAAATGGATTGGATATGAAATTAATTCAGTCAATTTCATGGGGCCAACAGCTCATCACAAATAGGCACCAATTGGTAGTCTTGCAAAGGGGGAATGAAAAATTTACACTGCAAAATATTCTTTTAAGGTATAAGCCAATCCTCCATTTACAAACGGTTTTCTTTGTTAAAAAGCATGGAGTTCAAAATCTAAAATATTTTTTAAAATTAAAGCACATCGTTGGAGCCTCTGACAGTGCTGTTTGTGGCCTTAGGACATCTCTTGTTGACATTTGGCTGAAAAATGGAAAAGTGTAATGTTCCATAACAATCACATTCCTCACCTTGCTGCACATGAATAAATTACCAAAAATGTAATTTAATAACGAATGTATAAACAGTAAATGAGATTGTGTGTATTTAGTCATTGCTATTTTCATTACTGCTTACATTGGTCATACCAAGACTTTGATAAACTCGTACGGTTGTCAGATGAAGAAATTTGGGATAATAGAGAGCCCTATCTTGCACAAAAAGCAACAACTGGCAGAATCGGTCACATCCTACAAATGTGTACAAATAGCATTGCAGTATTGATGACAGCTATTGAGATCCCTGAAGTCCAACCCGCTCCCTCTTGTTGGCTGAAGGAAGAAGCAAAACAGCAGGTCACAGCAATGGAAATCTAGTGGAGAAGGGGGACAATGGTGGGGCAACAGCCCTCATTGTAGAGAAACCTGCCAAGATACTTCAGAAGATGGGCTGCGGTAAGGGGGAAAAATTCAGACATCAAGCACAAATTGACAGAAAAGTTACAGGAGATGATCAAAAGGCAAAGTGAAACAGCTAGATTTTGAGGAGCCTTTTGAAGATGGGAAGAAATGCAGCAGAAAGAAAGGGTTTAGCCAGAGGATAGCAGTGAGCAGGTGCACGATAGCTGAAGGCTGTGCTACAAATGTTGGAGCTGGGGGAACAGAGATGCACAGTATTCCAGATTCCAGAAGAGTGGATGGTGTGAGTTGGGACGTAGGACTGGAAGAGGATGTAGAGGAAGAGTAGAACAAACCTACAGAAGGATTTGTACATGAGGATTGTGTTGGGAAATGTAGAGCCAATAGAAATCAGTGACAATAGATGGTGTGGGTAAAGGGAATAGAATGCAAGTGGCAGAGTTTTGGATGAGCTGGAACTCAGATGATTGGTAAGGGTGGGGGATTAGAGAATTGAGCATGAAGGTGATGAAATAGTTGATGAGCATCCCAGTGATGATGGGGTGAGATAGGGGGTGAATGATATTCGGAGGTGAAAGTAGGTGGTCATGGTGATGGACCAGATGCGGGGGTGAAGCTTTGCTCAGGGTCAAGCAATGCACTGATGTTGCACACTGTTAGGGTTAGCCTGAGTGAGCAGGCGGTGATGGGAGCATGGAATTGACAGGGAGGCTGTGGAATTTCAGCCAAGTACCAAACAGCGAGGCTTCAGTCTCACCAATGTTTAGCGGGAGGAAGCATTGACTGATTTAAGATTTGATGTCAGATAGTTGAACAGCACAGCAACAATTGCGGGTAGTGGTAGGGAGGTAAAAGTGAGTGCCGTTGATTATAACAGATCACTGTTTCTACGAGTGAACAGCCAAAAGCTTCATATAAAGACATACCTAATCCAAGAATAAAATTTAATGTACTAAACCAGTCACATTCACTCCCCTTGTAAGATTTTCTCATCCAAGCATAATACTTACATAGAAAAGCACGCAGTGTTCCTGAGTGATCTTGGACAGTGAATAAAGCCAATCCCACTGGCCACACTTCACTTACAGATAGCAGTGCAGCTAAGAGTGCTCAAATGCATAAAAAGTGCATGTTTTGTTTTCTGTTGCTTAATTTAGATTGAATGGTTGAAAGAACAATTTGATGGGCTGGAGTACATAGGTTTCATAAATTGGTCATTTCACAAATCCTGACCCTGCATAATTCTGATCCAGGCACATCATTTCTTGCCAAATGAGCTATCAGCACTCAAGGGTACAAAGCTGATTGATTTTTATCTTTAAATTCCATCAAAATATCCTTTAAAAGAACACATTCTTGATACGTGGAAGCTGCTGCAACATACCACGCCCTCCTACTTTCTTGATGTGGAAGAAAAATTGAAAATAAATGAAACAGATGGTTTTGATTGTTGAAGCTGAAATATGCACTTCAACATTGCTTTACAATCAGACAAGACAAGACTGAATCTCTGTCAGGTTTTAAGATAATTTTTTTCATTTTGTAACCATAAAACTATATCACAGTTTAAATTCTTTAGAAAAACATGGAGGGAATCATCTTCCCAGCACCCTCCCCCCCCCCCTCATGTCAGAGTCAAGTCTGAACAATTCTAAAGTTTCCCAACAAAAGCAGCATTGATAACACCTAAAAGGAGTGAAGGTAACTATAGGAGAAGTATTTTCAATGTAGACTATTTCTCCTTTATTAGATTTCAAATCAAGTTTTCACATCCAAGGAGAACCTCCTGTTTAAGGATTTCTTTGTCACTGGCCTGTGGCTAATATTTCAGGAGAGGGCACTCATCCGATCTGGACCAGGCCACATTTATTAACCATCCCCAGCTGCCTTGAGAAGGTGGTGATGGGTCAGTTCCTTTAACCATTAGCAGAGGCATTAAGAGTCATTCACTGAGTGTGGGGCTGGAGTAGAGTGGGGTGATAGTCTTCCTTCCCTGAAGAACATTAGTGAACCAGTTGGGTTTTTATAACAAACAGAAGTGTCCATGGTTACTTATATTGCGCCAGCCCACAAATATTAACAGATTTTGAAAATATATTTTACAATTCACGATGGCGGGATTTGATTTCATGGGCTCGATTTTCGCACCTGGGGGGGCTCCGAAAATCGGGGATTCCCGGGGTGGGTCCGGATCCCGGCTCCAACCCGCCCACTTCCGGGTTCCCCAATGACGCGCTTACATGTGCGCGCAGCCCCCGCATGTGGGACTCCCGCCGGCAATTAAAGCCGGCGGGATGCCACTTAAAGTAATTAACTATGTACTTCAGGTCGTTCACAGACTGATTGATCTGATATTTTAGGAGGGATGGGATTTTCAAGTCAACTGGGACTCTTTCCCGTACTGGGGGAAACACTCCCAGTTGAAATGGACGTGTTGCAGCCATCAGCCTGTGGCAGCTGCAAAGGTCCAATTGACAGGTGGGGGGGAAACCCTCACTCATTGCAGGAGGCTACTCTGTCACTTTGGACAAAGTTTGGCCTCCACCACCCTCCTCCTAACAATAAAATTCACCAACTTGCACACTTACCCCGGTGTCCAGAGACATGTACCTACCTGCGGACCCCATCAAACGTACGTCTTCCGGATGGGGGCCGCAATAGCTGCTGTCATGACCTCCTCGGAGGACGAACAGCATCACCAGCCTCGCCGGCCACGCTGTCTACCTCTGACACGTGGAGCTCCACAACACAGAGCTGTGACACATCCACCTGCACAGTAGGAGGGAGGGCAATGGCAGAGAGAGATGCGTCGCAGAGGGCACTACCCTCGCCACAGGGTTTACAGACCGAGGCTCAGCTTCCTGGACCTCTCTGAGCAGCAGTGCACACGGAGGCTCAGAGTCACTCGACATGTAGTCGTGGACATCTGCAGCCTCCTTCATGCCGAGCTGCTCCCGGCTAGCCCAAGCACCATCTTCTTACCTGTCACTGTCAAAGTCACCACTGCCCTCAACAACTTCTCCTCCACATCCTTCCAGGGTGCCACCGGGGACATCGCCGACGTCTCTCAGTGGTCTGCACAAAAGAGCCCTGCAAATACACCTACACCCACTCTGCAGTGACACAATGGGTGGCATCAGTTGTGGGTCTTCATAGTGATCGTCTGGAAAGGGCGTTATTGCACAAACCAAACAAGATTCACAAAGACGTGGCAGTAGTGGTGCCAATATAATATGTAATGTGAGTTGATCAGAAATCAAATATAAGTAAAAACCATGACAAACCCTCAAACACCCTTGTGCATCCCCTTTATGCTCACGACACGTTTGCCTTACGCTTCCTACTGCACATATGTGATGCATGCCCTGTGGCTGCAGCACAGGTAGTGGCAGGTTGAGTGAGGCTGACCGTGAAAGAGATGCATTAGAGGGTGAGTATGAGATAGAGCCATGAGATTGTATGAGGATTGGGTTGAGTGGTAGTGGTGGGATGAGTGCTGGCGAGGTGAGTAAGTGCAGGTAAGATGAGGATGAGTGGGTGTGAGGATTGATGTGACAGAGTAGTGTTGGCAGTGCAGAAGGAGATGTGGGATTGGGGCGGTGATGTGGCAGACGGAGTCTAGGGGAATGAGTAAGTGTACTCACATCGGCTGATCTACTTAGGTCATTGAAGCGCCTCCTGCACTGTATGCAGGAGCGTGATATGTTGGTGATGCTGGTGACCTCCTCTGCCGCCTCAAGCCAGGCCTTCTTGGTGGCAGAGGCAGGCCACTTCCTCCCGCCTGCCGGGGAAAAGATCTCTGTCCTCCCCCCTCCTCCTCACCCCATCCAATAAGAGCTGGAGTGAGGTATCATTAAACCTGGGAGCAGCCTTCCCTCTGGGCTGCTCCATGCTGTAATTTTGCCTATTTTCTGCAGCATCAGTCAGTGGAGGACTGCCCCTTTAAATAGGGCTCCTCCAGCTGACAGCCCATGCGCAGTCCGCCCGCTGCGCAGCTTTCCAGCGTGAAACCCGGAAGCAAAGGTAAGTACCTTCAATCAAGCTGCGATTGCGTGCAGAGCACCCCGATTTCACTGGGCGCGTTACCCACGCGACCAGTCGATCCCCCGCTGCCAACCCGCCGCCCTCCTACTATCTGGCCCTACCTGTTGTCTGGGTTGCTACCTGTTAACAGTCTACATCCAAACCAAAATCAAAGGGCCTACTGTATGACTATTAAAGTATGTAATCATAACCTTGTAGGAATCTAGCTCTACAGATATAGGTCTTATACCAATATCCACATCAATGAAGAGTTCCTAACCCAACAAAAATCAGATCTTACTCTAAAATTAACTTCATGCCTTTGAAGACATCCGGAGCAATGTGAAGATGAATCAGTTTCAAAATTAAGACCCCACCAAGTCCATATGGTGTTCCATCTATCCCACCATGGAGGTGTGGCTGTAACGAAAAAGGATAAACTGACTATACAAAACAGATGTCCATTCACAACAATAAAGACTTCCAAACAGCTAAAACAATGCAGGTTTCCAACCATAACAAAATGAGAATCTAACTGTACCTATGCAGAATCCAACTGTATTGATGTATTGTTCCAACTACATCAACAATTGCAGTCTAGCCACACCAATAACCAGTGACACCAAAGTGAAGTTCCAGGCCAATCAAAATAGAAACTTACACGCAGCACTTAAGTCTACAGTTGTGCAAATATTAAGTTCTGCTGTTGCATGTCCAAGGACAAATATTTTGAAATTTGGCTGCTAAGATATATTTTTCAGAAATGCTCCCATCTTAATGTGTCAGCATCACTGCAAATTACACAAAAATATTCTTCATAACAAATGTAAGTTTTGCCTGAAGATGTGATCACCCTGTGATATCCCAGGACCAAGTCGATGGCTATAGGATAAATCAGCTTTTAGGTCTTGAACTTATGCTGTGCAAATATTACAATGCAGATGTTTATTGTGTTCAGACACAACTTCTCTGTCTGATATGTTAACAGAGGTGTTAGTCCATTTAAAATAAATGGGTTAATGCATCCATTATAATAGCAGATCAAGGAATTGCGTATGAACTCATTAAGCTCATATGCTAATAGTCACTAGTTACCCAGCATTTTACCCAGCTTTCAGGAGAACAGTGTCCACGACACCACACAACCCTGCCACGGCAACCTCTGCAAGACATGCCAGATCATCGACACAGATACCACCATCACACGAGAGGACACCACCCACCAGGTGCATGGTTCATACTCCTGTGACTCGGCCAACGTTGTCTACCTCATACGTTGCAGGAAAGGATGCCCCGGAGCATGGTACATTGGCGAGACCATGCAGACACTGCGACAACGGATGAATGGACACCGCGCAACAATCGCCAGACAGGAGGGTTCCCTCCCAGTCGGGGAACACTTTAGCAGTCAAGGACATTCAGCCACCGATCTTCGGGTAAGCGTTCTCCAAGGCGGCCTTCGAGACACACGACAACGCAAAATCGTCGAGCAGAAATTGATAGCCAAGTTCCGCACCCATGAGGACGGCCTCAACCGGGATCTTGGGTTCATGTTACGCTACACGTAACCCCACCAGCAGGGAAAAAAAAAATTATCTGTTTTTAATACAACTGGACATTCTCTCTCTCTCTGCCTTTCGATCTCTTTCTCTCTCTGGCTTTGTAATCTGACCCATTGTGTATTCAGAATTGTTTTCCATGGCTAACCTGTCTGAACACCAATGACACCTTTGATTGGTGTGAGCGTGTCCCAGCCTAATATAAGATATGTGATTTGAGAACCTTTCACTCACTCACTCACCTGACGAAGGAGATAATCTCCGAAAGCTTGTGATTTTAAAATAAAATTGTTGGACTATAACCTGGTGTTGTAAGATTCCTTGCACTGATGTTAAAGTAGACCCAAGGTTTAAACCACTTTTATGGTGTGGAATTTAATTTCAAATTCTGTGTGGCTGGTGAACGTGACCTGGCTCCCATTATTTACAGGGTGGAAGGTCCAGGTTTTGGTGAATGGCAAAGGTGCAAACCATGGAGCCTCGAGGGCCACTTACAACATTTTCTATGTTAAAAGTGCTACGTGATTGCAAGTTGTTATAATGAACACTCTTGTCTGTTATTTTTAAAAAAAAGCTGAAGTCTGTTGTAACTAAACTAATGAAGAGAGGAAATTCATGCAAATATATTAACATGCTCATTACTAATATTGTGCAGCCCGATTTCGCTCAAACAGCTTACAGTTTATTTCTACTGGCTAGACTGCAGCAAACAGACGAACAATTGACACAGAATTAAGTTGTGAACTGCTAAAATTAACATTTAACAAAAAGAGACTGCCATAAAAATTAACAGGTAATTTTAATTTTTAAAAAACCAATGCAGATAACAATTATACATGATTGCAATAGGTTGTAATAAGTGAAATGGACTGCAACCTTGATTTGTCACATAATACCAAATTTGAGAGAAAGCTATATCTGTATATTTATCAATGTCTCTGTTTTCCCTTGTTACTGTGCTTTATGGTGTACAGCTGATGATTAGAGGCAAGCTGGGGAGAGGTATTCATGTAGAACTCACTTCAAATGAAACCCTGTGAGGTTTTGATCAAATGACAACATGAATGTGGAGTTCTGCCCACAGCCCACCATTTTTGCTTGTGATATCGGTGGAGTGGATCTTCACGATGTTCCAACTACGGAAGTTCTACATACAAAAAAGTCTATTGCGATCTCCTGCGTTTAAAAAGCTGTTCTGAATCATAAAGTGTGACAACATGAAGTGAATGATGGCAATAAGAGAACAGACGCCTCCCTTTTAACATGTAATATGGATCAATTCAGAGACACAGGCAGTGAAGCACAGGTAAAGTTCTAATAAGATAACGCTGTCAAATTGCTAAATTGCTCCCTCGCATCTGAAGGAAATCATGCAAAACACGTCACTATTAATCCAGACCTACAATTTACACCATTCCACGTTGATCAGACATATTCCACAGGTGACTCACCTTTGGTTCCAACAGCACAGAAATCATCATGTTCCACAGAAAATATGATCAGTTTTGCCTTTTTTTATCCTCATAATTTACAATTCCCGCTGCTTTATAAGAAAGTAACCAACACAGCAGTAGCCACATTTACAAATCTTCAGCTCACTGTAATCAGACAGGAATAACTTCTATTTGTTTCCTTTAACCACTTGAGAAGGCTGATTTTCTTTCAAATTCAACAGAGGCCATTTGTTGTCTTAATTCAATTCTTTAACAAATTTCATAAATTTTGCTATGTTAGGACTGTTGCCCTACACATTATGAAGAAAAACCTGTATGCACATTTGAACAGGTGCACTGCAATAATGGGGCCGATTTTAACTCAGTCCACCAGGGGAATGGGATGGTAGTGGCCATAAGATCGGAGTGCTGCACTCACCTCTTTATTCCCGCTCCGATCCAAGCTGCCGCCATTTTGCCCAGGGCCCTTACAAGGGCGGTCCAGGCAAGAGCCTCATTAAACTATGCAAATCTGATTTCTATGCTGTACATATGGGGGAACATGTGTCACTTCTATTCAAATTACATGTACCGGGCAGTGAGCGGCTTATCAAATGGTCCTTAAAGGGACGGCTGGAGGCCGCTCACAAAACGGTCCAGGAAATATCATTTTTTTTCTGATGGGGCTAAGAGGAGTAGGTATGCTCCTTCTGGGTCAACAAAAATAATCCGGACCACCTCAGGCCCGTCCTTGACTCAACTTCAGGAGCGCTTACATCCCCAGGCTCTGACTCGCCATCCCAGAACTGGAAGACTGCAATGAGGTCCCTTAGCTTGCTGGCAGAATGGAAATGGGTATTGGGCTAATATTAGAGGGTCTTCTGGCTTTCTGTTTTTATCATGCACAAATCTATATTTTAATGTAAGGAAATTGTTACCAAATTCTAAGTTCTAATCAAAGGAACAGAAGGGTAAAATAGACTTAGAAGAATCTCTGATGGCTGACTAAAACTAATGAGTGGATGACTGGCTACCAACACGAAAAATGAGCTGCTAAAAGGTGAAATAATGCCTGATGACTCAGGCTAGACAGGAAAAAGTTTGGATGTATTTGCATTGCAACTTTGATTAGGTTAGGTATGAACAACTAGAAAGTGTTGACGTATAAAACATTCTATCCTGAAATAAAACAGGATAACTATGCAGAAAAGAATAGGAAGAAAGAGAGACTCTCATTTTATAGCACCTAACATGTCTCTCAGAAATGTCTCAAAACCCTTCATGTAAAATGAATTACTTTAATAAGAACATAAGAAATAGGAGCAGGAGTAGGCCAATCGGCCCCTCGAGCCTGCTCTGCCATTCAATAAGATCATGGCTGATCTGATCCTAACCTCAAATCTAAATTCATGTCCAATTTCCTGCCCGCTCCCCGTAACCCCTAATTCCCTTTACTTCCAGGAAACTATCTATTTCTGTTTTAAATTTATTTAATGATGTAGCTTCCACAGCTTCCTGGGGCAGCAAATTCCACAGACCTACTACCCTCTGAGTGAAGAAATTTCTCCTCATCTCAGTTTTGAAAGAGCAGCCCCTTACTTTGAAGTGCAGTGACTGTTATGTCGGCACAAAATAGGAACTGCTTTGATATTTTCAAATCTTATAACAATATTATGATATAAAATTATATGATAGTAGGTGGATTTTACTGTGCTTACTAGATGAATCAACTACTGGTTCAGGAATGTGGATCCCAGGGACCCCCATGCCCCTTCTTAAAACATTTGAGTATTACAGCCCCAAAAACATGTTCCAGCTGCTACAGGAGAAAAAGAAAATGCATAGTTGCCAGACTTGTCAATCCTAGCTTCCACAATATACACTGTTCCAATATCTGAGCACTTAGCACCACCATTTAGGATTGGATTCTGCACATTTACAACAGAAATTATTTTAGAGCATCTCACTGGAGTAAAGGGCCACTCCTCTATATTAGGTGTCCTGCAATAAAAGTTTACAATGGGGCCTGTGAAAAGTATCTAGATCTTAAAATGCAGAATTGTTTTTAAACTAATTTTAAATCAAATAACATTGAGACTGGAATGGTTTTATAGTCTACAATCAAACATATATGTTTTTTCACAGTTGCTGTTTATATCTCTCTTATTATAATATCTCCATTACTAAAAGATAGGCCCACACCTTAAGAGGACTGCCAAATATTTGGCTGAAAAACATCCATGATTTATAGGTTTTTCCAGTTTCCATTTCTTTTTTTTTTCAGTGCAATTCTTTTGTGTGATGGGATGTAATAATCGTATCCCTCAGCAATTTACCTAAAATATGTAGGATTTTGCATCTGGTGTGAAGTATCAGATCAAACCTTTTGAAAATGGTTATGTTGCTATTGGCTCTTACCCAAGTGAATAATGTTTTCCATGTTGAGTTCTTTAAAGGTTCACTAAGTTTTCTTTGTACTTTTGTCACTCATGTTTACCATAAATGGACTTACAGAATGCTTCTTTTGAAACAAATTTTGAATTTGGCCATTTCAATATACCACAATTGGCAGCACTGTTTAAAAGGGCATTATTGTTCACTTATAGATTTGTGGTCAGGTTAGAAACCTGAAACAGCCAGCAACAGTTTGCATTATAAAAGCCACCATAATGGCCATTAAGAAAAAAGCACCATTGATCACAATACATTCAGGAAATTCTGTAATGACATTGTTGAGCATTTAGTAACCTCAAAATGTGCAGTGTGCTATTAAACCATTACAAAATGTATTTTTGAGCTACGTTAACATCAAGAAATGCCTTTTCAGTTTAAAATGAACTCATACCATCCGTAACCAATTTTAGCAAACCAGTTCACCATACAAATAACATTTGTATTTCCTTATATATGGACACATTGGCCTACCATTAATATTTTTTGCAAAACTATCTAGCAAATCATTTTTGCCAGTTGTTTGCCTCCTTAATATGTAAATCAATCATCCCCAATGTACAAGCACACGTATTAGAAACAGTAGGATTGACTTTACAAAGATACAAGCAACACAATAAATCTAAAGTATAAGGCACATTGTAGCTGTCTACAGTGACGAAATTTACTGCAGTTTCTTTTGTTGTCGTCTTGTTTAGACAGACATGTCAAACATTGAGCCTCCCCTGCAAATCACGGAGAGCATTTGGGTTCTTTGCAATGGGTTCTTTGTGTTCGAAGACAACTAGCATACATCATCCCGGCAGACGTGAGATGTTTTTGGTGGTTCTGTTATGTTGGCTCAGTAACCTTCAATTTTTTTCACTTGGCTCTGTTTAATTGTGAATTAAAACTTTGTCTTTGGACATCTGTTGGTGTTAAGGAAATAAATTGGCAAGGAATCCATTGCTAAACTCTAAAAATTGTCACTCATGCAGCCCTTGAAAATAGATCATAAAGTGCATTTGGAGAGGAATTAAATTCAAACTCTGGACATTGGGAAAGCTAGTGTCTGAATACTCTGACAGGCAGTTTTATTAAAACAATAATTTACTTGCTTTTCTTATTCCTTTTGGATTTTTGTTGCTTGCAATATATAATTCAAAAATAAAATTCATATTTATTTTAAAGTACGGGGTAGAGTTTCCACTTTGGGCGCAATTGGGAAATTGTGCCCAAAATGTGCTTGAAATTGCACTGGTTAGGTTACAATTCACGTTTCCACTAAAATTCATTCGCATAATCACAAACCTAAAATCTTGCATGAACCAGTGCAATCAGGCAGTGTAATACAACGTAATCGTTTTTTTTTCCATTAGAAAGTATTCCTTGATGTATTTAAGAGTGGTAACTTGGTGCAGTTTTATTAATTCAGCTGAAAATGGGTTTATCACCAAAAATAAGCATTTTTAATAAGGGTGTCGAGTCCTCCACCTGTGAGTAACCCGATTTAAAATCACTGAAAATGACTTAAAGAAACTATACTGAACCATTTAATAATTTCATTGGTGTAGACCAGTCAGTTTCTTAGTAAATTAAATATTTTTTGATATGAAAAATCTTTTAAAACTTGCCTACTAGTGCCTGTGCGCCTAAGAAAATGAACGCAATTTGAAGAGCCTTCCCGAACCAGCTCAATCGGTGGAATCTCGCAATATCGATCGGGGGGCGTGGCCAGTTTTTTGGCGGGACCTGATTCAGGCTAATGGAATCTTGCACCAATGTAAAAGATCGCGGAAAACACGAACGTAAGCGGTTTTGGACGTAACTCACTTATATTTAAAATTCCCCGGATTGCGCTGATATTACTGGCCCAAACAAGCGGAAACTCTACCCCTCCGACTCATGCATATCATGTTCAGTTTGAATATAAATACATGTGAAATGTATTAGACACAATAAACTAAAATGAGACAGATATTGTACATCAGAGAGATTCAAATTATATGTATTTTGAAATATACAGTGGTATGTATTTCAGGCCAAGAGAGGAGTTCATGTTTTTTTTTGGTTTACACTGCTGTGTGATTGTTCGTTGTAAGGAATACTTGTAGCTGAGAGCTAGTCCTGTCAGTTTATTGCTCTCCTTACCCGAAGATAAAAACTTTGCTTCAATATGACACACTGTTTTTCAGGCGTACTGAAAATTACTGACAAGTCTTCCAACTGACCATCCTTTAATGCCACGTCAACCATTTTACTGTACAAAAGCACATATTAGAAAAAGACAGAAACCACAATACATGTGGCACGCAGAGCAGAATGCCAGGCTGTTGTGAGTTCAAACCCCAGGGGGGTAAAATTCAACGGATCGGCCATTCATTATACAACCCCTCCTGATTTTCCTTTCCCATTTTGAGCCCCGGCTGAAGTTGAATTTTATGCCCCAGATCTCTAATTGCATCCCTCCAACTGAAAATAAAAATAAGGGGAAAACTGGAATCAGAATAAAACTAATTAGGTGGATCTTAAAACTCAATCTTAATACTTCTCAAGCAACTAGCATGCCATTTAACCAATAGAAATATCTAAAGGTTCAGTTATGCAGCTGTGGCTTGCACAATGTTTTTTGTTAAATGGATTAGGGCAAGTTTGAAAAGCCTGTTTTCTAATAGTCCTCTGCAAGTGTTGGTGAATTGCAGCTTGGAGAAATGACAGAAACATTTTGATCCAGGCCCTAACCATGATACAGCGGCAAAAAGCATGGCACATTGATTTTGAATGCTATGGCCCTGAAAATCCATGGCCCTTCCAGCATACTTCCAGTGTAACATCGCTGGGAGTCCATCGGAAGAACCAGAATCTAGGCTGAGACCATGATGCCCCGGGCACCAGCCTTGCGTGGGAGTTTCCGGGATGGCCCACCGGGGCAAAGCCTCCGCCCACCCCAAACAATAAGGGGGCACGGGGCCAAATATGGGGATCCCCTGGGGTAATTTTAACTTGACTTTAATGGAAAGGAAAATTGATCTGCTATTGCCCATTTTACATCATCACTCAAAGTTAAAATTAAAACCCCCCATGTCAGAAGTTCTGACTTCCTCTGGCTTTAGAGGGACCCAGTAAAGGGTCAGCATAAGCACCCTTGTGAAATAAGGCATACATTGCAGACAACTAGGGAAGTGGGGCCCACCTGGGGATTCAGGCTGGGATTATGGCCCTGGAGCCCCAAAGAAAATTTTAAAAATAAATGATTTTGAACTGACTCTCTTGCAAAGGTTCGCTGGTTCCCCCTCCCCCAGAAAGAAGTAATAGTTACCCTCAACATTCCGTTACAAAGTGGGGGACCGGAATACCCCCTTGAAACCAGCATTCTGCCAGAAAACTTGGGTCTTTCCATCATGACAGGTGGTCTTGGTGCACCCCGAGTGGCGCATGTGCCCACCATTAGAATGGATAGTAAGGACCCTCCCACTGAACCCAGAACGTCAATCAGGGTTAGTGATGGTTTCCGATGGGCACATCTTGGCATTTAACGTCGATTTTCAGGGCCTATATCCACAACCTGAAAGGAGGTTTAGGAGAAATCCAAACAGGCAAGGCATGAATGGTGCTCCATGAATATTCTTGGATAGTTGCTTACAACATATACGGAGATGAAGGAAAGCCATAGTTGTGAAAGATATATTTAAAAATTGCTGGAATCACACAAATAAATATTTGTACGGATAAAGCAAGTAAAGGTATTGAAGTGAAAATAATAGGGTTATATAAATTGCATTATACATGTCATGATGACAAAGAGATTGTGCTCAGGAAGGACTTGCAAATCACCCTGTCTCATTCCACACTGTTCTCATGTTTAAAGGCAAAATCATAGAATCATAAAAAGTTACGGCACAGAAGGAGGCCATTTGGCCCACCGTCCAATGTTTTAAGGCACAAACCTTGGACCCAACCATCAGAAACCTCTCAGCGAATATGTAAGAATAGAGCCTCCAGAAGGCCTTGGGACTGTGAATGTTGGAAAGCTGTGCAGAACCATTAATACGGTTAATCATATTTTTTATGATTTACACAATATGTTACATGAACGTGTCTCTCTACATTGATTGTGTATAAGAACCAGGAATCACAAATTGAGGGTGCAGCATTTTCCTTTGTGAGTTGAATACTATTTATATATTTATTGAATAAACCCCTTCCTATTTAGGTATGGGATAGGATTGAAAGTGAATGCATGAATAGCTACATACAGAAAGACCTGTGGGAAGTTGCCAATCTCGGCTGCCTCTGAGGCTGCTGATTGTTGCTGAAGTTCACACAGTTGAGATGTGGGATACTGGTCTTCTGTGGCAAAGCAGGTGAGTCCTGAAATGCTCTCAGCGGGTGCCTAGAAGGACCCTGTGGCATAAGAGTTGAGAGCAGCGGTGACCATTGTGATTGGTAATGCAGTGCAGATGGTGTACTGTCTCTGTAGATCTTTCTTTGATCAGGTGACACATTTTGGTCACAGCCTCTCTACCTATAGTTCAGAGGCTATGTTAATATAATATCTACAATACTTGGGTCCAGCGATAAAACCAGTAAAATGTCAACTGACACGGGTGTGTTCCAGGTTCACACTTGGATTAATTTAAAAGGTGATGTGAGATTCGAGAAAGCTTTTTTCTCTCGTGGAAAACTAACTGAATATCTCAGCTGCCACAATAAATTTCCAGTTTTCTTTCACTTGTGGAAAGCTCCTTATGCTTGCAGCAACTTTGAGCTATGGGTTTTTAACAATTGTATAAGTAAGAACCTGCAATTCCTTCTGCTTCATATTTTAATAAATATTTGGCAGGTATCTTCTTTTGGCCCAAAATGCAATTTGAATTGAGCTATTCAGAACTGTTGAATCTGATGAAAATACCAGGTTTGAGCAGAAAGAATCATGAGGGCTGATGTATTTGCAAAACATGACTCTCAAAAAGAAGTCCACTGACCTTCAAAGGATTAATAACGTATACACCTCCTTAGGAAGGGATGAAGAGAGCAACAATACATAATGCCTTTGTCATTGTGAATAATTAAGGTTTGTTCTGAGTGGCAATAAACTGTAAGATAGACTCCTCACTCCTTCCTTGTCATTGTTTACTCTCTGTGGAGACCAATCTAGAGTTGAATGACCTCATTCATATTGTTGAAGTAAAAGCTTTGATTTTCAACCTTTTTTTAAATGAGTCTGACCTCAGTCATCAAACACTTGGATCAGTCATCAGTCAGATATGTTTGCCAGAATAAATTCTCAGGCTCTCACAAACACCATGTTCTCCTAGTTCTATGGGGAGACTTCAGGGTCCATTAACAGCCTGAAATGAAATTCCAGTGCATTCTTTTGGATTGTTACTACTTTACAGACTGCCACTGTGGAATAAAAATAAAATAAGTTCTTTAGAAAAATCTGTGGCTCAGCTTGTCCTCAGAGACCTCAGTTACCTTTGTTAATATTTCAAGCACATAATTAAACAAAGGGCAGACTCCCTATTGACAATGTGCAATCTGTGCATCGTGATCCATCAGATTCAATATCTGCAGCTAACTGTTATGTACATCATCCAACGACTATTTGCAGGTCAGATTCATGAACCTTTCCCCCTCCCCCATTTCCAGCCCTTTCTTAGGTCTCTCACAGCTGCGCACTCTGTCATGCCTCCTCTTTCAACTCCGAGGAAACTTTGGTTAGACCCGTGCATTTATAAATGTTATTAATAGGATTGCCGTCAGTTGAAATCAGGTGGCTCAATTTATTATACTCCAAAATTAACTAAGCCTGTTAAATCTAAAACAGCTCTGAACTGAGAAGATTAGGGCCTAGAAAATGGATCATACAGCTCCCGTTTCTTGGGTAAGAAACGGGCGCTGAAGGGTCCAATATGGCGACGCATGCCAAATGGTTAGGCCGCCCCGGTAAAAATATTCCACATTCAGGTAAAAATTACTTACCTGAATGTGCATCCAGGAGCAGGACTGCTCTTCTTGGCTCCACATTGAAACTGCTGGCCACTGCTCCTCCCACTCTCAGTCTCCCCTCCCCCACCCTGGACTTACTGTATTGACCTGTGCCAGTGTCCCTGCCGGCCAACATTTCTCTTCTTCATTGCTTATATCTAGCACACCAAGGACACTGGTCACGCCCTGATGATGCAAGAGGATCCTCTTTGGCATCAGTTTCGGAGCAGCAGTCATGCCGCCACTGGCTTTGCATCCAAATTCGTGCACGAATCAATTTCTAGGCCTAGGTTTTCCTGCTTGATTCAAAATATTTACATTACATGCTGCTTTTACATTTGAGGCTTCTGTAGTTTGGTTTGTGACAGAGAATAATATCTATGCACCGGCTTCTTGTATTTGCATTGCTAAAACCAGCTCCTTCATCCCAACTGTAGATCCCAGTTGTAGACCCATAAAAATGTAGGTCTGTAATTCTGCCACTGGGATAAGGGAGCCAAATTTAGCAACGAAAATACATTTAACCAGAGCACAGATGTCGTTCTCCCTCGAGACCCAAACTCCAGATGTAAGATGCCTACATACAATCATGGCTAGACATTTTCTGTTTATTTCATTTTCCTCTTTTTTTCCCTGTTCTTCTATATTTTCCCCTTTTTGCCCAAATGCACTAGAAAAATATGGAAGCAATGCAGCTATTGTAATAATTTGAAAAATAATAAAGAAATAAAATGCAACTTCAGGTTGAGTCTGCGGTAATATTTGTGCCACCTATAAAATTGCTAGTTTTGTGATACCTGCTGCCCTCGGAATTTTCTTCAAAACTCCTTTGCCTCATTACTTCTCTCTGCCTTCAAAAGAATCCTAACATCCACTGACCATTACTGCAGTCTCTGCATTAAATTTCTCCACTTCCTGTCCATTGTCTGCCTCTACCCATTATCAGACTCTCCTAGATAAAATCAGCTTCGTAAAGGTAAATTTGCATTTTAGAGATGTGGCATTCTGCCGTAGGTTTTGAAATGTCTCCCTCAGCTCAGGATGGCTCTCCGTCTGATTTTCCTTGCTCCCTGCGAAAGAAACCTTCCCCATTCATACTTTCTCCCTTCCAATGACCCAGACGAAGCCTTGTTCAGAACCATGGACCACGAGCCTGTATCATATTCCTACGTACACAACATGTTAGTATACTGTGCGCTGAGCCACAAGGCTAAGATATGGAGGCGATTTTCTAAACAAAAATTATATACTGATGACATTTTGAAAAGCAAAATGTTTATTCTAGATTACTAAAGAATGCTTCACCCTTTTAACCTCACTAGTGGTAATATTACAATATATTATAAGAAAGATCTAGTTCTAATGTGTGTGTGTGTGTGTGTGTGTGTGTGTGTGTGTGTGTATATCTGAGGCACACTGCCACTAGAGGGTGTTCTGTTGTAGTTGATCTTTCGCTATTCATCAGTATTATGGGATGGATCATGATTCAAAACAGAGCAACCTCGGGGGAATATTTCCTCCATGCGCTACATGCAATAAAATTGTTGACCCATTTATAAAGAACAGGTTTAAAACTTTGTTACACATAGCACACGTAAATAATCTTTCCCCACTGTCTGATCACACTATGGTGATTTAAAACTCTAATACAATCAACTCTGCAAATAACAAACGCCACTGGGTATGCTGGCATTCACTGTACAAGATTATTTATTGCACAGGAATTGCAAAGTGAGTTGCATCCAGATTGCAAAAATTAGTACATGTTAAAGTATAATACATAGTTTATTTCTTATTAGCAGGCTGTAAAATTAGTAACAACTCTGTCTTTGGTGATTAGAGCATTATAAAGCTCTTTTCACATGGAATTAGAACTTCTCTTTCAGTATTTTAATAGTGTCATCCCTCTATATTTACATAAATATTCAGAGTGGTGCTAGTTCCACTCACATTCCTAAATTCCCCAGGTTGACAAATTGGTGACAACATTGACTAAGGATCATTACTGGCAAAGGCAACCCGGAATCAGAAGAACTATTTCCATGCAAAAGGTTATTAGAACATGGGATACTTGACCACAACTGGCTATTGAAGCAGAGTTTTGAAATGGAATTGGTAAAGTATTTGAAAAAGAAGAATATAAAAGGATAGGAGACGTGGGATTGGAATAGAAAGTTCCAGTTGAAGAGCTAGCACCGGTACCGATAGGTCAAATGGTCTCTTTCTGTGCTGTGATTTCTATGGTTCTAAGATATCTAAATAAAGTGCAGAGGCTTTTATATGGTCCTTTTAATATATGCTTTAATTCCACTTAAAGTAAAACATTACCAAGTTTCCCTATCTGACTACCATAGCCATTGAAATTTCTCCAGCATTTGATTTATCGTGGGATGTCCAGTAGAAGGAGATCTCAACACTTAGTCTGCTCTTCAAGTTCCTTCTCTTCCTCTTTCAGATAAAGTTTAACTTTTAGTCTGTTCCTTGCTGTGTTCTTCAGATCTCACATACTGAAGGAGGTAAGAAGTTCTTTACCCTGCAACATGTCTCTGCATAGGCTTTCTTGCACATGGGTTATACTACGTTCTATAGCTGTAAAGTTAAATCTTGTCTACTTACCTGTCCTTCCTATGACCGAATGGGTTTTCCTCCTCTATTTCCTTTGGCTTGTGAAGCTAGAGATGAATTGTAGAGCTTATATTCAAGTCCAATGATCCAAATACTTTGGGTTTCTGATGATTTAAATTTCAGATTGATAGATCTGAAAAATAAAGAGAAATCAAAGTTGAGGTCAGGTCCACCAGAAATGTGCCAAAGTCAAACCTAAAGCCAGACTCAAAGGCTTGACATCTAGTCCTACTCTCCACCAATTTTTCAGTCACCTCATAGATTACAGTTTTTGAGCCTTTAAGACCTCCTCACTGACATGGCTAGCTTTATAATCCTAATTTATTGTAGAACATAGGAACAGGAGTGGGCCATTCATTTTCTCGAGCATGTTCCGTCATTCAGTTCGATCATGGTTGATCTGTACCTCAACTCCATTTACCTGCCTTTGCTCCATATCCCTTGACACCCTTACCAAACAAAAATCTATCTATCTCAATCTTAAAAAATTGAATTGACCCAGCATCCACAGTGTTTTGAGGGAGAACATCGCATGCAGCAAGACCTGGACAACATCCAGGCTTGGGCTCATAAGTGGCAAATAACATTCGCGCCAGATAAGTGCCAGGCAATGACCATCTCCAACAAGAGAGTCTAACCACCTCCCCTTGACATTCAACGGCATTACCATCAGGAGTGTGATGGAATACTCTCCACCTGCTTGGATGAGTGCAGCTCCAACAACACTCAAAAAGCTCGACACCATCCAAGATAAAGCAGCCCGCTTGATTGGCACCCCATCCACCACCCTAAACATTCACTCCCTTCACCACCGGCGCACTGTGGCTGCAGTGTGTACCATACACAGGATGCACTGCAGCAACTCGCCAAGGCTTCTTCGACAGCACCTCCCAAACCCGCGACCTCTACCACCTAGAAGGACAAGAGCAGCAGGCATATGGGAACAACGCCACCTGCACGTTCCCCTCCAAGTCACACACCATCCCGACTTGGAAATATATCGCCGTTCCTTCATCGTCGCTGGGTCAAAATCCTGGAACTCCCTTCCTAACAGCACTGTGGGAGAACCGTCACCACACGGACTGCAGCGGTTCAAGAAGACGGCTCACCACCACCTTCTCGAGGGCAATTAGGGATGGGCAATAAATGCCGGACTCGCCAGCAACGCCCACATCCCATGAATGAATAAAAAAATCCCAGATTTCCACTACCCTTTGTGTTAAAAAGTGCTTCCTGATTTTACTCCTAAATGACCTAGCTCTCATTTGAAGATTATGCCCTCTTGTTCTGGACTACCGCACCACAGGAAATAGTTTCTCTGTATCTACCCTATCGAATCACTTTATCATTTTAAACACCTCGTTTAGATCACCCCTCAGTTTTCTAAACTCAAGGGAATATAAGCCAAGTCTATGCAACTAGTCCTGATAATTTAATCTTTTAAGGCCTAGAATCATTCTGGTGAATCTGTGCTGTATCGCTTCCAAGGCCAATGTATGTTTTCTGAGGTTCAGTGTCCAAAATTGAATGTAATACTCCAGATGGGGTCTGACCAAGGCTCTGTGCAACTGAAGCATCACTTCCTCACTTTTGAATTCCAACCCCCTTGAGATAAAGGCCAACATTCCATTCGTCTTTTTGATTACTGAGGACTTTGCCCTTCTATTCTACCACAACCTTAGTGTTCCTTTCTTTACATTGTAAATCCTTACAATATCTTACAGGTCTGACTTTTATATTAAGGTGAAGTTCTAATTTTTTTTCCTGGGACTGTTCACTCAAAAGAATAAAATATGAAATCCTATCCCACTATGGTTTCAGTGACATTCACCTAGAGGTTATACAGTTCTTGGGAAATCTGTGTGTTCCTGCCTTGTGTTTTGCGTTTTACCTCTGCGCAATGTACTTCTTATCCATTTGTTGTCCTGCTTACTCATTATTAGTGAAAGAGTTCTTTGTTATTCCTCCCATGATTGTTGTTAGTGGGAAGACAATATATTCCACTTGAATCTTTACCTGAGGAATAATTGAAAATTTTGTACAAAATCAGGGGTCTCGGGGTGAAATTTTATCTTAATGAAAAATGGGATGTTTTCTTTTCCGTAACAAATTGCAGGAATGCATGTCTTTGAAATGTACACTTTCTAAGATGGGCCATTTTGTTACTGGGCCATTAATTACAGACCAAAGCAGACCTTCTCCTGTTTTTCATTAAGAGAGGAATTTTATCTTGCTGGCTTCTCCATACCATGGATCATCCATACTAAGTTTAAAACTTTTGATCCTTTACTGCTTATTTGCCGTTGCATTTACGAGGAAAGGTATTTACAAATTCATAATTTAGTTTTAAAACGAAAGCTCCAAATCTAACCTGGAGGAGGAATCCTGCGTGCGGGGGACGTTTGGGCATGAGGCTCGGACCATTTTAATTCCGGGGCCTCATTATATTAAGATTGACGGGATGTCCTTCTGATTGCGTGGTGATGCGCCCAGCCTGCCTGAATCGTGCGAACAATTTCCCGTGCGTCTCCCAATGCCTACTTAATGCGAGGGAGCTGAAGCTGAGGTCCCCTTTTTATACAGTTTCTGTAGCTCCCACACACTAATTGCGCCAAGCTTTACTGCTGGGTCTGGGACTGGGTGGGCATTCGTCAATTTTCGGTTAAAATGGTGTGTTGGTAAGGACGACGCCATCGGAGTGCGACTTTTACATTTTAATTACGTCCCTTCTTGCCTGGGGTGGGTATTTGTCCCAAATGGTAACAAATTCCCAGTTAAAATGGCATCCGGCGTGAACGGTTTGGGAACGTTGCGGTGTGTACCCAAACCCGATTTTAACCCTTCACACACTCTGTTCCCGCTGGGTGGGCAGGGTTAAAATCGGGACTGGTTTCCCTTCATTTAATGGTCACAAATTCTGATACAGTAACTTAGCAAATCTAAACTATTTTCAGGATACGACACACGGATCTGAATTTTCACTCCTGGGCAGGAACACGGTCTAGCAAGTGGCCAGCCTGTGCGGGAGTGGTAGCAGGGAAGCTCGGCCGATTTTAACGGTCTGGCCTCATTTGCATGCCGCTTGCTGACTAAATTGGCCGGGAAGTGGCTGACCGACTGTTAAAAATCGGGCAGCTCAGAGGCCACCTCTGGGACCCAGCGGAATGGTCCCTGGCACAAGGCAAGCAGATTGGAGGGCTGAAGGTGGGGAATCGCAGACGGGGGAGAAAGCCCAGGGCAAGGGCGGCCTAAGGTTTCCTTGTTGGGACCGCAGGAGCACCCCTGCACCTTCTGGTCCACAAGGAAAACTGCAGAAAAATAAAAATTCTTCTTGTCCTGGATGTGGATTCCAGCAGATTTGTTCTGGCAGGGAAGCTACCACTGCTCCCCCGCTCAGGTAAAAATAGCAACTGGGCCCCGATGATGCAACCGAAGCCCAATCTATACATTTAAAGAAGGACCTGCCTGCTTCAGGTGGAAGTCTTTGCCGCCTGCAATTTAAAATAGAAGCTTGAGGAGCAATCTGATCATGTTTAAAATGATAAAAAGATTTGATGGGGTAGATAAAGAGAAACTATTATCTGGTAGGGTAATCAAGAATGAGGAGACTGAGGGGGTTAAATTCGATAACCCCCAAATCCGGGCGCAGGGGTCGCAGTGCGCAATTAACCCAGGCCTAGCTGCATTGTTCAGTGACTTCTCACCAACAGGGGGACCCAGATATCGCGTGAGTGGCTCGCACCCCTTAAAGGCAGGCTGCACCCCTTAAAGGCAGCTTGCACCTCTTATTTGCAAAAAATAAGATAGGGGTCCGCACGGAGTCAGAGATCAGACATCGCACACGTAAAACACAGATGTAGGTCCCGTCCCTATGTTTACAAACTGTTGAGTTATGTTAAAACATTGAATAAAGGTTGTGGACTACCAAATCCCACATCCTTCAATCTGCAAGCCAGACATCACAATCTGCCGATCTGAGTTTGTACCAGGCCTGCGAGGGAGCGTGCACCAAGGTTCTCTGATAATGCACTAGAGGCCTTGGTGCAAGAGGTGGACAGAAGGAGGAGCATCCTATAGCTGCAGGGGTTGGGGCGGGGGGGGGGGCAAGAGGCCCTCCAGACATATGCTCAGGAGACAGTGGGAGGCAGTAGGGAAAAAAGTCAATGCCAGGCGCACAGAACCACGAACATGGATGCAGTGCAGGAAGAAGTTCAATGCTTTGACACGAGTGGTCAAGGTGAGAGAAGTCAACTGTCAAGTTGCATCTCCTACCAACTGCACCACTAGCCGCATCTACTGCTACAAGTGGTACACCCACAACTCACAAGTCACACACACTGGCAGCTAATCAACTGTGACAGGCACATCATCCAAACCTCCTGCAGGACACTCACTGACACATGTCCCACTTTCTTGCAGGAGAAGGTGGTGCAAACCAGGAGGCAGCAAGTGGCAGTGGCATTTAGCCCCTTGAGCCTGTTCTGCCATTAAATGAGATCATGGTTGATCTGTGACCTAAGTCCATATACCCGCCTTAGCTTCATATCCCTTCATACATTTGGTTAACAAAAATCTATCATTCTCAGATTTGAAATTAACAAGTGAGCTAGCATCAACTGCCATTTGCAGACGAGCGTTCCAAACCTCTACATGTAGAAGCATTTCCTAACTTCACTCCTGCAAGCCCTGGCTCGAAATTTTAGGCTATGTCCCCTAGTCCCAGTATTCAAATGTAGGAGACCTCCAAAAACAGTTAAAAATGCATCAGCAGCTAGAAGCAATAATCCAGCAATTCACCTGCAAATCCTTTAAATAGTGCTGGTGGGGAGTGTCCTCCAGACCGTCTATGACATGTTCAGCTATTGGTGGTTAAGACAGTACATTGGCTGGAGCGTTGAGTGCCAAAATGGTATCTATCCCTTTAAATCAGCGTTGCATACTGATCTAATGCATATTCTCCTTACTTTACATGGTACCCACATTCGTTATCTGCACGTGCGCAAATGCCTTTACCAAGATGGCATCCGGCGCACACGCACACATTCCGGATACCATTTTGGGGCCTTAGGAGGCCATGTCGTGCCAAAAAAATGGGCACTACACGACCAAATTTATAGCCCAAAATCTTACAACTAGAGCTAAGCCATTTAGGAGGGAAATTAGGAAGAACTTCTTCAAACAAAGTGTAGCAGAATTCTGGAATTCTCTCCCCCAAAAAGCTGTGGATGCTGGGGGACAATTGGAGCTTTCAAGACTGAGATCAGTAAATTTTTAGGTGAGGGCATCAAAGGATATGGAGCTAAGGCGAGTAATGGAGTTGAGGTACAGATCACCCATGATCTAATTGAATGGCGGAGCAGGCTCGAGGGGCTGAATGGCCTACTCCTGTTCCCATGATCATAGCAGCGGCCCAATCTTCGTTGACTCTTCACCAGCAGGCTGTTTGCAGCTTGCCAACTTGGTGGAAATGAGGCCTGAGGCCCAATATTAGGGGCACCTCGGGCCTCACCATTCAAGCACGCAGAATGTACCCTGTACCCCACCGTGCGCCTGAAAATAACCATGACTGAATTTCCACCATCTGGTGTAGTTAGGAAGTGGGTACCAATCACAATGATGTAAGATACACAGTTACAACTGGCCTATAAATTAAAATACATAAGGTTTCTCATATTTCTGAAACATTTTATAAGCTGGGCACTGGAATTAAATTCTGCTTGCCCTTTCTCTGCAAAGTGATTTTGCTGACTAAATTCAAGCTATGTATAGCACATTCTTTAGACCATGGCCATGTCAATGTTTCCTTTGGATCATTACTCAATCCTTGACAGCTTTACAAACACAAAGGCAGCTCACAACTGCCTGATCAAATACATAAGCAGACACTCAGGACAGTCAGTGCTAAAATACACCATCCAAGATTGGAATGAGGTTTGGAACATTTACAGTGCCCTTAGGTAATTCCCATCACATTCTTAATGGAATAAAGCCAAAGTTCCAGAAAGGAAAAGGCACTAATTTAACACAAATTACTGCCTAGTTCCCTTGATTCTTAAAAATGTTATCTCATAGGAACATAGGAATAGGAGTAGGCCATTCAACCCCTCAAGCCTGTTCCGCCATTCAGTGAGATCATGGCTGATCTGTATCCAAACTGCATCCACCCACCTTGGTTCCATATCCTTTAATACCCTTGGCTAGCAAAAATCTATCGATTTAAAATGATTAATTGAGCTAGCATCTACTGCTTTTTGTGGGAGAGAGTTCCACACTTCTACCACCTTGTGTGAAAAAGTGTTTCCTAACTTCTCTCCTGAATGGCCTGGTTCTGATTTTAAGGTTTTGTCCCCTTGTCCTAGATTCCCCCCTATCAATTCCTTTCAAAATCCTAAAAACCTCAATCAAGTCACCCCTTAACCTTCTATATTCCAGGGAATACAAGCTTAGTTTATTTAATCTCTCCTCATAATCTAACCCTTGGAGCTCTGATGACATTCTAGTGAACCTGCACTGCACTCCTTCCAAGGCCAATATATCCTTTCTAAGGTGCGGTGCCCAGAACTGTACACAGTACTTCAGATGTGGTCTAACCAGGGCTTAGTATAGCTGTAACAAAACTTCCTCCCCTTTATGTTCTAGTCCTCTAGATATAAAGGCTAACATTCCATTAGATTATTTTGTGTACCTGACCACTACATTTTAGTGATCTGTGTACATGGACTCCTAAACCTCTTTGGACTTCCACTGTTCCTAGCTTTTCACCATTTAAAAAATACTCAGATCTATCTTTTTTGGTCCAAAATGGATGATCTCACACTTAACTGTGTTGAAATTTATCTGCCACAGTTTTGCCCACTCACTTAATCGATCAATGTCTCTTTGTAATTTTATGCTCCCTACTACTATGCCACTTATCTTTGTGTCATCAGCAAACTTGGGTACATGGCTCTCTATTATGTTATCTAAGTCATTAAATATAGTGAATAGTTGAGGCCCAGCACACATCCTTATAGGACACCACTTGTCACTTCCTTCCAGTTCAAGTACATACCCATTATCCCTACTCTCTCTCTTCTACCGCCTAACCAATCTCCTAACCAGGTCAATAATTTGCCTTCAGTTCCATGAGCTTTAATTTTAGCTAATATTTAAATGGACAGGAAATTGTTTGCAAATGTTATTTTAAATAACATGCAAACATATGTAAAGGATAAGAAATGATTATTAGGTCCATCAATGTTCACCCTATGTGTTATTTGGTGTGACCTCATGCACGACACTCTGAAATTGCCTGTAATGTTAACTACTGATGGAGGTGAAACAAAGACTATGTCCACTTTCAGGGAAAACAAACTATGGGAAATTCAGTCACAACTCCCTAAGGCAACCAGTCAAATTTCATGGTTATCCATGAAGCAGCACTAGATGTACTTAACTAACATCTCACAGTAACCTCCTCCCCTCCCCCATTATGTCCCAATGTCCTTAGGAACACAGGGCTGTACATGACTGGAAAACACCATTTCAATTCATCAAGTGGTTCCAAAGATCCCAGATTTTATGCCCACTTTATCCTTTGATAGAACTCTGCCAAAAATGTAGCCATCCACTTCTTGAAATTTATAATATCCTCTGTTAGCAGTGCTCACATTTCCTTGTCTAAGTTTGCTTGAAACCCCTTGTCCTAGGCCTTGTGAATATTGAACATTGATCCTGCTTATCTAATCCTTAAGGTTCTAAATGCTTCAATAACATTACCTCTTACCTGCCTTTTTTTAGTGTAAACATCACTAGTATCCATAATCTTTCATCATTTCATAATTGCCCAATCCCACTTATCAATTTGATGCCTTGCTTTGGACTCCCTCTGTCCCCCTATGCTTGGGTGCCCAAAACTGCACAGAATACTCAATATGGGGGCATGCATTGTACAAACGAATAACCACATCCTGGGTTTCTACTTTATTCCTTCAGTGATAAATCCCAACATCTTGTTTATCTATTTCACCCACTCAACATTCTACTGCTGGTTTAAGATACAGATCAGCCATGATCTAATTGAATGCCGGAACAGTCTCGGGGGGCGGAATGGCCTACTCCTGTTCCTATGTTCCTAGGCGGAGGAGGGAAATTATCTAAGCTGCTCTGGGAAGATTCTTAAATTTCTTCTTGCACTGCAAAGGAGTCCTGGGTTTCACGGAGCTGACACTCCCGCAGCCACAGCCAAACCCTTCCAAAAAGTGTGCACCACCTTCTTGGTGTCTCTGTTCCATTACCCCAAACAGCCCGTCCCTCCTGCTCCATATCTGCATGAAGAGGACATGAGGGCCAGTTTCTTTAAGCTTGCCACATAGAATCATAGACAGGTTACAGCACGGAAGGAGGTCATTCGGTCCATCGAGTCCGCGCTGGCTCTGTGCAAGAGCAATCCAGCTAGTCCCACTCCCCCGCCCTATCCCCATAGCCCTGCAAATGATTTTCTTTCAAGTACTTATCCAGTTCCCTTTTGAAGGCCATGATTGAATCTGCCTCCACCATCCCCTCAGGCAGTGCATTCCAGATCCTAACCACTCGCTGTGTAAAAAAGTTTTTCCTCATGTCAACTTTGGTTCTTTTGTCAATCACCTTAAATCTATGTCCTCTGGTTCTTGACCCTTCTGCCAATGGGAACAGTTTATCTCTATCTACTCTGTCCAGACCCTTCATGATTTTGAATACCTCTATCAAATCTCCTCACAACCGTCTCTGTTCCAAGGAGAACAACCCCAGCTTCTCTAGTCTATCCATGTAACTAAAGTCCCTCATCCCTAGAATCATTCTAGTAAATCTCTTCTGCACCCTGTTTAAGGCCTTCACATCTTTCCTAAAGTGCGGTGCCCAGAACTGGACACAATACTCCAGTTGTGGCCCAACCAGTGTTTTATAAAGGTTCATCATGACTTCCATACTTTTGTACTCTGTGCCTCTATTTATAAAGCCCAGGATCCCGTATGCTTTTTTAACCACTTTCTCAACCTGCCCTGCCACCTTCAACGATTTGTGCACATATACCCCCAGATCCTCTGTTCCTGTACCCTTTTAGAGTTGTGCCCTCTAGTTTATATTGCCTCTCCTCGTTTTTCCTACCGAAATGTACCACTTCGCATTTTTCTGCATTAAATTTCATCTGCCACATGTCCGCTCATGCCACCAGCCTGACTATATCCTCTTGAAGTCTATCACTATCCTCCTCACTGTTTACTACCCTTCCAAATTTTGTCTCATCTGCAAATTTTGAAATTGTGCCCTGTACACTCAAGTCCAAGTCATTAATATAAATCAAGAAAAGCAGAGGTCCCAGCAACAACCAACTTGGCAGCACCTGACTCTTCCTTCCCATATCTTTATGTGTCTGACATTCCTTCATTTATTATTACCCTCACAGGACCATAGGAGTCAGAAGTGAAAATGAGATCTGACAGTGGGGTGCGGAGGCTCCGCTGAAGTCAGACCCTGGCTCCAGAGTCTGTGAACGCTTCAATTTGGCTGCTATCCTTCCCTCCCAGGTTGACTATTCCCTCTCGCATTGCCATTGCCTCTATAAGAGACAGCAAGTTTTACCTCCTGCTGCTGCCCAAGGTTTCTGCCTCTCCTCCAGGCATTTTCAGTCCCTCCTGGGTATTCTTGTTCCTCCTCAGATATTCTTACCCCTCCCCAAGGTATTCCCCCATGTTCCCCCCCAAGCTATTTTCCATCTTGTATCCTTGGTTCCCTCCAGTATTATCCACTCCCCCCGGTATTCTCGGCCTTCCAGTGTTTTATGGCCTCCCCCTCCTGGTATTCTTGGCTGCTCCAGCTCTTTTTGGTCCCCTCAAATATTCTAGCCTCCCCCCCTCCCCCCCATCGTCTTTTCTGGCTATGACAAGGTATTCTCATGTCCCCTCCGGTATTTTCCAAGCCCCTACAGGTATTTTCTGGCACTCCCTCCTGCCGGCTGGTCAGTGCCAATTTGGGGTCTAACTAACACTTCTTCTATATTTTCCATACCCCCCGCCCTGCATACCTGTGGCATTCCAGAGTGTTTTGACACAAGACTTTCTGTTCCTGAAACACTCGGTTTAATAGCGAGAAGAAACAGGTTCATAAAGTTCACAAAAATTCCACTGGAATTGATTATCACTTCAGTCCCAAATGTCTTCTTGTTTCTCATTTCAAATATTAGACTAATGTGAAAATTCAGTCCAGACCTGCAGTTATTTTCTTACTGCGTCATCATATACAGCTGAAACCAAATCCCACTACCAAGAAGCAATAAAAACTCTATTTACGTCCTTTATGTAGTAATTATCACATGAAGAGACGTGTTAAATAAAATGACATACAACACATACATTAGGCCTATCATTGGTTTTCAAACTATGGAGTCTGTGAAGTCTTCATCTTTCTGTCATCAAATTCCTAGGCCCAGAAGTTTGGGTGTGCCCATTCTTGGCTGTGTGTGGGGGTCATGGGGTATATTCTCTGTACCTGAATGGTGAGGTCCGAGCCTCCCCGGATATTGGGCTTCGGGCCTCATTTCAATGGAGCCTGCGAGGCGATGAGAGCCGACTGGCAAAGAGGAGTGCAAGATCGGGCTGCTGCTAATGTTGCAGCAGCCCTCAGGTAAATGGGTCCAGGGGTCGGTTCAGGGATTGGGGTCGGGGCCAGGGGTCGGTTGAGGATCGGGGCCGGGGTCGGTCAGGGATCGGGGGTCGGATCAGGGCTGGGGGTTGGATCAGGGATCGGGGATCGGGTCGGGGGTCTGGCCAGGGATCAGATCGGGGCCAGGGGTCAGATTGGGACTTGGGGGCTGGGGATCGGGGGGGCAGGGGAAGATGACCGGGGTTAGGCCCGGGAAGGGGCAGTGGAGGGTGTTAGGGTCAGGGCCGGGAGCAGTGGCATTGGGGGTCGGGGGGGGCGGGGGGACAGCGCCGATAGGTTCCTTTAATGTTTGGTCGGGAGGATTACTCTAGTTTCTCCTGGATCCATATTCAGGTAACTTGCTTACTTTCTTGGTTGGGCCTAGCAGGCAATCTCTAGGCCTGGTTTCCCTGAGCTGGCTCAGCGCAAACCAATCTTGGAGAGGGGACTTCAAATCGGCGTTAGACACCTTATTTGCATATGCAAAGGAGCTAATGCCTGTTTCAGGTGTGGGCAAAGGACACATATTTTTTGTCCTTACCGAATATAGCAGGTGGTGCACTTCCTGCTGGAAACGTGCGCACACTTCCTGCCAGCCATATTGGGGCCTTAGTAGTCCGAGTAGCGCCTGTTTTTGCCAATTTTTAGGCCCTAGATTGTTCTACATTTGCTGACTTACTAGCATATTATATTTGTTGCTATATACTAATAAAAAATGCTTTCTGCAATGATACCACTGTTTTCTTTTGCGCAGTTGATACTGTTTCAGATGTAGGGATAAGTGGTCCACAGCAATGTGCCAGTATTTTAAGGGGGTCCTCCACAAAGAAAATTTAAAACCATTGGTTTAAATTATCATCAGTTATTGTCATTTGTTCATAATATCATAAATGATTTTCACATAACCTCCATCATACGTGCTACCTAAGCACGTAAAATATTAGAAAAAATTTTCATCTTTATTAAAAGTTAGTTTAGACCTGATATAATTCAGCGTACCTTTTTTCTTGTGAGATTAGTTAGTTTCCAGCTGGGCGCTAAGCATTTCCTGGGTGGAGCACAGAAAGGGAAATTAGGCCAGGAGGGTTACCGAAGCCGCTCGATGCATTTCAAGGGAAGGAAAGGCCGACAGGTTCTGTTACTGGCGTGCGAACCTCCCTGTCAAACTTTCCTTTTTGCACTGCACCCCGTTGATGCTTAATGCCCAGGTGGTGAAGACGAAAATCTCTCCCACTGCCTCCTAAACATTTCAAAACATGTTGGGATAGAATTTCCGCAGCGGTTCCACTGATCTCGCACTGTAACCTCGGTAAAAAATCAGAGGAGAAGATCAGCCCCGGAGAGATGGTATAAACGGTCGTTCGCGTTGTTTCTCCGGGGTTTTGCCGATCTTCTGCCAATGTTACTGTGGGAGATCATGAGACCCCCGTGGAAATTTAACCCTATTTTTTCTGCCTTCCCTATCGCAATACATTATGACGGTGTTCAATCAGATGCCCATTTGGCTAAACTGAGTTGATGTCGGACTGTATACCTGAATTCCAAATTGCATAAAAATAACGGCCCTGAAATTGCTCAAGAAATAACAGCGAGGCTAACAGCGCTCATCGTCATTTCAGGGCAAATGGAAGAGCAACTTCCGACGACCACGCATGTATAAATGCAGAAATCCAGAACTTGTTCTTCTTGATTCCCTGCTGATCTGACAACTTTCGGTGACCATGCGTGCGCAGTCAAACACAGAAATCCGGAACTTGCTCTTTCTGATTTCCTGCTGATCCGACAACTTTGCGTTAAGGAGATATCATCGGCTAGAAACAATGGACCAGTGCAAACTCGCTCTCCTGCCCAGCTGGAAACTAACTAATCTCACCAGAAAAAAGGTACGCTGAATTATATCAGGTCTAAACTAACTTTTAATAGTGTGGTAAGTATTATTGACTGCCAAACAACCTCTCTGGCACTGAAAATCAACTTTTAAAAACGTGGAGTCTCATCACTCCGATTTTAGTAGCTTTTTATTATTTTTTTGTTATTTTTTCTTTCTAACTCTTTTATCTCAGTATTTTAATCTTAGCCGTTCATTATTTCGCTTTCTCTATCTATTTAGAAATATAGAAACATAGAAAATAGGAGCAAGAGTAGGCCATTTGGCCCTTCGGGCCTGCTCCGCCATTCAAAATGATCATGGCTGATCGTCTAACTCAGTACCCTGTTCCCACTTTTTCCCCATATCCCTCGATCCCTTTAGCATTAAGAAATATATCTATCTCCTTCTTGAATACATCTAATGACTTGGCCTCCACTGCCTTCTGTGGTAGAGAATTCCACAGGTTCACCACCCTCTGAGTGAAGAAATTTCTCCTCATCTCGGTTCCAAATGGCATACCCCGTATCCTGAGACTGTGACCCCTGGTTCTGGACTCCCCAGCCATCGGGAACATCCTCCCTGCATCTAGCCTGTCTAGTCCTGTTAGAATTTTATATGTTTCGATGAGATCACCTCTCATTCTTCTATAGTACATTAACTGATCTTATCTAATACTTTCTGGTTCTTAGTCTGCGCGGTTCGTGAATGAGCGTCACTTCCTGGTTCTTCAAGCTGATTGGTGGAGGGGATAGAGATATCCTTTCCTCCTCTCACAGCTCAGAGAAGCCCGGGAACGACTGCTGCCCTTCTTGCAGATCTCAATTAAAGCACGTTGGCGCCCAGACGCCCCGCGAAAAGTTTTGTGGGTGAGTAAGTTACTTACGAGCGACGGACGATATCCGATCGCCGCTCACAGCAATTCCTGGCCCAGTACTTTTATTTTACGGTGCACACTTTCGAACATGTCAATCTTTCTTAATGAGTTGCTAAGAAATAAAAAGAGGGGGCAAAATTCAACTGTTGCGGCAGTGCAAAATGGGCCGTAGCGGATCAGCCACCTGATATACACCCCGCCTGACTTCAATGGCAAGGAAATCCGGGCGGAGTGTATAACGGCCCATCTATCTACTAGCGCCCATTTTGAGCTCTCACTGAAGTTGAATTTCACCCCCAGAAAGTGTTAGGAATGCAGGTCCATCAGCACCTGTTTAAAAAAAAAAGTTAATGTTAACATATCATTACACGTGCTGACAGACCTGTTGAATGTTTCCAGGATTTTTCAGATTTCCAGCATTTTCAGTTCTTAAAAATTTTTTGGCAAACAACAACAAGCCAGACTATAGCTTATTATTTAATAACTTTATATATAATTTGGTGCGATTAGAGGGAATGTTTGTCACACCACCAGGCCGTTTCCCAAATGTTGATGGTTGCTGCAGTAGCTGTTATAGAATGTTATAGGCCTGTTCCCTGTATTTTCAAACCTGGTTCCACAGAAATGCCACTGAATCATCGTTAAACCTTGAAACACATTTGCTGGGTATTTCCTCGGGGGTTCGCCTGATTAGCCGCCATAATTTTGACAAAAAATCAGGGTGAAACCCCATTTACATGCTTTATCTGTAGTTTTCGTCGATCTTCCACGGAAGTTATGGAGGCTGATCACGAGAAGGTCTGAGGGAATTCCCAGTGATTATTACCTTGTTTACACAACATTATTCATTTGCATATTCTTAACCATTGTTTTCTCGCCTAAATAATTCTGCTATCTGCCTTCCTTTGTAAATACTCTTCCACTGAGCTCTTCACTTCCTTCCCCTATCTGTAACATAGTGGATCAATGTGGAATTGTACTTTTTTGTCTGGATTTAGCCAATACTGCCCATGTAACTTGAATCAGATCTCTTAAGTGTGCATTTAGTTTACATCATGATACAATACAGTAAACAGTCCCTTGGACAAGGCCCAGAGCTGCTCGAGGTCCCCCACCACGGCCATCTGGGGAGTCCTCAATGGAAGCTCAGAAGCTTTCCATCTCCCAAGCTGTAGCCACTGGGAATACACTTTGTAAGAGCACTAGGATAAGTAAACGAGGACACAAGACAGGCACTGAGGGGTTGCACAAGGAAAATTCATAATTATTTCTGTTAACTATTGTTCACATATGGAATAGAGTTGTTGGACTAATTTTTTTTTCTGGATTAGTTGTTGTTGATATTTGTAGTCAAGACCCATAAGGCTGGACTGAAGGAAATCAATCGGATGGTGGTAATAAAGATGGTGGTGATGTGGAATGTGGGGCTGTTGGTGTATTGGGGATGAGAGGGATGGATCAGGCAAACTTCACATGGATGAATTGCTCTCTAAGAGCTCTGGCAGCTGGGGGCACTGGTGCTCTGATGCTGTTCCTGCTCTTCCTCCTCCTCCTCCTTCTCCACTTAAATATAAGATAGTCACCAATAAATCCAATAGGGAATTCAGGAGAAATTTCTTTACCCAAAGAGTGGTAAAAATGTGGAACTCGCTACCATAAGGAGTAGTTGAGGCGAATAGCATGAATGCATATAAGGGGAAGCTAGATAAGCACATGAGGGAGAAAGGAATAGAAGGATATGCTGATAGGGTTAGTAGAAGAGGGGTGGGAGGAGGCTCGAGTGGAGCTGTATGCTCTATTTAACTCTATGTAACTCTTGCTGCCCAGGTGATGGGAAGGGCTGGTCCCTCAGTATAGTGAAGATATGCAGCATGCAGCACATGACCACAAATCTGGAAACACGGTCGGGGTGAACAGATGAGCTCCTCCCGAACGATCTAGGCAGCGGAAAGGTTGCTTGAGCACGTGGATGGTCTGCTCATTGAGATTTCCGGTGGTGGCATGGTTCTCATTGTAGGCCAGCTCTGTGTCTGTGCTTGGGTTCCTGACAGGAGACATGAGTCATGTCTGCAGGGGTTTTCACTTGTCGCTAAGTAGAGAGCCTGTGACCTGTCAGCCTGGTTGGGATAAAGGTGGCACGGAGGACTGGCGCAGAAATAAAATTCGGGAGAGATGTAAAACGGGCTGCCAATTCACTATCACCCATTTTACACTATCGCAAAGTCAAAATCTAACCCATTTTCTGCTGTTTTTTTTCTAACCTTGATAACGTGGCCTCTTCTCAAGGGTAGGAGTCAGGAATTTACAAGCAGCTGACAATCCACAAGAACTTTCTTTAGCAACTAACCTCTAATTGACCTCTGGGTTTGCCTATTTAGACAAGTTCCTCACAAGGACCACCTGAATAGTGACCCTAAAGGGACAGGGCAGTTTAAACTCAGCTCCATCTAAGCAGCTAAATGTCACGGCTGTGCTCCAGACTCTAGATTACCCATGACCAATGCTACAGCGAATTTTAACTCGGGGTGGGATCGATGCGAGTGGGAGGCCGGGGCGAGCCACAAACTCGTCTGTCAAGGCCCAGAGAGACTTTGGCCCCGAAAATAACCGATTTTTACAGCAGGACCTGTTTTACATTTTTTCAACAGGTTTCCCGCCTGACAGCCGGATTGACAGCCTGGTTGCCTGTCGGCAGGAAAGCATCAGAGGTAAGTCCGACATCACAGAGGGAGGGAGGGGGATGGGGGGAGTCGCGCATTGGTTGCAGAGGGGTCGGATATCGGTCGTGGGGGGAGTCGCGCATTGGTTGCAGAGGGGTCGGACATCGGTCGTGGGGGTGTCGGACATCGGTCGCGGGGGGGGTCGGACATCGGTCGCGGGGGGGCTGTCGGACATCGGTCGCGGGGGGGGGTCGGACATCGGTCGCGGGGGGGGGGGTCGGACATCGGTCGCGGGGGGGGTCGGACATCGGTCGCGGGGGTGTCGGACATCGGTCGCGGGGGTGTCGGACATCGGTCGCGGGGGTGTCGGACATCGGTCGCGGGGGTGTCGGACATCGGTCGCGGGGGTGTCGGACATCGGTCGCGGGGGGGGTCGGACATCGGTCGCGGGGGGGTCGGACATCGGTCGCGCGGGGGGGTCGGACATCGGTCGTGGGGGGGGTCAGACATCGGTCGCGGGGGGGTCGGACATCGGTCGCGGGGGGGGTTCGGACATCGGTCGCAGGGGGGGTCGGACATCGGTCGCGGGGGGGGGTCGGACATCGGTCACGGGGGGTGTCGGACATCGGTCACGGGGGAGGGGGGGATCAGACACCGGTTGCGGAGGGGTCAGACATTGGTCACGGGGGGGGGATCGGACATCGGTCGCGGGGGGGGTATTGGACATCGGGCATGGCGGGGGAGGTCAGCTATCGGTCACGGGGGGAGGTCGGACATCGGTCACGGGGGGGGGGATCGGACATCGGTCGCGGGGGGGGGGATCGGACATCGGTCGCGGGGGGGGGATCGGACATCGGGCATGGCGGGGGAGGTCAGATATCGGTCAAGGGGGGAGGTCGGACATCAGTTATGGAAGGGGGAGTTCGGCCATCGAGGAGTTGGGGGGGTCGACTAATCACGGTGGAGGAGGTGGGGACGTCAGCTGATCATGGCGGTCCATCACGGGGGGGGGGGGTAAACAGGGAAGCTTGGTGGGCCAGGGAGAAGCACTCCTGCTCCTCCGGCCCTCAAGCAGTGCTGTAAAGGCACTTACCTGATGGATCCAGCCCTTCATGCCTCTTTTCATCTGCCGGGATTCCCGTGGCCCAGGAATCCCGGTCTGCAGGTGTTAAAAATTAAAACTTTACTTAAAATGGAAGCACACAGCCTACTGAAAATACTTCAGTGACCGACTTGCCTCCTGAGAGCCAGTTGGTCGCCAGCCACTTGACCCGCCTCCATTAAAACCGGAAGTGGGCGGGTTGGAGGCGGGTTTCCCGTTTTTAAAAATTTTTAACACCAGATAAAACAGATATCTCACCCAGTTATATTATTCAGATATACCAGACACATCGCATTCACTTCTATTGTGGGGAATTTCTGATCCAAGCATAAACTCTTTCTCAGTCATCCACTTTTTAATACTGAGGACACTGAGAGATGGTGTAGAGGTAAAGTCCTGGTCTCACAATGGTATGGTCTGAGGTTCAAATCCCAGGACAGTTTTAATTTAAGGAAATCGAGGAATATGGGGATCAGGCGGAAAGTGGAGTTGAGGTAGAAGAGCAGCCATGATCTTATTGAATGACGGAGCAGGCTCGAGGGACCATATGGTCTACTCCTGCTCCTATTTCTTATGTTCTTATGACACTAAATAAAGTCAAGCCATTTCCAAAATTCATGTGCAGACTGACATCATTTAGAAATTGTTGATTTCTCAGTTCAACTTTATGCCCCTTAATTCTAGCTCTGTGATTGGCGGACTTTGGGAGTGAATATGTAATGTGAATACAATCCTGCTCCTGAAATTGATTTCTACTATTAAAAAAATATACATCTTCATAATGAACGGCATTAACATCCTCCTACACACGGAAATAACACTAGGACACAGCAGTACAGTTTTATCCTTATCAATGTGATGCTGTTTGTCACTTCTCATTCTGTCCAATAGGTGGAGAATTCACCTTAAAGAAAACAAATTGCCTGATCACTGAGGATCTTGGAAACTGGACAAATTGGAAGACCTTGCATCAGCATCTCCTACAATCCAAAGAAAGAAATGTGGCAGAATTAAAGAACAATGTCAGAGACTCACTTGGTTGTGATCTTAACTTTAGATCAGAAGGTTATAGCCTATTGTCCAAAATCACTTTTGAGTTGGGCAGAATCATGATTAAAGAATATGGCTAACTCCCAATCTACTTTACATTTCTTAGAATCCTCCATCCCTCTTCATTTCAGTCTCTTTCTCCTTTTTGACTTTAGTCTCTCTCTCTTCCTTCACCTCGCTCTCTCTCTCTCTCTCTGCTTTTACTGCTGCCTGTATCTCTCTCAGCCTTCACTTCTACCTTAACATACTTGTCACTGGGAATTTCCCGAGGGGTTCTCTTCATTGGCTAGTGATGTTGTTGCTGTGCTGGGGCAGGGTCCAAGAGTATTCTGTTTGGTAACTTTCCATTGGACGTAGTCTACTGGGGGCCCCTGGGACGCACACCGAGACAGATATCACCTGTGGCTGGAAGACCATCAACTCGGTGAAGGAGGCCCTTTGGTCCGCCCGAAACCTGCTGGTCCTCCAGCTGAAGGAGCTGTCCACAACCGAGTGTTGCCGACTGGCACAGTCCAAGGTTCAGGAGTACGTGCTGTGGGACGCACTGAAGTGAGGTGCGACCTATGCAAAAGCTCTACGGGAAAAGGCCACCGTGTAAGGCCACCCCACCTTGTACTGTACAAAATGTATTAGAAAATATGTACGGTGTTTTAAAATTGTAATAAGATTATAGTGTATACAATCTGCACTGTATTGCTTTGAACTGCCTTGCCACACTTTGAGTCCTTTATTTGAACTGTGTGTAAAGTGTGTGTATCTTTAAATTTTATCGACTAAAGATATTTTGAAATTTAAAAAAAGTAGTATACTGGGGGCAGGGTTGGTGGCATCATCAGGCTTAAGTTACGTGACCCTGAGTCAGTCAGTTGCTCTAAGGGTGGGGGTGAGGCCCATCTTGACACAATGAATAGCGCTCACCTGTAAAAAACCTGCCTGTAGAAACAACTGGTCTGTTGGTGGGATCTTGAGAATTAAAAAACAAATCACAGACAGCGCTGCTGACTGTCTCAGTAGGCTGGTACTGGATTAACATGCACCTCCAGTCCCAGCAGGCAGGACCTGCAATATGTTGGATTTTGGAGGCAGGTCCTGAATGGAGGAGCACAGCAGCACTGCTGGGAGTTGAAGTTGCATTTCAGATGAGTGGAGTTCTATTGAGAAAGCCGGCAGTGCTGTCTGTGATTTATTTTGAGTTCCTGTGACCTAACCGGGGGGGTCAGCTGTTTCTGCTTGTAGGAGGAATCAAAAAGCAGACTCTTGGAGGGTTAAGCATGCTTTAGGAAAAAAAAAACTGTGCAAGAGCTTACAAGAGCCTAACAGTTTCCTGTCTACATATTTGCATTCAGTGTATCTACTCAGACTTTCCATTCATTGTCTACTTGGCCTGTTGCTCAAGATGTGACAAGAGAACAAGGGCATTTCACTCAAAAATTTAAGAGTATACAGAAAAGAATTTAATAACTGTAAATGTAGGGCAATAGAAAGGCAGTACACTCTCAGCAATTGGAAATAAAGACTGGTGCAGAGTTCAGAAAGCAGATGTGAAACACATAGTGCAAACAACAAAACTCAGGCACTAAACACATTCTCCACCTACCAGAGGATTTCCCTGGCAACCCAAGACCTAGATGCTTGGCTGAGAGTTCTGTGCTACCAGAGGACAAAAAAAGTCTTTTAAAAAGGTGCAATGCTTTCAGGTCAACAATCCAACAAAATAGGTTCATATCAAGGACTGGATAGATTAAAATAGGGAAATACACAATATAAATCATATATTATATATATATATATATATATTTAATAAAAGTGCACAGAGGAAAATGCTTAAGGAGAACTCACAGTTGGAAATCACAAAAGCAAACATGTTGAAAATAAAGACTGTTTCTAATAGTTGAGGGGTCCAGAACGAGGTGCCATAGATACAAGATTAAATGTAAGAGATTTAGAACAGAGAACAGGGGAAACTTTATTACACAAAGAATTGTGAGGCTGTGGAATTCACTTCCAGGGTTAGTGGTTGAAGCAGAAACTATGTCAGCATTCCAGATTAGATTGACTAGGTGTATGAAGGAAAAGATTATGAAATGATATAGGAACAGCATGGGTAAATGTGATTAGGATTGTTTGCTTCAGTAGAGGGTGAACATTGGCATGAACTGGTTGGGCAAAATGGCCTGTTTTTATTTTGTTACTTCTATTTATTTCTATGTATAACTGAAAGTTATACAAATACAATGGGCACAATTTTAATATGCCGGTGGGAAGAGTCCAGGGGAGGGGTGATTTGCGGGCGCCAAACCCAGTAGGGAAGTAGGCGGGTTGCAATCTCGCAATCCTAATGAGGCCAACTAAAGCCTCTTCTGGGTTTCGCGCCTGGCAGCCAGCCTGATTGAAGGCTGGCTGTTGACAGAAGCTGCACATCCAAAGTGGGGTGGGGGGGGGGGGGGGAGAAAGAGAGAGTGAGAGAGAGAGAGAGAGAGAGATCTCATCGGCCATTGGGAGAGAGATAATCTGATTATGGATTGTTTCCAAAGCACCTGGACCTGTCTCTCTTCCTCATGCATTATTTTCCTTGTACCATTATCATCATGGCACAAGAAACTTGCATGAAATTGTTCTGAAACAAAACTAGTGCCCAGGCTACACTTGCTTTTCTGTTGGGATTTTGTACTTTAGTACTTGGAGTTGATTCTTTGGTCAGCGACAAGAGCGAGCTTGCGTTTAAAGAACCCTGCAACATTTAGGATTTCATAAATACTTGGCCATAGTCATACAATGTGGTTAATGGGCAGTTTATTAACTTTTCATAAAATATGACAAGTATGTGTAGCTATTGCAATGTGTGGTTTTTCCAGAAGTACTAGTCCAAGTCTAAAAATCTTCTGGTTAACGTATATACTGTCATCTGTCAGTCTTGTAATATTTCCATTCCCCATATCCCCAGTGCATTAATTTGATGCTATGTCTTCATCATTGGGAGAGAGATTGATGGGGGGGAGACATTGGACATTGGCAGGAGGGGTGCAGGTGACATCGTTTGAAAGGTACGTTTATTTATTTTTTTACAATGGGAAATGTAATTTTATTTAACTTAGTTTATTTTTCATTGATCCGGCCCTTCCTATCTGGTTTCACCAGGCGTGAATCGGAAGCCGTGGGAAAGCCACCCAAGTAAGGTCAAAATCTTTTTAACTGTTCAATATGCAAAAAATTAACTATCTTAAGTACCTCAATGAAGTACATTTGCTCCTTTAATTATCAGCCCGCCAGCGGGACTTCCAGGTTCGGGAATGGTGCGCGCACCCAGATGACTGTGGGTTGTACGCGTTCTTCAGCCTGTTGAATTCTGCCCACTCCAAAAAAAATCACGATTTTCTTTGCCCCCCACTCCCTCAACGCACCCAGACTTTCATTTTAAAATTGAGCCCAATAAATTCACTGGAGAAAGACTGAACTACGTGAGAAGCAAGGAAATAGAAAATTCAACAATCCGAAAAACACAGGAGCTTTTCAAATTTAAGTTTGCTCATTTAAGGTTGACTTTTTTCATTATCGAAGAAACATTTTGTGGGCCCATAGATTTTTCTAAATTTGCTTATAATGTTCAGCATCTGAAATGGACAGAACATCATTGTTACTGCAATTTTATGGTAGAATATACAATATGTTACATGCTAAAAGTTGCAAATAGTTTACATTTGTTAAGTACTTCTTTATTTTAAGCTTTCTCTCAATACTTTAAGGTGAATCTTTCTGCTGGTAGATCAGTCCTTGTTGGATAGCACTGTCAATATTTTCCTCGTTGGACCAACTGGAGGCCCACTTGCTACAACCTAAGATGCAAGCAAGATGATTAAATTAGACTACAATGAATGGGACGGAGTGCAAGGGGCAGTTGTAGGAGGCACAGCTTTCATGAGATCAGACACGTCTAATGGTATTTGCATGTGTGTGGGTGGATCTAACATTGCTTAACATGAACCTGAAAAGTTTAAAGGACAAGGGTTTTGAGAAAATCTTTGCATGTGCGGCAGTAGGAAATGTTATTTAGGGCAGATCCATTAAGCTATCTTATAATCCTTTGTTTTTTTGCTGTAGTGCAATGTTTTGCCTCCATGAAGCACCTACATTGAGTGGTTGAGCCAAGGATGGAGGAAACATGCATAAATCCACTAGTTGTGGTTTGACAATAGCAACTGGTTCGATGTGGGGGAACCAAATGTAGAACCATTGAATAGTAAGGCAGCCATCTTTGAAAATTATAGTACGCATTTTAATTTCTAGCAATGAATGGCTTCCTTATTAAAACTGTGCAAGGTTTTAACATTTTAAAAATTACATGTTCATTAAGCAAATAATTTATTTTTCCTGTTATCAAATAAAATTGTTCCATTAAATAATGTCATACAGTGGGAGTGGAAAAATTAATGGACATGCCTGAGTTTCAGCATCATCAAGTTCATAGAGAGTGAGGAAGCAATACTAATTGTGTATCTATAACTTAATGCCAGTCTGCCATCAGATACCATGAAAGTGTGTGAGAGTGGCTTGAGTTGACTGGCCTTTTCTCCCTTTGGAGAAGCACTTAGCTGGAGGCAATTATAGGCACGAAACCAGAATTTACCGCCCTGTGTCAGTACAGTGCACGCTGTTCCACTGAGCCGCCTAAACACAACAACAAAACTCAAGGTACATGCTCAGGATTTTAACATTTTCAGCCTTATGGTTTTAACAAGGAACCTAATAATTTGCCAGAATTTGAAACATTGCTGCTCATTGTCATTTGCAGTGGGATCAACGTTAAGAGCAGCGATTTGTAGCCACTGCTAGCCCCGAGTTAAAACCTGACACGGTATTTCTTGCCTCACAGCCAGCAGCATTCCACAGCTGAATAAGGTCGCATGGAGACAAGGATTGTAAATAAAATATGATTGCGCAGGTCTGAAAGTGTACAGTTTACTTTATCAAGCTTTTTGAGTAGGTTCACAAGAACAGTGCAGTTATCTGTCCAGCTTTTAGTATTCAAAGGTAAAATCTCTCATATTACAGATGACGAAGCAGGTAGAAAGTAAGTTATTGAAGTCAGGAATTTGCTTTCTAAAGCTTTGTTTTCCTTTTCTTTGTAATAAATTTTGCATCCAGTTGTAGGATAAGACTGCCTTTTGTTGGATCTATTTGGCACCTGGTGTGCAGTGCTACTGGATCCATTATTCTCTTATGCTTCACAGACTCAAGGAATGCAGTAACATAACCCAGCTCACTCCCCTTACATAGCAAGGCCCTTAACTTTAAAAATGCAACATGTTTTTACCTGCACTATCAGATAGAATGCCACACAACAGCCAGGCATTTTAAACAAAGAATGACATAGCAATTGCTGCTCTATTGTATTGTGTCAATAACAACAACTTGCATTTATATAGCACCTTTAACTTAGAACATTGTCCCAAGGCGCTTCTCAGAAGCGTAATCAGACAAAAATCAACACCGAGACAAAGAAGGTCATATTAGGAGGGGTGATTAAAAGCTTGATTAAAGAGGTGGGTTTTAAGGAGGTGGAAAGGTATAGGAAGGGAATTCCAGAGCTTAGGGCTGAGATGGCTGAAGGCATTCCCGGAATTGGTGGGGTGAAGGCATTTTTAATCTGTATTTATTGGGGGTTGGGGGGAATTGTTTTGTTAAGGGTAGAAATATGCACATTGGGGGATGGAACATTCTTTCTCCCGTTATCACCCAGTGTCAGTATTAAACATTCTCTGATCAGCATGGGTTTTAGGCCATTAAAGCTCCCTCTACTCTGCCAACCAATGAATGGGTCTTAACACCAACCGTAAAAATTCCTTACAGTAATCATGTGAATTTTTCCACTTCCCACACCAACCATCTCTTTTAGTGTGAGTTTTCCTATTTAATGCCAAATAACAGACAGTTTGTTCAATGAAAACACACTAAAAACTAAATTAATTTCACTTAGGACCTTTTGGATCAGCACAAAAAGTAAACCTTCTACTGAATGAGAATCCAGTACATACAGTTGAAAGGACAGTGTGCTGTCCCCATGAAACACCTAGGTATGGGGTGAAGAAAGTGGGGTCTAATGCCTCCCCACAAGAAGGGAAATAAATTGGGATGACAATGACTCTGTCAACTCACATCAGTATTGCACAGTGAAAGTATCACTGACAAAATAAGAACTATATCGATTGTATATCATTCATAATACAATTCAACAATTCTCAGATCCGTTTGTGGACTTTCATCCTGTATCATACATAAGTAAGTTGTCTTTAGATCCAAATATTTTTCAGGTTAAGTGGTGCAATTTGTTACAATACTAGTGACTAGAAACCAAGGGGTGGAAATTGGTATGCAATGTGCAAGTTTTTCAGGCAAAAAACGGGCACAACGTATACCAATTTAGTAGTGGGACAGCCTGCACCCAATTGGCGCAGGTTTTCAGCCCACTGCTAAATTCGTCGGGCCCATTATTTAGGCGTTCCAGACTGCTGCCTAAAAGAGACATTAGGCACCTTGCATATGTGAATTCTTCAGTGGCCCTCGCAGCTGCCAACTAAAGGATCGTTCCTGCTCCAACTCCCCTCCTGAGATTTAGCTGCGGGCCAACGGCAAACGGCCCGCAAGCTGGCACTTCCAATGTGTGAGCTGCATGTGGAGGTGCTCAGATCAAAACCTACCCCAAACACTCCAATAATTTAGGTTAAGAAATGACAAAGTATAGGACTGAGGGAAGATAAAGTAGGACTGAGAAAAGTCCATCCAGTTTGCCCCATATTTAAACTCATGCTCTGGACCAGGACAGGTCAAAACATTTTATACTCCTTCTACCTCAGTGCAAAGAATGTACAGAAGGGAAATTATCAGTGAACAGCTTTGATTGCAGAGCATGGACTAACATATATTACAATCTGGAGCACTCTGTGGAACCTACGATAATTAGAGAATGATTTAACTACTTGAAATTATTTGCATTTTTAGGGACAAGTCAGCTGTTTTAATATTTTTCTCTATCACTATTTTTGATTAAATAGCGAAACACAATATTTCTGCCATGTTTTCCCTTATAAAGGACAAGTCAAAGCAAAGGAGTAAAAAAATGGCCTTATTGTTCATTACTGATCCTATTGCCTAGTACTGATCCCTTTGGCTGCATCATGTGAAATGCTGCAGTCCTATCATTCCTTACCTTAATATGAACCAAAGCCTGGTAAGAAAAAAATGCACCCGTAAAAACTCTCACTCACGCATACTCTACCATTTAAATACTCGTGGTTGAATAAAACCGTAATAAAAAGAGAGCTTATAAAGTGCCTTTAATGAATGCAATCTGTCAAACAGGAAAATGACAATTTAATATTTGCCAAAAAGAAGGTTCACGTGGGAATAGCTAAACCTTAATATATCTGTTGCTTAAATTTCAGGAAATGCACTTCTTTTAATTAACAAAATAATACCATTAAAACCTGGGCAGCATCCATGCTTTAGTCATCTGTAAAAATACAGAAAGCTTCATAATTTTATTAAGGAATTGGGTAGTGGGTGGTCCAGTGGACAATACTTTTACCTCAAATCCGGGTTTGAGTCCAGCCCAGGCTGTTTAGAGGAAAATCCTCTTTGTCTGCCTGCTGCAACGGTTGTATATGAAATGTAGATAAGCTTTCAGTTCTTAGTGGGTGTAGGACACAAAATTGTCCAACAATTTGCCACAAATCAACACTGGACTGGGAATCTCACTCAGAGAGGGCATGAGGAAGGCCAGTACGGGAAATGGAAAACTTGATAATGGAGTAAAAGGGGTGCTTTTCTAAGGTTGGAGTTAAAAAATATTGGCAGAATTCTTCGACCTATCAGCTTGGGTTTTCACTATGTCAGGAAAATTCAGTTTTGAAAGAAGATTTAGGATTTAGTCAGATTTCTATTAGTTCACAACATGCCTAATCATTAAATTCAATTATCAGGGGGTGATCCACTGTACTTTAGACTGACCCAGTTGTATTCAACATTCCCACTTGTGCAGAGTTTAAATAAAACATAGCTGAAAACAACATTTGCACCACCTACAAAGAAGAATGGAAAAATATTTTCTCTGATGCAATGACTAAACTAAAGAACCTTTGAGGTTAAATCACACTGTGTGATTTTAGCATCCAAACACTTAACAGTGGGGAAGCTGTGCTCACAGAGGTTGGAGAAATGGCTACAACACTGTGGCCTCAGTTCTCTGATCCACGCTCCCTGTCAGTGCGGCTTCAGCTGGGAGCATGGGATTGCAGAATCACTCCTTTTATCTCTCTACCTACTCATAGTTCACAGCCTCTGTAAAGTGCTCTGAGACATCCCTCTGTGTGTGGGATGTAAAAATGTACATTGCTGTTATCTCTTATAGACTTCAATTGCTTCTTTCACTGAAAAATAAATACCCAGCTCACTCTTTGCTGACACTATCCACTTCTACTCTCTCCCTGGGCATCTGTTAGACACATTCACTACAGTCTAAGTGAGGTAGTTATATCTAAACTGCTCGTTCAGCTTCTCTCTTCAACCTTGGATCTGTGCTCCCGAGTTACAGAGTTTGTGGTTATGTCAAGCACTTTATTGAACTTCATATACCCTTTAGAGTCTTGAAAGCTTTATAAGTTCTCCTTTGGGCCTTCATTTCTCCAATGCAAACATTCCCAGAGTCTTTAGTCTCTCCTCTACTGCCTAATGCTCAGTACAACTTTAGTCTCTCCAAAGACAGCAAGCCTTCACTATAGAATAATGACCAGTACTGTAAACAGTTCTCCAGACGGGACTGAAGCAAAGTCCTACATAAGCTCACCATTGCTCCTGGGACCGATGATCTATGCATCTGGCAATACTTACTTTCTTTTTTATTGCTGTTGCACATTGTGCTGATGATTTCAGTGAATTGTCCACTCAATCCCTGTCTTACTTTCTGTAGCATACTGTGGTTGATCCTATATTCTTATTGCTTACTTCCCTTCCCCACCCTCACCAACTTGCATTTGTCCACATTAAACAACATTTTCCTCTTGTCAACCCAAACTCCCAATTTTTACAGACCCCTCTATATTTGCTTTGCTTATTCCGATACCTGCAAGCCCCTTCCTTTAAGTTGTGTATTGCCAGAAAACGTAGGCAGCTTTGTTTATGTCCCAGTTTTAAATCATTTGCGTATAATGTAAATGCAATATGCACCAAATTGGGGCATGTAGCGGTCGTTGTTTTGACGCTACACGGCCTCTCCAATATCCAAGATGGCGTCTTGGCTGCGCACGTACGTTTCAAACGTGACGTGCGTCAGATACCATCTTGGTATAGGAGTTAGCGCATGCGCAAATACCGAACGCGGAAGCATGTAAAGTAAGGAGAAAATGGATACAATCAGTGTGCAACGCTGATTTAAAGTGATAGACACCATTTTGGGACTTAAGGCTCAACTTAACGCACAGTCTTAACCCCGACCACGTGAATGTGTCTTAGAGTGCCTGGAGGACCCCCACCTGCGCTATTTAAAGGGACCATGCAGGATTTACAGGTTAGTGGCTGGATTATTGCTTCTGGCTGCTGAGACATTGGAACTGATTTTGGAGGTCTCCTAGACTTGAATACTAGGACTAGGGGACATAGCCTAACATTTAAAGCCAGGACATGCAGGAGTGAAGTTAGGAAATGCTTCTACACGCAAAGGGTGGGAGAATGTCGGAACAGGCTCAAGGGGCTAAATACCACTGCCACTTGCAGCCTCCTGATACGCACCACCTACTCCTGCAAGAAAGTGGGACGTGTGTTTGGGTGATGTGCCTGTCATGGTTGAATAGCTGCCGATGTGTGTGGCCTGTGAGTTGTGAGTGTGCAGCTTGCAACAGTGGTGATGAGGTGAGAGGAAGCACCTGATTAGAAGAGTTGAGTACTGATGGAAAGGGTTTGTTGGTATGTGGGTGACGGGGAATGTAGTGCGTGGAGCAGTGGATGCAGCATGTGGTGCAGTTGGTAGGAGACGCCACTTGACAGTTGACATAACTCACCTTGACCACTCATGTCAAAGCACTGAACTTCTTCCTGTACTGTATCCATGTTCATGTGGCCTTGCGCCTGGCATTGACTTCGTCCCCCGCCGCCTCCCACTGCCTTTTGGGTATAAGTCTGGAGGGCGTCTTGCGTTTCCCCCCCCCCCCGCCCCGCGGATATAGGATGTCGCTCCTTCAGTCCACCTCATGCACCAAGGCCTCAAGTGCATCAGCAGAGAACACGCACTCTCGCAGGCCTGGCATAAATTCAGATCGGCAGATTAGTGAGGTCTGGCATGCAGATTGGAATTGTGGGATTTAGCAGCATGCAACCTTTATTCAATGTTTTAACATAACTCATCAGTTTGTAAATAGGGACGGGAGCTGCTTCTGTGTTTTGCATGTGCGATGTCTGATCTCCGTTCAGACTCCGTGCAGACAGCGGACTGTTATTTTCAGCAAATAACAGGTACCAGCTACCTTTAAGAGATTTTTAAGAGACAGCCTGCCTTTAAGAGATTGGGGCTCCCCGTGCTGGTGGAAAGTGCAAATAAATTGCATTGAATTCTTGTGTCAATGCTGATTTGGAATGCTGCTTGAAGGTAAATCCTCAGGCCTCACGAAAGTCTCGTCCTGCCTGTGCAGGGGTCATTGGGCACGGGGTAATAGCGGATCGCACTACCCCCACCCAATAATAGGCCTTATCCAATTTTTTCCCCCCCTAACACTCCCAGTAAGGGCTCTAAATTCCACTAAACACCTTCTTCCATTCTGATGCAACTACCCTTTGCTTCTGCTGATCATGTCATTTTCCAGAAGCTTTTCAGTTATGCACTGCCTCCTAGCCTTATGGATAAATCTCTTGTATAGCACAGGCAGAATATAGCACCAGAACAATTCACTACTGAGTCTATTTCAGTCAGAAGATGAACCTAGTAACACACCTGGGATACCCTGTACCTAATGCTGAACTTGGTTAGTGCTTGTGAGACCATTAACAGTGAATTGAAACCAGGATAACCCTCTATTGATGCTCTTAAAAATTAGGTTGTTAGGATTTTACTGTGATCAGAGCCATTTTCTCATTCATCCCTATTGATGGGTTTTGCTGAATGTGGCAATTTGATCATTAGAATGACATTATTCTAACAAGACATTTCAATGAATACTCTTCAATTTTACTCAGTAATTGCATTAAATATCTGCATAAAAATTCTGTAACTGAGAAAAACTCAATAGAAGAGAGGCGTGATTGGAAATGTTTGTTTCAATTCCACTATTGTTCCATCAGTATTTTCAAATGTCAACAATTTCATGAGTGTTAAAATGTCGCTTAAACTGTATCTGTACACCTTGACTAATCTACAGACTCTTAGTTTAATTTTAGTGTTTCATAGATGCCACCAACATAAGCTCGTGTCCGGGAAACTTTCAATTAAACTGGTGACTTTTAAAACTATGGGGAAATGCCACTACAGTTATATTTTATTTACTTAATCTCCATTTTAATGTAATTTACTCTCTTCTCTTTAGGGCTCCCTATGCCCCATACTATTAATGGGCAAAAGTGCAGGCAACTACCAAGCTACCGCCAATGATGCTTTTCAACTGGTCATTACATATGTGCTAAACGAGAAAAGTAGTGCGAAATCTTGCCCACAGTACGCAGTTGCTGGAATTACTAGAGCAGCAGCAGGAGTGGCACTGATTTTGTTTGTGGACGTGGACACTGAGACCGGGCCTCCAAAAATCTGACTACCTGTGTCAAATGCAGACGGTTTCCATGCACTGTATGGGACTCAAGGCGGATAAATCCCCTGGACCTGATGGCTTACATCCTAGGGTGTTGAGGGAAGTGGCAGTAGGGATTGTGGATGCTTTGGTAATAATTTTCCAAAATTCTCTGGACTCGGCAAAGGTCCCGGCAGATTGGAAAACTGCTAATGTAACACCGTTATTTAAAAAGGCAGAAGGCTGGAAATTATAGACCAGTTAGCCTAACATCTGTGGTGGGTAAAATTTTGGAGTCTATTATTAAGGAGACAGTAGCGGAACATTTGGATAAACATAATTTAATAGGACAAAGTCAGCATGGCTTTACGAAGGGGAAGTCATGTCTGACAAATTTGCTTGAGTTCTTTGAGGACATAACGTACAGGGTGGATAAAGAGGAACCAGTGGACGTAGTGTATTTAGACTTCCAGAAGGCATTCGACAAGGTGCCACATAAAAGATTATTGCTCAAGATAAAGAATCACTGGATTGGGGGTAATATTCTGGCATGGGTGGAGGATTGGTTATCTAACAGGAAGCAGAGAGTTGGGATAAATGGTTCATTCTCGGACTGGCAACCTGTAGCCAGTGGTGTTCCGCAGGGGTCGGTGCTGGGTCCCCAACTCTTTACAATCTATATTAACGATTTGGAGGAGGGGACTGAGTGTAACATATCAAAGTTTGCAGATGATACAAAGATGGGAGGGAAAGTAGAGAGTGAGGAGGACATAAAAAACCTACAAGGGGATATAGACAGGCTGGGTGAGTGGGCGGAGATTTGGCAGATGCAATACAATATTGGAAAATGTGAGGTTATGCACTTTGGCGGGAAAAATCAGAGAGCAAGTTATTATCTTAATGGTGAGAAACTGGAAAGTACTGCAGTACAAAGGGATCTGGGGGTCCTAGTGCAAGAAAATCAAAAGGTTAGTATGCAGGTGCAGCAGGTGATCAAGAAGGCCAACGGAATGTTGGCTTTTATTGCTAAGGGGATAGAATATAAAAACAGGGAGGTATTGCTGCAGTTATATAAGGTATTGGTGAGACCGCACCTGGAATACTGCATACAGTTTTGGTCTCCATACTTAAGAAAAGACATACTTGCTCTCAAGGCAGTACAAAGAAGGTTCACTCGGTTAATCCCGGGGATGAGGGGGCGGACGTATGAGGAGAGGTTGAGTAGATTGGGACTCTACTCATTGGAGTTCAGAAGAATGAGAGGCGATCTTATTGAAACATATAAGATTGTGAAGGGGCTTGATCGGGTGGATGCGGTAAGGATGTTCCCAAGGATGGGTGAAACTAGAACTAGGGGGCATAATCTTAGAATAAGGGGCTGCTCTTTCAAAACTGAGATGAGGAGAAACTTCTTCACACAGAGGGTAGTAGGTCTGTGGAATTTGCTGCCCCAGGAAGCTGTGGAAGCTACATCATTAAATAAATTTAAAACAGAAATAGACAGTTTCCTAGAAGTAAAGGGAATTAGGGGTTACGGGGAGTGGGCAGGAAATTGGACATGAATTTAGATTTGAGGTTAGGATCAGATCAGCCATGATCTTATTGAATGGCGGAGCAGGCTCGAGGGGCCAATTGGCCTACTCCTGCTCCTATTTCTTATGTTCTTATGTTCTTATGTACTGGGAGATGTCTGAGGGTAGCCTGGGGGGATTCATCCTCTGATTGTCCCTTCTCATCTGGAAAGAAGCTAACTTCTGCTCTGCAACTCTATCAACAGCACAGCCAGTCGGTGCACGTTGTGTGAGGATCGGCAGATGTGAACATTTTAACTCACTGACACAGTATAGTGGAAGCACTAATGCACCTTGCTGTTCTTCTGAAAAAAAAATTCTCTGCTGACATAGCTGATCTCAGCCAGGGAGACATTTGCAGCAATGACTGAGTGTAGGGAACAGAAATTTCTCACTCCTGATTGCTTGTGATAGTACGCATGTATGGACATTGGGCGAGGATAGGATTGGGGTCCACTGAACTGCCCTCTGTAGTTGAATAGCCTGCTGACAGTCACTGCTGAGATTGACACACGAAGAAAGGCATAATACCGTGGAGTCATACTCCAGCAAGCAGTAAATGTCTTAAGGAAATCAGAAAAAAAGAGAAAAAATATATTTTTCATCTCTACTAGTGTCTTTCATTTTTTGAGATTTATAGTGGCATTTCAGCATTATATCTCAAAATAATAGTGCCACATGATTATAGCACATTATTGGGACTTGGCAGGTCATCTTCAGAGAGAGATGATTTTTAATGCAGGTTCGAGTTTTATTATTGATTCATCATTAATGCTTTCATTAGATGTTTTTTGATTTGTTTGCTCAAATAAAAGTTGCAAAAGCATTTTGAATATGATACTTCACTGCTTTCCTCCCTCAGCCTCTGCACTGAGTGACTTCTCATCCTCGGTGATTTCAACCTCCATCTCAACTCATCGTGCTCTCTCTCCTGTGAATTCACTGCCCTCCTATCCTCCCTTAATCTCTTCTTCCATATAAACCCCCCTACCCATATTCACGACCACCCCCTTGACCGTGCCATCTCACGTGGCCTCTCTACTCCCATCGTGTCAACCACGGATAAGACCATCTCTGACCACTTCCTTGTCTCTCTCTTCTCTCATATCCCCCTTCCCCCTCCCAATCCCACTTCCTCCTGTGTCCACCCCTGGAAAAAACTCTCCCCAAGTCACTTGCAACTGCAGTTTCAAATTCCCAACTGTCTAGCCTTTGGCCCTCCATTCACCATGATATTTCCCCAGCTACCGATCTGTTCAATCACATCCTCACCTCCACCTCTGATGCCCTTGTCCCCGTTAAAAGCATTGCTCTCTCTCTCACCCTGATCGTTCCCCCTAGTATGGCCCTCATTTCCGCTCCCTTAAGTCCAAGGGAAGCAGATTTGAACATTTATGGCGGACAACTGGTTTAGCCATTCATCACCAGATCTGGCTGGACCACATAAAGCACTTTTGGGTCCTGGGGCTCGATTTTAAAAAGAAGGTGCGGGTGTGTTGGGAGCGGGGGGGGGGCAAAGAAAATCGCGTTTCCCAGGAGCGGGCAGAAATCCCGGCTCCAACACACCTAAGAACACGCACAACCCAGAGTCATCTGGGTGCGCGCACCATTCCCAGACCCAGAAGTCCCACCGGCAATTAAAGCTGCAGGACGATTGAAGTATTTAACCTAGTTTAAAAATCCAAAAATGCAATTAGCTATGAAGGCAAGCAATTTCAACACTGCCTCAGTATATTTCCCATGGGAAACGAGTTGTGTTTCAGCCGGCAGCCATTTGGTCATTTAAATCCCTGTTTGATAGATGGGGGATAAAAGGTCCGTTATTGCAGCAGGGGACTCAGTTCTCTCAGACAAATTTTTGGCTGGGAGATCTTTGTGTTTAGACTGAAAATTCTTGGTTTCTACTTAGAATTGTTTTGTTGACACATATTTACCAACTTTTCGGACCCCCCTCAAACTGACACCATCAGGATGGGGGGGCGCGATGGCTGCATTCATCACTACATCACCATCCTCGCCAGGCACGGCGTGCACTTCCACCACTTGTAGCACTACAACACGGTGCTGGCCACAGGCACCTACACAAGAGCACAGAGGGGAACAACAGAGGGAGCGACGTCACAGGAGGCACTACCCTCGCCACAGGGTCTACAGACTGAGGCTCAGCTTCCTGGACCTCTCTGAGGAGCAGTGCATACGGAGGCTGAGAGTGAGTCACCAGGTGGTCACAGATATCTGCAGCCTCCTTCATGCCGAGCTGCTCTCATTACCCGTCGCAGTTAAAGTGATCACTGCCCTCAACTTCATCGCCTCCGGGTCATTCCAGGGTACCACCGGTGGCATCGCTGGGGTCTCTGTCGTCTGCCCACAAGTGCATAAGGCAGGTCACCGATGGTTTGTTTTTGCAGGGCCTCGCAGTACGTCAACTTCCCCATGGACAACCTCAGCCAGACGGAGAGGGCAGTGAGATTCCACTCTGTGACTGGCTTCCCACGTGTACAGAGTGCAATCGAATGCGTGCATATAACAATCCGAGCACCTCCACATGAGCCAGGACTGTTCATCAACAGACAGGGGTATCTCTCCATCAAAGCTCAGCTCGTTTGTGACCACTGCAAAAGATTTCTTCACGTGTGAGCCAGATTCTGTGGCAACTGCCACGATTCGTTCATTCTGAGGGAGTCCAACATCCCGGGCCTCTTCCATGGACCGAACGGCATTAAGGGCTGGCTCCTCAGGGACAAGGGATACCCCCTGCACACGTAGCTCATGACACCTTTGAGGAACCCCATCAGCGAGGAACAGCGTCGATACAACATCAGCCACATCACCACCAGGTCTGTAATTGAACATGCGAAAGGACTGCTGAAGATGCGATGTCAGTGCCTCGATCGTTCCGAGGGAGCGCTTCAATACGCACCAGCGAGAGTGGGTCGTATTATAGTAGTGTGTTGTGTCTTGCACAACATGGCGCAAAAAAGAGAGGTACCAGTTGATGAGGCCCCATGACCTCAAACAGCATCCACATCCGCAAATCAACATTGAGGAGCAGCAGGAGGAGGAGCAGGAAGAGGAGGACGAACCCATGGGCAGAGCGGCGGCTCACCTGGCTGCTCGTGAGGCCAGGGAGTCACTCATATGTGAACGGTTCTCGTAAGATCAGGAAGTGAGAATAGTCCAGTCCTCACACCTCCTGGAAAGAGCAGCGCCAACACCAGCAGCACCCCCTGCACAAAACAGTCCTGCAAATACACATACACCCACTGTGAAGTGACCCACTGGCTGGCATCAAGTGTGGCCGTTCATGATGAAGCACATGAAAGGGCCCTATCACAAAAGCCAGTCAAGAATGGGCAAGACGTGGCAGTAGTGGCGAGAATGATAACATTTAATGTGAATATAACAAAAAGCAAATATAAATGAAAAACATGACAGTCTGTCAGACACCCTTGTGCATACCCTTCATGATCACAAATCCTTAGCCTTTCTCTTCCTACCACTTCTACGAGGTGTATCCCCCATGGCTGCTGCAGAGGTAGTGGCAGGTTGCTCATGTCCATGGCCATGCTTAGATGCTTTGGGCCTATGCCCTCTGGTTTTTGGAGCCCACGAGGATCCCTCCAAAGACTGCTCCACCTGCACCTGTGCAGCGGCAGACTCGGCCACGTGGAGAGGAGGCAACATTGCGGGTACTGGTTGGGGGGGGGGGGGCAACAGGTGAGATGTAAGAGTGCTTTGAGTGGCGTCCCCACTTCCATGTCCCCTTTCGCCATCATCTCTTTCCTGGACCAGGCCCACATTACTCCTACCGCCCTGCTGGAGAACAGTTTGGAGGACATATATGATGCCTTGGAAGCCCAGTTGTAAAGTTTCTGGCTGCCTGTTTAAGGCGGCAGAATGTTGTTCACCCTGAGTCTGAACGGCCATTGTCAGGGCCTGAATGGACTCATTTGTGAGCCATGTTTGAAGCTCAATGGAGGCTAGCCTTCTCTCCAACGCAGTCATTCCCGCACTTACCTGCGACACTATCTCAGACACTTCAGCAGTTACGTGTGACACCATCCCAGAGATTCCCTCATGTCCCTGTGACACTATCTCAGAGATTCCCTCATGTACCTGTGCCACCATTTCACTAATGCAGGAGTTGGACTCCTCCATTCTCTGTGCTATTGTGGAGAGTGTGCGTGGCACCTGTTCCAGTACCTTGCAAATGTGCTGCTGTCCCTCGATCATTCTCCTTTTAAAGGATGGCCCCCGGGGTTCAGCAAATGTGTCCGGCTGAGCGGAGATGAGTGCTCCCACCGACGCGGACTCTCCACAGCTACCCCTGCCACCAGTGTCTGCTCGTGCTCACGTGTGTGGTGACTCATTAGGTGCCAACCCAACTAACTGACTACTAGGACCCACTGAGCTTGTGAGTATCTGCGCTGATGGATGGCTCGCTATGATGTGACGGTGCGCCCTCAGAGGCCGGGAGTTCCTCTGAGGAATTGTCCTGTCCCGTCACTGCGGTAATTGAATGGCCTGTAAGAGAACAGAAGGCAGTATCACAGATGTGTCATGTTGTGATGAGCATACGGAGGTGTTCAACGTGTCAATCACTGTTAACATCAATTCACGTTGTGTGTGATGAATGTTAAAGTTGTGTCACCAGATGTTTGTGGGGTGCCAGTCTCGGCGTCCCCGACGGACAGGCACTCGAGAGTGCGGCTGATCTGCAGGGCCTCCTCCTCCGCGTCTGTGAGGACCACTATTTGCGGAGGCCCCCCTCCAGTCCTCACTCTCTCGTGTGCATTTTGCGCTTTCTTCTCCTAGAAGGGGGGAAAGTACAGACGTGTGAGTGAGTGATGGTGAAGTGGTTAACCGATGAATGCATTGCTTTGGGAGAGGCTGACCGTGAAAGAGGTGCATCAGAGGGTGTCAGACAGAGGCATCACATTGGATGAGGATTGGGGTGAGTGGTAGTGGTGGGGTCACAAATGGAGAGGTGAGGAAGTGCTCAGGAAGTGAAGGTAAGTTGAGGATGAGCCTTAAGTGGGTGTGAGGAGTGATGTGATGGAGTAGTCTTGGCAGGGCAGAATGAGTTGGGATGGGTGGGGGTGGGGGGTGTGCTACACGGAATGCAAGAGAATCGGAAAGTGTATTCACTTTTGCTGACCTAGTTAGGTCATTGAAACGCTCCCTGCACTGGACCCAAGTGCGGGAGATGTTTCTGCTGCTGGTGACTCCTCTGCCAAATCGAGCTAGACCTTCTTGGTGGCAGAGGCAGGACACTTCCTCCTGTCAGCCAGGTAAAATAGTTCCTTCCTCCTCCTCACCTGAAGTGGGTCCTAGTAGTCAGTTAGTCGGGTTGGCACCTGAAGTGAGGTATCACTGAATCTTGGAGCAGCCTTGCCCCTTGTGCTGCTCCATATTGTGTGTTCTTGCTCTTTGCTCCAGCAAAATCCATTGGAGCAATGTCCAGATGCTCCATCTGACAGCCTGTCATGCAGGTGCACAGTCCGCCCACTGTGCAGCTTTTGGACAGCAAACCCGGAAATAAGATTAAGGGCCACCAATTAAGTCGCGATCGCGTGGGGAATGGCAAGTTTTTATTATTTGGGTTTGCCGCGCTCCCATTGACCCCCCCTGCTGCCATCCCGCTGCCCTTTTAAAATCGAGCCCTTGATCTCTGCCAAAACTGCTCACTATTCCAGGATCATCCTGCAATGCAAAGATAACCTCCGGCTTCTCTTCTCTGCCACAAACCATCTTTTTAAACCCCTCTCCCTTGCCTCCTCCACCCTCACCTCCAACATGTGCAAGGAGCTCATGGAATTCCTTGTCACTAAGATTGAGACCATCCGTTCAGCTGCCTCTGCCGCTTCCTTCCCTTCCCCTAGCCCACCAAGCCAAACTTCTCCTATGGATCCCCCCTGCCCTAGCCCTGAACTTGCATCTTTCTCTATTTCTCTCCTATCTCCCCTCATGCCTTCTCCGAGCTCATCTTGACCACAAGACCCACCTCCTGCTCCCTCGACTCTATTCCCACCAAACTGCTGACCACCCAACTTCCCTTCCTGGCCCCCACGTTAGCTGATATTGTTAACAGTTCCCTCTCCTCAGGTACTGTCCCCCTCCCTTTCAAATCTGCCGTCATCACCACCCCTCCTCAAAAAAAACCACTCTTGACCCCATCTCCAATCTCCCTTTCCTCTCCGAAGTCCTTGAATGTGTTGTCGCCTCCCAAATCCGTGCCCATCTTTCCCGCAACCCCATGTTTGAATCCTTCCAATCAGGATTCCGCCCCTGCCACAGTACTGAAACGGCCCTTATCGATGACACAAATGACATTCTATGTGACTGTGACCATGGTAAACTATCCCTCCTCATGTTTCTCAACCTGTCTGCAGCCTTTGACACAGTTGACCACACCATCCTCCTCCAATGCCTCTCCTCCATCGTCCAGCTGGATGGGACTGCGCTCACCTGGTTCCATTCTTATCTATCCAGTCGTAGCCAGAGAATCGCCTGCAATGGCTTCTCATCCCTCTCCCACACCGTTGCTTCTGGAGTCCCCCAAGGATCTATCCTTGGCCCCCTCCTATTTCTCATCTACATGCTGCCCCATGGCGACATCATCCGAAAACACATCACGTTCCACATGTACACTGACGACACCCAGCTCTACGTCACCTCCATCTCTTTCGACCCCACCACTGTCTCTCATTTGTCACTTGTTTGACATCCAGTATTGGATGAGCAAAGTCCCTTTCACCCATCACCCCTGTGCTCACTGACCCAGTCCAGGAAGGCCTCGATTTTAAAATTCTTATCCTTGTTTTCAAATCCCTCCATGGCCTCGTCCCTTCCTATCTCTGTAACTTTCTCCAGCCCTAGATCCCACCAAGATCTCTGCTCTCCTCCAATTCTTGCCTCTTGCGCATCCCCGATTTTAATCACTCCGGCATTGGTGGCCGTGCCTTCAGCTGCCTGGGCCCTGAGCTCTGGTATTCCCTCCCTAAACCTCTCCATCTCTCTACTTCTCTCTCCTCCTTTAAGACGCTCCTTAAAAGCTACCTTTTTGACCAAGCTTTTGGTCACCTGTCCAAATATCTCATGTGGCTCGGTGTCAAATTTTGTTTGATAACACTCTTGTGAAGTGCCTTGGGATGTTTTACTATGTTAAAGGTGCTATATAAATGCAAGTTGTTGTACATCTGTTAAACTTTTTTGTGAAGTTAAAGATATGGTGATTTCTGTGCAGTGCAATTCAGCAATGAGTTAATTTCTTGATACTTTACCATGACTATTATGAAATCGTGAGACTTGTAAACGAGGAGAAAATTTTGGACTGATTCTGAAATTTCTAAATGCGTTTTGCAGACCCAGCAGTCCTAATATATATTGGGGGTGCTGCTTATATTATTTCAGCTTGAGGATTGTGATCTCCTATAACCTCATAAAAGTGAATATTTCTTCCGACAATGGCAACTGGTACTGTTCTATTAATGTGTAGGTCAAAGAAGTTGTGTATGACCCTGATGAAAGTTATGATTGTTACTTGTCAACCTGCCACAGTCGGAACACAGAGGCAGCTGTAAATTTCATGAAGCAATGTTAGGCCTTTTCAGCCTAATAGTCTTAATCCTACTTTAAATATTCAACAGAAGAAAAATCCTCTGAGGAATTGGGTTGCCCTGAACCGTCGGGCCTGTTCCGTTCAGGATTTCCGGGCGTTGATTCGCCCGAGGAACAGGCCTGTACCAAAAAGGTAAGTATGAATTTTTTTTAAAAATTCATTTGGAGCCAGGAAGAGCAAGAGTGCTCCTCCCAGCTCCACAGCACTCCTGGCGGCCGCAAACAGCCCCTCTCCTGCTGTCCTCCCCCTCCCCCTCTCGGTTCTTACCTGAGGGCTGCTGCCGGCAAGAAAAGCAGCCCGAAATTCATGTGCTAAAATGGGCGAGCTGCCTATGAAGGTGTGAATGGCATTGGCGGCTCACTATTGAAATAAGGTCCCAGGCCCAATTTTGGGTCGGTCTCGGGCCTAGACAAATGGGGGTGAAATTGGTCTTGGGCAGTAATGCAAAATAGCCGATAACAATAACATCCAGCCCGACTTTCTTACCCATTGACTTTGCCCCCCTCCGACTCTCTTAATGCCTTCAATTTATTCTATTATGCTTCTTCCTAATGTCTCATCTTAATATCACTTCAGCCTTTTAACCACCTTATGTTTTCTATTTAAACACTTTACAGGTCATTCTATTTCTTCTCTCAGATCTATGTGTGCAAACATGTGTGTTTCTTTCCTCCCCTTTTTGTTTTGTTCCTTTTAAATGCTGTTCAACTAGATTTTTTTTCCAGTTCCGATGAAGGGTTATACCTGAAACTTTAACTTGTCTGTTTCTTCCACAGATCCTGACTGACCTGCTGAGAGTTTCCAGCATTTTCTGTTTTTGTTTCAGATTTCCACAATGTGTCCTTTTTATTCAGGTGGATGAACACTTTCATAATCTTGATCCCAGAAAAGTTACTTTTCCTGAAGTCATAGGTCTTTGGGAAAGCTTTTATTTAAAGGACTATCTTTTTCAGCTGCCATCAACTAATGTCTCATCTGAGTGAAAAGCAGGAAACTACTATTGATAAAATGAGAGCAAATTTAGACCCTGACTACAGAGCAGAATTCCTGCTGCTAATTGTGTCAAAGGGCATGAAAACTGCAGTGAGTGAAAAGCACATCAACCGAAGAGATCTACATGGAATACGTCTGGTGAAACTTCTCACACCACTTTTCTTCCTTATGGATATCTTTCCCAACAGTGTCATGGCTAGACCTCAGAAGTTTAACTGCAGAAATAATCATCATTTGAAGAGATTGCTGGAACTGTGTGAGATTTATGACTTGCCCAGTAAGCAACAGGGTCATTTGTTACAGTTGTTTTCAACTGTGCCCCATTGTTAAGCACCCTAGTATTATATATTTAAAAACCCTGAAAACAACATTCATACTCACATGCTTTAAGGGCTAAGGTACAACTATTTTTGATATTGTGTCCGCAGAAATCCTGATTAAAATAAATCCTGATGCAAGTGTAACATTCCTTGTGAAATTAGTTCCACATTAATCAGGATTTTACTAATTCTGCTTAGTCTGTTTGCAAGAATTCTTAATTGTTCAATCCTTTGTTAATTGGTTTTCAGCACTATAGTAAGAACTGGCTAGTCCCAACTGGTCTAGCATCTGTAACTGTGAGTAACACTGAGCATTTGTTTAATGTTGAAGTTCTATTTAACTAATAATAAATGGCAGTGCTATCATCTACAAGCTTAATTGCAAATGGTCAGCATTTAAGAAGTAAAAATTCTGGCAAATGCAACGTATGGAGAAAGCGGTTGCATAATCAATGCTGAGTCAGCTGCTGTTACCGCGGTGGTAGCAGTAGGGGTATCAGTTCTGCTAGTCTGGGGAAGGGGAGAAAGAAAAGGAAATCCACCCAGGCTCCTGCTTCTGATTGTTCTGCTGCAACCCCGACTATAAGTGTCACTATGTAAATGTTGAGTGAGGACACGGTTGTGCTGGGCTCAAACAATCACTAACAACATAACAGGCTGAAGTTCCAAGTGGATCTTCTTTCTTGGCCTCCTCCCGAGATCGTCACCATCACAGATGCCAGTCTTCAGCCAAATCGATTCACTCCACGTGATATCAAGGAATGCATTGGACACAGCAAAGGCTATGGGCCCCGACAACATTCTGGCTGTAGTGCTGAAGACTTGTGAAGGCCTAGTTCCAGAACTATATGCACCCCTAGCTAAGTTGTTTCAGTACAGCTACAACACTGGCATTTACCTGACAATGTGGAAAATTGCCCAGGTATATCCTGTCTACAAAAAGCAGGACAATCCAAACTGGACAATTACCGCCCTATGAACCTACTCCCAATCATCAGCAAAGTGATGGAAGGACTCACTTCCTTCACCACCAACTAGGCACAAGGAGGGAACATGATGGAATACTCTCCACTTGCCTGGATGGGTACAGTTGGAACAACACCCAAGAAGCTCAACACCATCTGGAAAAAGCAGTCTGCTTGATCGGCACTTCACCCAATAACCTAAACATCCAACCCTCCATCACTGGCACACCGTGGTTGCAGTGTGTACCATCTACAGGATGCACTGCAGCAATTCGCCAAGGCTTCTTCAGCAGCACCTCCCAAATATTGGACCCAGAAGGATGAGGGCGGTGGGTGCATGGGAACACCATCTCCTCCAAGTTTCCCTCCAAATCATACACAATACTGACTTAGACATATATCGCCGTTGCTTCATCGCCGCTGGGACAAAATGCAGGACTCCCTACCTAACAGCACTGTGGGAGCACATTCGCCACATAGACTGCAGCAAATCAAGAAGAAGGCCTACCACAATCTTCTCAAGAGCAACTAGAGATGGGCAATAAATGCCAGCCTTGCCAGTGACGGCCACATCCCAAGAATGAAAAAAACCATGCATTTATTACACAGAATTCCATAGAATTTACAGCACAGAAACCGGCCATTCACCCCAAAGGTCTATGCCAGTGTTTATACTCCACATAAGCCTTCTCGCACCTCAGCTCATCTCACCCAATCACCATATCCTTCTATTCCTTTCATCCTCATGTACTTATCTAGCCTCTCCTTAAATGCATCTATGCTATTCGCCTCAACCACTATCTGGCAGCGAGTTCCACATTTTTCACCACTTTCTGAGTAAGTTTGTTTCTCCTGAATTCCTTATTGGATTTATTAGTGACTATCTTATATTTACGGCCACAAGAGGAAACATCTTCTCTACGTCTACCCTACTGAACCCCTTCTTAATTTTAAAGACCTCTATCAGGTCATCTATCAGTCTTCTCTTTTCTAGAGAAAAGAGCCCCAACCTGTTCAGTCTTTCTTGATAGTTGTACCCTCTCAGTTCTGGTATCATCCTTGTAAATCTTTTTTGCACTGCTTCTATATCCTTTTTGTAATATGGAGACCAGAACTGTTCACAGTACTCTTAAGTGTCGTCTAACCAGGGTTCTTTAAAAGTTTAACATAACTTCTCTGCTTTTGATTTCTATTCCTCTGGAAATGAACCCCTGTGCTGTCTTTGCATTTTTCATGGCCTTGTTAATCTGCATTGCTACTTTTCATGATTTGTGAATCTGTATCCCTAGATCCCTTTGCGCCTCTACCCCCCAGTGCTCTAAATTTATCCCATTTATATGACTTTCATTTCCTGATTACTTTCCCCAATGTTGGTGGGAAAGTTCATACAGGTCAGCAATGCAAAGACTATAGGGCTCGATTTTAACTCCTTCCACCTGGCGGAAACTGGGGGAGGGGGGAGCAATTAAAATGGAGCAGGGGATTACCCACTCATTCCCGGCCCCAATCTGGCTGACTACAATTTGAAATTGCAGGCGGCAAGCACACCCTCCCCAAGCCAGCGAGGTCCTCTTTAAATATATGGATTGGGCTCAGATGATATCATTGGGGTCTGGTCTGTCATTTTAAGTTGAGGCCTGAGCGGAAGAGTAGTGCTGGCTTTCCCCACACCCTCCCTCCTCCCCACACCACCCCCCCCCCCCCCCCAAACCAGGCCACACCTGCTGGGAACAAGAGCTAAGACCAGAGGAGGCCCAACAAGATAAGTTTTTTTTTTAGTTTCTTTGTAAGACAAGAGAGGCAGAAGTGTTCCTCCAGGCCCCTCAAAGAAACTTTGGGCCAAAATGGCTGGGAAGTCAGCAAGCTGCATGATAATGAGGCCCGGCCGTTAAGATCGGCTGAGCCTGCCTGCTGCCACTCCTGGGTGGGCACACTGCTCGCTTTGCCACGTTCCTGCCCAGGAGTTACGGTTGGCCCCTATATTACTTGTTTCTGCTGCAGGGCTGAGAGCTCCGCCTAATTACAACCAAAAAACAGACTGCGTCTCCAGATACGCAGAGAAAGAGCCGCTCCTGCAGTGGGTCTCTGTATGGTTAGAGACATCAGCGCTGCCTCATTTATTTTACAGGGCTACTGCCACTGTTGGGCCTGTCTCTGCGGTTAACATATGTGAGCAAGGTAAATGGATATGCAGAACGAGCAAGCATGGAGGGCAACGTCAGCTCATACAGAATGCAGCGCGGATGTTGATAGGGCTCAAGAGGAAAAGGCAGTGTACCAGCAGGTGGTAAACTTGCTTTAGCATTTATATTGTGGCTCTGGAGGAATGAAACATACTGAAAATATTCAGACATGAACGTGCTGGATCAAAATCAGGAGACTCAGGAATTGAGACTAGGAGGCAAGTTCAGAGTAGCACACAGAGGAAGGTCAAGACCTGTAGCCAGAGTATTTGGCACAGAGAGGCCATATATTGCAGCCAGAGAGTTAGACATAGATAAGTTGAGTCATGTGTACTGAGAGGTTGGAAGTGAGAGAGACCAAGAGCTGGGAGCTGGCAGCAAGGACCTTAACCACAGAGTCTGAGAAAGTTGGCCTCAATAGTACTATCAGAATTCATCCAAATTCAAAGTCAATGTTGGCAATAGGTCCCTGGGATGTCACATTATCTTTCATCGTTACCAGAATGCTGGTTCAGATGCTCCACCTGAAAGCTAATCTATACATGCCAGCCCCTTGAAAGCTATGCTTAGCTCAATAGAAGCATTTCTAATACATATTACACCAAGGTTCCCTGTGGCAGCATGACCTGAAATCCCAAAACGTGACAGTGTTATATAAATGGTGGCTGTTACAGCAGAAGGTGGCAGCAAAAATTGGAACCTCATGATGTAAAAGAGGAGAGTTGTGAGCCTGTGGTTGCGGCAGAAACTATTTCAACATTCAAAATTAGATTGGATAGGTGGATCAAGGAAAGGATGGTAAAGGAATATGGGAATAGGGCAGGGTAAATGTGATCAGGATTATTTGCTCGTGTGAAGGGTAAAAGCTGACACAGACTGGTTGGGCCAAATGGCCTGTTTCGGCATTGTAACTTCTATGGATTAATAAGGGCCACTCATCACATCATTGGAAAGTAGGGGCAACCAGTGCTACTTAAGACCTGTAGGAATAGGGGACTAGTTATGTCCTAGAACTAAGGTGCAATGGAGAGGTAATTTTATAAAGAAAATTGTGGCGGTGTATGCCATGAGGGAAATCGTACTTGGCCTGTTACTGTAACGCACAACAACATGAATCAGATTTACATGCAGATCCCTTAGTAGTAAAATTATTGGGCAGCAGCAGTGTAACTGAACCATGGTATAACTGTACCCATAATAACTTAGAGATATGTTACTGCTATCAACTGTGATGTAAGTTGTAAATTTTATAATGGAAATGGGATATCAATCTATACTTAGCAAAACCGACAACGATTATGTTGTCATGTGATTATTGGAGTTGAAAAACAGCAGCTGCATGTTTATAGTCTGCAGTTTTGCAGAGCTGAGAGTTTAAAGGGCCATCTTCACCTCCCATTTGTTTTCATTTTCTGTCCAGCATTTAGGTTCTTTATAAACGTCTGCCAAAAACACACAGCCACACACACAACATTATTTTCGGTAAAGGAGCAAGTCAACACCATTGCAAAATGATCCGATTTGAGATAAATCAGGGAATTTGCAAATAAATCTAAAATGGCCATATCCAGTTCAGGTTTGGGATTTGATTCAATGGTAATCCCGAGAGCAACATAAGCTGTTATCAACGTTGACAGCAGTATCCACTGCAACACCAACTTCCAGCCCACTGCAATCTTTTAATGGCTGCTTTTGGAAGAATTTAATCAGTTTGACCTATATATGAAAACAACAGTTTAAACACTTCACAAACCAGCATTATTGAAAATGTGGCAGTGAGTTTGTAATCAGACACCATACTGGATATTCCTGAGCAGGTAATTTGTTTATATCAAAATAAAATTTCAATTCAGATGTTCCTGGCAACACTGCCCCATTAAATACAACATAAGCCTAACATAAACCTTTTATAAACACATAAATAATAAAAGGGTAGTCAAAGGAAAGGTGCAACCGAATAGGAACAAAAAAGATCTTCTTGTGGAGGCAAAGGGCATGGCTGAGGTACTAAATGAATACTTTGCATCGGTCTTCACTAGAAAAGAGGATGCTGCCACTGTAGCAATAAAGGAGGAGCTAGTAACAATATTGGATAGCATAAAAATAGATAAAGAAGAAGTACTTAAAAGATTGGCAGTACTCAAAGTAGAAAAGTCACCCGGTCCAGATGGGATGCATCCTTGGTTAGTGAGGGAAGTAAAGGTGGAAATTGCGGAGGCTCTGGCCACAATCTTCCAATATGGGGACGGTGCCAGAGGACTGGAGGATTGCAAATGTTACCACCCTATTCAAAAAAAGGGGGAGAGGGATAAACCCGACAATTACTGTCCAGTCAGTCTACCGTCAGTGGTGGGGAAACTTTTAGAGACTATAATCTTGGACAAAATAAGTTGGCTCTTAGAAAAGTATGGGCTAATAATAAAAGTCAGCATGGATTTGTTAAAGGAAAATCATGTTTGACTAACTTGATTGAGTTCTTTGATGAAGTAACGGAGAAGGTTGATGAGGGTAGTGCGGTTGATGTTGTGTATCTGGACTTTCAAAAGGTATTTGATAAAGTACCACATAATAGACTTGTTAGGAAAATTAAAGCCCATGAGATTAAAGGGGCAGTGGCAGCATGGATACAAAATTGGCTAGGGGACAGAAAGCAGAGTAGTGGTGAACAGTTGTTTATCAGACTGGAGGGAAGTATACAATGGTGTTCCCCAGGGGTCAGTATTAGGACCACTGCACTTTTTGATATATATTAATGACCTAATGTTTGCAGTTGACACAAAACTCGGAAATGTAGTAAATAAATGGAGGATAGTAACGGACTTCAGGAGGATATAGTCAGACTGGTGAAACGCGCAGACACATGGCAGATGAAATTTAACGCAGAGAAATGTGAAGTGATGCATTTTGACAGGAAGACTGAGGAGAGGCAATATAAACTAAATGGTACAATCTTAAAGGGGTGTAGTAACAAAGAGACCTGGGGGTGTACGTACACAAATCTTTGAAAGTGGCAGGACAAGTTGAAAAGGCGGTTAAAAAGACAAATGGGATCCTTGGCTTTATAAATAGAGCAAGGAAGTTATGCTAAACCTTTATAAAACACTGGTTAGGCCACAGCTGGAGTATTGTGTTCAATTCTGGGCACTACACTTTAGGAAGGATGTCAAGGCCTTAGAGAGTGTGCAGAGCGATTTACTAGACTGGTACCAGGAATGAGGGACTTCAGTTCTGTGGAGAGATTGGAGGAGCTGGGGTTGTTCTCCTTAGAACAGAGAAGGTTAAGGGGAGTTTTGATAGAGGCATTCAAGATTGTGAACAGTTTTGATAGAGTAAATGAGAAACTGTTTCCAGTGGCAGAAGGGTCAGTAACCAGAGAACACAGATTTAAGGTGACTGGCAAAAGAGCCAGGGACGACATGGGGAAACATTTTTTTACGTAGTGAATTGTTAGGATCTGGAATGCACTGCCTGAAAGGGTGGAGGAAGCAGATTCAATAGTAACTTTCAAAAGGGAATTAGATAAATTATTGAAGGGAAAAAAGTTATAGGGCTATGGAGAAAGAGCAGGGAATGGGGCTAATTGGATAGCTCTTTCAAAGAACCGGCACAGGCACGATGGGCCGAATGGCCTGCTCCCATGCTGTACCTACTGTGATACTATGATAAAAAGAAATCATTGGCTATCCAATGTCCACAAGCGATTTCGGCATGCAAGTAGATTTGGAAAGAAATCTGCATTCAGATTTTTTTGGAGGGTGTGTGTGTGTTCAAAGTGCATGAAATAACTTCCCACAGCACCTCTAAATATTTTAAAACTTAAATATCAATGATGATAACATGTCACTTCCTGTCAGCATAGGTTTTTGTTCCAATATTGTTACTGAGGTTTTAGTAAATAATTCACCTGCCACTGCTATAAAAATAATTTTGATTTGGCAAACTACACTATTGGCTCTATAAAAACATTGGCAGAAAATAAGATTTTACTGAATGTTTCTGTGTGTTTATTTTTTTCTCTTGTACTGATTACAGGTCAAGACTTGCTTTAAAAGTGCTTATTTCCCATTTTGATGGATTCAAGCATTGCTCGTTACTCCAGATAAGCTGTTTGTATATCCGTTTCATACAATTTCATGCTTAGAATTAATAAGTTTTAATGAATTAAAAATAAAACAAAAGTTGCATTATTTGATTTCTTTTTCACTGTCATTTAAAAAATTCCTCCCTCCCTTTTTCACTTTCCATGGTGAGTAACTCCTGTTAAACAAATAGTTTTTTTTGCCCTGAAAAGAGTCCTTTCAAACGTCTACCTCCACAGACACTCCATTTGCCAGAATCCATGTTTGTAATGTTCTAACTCTGTTAGAAAAGAACTCATAAAGTTTATAATGGCCCTTGGAGGTACTCATTTTAATTTTGAGAGTATATTCTTCAGGCATGAGACAGTCTTCAAGTCTCACCCATCTGGCTTGAGATTCAGGCGTTTCTGCACACTGTACTCCATTCACACAAATGGGCAAAATTCAAGTAGTGTGCATTTTAATGCTCAGAAGTTGGTGTCTCTGACAACAACTGTGAGGTGTTAGCCTCCAGCAATTCTATAGCTTGAATGAGAGCTGAGGGACTAACCTCTCATAACAGAGAAAAGCATGCCCCAGGAATGTTAGAACAGATTATAAATCATTATGAGGAGCCAGCCATTAGCAACTATCAAGGGCTTAGTAAGGGCTTCCCATTCATGTGGAGGTCTCGTCTGATTTGCCAAGATGGAAGGGAATGATTTTGAACAGCACTTGTGCCTGAGAGACAGGCAATTTGTTAATCAGTCTGAACACAGTAGCTGAAGTGTTAACTCAATACTTAATCCAATGACTAACCAGTGAATGCAAATGAAAACTGCCCATTTTGCCAAGTGGTGTAAAATGAAGAAAATAAAAACCTTTAGCATTCCTTAGCGACAGTCTCAGTAGGAAAATCTGAATCATGCCAATTACAGAAGCCAAAAGAATAGAGAGCAGGAAACATACTGAAACAAGATGGGACTACAGAAAGGAGCAACAGTGGTCAGTGTATATACTGCCTTGGGATGAGCATTTGAATATATCTGTCTGAATAAATCAAAAGTCCGATATTTGAATTGCCTGACTCAAAAGTTTAAATAATGAGGCCAATGTGTGAGTGGTGGAGAACCTTCACTGGACCACCAGAGATTTAGATGTATACAGCACTGCTTTCACCACATCACCAGGGATCAGGTGCACATCTCCTGTACCAGATCACCCCTGACTGGATACATACATTCCCCCTCACCAAAACATATACACATACTAAACTCAAACACATATTCCGTTCCCATCATCAAGAAGAATGGTGACCAGACCATTAAACTGCTTCCTCTAATATGGCTGAAAATCAGAAACCACATGAAAAAAAGATACAAGATCCATTAGCACCAAGTAAAGGATAGTTAAGAATTCTTCAGTGCAGCAGCAGTCCCTCCCAGACAGAAGCAGGTGCCATCTTTAGAGGCATGAACACTTTTGGTGCTACAGAAAATGGTATCTCACGAAGGTTCTTGTGAAACATTGTCCTTCAGTGCAGACAAATTATTTTTTAAAAGATAGGACATCAATAAAATAGAGTACAACTGATACTAAATCAGGCAAAATTCTAAAGTAATAATCCAATTTAGCCCAGTTCAGACCAGTTTGGCTTCGCATTTCAAAATGTGTTCATTCCTGGCACAGCCAACTCATCCTCATAACCATTTCCAGACATTGTAACAAGTTGTGCTCTCTTTTCCTAGTATTCTTTATAAACTTGTCCCCTACATAAGAAAACTATAATACAAAATCAGGGTGAGGTTGCCAGAATACCTTAAATTGTATAATTTATTAAATCTATAAATGTTTCTTGGATCAGTTGATCATAATTGTAGTCTATTTGCATTCTTGGGCTCTTTCTATTTTATTTCTGAACATTTTCGTATTAGCCTGACAATGAAATCCTTGTAAAATGTTGACTCTGCTCCGTTTACCACATTGTGGGGTCCATTGTGAGTGCCCTCGCCTGGCGTTAAGGGGCGGTAACAGCCTCAAAATGGGGTCGGTAACCTTACCACCCCGTTAGCACTGGTGATGCGGCCAGCTCCATCTTAAAAGGGGCCTACAGCTGGGTGTCCAAAGCGCCTGCCTATTTCAGGTGATAGGCCCCTTTTAATATGGAACTCGGGGTTCTATGATGCCAATAAGATCCCGATTGCCACCTTGAGTAGAAACTGGTTGCAACCTGTGCAGAGCAGGAAGAGAAGAGGACCACTAAAGGTAAGTGCTCAACTATTTTTGTGGGCCCCGGAGGAACAGGAGTCGTGAACGCGACACCCCCCCGCCACCGCATCCCCCCACCCCTGCCCACAACCTTTCAGGCGGTTGTTCTGTCCCGATTCCAAGTGACAGTGAGATGCTTTCTTAACTGCCTATATCTGGATGATTTTTATTTGTTACCTGTGACCGAATCACTTTAACTGCAAGAAGAAAGTTGTCAAGTAAAGAAAACCTGACAAAATCACATTAATTAACATCACCAATCACTTTGTATCATCAGTTTATGAATGAACAATTTTGTTGTCACCTTGTTAGTGGCTATTGATGGATTGAAATTTAACGCACTGTCTTTTAAACCAAAATATTATCCTGTTCAAACTATATGACTGCATTATGACTTGCATGCTAAAGAACTTTGTAAGTTAAGATTGTAGTGAAACAATTATTGTTAACAAGTTGAATTAATTATAATTTTAAAAAAATTATTACACACTTTCTTCAGAATCAAGCCTCTGATTTCAACTGCCCAATCAGAAAAGTTCATGAAACATGCACAGTCCACATTTCCTTAGCTCTCATTCAGGTCACTAGAGGGAGTATTTCACAGTAACACCATGCTCTAACTGGGGTGGGGGGGAGGGAATTACCACTGGGACCAGTCCTGCCTCACTGAAGTACCTGTTATGGAGTGGCACTGATAATGGCTATGGTGAGGACCACAGATAGGACTGCTCCCCCAGACCTAGGTGAAGGAGGAAGTGTGACACAGGTATGAGAATAAGATTTAACCAAAGGATGTCAGGGCTAGTAAGCAACACATTACAAAATACATTCTGTAAGTTGTTTTAAAAAAGTGGAAAACCCATCAGATAAACTGCTTTGGAGGAATAAAGCCTTCCAATCTATATTCTGTCATCAACAGCTTAGAACAGTTTGTGAAAGCCTTAGTAAAGCCCAGGGTTGCCAACTCTGATTGGACGTATTCCTGGAGTTATCCTGATGTGGAGATGCCGGTGATGGACTGGGGTTGACAATTGTAAACAATTTTACAACACCAAGTTATAGTCCAGCAATTTTATTTTAAATTCACAAGCTTTCGGAGATTTTCTCCTTCCTCAGGCAAATGTTATCCTGACATGACCCTCCCACCTCCAACCACCCCACCCCCACACTCCCGCCGTTGGTCACCCATCACAACCATCCTCACGGCACATCGCCTTCTCACGCCAATTGGAAAGTGACAGACTGTTAGCCGATTTGATGATTCTTGACTGTCAGTCAAACAGTCTTTTTTGCATCTCCAATATTTTTAAAATTAATAAATTAAAGTGTTCAGAGAAAATGCAAAAAAAAATTTTTTTTAATGCCCCAATAATTTTTCTCCAGAGGTTGCTGGAAGCAGTGTCCCGGAGATTAATCTTTAATTCCTGGAGACTCCAGGGCAATTCTGCAGGGTGGACCACCTTAGTAAAGCCTTTAAACTCAATCTACATTTCAGTCTTTCACCTTGTTCCTGTGATCTGGTGAGTGAAAGTAAGAGTTCACGCACTGCAGATGTTATGGCTTAGCCGCAAAATTCCTGAGGAAATTGACTTTTTCCCAAAGAAGTGCAGCTGAGGGGAGACCACACCGAAGTTTCAAATTCTGCACCTTCATAAAGAGCCTTTGTTGAAGCACTTATGAAGAAGGGGTGGGGGGAGGGCAGCTGGAGGAGGTTCAAGAGGTTAATTGAAAGGTGCAGGGTACCACTCTGACTGGACTCGTTAGTCTCTAAGTCAAGTACTGACTACCCAGGGGGAGTGGTTGCACCTCCCTGGGCCAGACCCTGTGCCAGGTAAGCGAGACAATTAAATAAAGCCAAACCTTCTTTCACTTCTGTCCAAATATACAGCACAGCAGATGGTAAGAAGACACTCAAACATCTGGATCTATGTATACAAATCTGACTGAAAAATACTATTACGCAGCAGGAAATCCACAGATCATAGCAGAACTCTACCTCGAATTACAATTCTCCAGGTGCAATGTTGTTAACAGTTGCCCTTCATTCAGTATTAGCTGCTGCACGAATAGTAAACTGTGTCAGTTAAAACAAGGTAAGTTCCAGTTTCCTTGTTTGGTTTTTTTTGTCTTTAGTAGAAATGCTTTATGTCAAAAACTCTCCAGCTACTTAACTGCAGTTCTCATCTCCACACTATGATCAGTCAACATATTCTTACATCTGTGTCACTGATGATTTTGTGATATTCTGACATATATGAATCTCAATCAAACTGATAGTTTTAAGAAAAAGAGTAATTGTCCTTAAAAAAAAATCTTTTAATTCTTTAATTGTTTGACAGGAATGTGCCACTGATAGTTTTTTCCCCACCTGTTTTCTTGGGTGTGAAGTCGTCTAGTGCAAGCAAAAGGCACAACTGTAAGTATATTACCTGCTACCCTAGGTCACTCACCTTTTAAAATCTGTCAACCACAACAACAAAAACAAAATGAGAATCACAGTAACAATTACTTTGAACAACACCCCTGGCAGGTCTAATTTTAACAGCTGGCTGCTACATCCTTAGCAACTTAAAACAGCAGTGCTTGGTGGCAGCAGAACTCTTACCTTGGGCTGTGCGTGATGCGAGGAAAGATGTTCACTGGCTCACTACAGCAGCGGACTGAGAAAATGCTCTGATCGGCCCTTGCCAGTAACTTACTTGCCTTATATGTGTAAATGGGAGGAGCTGTCCACCAACAGGAGGTGGGCAGTCCAGAAGGCAGACGAGTAGTGTGACAGGCACACTGGAAACAGAGCCTCTGCTTTTGAAGAGAGAAAAGAGCTAAAGGGAAGGAACGGAGGGGGCTAAGAAAGTGGTAAAAGAAGAAAAGGAACATTTCTTTTTAAAGCGACAAGACTACAAATAAACACATTCGAGCTGATGGTTGATTTGGAAGCACTTTATTGTTATTCAGTCAGACTGTTCTTTTTTCTTCTCTCTCCCTCCCTCCCATTGCCGTAACCAATTCAAAGCAGCCCCGCTTTTTTTTTTCCCTGACAACTCTCAGTTCAGGAAGCAGCTGCAACTTTTGCTTGCTTTCTTCTGTTTGCATAAGTAGCTGGTTGGAAAGAAAAGCACATTCTATTGAAAAATATCTTTATGGAAATAAAATGCGAGGGATGTATTATAATCCAAAAAACAAAAACGAAGGCGGCTATCTCAGACTCAAGGAATCAAAATTAATTTAGCAATAGCACTTAATCCAGGTGTATAATAATGTGACTAAATTAACTAAATCTAAATATAGTCAATTTAATTGTATGTAACATATGACTTGGATAAAGTACAGTACTACACTAAATGCTAAGAACATTTTTTTATAAAATGTACTTACAGTATGGAAATGTGATTTTTCTGCAAATTACAAAAATAAATATTTGTAAAATTAATGGAATTAATGAAAATCGTTACATGGAAAAATCATGTATTAGCTTGAAAATCAAGTTTTAGGTCATCATCTAACACCTACAGAAATGAGCTCCCCTATTTTTTTTCTTGCTGACTATTGTGAAGCAATATAAGACACTTCATTAAAAACTCATTCATGGGACGTGGGCGTCGTGGCAAGGCCGGCATTTATTGTCCATCCCTAATTGCCCTTGAGAAGGTAGTGGTGAGCCGCCTTCTTGAACCACTGCAGTCCGTGAGGTGAAGGTTCTCCCACAGTGCTGTTAGGTAGGGAGTTTCAGGATTTTGACCCAGCGATGATGAAGGAACGGCGATATATTTCCAAGTCGGGATGGTGTGTGACTTGGAGGGGAACGTGCAGGTGGTGTTGTTCCCATGTGTCTGCTCATATAGAATACAAAACTTTATTTACAATACTGACTGGCAAAACATAAAAAAGTGACGTTTCAATATGCATGTGAGTGTCCTTATGAGTTAGACTATGTATTAATGTGTGGGAGTGAATGTATGTGACAGTGCGGGTAGAATATATGTGTGAACTTGTACGAGTGTGTATGTGAGAGAGTGTATGTGTGAATGTGTACGAGTGTGTATGTGAGAGAGTGTATGTGTGAATGTGTACGAGTGTGTATGTGAGAGAGTGTATGTGTGAATGTGTACGAGTGTGTATGTGAGAGAGTGTATGTGTGAATGTGTACGTGTGTGTATGTGAGAGAGTGTATGTGTGAATGTGTACGTGTGTGTATGTGAGAGAGTGTATGTGTGAATGTGTACGTGTGTGTATGTGAGAGAGTGTATGTGTGAATGTGTACGTGTGTGTATGTGAGAGAGTGTATGTGTGAATGTGTACGTGTGTGTATGTGAGAGAGTGTATGTGTGAATGTGTACGAGTGTGTATGTGAGAGAGTGTATGTGTGAATGTGTACGAGTGTGTATGTGAGAGAGTGTATGTGTGAATGTGTACGAGTGTGTATGTGAGAGAGTGTATGTGTGAATGTGTACGTGTGTGTATGTGAGAGAGTGTATGTGTGAATGTGTACGAGTGTGTATGTGAGAGAGTGTATGTGTGAATGTGTACGTGTGTGTATGTGAGAGAGTGTATGTGTGAATGTGTACGAGTGTGTATGTGAGAGAGTGTATGTGTGAATGTGTACGAGTGTGTATGTGAGAGAGTGTATGTGTGAATGTGTACGTGTGTGTATGTGAGAGAGTGTATGTGTGAATGTGTACGTGTGTGTATGTGAGAGTGTATGTGTGAATGTGTACGTGTGTGTATGTGAGAGAGTGTATGTGTGAATGTGTACGAGTGTGTATGTGAGAGAGTGTATGTGTGACTATATAGGAGAAAGATTATGGCGTCGATTTTGACTTTTGGGCAGCTGACCAGCCACCCATTCTGGCGGCGAATAGGCCCCCTTGATTTTGAGGCCTTGGCCTCATTTGAATTTTGCAGATGAGCTGCGGATGTGAAATAGGTCTCCTGATGCAGCTCGCTGCTGTTCGGCCACAGGAATGTTGGCCGGCTGGGATGCCAGAAGAGGCCCGCAGGTAGGTGCTCATAGCGGGGGTGGGGCGCGTTGCTGAGGCGGGGAAAGGCCAGGCCGGCAACAGCCTGCAGTAGGAACACTCCTATTCCATCCAGCTCCACAAAATGTTAAAAAAATGAGTCAGTTTCCTGATCAGAACGCCAGTACACGTCCGTGTTGCAAGCTTTACCATATGTCCCCTAAAATTTCAGTTGGGGTCCTACCTGCATCATTAGGACTCTGATTTGCATGAGGAAGAGGCCTAATGCTTGCTTCAGGCAGGCTCTCCGGCCGCCCAGCGCTAGGGCTCTGTGAGAGTTACAGTGGGCCGATAGTCGGACTTACCGGGGCACTTAGGCCAGCGACCCCATTTTTAGTCCCTTACCACCGTCAACGCCAATTTTCACAAGTGAAAATCAGCCCCAAATATGTGTGTTTGTGTACATGCAAGAGTATATGTGTGGGAGTGTTGGTATATATTGAAACTCTACAAATGGTTCTTAACAGTTAATGGTAAAAATATCTAATAAAATCTTGCATCTAGCATATATCCATCACACTTCCTACATTACACTTAAGACGTTGCACTTCAAAGAGTCATAAGATTTGAGAGAAAGAAAGTCAGTCACTTTCTGCTGGTTTTTCCGACTTTGATAACGTGGCCTGTCCTGAAGGGCAGTAATCAGGGATTTACAAGCAGCTGCCAATCTACAGAAACTTCCCTAATATAAGCCTCATACTGTCTTCAAGATGTGCGTATCTAGACCTCACCCACAGGTATATCTCAGCAGTGGCCGTGAATTAAACACAGCTCTATGTTAGAAACTAAATATCATGACATGAACAACAACTTGCATTTCTATAACTCAGGTTATCTGTAAGCAGCACCAAGGTGAATGGCTAGCATCAATATATGAAATGTATTACAAAGTTGTGTTCAGTTGATTGTGGAGCATTATATTGTAAGTCGAAGGCCACTGTGTTTTCTAAAACTGTAACATTGTAATACACAGAGCATTGTATTTTCCATTAATCAAATTAAATTCCAGTAATCTAGAGCTGTTTGGTGCTGATACTAATTTGGCAATCTAACTTACAGTGGCCATAAGGACGGCTGGTGTAGGAAGCATGCTGCTTGAGATTGGAGTTTTAAGATACACAGTTGGGGCAGAGCAAAAAAAGCTTTTCTCTGCATCTGGTTGTGCTTCTATCTGACTCGGGAATGCTGACACAGTCTACTCCAAATTGTTCTTTGCTTGAAAAAAAAATTGAATTGTCCAGTAATTTAAATTAAGCAATGTAAATAAAACAGCACAGGAAACATTTTGTGCTTGAAAATAAGTTAGAATTAACAAACAATTTGAAGTAAGCAACCCGGATTTAGGAGGAGTAGACTGTACTGACTCTAAATGTCCAAAGTGTTCCATTCCTCCACCTTGACAACCTTCACCCTGATGAGTATAAAATCTACACCTACTCCCAAAGAAAATTACAATTATCTTGAAGTGACTTTGTCATAAATGCAATCTTTCAGTGAGAGCAGAAAACACACAATCTATGGTGGTTATGTTATTTGGTTGTAATCCCTAGGCCTGGACTAATAGGGAGTTAACGTTGGGTGCGTCCACTTTCGGAAGCCCCCACCCCTCGCAGTGTTACTCCCCCGTGTACAAATGGTGAGGTCCAAGGAGCCCCAGATTTTGGGCCTCGTACCTCGTCACCATGGAGCCAGTGCTGCGGTAGGAGGCAACATCAGGTAAGTCCTTCAAGTTCAGGTCGCTGCTGGTGCAGCAGCTCACAGGTCAGTAGATCAGGGGCCTAGGGATTGTTGTGGGGGGTGGGGGGGGGGAAATCAGGGAGCGAGATCACTGGCCTCAGGAGGAAGATGTCGGGAACCAGGGGGAGGGATCGAGGGCCGGGGGGGGGGCAGTAGGTCAGGGCTGGGGAGGGTGATTAGAGACAGGGCCTGGATGTCGGAGGTTGGGGATCTTGGGAGCTGGAGCGGCGGCTATTGTGGTAAATATTTACCTTTTTTCACTTACGCGATGTTTAGAATTGGTTTTCTCCCAGGCAGCCAGCGCTGGGTTGGGTATGGGATGCCTCTTGTTTGTCCTTTTCCAATATGGCGGACGACGCACTTCCAGTCGGAATTGTGTGCACACTTCCTGCCTGCTATATTGGGGCCTTAGGAGGCCGCGCAGCGCCTGAAAGACGGACGCTCTGCGGCCTAATTTAACCCCCTTAATATAAAGAATGTCAATTCAAATCTCATTATGGCAGTTTGAGAATTTGAATTCAGCTTTAAAAATCTGGAAATAAAAAGCTGATATCAGTAAAAATGAGCATGAAGATATCAGGTTGTCTGGTTTGTCCTATATGTGACTCCAGCCCCACACCAATGTGGTTGAATCTTAACTGTCCTCTGAAGTGACCTAGCAAGCCCCTCAGATGTGTGAAACTGCTACACATTACACAAACTGCAGCAGTTCAAGAAGAAGGTCTGCAACCACCTGCTGAGGGCAACTTGAGATGGGCAATAAATGTAGACCTTGCCAGAGATACCCACATCCCAAGAATGAATAACAAAAAATGAATGGGATCCACCTGTAACCTTTATGCTTTATTATGAAAAAAGGAAGTTCAAGGGAATAATTACAATGAAAAAGATAGGGGTAAATTGCGATCCTGCGTGCAGCCTTGTCCTAACAGGCGTGTATGTTAAGAAATCAGCCACATACCCACAATGGTTTAAAATTAACGAATGGAAAACTGTGGGGACACATGCCCAAATTCCCGACATGTCCTCTCAGTGAGTAAGGCTCCGCACTGGGCATATGTTTCGTAAAATTGCCCCTAACGGCTTCCTGGAGTTCACATAATAAATTGCTCAAGATTTGCTCTTGTATTTTGTGACATCTTCTGGTTTTCCTGTAATCAATTCCACTCAATTATTATCTTCTTTGCCAATCACAATTTTCTAGCTCCTCTGATGGCTTGATAGCTCCATTGCTTACAAAGGTACTGAACTGTGGTACAAGTACAGAAGAATTGAACAGATATTTTGTATCTGTCTTCACAGTAGAAGACACTAATAACATACCAATAATGGTAGATAATCAAGGAGCAAAGGGGAGGGAGGAACTAAAAACAATCACTATCACTAGAGAAAAAGTACTAGGTAAACTAATGGGTCTAAAGGCTGACAGGTCCCCTGGATCTGATGGCTTGCATGCGAAGGTCTTAAAGGAAGTGGCTACAGAAATGCATTGGTTGTAATCTTCCAGAATTCACTAGATTCTGGAAAGGTCCCAGTGGATTGGAAAACCGCAAACGTAACACCCCTATTCAAGAAGGGTGTGAGTCAGAAAGCAGGTAACTATAGACCATTAGCTTAACATCTGTCATTGGGAAAATGCTAGAATCCATTATTAAGGAAGTAGTAGCAGGACATTTGGAGACTAATAATACAATCAAGGAGAGTCAAAATGGTTTTATGAAGGGGAAATCATGTCTGACAAATTTATTAGAGTTCTTTGAGGAAGTAACGGGCAGGGTGGATAAAGGGGGACCAATGTATATTTGGATTTCCAAAAGGCATTTGATAAGGTGCCACATAAAAGATTACTGCACAAGATAAGAGCTCATGGTGTTGGGGGTAATATACTGGCATGGATAGACGATAGGCTAACTAACAGAAAACAAAGAGTCGGGATAAAAGGGTCATTTTCAAAATGGCAATCTGTAACTAGTGGGGTGCCACAGGGCTCAGTGCTGGGGCCTCAACTATTTACAATATATATCAATGACTTGGATGAAGGAACAGAGTGTCTTGTGGCCAAATTTGCTGATGATACAAAGATAGGTGGAAAAGCAAGTTGCGATGAGGACACAAAGTGCCTACAAAGGGATATTGACAGGTTAAGCGAATGGGCAAAAATTTGGCAGATGGAATATAATGTGGGAAAATGTGAAGTCATCCACTTTGGGAGGAAAAATAAAAAAGCAAAATATTATTTGAATGGAGAAATACTACAAAATGCTGCGGTACAGAGGGATCTGGGTGTCTTCGTACATGAAACACAAAAAGTCAACATGCAGGTGCAGCAGGTAATCCGGAAGGCAAACGGAATATTGGCCTTTATTTCTAGGGGAATGGAGTATAAAAGCAGTGAAGTCATGCTACAACTGTACAGGGTGCTGGTGAGACCACACCTGGAGTACTGTGTACAGTTCTGGTGCCCTTATTTAAGGAAGGACATACTTGCATTGGAGGCAGTTCAGAGAAGGTTCACCAGGTTGATTCCGGGTATGGAAGGGTTGTCTTATGAGGAAAGATTGAACAGGTTGTGTCTATACTCATTGGAGTTTAGAAGAATGAGAGGAGATCTTATTGAAATATACAAGATTCTGAGGGGACTCGATAGAGTAGATGCTGAGAGGATGTTACCCCTCGTGGGGGAATTTAAAACTGGGGGGGCATAATCTCAGAATAAGGGGTCGCCCGTTTAAGACAGAAATGAGGAGGAATTTCTTCTCCCAAAGGGTCGTGAATCTTTGGAATTCTTTACCCCAAAAAGCTGTGGAGGTTGAGTCATTGAATACAATCAAGGCTGAGTTAGACAAATTTTTGATCAGCAAGGGAGTCAAAGGATATGGGGAAAGGGCGGGAAAGTGGAGTTGAGATAAAAATCAGATCAGCCATGATCTCATTAAATGGCAGAGCAGGCTCGAGGGGCCGAATGGCCTACTCCTGCTCCTATCTGTTATGGTCTCTTATAAGGTTCCAGTTCCGATCCATGGGCAGATTTAGTTAATTGATCTCAGCCAGGATGGTAGTAAAGGCAACACAATTGGCCTCAGTATCCCTAGGGCTAGGGAGGAGAAAACCATGCAAGGGGATCATTAGTCAGCAACTCCTGCTGGAAAGTGTGCATGTATGTAGATGTTGGGTAAGAATAGGATCAGGCTTAACTATGATGACCTCTTCGTCAAATAGCCTACAATACTTACTGTCCAAGCTCACACGTAATGAAAGCTTGAGTCTCTGGTCTCAGGAGAGGAGGGAGAAAATTTGTCCTAGAACTTCTGGGTGGTGTCCTTTTAGGTGCATCGCTGGGATGGAAATTCTGTTTGTCTCATGGATGTATCCCTAAACCGTCTCACAACCCAAGGTCAGGGTTATTTACATATTGCAGGCCATTTCCAGCACTGATGAAGCGCCCATCTCAGTTGGGGGAGATGGGAATGGATTTTGCTATGGAGCCTTGCCACATGCTGCTGCTTTCTTAATGGGCTGGTTTCATAAAAACAAATTGATTCGTCTATGATAGATTGCTTTCAAGAATCCGGTCTTTTAAATATTAAGACCTTCAAATTCCTGGGTTGTGGGAGGGCACAACTCAAGATTTTCACCTTTGCAGTTACAACTATTTGTGAAAACATCATTTGGTTCTGTCATCATGCACATCCCTTATGACCATGCAAACTTTTCTGTGCCCTATTTTAAAACTCCTATATGCCACCAGAGAGCCTGGGATCCGAGATGTAGATGGCTGCTGCAAAATGTTATCAGCCTTTTGGGATGGAGGTGGTTTTTCTGTCAGAGATGGACAGATTGGCTCATTGTCATGGGCTCCTTTCCAGCCTGGTTCTGCAAAGATGTTGGCTTCCGTAGGGAGCTGATGAATGTTCGTCTCTTCTGCTACCATGAAGGATCGCAGCCTCCGAGGAATGCACACTAACCTCTTTACTGGGACACCAGTGATCAGTGGAAGAATGATTCTCACGGAATCAGAAACAACCTTCAATCCATGAGAGAGGGTCAACCAAATATCCTTTAATTCCTCCATGATGCTGCCTTGTATATTTTGCAATCTGGTTGGCAATGGTCTCTCCAAACAGTCCCTCAAGATCCTGCAGCGCTCTGCATTGGGTAGACTGTCTTGCCCGGATCTCTCATGAAGTTGGGGGGAAGGTTTGCAGATGTTCCTGCAGCTGCCACTTTCTCCAGGCTGCCCTGTAATGAGTTGAAACCCTCTCAAATGTTAGCGATTTGCAGCAGATCTTCAGAGATCAGTGTCTGATGCTCTTCTAGCATCCTCTCCTCTTCAGAGAGGAGAAATTATGAACTAAAATAACAAACATGAGAAAGAGGGTCAAGGAGTGAGCTCACAGAGAATGTAGAAAACTTGGAAGCAGAAAGAATAACCTGGGAGAGAGCAAAGACTTCACTTCCAACTATGGCATGCAAGGGGAAACATTTTGTACACATTTTAAGCCAGAAAAACACACTGGGCCAATTTTGCTCCAAATAATTTTTATTCTATGTATTAAATAAAAAATAACCTTTTGTCTCACTAGATGACACAGTCTGATGGTCTAATTTTGCCTATAGTGACAGCATTGGTAATTCTTACTTGACTCCAAGTCACACATCATCCCGACTTGGAAATATATCGCCGTTCCTTCATCGTCGCTGGGTCAAAATCCTGGAACTTCCTTCCTAACAGCATTGTGGGAGAACCGTCGCCACATGGACTGCAGCGGTTCAAGAAGGCGGCTCACCACCACCTTCTCAAGGGCAATTAGGGATGGGCAATAAATGTCGGCCTCGACAGCGACGCCCACAACCCATGAACGAATAATAAAAAAAAATTCCATCAAAAAGTATTTCTTTGCATCATAATGAAGACAAATCAACATGAGAACCTTATCCTTCAATCATGCAACTTACATTTCCTTAAGACATACCTCACCACATTATAGGAAAAAAGTATTTTCAAGATATAGACACAAATGTTAGAGTTCAGATAAGACTTGATAGAAATCATTTGAACCAGGTTTACTGTTTAATTATAACAATAACAACTTTCACTTACATAGAGCCTTTATCACAGTGAAACCTGGCAGGGCACTTCTGGTTGAACACTGAGCAGTTGGGAGACGTGACCGAAGGCATGGTTAAATAGGTAATTATTAAGAAGGCTTTTTAAAATGGGAAGAGATGTAGCATGGTGGTGGGGTTTAGGAAGGAATTCTAAAGCTCAGGGCTTGATGGCTGAAGGCTTCGCCAATTATGGCAGTGTGGACGGGAGTGGGGGAACACAGGATCAAACAGCAGAGGATGTGAACAGGACAAACAGCTGGAGGTGATTGCAGAAGTACGGTCGAGAAAACCTGTGAAGTGGTTGACTGTGTTGAAAGCATTGGAGGGATTGAGATGGATCATCCACCAAAATAACAGTTACATAGGATATTGTTGGTGACTTTGACCAGGGTGGTCTCAATGCTGTGGGAATAAAGGAAACTAGACTGAAGTGATTCAAACAGGAAATAGCAGGTTCAGGGCAGTGAACAGAAGCCCGGCCCCTACTCTCCTCCTGTGCAATTAAGAAAATGAAGGCTATGGACTGAAGTGCTGCTGGAGGAGGGTGGGAATGGGATATCTGCTCACCACTCCTACACTGCTATGACCATGACCCATTTGTTTAGGGAGAGGCTGATTATATATGGAGAGCAAGCTCCCTGCAGGACCCTCATCATCAAGTGGGAGCCTATCACTGCCGATGAGGAAAATTCAGTCACTGCAGTACCAGAGCAACAATTATGTAGGTAAAAGAGCTCCAAAGACAAATCAAATGTTTTACTGAAGGTCCTCGGAGAGGTCTGAGGTTTTTAACAAGTGAGTGATTGGGCCCACTATGAAGGGAAAGGAGCCATTACTAGACCCTTTCCTCCAACCAACCCCAGGGACTACCATCGCCCTTGTCCTGGTGATCCCTGGAATTGATGGTAATAGTGATGGCAAGAAGCAAAATCGGGCGGTTTGCTGGGCTCCGCCTTCCCACCATCATTTACATGCAGTGGATGGGGAAGGGGTGGCTGTCAGCTTACCGGCTGGGGCGTGGGGAGGGGGGCGGTAAATCGACGTGGGGCAGGAAGGCAGCAGTAGGTCTCACCGCCCAACTTTCCAGCCTTTAATTCGGATCACAGTGATGGGAAATTGCCCTCCCAAGTAATTGAACTGTCCACTACATGCACTTCATTGTGTGCTCCAACAGAAAGTAAGCAGGTCTCTAAATACATCAGAAGCAGGAGGTGAAAGTTTTTACTGTAATCTATGTATCTTCATAAACAATTACTCACATTTTACATAATGCATTTGAATTATAATCAGATCGAAACCTAGACAACATTCAGATTTATCATCAAATAGGCCAGTAGAACTATAACATTATTTTAATTTCAAGCATTTTAGACCCTTTTAGTTTGACTTTTTTTTTTACAATATCAATCAATGCTTTAATCTCCAGGTGAAAAGAATAGGAGAATCATTGCAAGTATGAGGCCATATGCTGCTTGTGACAGTATTAATTGGTCTTGTTATAACAGTTTGGGATCAAAGTAAGATCATGGCTTTATTACACTTAGGAATCCACAGAAGGTTCCAAATTGCCACAACAAATCAATAGCTATTTTGGCAAACATCCTGTTAATATATCAAAAGCAAAATACTGCGGATGCTGGAAATCTGATATAAAAACAGAAAATGCATTTTCTTTTTTTGTTCCTGTTAATATATGCTTGGTTCAAGAGATATTTTTGGTTTAAAAGTATTTGGGATTTCTTTCCTTCTTCTTAACCGTTGTTTGACTTTTATATCCATTTTTTTCTTTAAATAGCTTTAAAAAAGACAGAAGTTCTGTACAAGGGTTGGCTTTGTGGGAAATGTGCTCCCAATTTTAGCTTCCACTAAAAGCAATACAAGCCCAGGAGGGCACTTAGAACAGTGTGAGATTTCCCACTGAGTAGGATTTTGAAAAAGTTGTTTCTCTACAGTTTGCTGAACAATATATCATTTTAGAAACAAGGGCAGAATATTGACATGAGGACCTGAAATTACAGTACAATATTTCACTTAATAATGTGTTCAAGATCCACCCTGTGCACTGGTTATTGTGAGCTAAGTAATTTGTTTTTATTTTTAGGGGTTATTGTTTTAATATTTTATTGATTAGCCAAAGTAATTTGCTACAGAGATAGTTAATCTTGCTACTTATTTATTTGCCATACAAAACAATCACACCAGTGGCAAGATACATAGGGGATAATTTTAACCTACTGTGCCCAGCGGGAAACTGACCAATTTTACATTCCAATGGGCAGGGTATAAAACAGACAGCCAATCTCATTCCGTCATTTTCCTATTGTTAGTCAAAAGTGGATACCTTTTAAAGTTAAAGGACCCATTTTACAGACACCTATACATATTATGTTGCTTTTTTTGTGCTTCTAGAGTTGCAGATATTTGGGCCCAAAACCTATTAGAATTTCTACATAAGTTGTATTAAATTATACTCACTACAGTAATTCACATTTTGTTTTTCATTTTTGCGTATAGTTTATTTTTACCCCAGGAACCGCTCACTATTTGAAGTGTCCTTCAATCACTACCTATAGTCTTTGGGCAGAATGTATGTTTTCATTGGGGCAAGCCAGCAATGTCAATTTTCCCTTCTCTCTCTCTGTCTCTCCTCTCACAAGGCACAGCATCCTGCCAAAGTGTAGTAATCAGAGGAGGTTTGGCTGAGAGCTGACTGAAGTCGATCCTAATAGTGGCAGGCAAGCAGACAGGTGACTGGCAGCTCTTGGAACTCAAACCCATCTTGGAGTTGGAAGGTAGCAGTTCACTGCTGTGTGCCAACAAGCTGCCTGAAATCTAAGGGCTTTTTATCTTCTAGCATCCTTTCCAATCAAAACATACCAATGTATGTTTTGATTGAATGCTGGCAGATTTTATAAAAATCTGGAATTTCATGCAACCTGCTACCACATACAGAGGATCTGTCTTCCAACTGGTCGATGGGTTTAATTTTCAGTCGAGTAGCCAAGAGACTCAACAAAATGCCTATTTTCACTTATAACACTTAAGCAAACTATTTTCAGAATTCCATGCTTTGGATGTAATCATCAGCCTTCAAGTACTATTTCTGCACTTGTGGCCTACTTTGTGGGATTGAAACATTAAGCACATGAATTTTATCCCCATACACTTTCAGTTGCTCAAATATAATATATATTTGCTTTTCTAAAATTTTGATTGACTCAGAAAAGTAAAATTCATACAAGCTCAGTGACTCATCTTACAGCCATTAGAGCAGCACTGATTTCCTGAGAGTGGTGAAAAATGGCTCAGTAAAAATATTAAAATGCTCTTAATGTTTATTAAAGTTTAGAACAAAATTACATAAGAAACATAAGAAATAGGAGCAGGAGTAGGTCATATGGCCCCTCGAGCCTGCTCCCCCATTTAATAAGATTGTGGCTGATCTTCTACCTCAACTCTACTTTCCCGCCCGATCCCCATATCACTTGATTCCCTTGGAGACCGAAAACCTATCGATCTCAGTCTTGAATATACTCAACGACTCAGCATCCACAGTCCTCTGGGGTAGAGAATTCCAAATATTCACGACCTTCTGAGTGAAGAAATTCCTCCTCATCTCAGTCCTAAATGTCCGACCCCTTATCCTGAGACTATGGCCCCTAGTTCTAGACTCTGCAGCCAGGGGAACATCCTCTCAGCATCTACCCTGTCAAGCCCTTTTAGAATCTTATATGTTACAACGAGATCACCTCTCATTCTTTTAAACTCCACAGAGTATAGGTCCATTCTACTCAATCTTTCCTCATAGGACAACCCTCTCATCCCAGAAATCAATCTAGTGAACCTTCGTTGCACCTCCTCTAAGGCAAGTATATTCTTCCTTAGGTAAGGAGACCAAAACTGCACACAGTACTCCAGGTGAGGTCTCACCAAAGCCCTGTACAATTGCAGCAAGACTTTCTTACTCTTGTACTCCAACCCCCTCACAATAAAGGCCAACATACCATTTGCCTTCCTAATTGTTTGCTGTACCTGCATGTTAACTTTCTTGTACAAGGTCACCCAAATCCCTCTGAACATCAACATTTAATAACTTAGTTACAAATTATATTTTAAAAGTCCAAGGGGGTAATTTTAACTTTGGGTGATTGTGTAAAATGGGCGATATAGGATTGGCCGTCCGAACAACTTTCCCAATTTTCGTTTCCATTGAAGTCAATGTAAACTTCAGCTCATCCAAAACTCTGCTGTCCATATCCTAACCAATACTACATCCCATTCACCCATCATTCCTGTCCTCGTTGACCTAAATTGGCTCTCTCCAATTTATAATTCTCTTCGTGTTTAAATCTCTTCACAGCTTTGCCCCTCCTTATCTCTGTAACCTTCTCTAGCCCTACAACCCCGGATGCCTTCAGCCACCTAGGCCCTACACTCTGGAATTCCCTCCCTAAATTCCTCTGCTTCTTCACCTCCCTCTTCTTCTTTAAGACCCTCCTTAAAATCCACCTCTTTGAACAAACTTTTGGTCACCCATCCTAATATCTCCTTCTTTGGGTCAAAGTTAATTTTTTCCTTATGCCTTTGGAAGCACCTTGGGATGTTTTTATTATGTTAAAGATGCTATATAAATGCAAGAAGTCATTGATGCTGAGTTGTTTTCCAGCAGTGCAAAAAATGAGATCTACATAACATTCATTTCTACAAGTCCTTTGCCTTCTCAGTAGTTTCCACGGTTGGTTTTATGTATTGAACTTTACTGAAACTGAATATATCCTTCACCGGATGTGGAAGCAATGCTGAAAGCCAAACATTACAAAACAATAAAGTTCTGCCAAGATACAAACTGCCGGGATTATTAAGAACTAATTTGATTAAGTTCAAGGCGAGCTTTTACAGGGTTACATTTTTATCAGTGTTTGAAGACCACACAACTCTCCGAATCTGAATTTCCCCTTTATAGTCAAAACTTTATGCTCATTGTTGGGCAATGAGAATTGCTAACTATATAAAGGGAAAAATATAAAATATCAGGACAATATTAAAACTCTAATGTTAATAACAATTAACTATACAACAAGGACACATAAGGGTAAATTTTAACTGAGAGCCGGGGAGAGGGTGGTGGGGGGCGGGGTAGATTTCCGGGTGCGAACCCCGGAAGGTATGTGGGCGGGTCGTGATCAGGCCCATCAATTTCACTTCCGGGTTTCGCACCTGGCAGCCAACCTAATTGACAGATTAGCTGGCTGTCAGCCAGGAAGGCCTTCTGCAGCAGGCCACGGCCAGGGATCAGAGGGAAGGAGGGAGGGATCGTATGCGGGGAAAAGATCAGAGGGGGCAGGAGCCGGGGAGTAGATTGGGGTGGGGAGGCGAGGAGAAGATTGGGATGGGGCTGGGGAAGAGATCGGGAGGTTGAGGAAGAGACCGGGGTGGGGGGCTGATGAAGAGACCGGGGGTGGGGGGGGGCTGATGAAGAGACCAGGGGGGTGCTGATGAAGAGACCGGGGGTGGGGGGGGGCTGATGAAGAGACCAGGGGGGTGCTGATGAAGAGACCGGGGGTGGGGGGGGGCTGATGAAGAGACCAGGGGGGTGCTGATGAAGAGACCGGGGGTGGGGGGGGAGGCTGATGAAGAGATTGGAGGTTGCTGGAGATCGGGTGAAGAGCCGGAGGTAGGTGGGGTCCACCTTTGGGGGGGGGTCCACCATCAGTGGGGGGTGGGGTCAGCCGGTCACGGGGGTCCTGTTGGCCAGGTGAGCTTGTTAGGCCTTGATGAAGTACTCCTGCTCCTCCGGGCCCACAAGCACTGCAATAAAGGCACTCACCACATGGATCCGGCCCTTCCAGCCTCCTCTCACCTGACGAGAATCAGAAGTGATGGGAAACCCATACAGGTAAGGTTAAATATGTTTTAATTTTTTGTGGATTCTAAAAGTAAGTGCCTCAACTGTCACAATGAGGTACATTGCCCCTTTAAGTATCGGCCCGTCGGATTTAAGTGGGGGCAGGACTTCCCAGTGTCTGCTCTCCACATGCAGACAAACCTGCCTGGGTTAATGCCAGAAGTGGGCGTGTTGGAGCCGGGATGCCGTCCTGCTCTGAAAACCGAGCATTTTTACTCCCCACCCGCCCGTTCTTGAAGGTTAAAATTTACCCCATAGTGTCATACGCATTTTATATGGCAGGCCTGATCTGACATCCTGGCACTTGGCGTGGGCTACATTTAGCAAAAGTTATTAAAATAGAAATAGATAAAGATAAACCATATTGGTACTTACTTATGTTTAGATTTTATTCACTGCTATTGCTGCTCCCCGATACCTGGCACCTCTTGGCTTGAACTATTGCATCAACATTTGGAGCAAATGACTGGGCTGTGGCTACCTTGAGTACTGAGTTCAGGTTTGTGCTAACAGTCTTTTCCCTCCTCCCCAAACACCCAGCACAAGTGAAGCAGGTACTGGTGGCAGGGACACATCCTTTGCCCAGCACAAGGGTTCAGTCTACACCTCTCATTCTCAATACAAATACACACTCACTTCTTCCTTGCTCCCTTCACAGCAGCCACTAGCAGCATTCTTTTCTTGTTTGCTAGCCTTTGCACAATCACCAACTTCTCTCATGGCTCCGTCCTCACCTCACACTCCACACACCTGTTTTCAATTCAACGCCTTCCTATTCCTGATTGCCTCTTGCTTCTTCTCAACCCCGGCAACTGCACAACAAGCACCACACATCTGCACTCTGCTGTGTAAGAGGCACTCACTAACCCATCCTCTCTCAGCATACAGCAACAGGGAGAGGAGTAAGACCGAGGGAGGACCACCCAACTTCATAGTGCTGTTGGAGCTGGAGCAGCAAGCACTCGAGATCAGTGGCCCTGCAAGTGCTGTAAGATTGTAACCTCGCTCATTGTACAGTGGGCAAGTGAAATAGCTACAATGGCGTCAGCACGTGTATCTTTTCTTTTATATGATTGTATGTAATTAAAAACTCTGGTGCTGCATGTATGAATCGAGCAGGACTGATATCAGCGCTCTTGGATTACAGCAACTTGCAAGAAAGGCACCCAGCCTCTGCATTCCACCTTCTGGCTTACTCAGGCATCTAGACTAAAAGATCCTTGATTCAGTTGAAGCTGGGACCTTTATCAGATACTAGGTACCATAAATAATGGAACCTTACTAGGCAGGCCCATAAAACCTGGCTTGGAATTTGAATGAGTGAAGGGAGGATCTGGTCTGGAATCTGAGGGAGACAGGGGAGGCTGGGGGATCCATGGATTCCCAACCTTGACACAAAGGCAAGTCCCGATAAGTTGAGGCAAAAACAGTCTCAAGCCACTGTGTAAAGTCATGATTAGTTAAGGCCAGATGTCGGACACAAGCTGCTTCTGCAGTCCCCTGAAAGGTGGGAGATAACTGGGAGGCTGACCCCTTTTTCTTTTCGAGACAAAGAACCCGAGGCACCATTGGAACCATGCCTTTTTTGGGAGAACCCAATAGGGCAAGGACCCTTGTCAATAGCTGGCCCTGGGCCCACCCCCAAAAGTGGCATAAAAAGAGCACCTCGCACTGACATCAGGTTTTACAAACTTAGCAGGAGTAAGGTAACTGCGGCTGACTTTAGAGGCCCACCAAGCAGCAAGAAGAGGCTTCAGGCGGAGCAGGACTGAGGACAAGGAGTCCAAGAGGTCGCCCCAGGCAGGGCAGAAGACGTGTGAATCGACGAGGATACCCCAAGCAGAGTGGAAAGCGCGCTCTCGTCAAGACTCCTGAGGTGGACACAACTCAACCCAATGCAGACCGGGTGATATAATCTCTTGCTCTGCATTGTAAACCACTGCCCCAACACTGAGTGTGTTGGTCCTTCTGTGAATTTCAATAAAGCACCTTTTTACCAAATTGGAGTCAGGTCAACTACCGATAACTGAGAGTAAAATCTTAGAGAGTTGTCAGGATAGGACATTTCAAGGCTGGGGGCAGCTGTGAATAGGGTTTCTGACTATTACTTGCACTCTCTCAGGAACCTCTGAAAAACGCACAATCACGAAGCTTGACTACATCCAGCTGTGTTGTGACGCCTGTCATCTGCTACTGTCCAGCCCCTCAGTGCCATCCTAATTCTTGTTCCTTTTATCTTTCCTCTAGTAATTCTCGACAGCCACAGCCCCCCTAACAAGACACCTCAGAGGAAGAGAATCCTTCTGAGGTGGTATCATCATGAGCCCCATCATTCCCAAGCACCAGCACAGAGTTTGACACCCTGGCTGGGTTAGATGAGTATGGTAGAGGGGTCTGAACATGGTGAAACACCCAGCACTAGTGAGCAGCAGCAGGTACTGGTGGCAGGGCAGTCCAGGATACAGTACGCAGGAGGGCAAGGCCCTCTCCCAGCTCTGCCAAGGAGGACTGAGGCGAGGAGTTCAGGGGCCCTTCTCAGCAATAAGAAGAAAACTATCGCACAAACTGTTATACCAAGTACTTGAAGACCTGCCAAGGAGTTTCACTACCATGGTTAAAAGTGTGGAGTTGTCCGCTTCCAGCCTGTGTGGTGTCATCTCCCAAGGCTCTCTACAGTCTATCTTGGAGAGTGTGGCCACCTCTAGGGATGCTGCAGCCAGGCGCTCACAACAGAAGCCAATTTTAACAGACTTTGCAGCTTTGGTGGAAGCTCAAACAGCTGTCATGCAGACTCTGAGTGCAAACGTGTGCTCTGCCTTGGAAAGGCAGATGTCCACCTTGGAAAGGCAGCTGTCCAGCTTGAACAGATTGATGGAGCAAATGGATAAGGGCTTTCAAGGCCTCGCTCATTTTCTGCAGGCTGCTCTCCTGCAGATAAGTGGAAGGGCTGAGCCCCAGCTCCATGGGAGTGGCACTGGAGCAGCAGGAACGGCACATGTTGCCCTCTCTCAGGATGTCAGCACATCTGCTTTCTCGCCATCCCCTCAAATCATACCAACCAAAGTGCCAGAAAGCCAGCTGAACCACACTGCCCTGGCAGCAGCTGAAGTCGGGCCCTCAGAAGTCACCAGCCACAAGCACCTCAAGGGTCCCCACTATGGGTTGTTTACTTGGGTGATAACAAAATTCACTACAATATTGTATTTGGAATTAAAATCAACATCTTTATTACATTTGCAATTTTGATCTGTGGTGTCTTTTCATTACCTCTTCTTAATCTGCATTGTCAGAAAGTCATTGATGTGGAGGTTGGCTGAATGTTCTTCAATGCAGAATGAAGGATGTGGTGAAAGGGTAACAAGGACCATTAATGCAGAGGGGCTTTTTCTAATTTTTCAGGTAAGGGGATTGAGGAGGTCACCAAAACTGCTGCTCTATCAACTGTTCCCTGGCCTCTCTCGCTGCTGTGCATTCTGCTGGCCCTCCTTCTTGTGCTTTTCCCTCACCATCATCCAATTCTTCTTCCTTTGATGATGCCTCTTTTTACTGCTCCAATACAAGTCACAATTTTAAAAAGCCTGAAAAGATCAAGAGAAAGGATTAGGAAGAGTTTCAGTAAGTTTTCCTAATCCTTAAGTGGCAAACACTTTGGTGCTGTCATATATTTTTTTGTTGCCTACGGTGCTTATGGTGTTTGATTAAAAACTGTAATAATTTCCTGCCGTTTTATCGCTTCCAGTTGTAAACTAAGCAATAATAACCAGACAGAATATACAAAAATAATTGGGGTGGGAATTGCTCAGAGTGGCGAACCAACACTCCTTGCCACTCCATAGATTTATACTAACCCGCAAACTTACTGCGGTCTTTTTGTCGGCCACGATCTCTAATAGGAAGCGGAGACGAGCCCAGCATCAGTTCAAGCGAAGCTAGGACCCTGGGAGAAACGAGAGGATTGATCTCTCCCCTCAACCAATCAGATCGCAGCATTTTTGACAGCTGCGTTCACTGTCTCTGCAGGCTTGCAGCGTTAAACCAGGAAGTGAAAGGTACAACATTTTAAATCAATGTAAAACCAATTATAGACATTGAAAAAAAGAGAGGGTAATAAATAATTGAATTAAATAAAAGAGACAGAAGGGAAAAGTAAAAAACATTTTAACTTTTTAATTTTTAATTATTTTTTAATGACCAAAAACGATTAAAATAAGGAGTAATGAGACTTCACATTTTTTAAAAAGTTAATTTTTAGTTATTTGGCAGTCATTAAGACTTACCGTGCTGTTGAACTTAGTTTAGACCTAGTATTTTTAAGCATACCTGTTTGGTGGCATAATTAGTTACTTTCCAGTTGGGCAGATAAGCAAGTTTGCAATATTTCAATGATTTCTCTGATTGCAGCGTGCGATGTCCCTTTAATTCGAAGCTGTCATATTGCTGGCGAGCCACAAGGAGCAAATTCTGGATTCACTGCACATGTGCGAACACCAGAACTGCTCCACCATTTTGCCACTAATAACGAAGAGTGCTGTTGAGCTGTCTGTTATTTCAGGAGCAATTTCTGCCCAAAAACATTTACTTCCAGCTTTGCTCTTACAGAATCAGTAGTGTTCCAATGTGAAATCTCCACACTCCAAAATAGGATGCAAATAAAATTACACAGTGAAACTGCCATTATACACCATAAAGGATGGGAACCCCTCTGGTGAATAATGACAAATGATCAAGAGTCCCCAAATGTTTGGCTCATGTGTATAGTACAGCACAGGAATGAAGACAAGTACAATACAAATAACGCAAATTTCTTAGACTGCGAGGTTGATTTATGTCAGATTGGTGTTAATGGGTTGTGCAATGGTGTGATGTCTTGTGCAAAGCTTCTGCAGAATAGTTGGGAAGGTGCATAATTCACCCAGATAATGTAGTGTAATTTCAGCTTGTGATTGGGCGTGCAATCTATTGTGCACAGCAAGGCTCAAATATTAGACTGCATGTTCAGTCACACACGTTGCAAACAAATTAACTTCTCTTACAGTTCTTATCCTTTTCTGCAATAAGTTCATGGAATTTTGTATTATTGCTAATCAGCTTTTAGTAATTCTCACTTTAAATGGACAGATTTGCCAAACATGAGATTTCTGGAAATCCCACAATTTCTAAGTCTCATAATATTTTTTCAGTTTTACACATGGACAATGTCTGAAGTGATTCGCTCACTTCATCTCCAGTACAAGTATAAAAATAGCTGTGTAACGTAAATAAAGTACCTAATAGTAGAGTATTGTAAGAGTATTGTAAACTATATCTAACCAGTATAAGAGAAGAAATGAATCAGATTTTGCTGAGTTTTTTGTTACATTGAAATCTTCTACAGTTTTCACCTGAAAGCATAACATTCCACCCCCCCCATCAAGAAGGCCTCAACACCGACAGCCATTCCCACTGCTGCAGGCCTTAGAACTGTATTTCTGCCCCAACTTCCAAATGCAAGGCTATGCCAGGGGCCAGGCCTGTGCCGAGGCCACATTGGGTCCACTCCTCCTGCCTGGTTCCTGCAGGAGAGACAGGAAAATCGGCCCAATGGTCTACTTTGGGACAATAAGGGTATGGTATATGACCCCAATATGGCACTATTTCTTCCAGTTCATAGATTCGTAGAATGATATAGCACAGAAGGAGGCCATTCAGCTCATCATGCCTGTGTCAAAAAAAGTTTATGGAATAACTTGCCACATTTGTGGATTGGAGATTTTCAGATCTAAGTATCTGCATGTATGGCTCAGTTCTATGAATCTCCTGTACACCACTCAAGTGTATTAGTGCAATAGTGTGAAAGTGAACAGGTCCAGAATTTATATGAAATGTTCCGTTTGCTGTGGTAGCAATTTGCCTCTGCATCAGTAGGTTTAAGCTCTACTCCAGTGACTTGAGCATGTAATCTAGACTGACACTTCAGTGCAGTACTGAGGAAATGCTGCATTGTTGGAGGTACTTTCTTTTAGGTGAGCTGTTAAACCAAGGCTCCGTCTGCCTGTTCAGGTAAAATATCTCATAATACTATTTGAAGAAGAGCAGGGGAGGTCTTCCAGTATCGTTGTCAACATTTATCCCTCAATCAACACTACCAAACACAGATTAACTGGGCATTTATCTCATTCCAATAACGCAATCTGAGCCCACATTATGGAGCTCATTTTGGACAGACAGTGCAAATCTCACATCCACAGTTTACAATAATAAACAGAGGTAAGCTTAGAATAAACCATTCCCGGCAGATCTTGAAGGTCCATGGCTCCTGTAGCAGCAAAGACCTCACATATTGAAAATTGGGTGTTTCTTGCTTGCAACAGAAAGATTTAAAAGTAGAAGGAAAAGAACATGTCAACAAGTCTCAGCTGTTCCAGGGATCCTTTTCATACAGTCAAGGCTGATTCAGGAAGGTCACTTGCAGGATTGGCTGTGTTAAAATACTAGACACTGTTAAAGAAGAAAATGCCTGGAAGTCTGTGGCCTTGTGTAAACTGGCATGTTTACTCCAAAGATGCATTCCTCATGATCCACTCCATATAAAGTAACCAATGTATAGCAAAGCAGTTTTCTCACTCCGCTGTCACATAAAAAACGAGGGAACTAATGAGTAACTATCCCACAGGTCTCTGTGTCACCACATATTGAGACATTCTCTGCTTCGTATACACCTTCATGTCATTGTTGAGTGAAGGAAAGTGAAATGATTGCAGATGTACCCCTGGAGATTTGATCAGAAGATTAATAACATTTTTTTTAAGTCAGTTGACTCTTGTGAGGTAAGGTTCCACGGTTAATGGCAGCCCTTGCTTAAATGGTCATTCTTCATCTGTGATCATAGACAATGAGCATCATTGAGCTATTTCACCAGGGAGGGCATCGTATTAGAGCTCAATCCTGTCCTCACATGACATCCATCAGGGCTCCATGAATAGCAGTCAGGAATAGGAACCTTCACTGATTATTCCTCACCCTATCCCAGCAGCACTGAGGCCAGTTGTAACACCCAGTTACTGTCCGAGCTGAGATCAGCCAACTCAGCAGAGATTAGGGATCAAATTTATGACCTTTCAGTGGGTTTGTGTGAATCAGTGCCACATCAGGATTTTTTTTCCAAAATCAGAAATTCAGATTTAAATGAACTGAGTACACTGTAGACTCAAACTTTTCTTTTTGTGGTCTGTCACAGGTTTTCAATTATACATGATATATAAACTTGGTAGTATTTTTGTGTGATTCAGGATGAATGGATAAGCAGAAGTGGGCACTATAGCTCAATTTGACTGATTATATGAGAAAAATCTAAATCTGACCAAATTGAACACAGATAATTTCAGATAGCTTAATTAAAAAGAACTCAATGGAGTGTAAATACAGAGGGACAAAATTACTCGATACACTTGCAAACCACTTACCGTGCCACTCAAGGCCGGCAAATATCAATTAATGTATAAAGTGATCAAATGTCCTTCTGCCCCTACAAAAGTTCCCCCTCCACAACAGCAAACAGTAGGCATCCATGATTGGAACTGCAGCAAATACAAGAGGTTTACTTTTACTTATTCTGATTAATTGGGATCTGATGGTCTGGTTGTAGGGGGTTCCAACTCTTGGCATCTCACGATGGATCTGCATTTGAATAGACAGCTGGGGGGGGGGGCACATTTCAAGGATGGCATTGAACAACGGGTGTCTTTGGCTTGCCAAAGTATTGATTCATTCTGTGGCAGAGTAGTGGAATCTTTCCATTTGCATACTAGCATTTAAAATTCAAACTTTAGGTTTGCATAATTCAAATTTTGGGCCTTCCAAACACATACTTCATTGTTGATTGGATGTTTTGCTACATCAAAGCAAGCATGAAGGAATCTTTTAAAGATATGCTATTCCTATATTGTAAAAGTGGAAGCAATTAGTACTTAGATTTAAGCTATGAAAAGTAGTGGTTTGCTGGGAGAAAAGGGAAACAAACAAATGATGAGTATCAGACAGTACACAACCCCTGCGTCTTAGGGACAAGCAGGATACAGGTACTTTATTGGCTGTAAAATGCTTGGGGACATCCTGAGGTTGTGAAAGGCGCTATATAAATGCAAGTCTCCCTTTCTTTCATAGAATAGAATCATAGAAGTTACAACATGGAAACAGGCCCTTCGGCCCAACATGTCCATGTCGCCCAGTTTATACCACTAAGCTAGTCCCAATTGCCTGCACTTGGCCCATATCCCTCGATACCCATCTTCCCCATGTAACTGTCCAAATGCTTTTTAAAAGACAAAATTGTACCCGCCTCTACTACTGCCTCTGGCAGCTCGTTCCAGACACTCACCACCCTTTGAGTGAAAAAATTGCCCCTCTGGATCCTTTTGTATCTCTCCCCTCTCACCTTAAATCTATGCCCCCTCGTTATAGACTCCCCAACCTTTGGGAAAAGATTTTGACTATCGACCTTATCTATGCCCCTCATTATTTTATAGACTTCTATAAGATCACCCCTTAACCTCCTACTCTCCAGGGAATAAAGTCCCAGTCTGTCTAACCTCTCCCTGTAAGTCAAACCATCAAGTCCCGGTAGCATCCTAGTAAATCTTTTCTGCACTCTTTCTTTTATGAAGTTGTGTGAATTAATTAACTTTTCAGTTACCGACTGCTTACAGGTTGTTGGGTTATGTGACTAGTTAGTGGACTTTAGGGAGATTGCCAATTGTTGACCTGAGGTCATATGACATCACAGAAATCACTATTAGGTGGAAAATAAACAACCATACATAAATTACTGACTGCAGATCACATACTGGTACAAAGCGAAAATGCATCGCAGCAGGGCTCTGCTGGAAATTTTTAACCTTAGTCCTTTTCCTAGACTCAGCATAGACTATATAGGTAAGATTGTATAGATGTACTTAACCTGAAGGCAAGTATGCATTTTAGCTGAATATACAAAGGAAGAGAAAAATTATTGTTTACTTGTGTAAGCAACAAGGAATAAATCCATTCTAGATATGGCAAAATGATAACATTCCTTTTCTTAAAGGAGGGTACATTGATTTTTTTTGTTCTATATTTGAATAGTTTATCACAATTTATTTTCTAAAGCATTCTGTTGTGTTATGAAGAAAGCCATAGAAAAATAAATACAGATTATGAGAGCTTCTACAGTATGTAAAAAGGAAGAGAGTAGCGAAAGTAAACATTGGTCTCTTAGAGGCAGAGACAGGAAAAATTATAATGAGGAATAAGGAAATGGCAGAAGCTTTTAACAAATATTTTGTATCTGTCTTCACAGTAGAAGACACAAAAAACATACCAGAAATAGTGGGGAACCAAGGGTCTAATGAGAGTGAGGAACTTAAAGTAATTAAGATTAGTAAAGAGAAAGTTCTGGAGAAATTAATGGGACTAAAAGCCAACAAATCCCCTGGACCTCATGGCCTACATTATAGGATTTTAAAAGAGGTGGCTGCAGAGATAGTGGATGCATTGGTTTTGATCTTCCAAAATTCCCTAGATTCTAGAATGGTCCCCATGGATTGGCAGGTAGCAAATGTAACCCTGCTATTCAAGAAAGGAGGGAGAGAAAAAACAGGGAACTATACGCCAGTTAGCCAGCAGTTAGTAGGGAAAATGCTAGAATCTATTATTAAGGACATAGTAACAGGGCACTTAGAAAATCATAATATGATTAGGCAGAGTCAACACGGTTTTATGAAAGGGAAATCGTGTTTGACAAATCTATTAAAATTTTTATGAGGGTTTAGTTAGCAGGGTAGATAAGGGAGAACCAGTGGATGAAGTATATTTGGATTTTCAAAAGGCATTCGATAAGGTGCCACACAAGAGGTTGTGACGCAAGATTAGGACTCATGGGATTGGGGGTAATATATTAGCATGGATTAAGGATCGGTTAATGGACAGAAAACATAAAGTAGGAATGAATGGGTCATTTTCGGGTTGGCAGATTGTAACTAGTAGGGTGCTGCAAGGATTAGTGCTTGGGCCTCAGCTGTTTACAATCTATATCAATTACTTAGATGAGGGGACCAAGTGTAATGTATCCAAGTTTGCTAACGATACAAAGCTAGATGGGAAAGAAAACTGTGAGGAGGACACAAAGAGGCTGCAAAGGGATATAGACAGGTTAAGTGAGTTGACGAGAAGGTGGCAGATGGAGTATAATGTGGGGAAATGTGAAATTATCCACTTTGGTAGGAAGAATAGAAAAGCAGAATATTTTTTAAAAGGTGAGAGACTAAGAAATGTTGGTAGTCAGAGGGATTTGGGTGTCCTTGTACACGAATCACAGAAAGTTAACATGCAGGTACAGCAAGCAATTAGGAAGGCAAATGGTATGTTAGCCTTTATTGCAAGGGGGTTGGAGTACAAGAGTAAGGAGGTCTTGCTGCAATTATATAGGGCTCTGGTGAGACCACACCTTGTGTACTGTGTACAGTTTTGGTCTCCTTACCTAAGGGAGGATATACTTTCCTTAGAGAGGGTATAACAAAGATTCACTAAATTGATGCCTGGGATGAGAGGATTGTCCTATGAAGAGAGATTGAGTAGAATGGGCCTCTATTCTCTGGAGTTTAGAAGAATGAGAGGTGATCTCATTGAAACGTATAAAATTCTTAGAGGGCTTGACAGGGTAGATGCTGAGAGGCTGTTTCCCTGGCTGGAGAGTCTAGAACTAGGGGTCATAATCTCAAGATAAGGGGTCAGCCAATTAGGACCGAGATGAGGAAAAATGTCTTCACCCAGAGGGTTGTGACTCTTTGGCATTCTCTACTCCAGAGGGCTGTGGATACTCGGTCATTGATGCAAGACTGAGTTCAATAGGTTTTTGGACACAAAGGGAATCAAGGGATATGGCGATGGGGCGGGAAAGTAGAAAATCAACCATGATCTTCCTGAATGGCAGAGCAGGCACAAGGGGCCATATGATCTACTCTTGCTCCTATTTCTTATGTTCTGATCATTTAATATTCCTCCGTTAAAGATCAGGGAGAGACCATTATTTTCCTTTCACTCAGTGCATTCTTAGTAATAGTCAACAGTGGACACAAACAGAGAAAAGTATGAAGTCTGAATGTCCCCCAGATCCAGCATGTCAGGAACACTGTAGAACTCAGAAGACAGTACAAGAACCTTCATAGGGCCACCACTGAAAAGATGTAGGACAATATTGCTGGATGCTGAAAGATAAAAAGAGACACATCAACCAAAGCAGTCAGGGATTGCACCCTCAATGCCCAGAGATTGCCAGAAATAGGGAGTGTACAAGGACCAAGACAATGAAAATGTTTGTGGAACTGAGCAGTCTGCTTTATATTAAAGGCACAATTGCGTTATTTCTTCATAGAAGTCTGGGTCCATTTAGTCACGCAGGTGAATTCCTCTTTTAACAAAAAATCATGAAACTTCGTGTTTTTCTCCATAATGTTTATTCCACTAATAAAAGTGAGGAAATGCGCAGCTTTACAACATGTAATTTATGAGAATCTAATGGTGGCATTAGCTCCCCTCCTCTATGATATTTAAAGTGCTTTTATATTGCATGAGACCCATGCTAGTGGCACCAGGTTCCTATATATAGGTCTCATGCATCTGGGTGCAACCTGAAAGTATACTTGCCGGACTTCTCTAAAGTCAGTGGCTGGGAAGCCTTGTGTATCAGGAGGCGGTGTCACTAGCATGAGTGTTATGAATCCAGGTCTACTCAGGTTCAGTAATATCAGTTGCTCCCTTAAGTTGTCTGGTTGCCTGTTTTTTTTTCCTCTCGGGAGTTGATTCGCACAGTAATGGGATCAAGGGATGTAACACTTAAACTCCCTTGTGATCTGGACTGGATCTCCATGTCTTAAGCACCTGTACTCCTTTAATCTCTTTGAAGGATGACCCGAGTTAAAACTATGGCCAAGATATTGGGTTATCACCGGGAACCAGCACAAAATGTAAAACGCGCGGCCGAAGCTCGCCCCAAATTGGGCGATGGTCCATCATCCCCATAATACTGGCGAGCTACAGACACCACTCAGGCATCTCCGTGGCCAGGATCGTCCCAAAATCGGTCAGCGAACGGAAGAAGGACAAGCGCAGCAGCCCACAGTGTTTGCTGGAGTGATAGGAGAAGCACTCTTGGCTCCACCATAAGGTAAGTGAATAAAGTAATACTCTACCTTCGGTGCTTCCTTTAAAGACCGCTGGTTAGGCCGCCTTAGACCTGGAAAGACTGCGCTGCACACGTTACACCCGGTTTTTGTTTTGCCGAATTTGGCATCGGGTTCCTGAAATAGGCCCCGAATAGAATATATCGAAGGGGCCAAACGCCTGTTTGAGGTGGGCGCCTCAGGCACTCGGAAGTCAATTTGGCGCCCGCCGCACTGCTTGGGGGATCAACGTGTATCCCACGCCCAAAATACAGGCGCAACAGGAACCAATTTCTCCCCCCTTTGTGAGGCATCATTTGGCTGGGTTCATAAGCTGCTGGATTCCACATACAGAACACTGAGCACAATTAAAGTTACTTGGTGCAATTAATTCAACTTCTTTTTGCGTACTGTTACGAAAGTAAAGAATTCAGGTGCACGAACCCACTTGGGCAGGGATTCTTACTTAGAAAGATAGATTTGTTCTGTTGTCTGACCTGCTGACAGTGCAGGGGTTATTTCTTCCTCGCTGTCTTTCTGTTGCCGTCACTATTTAGGTAAACTTTCTGCTGACTTATCGAAATCCGTGTTGATTTTTTTTAAAAACGCCTCCCTTCAAAGACTAGCAGAAATCAAAGAAAGTTGTTAATACAAAGATTGTAAATGTGTCCTGAATGACCAGACAGTGCTAACGAATGGTCCGTTGTTTGGAAACTCTTCAAAACAACGGCCCTTCCTGCATTTATGATACTCTTTCGACTGCAGCTGGATTAACAACTCAGCGTGGGACTGTCTGAAGCAACAAACCAATTTTAGACAGGCTTCTGTTCAAAATGCATTTTAAGACAATACATCTCGATGCTATTCGTGGAAAAAAATGGCCACAGCTTTCCAAACCATGACAATGGATACGACATAAAAAGCAGTTTAGTAACAAAAGAGCTTCCTGGAGCCAAAAACTGGCCTGGCAGAACTGAGGATAGAGCCAGTTAACAACAACAATTTGCATTTAAATAGGCTGCTCATGTAAAAGAACATCTAAGAATGCTTTACAACTGGGAAAAATGGACACTAAGCAGGAAGTGTTAGCAAAATTGAAGCCCATGGGATTGAAGGGGCAGTGGCTGCGTGGATACGAAATTGGCTAAGGGACAGAAAGCAGAGAGTAGTGGTGGAACGGTTGTTTTACAGACTGGAGGGATGTGTGCAGTGGTGTTCCCCAGGGGTCAGTATTAGGACTGCTGCTCTTTTTGATATATATTAATGACCTGGACTTGAGTATACAAGGCATAATTTCAAAATTTGTAGATGATACGAAACTCGGAAATGTAGTAAACAGTGAGGATAGTAACAGACTTCAGGATGACATGGACAGACTGGTGAAATGGGCAGACAGATTAAATTTAACACAGAGAGGTATGAAGTGATTCATTTTTGGTAGGATGAATGAGGAGAGGCAATATAAACTAAACGGTACAATTTCAAATAGGTGCAGGAATAGAGATTCATACACAAGTCTTTGAAGTTGACAAGACAAGTTGAAAAGCCTGTTAAAATGACATACGGGATCCTTGACTTTATAAAAGCAAGGAAGTTATGCTAAATCTTTATAAAACACTGGTTAGGCCCAGCTGGAGTATTGTGTCCAATTCTGGGCACCACATTTTGGAAGGATGTCAAGGCCTTAGACAGGGTGCAGAGGAGATTTACTAGAATGACACCAGGGATGAGGGACTTCAGCTATGTGGAGAGACTGGAGAAACTGGGGTTGTTCTCCTTAGAGCAGAGAAGGTTGAGGGGAGATTTAATAGAGGTGTTCAAAATCATGAAGTGTTTTGATAGTGTAAAAAAAGAGAAACTGTTTCCAATGGCAAAAACCAGAGGACACAGATTTAAGGTAATTGGCAAAAGAACCAGAGGCGACATGAGGAAAACATTTTTTACGCAGCGAGTTGTTATGATCTGGAATGCATTGCCTGAAAGGGTGGTGGAAGCAGATTCAACAATAACTTTCAAAAGAGAATTAGATAAATTCTTGAAGGGGAAAAATTTGCAGGGCTATGGAGAAAGAACAGGGGAGTGGGATAATTGGATAGCTCTTTCAAAGAGCCAGTACAGGCATGATGGGCCAAATGGCCTCCTTCTGTGCTGTATCATTATCACTATGAAGTAAGGAAATTAAGGGGACACTGGAGGTGCAAATGAAGAGATAGATTTGGGAAGTCTTTTCAAGGCAGGGAAAAACTTGCATTTATATAGCACTTTATAATTTCTCCCTGAAGCATCATAAAGTGCTTCAAATACAATGATTACTTTTAAATTGCAGTAGCTATTATTATTTAGGCAAAAGCAACAGTTATTTTTTGCACAGCAAGATCCCAGAAACAGCAATGAAATGAATGTGTGGTTAATCTGTTTTGGGCGGTGTTGGTTGAGGGTGGTAAGGACATTGGGAGAACTCCTTACGTCCTAATCATTGAAAGGGCAGATGGGGCCTCGGTTTAATATCTTATCCAAAAGACAGTGTCTCCAACAGTTCATACTTCATCAGTGTCCACCAGTTCATGTGCTGAAGTCCTGGAGGGGGAGAGAGGCAGCAAGGCAATGTTATTTTTGAAGAGAGTTAGAGGGCAGAGATGCAATAGCACATAAGATAACCTCTGATGAGTGGGCACGAGCAGTATTTCAGATTCAGAGAAATGGATGGTGCGGGCTATGATGTATGGCTCGAGAAGATTTCTCAAACAGGCTAAAGCAAGGCTGTGGAGATGTTTGAATTTTGATTCGCTATTACACAGGGATCTGGTGGACCTGATGTGATGAATGTGTGGGACTTTGTGCAGGGGAGGACTCAGGGCACAGAGTTCTGATTAGCTGAAGTTTGAAAGGGGCAGAGGTGAAGAGGCTGGCCAAGAAAGCATCAGGAAAATTGATCCCCCAGCTTATGAAGCCATGGATGTGCATTTCAACAGCAGAAGAGTCAAGGTGAGAGGTGAATGAAAAGGGTCTTATGACGGACCAGATATGGGATAGAAAGCTCAGCTCAGGAATGGAGAAAATGGTGGGGCTGTGCACCATTAGGTGAGCATGAATGAGCAGCCAAGGAGGTTGATGGAATTAGCACCCGAGGCATGTTAATTCTAAATGTTGAGGTTAAAGACAGGGAGTGTTGAGAGAGAAGAATGAGTAGTTAGGTGGCGATGATAGGGCTGTAGTTTGCAAGGACAGAGAGCTCAAAAGTGGGCGTTTTTACATGAGGGGTGAAAATTGTGGTTTTGAAAGTTGTGGGAACGATTGCTGAATGACAGGAGAGGTTGATTTGAGATGGGGTTGAGAACAGGTAGTTGATGTTCAGCAGGATTGGAAAGCAGGTTAAGTGATAGTAATGTATTTTCCACTCACTTTTTCAATATTATTACCATTGGCTCTCACTTAACGCACAATCTGATTTTCATTTGGTTAATAGTGTCACTGGTAATAGCAGCCAATGTGACTCAATACGTACAATTTAGACCACAAAAAGCAGGTATAATGGCCTTGAAGGGAATGGAAGCTCCATGTGTAAATACTTTGATGATTAAGTACTAAAATGTAGATGTGTTCCATGTGGTAGATTTTTATTTATTTAATATCATAGCTTGGAAAACTATATTGGAAGGCTTCCTTTCTACTTCTCTGGGCCTTTTATGCTCTCAGCACCCAGTGAGGTCAACTTCGTGAGACATCTGTTCTAATTATCCTTGCCTCCAGCTACACCCTGTTGTTATATCACCTAATATACCCAAAAAAAAATAATAAGTTAAACACAACAAAAGCTTGCCTGGAACTTCTTCAATAAAAAAAAGACAGCCCCTAGTTGCTCTGAAAACAGACCAAGTAGTCTGACTTCAATGCTGGTTAGCAGACGTGCTCTGCGGGAGTTGTCTTGGCTGACATCACCAGAGCACGTCTTCATACAGGAAATGGACATCTTCCAAGCTCCACATAGAAGTCCTTCAAATACAGTTTTCTAAAAGTGGTATATTAATTAAAAGCTCCCACATGCGACACGTCTAGGGGTCCATTACATTGAAAGTATAGTTGTGGATTTTTAATAACACAAAATATTAAAACTTCAGTTATTTTAATTTATTTTTAACCCAATTGTCCCTTCACCTGTCATATAAGCAGAATGCACAAAGCAGAACATTGGGCTGTCTAGCCTATCATGTACTTTTATGACATTTTTAACATAGAGAGGACACTGAATAGATGTTTATCCCATAAACATAATGGTCCTTTTTGCAACAAGCTGAGTGTTACAAAGAAATACTCCTGAATGCTTAACCTCAGTCATAATTATGTTGCTCCTGATATGATTAGTTGGTGGCTTATTGCTGAACGAGATCCAGTGAAGGAAATGTATGGACTATTGGAATTCTTGCCTTTACAGAAAACATTAAATAATTGGTTGTTATGAATGGCTTTGTGTTGGTCCTTTTCCATGACGCTCAGGCTGATTCATCATATTACCTTATTTCCTCTGTCACCAGTAATTGTGAGGAAAAATACTTCACAATCTCTCCATCTGCTATTCATTTTGGATCATGGAAAAGTTAATATAAAGACATATTTCATAGTGCAGAAATTCAAAATGGTATTGGCCCCATGGATAACTCACCAACGGTTACCAAATGACAGTTTAATGGTTACAGTTATCACAGGCTAGTACTCTGAATGAATCCATACCTCTTTGCTTTTAATTAGCTGCCAGTGGCTCAAGCAGGAAAGTAGAATTCATCCTAGTTGTCACCATTGGGTGAAATTGCATCCCCTACCCACAAAGTGTTTTGGTGTGGCTTTTGTTGTCCTCTTCCATCAGCTCCAAATCTCTGAATTGCCCTTGATGTCATTCCTCTCCTCATTTCTTATACGGTTTGCCCCTGTAACTTGTGTTACTGCTTCATATCTAAGAAATTAATTTCGTATTCCACAGATGTGAGAACATTTATCGCCCACTGACCACCACCTCCCACCACTCCAAATGTTCTATGGTAAATAGAAATATTTTTGCAGAAGAAGTTAAATGTTATTGGTGAAGAGTTGACACCTTAGGGTCAATTCTCCAATTCCCACACTCTTAGCGAGGACCCACACTTCATGGGACCCCAGAGCTACCAACCAGCAGATTCTCTAACCTGCCCTTCCTTCGAGGATAGGTTCCTAATAGGCAGCACTGAATCAGTGAATTTGTCCAATTGAGAAAAACAGTTTAAACTGTTTCCTGCAAAATCATTATCAGTAGACAATAGCCTTCAGTCAATGCTGTGTGGACACTAGAAAAGAGACTTTGGGATAAGCAAATCAGGCTTTGGAGATTAGTTTTCTCAGCCTCTTAGAAGTGAAAAGAATTGTTGAGATCCAGCTCAAAAAGGAATAAAATTAAACAGTAAATTTATAAACATAATTGTTAAAATAAGGATTTCTTGCTTGACCCACTGGCTTGGAACAGTACCAGTGTGAGGAGAGGAAGCTGTGCGTTCCCACCCCCCTGCAGCCTGACCCCATTTCCCTCACGATGCATCATACATGAACAGATATAATAGGTTCATCGCCATGTCCTGATATTGCACCTGACCCTGTGTAGCTGTAAGACTGACAGAAGCAACCAATTTGAAAGTACATGACCTTTTAACTTAAAGTTTTAAAAAAAATATCCTCTTGAAGCATAAGATTTATGCATATTTTACCTACAGCTTCTTTAATATTTGGAGAAAGACCAAATAAACAATATCCACTGACCTGATATAGTGAAACCACCTGAATATTAGAATATTTTATGCCATGATCACTTGTTATAGAATTCCAAAACAAACACATTGATCGTCTGTATAATTGCATTTTTGTATTGTTTTTGTTTCTTTAATAAAGTCTGTTTAAGTCATTTGAACATAAATTGTAATTGAAATTCACAAAATAACTGGGTTTAAATTTCAAATTTCTGTGACAGTTTTTATTCCATAGAACCATAGAAAAGGTACAACACAGAAGGGGACCATTCGGCCCAACGTGTCCATGCCGGCTCAAAGTGGAGTAAATGACAAATGGTATAAAATGGCTGCCACTTTCTAGTCGTATTTCAGTTTCAAAATGATTTATTGCTATTGATGCTGTAGACATACTTGAATTGAGAAAAGAGGAGCATTCTTTAGAATTTAGAGATATGAGGGTGATTTTAACTGGGAGTGGGTTTCAGGGGAGCCCATGGAAGCAGAGGTCCAGACTTTCCTTGTGTTTGTGGATGACAAATGAGGATAGAGTTGGACTGAACTGTGATGGCATACCGAGTTCACGAACGCAATACAGGCTTGTATACTCGGGTACGGTAGCATAATGGTTATGTTACTGGACTAGTAATCCAGTAGGCCTGGACTAATAATCCGGAGTCATGAGTTCAAATCCCGCCATGGCAGCTGGGGAATTTAAATTCAATTAATTAAATAAAATCTGGAATTAAAAAACTAGTATCAGTAATGGTGGCCATGAAACTACCGGATGGTCGTAAAAACCCATCTGGTTCACTAATGTCCTTTAGGGAAGGAAACCTGCCGTCCTTACCCGGTCTGGCCTATATGTGACTCCAGACCCACAGCAATGTGGTTGATTCTTAATTGCCCTCTGAAATGACCTAGCAAGCCACTCAGTTGTACAATCTCACTAAAAAAAGTCATAATAAGAATAAAACTCGACGGACCACCCGGCACCGGACACGACAACGGCAAACCAAGTCCAGTCGACCCTGCAAAGTCCTCCTCACAAACATCTGGGGACTTGTGCCAAAATTGGGAGAGCTGTCCCACAGACTAGTCAAGCAACAGCCTGACATAGCCATACTCACAGAATCATACCATTCAGCCAACGTCCCAGACTCTTCCATCACCATCCCTGAGTATGTCCTGTCCCACCGGCAGGACAGACCCACCAGAGGTGGCGGTACAGTGATATACAGTCATGGAGGGAGTGGCCCTGGGAGTCCTCAACATTGACTCTGGACCCCATGAAATCTCATAGCATCAGGTCAAACAGGGGCAAGGAAACCTCCTGCTGATTACCACCTAACGCCCTCCTCTCAGCTGATGAATCAGTCCTCCTCCATGTTGAGCACCACTGAGGGTAGCAAGGGCACAGAATGTAATCTGGGTGGGGGACTTCAATGTCCATCACCAAGAGTGGCTCGGTAGCACCACTATTGACCGAGCTGGCCGAGTCCTGAAGGACATAGCTGCCAGACTGGGCTTGCAGCAGGTGGTGAGTGAACCAACACGAGGGGAAAAACCTACTTGACCTCATCCTCACCAATCTACCTGTCGCAGGTGCATCTGTCCATGACCGTATTGGTAGGAGTGACCACCGCACAGTCCTTGTGGAGATGAAGTCCCGTCTTCGCACTGAGGACACCATCCAATGTGTTGAGTGGCACTACCACCGTGGTAAACGGGATAGATTCAGAACAGATCTAGCAGCTCAAAACTGGGCATCCATGAGGCGCTATGGGCCATCAGCAGCAGAATTGTATTCCAGCACAATCTGTAACCTCATGGCCTGACATATTCCTCACTCTACCATTACCAACAAGCCAGGGGATCAACCCTGGTTCAATGAGGAGTATAGAAAAGCATGCCAGGAGCAGAACCAGGCGTACCTAAAAATGAGGTGCCAACCTGGTGAAGCTACAACTCAGGACTACATGCATGCTAAACAATGGAAGCAACATGCTATAGAAAGAGCTAAACGATTCCACAACCAACGAATCAGATCAAAGCTCTGCAGTCCCGCCACATCCAGTTGTGAATGGTGGTGGACAATTAAACACCTAACAGGAGGAGGAGGCTCTGTAAACATCCCCATCCTCAATGATGGCGGAGTCCAGCACGTGAGTGCAAAAGACAAGGCTGAAGCGTTTGAAACCATCTTCAGCCAGAAGTGCCGAGTGGATGATCCATCTCGGCCTCCTCCCAATATCCCCACCATCACAGAAGCCAGTCTTCAACCAATTAGATTCACTCCACCTGATATCAAGAAACAGCTGAGTGCACTGGATACAGCAAAGGCTATGGGCCCCGACAACATCCCGGCTGTAGTGCTGAAGACTTGTGCTCCAGAACTAGCCACGCCTCTAGCCAAGCCGTTCCAGTATAGCTACAAACTGGCATCTACCCGACAATGTGGAAAATTGCCCAGGTATGTCCTGTCCACAAAAAGCAGGACAAATCCAATTCGGCCAATTACCGCCCCATCAGTCTACTCTCAATCATCAGCAAAGTGATGGATGGTGTCGTCGATAGTGCTATCAAGCGGCACTTACTCACCAATAACCTGCTCACCGATGCTCAGTTTGGGTTCCGCCAGGACCACTCAACTCCAGACCTCCTTACAGCCTTGGTCCAAACATAGACAAAAGAGCTGAATTCCAGAGGTGAGGTGAGAGTGACATCAAGTCAGCATTTGACCGAGTGTGGCACCAAGAAGCCCGAGTAAAACTGAAGTCAATGGGAATCAGGGGGAAAACTCTCCAGTGGCTGGAGTCATACCTAGCACAAAGGAAGATAGTAGTGGTTGTTGGAGGCCAATCATCTCAGCCCCAGGACATTGCCTCAGGAGTTCTTCAGGGCAGTGTCCTAGGTCCAACCATCTTCAGCTGCTTCATCAATGACTTTCCCTCCATCATAAGGTCAGAAATGGGGATGTTTGCTGATGATTGCACAGTGTTCAGTTCCACTCGCAACCCCTCAGATAATGAAGCAGGCCGTGCCCACATGCAGCAAGACCTGGACAACATCCAGGCCTGGGCTGATAACTGGCAAGTAACATTCGCGCCAGACAAGTGCCAGCCAATGACCATCTCCAACAAGAGAGAGTCTAACCACCTCCCCATGACATTCAATAGCATTACAATCGCCGAATCCCCCACCATCAACATCCTGGGAGTCACCATTGACCAGAAACTTAACTGGACAAGCCATATAAATACTGTGGCTACAAGAGCAGGTCAGAGGCTGGGTATTCTGTTGCGAGTGACTCACCTCCTGACTCCTCAAAGCCTTTCCACCATCTGCAAGGCACAAGTCAGGAGTATGATGGAATACTCTCCACTTGCCTGGATGACTGCAGCTCCAACAACACTCAAGAAGCTCGACACCATCCAGGACAAAGCAGCCCGCTTGATTGGCACCCCATCCACCACCCTAAACATTCACTTCCTTCACCACTGGCGCACTGTGGCTGCAGTGTGTACCATCCACAGGATGCACTGCAGCAACTCGCCAAGGCTTCTTCGACAGCACCTCCCAAACCCGTGACCTCTACCACCTAGAAGGACAAGCGTAGCAGGCACATGGGAACAACACCACCTGCACGTTCCCCTCCAAGTCACACACCATCCCGACTTGGAAATATATCGTCGTTCCTTCATCGTCGCTGGGTCAAAATCCTGGAACTCCCTTCCTAACAGCACTGTGGAAGAACCTTCACCACACGGACTGCAGCGGTTCAAGAAGGCGGCTCACCACCACCTTCTCAAGGGCAATTAGGGATGGGCAATATATGCTGGCCTCGCCAGCGACGCCCACATCCCCCATGAACGAATAAAAAAAATGTTTTTTTAAATAGCCACTCAATTATCGTAGCGGAGGGTCGTTGCCAGCTATGAAACTGTGAAACTGTATGCTGAATTAAAGTAAAAGATTTGTCATTCATGAGATCCTGTTGCTATCAGTAAACTTAGCTGCTAATCTCAATTTTCAAACTATCGGCAACCTTATAAACCCTCGGCAGAGCAGCAATGAGGAATGAGGCTGCAGCATATGATAAGGGATTCACAGCATGTCCCCCAACCTCCTCCTATTTCCTTCAAAACCTCTGGTATCAACACCCTCCTCAAAAATACATACTCAGTCCCACCATTCTTTTCAGCTGCTGCTCTATCTCCAACCTTCCCTTTCTCTCCATAGTCCTGGAAAACATTGTTGCCTCACAGGTACATTTCCACCTCTAACAAAATACCTTACTGCAATGGCCTCATTCTTTTCTAAACTTCTAAAGTTGTAGACTGAATTCATTCCTTTCTGTTCCAGTATTTTCTATTACCCTTCATCTTGCCTTAACCTTATCTTTATGTTTTTGGCTAATTTCCTCAAAAACATGTTTTCCTATTTTCACTGGTTTGCCCAAAAACATGTTTTCTCCGCCGAGCTGGTTTTACGTCAGCAATGGTCTGTTAGTCTGAGTTGGTACATGCCATGTAGATAAACTTTCCCATGAAGCCTGTGCAGGAGCACTCGCCCCCGGCCCCACTCCCCGGGGACTTATGTCAGAGCTGCTGCCGGTAAGGCAAGTAGCCCGATATTCAGCAGTCCAAAATGGCCAAGTTGGCTGTGGAGATGTGACAGGTGCTGACAGCTCGCCAGAAATATTAAAATGAGGCCCGAGGAACAATTTTAGGCGGTCCTTGGGCCGGTCTCTTCCAGCGCGTCCATATGCGCACCATCCAGTTCATGCCCGAAAACAGGCACGAGCCAATTTATCCACCCCCCCCCCCCCCACCGGATTCTGAATATCCCACCACTCAAATTTAAAAAGGAACAGCCAGCCATGTACCAACTGAACCAGCATTATCTAATATTGACTTATTTCTCTCTCCAGCCTATAATACTGTATAAAAATTAGCGTGGTACAGGGATCTGAACTTGATCATGTTTTTAAACATCCTATTTATTGTGATTGGATTTAAAGGACTGCCACTAGCTAAAAGTAGTCAAAAATACCTAATTTTTTTCACAACTTCCTTCAGTTTAAAACCAAAGCCATGCTCTTTGCCTCTCGGCAGTCCCTCCATACCACTACCTAAATTCAATTAGCCTCCCTGGCTGCTACTGCAAGCTCAGCCCAAAAGTATGAGGCTTTGGAATTTTGCTTAGCCATAGCCTGAGCTTTCCCCGCCTATTTCCAGTCTATTATCAAAACCACTTTCTTCCACTTCCAAAGTATTGGCTGCCTCATCCCTTACCTTTCCCCTGTCGCATTCTAGACCCCTAATTCATGACTTCATCGCCCCTTATCCCCTCTTGCACAAAGACCTGCACCCCTGTCCATGTGAACCTCCACTGGCTTCCTGTACTGCAACAGTTGGTTATAGAATTCTCCTTTCTGTGAAAATCACTGTGTATGGCCTCATTCCACTCTAGCTCTGCTATCTTCTTCAGATGTAGTTCCCTGCAACCACTCTCCGCTCCCCTGACAGCAGTTTGGCGCTCGTTCCCTACTCTCTATGCTGTCTAGAGGTTGTTCCATCCAACACTATGCCCTGTCCTCTGCAGCTCTTTCCCAAAATCCCTCCACATCACCACTTCCCTTCCTGCTCACACAAGCTTCCTTAAAACCCTTCACTTTGACCATGCCTTTGTATTTCCTTTCTAACCCGTTTCCCTTCCTTCTTTTTCTCCTACTTCGTGTTCACCTTTATGCTAAACACTCTGCAATGTGTTCTATACATGAGGAACAACAAGGTATGTTGATATTGGCATTGAAGTAATATCTGCCTAGATCTTCAATGAAAGATTCAATGGACTATCCAAGTTAAATTGTCTTTGTTCCTCCAAACCTCCACCACAAGGAGTTCAAATTTACCATTCCTAAAATCAGCCGCCTTCTTGCATTGTAGCACTATAGGAATGCTAATTTCCTTGGCCATTTCTTTTTGCCTTGTTTTCTGCAGGCACCAATACTGCATTAGCCACTTCCAGGAGATCCAGTAGACAACATTTGAGCTGAGGTTTTTGAGTAGAAGCGTAGTTAATCATTTCTCTAAAGGGAGAGTTCCGATTGTTTTATTGATGACAAGTGACTTCATTTGAGTTCCGACCAATATTGCAGGAGTGATTTTAACCTACTCTGCCAGGGAAGGGGATGGGCGGACGGTTAAAATCATTTCAGAGTACTTATTGCTCCGTTCCCACTGTGTACCTGCCGACTGCTATTTTAAATGAGCAGCTTTTTTAGTTGGCCGAGGCACCCACCAGAGACAGGCAGGGGCCTCGTGAATACATGCAAATCGGGGTTCTATGAAATCGCGGACTTCCCATCCAGCACCCAACTGCTAAAACCAAGCGGGATTGATTTCTCAGAGCCATTGTCGGCACCATTTAAAGGGGCAAACTCCTGCAGGTAATTGGATCATAGAGATCTGTGTACCATTATGCTGTTTGGATTCCTAGGAGAGTTTCCAGCTTCCAAATTGCTTCTTTCTCACACTTTTTTGCCTGACTTACCCTCAGTAAGCTCTATCTGCTTATCATGGGTGCCATTCGTGCCAGTTTGATTAGGATGGAGGAAGTGGAGCAAGAGGAGCATTAGATGACAGCAGGGGGTGGGGGTGGGAGCTGCTCATAGGAGGCCATACGCAGCACACAGGGTCTATAGGCTGAGTGCATTTCTTGTATTTTTTTTTGTTGGTTCACGGGATGTGGGTGTCGCTGGCGGCGCCAGCATATATTGCCCATCCCTAATTGCCCTTGAGAAGGTGGTGGTGAGCCGCCTTCTTGAACCGCTGCAGTCCGTGTGGTGACGGTTCTCCCACCTTGCTGTTAGGAAGGGAGTTCCAGGATTTTGACCCATCGACGATGAAGAAACGGCGATATATTTCCAAGTCGGGATGGTGTTAGACTTGGAGGGGAACGTGCAGGTGGTGTTGTTCCCATGTGTCTGCTGCCCTTGTCCTTCTAGGTGGTAGAGGTCGTGGGTTTGGGAGGTGCTGTCGAAGAAGCCTTGGCGAGTTGCTGCAATGCATCCTGTGGATGGTACACACTGCAGCCACAGTGCGCCGGTGATGAAGGGAGTGAATGTTTAGGGTGGTGGATGGGGTGCCAATCAAGCGGGCTGCTTTGTCCTGGATGATGTTGAGCTTCTTGAATGTTGTTGGAGCTGCACTCACCCAGGCAAGTGGAGAGTATTCCATCACACTCCTATCTATTTGAGTGACAGTGCATCAAGAGGCAGAGGTTCTCTCGGCAGGCTGGTGTAGACCTCTACAGCATCCTACAACAAGACCAGTTGTTTGCTGTACCAGTTGGCCATGCTTGGCCAGAGGCTGTAAAAGTCACCACAACCATTAGCTTCTTTTCCATTGGCCCACTTTAAGCTGCTACAAGGGACATCTCCTGCATATTCCAGTTTACGGTGCACAGTTCCATTAAGCAGGTCACCAATGCCCTCCTTGCTAGAACAAACCAGTACATCACTTTTCCCATTGACATCAACAGTCAACAGGAGACAGCTCAGGGATTTACTGTCGTAGCCAGAAGTCTCCAGCCATGAACACCTCCAGGGTCCCCACACAGGCTTCCACCAAGACTGAAGACTAAGGCTAAAACTAATTGGTAGTAAGATAGTAAGTTGATTTTGTCTGTTAATTTACTGATTATTTTATTTAGCTGAAACTTATATTAAAATGCATCCACGTACATCCATGCATTAACTGTATAGTTGTAAAATCCCAACAGAAATGTAGATTTATACTATATAGATTGCAGTTTCTTCAGCACCAAATATAGGGTTGTGTCAATGAAAGGGTTAATCTGACTCATGTAACTCAATCTCAGTTAGTGGAGTGTTAAGCATGTTCCAGGACACTTATTTTCAGTACAGTATTGCAGCAAACTTTTAAGCTTTTAAATGAAGCCAACTGGCTATTATGTTAACGGAAAACATTTTCCACCAAGGTTTCTCAAAACAGTAAAATTAGAGTAAGCATTCCCTGGATTACAACAAATTGGAGTAATTTATGGATCTGTTCCTTCTATATTGTCTGGCCAAAAATTAATTGCACTCCTTCTGCTTCAATATCATATTAACAAAAATGTGAGAATGATTCATCAGAGGGGACTTTCTAGACTATGTGATTGTTTAAAAATAACTAAACAGAATGGGGGGAATTTTATCACACAACGGGCGGGAGAGGGTCAGTGGGGGGGTAAAATTGTTAAATATGTGAAATCCGACCCCAACCCACCACAAACGTACCCACTTCCGGTTTTACTGTGGCGGATTTGGGGGCAGCCGAATATCCGGCTCTCAAGAGGCACGTCTGAGATTACAACATCCGTTCCTCAGATTTTGGCAGCCATTTAAATTTATGCTGGCCGGCTTTGTTTCCCCGGGCTTGGGAAACCTGGCAGCTGAAGGAAGGCGGGAGCTGCCATATCCGGCAGGTAAATGCTTTTCCAACACTTCTTGTGGGCCAGGATGAGCAGGGGCATTTCCCCCAGCCCCTCAAGCAAACCTTCTGCCGCGATCTCTCCCTCCCCACTCTCGGCACACCCCCTGCAATCTGCCCACCCCCCCCCCCACCCCGTGATCTGCCAACCCCCCCCGCTGCGTTCTGCCGACCCACCAGCGAACTGCCGACCCCCCTGCAATATACCACCCCCCAGCAACGTACTGACCACGCCCCCCCCCCCGCAATATACCAACCCTCCCTGCGTTATGCCAGCCCCCCCCCCGTGATCTGCCGACCCCTCCACAATCTCCCCCCACCGCCATCTCTATCTCCCCCGCCCCCGCAATATACCAACCCCCACCATGATCTCCCAATCCCCCATAATCTCTCCTCCGCAATCTCCATCTCCCTCCCTCCTCACTGCAGCGCTCCGAGCCCCCCTCCCACCGACTCCCGATCTTCTCCAGTGCTGGGGACCGTCCCCAGTTGCTTCCTTCTACAGCAAGCTTTCCCACCTGGCAGCAGCCAACCCCTCAGTCTGGCCGGCTGCCGAGCGGGAAAAGGAGTGAAAATATTCTAATGCAGTCCTGCTGTTAAATTCAGCAGAACCTCCGCCGTCCTGGAATTTCTGGGTTCCCTGGCCACTGACACGAGCCCCACTTCCTTCCCACCTCCCCGTAAATATCGGGGCCAAGGGATGAATTATCCCCCCGAGTGGACTTTGATGGGCTGGCCGGTGGATTGTGCTGGCAGGCTAGCTGTTAATCCCGGTGTGAGGCCCAGTCCATTTTGAGGGCTGGGCCTCGTTAGCATCAGGATAGCAGGCTGCAGCTGGAGATTGAGTGTCCTGGGGCAGCCTGCCGGTTCCAGGCATGAAGAAGGCAGATCCATGGCGGGGAGGAGGGTGGGGAGGGAAGCGGAGTGCTGATGCCTGGGTGTGGGGGGTGAGGGAGTAGCTGGAGCAGCAGTGGCCCAGGCTGGTTTTGCAGAGCCTGGAGGAGCATTCCTGCTCCTCCTGGCCCCACAAAATAAAACAAGGGGGCATAACCTTAAAATGAGAGCTAGGCCATTCAGCGGTGATGTCAGGAAGCACTTCTTTACACAAAGGGTAGTGGAAATCTGGGCCTCTCGCCCCCAAAAAGCTGTTGAGGCTAGGGGTCAATTGGAAATTTCAAAACTGAGATTGATAGATTTTTGTTGGGTAAGTGTATTAAGGGATATGGAACCAAGGCGGGTAGATGCAGTTAAAATACAGATCAGCCATGATTTAATTGAATGATGGAACAGGCTCGAGGGGCTGAATGGCCTACTCCTGTTCCTATGTTCCTAGGAGCTTACCTTTAGGATCTTCTTTGGGTGGGCAGAGGGTGCTTGCTTCACCCAGCTCAGTTCAAAATTGGTAATCGGGTTCCTATGTACAACATTCGACTCTGATTTGCATTTTAAACGAGCCTATCAACTGACTCGGGGCCGTTCCAGTTGCCCAACGGTACTCCCGGGGGAACATTGCCGTAGCCGTCGGCCACTGCCCACCATTTTCGGGGTGCTACCGCCCCGTTTCTGCCAGACGGGAGGCCTGAAAATTCACCCTCATAAAAGTTATAAAGAGAAACGTGGTTTGCATGACACAGTAAAATCTCCTGCGCGACCTTAAACTGGGCTGTGACCAGGGTATGTAGTTTTCCGCAGCTGCCCCCTATTCCGGCGGAACCTGCCTCCACTCGAGCTTTAAAATAAAAATATTTTAACGAAATGAAACCTCGTGCTTCCGTTTTGCATTTAAATTGCAAATCATGCTTTCAAACAGCAGCTGCCTCACTGAAAACGGCTGCACCACTCAAAATGGCCACTGGCCAGTCTGTAAAATCATCAGGCAATGCAGGCTCCATCGATGCTGACTCGCTGTTTGGATGCACCGATGGCATATTAAATCACCATGCAGCTGACTAAAGGATGATCCAGTATAAAGTAGGTCACTGCGATGCCTTATAAAAGTGTTTACGTTTAATAACATTCCCAAATATGTGCTTTATTGTCTCCTTATGTTTTTTTTATTGTTAATAAAAAATGTATATTTACAGGGCACCAGGGCAACAGATTTCCTGCATATTTAAAGTAAAATCTAGCTATTTTGCCAAAATTGTCCACAGATTTCCATTGCTTCTGGCCATGGCTGATAGATTAAAATTAATACTTGACAGTGTTATGTTGCCCTAATGAGAGCAATGCTACATTTAAACTCAATTACTACTTTTTACGAGGAACTGTGATTAACACTCCTTCACTAGATCTCACATGTTGACATTTGTGAAGGAGGATTTCCCATTGCATAATGCATTGCTGTGTCCTGCTTTTTCTCATTGCTTTTCTCACCCAGTGTACTGCACTTGCTTTGCCAACTGGCCAATTCGGGTAAGAGGGGGAGGGACAAGGAGTGAGAGGGTTAGGGAGGGAAGATGCCCTAGGCTCTGTTCTACGTCAGTTCCAGTCTCCACCAACAGATAATTCACTGTTAGCTTTTAATTATTTACTCATGTGCTATACCAGTTATGAATAAAAAAACAGTTACAGAAAACAGATTTTCAATGTCCTGTTTCTAAAAGAAGGTAAATAATCTTTCAATTACAGTCAAAGCCATCTCATGTGAACATAGCCATAGCAAGCAAAATAAAATGTATCTGATCATCACATAAATAGGAATAACCTTCCACTTTAGAATACAGAGGAATTAACTTGAGACTGTGAAAATGTACCTGTTAAATGAACAGTCACTACAGCATCTCTAACTCACATCTATATTCTATGTTAATAGCAACACAGCAATGCAGGTGGCGCCAGTGTCCACTGGGCAGCGACACAGAAGAGATGGGATGTGCTGAAAATGTTGAGTCCTCTGTGCCAGTGCAGGAAGAGGGGGGGCAGCCTTCCTGAAGATGCAGCATCACTCGATCTGACCCCAGCGAGCACCCGAGTGCATTTACTGCACTTGATTCTGCAAGCAGTTGATCCATCAGGAAACTTGAATGCAATAATGGTGTAACTGTTTAAAAGCAGAGCAGACTCCTCTCTTCAGCACAGCCTGGGAGACTGACAGGTAAGGTTGCAGCAAGTGTTTTCTCTCTCAGTTCTGCTCAAATCTCACCACAGCATCTCTAACCATTACCCACATTCTATGTTAGCAGCAACACGGCAATTCAGGTGGCACCACTGCCCACTGGGCAGTGACACAGAAGAGGTGGGATCTGCTGAAATTGGTGAGTCCCCTGTGCAAGTGCAGTGAGAGGAGGGCAGCCTTCCTAAAGATGCAGCGTCACTCGTTCTGACCCTCACAAGAACCAGCTCAGAGGCTCGCACCATGTGTACTTTAGAGGGTAGGCTAGAGGAGGGATTTTCATGTGGTGAATCACCGGCCAAAATGCAGGAGCTAGGGAAGTGGGATAGGACATCCTAGGTGCCAGCTCGCCGGAGGGTGAGATCATACACTAGCTCTGCTACAGAGGAGTCAATAGTGACTACAAGGGCCCAGACTACTGAAGAAGACTGATCAATGCCCATTGCTGCTCAAGGTCACCCACCACAGCCATCTGGTGTCCTCAATGAAAGCTCAGCAGCCTTCCACCTCCCTCTCAAGCTGTATCCACTGGGGATACAACTGGCAGCAGCACTAGAATAGGTAATCAAGCAGATACGACAGGCACTAGAAACATAGAAAATAGGTGCAAGGGTAGGCCATTCGGCCCTTTGGGCCTGCTCCGCCATTCAAAATGATCATGGTTCATCCTCTAACTCAGTACCCTGTTCCCGCTTTTTCCCCATATCCCTTGATCTCTTTAGCATTAAGAAATATATATATGTCCTTCTTGAATACATCTAATGACTTGGCCTCCACTGCCTTCTGTGGTAGAGAATTCCACAGGTTCACCACCCTCTGAGTGAAGAAATTTCTCCTCATCTCTGTTCTAAATGGCATACCCTGTATCCAGAGACTGTGACCCCTGGTTCTGGACTCCCAGCCATCGGGAACATCCTCCCTGCATCTAGCCTGTCTAGTCCTGTTAGAATTTTATATGTTTCGATGAGATCACCTCTCATTCTTCTAAACTCTAGTGAATATAAGCCTAGTCGACCCAATTTCTCCTCATACGTCAGTCCTGCCATCCCAGGAATCAGCCTGGTAAACCTTCGTTGCACTCTCTCCATGGCAAGGACATCCTTCCTCAGATAAGGAGACCAAAACTGCACACAATACTCCAGATGTGGTCTCACTAAGGTCCTGTATAACTGCAGTAAGACATCCCTGCTCCTGTACTCAAATCCTCTTGCAATGAAGACCAACATACCATTCGCCTTCCTAACTGCTTGCTGCACCTGAATGCTCGCTTTCAGTGACTGGTGTACAAGGACACCCAGGTCTCGTTGCACCTCCCCTTTTCCCAATCTATCACCATTCAGATAATAATCTGCCTTTCTGTTTTTACAACCAAGGTGGATAACCTCACATTTATCCACATTATACTGCATCAGCCATGTTCTTGCCCACTCACCTGACTTGTCTGAATCATATTGGAGCCTCTTTGCATCCTCCTCACAGCTCATATTCCACCCCAGCTTTGTGTCATCTGCAAACTTGGAAATGTTACATTTAGTTCCCTCATCTAAATCATTGATATATGTTGTGAATAGCTGGGGCCCAAGAACTGATCCTTGCGGTACCCTACTAGTTACTGCCTGCCACCCGGAAAAAGACCTGTTTATTCCTACTCTCTGTTTCCTGTCTGTCAACCAATCCATGCCAGTATATTCATATATATCTCAATCCATGCCAGTATATTCCCCCCAATCCCATGTGCTTTAATTTTGCACCTTATCAAAAGCCTTCTGAAAATCCAAATACACCACATCCACTGGTTCTCCCCTATCTATTCTACTAGTTACATGCTCAAAAAACTCCAATAGATTTGTTAAGCATGATTTCCCTTTCATAAACCCAGGCTGACTTTGTCCAATCCCATTAATGCCCTCCAAGTGTTCTGTTATCACATCTTTTATAATAGACTCTAGCATTTTCCCCACTACTGATGTGAGGCTAACTGGTCTGTAATTCCCTGTTTTTTCTCTCCCTTCTTTTTTAAATAGTGGGGTTACATTTGCCACCCTCCAATCTGTAGGAACTGTTCCAGAGTCTATAGAATTTTGGAAGATGATCACCAATGCATCCACTATTTCCAGGGCCACCTCCTTTAGTACTCTGGGATGTAGATTATCAGGCCCTGGAGACTTGTCAGCCTTTAGCCCCATTAATTTCCCTAGCACTATTTTTTTTACTAATACTGGTTTCCTTCAGTTCCTCCCTCTCACTGGACCCTTGGTTCCCTAACATTTCCGGGAGGTTATTTGTGTCCTCCTTTGTGAGGACAGAACCAAAATATGTGTTTAATTGTTCTGCCATTTCTTTGTTCCCCATTATAATTTCCCCAATTTCTGACTGTAAGGGACCTACATTTGTCTAATCTTTTTCTCTAGACATTTATAGAAGCTTTTACAGTCAGTTTTTATGTTCCCTGCTAGTTTACTCTCATATTCTATTTTTCCCCTCTTAATCAATCTCTTTGTCCTCCTTTGCTGAATTCTGAACTGTTCCCAATCCTCAGGCTTGCCGCTTTTTCTGGCAATTTTATATGCCTCCTCTTTGGATCTAATACTATCCCTAATTTCTTTTGTAAGCCACGGTTGAGCCACCTTTCCTGTTTTATTTTTGCGCCAGACAGGAATGAATACTTGTTGTAATTCCTGCACATGTTCTTTAAATATTAGCCATTGCCTATTCACCGTCATCCCTTTTAGTAAAGTTCCCCAATCTATCATAGCCAACTCGCACCTCATACTTTCGTAATTTCCTTTATTTAGATTCAGGACCCTAGTTTCGGATTCAACTACTTCACTCTCCACCTTAATGAGGAATTCTATCATGTTATGGTCGCTCTTCCCTAAGGGACTCCGCACAACAAGATTGTTAATTAATCCTTTCTCACTGCACAATACCCAGTCTAGGATCGCCTGTTCTCTAGTTGGTTCCTCAATGTATTGGTCTAGAAAACCATCACGTACATACTCCAGAAATTCCTCCCCCACATTATTATTGCTAATTTGGTTTGACCAATCTATATGTAGATTAAAGTCACCCATGATTATAGTTGCACCCTTCGTGCATACGTCTCTACTTTCCTGTTTAATGCCCTCCCCTACATCTCCACTACTGTTTGGGGGCCTATAGACAACCCCACCAACGTTTTCTGCCCCTTGGTGTTTCTTAGTTCCACCCATACAGATTCCACATCATGATTTTCCAAGCCAATATCCTTCCTCACTATTGCATTGATTTCCTCCTTTACCAACAACGCTACCCCACCTCCTTTCCCTTTTTGCCTGTCCTTCCTAAGTATTGAGTACCCCTGGATGTTCAGTTCCCATCCTTGGTCACCCTGTAGCCATGTCTCCGTAATCACAACTATATCATAACCGTTAATATCTATCTGCGTTGTTAATTCATCTACCTTATCGTGAATGCTCCACGCATTAAGACGCAATGCCTTTAGACTTGTCTTTTTAAGATTGCTAGTCATTTTAGTTTTATTTTGCACTATGGCCTTATTTGTTTTTCGCCCTTGTTTTCTTTGCCTTCCACTATTGCTTCTTCCTTTTCTGACTTTTGTTTCTCTCCTTGTTTCCCTCTCCTCTGTCTCCCTGCTCAGGTTCCCATCCCCCAGCTATTCTGGTTTAAACCTTCCCCGACAGCACTAGCAAACACCCCCGCGAGGACATCGGTCTCGGTCCCGCTTGTACAGGTCCCACCTTCCCCAGAACCAGTCCCAATGTCCCAGGAATCTAAATCCCTCCCTCCTACACCATCCCTGCAGCCACGCATTCATCCGGTCTATTCTCCTGTTCCTATACTCACTAGCACGTGGCACTGGTAATAATCCTGAGATCACTACCTTTGAGGTCCCGCTTTTTAATTTATCTCCTAACTCCTTAAATTCACCTTGCAGGACCCCATCCCTTTTTTTTACCTATGTCGTTGGTACCGATGTGGACCACGACTACTGGCAGTTCACCCTCCCCCTCTAGAATGCCCTGCAGCCGCTCCGTGACATCCTTGACCCTAGCACCAGAGAGGCAACATACCATCCTGGAGTCAAGTTTGCAGCCGCAGAAACACCTATCTGTTCCCCTTACAATTGAATCCCCTATCAGTATAGCCCTAACATTCTTATTCCTCCCTTCCTGTGCAGCAGAGCCACCCGTGGTGCCACGAACTTGGCTCTTGCTGCTTTCCCCTGATAAGCCATCTCCCCCAACAGTATCCAAAGCGGTCTATCTGTTTGAGAGGGAGAGGCCCCAGGGGACTCCTGCTCTACCTGCCGAGTCACCCATTTCCTTTCTGCCTGCGTAATCTTTACCTGCGGTGTGACCACCTCACTGAACGTGCTATCCACGATAATCTCAGCATCGCGGATGCTCCACACTGAATCCACCTGCAGCTCCAGCTCCAAAATGCGGTTAGCTAGTAGCTGCAGCTGGACACACTTCCTGCACACATGACTTCCCACATAGTGCAGGAGGAGCATATCACGGGTGCGAGCTCTGCTGCCATGACTTGCCATAGATTTATACTGCGTTCACCTCTCAGACTCTCTTCCCACTCTCTAGACTCTCCTTTTACACTGCGCTCACCTCTCAGACTCTCCTTTTACACTGCGCTCACCTCTCGGACTCTCCTTTCACACTGCGATCACCTCTCGGACTCTCCTCCCGCTCTCGGACTCTCCTTTTACACTGCGCTCAAACTCGCAGACTCTCCTTTTACACCGCGCTCACCTCTCAGACTCTCCTTTTACACCGCGCTCACCTCTCAGACTCTCCTTTTACACTGCGCTCACCTCTCAGACTCTCCTTTTACACCGCGCTCACCTCTCAGACTCTCCTTTCACACTGCGCTCACCTCTCAGACTCTCCTTTTACACCGCGCTCACCTCTCAGACTCTCCTTTCACACTGCGCTCACCTCTCAGACTCTCCTTTCACACTGCGCTCACCTCTCAGACTCTCCTTTTACACCGCGCTCACCTCTCGGACTCTCCTTTTACACCGCGCTCACCTCCCGGACTCTCCTCTCGCTCTCGGACTCTCCTTTTACACTGCGCTCACCTCCCGGACTCTCCTCCCACTCTCGGACTCTCCTTTTACACTGCGCTCACCTCTCGGACTCTCCTCCCACTCTCGGACTCTCCTTTTACACTGCGCTCACCTCCCGGACTCTCCTCCCACTCTCGGACTCTCGTTTTACACTGCGCTCACCTCTCGGACTCTCCTCCCGCTCTCAGACTCTCCTTTTACACTGCGCTCACCTCTCGGACTCTCCTCCCACTCTCGGACTCTCCTTTTACACTGCGCTCACCTCTCGGACTCTCCTCCCGCTCTCGGACTCTCCTTTTACACCGCGCTCACCTCTCGGACTCTCCTTTTACACTGCGCTCACCTCTCGGACTCTCCTCCCGCTCTCGGACTCTCCTTTTACACTGCGCTCACCTCTCAGACTCTCCTTTCACGCTGCACTCACCTCTCGGACTCTCCTTTTACACTGCGCTCACCTCTCAGACTCTCCTTTTACACTGCGCTCACCTCTCAGACTCTCCTTTCACACCGCGCTCACCTCTCGGACTCTCCTCCCGCTCTCGGACTCTCCTTTCACACCGCGCTCACCTCTCGGACTCTCCTCCCGCTCTCGGACTCTCCTTTTACACCGCGCTCAGCTCACGGACTTTCCTCCCGCTCTCGGACTCTCCTTTCACACTGCGATCACCTCTCGGACTCTCCTCCCGCACTCGGACTCTCCTTTTACAACGCGCTCACCTCTCAGACTCTCCTTTCACACTGCGCTCACGTCTCAGACTCTCCTTTCACACTGCGCTCACCTCTCAGACTCTCCTTTTACAACGCGCTCACCTCTCAGACTCTCCTTTCACACTGCGCTCACCTCTCAGACTCTCCTTTTACAACGCGCTCACCTCTCAGACTCTCCTTTTACACCGCGCTCACCTCTCAGACTCTCCTTTTACACTGCGCTCACCTCTCAGACTCTCCTTTCACACTGCGCTCATCTCTCAGACTCTCCTTTCACACTGCGCTCACCTCTCAGACTCTCCTTTTACACTGCGCTCACCTCTCAGACTCTCCTATTACACTGCGCTCACCTCTCCGACTCTCCTTTTACACTGCGCTCACCTCTCAGACTCTCCTTTCACACTGCGCTCATCTCTCAGACTCTCCTTTTACACTGCGCTCACCTCTCGGACTCTCCTTTCACACTGCGCTCACCTCTCAGACTCTCCTTTTACACTGCGCTCACCTCTCAGACTCTCCTTTTACACTGCGCTCACCTCTCGGACTCTCCTTTCACACTGCGCTCACCTCTCAGACTCTCCTCCCGCTCTTGGACTCTCCTTTCACACCGCGCTCACCTCTCGGACTCTCCTTTTACACTGCGCTCACCTCTCAGACTCTCCTTTCACACTGCGCTCACCTCTCGGACTCTCCTTTTACAACGCGCTCACCTCTCAGACTCTCCTTTCACACTGCGCTCACCTCTCAGACTCTCCTTTTACAACGCGCTCACCTCTCAGACTCTCCTTTTACACCGCGCTCACCTCTCAGACTCTCCTTTTACACTGCGCTCACCTCTCAGACTCTCCTTTCACACTGCGCTCATCTCTCAGACTCTCCTTTCACACTGCGCTCACCTCTCAGACTCTCCTTTTACACTGCGCTCACCTCTCAGACTCTCCTATTACACTGCGCTCACCTCTCCGACTCTCCTTTTACACTGCGCTCACCTCTCAGACTCTCCTTTCACACTGCGCTCATCTCTCAGACTCTCCTTTTACACTGCGCTCACCTCTCGGACTCTCCTTTCACACTGCGCTCACCTCTCAGACTCTCCTTTTACACTGCGCTCACCTCTCAGACTCTCCTTTTACACTGCGCTCACCTCTCGGACTCTCCTTTCACACTGCGCTCACCTCTCAGACTCTCCTCCCGCTCTTGGACTCTCCTTTCACACCGCGCTCACCTCTCGGACTCTCCTTTTACACTGCGCTCACCTCTCAGACTCTCCTTTCACACTGCGCTCACCTCTCGGACTCTCCTTTTACACTGCGCTCACCTCTCAGACTCTCCTTTCACACTGCGCTCACCTCTCAGACTCTCCTTTTACACCGCGCTCACCTCTCAGACTCTCCTTTTACACTGCGCTCACCTCTCAGACTCTCCTTTTACACTGCGCTCACCTCTCGGACTCTCCTTTCACACTGCGCTCACCTCTCAGACTCTCCTCCCGCTCTTGGACTCTCCTTTTACACTGCGCTCACCTCTCGGACTCTCCTTTTACACTGCGCTCACCTCTCAGACTCTCCTTTTACACCGCGCTCACCTCTCAGACTCTCCTTTTACACTGCGCTCACCTCTCAGACTCTCCTTTTACACCGCGCTCACCTCTCAGACTCTCCTTTTACACTGCGCTCACCTCTCGGACTCTCCTTTCACACTGCGCTCACCTCTCAGACTCTCCTCCCGCTCTTGGACTCTCCTTTTACACTGCGCTCACCTCTCGGACTCTCCTTTTACACCGCGCTCACCTCTCAGACTCTCCTTTTACACTGCGCTCACCTCTCGGACTCTCCTTTCACACTGCGCTCACCTCTCAGACTCTCCTTTTACACCGCGCTCACCTCTCAGACTCTCCTTTCACACTGCGCTCACCTCTCAGACTCTCCTTTTACACTGCACTCACCTCTCAGACTCTCCTTTTACACTGCGCTCACCTCTCAGACTCTCCTTTTACACCGCGCTCACCTCTCAGACTCTCCTTTTACACTGCGCTCACCTCTCAGACTCTCCTTTTACACTGCGCTCACCTCTCGGACGCTCCTCCCGCTCTCGGACTCTCCTTTTACACTGCGCTCACCTCTCGGACTCTCCTTTTACACTGCGCTCACCTCTCAGACTCTCCTTTTACACTGCGCTCACCTCTCAGACTCTCCTTTCACACTGCGCTCACCTCTCAGACTCTCCTTTCACACTGCGCTCACCTCTCGGACTCTCCTTTTACACTGCGCTCACCTCTCGGACTCTCCTTTCACACTGCGCTCACCTCTCAGACTCTCCTTTACACCGCGCTCACCTCTCGGACTCTCCTTTTACACTGCGCTCACCTCTCGGACGCTCCTCCCGCTCTCGGACTCTCCTTTTACACCGCGCTCACCTCTCGGACTCTCCTCCCACTCTCGGACTCTCCTTTTACACCGTGCTCACCTCTCAGACTCTCCTTTTACACCGCGCTGACCTCTTGGACTTTCCTCCCGCTCTCGGACTCTCATTTTACACCGCGTTCACCTCTCGGACGCTCCTCCCGCTCTCGGACTCTCCTTTTACACCGTGCTCACCTCTCGGACTCTCCTTTTACACTGTGCTCACCTCTCGGACTCTCCTCCCGCTCTCGGACTCTCCTTTTACACTGCACTCACCTCTCGGACTCTCCTTTTACACTGCGCTCACCTCTCGGACTCTCCTCCCGCTCTCGGACTCTCCTTTTACACTGCGCTCACCTCCCGCTCTCGGACTCTCCTCCCGCTCTCGGACTCTCCTTTTACACCGCGCTCACCTCTCAGACTCTCCTTTTACACCGCGCTCACCTCTCGGACTCTCCTCCCGCTCTCGGACTCTCCTTTTACACCGCGCTCACCTCTCAGACTCTCCTTTTACACCGCGCTCACCTCTCGGACTCTCCTCCCGCTCTCGGACTCTCCTTTTACACCGCGCTCACCTCCCGGACTATCCTTTTCCACCGCGCTCACCTCCCGGACTCTCCTCCTGCTCTCGGGGGGTTGCACGTGGGTGATTCTTAATTATTCCACCTAACTGATATACAAATCTGAAATGAATTGTTGAAGTAAAGTTTCTGTTTTCTGTGTTTGGAGTTGATTTTCATATTTGTAGGCAGTTCAGGCCAAGGCCCATGAAGCTGGCCTGAAGGAAGGCAATTGGATGGTGGCAGTAAGGACAGTGGTGATAAGGAATGTGGGACTGTTGGTGTATTGGGGATGGGAGGGATGGTTTAGGTGAAGTGCTCTTGGATTAGCTGCTCTCTGAGAATTCTGGCACCTAGGGACGCCGATGGTCAATGCTGCTCCTGCTCTTCCTCCTCTTCGTGCAGCTCTTCCTCCTCCTCCTCCTTCACTTCTTGCTGTCCAGGCGGTGGTAAGGGCTGCTTGCTCAGTATAACAAAATTATGCAGAATTCAGCACACGACCAGAGCCATGTCCAGAGGTGATATGCCTTGATGCCCAGTAGCCAGCCTGTGACGGCCTGGTTGGAATAAAGGTGCCACAGAGAACTGAGATGAATGAATCATGACTGTTGCCAGGAAACCGGGCACAGACCTGTGATCGCAAACAAGCTCCACATTCAGGAAGGGTTATCCCTTTCTATTGAGAAAATTGCCATGCTGGTGATGGAAAGCAAGGAGGGCAACGTGGGTGCAGACACCTTGGACCCTGGGGAAGCCTGCACTGTAGGTGAAGCCTAGTGCTCTCTCGTTCTGCTTCGTTTTGTCCATAGGGAATGTGATGTACGTATTTTAGTGTAGAGAGCCTCATTCACCTCCCTGATACAGCGGTGTACAACAAACTGCGAGATGTCACTGATGTTCCCTAACTCAGCCTAGAACGGCCTTGTGCCGTAAAGGTTAAGGGTCACAGTGTTCTTGACAGCCACAGGCACTGCTATCAATGCCCTGGTTGGCGGCTCCAGTTGTGGATGCAGCAGATGACATAGCTCAGTGACAGCCTCCTTGGTGAGGCACAGGCACCTCACACATTGCTCCTCGGTGCAGTTGAGGTATGAGAAGTGCTCCCTGAAGATCCACTGCGGGTATGGCCTCCTGTGCTGTGCCCTCCTTCTCCCTCTTCTCCCGACTGCTCCTGCTCTCTCCCGTCTTCTTCACTACTACTCCTCCTCCTCCAGCCCCAAAGGCAGACCTACCCGGCTGCTCATGACTGCAATAAAACTGTTTCCAAATCAGACAAAAGCAGTCCAGCACCGGCACAAAGTTGTTCCCAGAAGTCAGAATTCATTCATGGAACAAAGAAAATATCCAAAATAAGGCCCAAAAGTTAAGTAGCAGCTTGAGGACAAACCATCAACTAACCTGCATGGATTGGTTGAGCCCTTTAAAGAGCGCTCATGCATGGTCCTTGCTGACTGTTAGCCCCATGAGTTGCTGGACGAGTTTATTATGTGACGAGTCAGGCACTCAGGCAGATCAATTTCATTAAAGGGTCCTACAACCAGAAAAGGTCACTTATTTAAATATTATAACGAGCTTCCTGAATTGTTCCTGCGGCGCCATGAATGTCTACGGAGCACTCCAATATGGCAGATGGCGCACATCTGGCACGCACCGTCCGCCATATTGGATCCTTAGGCAACAGTTTTACGATTGAAAAATGGGAACGACATGATCAAATTTCTAGGCTTCGATAGGCAGCCTACCTCGGGAGGGAGAGGAACTTTTAGACTTCTCTCTCGAAATATAAAGTCATAGCAGAATTATTCTTTCCAAGTTCTTATTTTGATGTCAGAAGCAAATACTGGACTTCACTGCTAATAATTTTTTAAGATCCCATATTGTCTTTTGTTCTGTGTCAAGGTATGCCATCCATCAAAATATCAGACTGAGTTATGTTGCCTTGTGCTGCTTGGACAATCTTCTGACACGATTTCCACCACGTAAGGGCTCATAAAGCCAACAAAATGAGAGTTAGAGACATATAAAAAGTATTTCATGGGATATGGGATGAATGAATTGTTCCAGCAGAATTTTCAATACACCAGCTGAAGGAGAGAAGTATTTAATTTGCCTTCATATCTGGGTATGAAAACCGACTTTTTTTTCAACTATTCTGAACCACTTTATAATTACAAAAAAGGAACAACAATGTGAAAGTAAGATCCCTGAATTTACGTTATGCTGCACTAGCAGACGAACATTTAACACATTCTGAAATTCCTCTCTGCTATTTTAGCTGAGGTGTTAACCCATTTAAAATAATACCCATCTTACAATGGTAGAGAGAGGGACTTCAGAACATGTTAGGTGTTAGTTAGTATATCAGTGTAATTTTAAATTACAAAAAGTAAAGGTGAGTGACCATGAACTATGGAAACATTCCATAGGACCTGACCACGACCTTTTATTACTGTACTGTGAAATAGTATCTACATTCTATAGCATCCTGATATATAAACCCAGAAATGAATGTTATTGATTTTAGCGGATTTACACATAATGTGTTTGCATGACATCCCTGTATCCACTATTTTAGAGGATGCATTAATTCATTTATAATAAATGGGTTAACAACTGCGTTAAAATACTGGATGAAGAATATCATACAAGCTTTCAAAAGGGAATTAGATAAATACTTGAAGGGAAAAAAATTATAGGGCTATGAGGAAAGAGCAGGGGAATGGGACTAATTGGATAGCTCTTTCAAAGAGCCAGCACAGGCAAAATGGGCAGAATGGCCTCCGCTTGTGGTGTACCTACTGTGTTACTATAATTGTCCCTCTACTAATATCATCAAAAGTAATTTCAGGCTATATTCTCTCATTTCTATGCCTTCTATTCATTTGCATTTTGAGTAAAATCAGCAACAAGTTACATATTATCGTACCCTGTTAATGCATGTTTTTGAGACTCTGGTCATTAAATACCTGCTCTGCTTACTGGCAATAAAACTGATTACTTTGGTGTAGCTTTAAGAAGCAGTCCTTTTAAGAAGGGGTTTGTAGCTCTGTGCTCTGGTACATTTGTGTACAAAGGAATACAAAATGACACTATCATGTGAAGTTATGGATTGTATATGTCACTAAATTATTTATATGTGAGTGTGAGTTTAAAAAAAATGGAAATTAAAAAACCCCTAAAACCACATTGCAAAAGAATGCACTGCAGCAGATGCAGCGGCGGCTTCAATTCATGCTTTTTGTGAAGGCTAATAGGTTTGTGTTTGAACTGAATTTTCCGAACAGGATATTTCTGGCTGACTGAAGAACTGAGCTGAGCCAAGAATTCCCCATTGTGGTAACCCCTTGAGACTGGAGAAAGAAAAACCGTTATATATCATGGCATCTCGCTGTGACAAATCTTTGACATACTTAAAAAGAAGCTCTACAGTGCAAGCAGGATAACAATGTTTATGAGAAAGCTGCTACTTATTGCCAAGTTATGTCCCAGAAATATGGATCACATATAATATCTTGCTTCTGCGTGATGGCCTGAGATGAGGTGGTTGGAGATGGATGGGTTTATTACATCGTTCAGCATGAGTTATTATTTAAAATTTGATTCCAGTCTGTCTCACTGCAAAGCAAATATTAGCTCAGTTGGCAAGCTCTCCTATTGATATAAATGTAAGTTCTTTCTTTCTATATAACACCTTTCACGACCAAAGTGTTTTACAACCAATGAAGTACTTTTTTGAAGTGTAGTCACTGTTGTAATGTAAGGAAACGCATAGCCAATTTGTGCACAACAAGCTCCCACAAACAGCAACGAGATAATGACCTGTTTTAGAGATGTGGGTTGAGGGATAAATATTTGGCAGGGCACCGGAAGAACTCCCTGCATTTCTTGGAATAGTGCCATGGAACCTTTTACATCTACCTGAGAGGGAAGATGAGACCTTGGTTTAACGTCTCATCCGAAGAAACTACACCTTCAGTTTCCACAATGAGAGGAAAACTAAGGGTAGGTACTTTTCTAAACTATTGTTTTAAACTGAAATGATAATCAGATTCCAGGTAATGTCATATAAAGTTACATCGAGTCTACAGCACAGAAACAGGCCATTCGGTCCAACTGGTTTATGCTGGTGTTTATGCTCCTCATTAGCCTCCTCCGTCCCTACTTCATCTAACCCTAACAGAATACCCATTTTTACCTCTCTTTGGGTAAAGAAGTTTCTCCTGAATTCCCTACTGGATTTATTAATGACTATTTCATATTGATGACCTCTAGTTTTGGATTTCCCACAAGTGGAAACATTTTCTCTATGTCTACCCTATCAAACCCTTTCATTATCTTAAAGACCTCCATTAGGTCAACCCTCAGCCTTCTCTTTTCTAGAGAAAAGAGGCCCAACCTGTTCAGCCTTTCCTGAAAATATATCCTCTCAGTTCTGGTATCATCCCTGTGAATCTTGTTTGCACCTTCTCCAGTGCCTCTATATCCTTTTTATAATACGGAGACCAGAACGGTGCACAGTACTCCAAGTGTGGTCTAATCAAGGTTCTTTACAGTTTAACATAATTTCTCTTCTTTTCAATTCTATCCCTTTAGAAATGAGCCCCAGTGCTTGGTTTGCCTTTTTTATGGCCTTATTAATCTGCTTTGCTACTTTTGATGATTTGTGTATCTGTGCCCCTAGATCCCTTTGCTCCTCTACCCCATTTAGACTCTTATTAGCCAAGCAATATGTGGCCTCTTTATTCTTCCTACCAAAATGCACAACCTCACACTTATCTATATTAAAATTCATTTGCCAATTACACGCCCATTCTGCAAGTTTATTAATGTCTTCTTGCATTTTGACGCATTCTTCCTTTGTGTTAACTACACCCCTTAATTTGGTGTCGCCTGCAAATTTTGAAATTGTACTTCCGATTCCAGAGTCCAAATCGTTGATGTAAATTGTGAGCAACAGTGGTCCCAGCACCGATCCCTGTGGAACACCACTTCCCACTTTTTGCCAGTCCGAATAGCTACTCTTAACCTCTACCCCCTATTTTCTGTTTTGTAGCCAACTTCCTATCCATTCTGCAACCTGTCCCGATTCCACATGCTCTGACCTTAGTCATGAGTCTACAATGCGGTACCTTATCGAAGGCCTTTTGAAAATCCAAATATATTACAACTACTACCTTACCCTTGACTACTCTTTCTGTTACTTCTTCAAAGAATTCATTAGGGTTGGTCAAGCATAACTTTCCCTTCTGAAATCCATGCTGACTACTCTATTATATTTTCATTTTCTAGATGTTTTTCTATTACATCTTTGAATAAAGATTCCATTATCTTTCCTACCACCAACGTTAAGCTAATTAGTCTATAGATCCCTGGACTTGTTCTAGCTCCCTTTTTAAATATAGGAATAACATTAGCTGTCCGCCAGTCCTCTGGCACTATTCTGTCCAACATGGACAGAGTGGTCAGCTTCATCAACACGACACTGGTGCCCACTGCAATGGCGCCTCTCCAGACAGTGCTCTCATCTGCCATGGAAGCTCGGATGGCTGCCATCTTGGCTTTGGGAGCCACTGTTGACAGGACCTTCCAGAGTATCACCTCACACCTGCACTTTGTTCTCGCACAGAGCTGCAAGCGTGCTGAGGCACAGTCCCAGGAGAGTGGCATTAGCTCCACCAGAGAGGCATCTGCTGTTCTCTCTCAGGATGACAACATGCTCCTCTGCCATCCACTCTGCCAGTGCCCTTGTCAGTGCCACATGGCCAGCTGAGCCAGATTGCCCTGGCCCATGCCGAGATGCTGCAGTCGCCCACCACGGTCATCTGAAGTGTTCTCAATGGAAGTTCAGCAGCCGTCTACCTCCTATGCAACCATTGGGGAAACACCAGGACTAAGGGCTGGCACAAGGGCAATTTGTAATTTTTTTTGTTAATGATGCCATACACTGTGACAATATTTTTTGATAAATGTCTTTTTTGTTCTGGATTTGGTGTTCGTGTTTATCTTTATAGTAAACTGATGGCAAGACCTACAAGGCTGGGCTGAAGGAAGGCAATTGGATGGTGGTAGTAAGGGCGGTGGTAAGGATTGTGGGGCTGTTGGTGTTTTGGGGATGGGATTGGTGGTTTAGGTGGAGCACTCTTCGATGAGCTGTTCTCTCATAACTTGGGCAACTAGGGGTACCGGTGGTCGATGCTTCTCCTGCTCTTCCTCCTCTTCCTGCTGCTCCTCCTCCCACTGCTTCTGCTGCACTTGTTGCTGCCCAGGTGGTGGTAAGGGCTGGTCCCTCACGATGGCAAAGTAATGCAGCATGCAGCAGGCAACCAAAAATCTGACTACCCGCTCAGGGGTGTACTGCAAAGCTCCTCCTGAACAGTCCAGAGCATTGTTTGCTCGTTGATGTTTCTGGTGGCGCCGTTTTTCTCTTTGTAGGCCAGCTCTGCAACTGTGCCTGGGTTTCTGACAGGAGTCATGAGCGATGTCTGGAGGGGATAGCCCTTGTCACCCAATAGTCAACCTGTAACTTGATGGCCTGGCTGGAATAAAGGCAACCCAGAGGACTGGTACAGGAGGGAGGAGTCATGACTACTGCCAGGAAACCGGGCACAGACCTGCCTATGCTGTTTGTGGTTGCAAACCAGCTGAACATTGAGGGAGTGGAATCCCTTTCAGTTGATAAGATGCCAAGTTGGTGATGGGAAGCATGCAGGGCAATGTTGGGTGCTGTCTATGGCACCTTGCACCCTGGGGAAGTCAGCCATGCAAGCGAAGCATAGTACGCTCTGGTCCTGCTTCGCTCTGTCCATGGGGAAAGTAATATCGCTGGTGTAGAGAGCCTCAGTGACCTCCCCGATAAAGCAGCGGGCTGCAAACTGTGAGATGTCACTGATGTCACCTGCTGCAGCCTGAAAGGTTCCCGTGGCATAAAAGTTAAGGGCCACTGTGACCTTGACAGCCACAAGCAGTAATGTCCATGTCGTGGTGCAAGGTTCGAGTTGTGACTGCAGCAGGTGACACAGCCTCCTATTTTAAGGGAAGGCACCTCATACATTGCTCTTCCAAAAAGTTGATGTACGAGAAGTGCTCCCTGAATATCCGCTGTGGGTATGGCCTCCTGTGCAGTGCCCTCCTCCTCCATCTTGTGGCAGCTGCTCCTGCTCTCTGCTGTCTTCTTTGCTGATCCACCGCCTCCTTCAGCCCCAAAGGCAGCCCTACCAGAACACCATGACTACAGTCAAACTGTTTAGAAGGCAGTCACAGGCAGTGCAACACCAGCAAAATCTTCTTCTCGGCAGTCAAAAGTTTTGCAGAGTCCGATAACAGACCAAAAAACACCCAGAAGTTAACCAGCAGCCTCAAATGACAAACTAGCAACTAACCTGTAAGCAGTGGATGATCCCTTTAAATAGCTCTAGTGAAGGGTCCTTCCTGCCTGTTAGCGCCACGAGTTGTTGGGTGAGTTTATCATGTATCAGGCACTGGGGCTGCTCAATATCACAAAAGGGTCCTGCAACAAGTGTGGGACCCTAATTTGAATATTATAGTCATTGCTTTAAATAGTTCTGGTGTGCGCCTTGGATGCCTATGGAGCAGCCCGATCCAATATGGCGGGTGGTGCACTTCCATCTGGGATTGAGCGCGCACTTCCTTCCAGCCATATTGGATACTTACGTGCCCGTTTAGCTTCTGAAAAACAGGCACGGTGCGATCAAACGTTTAGGCCATGGAGTTTTTTTTAAGACTTCTTACAAATTCACCAACATGAAGTAGTTTAATTTCCTCTGCACTCTATTTTTAGTGCTCTGCTTAATGCATTTATGTTAAATTCCTGTCTGTGATTTGTTAAAGTAAGTCATTAACCCGTTTAAAATAAATAGCACAAACAGGAATTTAACGCTATCACGTTAACCAGCATGCTAAAATAACACACAGAAGAAATTACACCTCAAGCTGTTTATATGCGGGATGGCAAATTTGTCAGTGTTGATAGCTTTTACAAGTTTGATGAAGTCTATCACAGTATGTGGAAAAATTCACTGCTGGCATTAATAAAAACGGAAATAGCACCCTCTTTAGGATATTTCAACATACATCAGCATCATTGCACTCAATTGACATCTCTCTTTGAAATTCATTATTGAGGTGCCTGTAAAGTATGTTGACACACTTATGACCAATATGTACAGCTTTAAATTTCAGATGTTAAGGTACTTGCGTTCTTGCCTCTTGGGCATCCCTGATTTTAATCGCTCCACCATTGACGGCTGTGCCTTTAGCTGCCTAGGCCCTAAGCTCTGGAATTCCCTCCCCAAACCTCACCGCCTCTCTACCTCTCTCTTCTCCTTTAAGACGCTCCTTAAAACCTACCTCTTTGACCAAGCTACCTACAAGTCACCTATCCTAATATTTCCTTATGTGGCTCGGTGTCAAATTTTGTTTGAAAATTTCTCCTGTGAAGTGACTTGGGATGTCTTACTATGTGAAAAGTGCTATATAAATGCAAGTTGTTGTATTGAATTCTGAATATATGAAACAGACTTAACTGAGTGCAGCCCAGTGACATAGCAGATAGGTGTACTAATGGATGAAATCATGTAGTGATAGAAAATGGGTCCATGCCCACGATTTCCCACACAGCAAGGTCCAGATCTCAACCAGATCATTCAAGGAAGACGTTAAATTTTGGCATTTTGCCAATGGGGGGTGAAGGAAAATCAGTGGAAGCTGTAAGCTGCCCTTGTACATTCCCCAACCCAACTGGATCTAACGCAAAAGTGATAGAAGACTTGGAGCAAATATTTTAGAATGAATGATGTGTGGTGTGTACAAAAAGAGAAAAGGGGTCATCATTTTTTTAAAACGCAGAACTTAAACTGAATCAGAATTTTATTTTATAAATGAAGTCTGAGGTAATTGCAATTTGAGCACCAACAGAAGCACAAGTAGTCAATGGAAACATTTACCTTTTAATTAATAATTTAAATAGCATTCCAGTTTACTCTAGATAAATAGATACCAAACATGAGTTTGAGGTAAGGATGAAATTCCAATCTACCAAGTCACTTCCCATTTGTTCCTGTGGAATTCATGATCCAGACACAAACTGTGCATAATCTGATCCAAGGAAAACCACTTTCAATTACCCATGTTTTTAGCATAATGACATCTGCAAAGCCTAATCGGAAAGCAGCATGTTAAAAATTTGATATTCTATACAATCACACCTACTTGCCTAGAATTTCAGTTAAATGCTTTACATTATCTTTAATTTATATATTCAGGTTAAAAATACAGATCAGTAAGTTTATTAAATGCACTGTATCGAAATCATGACACAAACAGAATGATCAGAGAAGTGTAACATTTTGTGGCTAACCCATTCTGCATCTATTAAGGTTTTAGCCTTACCATCTTAGCTATTGTAAACAATTTTACAACACCAAGTTATAGTCCAACAAATTTATTTTAAATTCCACAAGCTTTCGGAGGCTTGTGGAAGCCTCCGAAAGCTTGTGGAATTTAAAATAAATTTGTTGGACTATAACTTGGTGTTGTAAAATTGTTTACAATTGTCAACCCCAGTCCATCACCGGCATCTCCACATCTTAGCTATTAGCAGCGTTCTAGTGACTTACCTGCCAATTGTCAGTAAAATCTGTATCGGTCAGAAATAGTTTTTAAAAATGTGATGCAACCACTGTTAAAAATATTCTATAATACGTATGGAATAAATTTTCAGTTGGTAAAATTTCCTTTGTTTTCTATCTGTAGTATCGTAAATGCAACAATAGGAAATCTTGCCTTGAGGTGTAGAACATGCTATTACATTTAAAACATCTATGTACAAAATTACACGTCCTACCATTTTTGTAAATAAAGACCTTGGTTATTGTAGAAGTAGTGGGTGAAATAAAACTAATCCCAGCTGTTTGAACTTGATTTCTATCTACTTGAAGCAAGGGGGGTGAAATTGGATAGTGCCAGCTTGCCAGTGCAAACTGGGCACACGGAACAATCCCTGCACCGGAAGGGGAAGGTCCAAAGCACAATCGATATTGGGTCTCGGGCTTGATTTAAAGGAGACTGGCAAGCTGTGGACGCCTGCTGCGTGTCCCCAGGCAGCTCGCGGCGAAGCGGATTTAAATTTCGGGTTGCAGGGGCCCTCAGGTAGGTCCTGGAAGGTGGGGAGATGATTAGGAGGAAGGTGATCAGGAGGAGGGGAGGCGATCAGGAGTGGGGAGGTGACCGGGGATGGGGGGGGAGGTGATCAGGGGTGGGGGAGGGGACAATCAGGATTGGGGGGGGGGAACGATCGGGATCTTTCTTGCTCTACATTCAGGTATGTACTTTTTTTTTAAACTTACATTTTTGGTGGCGGCCTTCAGTGGTGCCTTTAAGGACCACTGCTTAAGCTGCATGTAGACTTCGTTATCCGGAATGCAGCAGGTCCAACGGGGCTGTGTTCAGGGCAGACCAATTTCAGGAAGGGGTCCTGAAACAGGTATTAGGTCCCCTATTTGCATAAGCAAAGGACTTAAGGCCTGTTTCAGGCATGGACCCTGGACGCCTATACTTCAGCCTTTACCAATATGGCGGGCACCGCACTTCCAGCGTGGAATGTGCACACACATGCCGCCCGTCATATTGGACACTTCGGCATCCGTTTTATGTCTCGTGCGTAGCACAGCATCAACAAATTTTTAGGTCAAGCTTTTTGATCTTGTGCCCACCTTTGCAGTTAGTCTTAAAAATTAAAAGTAGCAGTGCTTACTCAGCTTTTGAATTTAAGTTTTGGATGAAAAAGTCCCTTTAGGCCTCCAGAAAAGCAATTCAACTGTCTTCCCATTATAACTTTAATGTCCATTAGAACAATCAGGTAAGATATTGATTTAACATCTCAACTGACAATGCAACATTCCCTCAGTACCACACTGGAATGGCAGCCTAGATATGTGGTCAAGCCCTGGTGTGCTCGAACCCAACACCTTCTAACCTATAGGAAAAGTGTTTTAAAAATAAGCTATTTTTGGTGATGTTGGGTGAGGGAAGAATGTTGGACAGGGTATCAGGAGAACTCATTACTCTTCTTCAAATAGTGCCATGGGATCTTTATTTTTACTTGAGCTGACAGATGGTGCCTCAGTTTAATGTCTCATTCAAAGGATGGCACCTCTGACAATGCAGCACTCCCACAGTACTGCACTGAACTTTTATGTTTCTCCAAAAGAATCTTTGTAATTTTACTATCAGTTACTTCACTGGCAGGATATTAAATCAAATACCTGGGAGTTTTAAACATTAATGAATACTGACTCCTTTGATGAAATTAAAGATCTCCCTTCCTCCCCTGCCCCCACTTCTGTGATTTAGATGCCTAATTATAATCATCAAGACCACCAAGACCTCCTCAAGAATGTTCATAGACTTTGTACTATGTATAAAGACCTCTGTAAGGTTAGTTTATAATTAATGAAATTCCAGAGTTTGAGAGGGAAGGAATGTTTAATTTATATATCTAGGATATAGCAAATTGTGTATTAAGCAGCAATTTTTTTTAAAGCTGATTAAAGTCTTCATTATCGAGCAATCTTTTTTAAGCTGATTAAAGGCTTCAAAGTATCATTTTGTATTAAAAGTGCCAATTCGTCCTTTGTCTTTTTAATACTCAATATTTAACTAATGGAGGGAATACAACACTTTGGCATATGGATGATGAGGCTGAATGACCTTCCAGTATTTCAAATGCTGCTTAATTTTTCTCTATAGACTTTCCCTCAAGGACCACCAGTGAATGTTTAGAAAGTAATGGAGAGTTGGTTGAGTACATTAGTATCAGGGCAGAGGAAGCAAAGTGGTAAATGATGGAAGATGACTGTTTCTATTGGCTGCTAAGAACAATTATTGGAGGCTCCATTCCAGAATATTAAAGCCTCGATCCATGCCACCCAATCATAATATTTACAATTAAGAACTGCCAACCCTACATGCTCCTTAGGAAATTGCAAATGCCATATGTGAAACTTGGTCTTGTACCAGTACATAAAAACATTATGATAGCACTGGCTCGATCAGTAAAAGCTTGGTAAGGTGTTTAATTGCGTGGCACCTGAAAACTATCTGATTACTTAGACAATTATATTAATTTTAAGGGGTCGTCCATGTGTTTCTCCATTGTTCTATGTCACAATGCTAACTCAAGAGCCGTACTCCAATCAGGAGTTATTTAATTAATTACAAATATACTGGGTCTTCCAATAAGAAAACAAAGTTGGAAAGATTATTGCCAGAGGCATTATACTGTTAATAAATTTGAAGTTAAGTTTCTAAGCTGAAGAACTCTGATCCACAGATTCCAAATTTGGAGCTGACTATAGATTCCTTGGGGGTAATTTTAACCCCCAAAAATGGGTGGGTTGGGGTTGGGTGGGCAATGAAAATAACAAGATTTTGGTGTGGGACTGCATCCCGGCTCCAACGCGCTATTGACACCCAGAAGTCGCCGGTACTTAAAGCGGGCCAATATTTAAAGGGAAAAATGACGAACTTAATCTACTTAAGGCAATGAAATATTTGTGTAATGAGCCACCAAACCATTTTAACTTTCCCTGAACGTGTCTCCCGTGACTTCTGAAACATACCATTCAAATGGAAGCAAGTTGCAGCCGACCCTCATTTGGACGTTTAAACCTTTTGTATTCAGCAGTACATGTGAGGAGGAGGCATGTCACCATCCGCAGCAGGCACGCGTGCAGTTCTGGGAGTTGCATGTACACAAGACAGAGGTGCACCACAAGGACCTGGAGAAGAGCAGAGAGGGTAGCAATGGAGGGGTCGAGGTCTCAGAAGGTACTACCCACATGAGAGGGTGTACAGGCAGAGGCTGAGCTTCCTGGACCTCTCTGAGGAGCAGTGTCTATGAAGGCTCAGATTGAGTCGGCAGGTGATCACAGACATCTGCGCACGCCTTCATGCAGAGCTACTCCTGGCTGGGCCTGGTGGCCATGCATTACCCGTCCCAGTTAAAGTCACCTCTGCCCTCAATTTCTTCGCCTCCAAATCCTTCCAGGGCGCCAACGGTGACATCTCCTGTGTCTCTCAGTCGTCTACACATAAGTATATACGACAGGTCACAGATGGCTTGTTTGCCAGAGCATCTGACTACGTCAACTTTCCCCACGACGACATCAGCCAGACTGAGAGGGCAGTGGGTTTGAACTCTCTGGCTGGCTTCCCGCAGGGCGCAAATGATTGCACACACACGGCAATCCGAGGACCTCCACATGAGCCAGGACTGTTCATCAACTCCATCAATGTGCAGCTGGTTTGCGATCACCAGAAGAGATTTCTGCATTGACTAACATTGTTTTAGGAAAATGGGTTTAACTTTTTGGGCCTGATGAGGGGCCTCTGCTAAAGGTTGTACTGGATCCAAAGAGGTAGTAGGACATCTCCGACTTGGTCAGCTCAGGGAAGACTATTACAAAGACCTTGAGAAGGACCAGAGAATTCTTTTTACTTGAAAAAGAGTACCAGGATAAGGCACAAATATCAACTTATCTTAATAGATGAAGAACATGCATGAGTGATGTGTACATCTAAGTGGCAGTTGTTAAGAATAACAATGAGAAAATCATTCATTTGAGCTAGATTTGATGCCAGGTCCTGGAGGGGAAAGAATAGTGTTGTAATCATCTAAGCCACCCAGTTCTTCAATGTTTAGCATATGTTACAATTAATAAGACAGCTGAGAATGATTTAAAAACTGTAATAATTCTCTAGCTATTTTCTATTCATTTCTAAAATTATAAATATATTGTGATCAGAAAAAGGTTATGCAGACTAACTTATGAGAAATATTGGACTTGGAATATTGAATAAATCTTTATGAATGGAAATGTTTATCTTTATTCCAAAGGATCAATGGCCCACTCCAGACTTAAATTGTTTTCATGGCAGTTTAGTAAAATGTATTAAGGATTTTTATTTCAAATAATATAATGACCTTTTGAGGTGAATGTACTGAAAGATTCTCCAAATAATGTGATCAGGAATTGAGTAATTAATCTGTAATTTGTGTTCAATGGTTTAAATTAATTTTAGTCTTTGAGCTTCTGAAGTTGCCAACCAGTCCACATGCTTTTGGTTATAAAACAGTTCTGCTTGTTCTTGCCATGTTGGAACATTAAGGATGCTGGATTTTTCCCAAGCAGAAAATGTAGCTGACAGTGTGCAGCTATTACAAGTGCAATGGTTAGTTAGCTGCACACAACAAATCAGAGCTTGTGATAGTGTGTTGTGAATAAAATAGAACAGTAACGTGCCAGTGTGTAATTCTTTCTCCAGTATTGTTACCTTCCTGTTAAACAAGTTTAATGGAGCAGACACTATTAAAATGTCCTTAAAATATTGAATCAGGGCATATTCTGGATAAAGCAGGCGTTATATTTTTATTTCTGTCAGCCATTCCCTGTTTAAGTATTTAGTGCGTCTTCCACCATAACTCAATTTAGTACCTTATCTTAAGTGGATTAGATGCCTTCTTATACTCAAGCATATTGTTACTTGAAAAAGCCTTTGATGTACTGCAACAGATTGGATTTTGCACTGTTGCCACTGCAAAACATTAGCCAGCCTGTCAACAATATAAATCTTGTTGTACTTCTGAATATATGAAAGCTGCCTGAGTAACACTAAGTATTGGTGAAGAGATATTTGATAAACAGCAGATTAAAATGAGTTTAATCTTTTCTTAAATTTTATATTTCTTGATCCTCACTATAAAAACCCACACATTAAACAAATAGAACAACCTGCAAATTTGGTATACGAGGTAAAGTGTTGCAGTATTCGGTCTCTCTCAAGGAAACTTTTGAAAGGAATGATCACTTGTATTATTTCTGCTCAAAGTATTATATTTAGTACCTCAAACCATGAAGGAAATGTTGAGGAACTGGAGGCAAAATATTAATGTTTAAAATTGTGTTCAAATTTGAAATAAAATCTGTTGGTTAAAACAGGAAAACATAAACTGGCTCATGTGTTTGATTTTTTTTAAACAAGTTAGATAGATGTTTATATTATAGCTGTGATTTTTGTTTACCAGAGAAAATGTAATTTTAGAAACATAGAAACAATCTGCCCAATTATATTGTTGCTGTTAGTGATAAACTAGCCTTAGTAAAACTATCCTTGTGGCTGAATAATAGTAGTTGTCTTTAAGCATACTTGTCTGACTATGATACCTAAGATAATGTATATGTGTTTATGTATATGCATGTGTGTGTACGCATTTGTGAGTATGCATGTGTATGTGTCTGTGTGTGTGGTAGATGTGTCAATGCACTCAGAACAAAGATTCCTCACGGGGTCAGTTTTCTCCTATTTAAGTGGTCACAAGTTGTGTCCTGCCGCACTTAAGTTGCCACATCAGGGACACAGGAATTTCCAGGCCATTATCTTTTCCTTGTTCCACACACTAAATCATGTCAATATTCAGAGAGCTGTGTTGGCGTGTGCAAATCTAATCCCCAGCACACTACTTCAAGAAACCCCTTTCTCTATTGCCATGTGTCCCAAATCATCCTGCTAGAAAACTGGTCAATCACTTCAAAAAATATCTAGTTTTAAATTGATTCTATGCAGAGGATTAGACAGGTACAGCTGTTTGTGTTTTTTATTTAGTTTCTACTTCCTGCTGTTAAGAGATTTCTCACATTGCTTAATACTTGCTCTTCCAGTAATATATTTCTGACTTTGTGCTTCACAGGTCACTGTTTCACTAAGGTACATCTACAGTATCTTTCAATGAAACATTAACTCCCTGGCCCTTGCTTTTTTTTCTATTGTAAATTAGGCTGTGCTTTTTTCTTGACTCACAGCAGTAGCTACTTATCTTGGATCCAGTCCTTGTGTAGAGTCCAGAGGGAATGCTTCCAGTTCCAAAATTCCAATCTCCAATGACATTTTAAAGGAAATTATTGAGTGCTTGTGAAAGAAAACATTCACCCAATTTAATGATAAAATGCTTGGGAATGCTTGCTCCCTTGCTGGTATAAACCGTACTCACGCAGTTTCAAATAACGATCAGTGGCCGCAAGTTATATCTTTTGTCAGTATTTGTCAAGCAAGAAGAAGAAAATTATTAATCTTTAAGGAGATCAATCTCTCAGTTACTGTAAGCTGGTGTCGACAAAACAAAAGATTTTACCAACATCATGTAGATCTTAATTCTTTCCCTAATCTCAGCAATTGTTAATCTTATTACAGAAGAAAATAACTGGTGCACAATGCCTAGGAGTGGTGATGGGATCCCAGCCATAAGGGAGCTCACACAATATGAACAGCAGACAATGGAGCTGCTGCAATGGCATTCCACCTTGGCTGCCAGAGATGGTGAGGTTGGTGGGCCAGTGCCAGCTGCAGGTGAGTGGGTACAAAGCAGTGCATATACCTGCTATAACACTTTAAAGAAGCCAGCTGCCAGAAATGTCCAGAACTATCTCTATTTTGTCACTTTCTTTGGGTGCTGCGCACCTATTCTTAGCTTATTTACTCTTCGTTCACAAATTTTTCACAGCCACAAGGGAGGAAGAAGAGGAGGAAGAGAAATTTCTTTTGGTGAATTGTAATGATTATGGCAACAAAGATGACAAAGAGCCTGGCCCATCTATTTCTCCCCCTTTAGATGTTTCACCCCCTGTGTGATTCATCTTCGTTTTTCCACTCATCAGTTTAGAGACATTCTGATAGAGGTATCAAGAAAGTGGGGATGAGGAATTAGTGCCAGCTGATTCACAGAGCATGAGGGAGCCAAAGGAGTGGGGAGTGGAAGAGGACCTGGCTGTTCCCCGGTTGAGGCTTCAGAGGTGGATGACCTTGGTTGAGGAACTAGTGTATTCAGATCTCGTGACAGTTACACAAGAGATATAGCCCACAGCGGGTCCTGCCCAGGGCCATCTCAAACCCAAGAGGCTTTTGTTGTAATTGAGCAGCCAACCACCTATAACAACAGTGGCCTTTAAGTAGCACCTAGAAGAAGCACCTGAATAGATAAGCATGTCTAGGCATTAAGGGAAACATAGCGATAAAAAATAGGGCCTTATATTGAAGTGCAACTGTGAGGAAGTTAATAAAACAGATGTAGATATTCCAATTGGCTCTGTTCAATGAGATCATACATTATGTCTGATGAGGTCTGGTTGTGTGAAGTGGCATGTTTGTTTAGTGAGACACAGTCACAGATGTTTTGTCAGAAAAGGATTGAAGTAAGCATGAAGACTAAGAAAATACATTGATGGAAGTTTAGTCAGGGAAGTTCTTTAATCTAAGGAGAATGTATTACTAATAATCTTCCTACAAACTCCCTGGCATCCTCAAAATGTTGAGTTCCAGGTTTTTCTGCGTCCACAGCGGCTGGGCTCACCTCTCCTGGGAATCCCCTTTCTGAATTGCCAAGATATGCAGGGCAGCTCAAGTAACCACGACGTGAGACTCATGATTTATCAAGGCACCAACACCTTCCCTTCAGATAGTCCTCTCAATTACCACTCTGGTTGATGAATGTGCCTCATGTGCCAATGTTCAGCTGGTGAGGATGGCACTTAAAACAAAATTATGAGCCATGGAAGCAAATGATACGCTTTGCCACCCAGAATTCATCCTGACACTTGACTGCCTTCCCTGCATAGAACTAGGAGACTGTACAAAAGTGTTGTGACTTCAGCCTGCAAATTTGTCATTGACATGGAGAATTTGTTGCTGCTGGTCACAAACAATTTGAATGTTCAAGGAGTAAGAATCCCTTGTTATTCAGGAAGTTTACTGGGTTCACATTAAGGGCACACCCAGTGCAACATGGGTCCGATCTATTGCTGCCTGTAAATTGAGAAATCCAGCAATACGATAGAACTGCTCTTACTTTTGAGTCATCCAAAACTGGTGGCTCTCTGCAGATTATATCAGTGACTTGGCAAATGTTGGATTAGATGACTTCACCCTGTTACAGAAGTCCCCTATTCCAGCCTGGAATGAGCCAGTGGCATAAAAGTTGAGACCTGTGCTTATTTTGTTGGTAACTAGGAGAATTGTTTAGGCAGTGGATCTGGATTGTAGGTCTGTGTGTAGAACCTGGCACAGGTCATTCAGGGTTCCCTTAGTGAATCAAAGTTTGTGAAGGCACAGCTTCTCACTCATTCCCCAATAAAATTTCTTGAGCCTATAGACTCATATGGAGGATAGTTGCAGGTTGGGCTAATCCTTCTTTGATGCTGCCAGACTTTCCTTTGCTCCCTTCTGGTGTCCTCCTCCGTCAAAATTACATACCAAGGAATCCCCATAGGAAAACCCATGCTGTGTTATAGTATCATTTGCTGTGGGGGTTATAAATTTGTGGATGACCAGAGATTCCCTCACTCTGTCAGTTTAAAGTCCATCTCAGTTGCTCCCCACAGCAAAAAAAAATCATCCCCAAATTTGCAGGAAACCTTAGATTGAAAAGTTGTCCCTTCAGTAAGCACCTTTAAATACTGCAGTTCCATCAGGATAGGATGATCCTGGCAAGACACCATGGCTCATTTATCTGGTCATAAGTTACACGGAGTGCAATGACAGGCAGAAATTCTGGCGTATGGGAATCATTACATTTAATTACGAAGGAGCTACTGGATAGAATTTCAAAGCTTTTAGTTGGTGGTGTCTACCTGTAATTGCAAAATAGCTTTCATACATATTTTCGTTAGTTAAGCAGAAACAGTTAGCAACAGCTGTGCCCAATTTTTTAAAAATAGTTCCCGTAGATGTTTAGAAACCTTTTTAGCAGTCTATTATGCCTTACCTATTCTGGTACACAGAAGTAGGACCTGCTGCAAGGTCAGCAAATATCGGACCTCTGATGTTCAGTATGATCCACCAAATCATAGGTACCGATTCCAGTTTCATGCCAGAACAGATTGTTACAATGTAACATGCAACAGATTCATTACTGAATTATTCCACCCTGCTTATTACACCTAATGCATGCTATATTCACAACACACATCATCCATCATGTTCTGAGCTTTCAATACATGCTTGGAGTGCAATTTAAAAAAAACACATTTTTTCCCTTTAAGATGTGAATGCGGTAGAGAACAATACCAGCGAGAGTTCAGTACAATTGCCTCACTGCGAATATCTATAACTAGGCGCCTCTATCCAATCCACCCACTGAAATCCAATGTACAGGAATGGTCTTAGTATAACAAAGGCGTCAGCAAAATTGTAATTGAAGGATGGTAACTAGATGGTTTCCTGAAAGATTTCCTTAATTAGAACAGTCAGTGGCCACAGGAATGATTAATTACTTCACTGAAATGGAGATTTCTTTAGCCCCTGCTGAGATGTTTGTGGTTCTGCTTCTAAAGGTCTCCAATATGAGCTCTGCAAAATGTATTTATATTGATATTGCCAATAATTCATATTTGACATCAGTTCTTAATTTACACAAAATTAGGTTTGAGTGGGTACCAAAAAGTTAGAACTGTTATTCCCTGATTGATCAGACAGAATTCACAGCTGGTATATCTTGTTACTAGCTCTAATTCCCTTATATTCATCTTTTTGAAAAACAATGGGAACTGAATATTTAAAACCTTATATATATGTGCAATATTCCTTTTGTTTTTACAAGGAATGAAACATGCTACAAGCATTTTGGTTATTTATCCTATTGGCACATTAGTTTATAAGAAGAATTTACACAGCATGGAAATAAAAATACACAGCATCTGTTTAAAGAATGTACTTTGGACTTCTGTGCAGACAGGAATTGACAGCCTTGGTCCAGGCAGGTTAGCACCCTGCAACTTGGCTTTAGTTACTCACCCAAATCATTCACCTTCCATTCATGCCATGAATACATATCTCTCAATATTTGGATAGCTGAGGAAGGAAAAGTCTTCCAAATGCCCAGATATTGTAAATATTAGTATAAAGCAGCCTTCCCGCTAGGTGAAGGCCAGCATCCAGGGGATTGAGAAGTTGAAGAGGCCCTCCAGGCAAAATTTTTACTTTCCTTTGTGGGGCTAGTGCTCCTCCAGGCCCCACAAGGAAAGTTTGGGCCTCTCCTACCTTGGATTCCTCCCCTTCCTTACCGTGAGACCCCCTCCGGAACCTCCTTCCCCACGCTTACCCGAATGCCGGCGGGAAGTGGACCAGCGGAATATTAATGAAGCCCAGTGGTTAAAATCATCGTGGCCAAATACTGCTGCAGGCGGGCTGAAAACTAACTGAAACCAGCAGTTTCCCAGTAGAAACCCACTGGCAATTAAAGTCACCCCCTTGGATTCAAATCCAGCCCCATCTGATGGAATGAAAGTATCCGCTGTCTGTTGGCTCTATGGGTTTCTTTGGGTAGTCACAATCTAGTTCCTAGTGGGGATGGGCCTACAGCGCAAGCTATCCCTGCCACAATGGAAGTTACAAATGTTCAGTGATACAACTTAAAAATAAAAATGGCATTAAGCCTGTAAAGATTCTGAGCTAACCTTATTTAATTCTTGAAGAAGGGAGAAAGCTGAAGTAGAGTTGTTTCAGTTCAAAGTATTCTGTCATATCTATATTATTTATTAAAAGAAATTAATAACATAGTAGCAGATATCTTCAATATGGGACTAATTTTCCCTCCCCATGTTGTGATGTGATTTGCAGGGGCATCTACTTATATTCTAGAGTGGCATGAAATTCAATGCTTAGGATTAATCAGGGAGTAAATCTGGAAGTAGCAATGTTGGGAAATTTTAATACTTGCTGGGTACCACTGCGTACCCATTCAATATTGATGTTTCCTGGCTTGGATGCCTCTACCACAGCATGTCAGCTGGCTGAAAGCACTTGGGTCTGCGTTGATAAATAAAGGTACTCTGGGCAACTTCACCAAACCACATAAGCAGAGCAGCTTGGAGTGGGGCTGGAGAACGAAAATGTCAAGTCCCAAAGGGAGGGAAAATGAGTCTACGTTGAAGACATGTTCAAGAAGATAGCAGATAAGTTCTTTCTTAAATAATATGGGGGTTAAATTGGATAACCCCTGAAAACGGGCAGGGGGATCGCGGTGCACAGTTAAACCACATCCATTCATAGCGATGCAGGTGGCAGCACGTTACATTCCTGCTGCCTGCTGTTTTAAATGATTGCTGGGTGCGCTGTTGATAGGCTGCACGCATCAGCAGGGGGCCCTGATATCGCGAGTGGCTCGCTCTTCTTAAAGGCAGCCTGCACCTCTTAAAGAGGAGGGGCTGTAAGAAGTGATGGGAGTCGTTTCAAAACTGAATCTGTGTTGTGATACTTTGAAGAATGGCTGCGACTGGGAGAGAGCATGCACCAAGGTTCTCTAATGATGCACTGGAGGCCTTGGTGCAAGAGGTGGAGAGAAGGAGGGCAGGAGGCCCTCCAGACATAGGGTGAAGAGGCTGTCGGAGGAAGTTGGGGAGGAGGTAAATGCCAGGAGCATAGCTCCAAGAATACGAATGCAGTGCAGGAAGAAGTTCAATGATTTAAAATGAGTTGTCAAAGTGAGTGAATTCAAGCTTCAAATGGCATATCGTACCAACTGCACCACTAGCCATATCCACTGCTTAATTCACTATACTCCCATCACCCACCTACCAACAATCTCTTTCAGTCAGTACTCAACCATTCAAATCATATGCTTTATCTCACCCTCACAGACTTAGCACTGTTGCAAGCCTCACACCTACAACTCACAGTTCACACACACTGATAGCTATTCAACCATGACAGTAGGGGTTAAAGATAGTTACTCAGACTTGTAAAAGGTGGGAAGTTGTGTTCCACAAGGATCAGTGCTGGGGCCACTGTTGTTCACCATTTACATAAACAATTTGGGAATCAGAAGTTCAATTTCAAAATTTCCGGACAACACCAAATTGGGGGAATAGTTAATACTGAGGAAGACTGCAACCAAATACAGGAAGATATTTGCAGAATGGGTGTGTAATTGGCAAATGAATTTCAATATAGATAAGTGTGAGGTATTACATTTTGGTAGGAAGAATAAGGGGGCCATATACTGCTTGGATAATAAAAGTCTAAATGGGGTAGAGGAGTTGGGGGATCTGGGGGTTCAGATACACAAATCACTTAAGTAGTGATGCAGGTTAATAAGGCCATAACAAAAGAAAACCCAGCACTAGGGTTCATTTCTAGAGGGATAGAATTGAAAAGCAGAGAAGTTATGTTAAACTTGTATAGAACCTTGGTTAGACCACACTTGGAGTACTGTGAACAGTTCTGGTCTCCATATTACAAAAAGGAAATAAAGGCACTGGAGAAGGTGCAAAAAAGATTTACTAGGATGATACCAGAACTGAGAGGTTATACCTATCAGGAAAGATTGAACAGGCTGGGGCTCTTTTCTCTAGAAAAGAGAAGACTCAGGGGTGACCTAATTGAGGTCTTTAAGATTATGGAAGGGTTTGATAGGGTCGACGTAGAGAAGATGTTTCCACTTGCGGGGGAGACCAGAACTAAGGGCTATAAATAAAAGATAGCCCCTAATAAATCCAATGGGGAATTCAGGAGAAATCTCTTTACCCAGAGAGTGGTTAGAATGTGGAACTTGCTACTACAAGGAGCAATTGCGGTGACTAGCATAGATGCGTTTAAGGGGAAGCTAGATAAACACATGAGGGAAAAAGGAATAGAAGGATATGCTGATAGGGTTAGATGAAGTAGGGAGGAAGGAGGCTCATGTGGAGCATAAACACCGGCATGGACCAGTTGGGCCGAATGACCTATTTCTGTGCTGTACATTCTATGTAATTCTATGTAAAGCGGTTAAAAAAGCAAAGGGAATCCTGGGGCATTATAAGTTGAGGCAAAAAGTACAAAAGCAAGGAAGTCATGTTGAACCTTTATAAAACACTGGTTTGGCCACAGCTGGAGTATTGTGTCCAGTTCTGGGCACCAAACTTTAGGAAAGATGTGTAGGCCTTAGAGAGAGTGCAGAAGTGATTTACTGGAATGATTCCAGGGATGAGAGACATTAGTTATGTGGATAGACTGAAGAAGCTGGGATTGTTCTCCTTGGAACAGAGGCAGTTGAGAGGAGATTTGATAGAGGTATTGAAAATCATGAAGGGTCTAGACAGAATAGATAGAGATAAACTGTTCCCATTGGCAGAAGGGTCAAGAACCAAAGGACATAGATTTAGGGTGATTGGCCAAAGAACCAAAGGTGACATGAGGAAAAACTTTTTTACACAGCAAGTGGTTAGGATCTGGAATGCACTGTCAGAAGGGGTGGTGGAGGCAGATTTAAACATGGCGCTCAAAAGGGAACTGGATAAGTACTTGAAAGGAAAATATTTGCAGGGCTACGGGGATAGGCCGGGGGAATGGGACTAGCTGGATTGCTCTTGCATAGAGCTGGCATGGACTCAGTGGACTTAATGGCCTCCTTCCGTGCTTTAACCTTTCTATGATTCTATGTAATGACAGCCACATCACCCAAATGTCTTGCAGGACACTCACTGACAGACTTCCCTCTTTCTTGCAGGAGAAGGTGGCAAGTAGCAGTGGCTCCATGGAACAAGAACCTGCTGTCCTCTCTCAGGATGACAGCATTCCTGCTCCCACCCCTACCACTCCGTCAGTGACCTTGCTGTTGCCTGGCAGCCAGCCAGCTCACTCCCTGTAGAGTATTGAAACTTTGTCCAAATATAGGAACCCTCCAAAAATAGGTACAAATGCTCCAGCAGCCAGAAGAAATAATCCAGCAACTAACCTGTAACTCCTGCATGATCCCTTTAAATAGCGCTGGTAGGGGGGTGCGGGGGGTCCTTCATGTCCTTTATGTCATGTTCAGCTGTGCGAGATTAAGACAGTGCGATGGATGGAGTGTGGATTTCCAAAATAGCACCGGTCCCTTTAAATCAGCATTGCACACTGATTTGCTTCATAATCTCCCTACTCTACATGCTACTGGCGGTCGTTAGGCGCTCACACAAACCCCTTTACCCTCAAGATGGCGTCCTGCACACTTCCCATTGAAAGTGTGCACACTCATCTTGGACCCCATTTTCGAGGCTTTGTTGGCTGCGTAGCCCTAAAAATGGGCGCTAAACAGCCCAATTTCACCCCCAGTATATCTGGTGGAGTATTTTCCCCATAGCTTTACTTTTTTAATGAAATCGGGCCAAAAAGGACAGGTCAGACAAATGAGACCCTGTCAACCACAGCCAGAGCATGGCTGATAAATGAACAGTAGTTAATGTAAACAGTTGAACGTAGTTACATAATGTCTTACTGTTTTCTTATAACGCTGAAGAAACATTATCTTGACATGCTTTGATGCTTGGGTTAGAGCAAGCTAAAACACATTTGTACTACATACATTAGTCACAGACAATTTCATAGTCGCTGCATTTCATAGCAAATGAACATATTTCATCTTGGTAGTACTAGTGCTGGTGGTCTTTGGCCCAGGAGAGGGTCTGAGCCTTCAATTGTCCCAACTTTGTTTTAATTCCTGAATTATATATCAACTATGCATCCACTTATTATTCTGTACATATGGTTTTGAATGTAATTAGAAGCTAACAAAATAGAATAAATATTAGAACAATTGGTAAATTAGATTTAGTATTTAGCAATCCATCAGAAGTGATTAGTGATAGGAATGTTTATGCGCAGTTCCCCAAAGGTCTATTCTGATTCTCCTGCTTCTATCCTGTTCATAAATTGTTTGAAGCGGTAACAGAGATATATGACCAAAGTGACCAATATGTTTCTGAGGAAAGGATTTAAGGAATGCTAAGACGACGAGGAGTCCTTCTATGATAAAGGAATGGAATTGTTTAATCTAATGGCTTAAAAATCACCTTCCTGTTCCTAAAAATTCTTATGTAAATTCATGCAACTTGATGGCATAAAGCAATGTGGCTGATTGAGTTGGGGTGATTGATGGAATTCAGTGATATAATGTTAATAATATTCAATAATGTACTGGAGAGATTGACATAATGCAAAATGTAAGGGAGAATTAAATAGCATTCAATAATTTAAGGGAGAGATTGATAACATTCAATAATGTAATACAGACACTGATATTATTCAATAATGTTGGGGAGAGATTGATAACCTTCAGTGATGTAAGGGAGAGGTTGCTATTATTCACTAATATAGGGGACCGATTCATAGCCTCCAATAACATAAGGGAGAGATTGCTATTATTCAGTAATGTAGGGGAGCGATTGATAACATTCAATAACATAAGGGAGAGATTGACTATACTAAAACAAGTACTCATTGAAGGTACTGTGGAGCTATAGCAAAGAATACATTTTTAAAGCTAAAAATAACCTAAATAAAGAAACATTGGAAAGAACTGCACACAATTTATTAAAGATTTAAAGGATTTTTATGGCTTCCAGACAGAGATCACAAGGCCACATTATTATATTGAAGAGATTGATCAAACAATTTAAAAGCACAGGTATCAACATTAAACTGATTTTTCTACTATTGCAGACTTTTTTCAATTCAACAGGATACATGTGCTGCAGAATGATAGGATAAGGGTTCAAAACTACATTTCTCAAGACCGCAGGGTTCAGTACAGACTGGGCACTTCCTCACAGGCAGGGAACAAAAACTGGAGTTCAGGTCACCTGGGCAGCTGTTATGCATTTTCCAGTGGATGTTTGTGGGACAAGCACCAAGAATTACTGGGCAGGCTTAAGAATCAACAAATCCAGAGCTCCCATAGTTGATAAAAGGTTCCTTAGACACGCACAGCGCCCTTCTTTTAATATTTTAATGAGACCCTCACTGCTTTCAGGGAGTCACCCGGGACGACTAAAAGTCACCTGATCCAATATGGCGACCGGTGAATTTTTAGCGCAGATTAGGTATGGGAGATCGGAACCCACAATGCATCTCTCTACGATTTTACACCAAAGAACGGGTGAAATCATATTAAATTTCTCTCCCACTGACACATGACTCCCAGGCAAAGTGAACTAATAATCTAAACATGCAAGCCTGGGAACTAGGAGAGCAAATACTGAATCAGATAATTATTTCATACTTAATATAACTATTTCCTTAATGTTCAAATCTTCTTTAAGATATTAGTGAGGGTATTAAATAAATTTATTATTTAACCTTGAGGTCCCTTTGCAGTAAATATTTCCAGTTATTTTAACCATGACTCACATAGGACAGAAATCTACAAATCCACATCCATTAAAATGGGATGGAATGTTATGTCAAGGACCCTTATCTAGTCGTGATAGGGAATAAGAGCTTTTACAGAAACAAAGGGGGTGATTTTAAACCCCAAGAACGGGTGGGTTGGGGGCGGGTGGGAGTTGAAAATAGTTGTTCTTTGGATTGCGACTGCAACCAGACTTTATTTCTGGGTTTAAAGTCGGCGCATAAAAGTACAGGCTTCCCACTGGGAATGCAAAGTCCGACAATTTTGCAGCTGCGACCCAAAAAAACAACTATTTTCAACTCCCACCCGCCCCCAACCCACCCGTTCTTGGGGTTAAAAATCACCCCCAAAGATAATGAATGGTAATAAAATACTATAGGGCAGCACCGTAGTAAATGCTACAGACACATAAGAATTCTGAGAAAATGCATGTTCTTGAATTAAGTGGAAAAAAATGTCTCAGTGTCGTGTCTGAGAAAGATAACAAAGACCCATAGTCACTTCAGGAACTTTTTTTATTCTGCAGACCAATCTATCTAAGTCTTGGTTATTGCCGGCTGCATTTTACATGCAAGAGTGATGGACAAGATAAAATGTGAATGAATTCATACATTACTGGATGAACCCAAGAGGAACAGAAAACATGAATGAGCCAAAAGTGCCACAGAGACAGACAGAGCAAACAGTTCCTCGCATTCTTAAGGGACGAAATGTAAATTAACAGCAGCATTCCTCTGACTGCCTGGGAATAATTCAGCCTCACAGTCCTACATAGTTCGAAACCTAATTTGACAGAATATTTGAAATGATAAATTTTAGTGGCTTTTAAAAACACTCTATTAACCCCCTATTTACTACATTAACTCCTGAAATTGTGTAGAACCAGCATGATTGCATTGAATTCTATGGGGAAATAACTTCACCTCGAAAAACAATCAGATCCATGAAACATTCCCTTTTTGTAATCCAGGAGATATTAATCAAACGTCTATTGCATTATCATAGATATTTGTAAACACGTGTTATGAGGCTCTAGTTTGGATTTTCCTCTGCTATCCTGCCCAAAGTTGGGTAGTAGCAGAATATCCTAAGGGAATCAAGGGTTAAGGGGATCAGGCAGGAAAGTGGAGTTGAGGTCGAAGATCAGCCATGGTCTTATTGAATGGCAGAGCAGGCTCGAAGAGCTATATGGCCTACTCCTGCTCCTATTTCTTATGTTCTTATGTAATAGGGGGCAAGATCAGGTGGTAATGCAAAAAAAAAGTCTCATTATTGTTATAGGTTGTTTTAAATAGATTTTTTATAATTTTGTAATTTTTATCTAATTGTTCATTAATAGAGTATGCTGTTTGTGGAACTGATTTTTAGATCCATGCTATTTTTCTGAGTCGTAATTTTACCCACTTCATAGAATGTTACAGCACTGAAGGAGTCCATTCGGCCCATCGTGCCTGTACCGGCTCTTTGAAAGAACTATCGAGTTAGTCCCACTCCCCTGCTTTTTCCCCATAGCTATGCAATTTTTCCTTTTCAAGTATATATCCAATTCCCTTTTGAAAGTTACTATTGAATCTGCTTCCACCACCCTTTCAGACAGTGCATTCCAGATCATAACACTTTTCTTCGTTGCTTACTGCTATCTCACAGTGAATTTTGCCAGTTCATGGCTTGGCTGCTAAATAGCATTTTGGTCCAGTACATCATCTCAGAAGAGGAGAAAACAGGAATCGTTTAGTCACACCTCACAATATCACTAATCAAGAAACAGCATTGACATGATCATTGAGTAATTCATATCATTAATTATCATTCATCACACCCTCCTGGGTAACAGCAAAGAAAAGATTAGCAAGTTAACAGTTATCAAATAGTTCTTCATTCAAAATATCAATACTGTGTGAATGTGCTTTTGGGAAAAAACAATCATTTCTATTCGGTAAGTAAAGAAAGAAAGACCTTGCATTTATATAGCACCTTTCACGATCTCAGGACGTCCCAAAGCGCTTTACAGCCAATGAAGTACTTTTGGAGTGTAGTCACTGATGTAATGTAGGAAACGCGGCAGCCAATTTGCCAAGGTCCCACAAACAGCAATGTAATAATGACCAGATAATCTGTTTTAGTGTTGTTGGTTGAGGGATAAATATTGTCCAGGACACCGGGGAGAACTTCCCTGCTCTTCTTCAAAATAGTGTCATGAGATCTTTTACATCCACCTGAGGGGGCAGACAGGGACTCCGTTTAACATCTCATCTGAAAGACAGCACCTCTGACAGTGCAGCACTCCCTCAGTACTGTACTGGAGTGTCAACCTAGATCTTGTGCTCAAGTCTCTGGAGTGGGACTTGAACCCAGAAACTTTTGACTCAGAGGTGAGAGTGGTACCACTGAGCCACAGCTGACACCAATATGATGGAATTTTTCAGCATCCTGGTTTTTTATCTGAAACTTCAAATGATTGGTTTAGGGAGCACAGAATTCTGTTGCTGTTGACAGCCTAAGGATTAATCTAATCAGTAAAATTGTATTATAGTGACAATTGAAAACTGAAGGATGATAATACGATCAACTCCAGATAAATGTATTCTTGATCCAAGGTAAATTCCAATCCAAGTTTAGAATTTCAATATACCAAACACATTTCCCAAACACTCTTGGATCAACGCATAACTTTAAAATACAAAATTCCAATTAAAAACATGTTCTTGATTAGCCTGATTTTCTAGGTGTCCAAAGCCAGCAGCACATGTTCTAAGTCTAATTACTTATAGGTAAAGTGCATGCTGTTGTGAAATGTTCTTGCTATTCTTGTTTGGATTAAATTGGAGAATGATTCATTGAATGGACCGTAATACAAAGATTTCCAAATTGACTATTTTTCTCCAGTTTTACAGAAATTTTGATCCAAGCATAATCCTAGTTCAAGCATAACATTTCTTGGCAACATATATCTGGGTATAATTACAAGTGTAATAACATTGGTAAAAGAATTTCAAAACACAAAGAAATATTGCAAATGGACAATTTTACAATCCTGTAGATACAGCTGAAGAAAACTCCTTAGCGGCAAGGAAATTCTTGACTGTGTGAATATTTATGATTGCATCATGTATAGAGTTCATTTTGTTCTCAGTTTAATGACATATAATGCTAACAGATTCCTCAGATTATATTTGTTTCTTTCAGTTATCTCAGAAATGTAATGATTTTGTTAAAGACAGAAACAAAAAGTAAATGATTTGCCCAAAAGCCCCGGTACTTTATTTATTTTTAAATGACTACACCCATTCCCACAGGCGCCTCCTTTTCTCACAGCAGATCATCAAGTTTCCTAGTATTTTGTCAAATGTGCTGACTATGAAATTCCAGTAACATGCTACTTGCATTTAGTTAAGTGTTCACAAACAATGCAGCCCTTTATTATTCCACCAGCTTATCCTCCTGTTCTGGGGAAGACAAATCTTAGCTTTAGAATGATGGTTAAATCAATGTGAAACGTTTTACAAGATAAAACCAAACTAACAGTAACAGAAGTAGTAATTCTATTTCTAAAATTGTTCAGTGTGCAATAGGTCTCGCCAGCTCAGACAAGTTTTTTATAATAAATTTAGTGCAATTAATTGTCATTGGTCTTGATAAGCACCTTGGGACGTTTTACAACATTAAAGGCGCTATATAAATGTAAGTTGTTGTTGTTGTTGTTGTTGTTGTTGTTGTTTTGCTTTGCAACAAAGAGAAGAGAACAATTACTAAATGAAATCAATGTTGCAGTATAACTATATTTTGCCTTTCAATGTGTGATTGAAATACATTGACACAGTTTTGACAATATTCCATATAAAGTATATTTTGTGCTGTGATGTTTCCCTGGTCTGATGGTATTGATGTTGCATTGTTGAAGTAGCCATAACATTTATTGCCCTCACTGATATACATTTACTCCCGGTCCTCAAATGCCTCAAGTTTAAAATTCTCATCCTTGTGGCCTCACCCCTCCTTATCTGTGTAACCTCCTCCAGCCCCAGTAGCCCCACCACACCACAAACTCTCTGTTCCTCTGAATCTGGCCTCTTATGCATCCCCTCCCTTCCCCTCATCATTGATGACCTTGCCTTCAGCTACCTAAGCCCCAAGCTGTGGAATTCCCTCCCTAAACCATGCCACCTATTCACATTCCTCTCCTTCCTAAAGACCCACCTTAAAACCCACCTCTTTGACTAACCTTTGGTCAACCCCTCCTGATGGCTCCATCTTTGGCTTAGCGTCCTTTCTTTTTCAATTACGTTTCTGTGAAGCGCTTTGGAATTTTTTCTATTTTAAAGGTGCTATAGAACTGCAAGTTGTCATTGATAGCACCTGTGACAACGCACTGGATTGGGTTTAACCCACAACTTTCAAACTCAAAAAGTGTCACTAACTGAGCCGAATTGGCACATAAACCAGATCAATCTCTCCAAAGTGCAGTTTAAGTTTGCATTTCCTGCTTTCTCCTAGTGCATGTCATCAGTGAAAAAAAATCTGTACTTGTTGGTGATTTTGCATAATTTCAAATTGTAGTTGATAGAGCAGATAACCACTGGCAGTGGTAAATACATCAAAAAAGTCAACATAGTCAATCATTTCTTTCCTGTGATGTGGTTGGAGGAGCAATAGATTTGTGTTCCATAGTATTCTAGTAAAATGTACCTGAGGTATCTGATCTTCAGCTTTGCCTTTGGAAATAGAAACCAATATGTGCATCCCTAGTCGTGCCTGATGCAATCTGTTGCATGAGGAGGTATCAATCATATTGACAGGTCACCACTCTCTTTGAAAGTATAGCTTTCAACCAACTGGGGTACTGCACTGAGAACTTATAAACATGCACTGTTCACCAGATTAACACCAATAAAATCATCTGTCACATTGTTCAAAATAAATGGGTTTTTTTCATTTCTGTGCATTCATCATTGAATCCTAGAAATATCTGTGAAGCACAATCACTAACAAACACAGCAGTGTTGCTAGTCTGTACTTTGTGAGTATCATCACTAATAATTCCCTGCAAAAAAAATAAATTGTTATGACAGTAACCTGTTTTTTTTCTACCTTTTTATTTATTCACCTACCTCTTGTTAGGGTGTATCATGCGTCATTCACCTGCTAGGGAAGCACACAGATGATCCCCTAGCAGACTTCCATCAATGTTTTCTTGGCAAATGGAAGTGTGTGAAAGTGCCACCCTTTGATTTTACCATCGCCCACATGAGAAGTATCTCTTTCTCATGGCACGATGAAGACAGACAACTCAGTAGGGCATGGACCATCCTAAAGCTCCATGGCATAGTGCAATAGAACATCGAAGCAGCAGTTCACCCTCCAACTTGTCTGATCTTATTTTCTTGGCTACAGTATCAACTCTTATTGTCAACAAACCTTGTATAACAAATGATCACCTACTTCATTTCTATTATTAAAGAATGCAACTTTAAAACTTTGTGTTTTTTGTATTAATTTAATGAACCACAGCTAAAAGTTCATTTATGTTAGAGGAATAGAGTTGAGTTCAGCTTAAGATCAATCTAAATTAACCCGTTTCACTTCAATTTCATATCAGTTCAAATATTATAACAATTGATTGAAACTGTGAAACATCAGAATGTATTATACGATGCCAACATTGTAATATCTCTACAAAAGCAAAATACTGTGGATGCTGGAACTCTGAAATAAAAACAGGAATTGTTTTCTGTTTTTCTTTGTAACATCTTTAGCCAGTCTTAATCAGAATTCTTTCCAGGTCAATCCAGCCTCAAAATGAATCCAATTCTGCAGGTGATCCTTCTGTAATTTCAGATGTCTTCCATATTTTCTGTATCTAGCTCATTTATATTTAATGTAATTCCCAATCTTGAACCAGAAACCTCTGTGTAAATGTAGACTAAAAATTGCCACGTTGCAACAGACCATGAACTCAACTAACATACCCGCTTGCCCAGTTTTTCATATGGTTTAATTCAGAGATTGCCACACCCCACACCTCAACACTAAATGGGCTCAGCTTTTATTCTTATGCTAAAGTTTAACAGACAAGGATCCAGACAAGGAAAGAGCCAAACCGTCAGGCTGCATGGGCCACTACCCACTGTCTCCAGTGGTGATTATTTTAACTATCATAAAACTGCTATTTGATATTTGCAAAGTCTTGATTAATTACACAATCCATTAAGTCCGTGCTTGGGAATAAAGTTTTGATTGGCGCATGGTTCACCAGGTTTTTTTTGTTTTCTTTTAAAGAAACAGTGAAACACAGCCTTGTTCCATGATTAAATATTGCCATATTCCCAGTCAGTGTCCAAATGATCATCTCTTCAGATCAGACACATTGATGCATGGCTGAACTGCGACTTCTTCAGATACTGGGAAAGACATCTGTTACAAACAGAGCTGTGCAAATGTATCCTTTTGGCTTTGAAATGGTTTCCTTCCAATAACAGCCATCAACATATATTCCATGTTCTAATGGATCCAGATTTGCCAAGTACATTTTTGATGTTAAAAACAAAGAAAGCTTTAGCTCTTTCTTTCAATCTTTTAAAGGCTGATTGCAGTCAATAGTTACACGCATACAAAAATATAAATAATAGGTCAGTTTAAAACAAGGCTAAAGAACAAACCATAAAAGGAATTGAAATGATTTCTTATTGCCTTAGCAAGTGGCAAAAAAATTGTAAACATTTAGAATGGAGCCGAACTTTCAGTGTTGTTTAAATCATTATGTCAGATTTTAATTTAGTCAAATAATATTTTCAGTAGTGAATGACTTAAAGAGCTTTCTATGATGTATACGGAATGATAAGTAATCTTTCTTACCCCGTGCTCGGTGTCCACTGTATCTTTTTCTTCCTTATTGTAAAACGATGAGATATCTTCCTGCACAAGAGAAAGGCATCTGCAATGTGGACCTCAAATAACATTTAAAATGCAATATGCTGTTGTTGCTGTTTTCAAATCCCTCTGTGCTTCCTCCAGAACCTTCTTCAGTCTGATATCACAGCATGCACCCTCCACTCTTATGATTTGGACTATTGTATCTTCCCCTCCCTCTGCTTTACCATTGGTGACAGAGCCTTCAGTTATCATGGCCCTACATGCTAAATCCTTACAAGTTGTTGTATCTTTAAAAGCTTCCTTAACATAGGAACATAGGAACAGGAGTACGTCATTCAGCCTCTCGAGCCTGTTCTGCCATTCAGAGAGATCATGGCTGATCTGTATCCTAATTCCATTTACCCGCTTTGGCTCCATATCCCTTAATACCCTTGGCTAGCAAAAATCTATTGATCTCAGATTGGAAATGATTAATTGAGCTAGCATCTACTGCTTTTTGTGGGAGAGAGTTCCACACTTCTACCACCCTTTGTGTGAAGAAGTGTTTCCATCTTCTCTCCTGAATGGCCGGCTCTGATTTTAAGGTTATGTCCCCTTGTCCTAGATTCCCCCACCAGCAGAAAAAGTTTCTATCTACCCTAATTCCTTTCAAAATCCTAAAAACCTCAATCAAATCACCTCTTAGCCTTCTATATTCCAGGGAAAACAAGCCTAGTTTATGTAATCTCTCCTTTAACCCTTGTAGCCCCGGTAACATTCTGGTGAATCTGCGCTGCACTCCTTCCAAGGCCAATATATCCTTCCTAAGGTGCGGTGCCCAGAACTGTACACGATACTCCAGAGGTGGACTAACCAGGACTTTGATTAGCTGTAGCAAAACTTCCTCCCCTTTATATCTAGCCGTCTAGATATAAAGGCTAACATTCCATTAGCCTTTTTGATTTTTTTTTGTACCTGACCACTGCGTGATTTGTGTATATGGATCCCTAAATCTCTTTGGACCTCCACTGTTTCTAGCTTTTCACCATTTAAAATATACTCGGATCTACCCTTTTTTTGGTCGAAAATGGATGACCTCACCTACGTTGAAATCCATCTGCCACAGTTTTGCTCACTCACTTAATCTATCAATGTCTCTTTGTAATTTTATGCTCCCGCCTACACTACTTATTATGCCACCAATCCTTGTATCATCGGCACAGTTGGATATATGGCTCTCTATTGAGTTATCTAAGTCATTAATAAATATAGTGAATAGTTGAGACCCCAGCACAGATCCTTGTGGGACAGCACTAGACCCTTCCAATTCAAGTACTTACCCATTATCCCTACTCTCTGTCTTCTAATGCCTAATCAATCTCCTAACCAGGTCAATAATTTGCCTTCAATTCCATGAGATTTAATTGTAGCTAACCATCTCTTATGTGGAATCTTATCGAATGCCTTCTGGAAGTCCATGTAAACTACATCCAAAGACATTCCCCTGTGTACTACTTTAGTTACTTCCTCAAAAAATTCAATTAGGTTCGTTAGACATGATCTGCCCTTTACAAATCCATGTTGGCGCTCTCTAATCAGCTCAAATTTTTCTAAGTGCTCCGTCACCCTGTCCTTAATTATTTATTCCAATAACTTCCCCACAACAGACGTTAAACTAACAGGTTTATAATTTTCTGATCTATCTCTCTCAGCTTTCTTAAAACTTCAATTACATCTTTGGGCATCTCCCCCAACTCTTCACTCGACTCCTGCTAAGTGTCTGATTCCACATCCCTTTCTCTTTTTGTGGAGCATCTTGGGATACTTCATTGCATTAAAGAAGCTATATAAGTGGAAGCTGTTAATACAATACAATACCAGTAGCAGGGAAGACCATCAGTTCGCTCAGCTTTAATAAAACACAGCCCTTCTACACACTCCCAGGGAAGATGTCAGGACTAAGCCATTTTGTTTGACCTTTGGATAACTGATGGTTTCTACGCAATAAAAGAATCCCAGACTGCAAGTCATGGTAAAAGTGAATTCATTTTTATTAAATATTGCAGTGGTCATAGTGTGGATTTAATGTTTTTCTTGTTCAATGTGTATGCTAGTGTTCATCCCTTGTGTGTTATGAACATCTTTGTGTTGGTTGTCTATGTGCACTACTATGAGGGAGTAGCAGTGGTGGATAGTGCATTGACTACTAGCTAGCAAGGGTTACAGAATGTAAGTTACTGCATCACTGAGTAACCATGAACGAACTGCTTTGGTGCCATGAATATATTTTGCTGTAGTCACTTTTGAAGGTCAATTTCACTTGTGCAAGGCTCACTTGAAAATGAGCATTCAGGTGCAGCAAGCAGTTAGGAAGGCAAATGGTGTGTTGGCATTCATTGCAAGAGGATTTGAGTACAGGAACAGGGATGTCTTACTGAAGTTGTACAGGGCCTTGGTGAGACCACATCTGGAGTATTGTGTGCAGTGTTGGTCTCCTTATCTGAAGAAGGATGTCCTTGCCATGGAGAGAGTGCAATGAAGGTTTACCAGACTGATTCCTGGGATGGCAGATCTGATGTATGAGGAGAGATTGGGTCGACTAGGCCTATATTCACTTGAGTTCAAAAGAATGAGAGGTGATCTCATCGAAACACATAAAATTCTAACAGGACTAGACAGACTAGATGCAGGGAGGATGTTCACGATGGCTGAGGAGTCCAGAACCAGGGGGCACAATCTCAGGATACGGGATATGCCATTTAGAACCGAGATGAGGAGAAATTTCTTCACTCAAAGGGTGGTGAACCTGTGGAATTCTCTACCACAGAAGGCATTAGATGTATTCAAGAAGGAGATAGATATATTTCTTAATGCTAAAGGGATCAAGGGATATGGGGGGAAAAGGGTACTGAGTTAGACGATCAGCCATGATCATTTTGAATGGCGGAGCAGGCCCGAAGGGCCGAATGGCCTACTCTTGCTCTTATTTTCTATGTTTCTATGTGATAGCACAGAACCGGCACTGAATTGACAAAAACATGGATAAGGCTGAAGCGGAGATGAGCAATGTTGTGGAGGTGGAAGTAAACAGTAGTTTATTAAGACTTGGGGTATCTCATCACTAAAACAAGATTTTCTATGTTTGCGTTGGCCATTTTCAACAACAATCATGTTCTCCACAATTGGATTTTAAAAACTTTTCAGCCTTGATACTGATTCGTTTTCTCATTGCTGCCAGTAAAATTTCATTCTCAGAAATAATACGCAGTTCACCAATGTGAACAAAAAACTGGCATTTTGTTCATTTCCCAAAAAATTGGAGAATTGGCCCTTCAATGATAAATTGAATAATTTTTTTAATGGAAAAGAAAGAATGATATTAAAATAGAAAAGAACAAAAGTTCAAAAAGGGGAAAAATTATTGAAATGCAAATAAAAGAATAGACAAGTAGAAAAACAAATTCTGACAGATTTGGAGCAATCTATGCATGCAGTGCCTACAGTTATCAGGTCAAAGGCAAGTAAATTTCAATAGGAATGTTATAAATTAAATTTTCTACAGTGCTTTCAAGCTCACAGATCATTATTCTAGACCCTGTGTAACGCAGGCACTTACCAGCCCCTTAGTAAGACATTGCACTTGGCAAAATAAATCCAACAACTGCTGCATGTCAGACAGGCCTGCAGCATCAGGAATGGCCTCTGCCTGCAGGATCTTCTGGCTGCTGTCCAAAAGCAGCAGCCAGAAGAATTCTAGCTCTGATTCTTTTCCTCCTACACCTGCTAAAAAATACTTACTTGCTGCTTGGCTTCAACTGGTGACACCCAGGCCGTGCTCAGATCATCTGATCTGAACAGGCTGGGCGCAGAGCCTAAGGCCCATTTCTTTTGGGCATTTCTCCAGATGGGCACCCACCCATTGCTGAGAGAGCAAAAAGAGGCGAGAAGTGCCATCACATCACTCCTGTCTCTTTTCAATGAGATGTGGCCGCCTGCGCCTGATCCACGCACAAGTTCTCTGCCTGTCCCTGACCCAGAAGAAATCCCAGGGCAATGCAAAGGATTCAGAGGACTGGCAATGACAAGTGTCTGCTCCTTTTTCGAGTCCTTTGTATTTCCTTGGCACAAAGCAAAGGAAAATTGGCCTCGTGGATTAGAGCAATAAGATACTTGCACCTTCTTTGGAATGTTTCAGGATGATTTTTTTGTACAACAGAGATGTGAATGTTGATATTGGGTGCCAATACGTAGAGATGGTAATGAAAACACAGGGGATTTCGGGCTATCATGTTCATACAGGGCCAGTGCACAACAGAGAAGACCACAGGACTGTTCATAGAGAGGCTCGTGGGTTGCTTTTAACGGAAAATAGCTGTCAATCAATCCGTCCATTCTGCCTGCTCCCTCAAGTAAGGAACATAGGAACATGTTTTCTTCGTTCATGGGATGTGGGCGTCGCTGACGAGGCCGGCATTTATTGCCCATCCCTAATTGCCCTTGAGAAGGTGGTGGTGAGCCGCCATCTTGAACCGCTGCAGTCCGTGTGGTGACGGTTCTCCCACAGTGCTGTTAGGAAGGGAGTTCCAGGATTTTGACCCAGCGACGATGAAGGAACGGCGATATATTTTCAAATCGGGATGGTGTGTGACTTGGAGGGGAACGTGCAGGTGGTGTTGTTCCCATGTACCTGCTGCTCTTGTCCTTCCAGGTGGTAGAGGTCGTGGGTTTGTGAGGTGCTGTCGAAGAAGCCTTGGCGAGTTGCTGCTGTGCATCCTGTGGATGGTACACACTGCAGCCACTGTGCGCCGATGGTGAAGGGAGTGAATGTTTAGGGTGGTGGATCGGGTGCCAATCAAACGGGCTGCTTTGTCCTGGATGGTGTCGAGCTTCTTGAATGTTGTTGGAGCTGCACTCATCCAGGCAAGTGGAGAGTATTCCATCACACTCCTGACTTGTGCCTTGCAGATGGTGGAAAGGCTTAGGGGAATCAGGAGGTGAGTCACTCGCCGCAGAATACCCAGCGCCTCTGACCTGCTCTTGTAGCCACAGTATTTAAATGGCTGGTCCAGTTAAGTTTCTGGTCAATGATGACCCCCAGGAAGTTGATGGTGGGGGATTCGGCGATGGTAATGCCGTTGAATGTCAAGTGTAGGTGGTTAGACTCTCTCTTATTGGAGATGGTCATTGCCTGGCACTTGTCTGGCACAAATGTTACTTGCCACTTATGAGCCCAAGCCTGGATGTTGTCCAGGTCTTGCTGCATGCGGGCATGGACTGCTTCATTATTTGAGGGGTTGCGAATGAAACTGAAAAATGTGCAATCTTCAGCAAACATCCCCATTTCTGACCTTACGATGGAGGGAAGGACATTGATGAAGCAGCTGAAGATGGTTGGGCCTAGGACACTGCCCTGAGGAACTCCTGCAGCAATGCCCTGGGGCTGAGATGATTGGCCTCCAACAACCATTACCATCTTCCTTTGTGCTAGGTTGACTCCAGCCACTGGAGAGTTTTCCCCCTGATTCCCATTGACTTCAATTTTATTAGGGCCCCTTGGTGCCACACTCAGTCAAATGCTGCCTTGATGTCAAGGGCAGTCACTCTCACCTCACCTCTGGAATTCAGCTCTTTTGTCCATGTTTGGACCAAGGCTGTAATGAGGTCTGGAGCCGAGTGGTCCTGGCGGAACCCAAACTGAGCATCGGTGAGCAGGTAATTGGTGAGTAAGTGCCGCTTGATAGCGCTGTCGACGACAACTTCCATCACTTTGCTGATGATTGAGAGTAGACTGATGGGGCAGTAATTGGCCGGATTGGATTTGTCCTGCTTTTTGTGGACAGGAAATGCCTGGGCAATTTTCCACATTGTCGGGTGGATGCCACTGTTGTAGCTGTACTGGAACAGCTTGGTTAGAGGTGCAGCTAGTTCTGGAGCACAAGTCTTCAGGACTACGGCTGGGATGTTTTCGAGGCCCATAGCCTTTGCTGTATCCAGTGCACTCAGCCGTTTCTTGATATCACATGGAATGAATCGAATTGACTGAAGACTGGCTTCTGTGATGGTGGGGACATCGGGAGGAGGCCGAGATGGATCATCCACTCGGCACTTCAGGCTGAAGATGATTGCAAACGCTTCAGCCTTGTCTTTTGCACTCATGTGCTGGACTCCGCCATCATTGAGAATGGGGATGTTTGCAGAGCCTCCTCCTCCTGTTAGTTGTTTAATTGTCCACCACCATTCATGACTGGATGTGGCAGGACTACAGAGCTTTGATCTGATCAGTTGGTTGTGGAATCGCTTAGCTCTGTCTATAGCATGTTGCTTCTGCTGTTTAGCATGCATGTAGTCCTGAGTTGTAGCTTCACCAGGTTGGCACCTCATTTTTAGGTGCGCCTGGTGCTGCTCCTGGCACACTCTTCTACACTCCTCATTGAACCAGGGTTGATCCCCTGGCTTGTTGGTAATGGTGGAGTGAGGAATATGCCTGGCCATGAGGTTACAGATTGCGGAAGAGAGTTCCAAACTTCTACCACCCTTTGTGTGTACAAATATTTTCTAATCTCACTCCTGAAAGGTCTGGCTCTAATTTTTAGACTGTGCCCCCTACTCCTAGAATCCCCAACCAGCGGAAATAGTTTCTCTCCATCCACACTATCCATTCCCCTTAATATCTTATAAACTTCGATCAGATCACCCCTTAACCTTCGAAACTCCAGAGAATACAACCCCAATTTGTGTAATCTCTCCTCGTAACTTAACCCTTGAAGTCCGGCTATCATTCTAGTAAACCTACACTGCACTCCCTCCAAGGCCAATATGTCCTTCCGAAGGTGCGGTGCCCAGAACTGCTCACAGTACTCCAGGTGCGATCTAACCTGGGTTTTTTATAGCTGCAGCATAACTTCTGCCCCCTTGTACTCTAGTCCTCTTGATATAAAGGCCAGCATTCCATTAGCCTTATTGATTATTTTCTGCACCTGTTCTTGACACTTCAATGATCTATGTACCTGAACCCCTAGGTCCCTTTGGACATCCACTGTTTTTAACTTTTTACCATTTAGAAAGTACACTGTTCTATCCTTTTTTAATCCAAAGTGGATGACCTCACATTTGTCTACATTGAATTCCATTTGCCACAGTTTTGCCCATTCACCTAATCTATCAATATCGCTTTGTAATTTTATGTTTTCATCTACACTGCTTACAATACCACCAATCTTTGTGTCATCGGCAAACTTAGATATGAGACTTTCTATGCCTTCATCTAAGTCGTTAATAAATATTGTGAATAATTGAGGCCCCTGCGGGACTCCACTAGTCACATCCTGCCAATGTGAGTACCTACCCATTATCCCTACTCTCTGTCGCCTTACGCTCAGCCACCTTCCTAACCAAGTCCGTACTTTTCCCTCGATTCCATGGGCTTCTATCTTAGCTAACAGTCTCTTATGTGGGACCTTATCAAATGCCTTCTGGAAGTCCATATAAATAACATCCATTGACATTCCCCTGACCACTACTTTAGTCACCTCTTCAAAAAGTTCAATCAGGTTTGTCAGGCACAACCTACCTTTCACAAATCCATGTTGGCTCTCTCTGATTAACTGAAAATTCTCGAGGTGTTCGGTCACCCTATCCTTAATTATCGATTCCAGCATTTTCCCCACAACAGATGTTAGGCTAACTGGTCTATAATTCCCCAGTTTCCCTCTCTCTCCTTTCTTAAAAAGTGGGGTGACATGCAATTTTCCAATCCAGAGGGACAGTTCCTGAATCTAGAGAACTTTGAAAGATTATAGTTAGGGCATCTGCAATGTGCTCACCTACTTCCTTTAAAACCCTGGGATGGAAACCATCTGGTTCTGAGGATTTGTCACTCTTTCGTGCTATTATTTTCTTCATTACTGTTGCTTTACTTATATTAATTTTATCGAGTCCCTGTCCCCAATTCAATATTAGTTTTCTTAATTGTGGCATTTGCACTATTGTAAATGAAAGCAATGTGGCTGCTGTTGGGTCTCTTGCAGCCACCTGCATTATACTGTGGTAGTGATCCAAAACCACCTGGACTTGACTGAACAAAATCTTTTGCAATTTATATATCCTATCATAATATTATCGTAGGTACAGAACAGGAGGTGGCCATTCAGCCCATCATACTTGTGCTTGAAAGAGCTATCCAATTAGTCCCAATCCCCTGCTCTGTGCTCATATCCCTGTAATTTATTTTCGCTTCAAGTATTTATCCAATTCCCTTTTGAAAGTTACTATTGAATCTGCTTCCACCACCCTATCAGGCAGTGCATTCCAGATCATAACAACTCGCTGCATAAAAAAATGTTTCCTCATATCATCTCTGTGTCTTTTGCTGATCAACTTAAATCCGTATCCTCTGGTTACCAACCCTTCTGCCACTGGAAACAGTTTCTCCTTATTTACTCTATCAAAACTGTTCATGGTCTTGAACACCTCTATCAAATCTCCCCTTAACCTTCTCGAGGGGCCATATGGCCTACTCCTGCTCCTATTTCTTATATTCTTATGAGAACAACTCCAGTTTGTCCAGTCTCTCCACATAACTGAAGTCCCTCATCCCTGGTACTATTCTAGAAAATCTCTTCTGCGCCCTCTCTTGTTATATATGCCATATAGTTATTGTTTGGTGCTCTATGCCTACATTGTTGCTTCAGTGAGGCCCTGCACTTTTGGTACCCAGCCATTTGGTAAAAATGCTGGGCCTTCTCCAGTTTTTCCCTCCTTTCTATGTGTTGCCCCGGGCAAATAAGGCTTCAATGGTCTGCTTGTTGCAGCAGTGTACGGATGACTGACTGACCGGCAAATGTCACCAATGGTGGTTTGAAAAGAAACAATGGTAGAAAAGTTCAAGATGTGGAGATGCCGGTGATGGACTGGGGTTGACAATTGTAAACAATTTTACGACACCAAGTTATAGTCCAGCAATTTTATTTTAAATTCACTTTATGATAGTGAATTTAAAATAAAATTGCTGGACTATAACTTGGTGTCGTAAAATTGTTTAGAAAAGTTCAAGGCAGTGGTGACCTTGACTCCAACGGGTATGGCCATTTCTGTGCTAGGTGCAGTCACACATAGCCTTCCATTCGTCACCTCCCCATCCACATTCCATCTTGCTTCTTCTCCAGCTTTCATCACGTGCTATATGCACAAGTCCTACAAATCTCCATTCACCTTTTCAACAGCCACTCACTCTCACCTTCTCTTTCTGCAGACCAAGACAGTGCATAATGCTAGGGAGAGGACCACGATGGGGGGAGGAGTACCAATCATTATAGGCCTCACGCAAGCAAAGCAAGAACCCCTGGAGATCAGTGGCTCAGGCAGAGCCATGAGCATCAAGGAAGTTGCAGCCGGTGCTTTATCTGTGCAGGGCCGTTACGTATTACAGTAACCGTTCATTCACCTCAGCAAATATGCAGCAAGCTTCACAACTTCAAGAAGTACTCTCAAGACTGTCACCTGCTAACGTCTAGATTCTATGTGCCATCATAACTCTTGTTCCTTTTCTCTTTCCTCTTGGTCCTTCTAGGCAGCAAGAGGCTCCTGCAGCAGACACCCCACGGAAACAGATAATTCTCCTGAGGATGCGTCACATGGTCCATCCCTCCCTGGCACCAGCTCAGACACTGACACTTCACGGGGGTTATATGGTGAGGCACCCAGCGGGTACTGGTGGCAGGGACAGCCCAGGAGAGAGTTTACCATAGGGCTCGGTCTTCTTTCCAGCTCTGCTAAGCAGGACAGAGATGAGGATGTCAGTGGCCCAGCCATGAAAAGAAAACTGCTGGCCTCAAACAACAGTTGCACAAGGTATTGGAAGCATTACAAGGAGTTTCATGGCTGAAAATGTGAAAGAGTCCACTTCCAGCCTGTGTGGTGTGATCTTGGATGGCATTAGCACTCTGCAGTCCACCCTGGACGGTGTGACCTCCCTGAGGGATGATGCAACTGGGCTACAGTGTCACCAACCTTTGCAGCTTTGGTGGAAGCTCAAACATGCTTCCATGTAGGATCTGAGCACCACATCAGAGCGATAAATGTCCACCTTGGACTGATGGATGGACCGAATAGATAGAGGCTTTCAAGGAGTCATTCATCTTCTGCAGTCTCCTGTCCCGCAGATCAGTGGAAGCGATGAGCCCCAGCCCCACAGGAGTGGTAGTGATGCGATGAGTATGGTATATATTGCCCTCTCTCGGGAGGTCAGCAAGTCTACTCCTTTGCAACCCCCTCAACCAATACCTACCATGTTGTCAGGAAGTCAGCTGGTCCAGACTGGCCTGGCAGCTGTCACGATGCAGCAGTCTGCAGCCGGACCCTCACAGGCACGAGCACCCAGAAATCGCCAACCACAAGCAGCTCAAGAGTCCCAACACAAGGATCAGCGCACTTCCTCTAGCTTTGCTGAGGCCACAAGAGAGCACCTTGTAGAAGTAGCACAGTTAGCAACCCTTTTAACAAAAGCACTATGGGTTGATCACTTGAGTGAGAAATTAATTGAAGGCAATTATTATGTTTGCCATTAAATTCATCACCTTTATCACATTTGGCACTTTGGTGAACCTGCTGTGTGCTGCAGACTGGATGATGCAGCTGATGTTCACTGTAGCAGGCTGGAAGGAGCCAGTGGCAAAGATTTAAGGGCTGTGGTGATTTTGAGAACCGCTGGCAAAACATGGACCCCTGGTCCAGCAGGCAGCAGGTCCTGACGCTAGAGGACTGCCACAGCCTGCCTGGAAAAACGTAGCCTCCTGATGCACTGCTCCTTGGAAGGTCCAAGAAAGTGACTTTGTGCCTGTACACCCTGTGTACGGCCTCCTACAACCAGCCCCCCTCACCTGCTGCCTTCTCTCAGGCCGAGTTGCTGCTACTGCTGCTCCTCTTCCTCTAGGTGTTCCTCCATCTAAATAAAACTAGCAATAATAGCACCCATTATAAGCAGATAAAATTTACTAAGGGTGATAAGGCAAAAAAAAGAGAGTGAAACAATTTGAAAGCTGGAAACTTTCCTGGCAATCCAAATAGCACAAAGGTATCAAGAAACGGCTGAGTGCACTGGATACAGCAAAGGCTATGGGCCCCGACAACATCCCAGCTGTAGTGCTGAAGACTTGTGCTCCAGAACTAGCTGCGCCTCTAGCCAAGCTGTTCCAGTACAGCTACAACACTGGCATCTACCCGACAATGTGGAAAATTGCCCAGGTATGTCCTGTCCACAAAAAATAGGAAAAATCCAATCCGGCCAATTACCGCCCCATCAGTCCACTCTCAATCATCAGCAAAGTGATGGAAGGTGTCGTTGACAGTGCTATCAAGCGGCACTTACTCACCAATAACCTGCTCACCGATGCTCAGTTTGGGTTCCGCCAGGACCACTCGGCTCCGGACCTCATTACAGCCTTGGTCCAAATATGAACAAAAGAGCTGAATTCCAGAGGTGAGGTGAGAGTGACTGCCCTTGACATCAAGGCAGCATTTGACCGAGTGTGGCACCAAGGAGCCCTAGTAAAATTGAAGTCAATGGGAATCAGGGGGAAAACTCTCCAGTGGCTGGAGTCATACCTAGCACAAAGGAAGATGGTAGTGGTTGTTGGAGGTCAATCATCTCAGCCCCAGGGCATTGCTGCAGGAGTTCCTCAGGGCAGTGTCCTAGGCCCAACCATCTTCAGCTGCTTCATCAATGACCTTCCCTCCATTATAAGGTCAGAAATGGGGATGTTTGCTGATGATTGCACAATGTTCAGTTCCATTCGCAACCCCTCAGATAATGAAGCAGTCCGTGTCCGCATGCAGCAAGACCTGGACAACATCCAGGCTTGGGCTCATAAGTGGCAAGTTACATTCGCACCAGACAAGTGCCAGAAAAATGACCATCTCCAACAAGAGAGAGTCTAACCACCTCCCTTGACATTCAACGGCCTTACCATCGCCGAATCCCCCACCATCAACATCCTGGGGGTCACCATTGACCAGAAACTTAACTGGACCAGCCATAAAAATACTGTGGCTACAAGAGCGGGTCAGAAGCTGGGTATTCTGCGGCGAGTGACTCACCTCCTGACTCCCCAAAGCCTTTCCACCATCTGCAAGGCACAAGTCAGGAGTGTGATGGAATACTCTCCGCTTGCCTGGATGAGTGCAGCTCCAACAACACTCAAGAAGCTCGACATCATCCAGGACAAAGCAGCCCGCTTGATTGGCGCCCCATCCACCACCCTAAACATTAACTCACTTGACCTCCGGCGCACTGTGAAGGACAAGAGCAGCAGGTACATGGGAACAACACAATCTGCACGTTCCCCTCCAAGTCACACACCATCCCAACTTGGAAATATATCGCCGTTCCTTCATCGTCGCTGGGTCAAAATCCTGGAACTCCCTTCCTAACAGCACTGTGGGAGAACCTTCACCACACGGACTGCAGCGGTTCAAGAAGGCGGCTCACCACCACCTTCTCGAGGGCAATTAGGGATGGGCAATAAATTCCGGCCTCGCCAGCGACGCCCAAATCCCATGAACAAATTTTTTAAAAATCCTGTCATCCAATTTGCTGCAGGTGAGTGCCCCTTTAAATACTGCTTCAGTGGCTGTCAGAGATCAATCCCGCCAAGTTTAACTGGTAGGTTCGGCATTGAAAATGCCCTGGTTTTCAGTTAAAATGGCATTGGGGTCCCAATTGCACTAAGACCCCAATTTTAATATAATCATGAGGCCTCCACTTGCCTGTGGGGGAAGCTTCAACCGCCTTCGAAAAACGTGCAGTGAAAATGGCGCCGAGCGCGACGCATTGAAAACGTAGTGATAAGTTCTCTACTGCTATTTTAACCACCCGCCCATTGGGTGGAAAGGGTTAAAATTGGGGCTTGAAGTATTCACAGAAGGAAAAAAACGGAGTCACTAAAAGCAGCAGGCTGTTTGGAAAACACCCATGGTGCTATGCCTTACCCATGCTAAGCTGAGGAGATTACCCACGTGTTGTACATATCCTTCAGACAAGCATGCATCTGTATGTTATTAGCACAGGTTTCAACACAAGTTATTCTAGGTGAAGAATGTTTATTTTGTAATTTCAGAAACATAGCCTTTCATTTTTGTGTGTTTGCCAAAACCGAAAACTTAAGAGCTCAATGGTTAACTCTAATTTGCAAGGTATCAAGTTGTTTGGCATTTTATAGCTGGAAATACTTAGTAGCTTGTCAAACATGCATTTTGAGAAAAACAGACCCAGCTGGCAGAAATGATGGCAAATAATTTTACTGCTGCTGTGACACTGGCAGAAGAATTATTCTTCAAAATTGGTCATTTTGAGAACTGGTCCTCTCCTGAAACCTGGTATAATTTGTAAGGAGCTTTATAATTTTACAATAATATAATCCTCATCTATTACATGCAGTTAAAGAATGAATACGGCACATCAATATCTCTTTTTCTGTCAAATTAGCAGTTAGCTTTAAAATAATCTGTTTAACTGTGGCAGTTAAAGCATTGTAAAACTGTGTTATGGGCACAGATCTTCTATCCACCATCATTATGTAGTTAACTCTATGTGAATGATTGCATAATAAAATTTATTATTTAAATTTCTCTTCAGTAATTAAAAATTACAAGTCATTTTCCGTTTACAATCTTTGTATTGACTTCTTTATATGTGAATAATTTTGGCTTTATTTTCCTGTTAAGTGAATACGCTTCACGATCTTTGCAGTCCACATGCAGCTGTGTAGTTGCCTTCTGTATAACACGATGTAAGAATTGTTTTATTTCAGTAATTGGTCAAATTATAGCAATTTACACACAACATTTATATGTTCAAAGGCTTCCATTACAATTAAAAGTAGCCATGATGTGGAGATGCTGGTGATGGACTGGGGTTGACAATTGTAAACAATTTTACAACACCAAGTTATAGTCCAACAAATTTATTTTAAATTCCACAAGCTTTCGGAGGCTTCCTCCTTCCACACCGCTCACCTGAGGAAGAAGGAAGCCTCCGAAAGCTTGTGGAATTTAAAATAAATTTGTTGGACTATAACTTGGTGTTGTCAAATTGTTTACAATTAAAAGTAGGTAAGACCACCAAGTGCACAGTGACGAGTGGATATACATTTAGTATAGAAGGAAGCAGTACAAACAAGGAAGATCATAACCTTAGCCATCTTCGTCCCACTCTCTGGAAATTCCTGCTTAAATCCCTTCACCTCTCTCTATCCCTCTCTGCCTTTAAAAGCCTTCTCAAAACCCATCTCTTTGACTAAGCTTTTAGTCGCTTCTCCTAACTCTCCCACAAAGGCTCAGTGTCCACTCCTTTTCTTCTCTGTTAAACCCTTTGGGATTTTTTTAATGTTAAATAAATGCAAGTTGTTGTGGTTGTGCTGAGATGGCTAATCTCAACTGAAGAACCAACTGGGATGATAGAATTGGCCTCGACAGCCCTAGTATGTCAGCTTGGCCCAGTAGCACCACGCTCACCTGAATCTGAAGATCACGGGTTCAAGCCTTACTCCAGGGACTAGAGCGTGTAATCTGGCCTGTTATTTTAGTGCAGTACTGAGGAAATGCTGCATTGTTGGAGGTGCCATCTTTCAGATAAGATTTTATCTTATCAGGTAAATGTAAAAGATCCTGTGGCACTATTCAAAGAGCAGAGGAGTTGTCCTGGTCAATATTTGTTCCTCATTCAACACGACTAAATACAGATTAACTGGTCATTTATCTCATTGCTGTTTGTGGGATCTTGTTGTGGGCACATTGGCTGCCATGTTTGACTACACTTCAAAAGTAATTCATTGGTTGCAGGCACTTTGGGATGATCAGAGGACATGAAAGGCACTATAAAAATACAAGTTCTTTCTTTCTTTCTACATTGAAGATTCAACCTGGATCTCTGCTGCTGGAAAATGCTCTGTGTGAACATAAGGACAGGTTTGGGTGTAGATTTGATACCCTCTACGGTGAATAGCTACCCAACACTTACTTACATGTTCACACTTGTAGAATGGCCACTTGAGTGAGGTACCAGACAGTAGCAGAGTTAGGTTTGGCTGACTGGGGAAGGCCCAACTCAAGATTTTGGTCGACTCGACAGGAAGAGGACCGAGCTGGGAATTGGGGAATGCCGACTTACCTAGTCCGAAGGCCGAACCTGGAGGCCGAAGATAGGTGACAGAGGTTCCTGTGAACAAAATAGAGGTGGTCCTCTAAAGCTGCGTTCGCTGACCTCAAAATAATTGGACATCGTGACCCCCCACCCAGCCAGCTCCAGCTCCTTAGCAGACTGCTGGTACCGGGAGAACTGTATGAGAGCAGAGTCAGCACCATCAAGACAGAGAAGTAGAAACACTTGTTTTTAAACACAATTTTAATTTATATTTTTCCTTTGTTTTAGGACTCCGTGCACTGCATAATATTCCATCCAAGAGAGAAGGCGGGAAACCATTGCTAGTGAAACTGGAAAGACCAACAGAGGTGATGTGAACACTTATTTATCTTCCTTATCTGTGGAGGAATCTCTTGCCTTTATTTGGCACTTTGTCTAATAACCCACTAGTCAACCCACCAATTGGGTAATTGAAGGTGACAGCCCACACCCCACCACATTAGTACATTGATCCATGACACCATTAGACTGCACTGTGAAATACAAAATCCATACAAATATATCATAATGAATTGTCAAATAATAAATACACATGATAAATTAACATATGACAATCCTTTTTCTCTTTCAACATTTTAGTTAATGAAATAATATTTTATTTATAAATTGTCATGGTATACCTGACTAATCAGTGGATTTTTCTAAGCTTAGGCACCTCAATGAGTGCAGAATGACTGCTCTCTAATCCTAACCCTAACACAGTTTCCATGTCAATTCTCAGTAATGTTTTCTGATGGCATTCAGAGGAATTCAATGGGCTCAATTTTCAAATGGGTCGGGGGGATCAATTTGAGGTCGGGAAACCCATTAGTACGGGTTTCCCGGACGTCCTTACGATTTTGACGTAAAGACCTCTTTTATATTTATTTTGTCAGTTTCCCGTCCGACTGACCGGCTGATTGACAGGCTGGTCTCAGTCGGACGAGAGAGCAGCCAGAGAGAGGAAGTCTGCAGGTAAGTCTTTGTTTGCATGGAGGGGGAGGGTGGGCAAGGGGCATAGGTGGGCAAGGAGCATAGATGGGCAAAGGGCATGGGTAGGCAAGGGGCACGGGTGGACAAGGGGCATGGGTGGGCAAGGGGCATGGGTGGGCAAGGGGCAAAGTGCATGGGGGGATAAGGGGCACGGGTGGGCAAGGGGCATGGGTGGGCAAGGGGCACGGGTGGGCAAGGGGCATGGGTGGGCAAGGGGCACGGGTGGGCAAGGGGCAAAGTGCATGGGGGGGATAAGGGGCATGGTAGGCATAGGTGGGCACGGGGTCACGAGTCATGGGGGATAGGATCGGGGGTCAGTCACAGGGGGCAGGATCGGGGGTCATTGCGGGGCCCTGCGATCATTGAGGGGGAGGGTCGGAGATTGGGGTTGGGGGGAGGGGAGTTGGGGTCGGAGGATCGGGATCGGATGATCGGGGACGGAATCGGAGGATCGGGGTTGGGTTGGAGGGGGAGGATCAGGGTGGGAGGGTCGAGGTCGGGGGTCCTCGATCAGAGGAGGGGTCCGCAATCAAGGGGGGGGTCCATGATCCGAGGGGGGAGGGCAGTGCAGGTAGGCTCGCTGGGCCTGGGGGAAGCAAGCCTGCTCCTCCGGGCCCACAAGCTGTGCCTTTCTAGGCACTTACCTACAGTCTCGGGCCTTCTCGTCTCCTTTCACGAGGCGTAAAACCGAAGGCCCGGGTATCCTGGCCCCCTGGGGTTGAAATGGGGAATTAGTTAAAAATGGAGGCCTGAAGCCTCCTTGAAAGTTTTTAAGGCCCTACCAGCCTCCTGGAAGCGGGTTGGCCAACCGCCCCTCGTCCCACCCCAGTGAAAACTGGAAATGGGCGGGTTGGAGGCAGGTTGGGGGCGAGTCTGAAATGGTGCCAATTTTCAATTCGAGCCCAATGACTCAAAAGTGTCTTATAAAGTTCTAAAAACATTGGAATGAGTTTCACAGGCAATTCAAATTTTTAAAAAGGGAAAAACCATTCAGCCCATCAAGCCCATTCCCTCCATAGACCATGTCCAACTTGGCTTGTCATAGTCTGTACCCAATCCACTCAATCTCCTGAGGGAGGCAACTAACCACCACAGGAATAACCTCCAAGTGATAAAGTGCAATGATTTTTTTCCCCCCTTATCCCTGAAGTGAAACTGAATGATATTAGTTCAATCCCACATTTAACTCTGTTTAAGGAAATCCAGTTATGTCCTGGGGGAAAGGGAGAAATTCGGGGATGCAAGCCCCAGATCATTACACATGCAACAAAAATAATATTTTATTGCAAGCTTTTCCAGAGTGCAGAGTATAAGAGTCTGGACCACAGGAAGAAAAATTATCAGCCAAGCTGATGACATAAACTCTATAAAGCTAACAGTTGTAATAGTAATACATGTATCTCTTTAATATGGACAAGTGTTAAGTACTACATATAGGAAAAATAACATGGCCAACATAAGTACTCATGAATGGTGTTGAAATAACTAAAGATTCAGTCAAAAGAGATCTGGGGTTTCATGTAGATTATACGCTCAACATGTCCAATCATTGCAGAGTAACAACCACAAAGCCAGTAGAATGCTGGGCTGCGTGGCCAAATTAGTAAGAGTACGAGTTGGAGGAGGTCACTTTCAAAACGTATAATGCTTTGGTCAGACCACACCTTGTATCTTGGTCTTCAAGTAACAGGGGGTCATTCAAGCCCTGGAGTCAGTTCAGAGACAAGCCACAAACTTGATCCTCAGCAGCAGAGGTCCAAATTATGAGGAAAGCCTAAGGAGATTTTCAACCTTGAAAGGAGGCAACTAAGGGAGGATCTGATAGAGGTATTTAAGATAGTAAACAGTGTAAAGAAGGTAACTCTGAAACACTACTTCAAACTAAACCATGATAGTAGGACAGAGGGAAACAAGTTTAAACCAATAAAAGACACATTTAGAACAGATTTTAGGAAGCCCTTACTCACACAAACAGTGATCAACCCATAGAAAGAATTTCTGGGTAGGGTAATAGGGCTGAAAACCCTGGAATCATTTAAGAAACTGTTTGATGCTGTTAATGGGAGAAGTGTATGGTCTTTCTGGATGGATGAGCTAAGTTGGATCAATGGCTTTCCTCATCGGTACCTATCTTGTGATCTTCTTTGTTGTTGTTGTATTTTGGAGCTGCTGCTAGTGGCTAAGAAAGACAAAAATGTCTATTTACTGAAGTTGGGTATTTCTTCAGATTACCTGACAAAATGGGCTGAATCGTTTGCAGTAAGACAAACCAATTAACCAACTATTGCTAAACTTTTGGTAAAAGACACAAATGAAGATAACGGCACCATGAACATCACTGTTTGACCAAGGATGTATCTTTTTGTCAGCACTGGGGGCGGGGGGGGAGATCAAATAACAGAAATTAAAACAGTACACTTGTAACATTCTCAAACAGATGGCTCAGTGGAAGGATTTAACCAAATATTTGAAAGCATTCTTCAAAAACTCTATACATCAGTAACACCATATGGTTTGGAATACTTTTGGCATAAGTTTATGGAACTGCAGTTCACAAGTCCACATAAGTTTTGTTTGCGTGATGTACAGGCACAGGGTGACTTTACATATTGATGTATACTCCTAAAGAAGTTTATGCTGACAAAGGCAACTATTCACAAAAAATACTGATGTCGTTGGAGAAAGTCCGAACAGATGTTAACCAACAGCTTCCAAGGTACAAACTAAGTGTGAAGAATGTTATGATAGGAATGCTTTTCTAGTGAAATATAGAAATGGAGACTATGCTTGGCTGTACATTCTGATTGTTAAGCCAAAAAGAACCAAAGAGTGAAAAAGAGAGTTCCGAGATACTAAGCACGTATCAGCCCTAGTAGGAAATAGAGTCCATGCAAACAGGCTTATATTTTCACTTTGTAGACTAATGATGATGGTGATAGAAATGATAAATGATCAATCCTGATTTCATTCTGTGCTAAGTTAGCTGATCTCAGCCGGGGTAACATTTGGGAGCACTATAATTGTCCTCTATGCTCTTATTCTAAAGAAGGGAAAAAAATCAACCAGGGTTCCCACTCCCAATTGCCGTCCAGTGATACTTGCTGGAAAGTGGATGAGTGAATGTCAGAATAGTACAGGACCAAGTTGGACTGTGATGCCTACATTAATGAATAACCTATTGACACTTGCTGTCTAGGCTCAAACATAAGGAATGTCACTTGTGTGAGGTGCCAGAGGGCTGCTGAACCCCATGGAACAGTACCTCAGCAAAAGGCAGAGCAGGAGAGAAGGGAAGAAAATGGGAGAAAATTGAGTATGGAGCCTGAAACTTACAGCGACTAAGATCTCACAAAAGAATGAAGCCAGAGTATATGAGCTCCAAAAATACATGTGCAATTAAACCTAAACAAGGACCATTGCTTTATGGCAGAGGTGAAGGATTTAAATCAAGAAACAAAAAGGTAGGACATCAATAAAAAAAACAGAACATGCTATGATACTATAAAAGAGGATTATGGCACATTCCACCAAAGGGTCTTCATAACCCCAAAGGTATCATCCAGGAAAAATGGAATGTTCAAATAGAGAAGAACTGTTGCCTAGATTTTAACTTAATTTGCTTTTACACCAAAAATATAAGAAGGCACTTTAAATGATCCTTCTTTAGATTACAATTTATTGGGACTGTAAATCTACCAATAAATTTTAGTGGGTGGCAAATCAAATTGCAGAAGTTTTAAGAGTACTCCTGGCTCCATCAATTTGGCATAGGACAACTACTGTAGATAATCGGAAAGAACCATAAGCAAAGTATATCATTTCTACAGTTAATTTTAATTAGACAATGTATATTTTTGGGACAGTCCTGAAAATTCAGAGCAGGTGGAAATACACTGGGCACAATTTTAATATGCCGGCAGGAAGAGTGCGGGGGGGGGGTGATTTGCGGGCGCCAATCCCGGAATGGAAGCAGGCGGGTTGCGCGATCATAACCCTAATGAGGCCAATCAAAGCCTCTTCCGGGTTTCGCGCCCGGAAGCCAACCTGATTGACAGGCTGGCTGCTGCCAGGAAGTGCACATCCGAGGAGTGGGGGGGAAGAGAAAGAGAAAGAGGGAGAGAGACCTCATCAGCAGTTAGGATAGAGATGGGGGTGGGGGGAACAAAGATTAGAGTGGAGACATCAGATATCAGGATCAGAGGACGGACATCGGGATCAGAGTGGGGGAGGAGTCCAGGCAACATTGTTTTTTAAGGTATGTTTATTTAATTTGTTTGCAATGGGAAATTTAATTTTATTTAATTTAGTTTATTTTTCACTGATCCGGCCCTACCCACCCTTTTTCACCAGGCGTGAATGGGAAGCCGTGGGAAAGCCGCTCAGGTAACGTTAAAATCTTTTGAACTATCCAATACACAAAAATACCTTAAGTACCTCAATGAGGTACATTTGCTCCTTTGATTATCAACCTGCCAGATTTAAGTGGGGGCGGGACTTCCTGGTGACTGCTGCACGCACGCGCACAGATTTGCCTGAGTCTCATTCAAAAACGTGTGGGTTCCAGTCGGGATGTCTACCTGCTCCTAAAAACAGCCATTTTGATTGCCCCCCCTCCCCCCCAACCCACCTGTTTTTCCCTTTTAAAATCATGCCCATTGTTTCAACAGTGATGAATTAGAGCAAAGAGCAATGTTAAAGTCAGTGCTCAGAAAATCTGGTTGTTACACCATGTTTTTGGAATTCTAGTAAAGCTTTTGAAGTAATTTGCCAGTGTACCAATCTGTTTCCCTACATAACAGAACATTCTATGAATAGAATACTAGGAAAATATTCTGTTCTATAGTAATTGTATTTCACAATACTGCTACTATATCATTAACTAATTGAACCTGTTCCAGTTTCTGAACAGGTCTATGCTATCAAGCATTTACACTGCTACTCATTAGGGGAGATATTCACCCTATCTGCCCGGTAAAAACTAGGCGGGTGGGCAGTTAAAATTGCCCAGGTTACTTACTCGCTGGAAAAATGCCAGGATACCACTGTTCTGAATTTTAACCTGCCCCACTGAGGACACTCTCACAAAGCTGGCAGGGTCCTTCTTTGCACTTGTAGGTCAGATCCCGATGATGTCATCGAGACCTGACTGTGATTTTAACTGGTGGCCTGAGCTGGGAAGATACTGTGGCTTTCCCACCAAGTGAAGACAGCAGGTAGAGGAGCCAGGGCCAGAAGAGCTGGCCTGCCACAGACTCCCCTCACACCACCCCGCAACCACCCCCCCTGCCCACGCCCTCCCGCCTCCCGAACACGAGACTCCCGTGAGACAGCCCCAGAAGCCGATCCTGTCACCTACCCTATGTCGGTGGGTGGTCTCCGGGCCATTCAATTTTCCATAGATTTCCTCGCTACCTACCTGCCCAAAACCTGCTAAAATCAGAGCCATTGTGTTAATTGTGCCAACTGTATGGGTTCCTTCTTCTTGCTGTTTCTCCTGTTCCTCCACCATCCAAGTAAGAATGCATACATTTCACCACAATGACCTCTCCTCCATCTGTGCCTGAATGTATAAAAAGTCCTGCTGTTGTCTCTCATCTGCAATGCCTAGATTCTTAAAGGCCCCCCACTACTGCCTGGTTCTTGAAATAATCATTTTTCCTTTCTTACAATATCATATAACCACAACATCTGTGAATCAATATTTATTAAGGTCAGCGTGACTTTTTTAAAGCTATTTTAGAGGTGAAACAGGACATTTGATATAATAAAAACCATGAATGCTGGAAATCTGAAATCATAACAAAAAGTGCTAGAAATGCAGAGCAAGTCCGCCAGCATCTATGAGAGAAAGATGAAGGGTCCCACCCAAAACACTCTCAATGATTTTTCTCTCTGATGGTTATTAAACTGCTGTGCATTCCCAGTATTTTTGTTTATGTTTCATATTTTATGTCACAGTGAATTAGCAGACCTAACGCATCAAACATGAACTTTCACGAAAACAAATGAACGCTAATCTAATGAAAATGGAAATATTTTAATTCCAAGAATGTGTTGCTATGGTAAAGGTTACACTGTTTATCAAATTAAAGCTCTCTGGAGCATTGCAATAAAAATGAACCTGCGTTCCAACATATAACACTTTTTCACACTACCATCTCATGCAACTCTCGTTTATTCAATTCAATTTTATTATGGGATGCAAGATTACATAAAAAAAAGCAGCTTGAATTTATTTGTACTGAAATTTCATGCTGTTCTATCCAATATTAATGAGGGACTGCAGATACGGAGACTACAGTGTGTTTCAATTCGGGTCAGCTGCTCTTATTGTAGAATGTAAAATCGCATTTTTATCCAGAAAATTTGTATTACAATATATCTCGTAATAGATGTTTATTTGTGGTGTCCGTGGGTGGAGCGTTCGGGACGCCTGACTAATGGCACCAATGAGAGGCCTCAACCTTTTTCATGGTGGGACTTCATTTTAATATTCATGATGAGCTTCCCGTGATTTTGGGGCGCTGACAGGCAACTCGCCGATCGTGAGGGAGGGAAATCCAGCGGCTCCTCCACGAAGTCGAGCGGGCAGTTTCTGATTCGAGGGGGAGGTGATCCAGGGAGGGGGGCACAGAGGGTCCAGCAGTGACCAGGACGAGCATTAATGTTCCTCCTGGCCCCACAAAAATCATTAAGCAAACTTACCTTTAATGTTTTTGGAGCGGCCTCCAGAGAGGTCCTCCCTTTAAAGACCGCTGGTTAGGTTGCTCTACATAGAGTTCCACTGGGAGCCTGACAATTTCCGGCGGAAGCCCTGGTCACTTAGGTCAAGGCTCCACCTGGTGGCAACCTGAAAGTCGGTGAGAACATGGTGGAAAGTTTACTATTGTGATTTTGATCTCGCTACCACCCTGTACATGCTGAAAAATGTGGGAAATGAGTTCTACACTTACAACAAGTGTGCTTATTCACTCTCATGTTTAAATGTTAACTTTTTGCCAAATGAATATCATTTCCACCAATGAATATTATTTTCATGGAACTTCCCCAATGACTTAGTGGGTGAATGCAGCACCTCAGTATGATACTGAGTAATACAGACTAGCAAAGTTAGAGATTCGAGTCCTGGTCCATGCTGATTTACTCTGAACTCAGCCAAGGCACCAATAGGTGAATTACAATTGGCCTCAGTGCTCATGGACTAGGCACAGGAAAAAACATCAGGTACAGTTGCTGCTCCTTATTGCTATCTAGTGCCCCCTGCTGGAAAGTGTGCAAGTGTGAACGTCAGATGAAGACATAATTGAGCTTAGCTTTGATGCTTCCCTCAATCAAATAGTTAGCCAACACTTGTTGTCGAAGCTCACACATAAGAAATAATGGGGGTGAATTTCCACAGGCGTTCTCCCACTCATCTGCAATAACTTTGGCGTAAGAGATGCAGAAATTCCGGAAAAACATCCAGGAGAGCATTGAAGTAGTCAATTCTGGAGTCGACAAATGTATGTTTGAGGGTTTCACTGGCTTATAGGCTGAGTTAGGAGGCTACTCTTTGTGATGTTTGTGATGGAGAGAATATGAGGTCTGCTTGTCACAGGGGGTCGAAGACGATGGCTTCAATCTTTCTAATGTTTAGCCGGAGGAAGTTATGGCTCATCCAAGACTGAATGTCAGGCAAGCTGCACAACAGAGCAAAGGCAATGGATGGAGTCGAAAGAGGTGGTGGAAAGATACAGCTGGGTCTTATCGGGGAACATGTGGAAGCTGATCCCATGACTTCAGATAATGTCTCCCAGAGGTAGCATGTAGATTAGAAAGAGAAGGGGACCAAGAATAGATTCTTAGAGGATTCCAGATGTGTCTGTAAGGTGATGGGAATAGAAACCATTACTAGAGATGATCTGGCTACAATTGGATAGGTAGGAGTGGAATCAAGCAAAGGCAGTCCAATGGAACTAGACAATGGAGGACAAGCATTGGAGGAGGATTGTATGATCAACTGCATCAAAGGTTGCAAGGAGGGATAATGTACCATGGTCACAATCACAGAGAATGTCATTCTTGACTTTGGTTAGGGTTTGATTCAGTGCTGTGAGAGGAGAAACCTGATTGAAAGGATTCAAATAGGGAGTTGCAGGAGATAGGCATGGATCTGGGAGATGACAACGCATTCAAGGGACTTGGAGAGGAAAGGAAAGTTGGAGATGGGACAATGGTTATTGAGGACAGAGGGGTCAAGGTGGGTTTTTGAGAAGGGGGAGTGACTGCCTAAGGAGAGGGAACCATTTACAATATTGGCTTAAATGGCGACCAGGAAGGGGAGATGGGTGATCAAGAGTTTAGTGGACATGGTTGAGGGAACAGGAGGCATGGATAAGATGAGCTTGGAGAGGGCAGGGAGGGAAATGGAGTGGAAACTAGAGATGAGGGTTCAGGGCTGAGGTTGAGAAGGGGCTGAGTGGAAGTTTGGCAAGGTTGGAAAGGGAAGTGAGGGAAGCAGGAGAGGCAGCTGAACAGATGGCATCTGTCTTGGAGTCGAAAAATTCAATGAACACCTCACACTTGTCAGAGGTAAGAATAGAAGGGGTGGGGTAGGGTAAAGCTGTTTAAGGAGGTGAATGTTAGTAGAGAAAAGGAGATGGTGATTATCTTTGTCCCATAGGATGATCCTAGAGTGTTGGGCATCTTTTAGACTGGGTACAGTTCTGATAGATTATAAAGAAAATTTATATTATACCTTAGCGCAGTTTGAATAACCCAGAAATGACCGTTTGGAGCCAGTTCCATTACTCCAATTGCTAAATGAACAGTAAATGGCACTGATGTATTTTATGAGCTATATTGTTTTTCTTTAGGTGTCAGACGGGAATATCGCAGCTAGCGCTGTAACAAGTTTGTTTAAAATGGAACATTTCCTCCAGCTCCATCTGCTTATTTCTAAACATCCTTTGCTGCAGATGGTCTTTTACCATATTTTCATCAAATCAAAAATATACAACCTGAACAAAATGGCTTATTTTGGTTAGAGTACAAAAAACAGATGACTACTTCATTGCAGGAGAGGCAGTCATTCAAAAAGATTAGATTCTTGTATTTCAATCCCAACCATTTAGTCTACACACACTGCACCCTTTTAAAGCTCTTCATAAACCGTTGCTCAGAATTGGCCAACGTGCACTGAACAAATTGAATGTAGGTTTTAAATATTAGCAGACTGATAGCACAGTGCAATGGTGTGCTGTCACATAGAATAGTAGGTTGTAAGTTAACACCCGCTATTCCAAGTTCTCGTTCTCAAGTATACCATCAAGGAAAAGGTAGAGGCCAGATACTTAACTGTAGGATGGGGAAAATCATTGGGTGAGTCACCCTGGTCCACCCTTGCACATGTTCTTGTGGTTAGATTAAAAGAAGCACAGCCAGAGGACTGGGAGTGAGCTGCCTGCCTGTCCTTTCAGCTAATGGGGGTTGGGGGTGGGAGGGGGCATTAAATAAAGTAACTAAAATATTGCTGAACATGTGACGCATCCCTTGCTTAAATAAAACTTTAAAGCTACATTCTTTGGAAATGGCAAAATCCTGATAATACATTTGAACAAACTGCTTTTAGTGTAAATAGTCATTTAAATATCTTTCAAAAAAGAGGTCAAATCATTTCTCTCATAATGGTTTGAAACAGCATTCTCTGCATGGATGATGCAACCGTAGTGATTTAGTGCAGTGTGCAGACATTACAGCAGAATTTGCGCCCTGTTCTTAGATTTAGAGGGGAAGAATAAAGACTTTTACTGCTGGGTGAACATACATGACGGAACAAGATTTGCAACTAACACCAGAACAGAAGTAAAATCCATTCAGGTGCTAATAATAATTCTTGTATTTATGTAGTGCATTTCACATCAAAATGCGTCACACAACGTACTCTCTGAAGCGCGGTGGCTGTTTTTATGTAGTTAAACGGGGCAGCGAATCTGCACCAGCAACATCCCATATGTGATGAATGATCTTGAGATGAGATGAATAACCATTTAATCTGTTTTCTTTTGATGGTATTGGGTGAGGGAGAAATGTTGAGCACGACAAAGGGCACACTCTCTGCTGATGATCTTCAAATAGTGCCATAGCAGCTTTAATGCAGTTGGGACTTTGGTTTAACATCTTACCTGAAGGACTCCCTCAGTACTGCAATGGAATGTCAGCCTAGATTACGCCCTCCAGTACTGGTGTAGGGCTCAAATCCAAAATCTTCTGACCCAGAGGCAAGAGTTCTACCAATTGAGAAAAAGTAACACAAATAAATGTAATTCAGAAAACTGGCCCCAATTTTAACTTTGGGTGGATTTTGAACAGGTGGTTGGTGAGGTGAGTTGGACAGCCTGGAACTGGGGGAAATGGGTGGGAAGCAGCTGCCAGCTTCTATAAAAGCAGGCAGCCCTCGGGCCGCTTGCCAGCACTCAGGTAAGTGTCTTGGCTCTCTTCAGTCTGTCAGGAAAAGCACAGCGGCTTCACCACACAGGCTTGAGTTAAAATTAGCTGTCCATCCAGAAACCTGCGTAGAAATCGTGGTGGGTGGGATCCAGGCTCGAGGGTAAGTAACCTAGGCGATTTTAACTGTCCACCCACCCGGTTTCTGCTGGGCAGCTGTGGTTTAATTTTTAATGAATTTAACGTATGACCCATGCCCATTATTTGAAGGGATCAGATTTATGCAATTACTTGAAATGTTGTGTAACCATGAAGAATTGTGATTATGAGATTATAAAGACTATGATGCAATTGGTTGGAGAAAAAAGCTCTATCTATAAAGTCACTCTATCTTTTTTGGTGGTCTACAGATCTGATTGCCCCAAACAATGCCTCTGCCAATCGTTTGCTGATATCTGGAAATTCATCTAAATCTAATCTAATGCAATGATGCGCTTTGACATGATTTATATCAGTGTTTATGTGTTTATAAACAAGCAATTAAACATTTTTGATAAAGAAAATGCTACTTTAAACTTGCCTAAAACTCATATGAAAAGATGGCAAGCCACTTTGATCCTGAGGTACTAAATTGACAAACTTTAGACGTTAATAATGGATGCCGAAATGGCTCAGTTCATTACTATCCATTAAATACATGCTACCTCCCTTTAACTAGAAGGCAAAGCTACCCAGGACACCAACATTCCACAGTCACAAAGCGATCCAGTTTACCAACACTTCATAGACTAGGACAGCAAATCAATCCAGTTTGTCAACACGTCATAGACTGGGAGAACAAAGCAAACTAAATCACCAACACCTCAAAGACAATTGATAACAGTCACCCTCTATGCTGCAGATATTTGTAAACAATTTTACAACACCAAGTTATAGTCCAGCAATTTTATTTTAAATTCACAAGCTTTCGGAGGCTTCCTCCTTCGTCAGGTAAATGTTCAGGAGCTCCTTGAAGCCTACGCATTTATACTTCACAGAACAATACATGGTGTTTACAGACTGCCCCTGCAACTGCCCGTTGCCAAGGCAATCACCGTGTTCAGACAGAGAGGTGTCACCTGCAGAACCCCCGAATACACATTCAACAAAAAAACAAACAGGAAAAAAAAACAGAGAGAGGCAGAAACATCCGGAAGGCAGAGAAAGCCAGCAAATGACCCATTATATTAAAAACAGATAACATTTGTTCGCTGGTGGGGTTACGTGTAGCGTGACATGAACCCAAGATCCCGGTTGAGGCCGTCCTCATGGGTGCGGAACTTGGCTATCAATTTCTGCTCGACGATTTTGCGTTGTCGTGTGTCTCGAAGGCCGCCTTGGAGTACGCTTACCCGAAGGTCGGTGGATGAATGTCCATGACTGCTGAAGTGTTCCCCGACTGGGAGGGAACTTGGGTTCATGTCACGCTACACGTAACCCCACCAGCGAACAAATGTTATCTGTTTTTAATATAATGGGTCATTTGCTGGCTTTCTCTGCCTTCCGGATGTTTCTGCCTCTCTCTGTTTTTTTTTCCTGTTTGTTTTTTTGTTGAATGTGTATTCGGGGGTTCTGCAGGTGACACCTCTCTGTCTGAACACGGTGATTGCCTTGGCAACGGGCAGTTGCAGGGGCAGTCTGTAAACACCATGTATTGTTCTGTGAAGTATAAATGCGTAGGCTTCAAGGAGCTCCTGAACATTTACCTGACGAAGGAGGAAGCCTCCGAAAGCTTGTGAATTTAAAATAAAATTGCTGGACTATAACTTGGTGTTGTAAAATTGTTTACAATTGTCAACCCCAGTCCATCACCGGCATCTCCACATTATGCTGCAGATAGCATAAGAAGGTGTGATGAGCTTTGTCAGTTTTCCCTTGCATCAAAATGGAACACTCTTCTATCTGAATAAACCGGAAACTGAAAATCTAAAGCAAAAATATAAAATGATTAAGATACACAACAGGTCCATCAAAACCTATAAAGATAGAACTGAAAAGTAAAAGATCAATAACTTTCCGATTTCAGTTCTGATGAAGGTTTATACCCGAAACATTAACCTGTCTTCTTACTGATATTGAAGGACCTGCTGTGTATTTCTAGCATTTTGTGTGAAAGATCCGATGCAGGTCTAACGTTTTACATCCAAACCTCTGTCGGACATCCGAAAGAGGTCGAGCTCTACAATTTGACAGTTTTAAAGAGCTCTCTTTGCAAATGTTTAGTCTGGGATATTTATTATCTAGCACCCTTAAACATGAGAGCCAATACTTAACCTGTCTATTTTTAGTAGCATTTTGTAATTTATGCTTGAAAATTCCAATGGGAGCTCTGTTGTATAACTGTTTCTTTTCACATTGAGTGAGAATGACAGCACATCTTCAGAAAACAAGCAGGTGGATTGATCACAGTATGGCCGCCAGACCTGACTGTCATGCTGAGTCACATATTCCATAAGGACATTAGTGGACCAATCCTTAACATGCTCGCAAGACATTATTTTATCTGCTATTTGAGCAGAGTTGTCAACCTGTTTAAAATAAACAGGTTAATTCCTGCGTTAAATATAAACCCATTAAACATTCATCTGCTACGACCACCAGTAGAAATTTCTTGGCTATAGTCTCCTATTTCATCAAGCATATTCAATCAATTTAATCAGCAAGATTGTACATTAACTACAGTCGAAACACCGATGACTATCTTTGGGAACATATAAAAACAATTAGAGTCAAAGGTGTACTATATGGAAGGTGCATTACATTATTCTCAATTAGTAATGGAGCTATGTACAATGTATGTTAATTCTGTTATAATAAGGAGCTGTTTGGTTACTAGAATCAATGTCGCATGCCATAAAATATATATAACTGATTGGGATAGATTTTTACCTTTACTACCTGGGCATTGAGCATCACCTGAGTGGAGTGCAGAAATGAAAATCTGGCAGGGAGTATCTCACACCCCTTACAAAAGCCGCTGGCTTTTCCTTCCATTAATTTCAATGGAAGGAAAATCAGGTGAATCCTGATCTTCCTTTCTGCCCAGCTGATGTTTAACCTCCAGGCTGTAAAGATGAAAATCTTTCAGTTCTTTATCTTTCAGTCTCTGTTGCTCATACCAGAATCCTGCAATCTCCTATTATGAATCATGGACAAAATATTCACCATAGCACAGCAATATATACACTGTTCCAGTGCTGCCACATATTTGGCCACAGCACCAGAACAATGTAAACTATGGACTAACGTAGGCTGACTGATGGAAATGATACAGATTTTACCGTGATATGCAAGGGGACATACTAGTCACAAGGACAAAATGTAATTTGAACCTAACATTAGATAACCTAATTTTCTGTATATCAAATGTGCCTTGGAGAATATAGTTGATAGCCAACAGGCTAAGTGTTTAAATGCTTAGCTTTTCAATCACTGCAGATAAATTTGCTCATCCAGGAGCTTGGGAGAGGGGTTGGGGGGGTGGGGGGGGGGGGTGGCAAGAGACAACTGCCCTTCTGGGTTATGATGTAACCATACCAGAATCTGACCTTAGAATGGCTGGACAAACAGCTTTTGATGACTGTTTCCAGCCAACGGAAAACCCTTTGTAAAAAAGCCTTTCTCTCACCCCCAAAAGGAAATGTGGGAGTGGAGAGATATACAAATAAAGGTAAGTTAGAACTTCTACAGTTTAAAATGAAAGAAAAAGGTCAAAAAGGCCAGATTAATTAAGAAAAATAATAAAATTGGCAGTTAGATTAAATCATCGGACAAAGAATAGGCGAGAAAAGAGAACATAAAGGGAAAAGGGATGACAAGTAAAGTGTTTTATTTTTTCATGTTTAACTGTATTCAATACAGTAGTTTGGAATAAATATTAAAGTAATTAAATGACACCAGGGTAAAGCAAAATAAATTGCAGGAATTGGTACCAGTGAGCTCTGGAAAAAGGGAAAAACAAAATAAGGAATCTAAGGTCTAGCAGGAAGGTGAATGAAGGAGGGAAAGAAAATATAGATTCTTATTACACTTGCAGGATGTCCAAAAGTGCTTCACACCCATGGATTACTACTGAAGTGCAGTAACTGTTGTTATATAGACAAACACAGCAGTCAAGTTGCACACACAAATGTCCCACAAACAGCAAATGAATGAATGATCTGATAATCTGTTTTTGATGGTGTTGATTGATAGAAAATTGATAGGCAGCACACCAGAAACATTCCCTGCTCTTCTTTGACTAGTGCCATGGCATCTTTTACATGCACTTGAGCTGGCAGTCAGGGACTCAGGTTAACATCTCATTTGAAAGCCAGCACCTCCAACAATGCAACTGTCCCTCAGTACTGCATTGAAGGGTCAGTCTGCATTATGTGCTTAAATCTTTACGGACACTTGAACCCACAATCTTCTTGACTCAGAGGCAAAAGTCTGTCAACTGAGCTAAGCTGACATGGAAGACATACAAAAGCAAACTGAACAATGAGTTGCTTTAGAAAGAAAAGTCCAGTAAGAGCTGTGAAAAATGCACTGATCGGAGAAGAAAGAAAAAAGCAGTGAAGAGAGAGGCAACATCAAGAAGGTGGGAGGTATAAAGAGCAGAACAATACAGCATACTTTTAGTAATGTGGCAAGGTTAGATATGGAACATCACTACTTAGCAAGTAGATCATACAAAGTGTGACCTGCCAATCTGTTCTTTATTTATTGCTCACCCATATCAAGCCCACACTCAAATGTACAGTTCTTTCATTGCATCACATGCATATTTATGCCTCAGAGGGCAGACATTCAAAATTCAATGTACAACTGAAAGCTTTATCTCACTCAACTTCTAAGGGCTTCACACCTCAAGTCATTGTAACACAATCTAGCTGCATGATGCGCGGTAACTTAATGACACCCAGGCTGGTCGAAAGTTTAGGCACATGTCTGTCACTGTGCATACACTCCTTCAATTTACAGTATCCCAAGATACTTTTCTATTTACATAACAAGGTGACTTATAATGCAAGAGCCCAGGCCTCTACTAGAGTCAGCTCACAAATCACAAGTGCTAGACTTCTGAGGAGGCCAACCTGGACATACTCTAATATCAGTTCAAGGGAGAAAATCCAGACCCACCTCCATCCTGAATTTGACCTTAACATGTACACTGCCACAGGCTCTGAAGCTTGCATTTAGTTGTGAAAATTAGAAAGAAGTCCCATGTATAAAGCACCGTTCATGACCTCAGGATATCCTGAAGCACTTCACAGCCAATGAAGTACTTTTAAAGTGCAGTCATTGTTGTACTGTAGGGAAATGCTGGAGATTCTTTTTGTCTGCCCTCTTTCTTCATGGGTTCCTATTGCACTAAAGCCTGCCAATGTCTTACTTAGAGTCTGATTTCTGGTAATCAGATAGTAATGGAACACTTTTGTCAGGCCTGATAAATAATTCTAGTATCCAAAGATTGACCCAAATCTAAAAAAAAACTTTAAAACACAGTAATGAAATCCATGAGAAAAAAGTGGAAGAAAAAATAGCCCAAGGCTCTTCCCCTTAAGTTCCACCTCAGCAATGATACATTCTTTAAATCCATTCTACGCTTACATAGCTAAAAACACACCCTTGGTCACAATTTTGAACTGTTAGTGGGACTCTTGCTAACAAATAACAAGAGCCTCTAATGGTGACACTGCTGGTGCGACACATCAAAAAATCTACCCTGTTGTTTTTAATATTATTTTGAAGTAAATAAATAATTATTTATTATGTGTATATATATATATTATAGTATATATAATAAATAAACTTTCATTATTTTTTCCATGGATTTTGAAATGATGAACAGTTACTTTTTATTTAGAACCAAGGTTGTGAAGAGTTGCCAGTATGAGCGAAGATGGGTTAGTACTTTGATCTTCCATCTCTGGGACTTAGATTTAAATGCAGCCCAGACTAATTTGATATTTACTGGCTGTAAGGGCACTTTTTAGAATGAGTTTAAGTAGTTCTGAACAAACAGATGCTCACAGTGTAGAACTGTTTGGCGCAAAGTGACAATCTCATTCAGCGAGGTTACAGGATGTATGATGAGTGTCAGAAATGGAAAACTGGAGCAGGTGGTACTTTTCTGAGGGTTGGATTATAGCTGGACAAAACATATTGTTGAAGTAGATTACAGGGAGCGTTACGTTGCATTAAACCACACTACAACTGATCAGGGAATGCTTGATGCTGATACTGGGTACCTAAAATGGAAAGTTTCCGAGCACTAACTTCAATGAGCACAAAAGGAAATCACAAATTGTTAATTAACAAACATTGCCATCATATGGGCAGGCCCCCTCTGGACTTGTGAAGGCAAATTGGTTGAGAACAGTTTGGTTTAGAGTTTTCACTCAGTCTTTTGCTCCACAAACATACAGTAGTAAACAGGGGGTCACAGTTTACATGAGCAGCTCTGTTGCCAGTGCAATATTTAGTCTCGGTGCACTGAAGCCACACCTCTACCAGACAAGAGTGCGACGTTTGATTCTACAGGTAGCTTTTATTTTGGTGTTTTGTTTAATTAAAGAAATTACTGTTTTCTTTCAAATATTTATTAAACATCTAGAATTGGTTGCATGGAATGTTTCAAAACAGATTGTTGCATGTGGACAGGCATTCCAAGGAAATGTAGTCTGTGTTTTTATTATCTGTAATTAAAGAGGAACAAAATACTTTGGATTTGATTTGCTTCAATATATATGCATTATACTATCTCTTAGGGCCTGTAATTCCAGGGGGTCTGCTCCACCAGTGCAAGAGTGCTGGAGTGGAATCATCATCTGCCCTAGCACAGGCCGAAGACCTGTCCCAATGATGGGTAAGTTTATATACTTAGAGAGGGTATGCTTAGTGATGGGGGAGGTGTGCTAACAAGAAGGAAGTGCAGAGATACATTGATCTAGCTGAGACTGTTTTTTATGGATTGTGAGGAATCACCCAGGTAGAGAAGGAACAAATTATGAGCTGTGAAAAGGAGAGCAAATGAGGCTTGCTCAACATTTTGTAATGATAAACAATTTGTAAGTTATTAAAAGGCATTCCTGCATTAATACAGAATAATTATATAATTCGGTACTATCTGGTGCAGAATTATATTAAAAAATTATGTCAATTTGGAATAATGACTGTTTTGCTTATTTTGTTTCACTTGTACCTTAGAATATGAATGAGAGACATGTATGTTTAAGCCATCATGTACTTCCTTTGAGCCCACTTTTCCCCATAGATAATGTGCCTGCCTTGGTTTATTGATGTGAGCAGGACAGATGTTCAACAGTGCCCCCGTGTGTAAAGTCTGTTTCAGTTGCATTTTGCAACCAGTCAAAAGTAGATTAATGGAGCTGTTAGTTTACTGCTCTCCCTTAACATCTAATAAGGTATGAAAACAAATTTCATCATGGATAATAAAACAACTTTTCATTACTTTCAAAGCTACAACGACGACAGCACTGCAGCTGTTACAGTCTTCTAAACAGACAAGCATTTTTTTTGGTGAGTGTGTCTCTATTATTGATGTAAGTTTGTCCTACACATTTTTATTTTAAGAAATGTAACTCTAGAACCCTATGTTAAATTAAAAATGTCATAAACTATAATTGAAGCACATGTTCAAAGATATATAAAGTTTACCATGTAGTTTTATATTGGCCAGTAAATTCTTCAGAGCTGCTCCCGCTCGGCCTCTTTAACTTTGCCGGAAGAAACTCCATGTGCAAACAGGGTTTCCACCCCAACTTAATTGAGCCCTGAAATATCATTTCTATGGCTTCAGCAATTTCATCCCTCAGGATCCTAAATATATCCCATCAGGCCCTGGCATTTTGTCTTCCTTTGGCCTAATTAACTTATCTAAACTTTTCCTTTAATCCATCTCACTTTCAACCATTGCAGGATTCACCTCCTCTCTGATATCCTTTTGTAAAGACTGATGCAAAATACTTATTAAATATTTTGCATCAGCACGAGGCCATGGCTGGGTCTCGTTACCACACCGCCAGTCCACTTTCCACCCAAAACAGGCAGTGGAGGCCTAAACTTTCCTTGTGGAGCCCACAGGAGCAATCCTTTTCCTCTGGCCCCACAAAGAAAAGTAATAAACATACCTATCAGGGCCTCTTCGAGTCCTGATCCTCTTCTGACTGGCTTCAGCCTGGTGGAAAAACCACACTGGCTTCCCCGCTCAGGCCAGCGTTAAAAATTGCAGTCAGAACCCGATGATGTCAACGGACCCCGATCTGCATATTTAAAGAAGGACACTGTCAGCTTCAATCGGGTGGCTTTGCCATCTAATCAGATGAGCAGGTTAAAATCAAAATTGGCGCAAAGCAGGCGGGCAATCAGGAGGTAAGTCACCCAGGGCATTTTAAGTGCCCGCCCTCCTGGTTTCTGCCAGGTGGGAAGGGTTAAAATCCCCCTTTAGGAGTTAAGGGCAGTTTTTCAGAGTGGTTAGATGTGGGAAATGATGTCCCACAAGGTTCAGTTCTGTAGCCATGTCTGTTCACTATGTATGTCAATGATTTGGGTATAGGCCTAGAGGAAGTGATGTCAAAATTTGTAGATGATACCAAAATGGGAAGTATAGTTAATTCTTTATTAAAAAGAGGAACCTGCAAAGGGATATTGATAAAATGGCGGGAATGGGATAAAAAGTGGGAAACGACTTGGAAAGTGTGCCAGGGTCTAATGTTCCTGCTGGATGGTTTGGTTCCCCTCTGGTGTTACCTGATTAATCTGTCTTCCCTTACATCCTCCAGCTGCTCCTCTTCCTCCTCCTCCTCCAGAATACAGATCTTGTAAAGTGGATTCCCATTGGGAAGCCCATTGTGCAGCACAGTAATTGTGATGAAAGAGAATGATTTCCATGGTTAATGTAGAATGTAGGGGAAGGCTTCCTGAGTACAATATTAAAAAGTTTTTTCAATACCTGCAATGAGTCCCAAGATATGGTCAGGTTTCTGCAAGCAGTCTCAGTTGAGCAGTTTCCCTTTAACCAAGTACTTCTGCCTTTTCATTCTTGAGGGCAGATATCAAGGCAGAAGTCATCGAATTTGGGACAAGTGATGTCATCCCATCCTAACTCTGACATTTCCACTTGCCTGCCACAGTGAGTGCGGGCCCTTCTTAAGTGAACCGTGAAACTGAATGGAATGTATGCCTGGTGCTTCTCTAGCAGAACCCTGATGTAAATCAGTCTTGTCAGAAATTTCTAGCTCAGCAAAAGATTAATGGCCATCTTGCGCCTTCGCCAATTCAGGAATTTCGGGGCCATCGTCTACTTTCACCTGAACCTCCTCCCTCCGTTATTCTTCCAAATCTCATGATGCACAAACCTTTGCCACTATTACTGACTGAGCTTGACCTTTTCAGCAGCAGTTACATGCACCTGTTAACACAAATGTGCTGCCTTCTACCTTGTTCACAGGAGGACTTATGACCTTTAACTGAAATAGTACCATATGCCTAACTGAAGCAGTGGCACTCTCATAAATAGTCTTCCCTTTGACCCTTGCAGGATATGTAGCAGTATAAGCTATGTCATGAATTTGCTTGTGATGTAGCTTTCATGTTATATGCAAGTATGGAATAAGATACTTTAACGGGTACTTCAGACTAGCCTGAGTTAGAAAGGATTATCAAGAAATCTGCGATCAGAAACATTTTTCTCTGATTGGTAAAAGATAGTCAACTACAATAAAGATTTACAAAGCTTACATAGCTAGATTAACTAAATTAGAAAAATGCCTCATTCACACTACAACTGTAAAGAGGTCAGAAGGTTAAAACAGGCTTTTCAACAAATCTCAAACCATATACTTGCACACAGAACTAGTCTTTCAAATCCTTCATTCATCAAACAGTCTAACCTAATGTAATTGCACCATTCCTAAAATTCCAAGAACCTGGGGGAGGACTGGGCCGGAAAAGCACGTAATGCAGGGCTTTGAAGAAATAAATGTTACTAACACCGAGGTGTCCCAACCAGGAATAGAATGGTGAATTCCTCTGCTTTCAGTTAGCACAAAACTGTGAAATATCAAAAGCACAGATGAATAGAATAACTTGTTTTCCACGTCTCAAAATAGTAAAAGATCTCAGATGTGTTGTTGTGATAAATAAAGAATATAGAAAATAGTTGGGGGAGGAGGGGTTAAAACTTTTTCATTAGAGTAGAATGTTGAATCATGTTTGAACTGATTAGAAATCGGACCATGGTTGGATTCCCTGCATATGTGCAGTGTAATCTTACCCAATTATACCTGTACATGGGCTGTCCTGAGGCAGAAATGTTTATCATGCACAATACTGAAAGATAGATAGCTCAGGTGGGTAGACCTGTAATATACCAAGACGTTATTTGACACACTCAAAGGTAGGTACTCTGGGTTGCTCTCAAGCACCTCCTGGCAAATTTGACATTAGCCTGAGAGCAAGTTCCTTATCTATCTTCAATGAAAGAGTACATCCATTTAAACTTAATGAGCCTTGGCTAGTTTCTTCTGATTACTAGGAGTAGAATGTCAATTTGCCTATTTTTTCAGTACTGTATTTATGTAGCACCTTAGTACATCTCTCAGAAATGTCCCAAAGTGTTTCACATACAATGAAATACTTTGAAGTACAGTGACTCATTGGTCTGGATTTTCCTTTTAGGGTCAGAAGTTTCGCTCGGCAGTACTTCTACAACAGCCCCTCTGTGACTGCTCCAGTCCCAACTCATTTTCTTGGGTCAATGCTTATTAGACATGCACGGTGCTCTCTCAGTAGGATTTTCACCATTGAGCAAGCCCATCAGTGCCAGCGGGAATGCACTGCAGCACCTGAAGATGTGACGAGGGACTTAAAGGGGCAGAAGCAGCCTGAAGATCAGAATGAGGCTACAGGTCCAATTTTCAAATGGAAAATGATACAAGAGCATAGAACTCATCTTTCAGGCAGTGAAGACAGTTTCCATGAAGGTGCTACAAATGGTGGATAAGTTGAAGAAGCCTACTATTTGCATCCATAATACAATGAAAAATAATTGTGAGACCGTGTGGATTACTCTGGAACATATGACAATTTATGGCTGGAAGGCACCAGGAAGAAGGTCTAAGGACAGTTGTGGCCTCCTGAATGGCAGCAACGCCTGTTTCCAATCATTCCCTGTGTGACTCCCAACTGCACCATAGCTCAAGGATTCCAAGACATAATTGGAACTATTTTGTCTGTTCCCTCGTTGTCCATGAGCCCAAATGAGGAACTGCCCAGCACCAGTGGGCTGTCAGGTATGATAACTGAAGATGTCACTATCTCTCAGGATAGTGACGTATTGGTTCCCTCCTTGCAGCTCCCTCTGATGACAGGCCACCCTTGTAAGTGAAAGAGAGCTTCTGCCAGAAGCAGGTGGTTCAAGGATATCAGCTTCATTGAGACCAGTGTCACTTTAGTCCTTTAAGGCTCAGAGACCCAGCCACCCATCTCTCAACCGTCTGACACTCAGTGAACACCACGAAGGAGTAAAAGAATATGAGTAAGCAAGGTTTTGGGCACAAAGTTGACACAGTTGTAAGAAGTAGAAGTAGGTAGTTCTGTTATACTGGAAAATAGTTTGTCAATGTGTATGCTTGTGCACCTTTCAGTTGGAATATGCAGATCTCTTATCCTAATGATTCTACTGTGAGGGGAGGATTTCTCACTGAAAAGGTCAGTTACTGCTTTGGGGAATAGTGGTCAGTATTGTGCAATCATGGGGCCTCATCCAGGGGGTTATATTCCTAGACGTATGCCTTGAGTGATATTTCTTGAAAACAGTTGTTAATAATTTGCTGCCATCTCTCTTGAGCTGCTAGAATGGGTTCTCCTGAACCACCCCATCTCCCTCCCAGGCAACCTCTGCCTAATCTGGTGATAGATGGCCTGTTTCTTCTTCAACCTCATCCTTCTCATCCTCAGCTATAAGGACCAGTCCTTTCTGAATGGCATAGTTGAGCAACATGCAGCAGGCTATGAAAATCCTGTACTGCAGAGCTCTCCCACACTTATCAAGATACTTGAAATCTCTTTAAAATCCCAAATGTCTGCTCTATTACAATGCAAATGGTTCCAAGTGCCTCATTATACCTGTTCTCCATTGCTGAACTTGGATTCCAAAGATATGTCATCAGCCAGGGCTGCAGGGAGTATCCCTGGTCTCCAGTCAACCAACCTGAAACAATGCTCTGGCTCAACAATCAGGTATCATACTTTCTGTGTTACAAATAAATCATGGAGCATCCTGGGTAGCGTGCATTCACATGTGAAATTATGTAATTGGCATCACATACTAGTTGCACATTAATAGAATGAAATCCCTTCCTGTTGATAAAATTGAGTGGGTTTTCATACAGTGCCTTCAATGCCATAAGTACCATGAATGTATCAGAGGGAATCCCATTAGTCTATAAAAGTTGACTACTTGCTCTCTCTGCTTGGCAGAGTCCATTGAGAAGGTGATAAATTGAGATGGCCACCTGAGCAAAGTATCTTAATACAATAATGTACAATGAATTGATTGATGTGACCGAGGTCACCCAAGGCAACCTAGTGGCATGAAAATTCAACACGTGGTCACGTTAACAGCTACTGACAAAGTATTGCCCCTTGCTTATCTGGGCTGCAAGTCTGTGGCCAGTGGCTGGCATAAATCCCCAATTACCTCTGCGGCAAATACTCTAACTGAGGTCTTATTAAGGTTTGATATAGGGTCATCATTACCTCTTGTTTTTTATATTCTATACCCCTTGAGATAAAACCTAGAATTCTATTAGCCTTATTAATGTGAGGTGCTGCCTTTAATCTTCCAAGAGGCAAGTTATCTTACACTGCTATTACTTTGAAATTACTGTAATTTGGTTCATTTTTGAAGCAATGAAAGTTTAGAAGACCCTATAGGTGTTGGCTGTGAAACATGGGCTGTCATGCAGTATAAAGGTTAAATGTGTAAGTTAGGCAAAAATTCACTTAATAAAATAACAAATAGCCAGTCACCAGAAATAAATACAAGCGCAGTTAGAAAATAGTTGGGGATCTTTTAGTTTCTATTCATGTAACTCTACTGAAAGAAATATTTGATAATTGGAAATCACTATATAAATCTGTGGACAGGATCGATCACATCGAACATTTATAGTGCACCTTGAAAACATTTAAGTGTCTAGTCTTGGTTCTTGGGCATGATGTAAAAAAGTGATGGTATTTCTGAAAAAAAGTAATGTTCTAAATCTGCCAGGATTCTCAGCCCTCAGGTCAGCAGACATCAAGTGCAGGACAAAAGCAGACTATGACCCCTAAACACTATCCAATGAAAGCAGACAGTTTCAGTATTTATTCCCTTTCTGTTACTTGTTAGTTTTGGCTATATTTTCAGTGTTTGCCAACTGAACTGAGTTTAGCTTCACTGGCATCTAACCAAGACCACAAGAATGACTGCTGATATTAGGAATGAACACACTGTTTGGATTTGACTTGCTTCTTTAAGCGCATGTTATCTAGTGCACTTTCTTTGATATGCTTGTCCTTGGCCTTTAAAAGCTAGTTGTACTATTTTCACATTAAAAAGTGAAATAAAGTGCCTTATTGTGAAGAATTGAAACTTATCATATATCATCAGGAACGGTAGTGCTACTTCAGTAGAGTTAGTATTATTCCAAGATATTGATCCAATGGTAATGAAGAAACGGTGATATATGTCCAAGTTAGGATGGTGTGTGTCTTGGAGGGAAACTTGCAGGTGATGGCATTCCCACAGTAGTGTTGCTCTTGACTGTCTCTGTGATCGCAACAGAGAGAGGGTGCCAGTCAAGCTAATTGCTCTGCCTAGATGGTGTTGAGCTGTTGTGGCTGCACGCATTCAGGTAAGTGGTGAGTATTCCATCACATTCCTTACTTGAGCCTTGTAGATGTTGGCGGGGCTTTGAAAGGTAGGCGGTGAGCCACTTGTCATGTTGTGTATGCTGCAGTGCGCCATTAATTTCAGACTAGAGAACAAGTTCCTCAAGAAGATGAGCGTACCTCTTTAAAAATAAGTATTATACCTGAGGCTTAGAAAGCAAGTTAAATATGATCATCTCCAATTCATTATGGGATTGAGTGAATACTTGCCTTTAAACATGAATACTAGATTGGCTAGCCTTTCTTTCAGCTCAATAGATAATAAAAGAGCCAAGAAGAAAATTTCCATATGAACTTTGGAAAATAATTCTAAGCGCGTCCAAGCCCACACTCAGTAATGATGAAAATTCTATTTTCTTCAGGATTCAGTTTTGTTCATCATCAATAGTACAGAACTTGTAATCACAAAGCCAAATACAAAGATCTAGGGGGATTTTCCACTGTGGGCTTTGCACACCCATTCAAACCCAAACTCACAGGTTCCCCTCATTATAACTGTCAGCATGAGCTCCCCCCTGAAATATATCTACTGTTCGGTGCTTGTACAGTGGGCAACTATGGAATTTTGTGCACTGCTGCAGCAACATAAAGGCTTGCAGCAGTTATTTACATGGAAGTAGTCACTTAAAAGTTGTGACCAAATATATATAAAAAATAACTATGGAGAAAAATTATCTTAATGAAATAAATTATTGGATGTTAAAAATAATTGATGGCACCAAGTATCTGGATGGGAAAAAAACAGTTGAAAACAATAATGTGAAGGCATGAAATGGAGTGTTGGGCAAGTGATAGACTGGCACAGGACCCAAATCCCACTCCCCATTTGATGGATGGTGAAGTGGAGCTGTCACTGCATCAGCAGGTATAAGAAGGATTCACCTGTTTGGCCCTCTTCCCAGAGGAAAGGAGTATGCCTAACAGGAGGAAGATATCAAGAGTCAGTGCAGTGTACTATAACGAAAGAAACCAGAAACAAATGCAGAAGAGATGGCAGACCTTAAGAAAACTGCTAAAGTAAGGCTAACCAACATCACTGTGTACCAGGGAGATGACACTAATATGCATATCATAAAGTGTTGCATGTCAGCCTGCTACACATTTAAGGCACATCTACACCAAGTCCTCAGAAAACCTTACAGCTCTTTTGTTGTTTATCATGGATGCCCATGCAGCAGCAGGGCACACATTCAAGCTGCAACTTACAACTAAAACCATTGGCACACTGACAACTTAAAAGGGCTTCACACAACTTATCTGCATGATGCACAATCACTTAACTGACTTATAGGATGGACTGCAAATTGACCAACTGGAAAAAGGACTCCCTTGGAGGGGACCAACCTAAACATTTTTATCTATAAGAGCATGGAAGGAATAGGGGAAATTGAAAATGAGGCCCTTCCCAAACTGAAGGCAAGTACCATCCTGTTCTTATATTTTGTCACTTTTCTCACTCCCACACACATTGTTAGGCAGGTATATTACATAAAAACACCACATATGGTATTTTGCAATGCTTCGTTTGAAAGTATCTCTTGAAGCCAATATTCGAATATATTCTTCGTCCGTTGGCCCAGAACAAGATAGCACCTCACAACACTTTGAGTCTCTCTCACCAATGTTTTCAAGCACCAGAGCAGCTATACATATCCCAGAGGATGAAGTTGGTGAGTTAAAGACTTAGCACTGAGTGAGGCACAGCACACAGGTGGAATGAAACAAATGATGATGTTAGGAGAACAAGGAACCTGCTATCCTGCTGACCAAGTGGATGCCATCAATGACCACGTGTATTTGAGAAATGCAGCACTGCAGTAAACTGTGGTATGCTTCTATAGCTAGATAATGGGAAAGAAGATGAAAATGCTGGCCCTGCTTAACAATGCATCAATTGCCTGTTTGATACATCTGTAGGCAGAAAATTGGCAAATGTCACATGCGAGGCTGAAAGGAGATAAAGGCACAAAAGTTAGTGGAAGAGGTGACCTTGGCTGCCACTTATAGTGCCATCCCTACACCAGAAATTGGAAGCAAGTGCGTTTACAGCAGATGTATTAGTTAGCAGTGCTTGCAACTTGCAAAAAAACAAAATTACCATCAAACATCACTTTCCAGAATATTCTGCAGTACCTTTTGGAATGTTTTCCTTTGAATAATACATATTGTGATGTTAAACTGATCTTTGGGATTTTTTTAAAATCACCTTCAGTAATCAGGAAGAAATTGTACAATTTTATCTTCTTGAAAGTTTTGCCTGTGGTTGTTCACTTCCTTTAAATTGGGAAGTCCACAACAGTATAAATTCTGCATTATTTGTTGGAAGGAACAGCCATTATTGATGCATTTTCACATTTTAATAACCTAAATTATGTTCCATTACTATATACTTTTCTCAAATAACTTTGCTAATGGACACCTATTCATTGTGTACAAATGTGCATTACACTACATTTATCCATATTAAAGTGTATCTGTCCTACCTTTATCAATCAATTTAAAATTTCTCCAGATCCTTTTCAATGTATTCAATCTTCTCTGACCTGGCCATACAGCTTAATGTCATCAACAAATGTTATAATATTATAAGAAGTACCTTTCTAAATATCAGCAGAGGACCCAAGGTTGCAGCCATACTAGACGTACTAATTATAGTCTGGAAAATTTAGGATTGAAAGAGTGAAAGCAATGCAGGACAATGTTCAGGTGAAATAGGTAGTAGGAGATTTTTATTTACTAATAGCCTCATTAGTTCCTTTGAAGAATGTAAATGTAAGTGACTACCCGAAGGGACAAGCAAAGGAGGGTAATAACAGACTCCAGGAGGACATAGACAGACTGGTGAAATGGGCAGAAACATGGTAGATGCAATTTAACGCACTGAAGTGTGAAGTGATGCATTTTGGAAGAAGGAGGAGAAGCAATATAAATTAAATGGTACAATTTTAAAGGAGGTGCAGGAACAGAGAGACCTGCGGGCCTTTGAGTTGGCAGAACAAGATGAGAAGGCTGTTAAAAAGGCATACGGGATCCTTGGCTTTATAAACTGGTGTAGAGTACAAAAGCAAGGACATTATGCTAAACCTTTATAAATCACTAGTTAGGCCCCAGTTGGAGTATTGTGTTCAATTTTGGGCACCACGCTTTAGGAAGGATGTCAAGGCCTTGGAGAGGATGCAGAGGAGATTTACTAGAATGGTACCAGGGATGAGGGACTTCAGTTATGTGGAGAGACTAGAGAAGCTGGGGTTGTTCTCCTTAGAGCAGAGAAGGATAAGGGGAGATTTAATAGAGGTGTTCAAATCATGAAGAGTTTTGATTGAGTAAATAAGGAGAAATCTTACATCTGTGCAGTTTCTCCAGTGGCAGGAGGGTTGGTAACCAAGGGACACAAATTTAAGGTAATTGGCAAAAGAACCAGAGGGGAGATGAGGAAAAAATTTTTAAGCAGCAAGTTGTTATGATCTGGAATGCACTGCCTGAAAGAGTGGTGGAAGCAGATTCAATAATAGGGGAATTGGACAAATACTTGAAGGGGAAAAATGTGCAGGGCTATAGGGAAAGGGCAGGGGAATGGAACTAACTGGATAGCGCTTTCAAAGAGCCGGCACAGGCACGATGGGCCGAAAGGCCTCCTCCTGTGCTGTACCTACTATAATACTATAAGATTCACCAAGATAATTGAAAATAAAAAATTCAGTTCTAAATATCTATCGGGCTAATTTATTAATTAACACTGGGTGCAGAAAGAGGGAAGGACAACATTAATACATGTCAGCTAGATATCAAGGAACTGTGGCAATGCTTGCACTCTCAGACGTTATTATCATAGTTGTAGACCTGGGGAATTGACAAGTCAGAAATGTTGCCATTCCACACAGGTCTTTTTAAAATCAATTATTGATCACTTGCTTGATCTCTTTCTCCATTTGGGCTGAAAACAGAAACCTAAATCCTATCACCGTAAACATGTGGGGCTTACAATTAGTAGGCTTAAACTAGTGCACTGTTTAATATCATTATGCAGCAAAAAATAAAACTAGAAAGAGGAAAATGACATAGAGACTCTCCTCAAGAGGCTTCCATAAGGAATTTGGTTTTCCACGACATTGAAAAAAATTCACATTGAATACATATATCTTCCCTTCTTTACTACCAGAGATTTGCTAAAACTGTATGTGACCTGTTGTCATTCTAACATTTGTATGTTCCATCAACTGAGTATCTTTAACAGTTAATGCTTCATATCTCAGCATCAAAAATCTCATTTGCTAAGTTAAAACCCCTTTTAAAGTTTGACCTGTGCTGGGATCACACTAATCACGTGAGCTAGTCAATAAGGGTCAGTTTATTTATTGGAGGACACTGTAAAGAATGTCTGTGCGTGCTGACAGTGTACACTCAGACCCTTAAATCACAATGTGTAAATGCACCACATTATGTACGATTGTACTGTTCTGCTACAGGCATGACCTAATGTTTAGGTACTCTTTTTAAGCCCAATGGTAGCATGTATGAATAACATAACATTTAACAGGAATTACACCAATCTAATAGCATCTATTGGATTCAAGCTCCTTTCCTTCTGATACAGATGCCCCGCAGCTATTTAATCATGGTGCATCAACGCTCTGACAAAAGACACTTTCTTCCAAAAAATCTAGCCTGTCATTTCGTTTCAGACTTCTTAAGCATGTAAGCCACATGATTACACAGAGTGATAGGTCCAACCCAGACAGCAAGGCCTTTTCTGCAATATTAGACAATGAATTCGTCTCTTCAGGTTTGCTCCTTCAATACATATGACCGAGAACCTCTGTTGGGTTTCAATGTAAGCACATCTCCTTGTATCATTCTCTTAAAATGTTCTTTTTTCTGACAAGTCATCAAGGTAAAGAAATTAAAAGAAAACAGAGCGATAGAGTGAATGCATGTCTGTGTTTCTAGAACAACTCTACCAAGAGACATGGAAGGATAAAAACTCCAGCCCTGTGATATCGACAGCCTCAATAATTAACAGATAATAAATATGTTAAGAAAAGAATACTTGACCTTATTCTGCCAAGCAGAAGGCAACACAAGTGTTAAAAGAGTTAGGTGGCGGGAATTGGCGGGAGGGGTCTCTTCTGAATTGCTGCCCATTTGGGGGTGGATTTGGGGCGTTGAGAGAGCAGAATGAGTTGCTTAAGGTTACTGCCTCAAATCTGCCCCAAAAAACTGCACCTGCATTCTCCTCCCAAACATCCGACAGTCCCCTTTAAGATCTGCAAGAAGTGCTTACCATCTGATGTTACATTTTAAGAGAATGATACAAGGAGATGTGCTTACATTGAAACCCAACAGAGGTTCTCGGTCATATGTATTGAAGGAGCAAACCTGAAGAGACGAATTCATTGTTTAATATTGCAGAAAAGGCCTTGCTGTCTGGGTTGGACCTATCACTCTGTGTAATCATGTGGCTTATATGCTTAAGAAGTCTGAAACGAAATGACACGCTAGATTTTTTGGAAGAAAGTATCTTTTGTCAGAGCGTTGATGCACCATGATTAAATAGCTGCAGGGTATCTGTACCAGAAGAAAAGGAGCTTGAATCCAATAGATGCTATTAGATTGGTGCAATTCCTGTTAAATGTTATGTTATTTATACATGCTGCCATTGGGCTTAAAAAGAGTATCTAAACATTAGGTCATGCCTGTAGCAGAACAGTACAATCGTACATAATGTGGTGCATTTACACATTGTGATTTAAGGGTCTGAGTGTACATTGTCAGCAGGCACAGACATTCCTCCAATAAATAAACTGACCCTTATTGATTAGCTCACATGATTAGTGTGATCCCAGCACAGGTCAAACATCAAAAGGGGTAATAACTTAGTAAATGAGGTTTTTGATGCTGAAATATGAAACATTAACTGTTAAAGCCACTCTGGAAGCCACCGATGTCCTTCGAGACTCTTCCTGGCTTCACCCATGACAACCCTTCTGACTCACTAAGTAATTCCTTGTGAGTGGGTGTCTCTGTGCTGGTGCTTGCAAGATAAGGTACTGTGATGGAGTTGGTGATGAAGTTCAAGGAATGGCAGATCCAGAAGTGGCAGTGTTTTTTCTCTTGGGAAGCATAACGATTGTGAAATAGTTTAAACAAATGGTAAATTGGAGTAAATAGTCTTTACTATGGCATAAATATTGGCTTTAGGGTCTAAAGCAATTCAGTTAGATTCAAGCTGAGGTAAACGGTTTGATTTTATTGGAACCTCTAATGGTTTCCTTTTCTGTCTGACATATCAGGTATGTGCTTTGAGCAGGCAATTCAATACTTTTTAGCTCATGTCCTGATTTGGTACAATGGTAAGCTTAAATTCATTGGAGATCAAATCCAAAACAGAACAGATACAATCAGGGCAGATCATCATCTCTGGAATCAGCCAGCCAGGGTCTTCAATCACAAAGCATTCTTCCATCACCTGAATACATGTGGCCAATGTCTGAGAGATACTTGGGAAGGTCATTGCCCACATGCTGTTAGCAATGGAGTCAGTGAGGAGCTCAACCACTTCTAAATAGCATCTTTAATGTATTTCCAAGTAACTAAATTGGTTGGTCAACCTCTACTACACTCTTCTTAAATCATGGGATAATCCTAAATGTAATGGTGGTCAGATTAGATTAATTCACTGCTAAATTACTGTGAAAAATATTTGTGATGGATTGGAATAATAATGTAGAACAGTCATAGCCAAATTACATTAAACTAGGATCAAGAAACAAAATCAGATTTGTCTGTAGGTGCACCTTTACCACAAAGAAGGCTTAATCCTTATCAATCTCACATGAATGGCCCTGAAAATCCATAGGGCAGTGCATCTCGGCTTGAATGCCCCCAGATGTGTCTACCCAGGACCTCTGCCGTTGATTCCACCAAAGATTGCTGGATTGGGGGAAGGCCCCCTGTTTTGAATAGCATTAGTGCATGCCTACACCACTAGGGAGAATCTGGGGTGCCCACCATAGAAACCAGGCTTGAAACTCCATTGGAGGTGACCCAGAAGGGGACGCGTTCCCCCTTCCACCTCAGAAAAAAGCTGTACCCTGCGGTCTCTCTTTTTAAAACCCAGTCTGCACACCAGGTGGACCACACACTCATCGGTTGTTGGGGAGTTACACTTGATCTGATCAAGCGTATTTCACCGACCATATGCTGAGTCCCACTAAAGCCCCAGGATGTAAGAATTCCTGATGTAGGAAATCCTCACCCTGGCACCGTTCACCCCCCCCCTCCCCCCCACCTTAAGTCAATAGCCATGTTTGGGGTGGTGGATGCTCAGTCCCCAACAGTCCATCCTGGATACTTCAGCAGAAGACCGAGACTCAACATACCTGGATCCAGGCCTAGTTTCTGGCCATTCCAGTGGACTACTGCCACAGGAGTATACCAGAACAGCCAGAGTTCCAGGGTCAGTGTGTCTTCTGTATGAGATCATGGCAGTGGAAAAAGATTACATATTGCCTTCGCAGCAGTATGCAAGGCCCATGGAATCAGGTGGGTAGGCCTCAGCACATTTGGCACCAAACCATTCTGGGAGAGGAAAAGTTTGGACTGCTTTTGAGGCAGTGCCTCTATTATATAACGGCCTCATTAGTGGCTACAAAATTATGTTCATTCATTATATTTGGTTCCCCAACAAATTCCCTGTGGGTTTCTGCAGCGCAGCTCCTGATTTTCTGAGAACCCATGTAAAAATGGTGCTGGGAGGTCTCCAAGCTATTTGCTCCAGAACTATGTTATTTAAAGCTAGCTTGACTGATATCTGACACATGAGGGGCGATTTTAATCCTACCTGCCCAGTGGAAACTGCACTGGTAGGCTGTTAAAATTACCCAGGTTACTTACCCACTGGAAAGTCACCAGGATCCTACTGAGTAAGCAGCAAGAACACCCACCCAAAGCCAGCGGGTCCCTCTTTACATATGGATGTCAAGACCCGATGATGTCATCGGGACCTGATTGTAATTTTAACAGGTGACCTGAGTAGTGAAGCCATTGTGATTTACCAGCCAGATGAAGACAGCGGGAAGAGGAGCCAGGGCAAGACCAAACAGGTAAGATTTTTTACATTTTATGCTTTCCTTCGGGCCCAACAAGGAAAGCTTAGGCCTCCCCTGCCATGGATTCCCCCCATTTTCCTGAAGACGAGACACCCCCCAACGAGACAGCCCCCAAAGATGATACCACTATCTACCTGTTGTCGGCGGACAACCTTTGGCACCTGCAATTTTCCGCTGCTTCCATCGGACTTCTCACCCATTCCTGGCGGAAAGATGGCCAGCGGTATTTAATTGAGGCCCAGGAGTTAAAGTAGCTTGGGCCTAATTTCTGAAGCAGCAGGTGAATTTCTAACTGCCCAAAACCCGCATCGGAATTAAAATCAGGGGCTTGGATTTTTCCTGCTGTTTTTGACTTGCCAACATAAACTTTGTACATTATTCCTCTATATTTCTTCTGCTTCCCCCTGTTGTTTTCCTACAATTCAGTACTTCTTTGGTGCAACCTCCAAGCTTAACATTCTTGCTACCATCAGCTTGCTCCCCTGCAGTTGCAAACACAGTAGTCAGCATAGGCATTCCATTGGGCTTGTTAATGGTTGTGCTAAATTTGGAGAAGTGGCCACATGTTAATTCCAAAGTAGCAACTGCCCAGCTGCTGGCACTCGAAGATTCTTCGCTCCAATAGGAAAATATCTAGAGATAACATTCATCCTTTCAGCAAAATAAACCTAGAAATTACTGTTACAAACATTAGCAGATAAACACTTAAAATGCTCATTAGACATTCCGAGGTGTTAATGCCTGTATTAAAATAGTAGACAGTGAAATGTCATCTGAATGCATCAGGCTTTCACCCACTAATATCCCCAAAAATAATTTCTAGGCTACACAGTCAGAAGTGGTAACATTGCTATGTGTCTATTTTTTAACTTACACCTTAAATTTTATTCAGTTTTAGGGTTTCCATAGCACCCTAAGTACCTGTGTCTTCCTTCCAGAGACTTTGCAAAAATTCTAAAAACATAAGAAAAGCAAAAGTTTCCTTGTTACCAGAACATACCTCATTAAAGTTATAATTACTAAGAACTGTTATCAAGAAATGAAAAATGAGGTTCACCTTTGACTGGGTCATGCTCTGAGAAGTTGGGCTTGTCAGGATATTTATTTCATGTTGCAGGAATGATCTTGGTCTCTTTGCTGGAGCTATTTCCATGTGAACAGAGCTCTGTATGAGAAAATTAAACAATGAAAGAAAGAAAATGGCAAGGATATTAATCTAGCTGTAACATGCACAGTGTGGCAGCCATCTGTCTAGACAGTAATGAAGCAGTCATTCTGCTGTAAATTTATAATTCTATTGATCCTTAACACTTGAAATAATAAAGAAAGAAAGACTTGCATTTATATCGTGCCTTTCATGACCTTAGGACGGCCCAAAATGCTTTACAGTCAATTAAATACTTCTTGATGTGTAGTCACTTTTGTAATGTAGGAAACACAGCAGCCAATTTGCGCACAGCAAGCTCCCACAAACCATAATGACCATAAGAACATAAAAGATAGGAGCAGGAGTAGGCTGATCTGATTCTGGCCTCAACTCCACTTTCCCGCCTGTTCTTCATACTCTTTGACTCCCTTGTTGATCAAAAATTTGTCTAACTCAGCCTTGAATGTATTCAATGACTCAACCTCCACCGCTCTTTCGGGCAAAGAATTGCAAAGGTTCACAACCCTCTGAGAGAAGAAATTTCTCCTCATCTCTGTCTTAAACGGGCGACCCCTTATTCTGAGATTATGCCCTCTTGTTCTAGATTCCCCTATGAGGGGAAACATCCTCTCAGCATTTACCCCATCAAGCACCCTCAGAATCTTATATGTTTCAATAAGATCTCCTCCCATTCTTCTAAACTCCAGTGAGTATAGGCCCAACCTGCTCAAACTTTCCTCATAAGAAAACCCTTCCATACCCGAAATCAACCTAGTGAACCTTCTCTGAACCGCCTCCAATGCAAGTATGTCCTTCCTTAAATAAGGGGACCAAAACTGTACGCAGTACTTTAGGTGTGGTCTCACCAGCACCCTGTACAGTTGTAGCAAGACTTCCTTGCTTTTATACTCCATCCCCCTTGAAATAAAGGCCAATATTTCATTTGCCTTCCCAATTACCTGCTGCACCCGTCTGCTAACTTTTTGTGTTTCATGTAGGTAATCTGTTTTAGTGGTGTTAGTTTAAGGATAAATATTGGCCAGGACACCGGGGAGAACTCCTTTGCTCCTCTTCGAAATAGTGTCATGGGATCTTTTATGTCCACCAGACGGGGCCTCGGTTTAACGTCTGATCCGAAAGATGCGTGTATTTACATCAATTCCTATTTATTCATGTCAAGAAAGCTTCTATAAATGTTTAAATTTTTTCTTGTTTTCCTTGTTATATCATTAAATTACCCTGTTCCTCTCCACCACACAGCAAATGCAGACTGACTGGGCTGGAAGATGACCGGCAGTCCAGCATAATGTAAATCCACAGTTCTTGTTGTAACTTGTTCTAAAAAAGAGCTTGAAGAATATCTGGTTAGGAGCAGGAGTCAAGGTTGTGAGGTTAAGCAGTGGTAAAGATGATCAAGTCTTGTTTGCAATATGATGGTCAGTGAGCTGCTGGGAGCATGAAACAATCATACCAAGGATGACAACTAGCCTAAGAATTGAACCATAGAATGTAAGGTTTGAAAGCTATCCTGAAATATAATTTAACTTACTTTATGAGAAAGAGAGGAACTTTGAAATGGGTATATAAAGTACGGATGCAAGCCACATCCATAACTTTGTCATCTGAAATGGAAGAATATGTACCATAGCGATACAAATATCTGTTCCTAATCAAGCCGCAGTTCTGTGTTTTGGGAAAATCCCAAAGGATTTCTAATGTGCCCTTGATCTCAAAGCAACATCTCAGTCCATAATCTTATTACTCAGGGATATATAATTTCATGGAATGAATTTCCGTAGGTTTCTCCCGCTTCTTTTGGCTATAAATGGGTACCCAACTGGTGTTCAGAGAGAAAAATGAGGTGGGAGGTATGGTAAGTCCCCCCACCCCACCGGCTCATTGCAATGTGATTAACATGCTTATGGCTACTGAAAGACAGAGAGTGGGCATAATGGGCATGTACTCAAATTAGCAGGTTGTGACTAGTGGTATCCCAAAGGGATCTGTGTTGGAGCCTCAACTATTCACTGTATTTATTAATGACTTAGATGACAGGATAGAGAGCCACATATCCAAGTTTGCCGATGACGCAAAAATAGGCAGCATTGTAAGCAGTGTAGATGAAAATATAAAATTACAGAGAGATATTAATAGATTAAGTGAATGGGCAAAACTTTGGCAAATGGATTTCAATGTAGGCAAGTGTGAGGTCATCCACTTTGGACCTAAAAAGGACAGATCAGAGTACTTTCTAAACGGTGGTGAAAAGCTCAAAATAATGGAGGTACACAGAGGCTGAGGTGTCCATGTGCATAGATCATTAAAATGTCATGGACAGATACAGAAAATAATCAAAAATGCTAATGGAACGCTGGCCTTTATATCTAGAGGACTAGAATACAAGGGGATAGAAGTTATGCTACAGCTATACAAAGCCCTGGTTAGACCACACCTGGAGTACTGTGTTCAGTTCTGGGCACCGCACCTTAGGAAGGATATATTGGCCTTGGAGGGAATTCAGTGGAGAGTTACTAGAATGATACCTAGACTCCAAGGGTTGTTACAAGGAGAGATTACACAAACTAGGGTTGTATTCCCTGGAATTTAGAAGATTACAGGGAGATTTTATCAAAGATTTCAAGATATTAAGGGGAACAGATAGGGTAGATAGAGAGAAACTATTTCTGTTGGTTGGGGAGTCTGGGACTGGGGACATAGCCTAAAAATTAGAGCCAGGACTTTCAGGAGTGAAGTTAGGAAACACTTCTACCCGTAAAGGGTGGTAGAAGTTTGGAACTCTCTTCTGTAAACGGCAGTTGATGCTTGCTCAATTGTTAATTTTAAATCTGAGATTGATAGATTTTTGATAACCAAAGCTATTAAGGGATATGGGTCTAAGACGGGTATACGGAGTTAGGTCACAGATCAGCCATGATCTCATTGAATGGCGGAACAGGCTCGAGGGGCTAAATGGCCTACTCCTGTTCATAGATTCCTATGTATTGTAACCACAAACAAAGTCACCCCATTTCCCTACATTCTTCACACTGGGACCACCTAAAAACGGTCAATTTTCCTGAGAAAAATCCACCCCTGTAAGGTCACATTCACTCTCCTAAATCAACAAAACAAACCAACTTGTCTGAGCAACAATCCTCATCAGCCCTACTAGAAACAGGCGCCAGCAACAGATAAGTCATGGAGGAGGAGGAGGATACCTTTAATGTAGAAAAATGCCCCAAGACAATTCAAAGAGGTATAAGAAAAAAATAAAACTGATCATTCAAAAACATTTTAAAAATAAGACATGAGTAGAAACATTCCAGCATACTAAAGGAAAAAAATTGTTCAATTAAATTGTACTAATGTATTAGGACTCCATCAGACCATCATGTAGATCTTTTAAATTTGAAGGTGAGTGCAGAAAGTGTATTCTATTCCATCCAAAAAAACTTCTTTGGTGAGTCAATATTTATTTATTGAAAGTGCTAGGTTATCAGTTATGTTCTCTTGTTCCACTTTCTCTCCTTCTTTAGCACCCTCCTCCTGCTGTGGGATGCCTAAGTAAGACCTTTTTGGTCTATAGATACTGGTGAGTGAGTGCCTACGTGTAGGGAAGAGGTACCTAAGTAAAGCCTGACTAAGAGCCTCCAACCTAGCCTCCATGTGCTCATCCTCCTCATAACATCAAAATAAAGATATTTCCATTGAGAAATCCATGTCCAGGGTGCAAAGGAGTACTTTGAGCAGAGCTGAGTAAAAGTAGCAGCAAAAGTCCCGACTGACCCCCCAAAATACTATATGATTACTAGAAACACCAAACTTCAGTAGCATTAGGCAAAATGGCCTCCTCAACATGGTATGTGATACCTTGTAGCTGCTCGTACTGCCACTGATATAGTGGCAATAATTATTTGTGGGAGAAAGGTGAAAACGGAGGTGAATGGGGCAGAGATGTTTGCTATGGCCTCTTGACCTGATTTAAATGTGGCGGAATGGGCCTGTGGCAGGCCTTAATAAGAACTGGCATTTTTTTGGCAGGAGAATTCAGATGCAGATGAGCTAGCATCTACTACTTTCTGTGGGAGAGAGTTCCACATTTCTACCACCCTTTGCATGAAGAAGTGTTTCCCAACTTCTCTCCTGAATGGTCTGGCTCTTATTTTAAGGTTATGTCCCCTTGTCCTAAACTCCCCCACCAGCGGTAAAAGTTTCTCTCGATCTATCCTATCAATTCCTTTAAAAATCCTAAAAACCTCAATCAAATTACTCCTTAACTTTCTATATTCCAGGGAATACAAGCCTAGTTTATGTAGTCTCTCCTCATATTCTCACCCTTGGAGCCCTGGTAACATTCTGAATAATCTGTGCTGCGCTCCTTCCAAGGTCAGTAAATCCTTTCTAAGGAGCGGTGCCCAGAACTGTACACAATACTCCAGATGTGGTCTAACCAGGCCTTTATACAGCTGTAGTAAAACTTCCTCCCCTTTATATTCTAGCCCTTTAGTAATAAAGGTTAACATTCCATTAGACTTTTTGATTATTTTTTGTACCTGACTACTACGTTTTAGTGATCTGTGTGTATGGATCCCTAAATCCCTTTGGACCTTCACTGTTCCTAGCTTTTCACCATTTAAAATATACACGGATCCATCCTTTTTTGGTCCAAAATGGATGACCTCAAACTTAGCTGCGTTGAAATCCATCTGCCACAGTTTTGCCCACTCACTTATTGGGGAAAGGCCAATTTTGATGGTATTAGACAGGAACTTTCAGAAGTTGATTGGGAGAGTCTGTTGGCAGGCAAAGGGACGTCTGGTAAGTGGGAGGCTTTCAAAAGTGTGTTAACCAGGGTTCAGGGTAAGCACATTCCTTATAAAGTGAAGGGCAAGGCTGGTAGAAGTAGGGAACCTTGGATGACTCGGGAGATTGAGGCACTAGTCAAAAAGAAGAAGGAGGCATATGACATGCATAGGCAGCTGGGATCAAGTGGATCCCTTGAAGAGTATAGAGATTGCCGGAGTAGAGTTAAGAGAGAAATCAGGAGGGCAAAAAGGGGATATGAGATTGCTTTGGCAGATCAGGCAAAGGTGAATCCAAAGAGCTTCTACAAATACATAAAGGGCAAAAGGGTAACTAGGGAGAGAGTAGGGCCTCTTAAGGATCAACAAGGTCATCTATGTGCGGAACCACAAGAAATGGGTGAGATCCTGAATGAATATTTCACATCGGTATTTACGGTTGAGAAAGGCATGGATGTTAGGGAACTTGGGGAAATAAATAGTGATGTCTTGAGGAGTGTACATATTACAGAGAGGGAGGTGCTGGAAGTCTTAACGCGCATCAAGGTAGATAAATCTCCGGGACCTGATGAAATGTATCCCAGGACGTTATGGGAGGTTAGGGAGGAAATTGCGGGTCCCCTAGCAGAGATATTTGAATCATCCACCGCTACAGGTGAGGTGCCTGAAGATTGGAGGGTAGCAAATGTTGTGCCTTTGTTTAAGAAGGGCGGCAGGGAAAAGCCTGGGAACTACAGACCAGTGAGCCTGACATCTGTAGTGGGTAAGTTGTTAGAGGGTATTCTGAGGGACAGGATCTACAGGCATTTGGAGAGGCAGGGACTAATTAGGAACAGTCAGCATGGTTTTGTGAGAGGAAAATCATGTCTCACGAATTTGATTGAGTTTTTTGAAGGGGTAACCAAGAAGATAGATGAGGGCTGTGCAGTAGACGTGGTCTACATGGACTTCAGCAAAGCATTTGACAAGGTACCGCATGGTAGGTTGTTACATAAGGTTAAATCTCATGGGATCCAAGGTGAGGTAGACAATTGGATACAAAATTGGCTTGACGACAGAAGACAGAGGGTGGTTGTAGAGGGTTGTTTTTCAAACTGGATGCCTGTGTCCAGCGGTGTGCCTCAGGGATCGGTGCTGGGTCCGCTGTTATTTGTTATTTATATTAATGATTTGGATGAGAATTTAGGAGGCATGGTTAGTAAGTTTGCAGATGACACCAAGATTGGTGGCATTGTGGACAGTGAAGAAGGTTATCTAGGATTGCAACGGGATCTTGATCAATTGGGCCAGTGGGCCGATGAATGGCAGATGGAGTTTAATTTAGATAAATGTGAGGTGATGCATTTTGGTAGATCGAATCGGGCCAGGACCTACTCCGTTAATGGTAGGGCGTTGGGGAGAGTTATAGAACAAAGAGATCTAGGAGTACAGGTTCATAGCTCCTTGAAAGTGGAGTCACAGGTGGATAGGGTGGTTTCATTGGTCAGAACATTGAATGCAGGAGTTGGGATGTCTTGTTGAAGTTGTACAGGGCATTGGTGAGGCCACACTTGGAGTACTGTGTACAGTTCTGGTCACCCTATTATAGAAAGGATATTATTAAACTAGAAAGAGTGCAGAAAAGATTTACTAGGATGCTACCGGGACTTGATGGTTTGACTTACAGGGAGAGGTTAGACAGACTGGGACTTTTTTCCCTGGAGAGTAGGAGGTTAAGGGGTGATCTTATAGAAGTCTATAAAATAATGAGGGGCATAGATAAGGTCGATAGTCAAAATCTTTTCCCAAAGGTCGGGGAGTCTATAACGAGGGGGCATAGATTTAAGGTGAGAGGGGAGAGATACAAAAGGGTCCAGAGGGGCAATTTTTTCACTCAAAGGGTGGTGAGTGTCTGGAACGAGCTGCCAGAGGCAGTAGTAGAGGCGGGTACAATTTTGTCTTTTAAAAAGCATTTGGACAGTTACATGGGTAAGATGGGTATAGAGGGATATGGGCCAAGTGCAGGCAATTGGGACTAGCTTAGTGGTATAAACTGGGCGACATGGACATGTTGGGCCGAAGGGCCTGTTTCCATGTTGTAAACTTCTATGATTCTATCAATGTCTCTTTGTAATTTTATGCTCCCGTTTGTACTTTACTACGCACCAACCTTTGTGTCATCGGCAAACTTGGAAATATGGCTCTCAATTGTGTTATCTAAGTCATTAATAAATATAGTGCATAATTGAGGCCCCAGCACAGATTTTTGTGGGACAGCACTAGACCCTTTCAATTCGAGTACATACCCATTATCCCTACTCTCTGTCATCTACCGCCTAACCATTCTCCTAACCAGGTCAATAATTTGCCTTCGATTCCCTGAGCTTTAATTTCAGCTAACAGTCTCTTATGTGGAACCTTATCAAACGTCTTCTGGAAGTCCATATAAACTACATTCATAGACATTCCCCTGTAACTACTTTAGTTACTTCCTCAAAAAATTAAATTAGGTTCATTAGACATGACCTACCCTTTACAAATCCATATTGGCTCTCTAATCAGCACAAATTTCTCTAAGTGCCACATAATAGGCTTGTCAGCAAAGTTGAAGCCCATGGAATAAAAGGGGCAGTAGCAGCTTGGATATGAAATCCCCTAAGTGACAGGAATCAGAGAGTAGTGGTGAACGGTTGTTTTTCGGGACTGGAGGAAGGTGTACAGTAGTGTTCCCCAGAGGTCGGTACTAGGATCACCGCTTTTCTTGATATAATGACTTGGATTTGGGAGTACAGGGCACAATTTGCAGATGACACAAAACGTAGTAGTGTAGTGAACAGTGAGGAGGATAGTGATAGACTTAAACAGGATATAGACAGGCTGGTGGAATGGGCGGACACATGGCAGATGAAATTTAACGCAGAGAAGTGCGAAGTGATACATTTTGGTAGGAAAAACGAGGAGAGGCAATATAAATTGAAGGGTACAATTTTGAAGGAGTGCAGGAACAGAGAGACATGCACAGGTCGTTGAAGGTGGCAGGGCAGGTTGAGAAAGCAGTTAAAAAAGCATACGGGATCCTGGGAATTATAAATAGAGTTATAGAGTACAAAAGCAAGGAGGTTATGATGAACCTTTATAAAACACTGGTTTGGCCACAACTGGAGTATTGTGTCCAATTCTGGGCACCGCACTTTAGGAAGGATGTGAAGGCCTTAGAGAGGGTACAGAAAAGATTTACTAGAATCGTTCCAGGGATGAAGAACTTCAGTTACATGGATAGATTGAAGAAGCTGGGGTTGTTCTCCTTGGAGCAGAGAAGGTTAAGAGGAGATTTGATAGAGGTGTACAAAATCATGAGGGGTCTGGATAGAGTAGATAGAGAGAAACTGTTCCCACTGGTGGAAGGGTCGAGAACCAGAGGACACAGATTTAAGGTGATTGGCAAAAGAACCTAGGGGACGTGAGGAAAAACTTTTTTATGCAGCAAGTAATTATGACCTGGAATGCACTGCCTGAAAGGGTGGTCATGATGTGGAGATGCCGGTGATGGACTGGGGTGGACAAATGTAAGGAATCTTACAACACCAGGTTATAGTCCAACAAATTTATTTTAAAATCACAAGCTTTCGGATATTATCCCCTTCGTCAGGTGAAAGGGTGGTGGAAGCAGATTCAATCGTGGCTTTTAAAGGGGAATTGGATAAATACTTGAAAGGACAAGATTTGCAGGGCGGGGGAGCGGGACTAGCTGGCTTGCTCTTGCAGAGAGCCGGCATGGGCGCGACAGGCCGAATGGCCTCCTTTGCTGTAATTATTCTATGATTCAATGATTCTAAGCACTCAGTCACACTATCCTTAATTATAGATTCCAATAACTTCCCACAACAGATGTTAGACTACATGTGTAGTGTACAGATAATGAGTGTGTGCAGATTTTAAAAAAAAATTTCCACGATGATAATTGCACATTGCTTTTCAAGGAACAATGGTGCCCTATAAATGGAATTATTTTCTAGTACAGGTAGGGCTAAGTACTTCAATACTTGCAATTGCTCCATCCAACCACTGGATGGCAGGACAACTTTGAATCCGACCTTGTTTGAGGGAAATTTACATTCACATTATGTGTTCGGCAAAGATAATGCTGATTCTTGTTTGAAAAAACAAAGAAAAAGACTAAACATTTTACTATCTATTCACGTAACTATATTTAAATAAATATATATACATACTGTGAATATACCATTATTCCTAGTGTATATTGGTGCTTTGGTGATAAAAGTCAGAGAACACATTTTAGAATGGTATGGTACCCCAGAGCATGGTACATTGGCGAGACCATGCAGACGCTGCGACAACGGATGAACGGACACCGCGCAACAATCGCCAAACAGGAGGGTTCCCTCCCAGTCGGGGAACACTTCAGCAGTCATGGACATTCATCCACCGACCTTCGGGTAAGCGTACTCCAAGGCGGCCTTCGAGACACACGACAACGCAAAATCGTCGAGCAGAAATTGATAGCCAAGTTCCGCACCCATGAGGACGGCCTCAACCGGGATCTTGGGTTCATGTCACGCTACACGTTACCCCACCAGCGAACAAATGTTATCTGTTTTTAATATAATGGGTCATTTGCTGGCTTTCTCTGCCTTCCGGATGTTTCTGCCTCTCTCTGTTTTTTTGTTGAATGTGTATTCGGGGGTTCTGCAGGTGACACCTCTCTGTCTGAACACGGTGATTGCCTTGGCAACGGGCAGTTGCAGGGGCATTCTGTAAACACCATGTATTGTTCTATATGTATAAATGCGTAGGCTTCGAGGAGCTCCTGAACATTTACCTGAGGAAGGAGGAAGCCTCCGAAAGCTTGTGAATTTAAAATAAAATTGCTGGACTATAACTTGGTGTTGTAAAATTGTTTACAATTGTCAACCCCAGTCCATCACCGGCATCTCCACATCGCAAATATTATTAGTATTGTCATACATGATGCTATTACTATTCAACAGTCACTAAATAGTCACTGAATCACACAATCACAAGATAATCACAGGAGGGAAGCCATTTGGCCCATCTCATTCATAATGACTAAAGTTCCCACACTGCAGCATCCAACTGGTTCTTAAATGATTCCAAGTTTTGCTTCCATTTCTCTAAGAGTTCATACTATGTGTTAAACACTCTTTGTTTCAAGAAGAACTTTCTGATATCTATCCTAAATTTGCCTTTTTACGAGTTTATAGTTTAATTCAAATTAATTTTCTGGATTTACACTTTCCATACCTTTTACAATCTTGTATACCTCTATAAGTTAACATCTCAGATGAATCCTTTCACGGTTGAAGAGCCCAAGTTTCTCCAGTTTTTCCTCATAACTCAGACCTTTAGCACGAGGAATCAGCCTCATGGCACTACTCTGCACTGCTTCCAGCACTTGAATGTCTCCCTTGTGTCTCAGTGATCGGAACTGAACACAGCGCCTAAGGTGCAGTTTGACCGTAGCACTGTACACGTACAGTAGTTTGATCGTGACTTCCTCTGACTTATAATTCTATTGTTTTGGCTACATAGCTCACAATGCCCACTAGATGGAGGCAGTGTGCTGATATGAGAGTTCACTGCGACAAACAGTACAATAAAACCCAATATCATATTCACACCAATTAATTCAATTATAGCGGCATGCTGTCAATCAGTGTCTGCTACCAATGACATTTGTCATTTGCAAAAAAAAGTGACAAAAATTAAATTGTACTAATTTTGTCAATGTAAATTACTATGAATAACACACGGGCTAGAGTATGTTTCAAGTCAACTGTAACACACGTTGATGTGCTACTTTTCTTGTAATACAGTCCATCCTATGCGCAATGCTAATGTATGTAAGTGAACACACTGGAGCCAAAACAATGTGGCCCTTCCTCCATAATCCTGCCGGGTTTAGGGCACAAGTATGGTGGAAGGGCCAGAAGTTAGGCTCGGCTCCAGATACACCAGATCTCGGTATTTCCTGCCAATTTCTTCAGGCCCTTGTTTGTGGTGGAAGCTCTGACCACTGTTAATGATCCAGGCTGGCTTGCCAATCATCAACGCTGTCCTGAAGCACTGTAGGCCTGCCTGGCTCAGAAATTAGATTATCAAGTCTGCCACAGAGGGTTGACCCAGTTCAAACATTTTTGATGAAGACATAAAACAGGATGGGTGACAAGGGACAAATTTCTCTGAACCTCCTTTGAGAGCAATGGATTCAGTGAGTCTTCCATCTACCTTTAGACAGATCTTGGAGTTGGAGTGTACATCTAATAAGTTCCAAGATTCAGCCATATATTCCCACAGTTTCCAGCTTCTTCATGAGGGCAGCATAAGGCAGTAGGTCAAAGTCTTACAAAAATCAATGAATGCAATGTAAGTGGGTTTCCTATGAACCTTACAATGTTCCACAATCTCATATAAAACTATTATGTGTCCTACACATTCCTCACAAGAGAGAAATTTTGCCTATTCCTTTCTCATTGCTTCGTGGGCCACTCTTCCCACTTGGAATCTTGGACTTCAGTTGACATTAGCCACATATAGGTCTCCAGCCCATACTGTCCCATCATGCACTGCAGCGAACAGCCTACATGGAGGAAAACAAGGAGAGGAATAAATAAATATTCCTTACTCCCCGCAGGCGCATTCTAAAAAAGAAAACATTTTTGGAGTAGGAATTTGTAAACAAACTTTGAATCAAATTGACTAAAGTTCTAAAAGATCCACCCCACCTGTGCCAAGCAGGAAAGGGCTGAATGCAGGCCTCAGTTAATGTCTTTCTGCAGAAGGGGGAGGGGAATTAACCAAGTGTATCCTGGGATTAAGTTCAAGGGGGCATTTCCGTGATGTAAGAGCAGACTCTGCCCTACCCTCTCAACAGCACATTCCCGAAGGCTAGACAAAGCTGAAGCTTGAGGATAATTGAAAACTAAATCATTACATTAAAAAGTCAAATAAGGCGATCCTGTGATCCTGTGCTGACAGTAGTAAAGCTCTACTCACATGAATCATGGGTCAGAGATAGGGCTACAATAATGTGGCCCCAATTCTCCAACCAACAATCCTTGTAAGTGTGGCTCCCTACTGTAAGCATAGGATTGTGGAATCATCCCTAAAATCTCTCCCTCAATCTTAGCTTAAATATCCTTTAAACCCCCCACCGCAACATGTCAAACATCCAGACAGAGACATAACAGTGGTCACATTTAAAGGACCAGTCCCTTACAGGGCCCTGTTTTACAGCAAACAAACAACATGCATTTATATAGCGCCTTTAATGTAGTACGATGATCCAAGGGATTTCAGAAGGATGAAAATAGGCCCCAAGCAGCAATAGGACAAAATTAGGGAGGTGATCAAGGACATTATCAAAGATCGTCGCTGAGTCAAAATCCTGGAACTCCCTACCTAACAGCATTGTGGGAGTACCTTCACCACATGGACTGCAGCGGTTCAAAAAGAAGGCTCACCATCACCATCTCAAGGACAACCAGAGATAGGCAACCAATGCTGGTCGTGCTAGCAACATCCAAATGCCGAGAATGAATTTTTTAAAAAGGTAGATTTTGAGGACGCCTTTGACGGTAGGAAGAGAGGTAGCAAGGTGAAGAAGTTTAGGGAGAAAGTTTGAAAGTGTAGAGCTGTGATGACTGAAAGCTGTACCACCAAAGCTGAAGAGGAGGGAAAAGGAACGCCCAAAAAGCCTGGTTCTAAACCACTGGTGGAGGTTGCAGAAGAAGGGTGGGATGAGGCCACGCTGGGACTTTAAAATGATTTTGAATTCAATGCATTGGGACTGAAAATCCAATAAAGGCTGGTGATTCAGGATTAGAGGGAGTGAGAATCACACCACAGAAGGAAGGCATTAGCCCACTGCACCTGTGCCAGTGCCAGATCTCAAATGGAGCTATCTACTTCAATCCCATTCTCCTGCCCTTTACCCATATCTTTAATTTTTTCTAATACCTGTTCTATTTTAAATGATGTTATAGCCTGTGCCTCAATAGTTATGTTACAAATCTGAGTCTGCTGTGGAAGTACACCAAGGAATTACCTTAGATATGTCCTCAAAATGGAGTCAGTGTACAGACTGAAAGTTAGGAAAAGGGCTTATACTAATTAAACCATGAAGGCTTATACAAATAAAACATTCCTTAACAGTGTTAGAAGACAAGCCATCAATTCCTCAGGCCTGGAGAGGGCTTATAAAGATGACCTGCCTTATCTGGACTTGTATGAGACCCTTTGTTAGCAAAGCTAGGGAGCAAATGAGTGACCTGGTATGACTAGGTGCTGGTACTTCATTGATTTGGAAGTTATTCGGGATACCAACAAGACTGTGTGAGATGAATGACACCAAAAGGACTGAACTCTTGCAACACGTGTCACTCAAATTAGTCAATAGAATTTTTTAAAAATTCGTTCATGGGATGTGGGCGTCGCTGGCGAGGCCGGCGTTTGTTGCCCATCCCTAATTGCCCTTGAGAAGGTGGTGGTGAGCCGCCTTCTTGAACTGCTGCAGTCCGTGTGGTGAAGGTTCTCCCACAGTGCTGTTAGGAAGGGAGTTCCAGGATTTTGACCCAGCGACGATGAAGGAACGGCGATATTAAGGATTTTTAAGATGATATTCTTAGCACTAACGCCTTCAGTCCTCAGTTCTCAGTCTTTAGTTCTTAGTTTAATTTTAGTTCTAGATAGAAAGGGGGAGATAACTGATAAACTAATCAAACGTAGACAGGATAAAACCCCTGGTCCGGATGGATTGCATCTGCACATATTAAAAGGAGTTGGGGAAGAGATGGCAGAGGCACTATTACATATATATAAAACTTCATTAGGAAAGGGAATAGTGCCAGAGGACTCGCGGACAGCTAATGTTATTCCTGCATTTAAAAAGGGAGATAGAACCACTCCAGGGAACTACAGACCAATTAGCTTAACGCAGTGGTAGGAAAGATAATGGAACCCTTACTCAAAGATGTAATAGAAAAATATCTAGAAACTGAAAATATAATAAAGAATAGTCAGCACGGATTTCAAAAGGGAAGGTCATGTTTGACCAACCTTATTGAATTCTTTGATAAAGTAACAGAAAAGGTAGACAAGGGTAATGAGGTAGATGCAATATATTTGGATTTTCAAAAGGCCTTCGATAAGGTTCTGCATAGTAGACTCATGACTAAGGTCAGAGCATGCAGAATGGATAGCAAACTGGCTACAAAACAGAAAACAGAGAGTAGGGGTTAAAGGTAGTTACTCAGACTTGCAAAAGGTAGGAAGTGGTGTTCCACAAGGATTGGTACTGGGACCACTGTTGTTCACAATTTACATAAACGATTTGGACTCAGGAATCGGAAGTACAATTTAAAAATTTACGGACGACACCAAATTGGAGGGTATAATTAATACCGAGGAGGACTGCAACAACATATAGGAAGACATTAATAAACTTGCAGAATGAGCGTGTAATTGGCAAATAAAATTTCAATATAGTGAAGTGTGAGATATTACATTTTGATAGGAAGAATAAGGGGGCCACATATTGCTTGGATAATAAGAATCTAAATGGGGTAGAGGAGCAGAGGGAGCTTGGGGTACAGGTAAACAAATCACTAAAAGTAGCGATGCAGGTTAATAAGGCCATAAAAAAGGCAAACCAAGCACTGGGGTTCATTTCTAGAGGGATAGAATTGAAAAGCAGAAAAGTTATGTCAAATTTGTATAGAACCTTGGTTAGACCACACTTGGAGTACTGTGAACAGTTCTGGTCTCCATATTATAAAAAGGATATAGAGGCACTGGAGAAGGTGCAAAAAAGATTTACTAGGATGATACCAGAACTAAGAGGTTATACCTATCAGGAAAGTTTGAGCAGGCTGGGGCTCTTCTCTCTAGATGAAAGAAGATTGAGGGGTGACCTGATAGAGGTCTTAAAGATTATGAAAGGGTTTGATAGGATGGACGTAGAGAAGATATTTCCACTTGCAGGAGAGATCAGAACTAGGAGCCATAAATATAAAATAGTCACTAATAAATCCACTGGGGAATTCAGGAGAAATCTCTTTACCCAGAGAGCGGTTAGAATGTGGAACTTGCTATCAAAAGGAGTAGTTGAGTGACTAGCATAGATGCGTTTAAGGAGAAGCTAGATAAACACGTGAAGGAGAAAGGAACAGAAAGATATGCTGATAGGGTTAGATGAAGTAGGGAGGGAGGAGGCTAGGGTGGACACGTTGGGCCGAATGGCCTGTTTCTGTGCTGTACATTCTATGAAATTCTAGGTAATTGTTCTTTTAGTAGTAGCCTTACACTACAAAGGAAATAAAAATCAGGAGAGATGTAAAATGGCCTGCTGATTCGCTATCACCTGTTTTACACTATCGCACAAAGTCAAAATCTACCTCAGTGTCTCCAATATCCTCCTCAGGTACTCCACATTCACTTTCACCTTCTTCTGTAAACACTGAGACAAATATTAATAATCTCTGCCATTCCCTCACTCTCAAGTATACATGAACATTAAAACAGAGTAGAGCTAGGTGTCGTCAGCATACATATAGAAGCTGACCCCATGTCTTTGGATGATGTTGTCAAGTGGCAGCATGTAGATGAGGAAGATGAGAGGGCCAAGGGCAGATCCTGGGGGGATTTCAGAGGTAATTGTGCAGGGACAGGAAGAGAAGTCATTGCTGCAAATGCTTTGGCTACAATCAGATAAGTAAGAATGGAACCAAACGAGGGCAATCCCATTGAGTTGGAATGGTGTGATCGACCATGTCAAAGATTGCAGACAGGTTGAGAAGGACGAGGGGGGATAATGCACCATGGTCAAAGTCACAGAGGATTTAATTTGTGAGTTTGATTAGGGTAATTTCAGTCCTGTGGCAGCGATGGAAAACTGATTGGAGAGATTCAAACAAGGAGTTGCGGGAAACATGGGAAGAAATCCTGTGGTAGGTAAATGCTCAAGTCCAAAAGAGTCAACTAAGATCAGGTGAGTTCAACTTCCCAGCTCATTATCATTCTCAACCAAATTGGCTGCAATTTGATGGTACTGTTGTACTGCAATACATTCCAGAGCTATCTTTGTACATGTGTATTTCAGTGATGGCTAACTGCCTGCCTAAGCTGGAGATCACAGTCTTCGTCAAATCCCGACGAAATATTCCCTGTATCAGATTATATTATTATTGAGGGCAATTCTGTAGATACAATTACATTTATTTTAAACATTGTTAGAATATATCACCTCTGCTTCTCATTATTTTAGTCAGAGTTACTAGTTTAAGGCGACTAAAACGCCATGACATTGTTTTTTTTTCTGTTGCAAATTATGGGCAAGTGATGTCATTTGGCAACATACTTCCCGTGTAAGCAATGAGAAAGATATCACATGGGCTCTACACAGTAACCAAGTTGTCAGTTCATTAATTGGTACATAATTCTTAGCAGGGAATAGGCAAAGAGGTAACCCAAATAAGTGAGCACAGTATGCTTTAATCAATGGAATAAGAAACAGCTGAGAAATACATAGAGTAATTAAATGTAATAAAAGTACTTATTTTACCACTAAGGTTTAGTTCAACTTTAAAAATAAATGGTGGAGTCTGCTAAACATTTGTTTCATGTGTTCTTCATTTATGAAATGCCACACAGGAGATTTTTTTTATTGGCTATACAATAAAAGGAAACTAGAAGTTTGTATGGTTTCCAAAAATAGCTTTAGAAAAGATATTGATTGAATGGTTATTTACTTTAAAAAAAAAAGAATTTTCTCCTCTTTCAATATCTCAGATCTTCCTTCACCACTATCATTGGCCAAGAAGGCATCCATGCAACCTGTTGCCAGACCTCTCCCAATGTTGCACTAAAATCTGCATTATGAAATGCATTAGGAGGCTCACAAGTGCTTTATCTCCAATTTTCCCTCCTTCTTTACAGTTACATGTCTTCTGCTCAACACCTCACTATGATATCCTGGCTGAGATCTGGAACTAAAGGCCATTTTGCTACTGCTTCGGGAAATCTCAGATACCAGCCCCATTAGGTCTTGCTGGTGGGTCTGAGACCAGGCAGTGCATCCGTAATTTAGAGTTAAAATGCAATGGGATGGGTATGACATTATCCGAGTGCAACTTTGACCTTTTATTAGGACCCTGCTTGCCTGCAGTGGGCACCTGACACGCAGCCACAAACAGGTCAGTTAAATTGATGAGGAATGGTGGGGGAGGGTGTGAGACAGCCACAGAGGCCAATTTAACCCCCCGCTCTGTTACCACCAGGCTGGGGCGGGGGGGGGGGGGGGGGTAAAATTGGCTCTTAAATGTGTGGCAGATATGGCACAAGGTAAAACGTTTTTGATCAATGGAGCCCTTGACTACCTGTAACTGTATCACACAATGGGAACAGCACCAGATTGTGAGGATATGACCACCAACAAACACAGATACAGGAGGGGTTAGATGACAAGGTTGAGGAGGAAGCTCAGAGTGACTCACAGTGCACAGATGAGGAGGAGTAAATGGTGTTGGCTGCTCAATGCTGGGTACTCACTGGCTGGAGGTCCAGCACAGTTCTCGGCCCTGCTGCAGCACGTTGATTTTCAGACCTCACAGAGTCTAAGCAGGAACACACGTCTGCGGAACACACCCTGCAATGTCAGAAGTGTAGAGGAGTCCACTATGCAGATCCTGGCAAACTTGGATGAAGCAGCCTACAAGCCCGGGAAGTTTAAAAGGGCTGAAGTATAAAACTACGCGAGAGTCTCATCTGTGTACACATCAGCTCCAGCAGCACGGGTCAGCAGTCATACGGGTCAGTAGCAGCGAGAGCAACAATGACAATTGCAGTGACACTGGCAGATAGGCACCAGAAAAGCAGCAGAGAGCAATTAGTGGTAGACCAAGGTGGGCTATAGAAGATGATGCAAGGGAGAAGAATATACCAGGTCAGGAGGAGTAAAAAGGTAAGTGAGGTACAGTCTCTGAGTGAGTGGCAGATTTTTGGTGTATGATGGTGGGGGAGTGTTGAATTTTGCGAAGGTGGTATTGGACTTTTGGCATCAGGACTTGTATTCTTAGTGAGGGCTTGGGGAGGCTTTGATTTTTAGTCAAACACAGCTGACTCAATAGATGTTCCATCTATTCAAACGTTCTACTCCTTCTACTCCAAACGTTTGGAAACTGAGATCTCTGCGCTCCTCCAATTCTGACCTCTTGTGCATCCCCGATTTTAATTGCTCTGCCATTGGCGGTCATGCCTTCAGCTGCCCAGGCCCAAAGCTCTGGAATTCCCTCCATAAACCTCTCTGTCTCTACTTCACTCTCCTCCTTTAAGACACTCCTTAAAGCCTACCTCTTTGACCAAGCTTTTGGTCATCTGTCCTAATATCTCCTTAAGCGGCTCGATGTCAAATTTTGTTTGATAATGTGCCTGTGAACTACGTTAAAGGTGCTATATAAATGCAATTTGTTGTCGTTGTTGTTAATTAATCATCCTGATTGTATCCTATCTCACTGTACCTGCACTCTACTTCTATCCATGGGTGGTGCAAGAATATCATGAGTCATGACTGCAGATGCCTTGGTCCCCTTGATGTTACCCTTCTATTCTTCCTTCCTCTTCAAATAAGGGTGACTTGAAAGGAAAGCATTGGTAGAGCACTGAGAGAAGTAGGAATTCACAGCCATTATTTTACACTGGTAGTCACATGCCAACTGAGTATACGTAGAAGTTTCTTAAAGTTCGTACAGAACAAAGTATTGTGCAACATGGATGTAATCGGTGACCCTCTGGACTCTTGAAAACCAGCTGACCTGTCGAATGGCCTGTCATTGCTTCTGCTGCTGAAAGTGAAGTTGTTGGTCCTGCTGAGTAATGCATCTGTGACCTTGATATATCTGTGGACGACAAACTGGCTGACACTACAGACATCACCAGCGTTAACCTGGAAGAACCCCAATGTGTAAAGATTGAGGGCTGTGATTTCTTTGAAGGCCATTCACATTACTGTATAGATGGTTGATCATATAAATAGGTCTTCATGACAGAGATGGCACAGTTCTGTCACATTCTTAGTCTCAACCTCCGATGGCATTCTCATCTGTAATTCTCAGGTAACTGTGCCTGGGACAGTATATTCAATGTGTTGTGTACAGGCAGGACGTGATGGTAAGCCTTGTGTGCCACCTGACATGGGCAGCCCTGTCCTGCTCTTGCCCTTCCTCCTCAGTCAACTGCAATGCCAGTGGAACACTGCATCCAATACCCAAAAGGGTTGATTTTCTGAATTGCAATTCCAACAGGGAGCCTTGTCCGTCAGGAACGCATATAGGAAAAATTGCTGACCTGCTTCCCATGACTTTCCCTGCATTCATTTATAATTCCAATATTTTTTCCTGCACTCACTCTGCGTTGATATACAATGTGGTGTGTGTATCCAAGCAGCCAGACAGTGTTGTGGTGATTCAATGAAACATTTTCCATTTAGTGGCATGTAAAAGGATTGTTTTTATCTCGTAAAAAGCTACATTGATTTTGCCTTGTAACATTTATGTGATTTTCCATAAAAGCCTGAACTAGGTATCTGTTCACACTATCTGTCATCGTGAACAATTATTTGGTTCTTGATTTTAAATTAAAAATCCATCACATTTAATCATGCTGCGGTAAATACTTACATTTTACAGTTTACTTGCCCTGATTAGATAATTCGTGACTCTGCAGTGAATCATTTGTGGTAGTACATCAAGTAATTGCCTGGCTATTTGTATGATACACAGCCTTTGCTCATAATTGCTGAGTTTGCAGCTATTGTAGGTTATTTTGCTGGTTCTACATGGCTACTTAAAACAAAACTTTATTCACTTCATCTTTGTGATTTATGCCAGAAGTTTTGTGCCAACTGTAATAAAGTAAGGACAATATGCTGCAGACCAAATTGAAATCCCCCCCTCAACTAATAGTAGCTTTAAGCTATACGTCAATGGAAGTTTAAAAGGTCATGCTGCCCTCTGCCAACGTGAAAGTGATTAAGTTCAGAGGGACTGGAATGTTAAAATGTTTGTACTGTAGCAGCAGGCAAAGAATTCACTACCGAGAACTGCGTTTTAATCCCCAAAACTTCCTACAAAACAAAGGCTATACTGTGATGATAAAAAGGTATGTATGTTTGCTGGTATATTTTAATATTTCCTACCTGTTGGCTGATACTTTTCACTGGCCCAGGAGACTGCTGCAAATAAGAAACACTTTTCTTCTCATCCGTTTTCTCCCTTTCCCACCTCTAAGAGTGTTGACTATTTCTTGGTATAGATTGCCCCTGTTGTATTGCCCAAGGGTCAATTTATTCACGTGTCAACCTTGTGAGTGACAGCAAGCTATTCATCCACAGGGGGCATCACAGCTAAGTCTCAGCCAACATCCACACACACACATACATCCAGCTGGGGTTATTGAAAAGAAGTGGGAGCCCTGGCTGGGCTATCTCTCCCTAAACCAGGAGGGCCAAGATTATGGCAGTGCCTGTCCCATTACACCCACTGTGATCAGCTCTTTTCTTTATCATTCTTCGGGATGTGGGCATCACCGGCATTTATTGCCCATCCCTAGTTGCCCTTCAGAAGGTGGTGGTGGGCCTTTTTCTTGAACCGCAGCAGTCCATGTGGTGATGCTGTTAGGTAGGGAATTCAAGGATTTTGGCTCAGTGACGATGAAGGAACAGCGATATATGTCCAAGTCAGGATGGTGTGACTTCTGGAGGGTAACTTGGAGATGATGGTGTTCCATGCACCCACTGTCCTTGTCCTTCTAGGTGGTGGAGGTTGCAGGTTTTGGAGGTGCTGCTGAAGAAGCCTTGGCGAGTTGCTGCAGTTCATCCTGTAGATAGTACACACTGCAGCCAGGGCTTGCGGGAGTACACTACTAACTAGAGAACATACTGAAGCTCAAACCTGAAACCCTCCTTGTCTGTATGGCATAAAGCTTTTATTTTTAAATTATATTTCTCCAGTATTAAATGTAATTTTAGAGAAAAATCACAGTTTATCTCATGTATGTGTAGTTAATTTTCTGTTGTCTGTGCAATTTTGCATAAAACATTGACAGCTGACATATTCCATCCTTCTCATTTGCCAGCACTGGCTCAACCTTATTCCACAGTCTGATTATACATCAGGAAGAAGCAATGGAGATCTCCCCCGCTCCCAGCCCCCGATCTCCCTCACTGCCAGCCCCGGCCCCCGATCTCCCTCACTCCCGGCCCTGAACCCCGATCTCCTTCACTCTCGGCCCTGACCCCCCGATCTCTGTCGCCCCCGACCCCCGATCTCCGCCGCTACCGGCCCCCTGATCTCCGTCACTCTTGGCCCTGATCCCCGATCTCTGGCAATCCCAACCACTGATCGAAAAAGACGTTAATTGCCCTTTCCCATAGGTGATGACCATTGCCCTTTGCAATTAGATGACTGTTATAACAGAGCCAACACCCTACGCAGGGCAGTCCCCTTCCTTCCATTAACGATCAACATTGCAAGGGCTAATTCCACGGTAGTCTGCTCAGGAAGCGGCCCCTCGCCAGCAGCGTATGCTGCCCACGGAATCAGGAATACAGGCCTCAGTACCCTCAGTGCTGAACTCCTGATTTATAGGAATATAGGAACAGGAGTAGGCCATTCAGCCCCTCGAACCTGTTCCACCATTCAATTAGATCATGGCTGATCTGTATCTTAACTCCATCTACCTGCCTTTGTTCTGTATCCCTTAATACCCTTGCCTAACAAAATGGGAGATTCCATGGGAGAAATTTTTTTTTTAAATCTCAAGGCCATCCCATATGTGTGCACTAGCCTCATTACACACTATGGGGTAGATCTTGACTTTGTGCAATAGTGTAAAACGGATGATTGCAAATTGACTTCATTGGAAATAAAAATCGGGAGATGTAAAACTGAAGCCAAAAGAGCATGCATCGAGGGTCATGCCTCCAACCAAACTATTGTAGAATACATCATCGGGATACTGAATCAGCATGTCCAATGTTTGGACAGATCAGGTGAGGCCTAACTCTACAACTACATTCATGTCTGCTGTGTTCTGCACAACTTTGCTACTAGATGAATGGAACCCATGCAGCCGGAAATACTGGAAGGTGGAAGATAATCCACACTTTTTCCTGCAAAGGGAAAAGAGGAGCAGGAGGAAGTGAAAGAGAAGGAAAGTGAAGTGGCCCCAGCTAATGCAAAGCCAAGCAGTCTGGTGTGCCAAAGAATGATTGATGAGATTTTAATTAAAAACAGCCCCGAGGCCCCTACAGGAGCAGTCTTATGGACCTCTCTAAACTCCACTGGTCCCAATATGCTGATCAAATCCTGACTGCCTTCACTACCATATCTATATGTTTTCCACCACACCAACAGTCATATGTTACTTCTGGCCAACAAATGATCATAAAGCATTCCAAGGAAGCTCCAACCATCTTAACTCACCATTCCGTATGTGTATCCCTGCATCAATGTTTGCTTCTCCAGTGCTTGCCCTTGGTGAGATTGTAAGATGCATGTTCTCCACTTTCTAATCTCCTGCTCTTTCTAAATGTCATGTAAATGGAAGGAGAAAGTAGAGGATCATGCTGCTACCTCTCAGCGGGGACTCCATGACTCACCTGTGGCAAATGCCCTATTCTGCTGGGTTACGAGATGTCTGTGGCTGGAGTTAATTTCTACCAGCTGTTGCTTGACTTCAGTCCTCTAGCGTTGTGATATTTAAATGACAACTTTCCCTTCAAAGTTCAATCCAGGCTTGGAATTTGTTTTAAATCTCTTTTCCCTCTTTTTCCTCGGTTGTCTCCAATTGTAAATCAACAGTGGAAACAGGGCAGACAACAGGAGGAAGATTTAGCATTTAAGTATCATAGTGCTGAAAAAGCGAAGTGCATTTCTATCAGCTGTTGCTTCTCATCTCCTAAACTGAGAGAATATACAATGGGGCGGAAAATCCACAGCTAGGGAGCGTTGAAAGGAAGGGCTCCAAAAGAGTCACAAATTCGGCCAAGTCTTGGATATGCTTGTCTTGCACTACAGTGGGGCTGTTGGGGTTAATGATCGGGATTGGGTACACCCCATCAGGAGTTCTTGCTTTTCTGGCCCTTGGAGGGGTCTGACATAAACTGCCCTTCCCTTCCCTTATGAACCCCTTACTAAAGCAGCCACAGGGGGCAGCTTTTTGATGTTTCTGATGGGGTCCTGGCAAACATGTGCCCCCCCCCCACCGGGCAGACTACTTTTCAGCCAGACTTTCCAGTCTCCTTTGCAGGTGGGTGCTTTAGATGCAAATCCTGGTTGCATGGGTGCCTGCCATTTCCATGCAAAACGGGACTTCTCCTAACTCCACAAACTTTGGCAAAGTCATCAGCAGAGGTCACAGGCTACTGCATCTTGGTACTTAATCTGAGATGTGCTTTGCCAACCCCCTCCAGACATTCAGGCCCACTTTTGGTTCTGGAACTTCCTTTTTGTGAAGACTGAGCTTTGTGGGTAAATTGACATTTTCTACATTTTCAAGGAGCCATTCCACGCAAGTTTTGCACACTTCAAGGCTGTATTATCAAACTTTTCATCAGTTATATCACTTAAACTACTTGAGAAACTGAAAGGAGTATTAATACAGATGTGTCATCCCTATGTCCTATTATTCCCATTTTTAAAAGGTGTCTCAGAAAATTGGCCACAAAAAAATTGCACATCCAATCATTTTGATTAGCAGTTATTAATATCTACAAAAATAGGATTATTAATAATATTTGTAATAGGAGAAAAATATATCCCATAATCAGTACCTAATACCATAACAATTGTGCAGGGAGAAGTGCAGTGATCACACTTGGAAGCAGTGTCACAATAAGATTCTTCAAAGATTATAACAGCTGTCTAAAACAGCCATGAGACAAGGTAATAACATTGTGATTTGCAGTTTTTGGAGTTACTTACTGACTGACACCTTTTGTTGAGAACGAAATGGGGTTAGGTTGGTTGGCAGAAAGAATGGGATATACAGCATGGAAGAAGGCAGTTGCAGCAATAAATACAAAGAAATGGTGAGTAGCACAGGGACTTTGGATACAAACTACGAGCAGCTTATAATAGCATGCAATTGAATTCACACTGGCATGGTGCCAATTCCTGATGTGGGTATTATTTGAACCAGCACTCTTTTGGCATAGGTAATTCAACCAAAATTTTGACAGATATCAGATCCAATCCAATCTCAGAAATATTATATATGCCACCTGTTCTATGTGGGGGGGGGGGGGGGGGGGTGGAGTTAAACTTTTCTAAACTAAAATTTCATTTGTCTCCCTAAGAAATATTTACATTTGTACAGGAAGTAATTCATTTTGTCATACCTTGTACAAAACAAAAGTTTTCCTGTATTACTGTGTAACAACCACGGCTTGATGGCAGGTGGCAACTGATGAGAAGCTATCGGTCCCTATTTTTCCAAACGTTACTGAGTTGTTATTGAGATGTCGCAGAGCATTCAGATCATGGGTTTTCAAAATCCAGCACTAGGTGTTCCCCATCAATCAGGCTTTTGTTACTTTTTTTCTCCCTGCCACTCCAATTTTCTTCTCTCCTCTCTTAATCCTGTTGGGCTATGATTGTCAACAGGCTTTTCAATCATATGAGCATCACAAATAAGCCCCATCCTATCCACATGTGCACTCTCCAACAATAGTACTGGGAAGAAATGAGGAATGGGAACCCTAGCTGATTTCCCCTACACAGCATCAGGGTACTGAGGCCAGTTCATTTCCCCCTACCCCCCAAAAAGCCATGCCGGAAACTTAGTGTGCCTACCTGCCCCTCCTCCGCCATTGAGGCCAATAACATCTGTACTTTGTCCTCATGGTTTCTGCTGGCATCTCAACCCCCTCCTCCTCCAGCTGCTTTGTCACATATTACTGACAACAAATATAAATGAACCACCACAAATATTATACTGCGTTGATGATGTCCAAGGGAAGTTAAGATGCAAGCCGACTGGGTGAACATCTCTGCACAATTCCCAAAGTCCTGAAGCTAGACTTGGCAACAGATGCAGTGCAACCCTGTTCCAGATCAATGGCGCGAATGTAACAGAGCAGGGAAAAAGGGTGCGGGGTCGGAGCTGGGCAAGGGAGAGGAGGAGAGAAGAGGAGAGGAGAGGAGAAGAGGACCATGTCCACCCAGGGGGGCTGGGGGAGTGTGTCCAGCTGGCGGGCTGCATTGTGGGAAGGGCGGAAGCGGAGGAAGTGGTTGACCAGTTGATTGAGTGTGATTGAATGTGTCCAAAACAGCAGCGGCAGCGAGCGAGGAGCTGAGCCTTTCACTGCACCGGGGGAGCAGAGAGTCAGCGAGCGAGCGAGTGAGTGAGCCGGAGTGCGATCGCTGAACGACTCCGCCGCATTATGCCTTCCCTTCTCATCTCGGCATGGAGGCTGGGACGGTGAGAGGAAAACGCATCAGAGAGATCGGCATCTTTTTCTACTTGATTGCAACATTTAGCAGGGCGATCGGACAGAAAGGTGGGTCAGAGAGAGAGAGAGAGCGGCAGCAGCAGCAGCAGCAGCTCAGCGTCTGCTGTGTGTGAAACTCTGGGCTTTTTTCCTCTCTACCAAGATCGTTGCAATAGTTTCCCAGTCGGTAGGGACAGTGGCTGTTGGTGAGCTTTGATGACTTCCCGTGAGTTGGTTTGTGATCTTTACGAAGTGTTTAGTATTTCTTCACTCCCCCGCCCCCTCCCTCCTCCAGTGGTGAGGTTTTCTGGAGTAGTTCAGAGATTAAGCAAAAGTGGGGGATGGGATCCAGTAGGGCTCTTGTGAACATTTAAAGAGGTAGGATCTGTTTTTTTATGGCCTACAGGCCAATTTTCTTTTTCCAGTTGCTAAGCATACTGTTTAAATCTAATTCGAATGCTCTAAACTGTTTAGATGGAAAATGTTTTTTTTGAACAGTTCAGTGTTTCAAAGTTTGAGGTGTCATTTTTGAGTTTCATTCATGTTACTTTCTCATCTTTAATTTACAGCTGTACCTAGTAGGAGGCACTTGCCTTTCTTTTCGACGGTGTCAAGTCTCAGTTCGACATAATTCTGAAACTGAGAGGTTTTTAGTGGAGTGGTTTTGTAGCATGGGGAAGAGCCTTAAGAGAATATGTTCCCATATTAAAGATAAATGTAACCCTCCAAGTGTATTTAAATTTATTCCACAGTCAAGAATATGAAATCTGTGTGTAAATGTTGCCGGTCTTCACCTTTTGATTGAGTTCTGCCAAGAGTAAGGTTTCAGTTTAAGTTTGTCACAAACAGCCTTTTTTGCAGAAAGTAAGTGGCTTTGCCCTGCTTTAGAACTGGGCCTATTGTCAATGATCAACCAAGCCATCGTCAATGATATATATCAATAAGCAAGACAGTGCTTGTCATGGCAATTCTAAAAGCAAATGTATGATAGCAAGTACAAGAAAAATATTACCATACGTCACTATGCTTGAGACACTTAGCTACTAACTGATAATGTGGAGATACTGGGGTGGACAAATGTAAGGAATCTTGCAACACCAGGTTATAGTCCAACAGTTTTATTTGAAAATCACAAGCTTTCGGAGGCTTTCTCCTTCGTCAAGTAAGTGTGGAATTCCTTGAAGGTTACCGCATATATACTCTGACTATATAGGCGGTAACCTTCAAGGAATTCCACACTTACTTGACGAAGGAGAAAGCCTCCGAAAGCTTGTGATTTTCAAATAAAACTGTTGGACTATAACCTGGTGTTGTAAAATTTCTTACTAACTGATAACACAGTTAGCTTTTTGAGTTAATTGAAGTGTCAAAAGGGTGAATGCCCCAAGAATGAAAGTTGCTAGTGGCAGAAACTGGAAAGAAATCTATCTGTCTTTAGCTGCAGAAGTAGAGTATTCTTCCTGTCCATCAGACTTCAGGTGCCAACTTCCTCTGTCGTGCTTGATCATTGTCAAAAACATTCTGTCACATTTGCAGCTGATGCATTCATTTAATTTTTCCCTCATCCATTTCTAGTTGATTGACTGACTGATTTGCAAATTTCTGCATTTTCATAAATATGCAAAAACTAAATAGCAGCAAGCTGAAATGAAAACTCAAATTTACGGGTTAAAACTTATATTTATTCCTCATTTAACTTATACCAAAATTTTCAATTTACCTGTTTCTTTGTCCATCCTGTCCTTTCCTCCTTGGTCTCTTCCTGAACCTCTGACTTTCACCATTTTCTTCATGGTGATAAATATCCATTAATTTAAATTTTACATTGCTGCCAATTCTCTCCTCTTGCTCTTTCCAATATGCCTAAGCTCTCCTCCTGACTTCAACACTCCAGACTCCTTTCCTACATTTGTACGTAGGTGTCAGCCGTGGCTCAGTGGTAGCACGCTCGCCTCTGAAGGTTGTGGGTTCAAGTCCCACTCCAGAGACTTGAGTACAAAATCTAGGCTGACACTCCAGTGCAGTACTGAGGGAGTACTGCACTGTCAGGTGCCGTCTTTTGGATGAGACATTAAATCCAGACCCCGTCTTCCCTCTAGGGTAGATGTAAAAGATCACATGACACTATTTGAAAAAGAGCAGGGGAGTTCTCCCTGATGTCCTGACCAATATTTATCCCTCAATCAACACCACTAATACAGATTATCTGGTCACTAACACTGTTTGTGGGGCTTAGCAAATTGCCTGCGGCATTTCCTACATTACAACAGTTACTACACTTCAAAAGTACTTAATTAGCTTTAAAGTGCTTTGGGACATGCTGAAGTTGTGAAAGGTGCTATATAAATGCAAATCCTTATTTTTCTTTTACATTTTTACTCCTATTCTTCCATAACTGCAGTTGCTTTTGGATACCCTCACTATCTCCAGCTCCACTGCAGTTACAACATCTGCTTCTCTCCCACTCCCTGTCTCCCTACAGGTTTGACAGCTGCTGTACTCCCACAGACCATCTCTATGTCCCCATCTATCTCTCTGCCTTCATACCATTGAACTACTGGTCCCCCCACTTCAGCCTTTGCAGTCAGCCAGGGCCAGTGCACCTGCAGCCTCTACTAAACACCTGATGCCTCAATCCATAACAAATACAATCTTTCCCCCTGCAGCCTCCCCTGTTTTTTACCCCCATTACATTACTGCAAATATGGAGTCACAATCACAGATCTGCACCAGCTCCCATTCACAGTATATTAGTAGCCCAGTGCCAAATTAAACTGTAACAACCTGAACCTTCGTAAGCACAAGCAGCTTCGACTCAAACTCAAGAACCCTTAGACTTCAACTAAACTGTGTCGTTTAGCACTGAGCTAAAAGTCTTGAGACCCTCTGTTTTGAGGGTCCCCGGCATCAGTGACCAAGAGGCGGCAGGAGCCACTAATTCAGAACGCCCTGCTTGGGTAGGCTGATTCCACTCAGTGCTATCAGTGGCAGCGAAGTATATATAAACTCATCACCTACCTTTTGCAAATAATTTAACTTTTCAAAATAAATCTCTTGACTTTTCAGACAAAATTTTGAAATTATTATTTCTCTTTTTTTAAAAAAGATTTGTTCAGAGCCAGTACCCTTAAACGGCATGACTAAGAATACAAATTTAGTAGCCATTGAAATCAGCTCAATCCATGTCCTTAACGTCTGCTCTACGTTGTTTATCCTGTCCCCAACACAGCCCAGCTCAGATTTGAAGTTGCTCAGGGAATCACCTGTATCCTATTACCTTTGTGTGCAATTCCTAAAGTCACGTCAATAATTAACTCAGTTAATATCTATACTGAAAATTAATTAAATTACTCATTGCATTCCGACAGTTCATATATTCAATACATTTAAAAATCCATATCCAATACATTATATAAATTCATCATTGACTTCATCACCACAATTATAATAAATTTCTCTCTCGACTCACTAATTTATCACTTCACATCTCTTTTTACAAACCTGCTAGTTTTCTGCCTGAGCATTGGCATGGCACAGTAGTACGTATAAAAGTCTTGTGTTTGTTGTGTGTCTGTCACACACTGGACATCATACTTAGTTACAGATGGAAAATAATATTGAAAGAAGCAAAAGAAAACCAGGCATTTAATATTGGGTGCTTCTGACTTGGAGCCTGAAATTTACAAGTGACTACAATTACAAAGGTTCCCACAGGGCCTTAAAGGGACAGGCCAAGTTAACAGTTAAAGCTAATAACCTTGCTCCAGATTACCCATGAACAATGCTACAGTACAATCCAATGATATGAAAATTTAGAAACACCATTACATCTCCCGTGACATTGCTTGCAGGCTGAGCATTGGAGGCTCAGGGATGAGCAGGAGTGGTTTAGGGTCGGGGTGGGGGTGAGGGGTAGGTTATATCAGAGGTTGTACTGGTGGCAAAGTGGTCACTAAGATAACAGGGCATTGAGGAAAAGAGGTGGTAGGACGACTTTTGAGATAAATTAGGACCCACCTCATTGTTTTTCTATGTTTCCTGAGCTGGTTGTGGACATTCACGCAGACAATTGTAATGACAACAGAACACCATTAACAACAGAACAAACACCAATGACAACAGAAAGGAAGCTGAATTATTTGTGCCACTAATTGATGGTGTTTCTACTGTGAAAAACAGAATAAATCGGAAAACTGGAACACTAGCCTTAATGAACCAATCAGAAATCGGGATCATGAGGCTACAGATACAAAAATTGTTATTAGATTTATATTCACATACTAGGTGTAAAGAGGAAACTCATTAAAACTGACAGAAAACTGATTTCAAATTTAACTTTCTTTGAAATTGTTTTGTTACTATACATATTGAATTGAAGCAAGTTAGATCCTGTTGCTCCTTTTCGCCTATAACTTAACATTAGATACTGAGCCACTTGGATATTTGAGATTATTAAACATGAGGATACTTGAGGGCATAGATTGTGTCTAGTGCAGCAAAAATGTTTATAACTATAAACTTTGTCATTTGGCAAATCGGCTTTTTGTTTCTTTGAGCGGTCCCAAATTTACTTGGCAGTTATAAATAATTTTTTCTCGAACCTTTAGTCAGAAGAAGTGAATCATCAATGGAATAAAATAAACCTTTGATAAAGCTGATCGGTGATAGAAGAGCTGCAGCAGGCCATAAGCAACCAAACGCAGTAGAAAAGGCAGTGTGAAACACATTGACTACCTGCAGGCTGGCAGGTTGCTTTGCTTTTCAACTCATCAAAGCTCCACAGGACCATGTCACTCTCCACTTAGCCTGGGACGTTTTCCAGCTTTGACTCTGGCTGGTTTCATTGACTTGACAATGTCCTGTGTTACTGAACATTGCTTCTGATTGCTCAGGATGCATCAATTTATGATTGTAAATAGAAGAACGTGGAAGTTAGCCTAACTTTACTTGTGATGTGGAGATGCCGGTGATGGACTGGGGTGGACAAATGTAAGGAATCTTACAACACCAGGTTATAGTCCAACAATTTAAAATAAGATTGTTGGACTATAACCTGGTGTTGTAAGATTCCTAACTTTACTTGATGGAAGGAGAGTTATGCAGTTTTATATTTTGCTGGCTTTTCTATATCATTTCTCAGCTAGGTTAGTGTATCTTCACAGGCTTTCCTCAAGCCTTTTAAGCACAAGTTGCTGGGACTACAGACTAACTAACACTGAAGAATTATTTCATACTGAAGCACCAGAAAATCCTCTTTGTATTGTGTATTATGTTCTGTATGAGCCCGTATTCTTTTATGTACTGTGTATTCCATAACATCCAAAGTAGGTTTTCAAAAACAGATAGTTTTAGCAAATGATCTATATGAGTTGAGTGGAAGGATTCATTTGCAATGTCAGGATCTCAGTCTGTCCCACTAGAAGAGCTGAAAAGCCGCTACATTGAACGGAAAATAAGTTATAAAATCACTGGCAGCAATGGGTAGCCTGTTGGCTAAAACAACTTGCACTGTGATTGCTCCAACATCATTGATTCACTGAACAATGTGACTTTTGAAATCTTTGGTCAAACAAAACTGAACAGTCAAGCAGCAGCTTGAGTAGCAGCTGGTATGGAAACCGTCACCATTCAGCACATTTTCTTTTAACTATAAAGATACCAAGTGGCTGACTTTTTTTTCGTTTGAATTCTTAAATTTAATTTACTATCAAACAGAGAATTTGCGAATGGATAGAGGGAGTATTGTTTTGTGGAGCTCCATTAATAGGTAGGAAAGTTATATGCAAGATAGTCTCATTTCGTCTACTCCAGTTGCAATACTCCCATTTATTGCAATTTTTTTTTAAAAAGCAAAAACATTAAAATGTAATCATGCACAGATGCCTCAGGCTTTTTGATGTTTAATTTCTTACTTGATGTTTTCTCTTGCAAATCTTTCATATGAAAACACTACTGATTTTTAATGCAAATTCAAAAGGCAAAGTAGTTTACTTTTTTCTTCATAACCATCTTTTTAGTATTTTTTTTTAAAACAATATACTTTTCTAGCCTTAGGACTTTTTGTTTGGTGGCCAGCTTGGCTCGATTTTTTTAAAGCTGGTGTATCTTATGCAGCTTTTTTGTAATTCTATTCACCATTCAGCTAAGAGTTTGAGAGATACATTTAATAATTGAGAAATGGCATTGATGTTTTGCAGAACTGTCTAGTGCTATTAAAATGACATCTTCACGGTATATTGAGGTGAAAATATGTTCATGTTAATGTAGTTTGTACAGGAGGAAGACCCTGGGTCACTGAAGGATACGATGTCCTATGGTTGCTGCTCAGGAAATGTGCTTTTGCTTTTCATGTTTCGTTCTGTAGTCATAGAACCATAGACTAAATTTCGGAATTGGTTTAACCAGTTTTTCTTTTGAGATTTAGTTCTGTTGTGTACATGGTCCGGGCATGTGCAACGTTTGTTGACTCTAGAATCACTATAGTTGACAAGTTGTGGGGAGGTTACTTAAAACCTACCTCTTTAACCAAGCTTTTGATCACCTATCCTAATATCTCCTTATGTGGCTCGGTGTCAATTTTTTTTTTATTCGTTCATGGGACGTGGGCATCGCTGGCAAGGCCAGCATTTATTGCCCATCCCTAATTGGCCTTTGGAAGGTGGTGGTGAGCTGCCTTCTTGAACCGCTGCAGTCCGTGTGGTGAAGGTTCTCCCACAGTGCTGTTAGGAAGGGAGTTCCAGGATTTTGACCCAGTGAGAATGAAGGAACGGCAATATATTTCCAAGTCGGGATGGTGTGTGACTTGGAGGGGAACGTGCAGGTGGCGTTGTTCCGATGTGCCTGCTGCCCTTGTCCTTCTAGGTGGTAGAGGTCGTGGATTTGGGAGGTGCTGTCGAAGAAGCCTTGGCGAGTTGCTGCAGTGCGTCCTGTAGATGGTACACACTGTAGCCACAGTGCACCGGTGGTGAAGGGAGTGAATGTTTAGGGTTGTGGATGGGGTGCCAATCAAGTGGGCTGCTTTGTCCTGGTTGGTGTCGAGCTTCTTGAGTGTTGTTGGACTGCACTCATCCAGGCAAGTGGAGAGTATTCCATCACACTCCTGACTTGTGCCTTGTAGATGGTGGAAAGGCTTTGAGGAGTCAGGAGGTGAGTCACTCGCCACAGAATACCCAGCCTCTGACCTGCTCTTGTAGCCACAGTATTTATATGGCTGGTCCAGTTCAGTTTCTGGTCAATGGTGACCCCCAGGATGTTGATGGTGGGGGATTCGGCAATGGTAATTCCGTTGAATGTCAAGGGGAGGTGGTTAGACTCTCCCTTGTTGGAGATGGTCATTGCCTGGCACTTGTCTGGCACGATAACGCTGCTGTGAAGTGCATTGGGATGTTTTACTATGTTAAAGGCGCTATATAAATGCAATTTGTTGTTGTTGTTAAAGCTTTCATAGAGAGCTCCAGTGTACCAGTGAATCTTTGCATTGGTAAAAGTGCTAAAATTTGTCTTGTTTTTTTTTTGTATTTCATGAATTGCTGGAGGCCTGGGAATTGCAGTCATGGAAAGTAGAAAGGTTGAATTTGCACCTATTACAAATTCAACTCATACAATACAAAAGATTTTTGGTGGGCTGCCAGGTTTGATATGTAACTGCTTCCATGCTGATTATCCTATGTAGGACTGAAAGGAGAATCCTAATATTTTGAATCAAGGCTTCCACTCACCAAAATCCCTCAAACTACTGAATGGCATTTGTAGATGGTTTTGGTGCAAGAATTGATTAGTAGTTTGGACCGACGGATTCCTTGCTGCTCTCCGTTGTGCCAGATGTTGGAATGCAGTCTGACAGTCTGATAACTCATTTACGTTTACAGTATTATCCAGAGGTAGCCCTGTTTCTGGAGACAAAGCTGCAGTATAAATGAGGCACCATGCCTGCTCCTGGGATGGAGAGCATCACCTATTGAAAGTGGTTTTGTTCTCAGTCTCCAGAGGCAAAATGCTGCCAGTGATAAACATAAATGTGTTTTTTGCTGTCACCAACTACAGGGAGACTGACTCGTCAGCGCCCCCATTTTGAACACGGTGGCCACATTGCATTGCTGATACTAGACTGTTGCTCTGAACGTAGTCCAGGTCTTCATTAGTATTATTACACCCAAATACTTCATTTGCTTAGGGCACAGTAGAACCTAGGTCGGAAGCAATCCATTCTGTGTGTGGAGAATGGCGCACACGTTGCTGAGTTTATTTCAGGGAAAGGACCAGATATCACATTTGCCACAATAGTGCATTGAATCTTGTAGATTATTCTTATTTATTTTGTGGAGCTATTTTTTGTCATGTATGTGCATATTTTCTATTGAACCTTGATGTGGACATGAGAGCACATCTCCAGTAGATCCTTTGGCCCAGACAGCTCCGCTCAGTTATTGTGAGCAGTCACTGGACCACTGGATATGATAGTTGATAGATTAGCATGTATGTAATACATTCACTTCTGTCAATAGAATAAGAAACTTTATATCACATTAGCCTTGGGAGTCTAATACCAGGTTAAATACAAAAATATTAGATTTGATTGGAAATTATCTAAAGCTGTGCCAAACTTCTCCAGCTGTATCACTGTTTTAACTGATTACTGGGATTTAGTTCTCGGACCTAGTCTCTGTTTAGCACCCTGGCTGAGATCAGCAATTCATTGTGTGGGAAATTTTAGGCGCAAAAAGGATGGCCTGTTTACCTGCTGCCCAGCCTGGCTTCTTGCATGAATTGGATGATAATCCAGTGGGACATGTTCAGATAGGAGCTAATCACTGAAAGCAATAGCATAAGATACTAAAGCCACCCAGATTTTAATACCTGATGCAGTTGCTATTGGTGTTTAATCCTCATCAACTACATTCGAAACGATTAATAAATATTTTAATGTAAGTGCCCTTATAGGCAGCAGATACCAACCTATGGTGCATTGCAGTGAGTAGGTATCTGGGAGTGCACAGTTCTGAGTCCCAACATGTCCAGGATCTGATTGCTTTGGTGCTAAAATCTGTCTGGACATTAATACTTTCTCAGGACACTAAACCTGCCAAAGGTGACAAAGTTTCAGTGTGTTGTTTATTTACAGGAAAGCATGAATGAAGAAATATTCTGCAGTTCTATCATGTATTTATTTGTAATAGATATTAAGCTGTGGGGAATCGATACAAGACAGGTATGTTTGAAGTTGTAAACCAATGTAGTGCTGTCCTTCTGTTTCAGTTACTTATAACATCAATGCAACTTTGGAGCATGGTCCCAAAACCTTGTTAGCTATTCATAGCTCATTTATTCCCCTGCCTGTGATCTTTTTATTTTGGTGAATTTTGATTCTGATAAATGGAGGGGTAGATTTTGACCGTGGTTGGGTTTTAGCTGGGTTGGCTGGCAAATCAGTGCCATTGGCCGCCCGATAGTCCCAACAGGAGGCCAGGTCCATTTTGAGGGTCTGGCCTCGTTAGCATAGGGCTGGGGGTAGAAAATGAGTGCCTTGGGGCAGCCTGCCTGTTCCAGGCCCTTGCAATATTGAGCCACCCAGCTGGTTTCCAGACCGGAAGAAGGTAGGTCCGGGATGGAGTAGGGGAAAGGACCCAGTGAGACAGCAACCCAAGTTTTTTGTGTAGAGTCCAGAGGAGCAGTCGTGCTCCTGGCCCCACAAAAATAAATAAAAACTTATCTGCTGGGCTCTTCTTTGGCTGGACTGCCAGCTGATATGCAGGGGAAATAGTTCATCTGCTGCTGAAACCGTCATCCATGCCTTTGTTGCATCCAGACTCGACTATTCCAATGGTCTCCTGGCCGGCCTCCCATCTTCCACCCTCCATAAACTTGAGCTCATCCAAAACCCTGCTGCCCCATCCTAACTCGCACCAAGTTCCGTTCACCCATCGCCCTTTTGATCGCTGACCTACATTAACTCCGGGTCCGACAATTCTCATCCTTGTGTTCAAAACCCTTTATGGCCTTGCCCCTCCTATCTCTGTAACCTCCTCCAGCCCTACAACCCTTTGAGACTTTTGTGCTCCTCCAATTCCGGCCTCTTGTGCATCCCCGATTTTCATCGCTCCACCATTGGCAGCCGTGCCTTCAGCTGCCTAGGCGGTAGGCTTTATAATTCCTTCCCCAAACCTCTCCACCTCTCTACCTCTCTCTCCTCCTTCAAGTTGCTCCTGAAACCTACCTCTTTTGGCCAAGCTTTTGATCACCTGTCCTTAAATCTGTTTACGTGGCTTGGCGTCAAATTTTGTCTGATAACTTTGCTGTGAAGCGCCTTGGGACGTTTTTACTACATTAAAGGCGCTGTATAAATGCAAGTTGTTGTTTAATTGCTGGTCGAGAAAGAGGCAATAGCAAATCAGCCGCCCGTTTACTCCCCACCCAATTTTCTTTCCCATTGACTTCATCATTTTTTTCTTTTCTTTTAATGTGCAAATCGGGGTCCTATTACCCCCACTGTATGAAGCATGCATGATGCAAGCTCCACCTAGTACTGTTCTAAAACGGCAATCAGGCTTTTGATTCTGGTTAAACACATGTTTATCTCTTTGACCATATGGTTCAGGTTGGGAATTTGGGGAGGAATAAGTATGTGCCTTAAGCATCATTCCAATTGGAGCACACCCAGTAACAACATCTTCATATTAAAATCATCAGTATGAAATGTCATATTAAATATGAAAGTTCTGTTAAACCATTCCACACGACCACAAACAACTTATTGAAGGGCCCCTGGCATTTTTATTAAATATGTATTGCTCTTATTAAAGTGAAAGGGATACACTACTGACTGCCATGTTCTAAGAAGAGCCAACCAGTCCTCCACTCATGAAATCAAGCACATGGGGGGTAATTTTAACCCCCAAGAACAGGAGGCTAAAATAACAGCTTTTGGAGCAAGACCGCATCCCGGCTCCAACGAGCCCACTTGTGACTTTAATCCAGGCGGATTTGTATGTGTGTGCACAATAGAGACCAGGAAGTCTCGCCCCGACTTAAAGCCAGCGGGCCGATGCTTAAAGGGTCAATGTACCTCATTGAAATACTTGAGGTACTTAATTATTTGTGTATTGGAAAACTTAAAAGAATTTAACTTTACCTGTTCGGATTTGCCTTTGCTTCCGATTCATGTTAGGTGAAAGCAGGTGGGAAGGGCCGGATCCATGAGGTGAGCGCCTTTATTTCAGTGCTTGTGGGCTCGGAGGAGCAGGAGTGCTTCATCCAGGCCCAACAAGCTCACCTGGCTGACAGGACCCCCACGTTAGGCTGCCCCCCCCACACCATGCCGATAGTGGAGCCCCCCCTCCTCTCCCCCCCCCCCCCCCCCCCCCCCCCAGATGGTGGCCCCCACCTACCTCTGACTCTTCACCTGACCTCTAGTGACCCCCGATCTCCAAGTCCTAGCAACAGACCCCTCGATCCCCACCCCAAGCCCATCCGATCTCCACCCTACCCTAGCCCATCCGATCTTCTTCCCGGGCTCCCCGGTGTCCTCCCTGGCCCATGATCCCTCCCTCCCTCTGATCCCGGTTATGGCCTGCTACCGCAGGCCTTCCTGCTTGTCCATCAGGCTGGGCGCAAAGCCCGGAAGTAACATTTGTTGATCTTATTAAGGTTGCGATCTGCTGCCATCTTACCTTCCGGGTTTCGCACCCAAACATCTTCCATCACCGCCTCCCTCCCCCCCAACCCTGGGCATCCTTCCCAGCTCGAGACCAAAATTATGCCCAGGATTCAATTATGCTCAATGAACCACCACCAGCAGAATAGCCATTGCTTGAGAACAGGTTGCTCTTTCCAGAATAGTCTAGGACAACAATACCAATTTTGTTGTAATTAGTGCCACAATTTCATCCATAAAGTTATAAATAATCCTGCAGTTAACATCAAATAATTACTTGTGGCTTCAACTACCATGCAACAAAAATGTGATCCCATTAAAATAAATTGTTTGTCCAGTGCTCTTACAAAAGACAATAAAGTAAATCATTAAGATATATGGTGGGGTATAAGTTTCAGCTACATTGTGCAGGTTTTATCGGTGCAACCCACTTGAACCAGTGCAAAAGATCCAGGAAAATCAAGCGTAAGTTACGTCAAGCATAAATCGAGTTTCCACGAGCTTTAACGCTGGTTCAAAAACCATTGTTCCTGAAGCTGGCCCCGCCCCCAGATCCTGGCCCCCAGGATGGCGAGTTTCTGCGATTGCACCCGTTTGAGGAGGTTCTTCAAATTAAGCTCATTTTCTTAGGCACACAGGCACTAGTAGACATGTTTTAAATGTTTTTATATATAAAAAAATATTTAATTTACTAAGAAACTGACTAGTGTACACCAATGAAACTATTGAATGGTTCAGTATAGTTTTTTAAAGTAATTTCCAGTGATTTAAAATCAGATTACTCACAGGTGGAGGACTGGAAACCCTTATTAAAAAATGTCTTTTTTTGTGAGAAACCCATTTTCAGCTGTATTAATAAAACTGCACCAGGTTACCACTCTTAAATACATCAAGGAATACTTTTTAATGCAAAGAAAAAAGATTGATTACGTTCTATTACACTGACCGATTGCGCTGGTCCATGGAAGATTTTAGGTTTTGTGATTATGCAAGTATATTTTAGCGGAAATTTGAACTGTAACCTAACCAGTGCAATTTCGAGCCCAATTTGCTGATTGCGCCCAAAGCGGAAACTCTACCCCAATGTTAATAAATGTTGGATTGCATATCATGAGGTTCCCCACAGCAGTATCAGGCTTGTTAAATGAACAGATTTTCCCACTGCAAATAGGAACATAGGAATTGTTGGACGAAAAAAGACCAAAGTCCATCTAGTTCGCTTTCTACCAACCTGGTAGTCACACGATACAACGTTAATGGAGTTGTTGACTAATCATAGCAATCAATCTCTATCAATTAGTCTATAACAGACCCAGACATGATGCAAGGAAAGCCGCTATAGTGGAGAGCTTTGGGAACCATAGGTCCAAAGTCACCTGTTCTTCCCAAGCCTGCTGCACTTACCACGTGGCATGTCTCAAATTACTTATATACCATATCATAAATTGTTATTTTCTGAAAGAAATCTATCTAATTTTAATACGAATGTATCAATACTAACTGCTTTCACCATCTCCCTAGGAAGCCTGTACCACAGATTGACCACTTGCTCATTCAATATTACCGCAGATTAGTTTTGAATATACCCCCCTTCAAGCGCTGGCCGTGTCCTCTAGTTCTGCAATTCTGGACAATGTGAAATAGTTTGTCATGGTCTATATTATTTAATCTGTGCAGAATCCTAAAAACAGCAATTATATCACCAACCTTCTCTTTTTCCAGTGAGAACATGCCCAGTTTACATAATCGCTCCTCATAATCAAATCCTTCCATCCCCTCAATCATTCTGTTTGCTCCCTTCTATATTCTTTCAATAGCTGCAATATCCCTTTTGTACTGTGGCAACCAGAACTGTACACAATATTCTAATGTAAGGAATCTTACAACACCAGGTTATAGTCCAACAAATTTATTTTAAAATCACAAGCTTTCGGAGATTATCCCCTTCGTCAGATGAATGAGTGAAAAGGTTCTCAAATCGCATATCTTATACTATGTTGGGACAGCATCACACCAATCAAAAGGTGTCGTCGTTATCCAAACAGGCCAGTCACGGAGAACAGCACGTCCCAGTACACTGGATATACATTGTGTCGATTACACAGGCAGGCAGAAAGAAACTCAAAATGGCAGAGAGAGAGAGAGAATATTAAAAAACATATAATTTTTTTCCCCCTTTTTGCTGGTGGGTTACGTGTAGCGTGACATGAACCCAAGATTCCGGTTGAGGCCGTCTTCATGGGTGCGGAACTTGGCTATCAACTTCTGCTCGACGATTTTGCGTTGTCGTGTGTCTCGAAGGCCGCCTTGGAGAACGCTTACCCGAAGATCGGTGGCTGAATGTCCTTGACTGCTAAAGTGTTCCCCGACTGGGAGGGAACCCTCCTGTTTGGCGATTGTTGCGCGGTGTCCGCTCATCCGTTGTCGCAGTGTCTGCATAGTCTCGCCAATGTACCATGCTCCGGGGCATCCTTTCCTGCAACGTATGAGGTAGACAACGTTGGCCGAGTCACAGGAGTATGAACCATGTACCTGGTGGGTGGTGTCCTCTCGTGTGATGGTGGTATCCGTGTCGAAGGGGATAATCTCCCCTTGTTGTAAGATTCCTTACATTTGTCCACCCCAGTCCATCACCGGCATCTCCACATCACAGTATTCTAAGTAAGGTTACACCAATGATTTATAAACTGGAAAGCGTCAGTTCAAAATTGACCTTTTAATGCATCCCAACATCTGTTCCAGTGTGGCTACAATGTGGAAAATTGCCCAGGTATGTCCTGTCCACAAAAAGCAGGACAAATCCAATCCGGCCAGTTACCGCCCCATCAGTCTACTCTCAATCATCAGCAAAGTGATGGAAGGTGTCGTCGACAGTGCTATCAAGCGGCACTTACTCACCAATAACCTGCTCACCGATGCTCAGTTTGGGTTCCACCAGAACCACTCGGCTCCAGACCTCATTACAGCCTTGGTACAAACATGGACAAAAGAGCTGAATTCCCGAGGCGAGGTGAGAGTGACTGCCCTTGACATCAAGGCAGCATTTGACCGAGTGTGGCACCAAGGAGCCCTAGTAAAATTGAAATCAATGGGAATCAGGGGGAAAACTCTCCAGTGGCTGGAGTCATACCTAGCACAAAGGAAGATGGTAGTGGTTGTTGGTGGCCAATTATCTCAGCCCCAGGACATTGCTGCAGGAGTTCCTCAAGGCAGTGTTCTAGGCCCAACCATCTTCAGCTGCTTCATCAATGACCTTCCCTCCATTATAAGGTCAGAAATGGGGATGTTCGCTGATGATTGCACAGAGTTCAGTTCCATTCGCAACCGCTCAAATAATGAAGCAGTCCGAACCCGCATGTAGCAAGACCTGGACAACATCCAGGCTTGGGCTGATAAGTGGCAAGTAACATTTGCGCCATCTCCAACAAGGGAGAGTCTAACCACCTCCCCTTGACATTCAACGGAATTACCGTCGTCGAATCCCCCACCATCAACATCCTGGGGGTCACCATTGACCAGAAACTTAACTGGACCAGCCATATAAATACTGTGGCCACAAGAGCAGGCCAGAGGCTGGGTATTCTGTGGCGAGTGACTCACCTCCTGACTCCTCAAAGCCTTTCCACCATCTACAAGGCACAAGTCAGGAGTGTGATGGCATACTCTCCACTTGCCTGGATGAGTGCAGCTCCAACAACACTCAAGAAGCTCGACACCATCCAGGACAAAGCAGCCCGCTTGATTGGCACCCCATCCACCACCCTAAACATTCACTCCCTTCACCACCGGCGCACTGTGGCTGCAGTGTGTACCATCCACAGGATGCACCACCTAGAAGGACAAGAGCAGCAGGTACATGGGAACAACACAACCTGCACGTTCCCCTCCAAGTCACACGCCATCCCAACTTGGAAATATATCGCCGTTCCTTCATCATCGCTGGGTCAAAATCCTGGAACTCCCTTCCTAACAGCACTGTGGGAGAACCTTCACCACACGGACTGCAGCGGTTCAAGAAGGCAGCTCACCACCACCTTCTCAAGGGCAATTAGGGATGGGCAATAAATGCCGGCCTCGCCAGCGACGCCCACATCCCATGAACGAATAATAAAAAAAAATTACTTTAATCACTGCCACCGAGCATTGTTGCAATAGCTTCAATTTATTGTCAATCAGGACCCCCAGATCTCTCTTATTTTCCATGCACATTATTTTCTTTCCATTTAAGTTATAGTCCCTTCCTGGATTTTTTTGTCACCAGTTTTTGTCAAACTGTGAAGCATTTTGTATTTCTCTACATTGAATTTCGTCTGCCCATTCTCCCAGGCTGCTGACAATCCCTGTACCATTATCCTCTGGATTCTATGGGTCAACCAAATACATAACCATTGTAAAATATTTCTACTGATCCCCGCTTTCTTTATTTCTAGTATTAGCCTTTCCAGAGCAACTGTATCAAAGACTGTACTGAAATCCAAGTATACCACATCCACTGCATTACCCCTATCAAGCTTCTTTGTCACACCCTCAAAGAAAACCAGTAAGTCAGATTGGCAAGACTTCCCCTTCATGAACCCATATTGCCTATCTTATGATTTTATTTCCATCCAGATGCTTTATGATGTTTCCTTAAATAAGGGTTTCCGTAACCAAGCCCACAATGGAGGTCAAACTCACAGGTCTGTAGTTCCCTTTTGCTACCTTTTTAAAAAAAAACAGGAGTAATATTTACTTTCTCAGCCACCTCTCATGTAATGAGAGTAGCTTTTTCCAGTTTGCTGTGAGGTCCTACTCCTATCCGTAGATACAGATGTTTTTAAATTTCCTTGAATATAGTTACCCAAATGTGTTTTCAGTTCCTCTCTAGCCACACCATCACATGTAAACCAGGAATGGTGGAGTTGAGAGAAGAACTGCTACTGATCCCAATAAAGAAGTGAGCTTATTTCCCACCTGCAGGCAGTCTGCTTTATCCAGTCAAACTTGTACTATGAGCACTCTGTTGACAGTAATATGCTGCCTCGTGCTATAGAATCATAGAAAGGTTACAGCACGGAAAGAGGCCATTCGGCCCATCAAGTCCGTGCCAGCTCTGTGCAAGAGCAATCCAGCTAGTCCCATTCCCCCACCCTATCCCTGTAGCCCTGCAAATTTTTTCCTTTCAAATACTTATCTAGTTCCCTTTTGAAAGCCATGATTGAATCTGCCTCAACCACCCCCTCTGGCAGTGCATTCTAGATCCTAACCACTCACTGTGTAAAAAAGTTTTACCTCATGTCACCTGTGGCTCTTTTGCCAATCACCTTAAATCTATGTCCTCTGGTTCTTGACCCTTCTGCCAATGGGAACAGTTTCTCTCTATCTATTCTGTCTAGACCCCTCATGATTTTGAATACCTCTATCAAATCTCCTCTCAATCTTCTTTGTTCCAAGGAGAATAACCCCAGCTTCTCTAGTCTATCCACGTAACTAAAGTCCCTCATCCCTGGAATCATTCTAGTAAATCTCTTCTGCACTCTCTCTAAGGCCTTCACATCTTTCTGGGCGGTACCCAGAACTGAACACAGTACTCCAGTTGTGGTCGAACCAGTGTTTTATAAAGGTTCATCATGACTTCCTTGCTTTTGTGCTCTATGTCTCTATTTATAAAGCCCAGGATGCTATATGCTTTCTTAACCGCTTTCTCAACCTGCCCTGCCACCTTCAACGATTTGTGCACATATACCCCCAGATCTCTCTGTTCCTGTACCCCTTTTAGAATCGTGCTCTCTAGTTTATATTGCCTCTCCTCATTCTTCCTACTATAAATGTATCACTTTGCATTTTTCTGTGTTAAATTTCATCTGCCACGCGTCCGCCCATTTCACCAGCCTCTTGAAATCTATCACTATCCTCCTCGCTGTTCACTACACTTCCAAGTTTTGTGTCATCTGCAAATTTTGAAATTTGTACACCCAAGTCCAAGTCATTAATATATATCAGGAAAAGCAGTGATCCTAGTACCGACCCCTGGGGAACACCACTGTACACCTCTCTCCAGTCTGAAAAACAACCATTCACCACTACTCTCTGCTTCCTGTTGCTTAGCCAATTTTGTTTCCATGCTGCTACTGCCCCCTTTATTCCATGGGTTTCAGTCTTGATGACAAGCCTATTATGCGGCACTTTCTCAAACGCCTTTTGAAAGTCCATATACACCACATCAACCGCATTGCCCTCATCTACCCTCCCTGTAACCTCATCAAAAAACTCTATCAAGTTAGTTAAACACGATTTGCCTTTAACAAATCCGTGCTGGCTTTCCCTAATCAATCCACACTTGTCCAAGTGACTGCTGATTCTGTTCGGATTATCGTTTCTAAAAGTTTCCCCACCACCGTGGCTAAACTGACTGGCCTGTAGTTGCTGGGTTTATCCTTACACCCTTTTTTGATCAAGGGTGTAACATTTGCAATTCTCCAATCCTCTGGCACCACCCCCGTATCTAAGGTTGATTGAGTCCTCACGTAGCCACACTAGGTATTACTGCTATAGACCGGCTTCAGTATTTCATTCAGGGCAGCTTCTTTGTGCTGTATAAATTACAATCAGTGATATTATGTGTATCCTGCGCTAATAGAGAGTTCTCCAAATCACCCCCCCTCCCAATAATGCATCTTTAACTCACCATCACTTGGTCTTTATTTTCTGTAATGCACTGGTACTTGGCTGTAGACTTAGTTTATGCCCATGTTCTTCTGTACTTTTTAAAAATGGTTTTAGCTGCATTTTGTTCACATTTCACAAAATTGGAGGGGTCAATTGCTCTTAACTTAATGCTGTTGGTCCCACAGTCTGTCGGATGGTAGTTGCACTTGGACTGATGTCTTTAAACAACAGGACCAGCCCTCGCATTGGCGAGTTCTATAAAGTTACAGTTTCGGGTAGAGAAAGTAAATCCTGAATATATTACTTTAAAATAAGGCAAAATAGTAGCACCCAAGGGCATACATATAATCTAATGAAAAGTAAATTTAAAACAGAAGTTGCTTCTTTAAACAAAGGGTAAAAATATGTCTGGAATAATCTTACCAAGCAGTATAGGAAAGAAGCATACATTAGGGGTGTTTAAAACACAGAAGATGTTGGCCCAGGAGATCATGAGGATGTGCTCAGTGGGGCAAATGTCCCTTTCCTCAGCATATGTTCTTGTGAAAAAGAAATGTTGCCGAGAACGGGACAGACATAACAAAAGATCGACGCGTGCAGGAGAGGATCAAGCCATGGAAAAATACTGGGTGCAGCTTAGGAAGGAAATGAGTGACTATCGCGGATGGCCAACTATATATAATATATATATATAAAAAATACAATAGTGTTTTAAAAAATTAACATTTGTTAGAACCTGTGGTTTTATTTTATGGCTATTTCACCACAAAAAAGGTCAGAGTGAACATATTTTTGGAGGAAATGCTGAATGATGTATGAGGCAGTTCCATTGATGAAATGAAGACTAGATGCAAACGTGTCTATGAGGATCTTTACATTCGTCTTACTTGTAATATTTGGGCAGTACTTCTGGTTGTGGAAATGTTCCCACAAGTTCCAATTGGTATCATTTGAAGCCAATTCAGATCAACTGGTTTGGACAGATGTGAATGGTCCCATCTTGGATTTGTCTGAGGTATCATCTATGGAATTTTAGTGCATTCTAGTGTAGTTGCACAGTGGGATTCTGTATGCTATTTGCTAATACATTATAGGAACATTCTTTTATCTGTCCCTTTGACATGAAGGGTTTCTATCCACAGAATTCAGTTTTTCTCCTGTTTCCTACTCATTTCTCCACTGTTTGAAAGTGGCTTTGTTTAGAGCGTCCCAGCTGAAATCAGCAACTTAACGTGGACAAAAATGGGCACAAACTGGCATCCTAGTACTCTGTGGCACAGCATGGAACTTGTATGCCAATCCACTTGTGCCGTTGTGTAGTGATGTATTGGCTTTGACCTGTTCTCAATCTGTTCTTAGAGTTCATGTTCAGACAGACCAGCTAACTAGTAGCCAATATAAAATGTCTGGTATAAATATGAAATAAATGCAATGTTGTCACTGGGCTTATTTAGCTTACTGGGGCGAATGCACTGTAGGAAAATTGCTTTTGAACTAATACACTTAAAAGTTGTGCACTGTACTTCATGTGTGATACTCTTAATTCATCATCTCAAATTGCTCTCACCACCAATGACATACTTCTGACCACCTATACTTCACCTTAGTGATCTTCTTTCATATTGCCCAAGCTGCTCCGTCCAGCCACAATCGAAGTTTGGAAAACAAAAATCCAAAGCTGTGATACGATTTAATTTTTGCAGTTTGAGTAGACATAGCACAAAAAATTCACCATTATCCTAGTGACAAGAAAGAAAAAAGAAAGAACTTACATTTGTGTGGTGCCTTTCATGACCTCAGGATGTCCCAAAGCACTTTACAGCCAATGAGGTACTTTTAGAGTGTAGTCACTGTTGTAATATAGGAAAACGGGCAGCCAATTTGCACACAGCAAGGTCCCACAGACAGCAATGAGTAATGACCAGATAATCTGTTTTTCAGTGATATTTGCTGAGTGATAAATATTGGCCAGGACACCTGGAGAAGTCCTCTGCTCTTACTCAAATGTGGCCATGGAATTTTGTACGTCCACCTGAAAGGGCAGACGGGGCCTTGGTTTAACGTCTCATCCAAAAGACGGCACCTCCAACAGTGCAGCACTCTCTCAGTACTGCACTGAAGTATCAGCCTAGATTATGTCCTCAAGTCTCTGGTGTGGGGCTTGAACCCACAATCTTCTGACTCAGAGGCAAGACTGCTACCACTCGGCAACGACTGATAAATATATTCTGCAGTTAGGGGCTACAGATCAGTCACTGGATTTTGTTTACTGTATAATGCTGACCTGAGAGTGCTCAGTGATGCTGAGGTGCATTCATGACACTCTGACTAGTATCCTTTAATTCCTAAAAGTTAGGAAATGTTTCTGTATTGTGGGAACTTATGCTGCATTGTGTCGCAATTTTGAACAATTTGTAATTTGTTTATTACAGCTTTTAAAAATATTTATTATTCTTTTCAGGCGATGGTTGTGGACACACTGTTCTTGGACCAGGGAGCGGAACTCTTACATCAATAAATTATCCCCAGACATACCCCAATAACACCGTATGTGAGTGGGAGATCCGGGTACAGCCCAGTGAGAGAATTATTTTTAAATTTGGGGACTTTGATATTGAAGACTCTACCTCTTGTCACTTGAGTTACTTAAGACTGTACAATGGGATTGGTCCAAGTCGAAGTGAAATTGGTAAGTAAAGCATCACTTCTGTTAATTGTAGAGTAATCTAAGAGTGAAATGATTTAGGGCACCGATGGACTGTGACTTAAGGACACAAGATACCGTGATCTAGTTGTCATGATAATCCTTATTTCTACTCCCCCTCTCCCACCCTACACATATTATCTTGTGACCTATTTTATGAGGGGGAGACTATAACATTGAGTGTGGTAGGGGGACAGATAAGAGGCTACAACTGGGATCTTCAAGGGCTGGCATAGTGTGGTGATGGAGGGAATGTAATTGCAGAATGCTGAAATGAATGTCAGCCTAGTGCTGAGAAACCATCTACTAGTGATTGGTCATTATCACCCCTTCTGGAGGTGGTCTCGTAGCATTTTCCTAAGTATGCTTTGAGTGACTTTACATCCAAATTGCAATACTTAGTTTGCACTGGCGTGAAGTCGAAACTGTTCTCATTGGCACACACTGTGCAGTAAAACAGGTCAATGATACATCAGCCTTCAGTATAAGCCGGTTATTTTAAGAGGGAACAGTAGCACGGAGGAATGGATTATTATGTCTCCTGTATGTTCGCTTCTTTGTAAAATTGTTGCCTGATGACATAAGAGTTAAATACTATCGTTCCCGGGGCTCCTTTGAAAAATGTGTGAACTCAGTGCCTCATTTCTATGAATTCTTTATGGTATTGAACGCGGGTAGCTTGACTCATCAAACTTCTGAATAACAAAGCAGACCGTCTGGTTCCAGCACTGATTTTATCAGTTATATTCAATACTAGGTTAGAGGCAACCAAGATCTTTATTCACTTAAAAAATGAATAGCTCAGTGCATTGTTGCCATAAAGTAGATGAGAGTGCTATCAGGAATCCGAGTTAGAAAAGTGGATTAAAGCAATAAATTATTTTAACTCTTTAAAAGTTGATGACAGTTATAATTTATTTGCATTTGGTTTTGTGAACATATAGCATATTACAAATGAAATTTGGTTATTCAACAAAAGCAATTAATTAAAAAAGATTTTTTGGGGGACATTTGCTAAGATGGTTTTGCTGCCTCTTACATACTGAAATCTGGTTGAAATATCTCCTGGGAACTGGGTGGTGCACTGGGTTAGTGCACTCCCCTTTTACTATAGGATTCAACTTTGAATACAGCCCCGTCTCTTTGCTGTTAAATAAGAAATTTTAAATCCAAAGTAACTTTTTGTTCAAAAAATGTAATTATTCAGTAATTCAAATTAAACAATTCAAATCAAACAGCACAGGAGGCCTTTTTGTTTTAAAACTAATTTGAATAAAGCAGCTCTGAATTAAGAGGAGCAGACTATACATGATAAGGTCCAAGGGAAGCTGAAGCTGCCTCATTCTGCAGCACTGTCATGGCACTGGTTGGCTAATAGATGATGGTACAGGGAAGGATGACCCTAAAATGACAAATGAGAGTTAGGCATTTGAGAAGTCCCATAGTATTTCAGCTGAGTATATTCAAGGGGAGCTGTTCATTTCAGGTTTTATCCCATGAATGAAGCAGACCTGAGTGATAACGGTCACTGTGATAGGTAGAATAAACTGTGAAATCATTGGTTCGCCTGTGTTGTATAGAAATTGATTGCCAATGCTCACTTGATAGCTTATTTGGTGAAAGCACAGCCTGTTCAGTGTAGCACCAAGGCATACTGACCAGAAGGTCCGGGTTCAATTTCTGTTCTGTGCCAAGCAGTCGATCTCATCTGGTGCAACAGTTAAAACACTTCAATTGGCCCTAGCTATGGAGGGTAACATTTGGCTGGTATTTCTGGTCCTGGTTGCTGTTCAGAGTCCATTTGTGTAGATGTCAAGCGAACTCTGAATTGGGCTTTCCTGCGATAACCTCTGTAATTGAATACTCTGCCTGGCGTCACATTTGTAGAATGGTTTCTTGGGTGAGATACTGGAGGTCAACTCAAAGGCATGGAGAACTGTATGACAGAAAGAAGTCAATTCCTTTAGGACTGAAGGAAGAAAAATTAGGATGAGGGAGTTGGTGACCTCCTGCATATATGGTATTTATGTGTACCTTGAGTTTTTTGGATGTTCCCTCTTGACCTCTTTCTAGCCTGAACTCCAGACTTAATCAGTGCAGGCTTTTAGAAAAGAATTTCCACGTTGAGTTTCTAATCACTGCCTATAACTGTAACTGACAAAACTGTTGTTTTTCTGTCTTCTGTGAAATGTAATGTGAATGATTTGTTTTAAAAGCTGCTTATTCATGTTTTGTTGGTTTTCCAGGTAAATATTGTGGACTTGGAATTCAGTGTGAGAAGCTAATAGATTCAGAGAGCAATGAAGTCACTGTTCAGTTCATGAGTGGGATTCACGTCTCCGGTCGAGGATTCCTTGTATCGTACTCTACGTCAAACGAGTCAGGTATTGTACAAGGATTTCCTGTTTTAGTGTCGCGTGTTTGAACTGCTTCCAGGATATTCTCTCATTTACTACCACCCTTGTTCTGAGGTCACATCCACTCTCGGCTCAGCAACGGAAGTTCTGACGAAAGGTCTTCGACCTGAAACGTTAACTCTGTTTCTTTCTGCACAGATGCTGCCTGACTTGCTGAGCTTCTCCAGCATTTTCTGTTTTTATTAACTTAGTTTTGACGTGCTATTGAGTACTGTTATGTAGGTAAACACAGTAGCCATTTTATGCCAGTAGTATTCCACAAACAGCAGTGAGTGAGATGAATGACTGGTTAATATGAGACTTTTTTTTAGTACTGTTGGTTGAGGGAGGAATGTTGGCCAGGACAATAGAGAAGGTTCATTTTAACTAGTCTTCTATCGTTAAGGTTGATATTCGGTACCTACTCTGACCATTTTCAACTCTCTCTTTATTTGCACTTGTTGAAAGAAAAATTCTTTTTTGAATGCTTCTAATGGGGCCACATTCACTCTGCTCGTGGTTCAAAGACGCTTAATTCAAATTATCTGCGAATTCAATTTTTAGTGCGTAAATTCTCACTTTGTTGTGTTGTTTACATTCCTTAATTCAGATTAATTGAACCATTTAAAAAAATTTTAGTACAAAAAACGACTTTGAATTATCAGGAATAGACTATATTCCGCAAGCTAACTGTCTTTCATATGAAGTAATTACTCCTTGTGTTACATTCTGTTCTTTGTTTCTTTAGCTTCTAATTGTGTCCTTAGATGATCTAATTACCCATTCTAGGCTATTTGGTACAGTTCTCTTAAGTTTCAGCTTGGTGTTTTATAGATCACATAACTCTCTCCTGTGTGACTGTGTCGGGTAGGGCTGAGCAGAAAGTTCAAGTCCTTGTGTGGATTATGGATTCCAGTGAAAGAATGTAGTGGAAATGCTATAAATGAGATGATAGGTGGGAATGATCAGAATCAGTGTATTTTTAGCTTTAGCTAATCCAGATTGCATCTAAGAATAAGGTCCAAAACTGACGGACCGCACAAAATCCTAAAAATTACAGTGCAGAAGGAGGCCATTAGGCTTATCACATCTGTCCCAGTAATAGCCCTTCAACTAATGCTTTCTATCGTAATCTCATTTTACTGCCCTTTCCATATCCTTTAGAATTCTTCCTTTTTAAATACGTATCCAATTCCCTTTTCAATTATTTTATAGGCTCCGCCTCAGTAGTCGTTTGTGGTAAAGCATTCCATGTTCTAATAACCTACTGTGTGTGAAAAAAATTCTAACTTCCCCCTTTAATCATCTAATAATAATTATTAGAGTCTCTGTCCCTTGTTGCCAAATACTGGAAACAAGCTTTCACCGTTTACCCTCCGAAGCCTTTCATAATTTAAAAAAACCTCTAATAGATCCCCCTTAATCTTCTCTGTTCCACTAAAAAAAAGTCTTTTTTTCAAGGCTTTCTTCATAACTATAACTTTATTATTTATATAATTCTAGTAAATCTTCACAGTGCTCTAACCATGGCTGTAAAATCCTTCCTATAAGAACTGCACGCATTATTCCAACAGTGGCCTAACCAGTGTCTTGTACAAATTCATCATCACTTCCTTGCTTTTATATTCAATTCCCTATGCATAAGAGCTAGAATCCTATTTGCCTTTTTATGGTCATTTTCTATCTATGTATCTGTACCTCTAGATGTTCCTCCACCCTGTTAATAATCTTACTGTTCAGGGTATACTTCCTTTCAATGTTCTTCCTACTAAAATGTACTACTACACATTATTCTGGGGAACTGCTGATGTCACGTGCATTTGACATGCCTGAAGTACTTGGAGTTTCTGTTGGAATGTTGTGGAGCTCCGCAGAATAAATTGGACTATCAACTATCAATATTCTACAACTTTTTAATATGACCCATTTTGTTAATGTAATGTACAGGCAGAGCTCCATGCTGGCATGAGTATCTGGTGATATTATCTATGAGCTTTGATGACGCTGTGTCATGGTAGAGAAGGCATTTACTGTAAACTCTCTGGTGAACGCTGTGAGAATACTCGACTTTCTGCCAAGTCATTGTCTTTCTTAACTTTCTGGATGATCCTGAAGATGTTCAAACTGTGATTTTGATCAGGACTGTCCCCTGTACATTCCAGTCAGACACCTAGCATAATCTTGTTTTCAGTTACAGGTATTGCAGTGTACACTGCTTTTGGAACACCGTATCCTCTTCACCAGCCGATACTGAGTAGTAGTTGCTGATTAGAAAATTTTCAGTAGATAAAAACTGTTTATGATCTTTCATAAATATTGATGCATTACTGCTTTCTTTAACAAATCTAACAGACTTGACTTTTTTTTTTTGAGTGTCCAAAAAAAAATTTTTCTAGGATTGAAGGGGTAGGGAAAAGAAACTTATTCACAGCATTCATTCTTCTGTGGTGATTTTCTGTTCCAATCCTCACACTGTTAGTCCTGCTTTTATCCCTGTAGTAACTCACCACAGTGATTTGCTGCTTTTAAATTCTATTGCAGTGAATTATCAATTCTTGAGGCAATTAAAACTAACCATGGAAATATAATTTACGTGAAGACAGATTGTGATTCCACAGTATGTGTGCTTGAAAACATGAATGCACTTGCGATGTACCACATCCTTATGTGTAACTGCTGAGTTGATATGTTCCTGTACTGTAACCTTAGCCACAATTACATGCTGTGTTGGACTTAACTGTAGCTGCTGAGATCCAGATGGACTTTCTTCACTCTCATCCATTCCTTTCACACCCATATCCAGTTCTGATAAGGCATCGGGTCAAAAATTATGTACCAGCAGCTGAATATTCAGGTCCGCAGATAGAATGCATCTGCCTGTTACTAGCTTTGTACTGCAGTGTCACAAGATGCAGCTAGTGAGGTGGATGAAGCTGTAGTAATATTTCTTGCCAAAACTGGGTATTGGAACTCTGGGTTGGGGTAGTCAGTATAATCCACCTGCCTTTTTGGTCTTCAAAGGGAAAATTTTAGGGGTAAAAAGCCAAATAATAATTGATCATTGGGCTTCAGGCCAGTGGGATTTTCAACATCTGGTTTAAGATTTTAAGACATTACATCCCAGGATTTAAAGGGGTCTCAGAGTAGAGCCTTTAGATTAATGCACTTTCAATGAAATTAGTACATTTTATATGGTAGATATTCAAACTGGGGTGCTCGAGCAGATCCCAGGGAGATAGGCTACAGTGCCTACCCATTTCAGAAGTTAGGATAGGGGCTCACTAGAATGTGTCACTATTTGCAGGGGGTCCTGCACATAAAAAAGGTTGAACCCACCTGTACATCAGATATAGCCTTCCTTCTGCAATGTCCTTTTTCCTGAAGGCTTTGTCACCTAGATAATGTGTTGGTCCTTGCAATTTTGTTCCCTGAAGAAGAGCTAATTCTATTCAGTTTAATTGGTGTTTGAGTTCTAGCACCTCGTGATTTTTGGATTCACTTTCTGATTTTACCAGGCCAAACACAGTGATATTGTCACCACAATATTTTGCAGTATTGTCTGCATTTTTTTACTCCAGTTTTCTATTCTCTACTCTACTCCCCTCCCCTTCTGAAGATGCTGACTCTTGCTGGGGTATAGTCACAGTGGTGCCAGTAGACCCCTGGCACCGTTCCTATGTGGCCATTCTTTCCCGAATAAGCCTGCATGCAAATCATTTCAGGTAAAAATGTAAATTAGGGTTAATTGTGAAAGAATTTTCCAATTTTTTAAGTACAACCAGAAAAATAAGGTAATTAGAATGTTCAAAATTAAAAAGGTCTTTGACATGGTTGACCACATGATCCTCCTCCACCTCCTGCTCCTTCTTATCCTCCATCTGTTGTTTTATGATTTCATTTATTGCTGTGCCACTCTTCCTTCCCCTGTCCCCAGCAGTAAATCATTGATCGATTCTCCTCCCAGAGTTGTAGAAGTAGTTGTTTATGTTCTAACTGCAGTGTATTCAGCTGCACCATCATATAAACACAACAGACTTCTCTAACTTTAAATTCAATAACTTTGTGCAACTGTTGCTGAGCAAACAGCTGGACTTCACTCCCAACCAAATGTCCTTTTTATTGTCTGTTAGTGACTCACTTTAAACCACCACCCTCTAAGCTGTTTCTTCTGCATTCAGTCTTATCTAGTGTTGGGAAAACAATGTTGCTGAGAACCTGAGACTATGCCAGTTTTTAATGCTTTATGTAAAGCCCATGACCTACGGGTCAAAGCCGCTTAGACGATTTTTAATAAAAATCACATCAGAGGGCTTACACGTTATTTCTGAACAGTTGACTGCCCCATGCTGCCCTTTATGATACCCATTTGATCTAACGTTAATGATCAATTCCTACCACATAAATTCCCCTGTGGAGTGGAATGCTCAGGCAGTGCTTGTCTGTAACTATCACCACCTAACTATAAGAAATAGTAAGGCTGCTCAATCTGCCTCAGAAAATACAGTCAACTCTTGTACAGAAGAGGGATTTCAGAGGTTATGGAGGTAAGTGATCAATGATGGACATGTGCACCTCTTGGTCCAACAGAGCGAGGTCTGATTGGACAAACGGTTCTTCAAATCTTCAACTTGCCTCATAACATATTAAATGTTAATATTTTTATCCCTTTTTTATTTTTATTATTACTTTTGTGATTTTTTATTTACTAAATAAGAAGTATGTTTTTATTTTAATATTCTGTTGAAGGATGAAGAGAGAAGCCTACTTTAAGTGAGTTGAATCAGCATTGAGGGATTCTAATTAAAGCTAACCTGCCCTCAGTAGACATTTCAGCCATTGTTTAGAAACCCCACTCAAATATCCTGAAATAAAAACAGAACATACTGGGAACACAGAATAGGTTTGTCAGTATCTTTAAAGACAAAAGACAGGTTAGCATTTGAAGCGTACACACTTTGACAGAACATCCTGCCGTTCAGTCAGAGAGCTCAGCTCCTGTTCACTAGTAAGACCAAAATGGGTCTGAGGAAATAAAAATAAAAAATCAACAACAAAAACATGATATCATTCCAGTATATAATAGCTGAAATATTACAATAATGTACAATGAAATGTTTTTGCCTGATCTGTTTTAGTGCTGCCTAAACAATTTTTTTTTATTCATTCATGGAAGTGGGCGTCGCTGGCAAGGCCAGCATTTATTGCCCATCCCTATAATATATATATTGGGCATATCAGCCACATAATGGCTGTGTGGGACATGATTTTATCATGGCGGCATCTCGGTGGTTGTGGTGGTGGTGGGGTGGGGGGGGGGGGTGATCAGTGGATGCCTGTCGGCAGTGAAAGGAACTGCAAATCAGAGAGGGGGGCGGGAGTAAGAGAGAGAGAGCTCATGGGGCTTTGGAAATTCGGAGTGGGGGAGGTAGAGGTACGTGGATGACTTCGGGTTCGGCAGTCATTGGGGGTTCATCAGGGGCTCAGGCATGGGGGATTTGGAGATCGGAGAGTGGACATCAATAGTTGGAGATCGGAGAGTTGGTGGACATCGGGGAGTTGGAGATCACACGTGAGTTGTACATCGGAGGGGGACATCGGGGCTCGGACATCAGGGGTTGGGGTGTTGGACATGGAGTGGGGGGGGCGGCCAATCGCTGGGGTCCGATCAGGCCAGGTAGTCTTGTTGGGCCTGGAGGAAACACTCCTGCTCCTCCGGGCTCTCAAGTAGTGCAATAAAGGCACTCACCTCCTGGATCCGGCCCTTCGCGTCTGCTTTCATCTGGCATGAATTGGAAGTGATGGGAAACCCGAACAGGTAAGATTAAACTCATTTTAAGGGCTCGATTTTAGGGTCGGGTTTCCTGCGGGTTTCCATCGGGGGGGGCCCCGAAAATCCCGATATGAGGTCACGTGACCGGATCGCGCCGCAATCCCGACCACTTCCGGGTTCCCCAATGACGTGCGGGGCTGCGTGCGTGGCCCCCGCTGGTGGGAATCCCGCAGGCAATTAAAGCCAGCGGGGTTCCACTTGAGAGTACTTACCTTGCTTGTTGAGGTCAGTTAATGAGCTGAATCAGCTGTCAAAAGAGGAAGTGTGGGATTTTACCTGCATCGCAGACTGTTTCACACACTGGGGGAAACAGTCTCTCTCCAACCAGGCGTGTTGCAGCCAGCAGCCTGTGGCAGCTGCCAAGGTGCACTCCACAGGGGAGAGCCCTCACCCACGCAGGAGGCCACCGCGTCACATAGGGCAACCCCTGCCCCCCACCACCCCCGCCAAGCCAGAGGACAGACCGACACGAAACCGCAGCCCCAGTCCGAGGAACCACCCACCTACCCTGCACAACCCCTCAGACCAACACCTGCCAGACGGGTGGTGCGTGGACACCCTCGGAGGACGAACAGCATGACCAGCCCCAGCAGCCTCGCAGTCCACGCGGTCCGCCGCAGAGACGTGGAGCCCCTCAACACGGTGTTGTTGCACGCCCACCTGCACAGCGGGAGGGAGGGCTACCGCAGAGAGAGACGCATCGCAGAGGGCACTACCCTCGCCACAGGGTCCACAGACCGAGGCGAAGCTCCCCGGACCTCTCCGAGCAGCAGTGCACACGGAGGCGCAGATTCGCTCGACATGTAGTCGTGGAGATCTGCAGCCTCTTTCATGCCGAGCTGCTCCTGGCTGGCCCCAGTACCAAGTGCTTACCTGTCGCTGCCAAAGTCACCACTGCCCTCTACAACTTCTCCTCCGCATCCTTCCAGGGTGCAGCCGGCTACACCGCCGATGTCTCTAAGTGGTCTGCGCGGAAGAGCCCTGCAAATACACCTGCACCTACTCTGCAGTAACACGATGGGTGGCATCAGTGGTGGGTCCTCATAGTGATACCCAGGAGCGGGCATTATTGGACACAACAGACAGGATTCGCGGAGACATGGCAGTGGTGGTGCCAATATAATGTGTGCTGTTTGTTGCTCTGAAATTCAATACAGGTAACACCCATGGCAAACCCTCCGACACCCTTGTGCACCCCCTTCATGCTCACGAAACGTTTGCCTTACGCTGCCTACTGCACATATGTGATGCATGCCCTGTGGCTGCAGCACAGGTGGTGGCAGGTTGAGTGAGGCTGGCCGTGAGGGAGATGCACGAGAGGGTGAGTATGGGATAGAGCCATGAGATTGTATGAGGATTGGGTCGCGTGTTAGTGGCAGGATGAGTACTGGCGAGGTGAGTAGGTGGAGGTAAGATAAGGATGGGGTTTGAGTGGGTATGAGGGGTGATGTGACAGAGTAGTGTTGGCGGTGCCGAAGGAGATGTGGGGTTGGGGCAGTGTTGTGGCAGATGGAGTGTAGGGGAAAGACTTTGTGTTCTCACTGTGGCTGACCTACTGCGGTCATTGCAGCGCCTCCTGCACTGTATGCAGGTGGGCGATATGTTGGTTGCGCAGGTGACCCCCTCTGCCACCTCGAGCCAGGCCTTCTTGGTGGCAGAGGCTGGCCGCTTCCTCCCGCCCGCCGGGTGGAAGATCTCTGTCTTCGCCCTCCTCCTCACCCCATCTGATGATACCTGGGGTGAGGCATCATTAAACTGGGAGCAGCCTTCCCCCTGGGCTGCTGCATGCTGAAATTTGTTCCATTTGTTGCAGCATCTGTCAGTGGAGGACTGCCCCTTTAACTAGAGAGCCTCCAGCTGACAGATCGTACTGCGCATGCGCAGCCCGCCCGACGCGCAGACCAGCAGCGTGGACCCCGGAGGAGCAGGTAATTGATTCCTATTAGTGTGTTGCCTGCTACGATCGCGCGGGCAACCCACTAATTTCACCGAGCGTGTTGACCACGCTCCCGAAACCCAACCCGCCGGAAACCCGCAGGCCTGGTAACATCGAGCCCCTAGTGTCCAATACACAAATATAAAGTACCTTAAGTACATTGCCCCTTTAAGTATCAGCCCACCGGATTTAAGTGGGGGTGGGACTTCCTGATGACTGCTGTGCACACGCACACAGATCTGCCCAGGTTAGACCCTAAAATGGACAGGTTGGAGGTGGGGTTCCTGCCCGTACCCAAAAATGTTTTTCTCTGCCCTCCCTGCCCCCAACCCACCCGATCTTGGGGGCTAAAATCATGCCCATGGCGTTTGATTCCAACAGTGTCTCACATATTGGAAGTAATTTTGACTTTGTGCGTTAGTGTAAAACGGGTGATAGTGAATCAGGAGCCCATTTCACATCTCTCCCGATTATTACTTCCACTGAAGCCAATGGAAGTAAAAATCGGGTGAGATGTAAAACGGGCTGCTGTTTCCCTGTCACCCGTTTTACAGCATCGCACAAAGTCAAAATTACCCCCATTGTCTTTGGTGGCTGATGATAATTTTGGCTCGTCACAAGCTATTTGAATACCAAAAAGTTATTTATCGAATTAGCCGTATGAAGCTGGAGCTGTCTGGCAGCAGACTAGTTAAGATACTTCAAGTCATTGTAATAACTGTCTTTGGCGCAGGTCTGCTAGCTGTCTGCTTATCGGGCACAAACAGTTCTTTTGATTGCAATGATTTGGCCTGGTTTTCTACCTTGATGTTATCTTCCATCAGGAAGTGGGCTTCCTGATGAATGAACACAAGAGCAGCAATGATGATAGAGGTGGTGAGGAAATGCATTGTTGTGTTGACATGACCTCCTTGGCTGAGTTTTTTTTTCCCCCCATTTTCGCTGGCACCCAATCAGCCTTTGACTGGTTCAGGAAAGGGGAGAAAGCAGGGCTGACACTAACTTGTCTGTGCTTGACTATAAAAGTAATACATTGTTATACTCTACATATCCTTTGCTTCAGAAGCTGTAGGTTTCCAGTACTGATCTGTAATACAATCAGCATACCTGGACATAGTCATATGATTGATATTTATCTATGTTTACTATTTGAATTGAGGGTTTTTCATCAAGACTTTTTGATCTAGGTTGTAAGAACTATTTCCTGCTCTCCTAGATGAAATATAATGTTTTTTAGAGCGAGTCTCAAAATTTAGAAAGGCCAGTTTCATAATTGTTTTTGGTAATGGAAAATATTTCTCTCAAGAAACCACTTTCAGTTGCACAGATTCAACTGAGAGCAATTACCCAGGGAGGATGATTGTCCCATCAATAAAAACGCATACTGATGTGATTTCTCATTTATATTATCAAAGCGTCAGGACAGAACAAGAGAGTTAGACATCAGGGGCTGGATTTCCTCATTGCTGGATTTACTACCAGAAATGCACTAGAACTGTTCTTAAACCTATCAGTTTTATATGTCAATTACCCATTCAATTTTCATCAGTGAACTTAATTATATATTCATGGCACTTTCTATAGACTCTCTGCTTCTGAGGCAGGGGGCGGGGGAAGGAAAATCCAGTACTGCTGCAGCAGCTGAAAGGGTTAATGCGACCATTTTGTGTCTGTAACCATTTGGCTCACTGCAGTGTTTGAGGCTGGTGCTTCGTTAGGGAACCAAGCCGGCCGACAATATTAAAGAGTCTTCAGTTGAGTTGTTACTGTTTGTAATCCAGGAAAGGAGGACTCAGCTTTTAACCCCAAAGGGAAGGAGCCGTATGGAAGGAGGTGGCCATTGCATTGGGTGCCACCTCACCCACATTAAAGAATGCCTTCCGAAACAGGCTATATTCCATACTCTCCCTACTTTCTTCTTAAAGGAGAAACAGCCCACAGTCAATGATAAGGAAGTACCACCTCAGTCCCCCAAGTCTCCTGTTGCAGTCATCAGGCAGCCATCTCAGAACTTCCTACAACTGTAGGAGAACCAGGAGGCTAAGATTCAACGGGCACATAAAAGTAGGCATCAAGGGGATCCACGGTGGCCTTAAACAGTAGGAAGATTGACAGTGAAATGTCTTGAAATATCCGGTCACTGACTGGATAAGCACAGAACGATTTGGAGCAAAGTGGCAGAATGCCTGCATGAAGAAGTAGCCTTGGTGCTTGTACAGGAGAGTTACATATTAACCAGCGATTCAGTTGAGCTTGGCCTCAGATCAAAGTTAGCAGAAGAGCTCCCATATGAGCTCTGCCTGCAGCTGGCACAACTCAAGTTATTGTTTTGTGAAGGAAGCCCAGCCTCTGAAGCATTGCTGAGGGTCACGGTCAATCAGCCCACCTGCGTCTGCAGACAGGGAGGTGTTGGTACCAGCGGGCAGGGACCGGAGGCCACCTACGGTGCCTTTGCAGTCTGACATCCAGGTGGTGGGCGACTGATCCTTTTCCTCTTATTCCTCAAAGCAGAGGAACAGGGGAGGTTGAAGAGAGACCCCAATGGTTTCTTAAGTCCAGTCTGCAACCGTAATATTTTAAAATAGTAAAAATATATCCAAAATAATTTTAAAATCTTTACGGGTACTTTAAAAAGCAGTGAAAATTAAATGTAAAGAAAGTTAAATAATGTTCTAAAAATCTTAAGGAAACTTCAAAAGTGTTTTACAGAAACTTAAAATAGTTAAAATTTACTTTAAATAACACAATTAAAATACTTACTTATCTGGTTCCTCTGCCCTTTAGCGATGGCAGCACCACTAACTCCCCAGTCAAGCCCTACGACCGCTTTAGGCTGCCTCTATTGCCGGTGGATTAAGAGTGGAAACAAAGGAACATGCGGCTCTGCAGCAAACCCTGCACACCTGTCTATTTTTACACATGGTACGGTGGCATTACACCAACTGGATATCTGTCCCCATTGGAGTGGAGGAAAATTCGCGCTAATTTTCTGCAGCGGCATACTGGCAGTGGCCTTCAAATCCCCAAATTTGCCCCGTTGGCCACCCAAGTACATCCAAAAAGGCAGATGACCAAATGGAGGAAAATCCAGCCCAGGTGTCTATTTCTAAATGCATCCATGATTGCTTTGAGAGCCTGTAAAGTGCATGATCTAAATAACTCTCTGGTGCTTATCAATAAAAGGGCAAACAGAACATTCTTGCACTTTGTACTCACTAACAGCATCAAGCACCTCTGGGTTACATATAGCATTATACATAGTTAAATATGTAGTACAGCTGTCCCTAGGTTACTGAGACCTAAATTGATTCAACATAAGAACGGAATCTCAGCTGTAACACTGACTTTTTCCCATTTCCTGTATTGACTGTCCTATGACCTCTCTGAGATAGATTACATTCTTAGTGCTAATTGTGCCATATTTAACGACAGTGTTATGAACTGATCTCCACTGGGAACTAGGTTCAGACTGACAAAACTCATCTAACAGCTGCAAGAGAGAAAGGAGATTGTATCCCATCTGTCGGGGCTAGGGTCAATCAGCTGTTCCCAGAGGCAAACGAGTATTACTCAAACACAAAAAGCACACAAGCCCCTTCCATTTAAAATTTTTTTTTGTTTTTCTTTTGAATGATGTATTACGGTGAAATTTCATTTAAAAAAAGCCTTCAAAAAAGATCAGTGTTTATGTTTGAAGAGAACCGTTGAACTGTATGTACTAAAACAAAAACAGTGGTCGAAATGCACAACCAGTTAATCAGCATATGAAAGAAAAAGACTGATTAACTTTTCGGGGGTAACTTTTCAGCTACCCTGAGAATATAAGGTGTCAGCCTTGGCACTCTCTCCTGAGTTAGACAGTTGTGGGTTCAAGCACCATTACACAGACTTGAACACATAATCTGGCTGACTCTTCAGTGAATTATTAAGGGAGTGCTGTACTGTTGGTGGTGCCATCTTTCAGGTGAGACGCTAAATTGAGGCACTATCTGCCCTGTTAGGCAAAAGATCCTAAGATCAGGGGAGTTCTTCCCGATGTTCTGGTCAATATTTATCCCGCAACCAACATCACTAAAAGATAATCTGGTCATAAATCTCACTGCTGCTTGTGGGACCTTGCTGTGCAAAAATTGTTTCCCTACATTATAACAGTGTCTACACTTTAAACGCACTTTGGGGCGTCCTTAGGTTGTGAAAGGTGCTATATAAATGCAGGTTCTTTCTATATTAACTTGGTCTTTAAGATGCTGACTGACCTGCTATGCCTTTGCAGCATTTTCTGTTTTTATTCCAAGTATCCATAATTCATGCATTTATTTTATCTGTCTTCCATTTTTTTCCATTCATTTTCTTCTCTTCCTCCAGTACCTCACCCAATTGGCTATTCTTCATGTGACAGCCTAGACTGAGAGTGCTCGCAGGCTATTTGATTATGCAGGGCATCAGAGCCAAACTCGATCCAGTCCTCACTCAACGGCCAAACATGTGCTTTTCAGCAGGGGTTGCTGGATAGTTGTCAGAAGTGACAGCCCTGGCTGATATTCTCCTCCTTAACCTAGGGGTTTTGATGCCAATTGTAATGTCCTTTCTGCCACCTTGGCTGAGATCAGCTCGCTCACATGGTTTTCTGTTCACCTGTATGGTATGTACTTCTGTGAAAATGTAAGCATGTAGTAAAAGAATAAAAGCTAGGAAAATAGTTCTGTAAATTAGCCAGCCAAAATTCTGACAAATATGGCCTTTCCTGTGGATATTTATCTTGCCTTTGCTAAACTTCAGTCTGTGTAAGATACCTTTTTGGTGCTTGGCTGTAATCATGCACAAAGAACATTGTGTCATTTTATAATTGACCTTGATTAGGAAGTTGATTGGGCAACATGCTGCGTTATGCAGGATGCAGGGTTGAGCTGTTGTTTTCCCAATGGTTAGGGAGAGGTGTTGCGTCGATGCCAGGCTTTTCATCACAGGGAAGAAGGGAGAATTGGACATTCCATAATTATATTGTCATCAGCGAAATGCCAGCAAGCAATGACAGGCAAATGTATTCCAATTACAATTTTGTACAGTTGGTGACCAGGGCAGGCTGACGTGCTGATCTTTCTCCCCACTTCCTGCTTCTTTTTAGGGATATATCTCAATTCTTTTTGCACCCTTTCCAAAGTGACACAAAGTGGAAAGGGGCTTGCTAGAGGGGGAACCAGAAGTACTAAAACAAATTTTGTCATTCCGTTGTAGCAAGTGTATTGCAGGGGCAATTATTTTGATGTGTATATTCTGTCACCTAAGAAACATGGACAGGTAGGTTTAATACAAAGCCATCATTCGGTGTGAATCCTAATTCTTTACTGAACTTTGCAAACTTTCATTTCTGACAAACCAGAGTCTTGTTTTATTTGCAGCTCAAAGCTTCTCTCAGAGAAATTAAATATGGGCTCTGCAAAGAAGTCAGATATTGCATTGAGGGCAGTTAGTTTGTGTCAGTCAGACGGTGATTGGCAGGTCTGAAATGTGAGTACATCCAGACTTGTCAAGCAGCATGCACACAACAATCCATCTTAGCCACTCTGGCATTGATCTGAAGGTAGGAAATATGAGTAGATTTAAATTCCCTCCATTAACAGCGTAATCTCAGAGTCTTGCCTGACCTTACGTTGAGAGTTATTGGTTGCCTGTCATTTTAGTTAAAGTGCCTCAATTTATTAGTCTGGTCTATGATATCTTAGCCATTCTGCTGGGAGACTAAATTATATTGTGTACATTTTAGAATGTAGCGGTGTATATGATGAAATATAGTAGAACTTTATATTAGAAATAAATGAACTGTGGTTACTGAGTATACACTAATCCCTCTTCAACACATTTCTTTTTCTTCCCATGCCACATACCGGTCCCAGGACAATAATGGGCAGGCAAGACATTCCTAGGCCTCTGTCAGCCTGCTTTTGAAGTGGTTGCTGGGAGATGTGTATAAGTGACCATGCATGACTGCTGTACTGCTGCTTCTCTTCCTGTGCTGAGTACCTCCAATTTATGGTACGGGCAAGATTGGCAACTGTTTGTGTGGGAAGTCGGGCCTAGAAATTGGTCAGTGCAGCTTTTTTCTGGTGTTGCTTGGACTACTAAGGCCCCAATTCTGTATATGGCTTATGTTAGGTATTGTGTGACTTTTGGACAACAGATGCTTTATTTTTTTTTGCACATGAAAAAAAGACAGGCTGCATTTTCTCCTGTTGTTTACAAATCAGGGATGTTGGCCCATGATTCCACACTGAACAGTATATATTACGAGATAAATGGGTCATGAAAAAGATCTAAAGGGTTGGGGGGGAATAGTTGACTAAATATTGAAAGCACTATGGGTTTTGGCAAAGGCTGCAAGGTCATACGGAATATTGGATATCAGAAACAAAATAGTAATGGAAAATCAGCAGTGAACCGCTCCATTACTCTGCCAACAATGTGCCTTAGCTCAAGCTGATTATCCCTATACCAGCATGCTACTTCTGTTTTCCATAATTGGTGTTAGACAATGGGAAGAGGGATGAGACTGCCCATGTTCAATTGACATAATTTTGTTGTTAGAGCCAGCAGAGAGATGACACTGGAATTCACATCAGACAATTGTAATTATAGTCCAGAATTCCAATACACTGTTACCAAATAACCCCTGTGCAGGAATACATTTTTTTACGTCAAAGAAATATTGAGGTCTTAGCAGGAGTTGGCTTTCACATGGAGTAAATTGAGCAAAAGGAAATGAGAACAGGGGGGTGATTTTAAACCCCAAAAACGGGTGGGTTGGGGGCGGGTGGGAATTGAAAACAGTTGTTTTTTCAGGTCGCAACTGCAAAATTTTTGTACTTTGCATTCCCAGTGGGAAGCCTGTACTTTCCTGCGCCGACGTTAAACTCGGAAATAAAGGCGTGTTGCGGTCATGACCCAAAAAACAACTGTTTTCAACTCCCATCCACCCCCAACCCACCGTTCTTGGGGTTTAAAATCACCCCCCAGGTGTGGAGTAGATGTAAGCAGATCAATGCAAGACTGTCACCGGTGTCGGGTGGCCCAAACCATTTTTGACTCGGGCCTCATTTAAATGCCGCTGGTGAGCTATGGACACCAAAAGGGCATCATGCTGCAGCTCGCTGGCTGTGGAAGGGCAGCAAAACAGCAGGCTCTCACGCTGAGCTAGCAGCAGGTTAGATCAGGTAGGGGGGAGGTAATCCCAGCGGGGGCCTTGCACGGACCATTTTTTGTGCAACCTCCAATGTCCCTTTAAATACCGCTGGTTAGGCCACTCAATGCCTGGTATGAATGTGCAGTGCACGCTCCACCCATTTGTACCTGAAAATTTGCAATCAGAGTCCTATAACTGGCATAGAACCCTGATTCGCATATTTAAGCAGCTAGTTTTAGGCTGGTATGTTGCTCGTCCATTTACAGGCCAGCCTGAAAATTGCATCAGGCGAGCCTTGGGCGTCCAAGGGACAGCTGAGTGGCCCTCCTGATTTTCAGCTGCCAGCCGCCCATTTATCAGGTGGGAAACGGGCGGCGAGCAGTTGAAAATTGACTCCCTGGGATCCGGGTCGGGTATCCATTTCTAATCAATAAATGCACTTTGTAGCAACTGCAGATATTTTTGATAGTAACAGAAATAAAACAAAACCAACGATCGTGCCTCTGCACATCGAATCCCATTGCCCTTCTGCATAGTTATCACATTGAAGTACAATTCAATATCTTTATAAAGTTTGGCAAGATAACTTAGATCAAATTGTAAATACCTCTGTGCCAGTATATTGGTATGCAAACATGCCAACAAAGTTTTGCTAATAATTAGAAAGCATCCTAGCCATCCATTGTATCCTGCCTTGGATTCTAAGTTATAGTCAAGATTATGTTGGTGTTCATATTTCAGAGGCAAGCTGATGTCAGGAGACAAAATGAAAGTAGCATCAGACATTACCTAAGATCTTAGGGCTCGAAACTCTGGTCCATGCCAAGGGTGGAGAGTGGGCAAATCACTCGCTGGTGGTTGAAATTTGAGTTAGAACATGATACAACTGGGATTCTGCCATATTTCTTACTGATTGTGATTTTCCAGTGGAGGGGAGAAGAGACAGAATTCTTCATCCACTCCCCCTACATCAAGAGGTGTGTCTGAGAACTGGTATGAGTTCTGTTAAGGCCCCGACCTTTAACAGGCAAAGGTAATCAATCCATCAATTACTTCTGTTGTTCCAGAAAATGGCTGCTTTAGGAGCTGAAGATTTTAAAAGTGCAGGTTTTCTTTAGCCCAGGAGGGCCTCTGAGGACCTTGGGTGGAGCGGTGCTTTGTTTATAAGGATGGGTTCCACTGAAGTGCCCTTGAAGGCGCCAGCAGCCCACCCTAACTGTGCAAATGATCCTATTCCTGCAATTTGGGACATGGTCTACATTACTGTGAATGGGTGGACAGCATTTCCATTCCACCACATTTGCCTTGCCGAGCAAGATTTCCAGAATTTCAGGCCCTTAGAGTGGCTATAAATAGCCAACTAGTAAACTTCTACAGATATCACTTCCACTATAGAATTTGTAAACAATTTTACAACACCAAGTTATAGTCCAACGATTTTATTTTTAATCCCACAAGCTTTCGGGGGCTTTCCCCTTCCTCAGGCGGTGTGGAAGTGACAATTTCGAATCCTTCGCATTTTAAGATCACATAACAAAGCCTGGTGATTACTGCCCGTTGCCAAGGCAATCACAGTGAGCAGACAGAAAGGTGTCATCTAAAAGGCCACTGAATATACAACCCCCTGAAAAAAAAGGGGAAAAAAGAGAGAGACAGATCAAAGACAGATCAAAGACAGTCAATGACCCGTTATATTAAAAACAGATAACATTTGTTCGCTGGTGGGGTTACGTGTAGTGTGACATGAACCCAAGATCCCGGTTGAGGCCGTCCTCATAGGTGCGGAACTTGGCTATTAATTTCTGCTCGACGATTTTGCGTTGTCGTGTGTCTCGAAGGCCGCCTTGGAGTATGTTTACCCGAAGGTCGGTGGCTGAATGTCCATGACTGCTGAAGTGTTCCCCGACAGGGAGAGAACCCTCCTGTTTGGCGATTGTTGCGCGGTGTCCGTTCATCCGTTGTCGCAGCGTCTGCATGGTCTCGCCAATGTACCATGCTCTGGGGCATCCTTTCCTGCAACGTATGAGGTAGACAACGTTGGCCGAGTCACAGGAGTATGAACCGTGCACCTGGTGGGTGGTGTCCTCTCGTGTGATGGTGGTATCTGTGTCGATGATCTGGCATGTCTTGCAGAGGTTACCGTGGCAGGGTTGTGTGGTGTCGTGGACGCTGTTCTCCTGAAGGCTGGGTAATTTGCTGCGAACGATGGTTTGTTTGAGGTTGGGTGGCTGTTTAAAGGCGAGTAGTGGAGGTGTGGGGATGGCCATAGCGAGGTGTTCGTCATCATTGATGACATGTTGAAGGCTGCGGAGAACATGACGTAGTTTCTCCGCTCCGGGGAAGTACTGGACGACGAAGGGTACTCTGTTGGTTGCGTCCCGTGTTAGTCTTCTGAGGAGGTCGACGCGATTTTTTGCTATGGCCCGTCGGAACTGTCGATCGATGAGTCGAGCATCATATCCCGTTCTTACTAGGGCGTCTTTCAGCGTCTGTAGGTGTCCATCGCGTTCCTCCTCGTCTGAGCAGACCCTGTGTATTCGCAGGGCCTGTCCATAGGGGATGGCCTCTTTGACGTGGTTAGGGTGGAAGCTGGAAAAGTGGAGCATTGTGAGATTGTCCGTGGGCTTGCGGTAGAGTGAGGTGCTGAGGTGCCCGTCTTTGATGGAGATTCGTGTGTCCAAGAAAGAAACTGATTCTGAGGAGTAGTCCATGGTGAGCTTGATGGTGGGATGGAACTTGTTGATGTTATCGTGTAGTCTCTTTAGTGATTCCTCACCGTGGGTCCATAGAAAGAAAATGTCATCGATGTATCTGGTGTATAGTGTTGGTTGGAGGTCCTGTGCAGTGAAGAAGTCCTGCTCGAACTTGTGCATGAAAATGTTGGCGTATTGGGGTGCGAATTTGGTCCCCATGGCTGTTCCGTGTGTTTGGGTAAAGAACTGGTTATTGAAGGTGAAGACATTGTGATCCAGGATGAAGCGGATGAATTGTAGGATGGTGTCTGGAGATTGGCTGTTGATGGTGTTGAGTATTGATGCTGTCGCAGCGATGCCGTCATCGTGGGGGATACTGGTGTATAGTGCCGAGACGTCCATCGTGGTAAGTGTTCCTGGTTCAACAGGTCCGTGGGTACTGAGTTTTTGTAGAAAGTCTGTAGTGTCGCGACAGAAGCTGGGGGTTTCCTGCACGATGGGTTTCAGGATGCCCTCGATGTATCCAGAGAGGTTCTCACACAGGGTTCCATTGCCTGATACGATAGGACGTCCGGGTGTGTTGGCTTTGTGTATCTTTGGGAGGCAGTAGAAGTCTCCCACGCGGGGAGTACGTGGGATGAGAGTGCGTAGGATGTTTTGAAGGTCTGGATCGAAGGTCTTGATCAGTTTGTTGAGCTGATGGGTGTGTTCTTTGGTCGGGTCTGCGGGTAACCGTCTGTAGTGTTCCTGGTTGTCCAGTTGTCGGTATGCTTCTTTGCAATAGTCCGTTCTGTTCTGTATGACGATGGCTCCTCCTTTGTCCGCTGGTTTGATGACGATGTTGCGGTTGGTCTTGAGAGCTTTGATGGCGTTGCGTTATGCTCGGGTGACATTCTGGACTGTCTTCCGAGTGCGGCTGATGAATCTGGCATAGACGCATTTCCTGACAGCTTGAGCATACATGTCAAGCTGAGGGCAGCGACGCTCTGGAGGAGTCCAGTGAGACTCTTTCCTCTTCGGTTGCTGTATCGCGGATCCCTCTGTCTGCTGTTCCGGATCGTTGATTGTCTCATTGGGTTCGCTGCTGAAATTTTGTGGTTTGTGGTAGAATTCCCGGAGCCTCATTCTCCTGATGAATTCCTCTGTGTCTGCCGCGAGACTAGTGGGGTCCATTTTGGTAGTGGGGCAGAAATTGAGCCCTCGGCTGAGAACTTCGATTTCGTCTGGTTGAAGGGTGTGGTCGGACAAATTGACGATAGACTTCCCTGTGGTTGCAACCGTGGTACCAGGGGTAGCTTGGTCGATGCTGGTGGTGATGCCGAGTTTCTCAAGCTTCCTGCTCTTGGTTTTCATGTAGGCAGCGTAGTTCCGTTGCCTCGTCTGTCTGGCGGTATCTCGTAGCTGGTCTGCTGTGTCCTGAGTACAGGTTGAGAGTATGGACTCTATCTTAGTTTCGAGGTTGTGGCGTCTGCTGTAGAGTTGGTGTATGAGATGGTTGCGGAGTGTGCGAGAGGTACGGCGGCAGAGTCTCTCAGCATAATCCGAGTTGTATGTGGACTTGAGTGGGTTTGTGATCTGTAGTCCATCGTTCGCAGCAAACCATCGTTCGCAGCAAATTACCCAGCCTTCAGGAGAACAGCGTCCACGACACCACACAACCCTGCCACGGTAACCTCTGCAAGACATGCCAGATCATCGACACAGATACCACCATCACACGAGAGGACACCACCCACCAGGTGCACGGTTCATACTCCTGTGACTCGGCCAACGTTGTCTACCTCATACGTTGCAGGAAAGGATGCCCCAGAGCATGGTACATTGGCGAGACCATGCAGACGCTGCGACAACGGATGAACGGACACCGCGCAACAATCGCCAAACAGGAGGGTTCTCTCCCTGTCGGGGAACACTTCAGCAGTCATGGACATTCAGCCACCGACCTTCGGGTAAACATACTCCAAGGCGGCCTTCGAGACACACGACAACGCAAAATCGTCGAGCAGAAATTAATAGCCAAGTTCCGCACCTATGAGGACGGCCTCAACCGGGATCTTGGGTTCATGTCACACTACACGTAACCCCACCAGCGAACAAATGTTATCTGTTTTTAATATAACTGGTCATTGACTGTCTTCGTTCTGTCTCTTTTTTTTTCTTTTTTTTTCCTTTTTTTTCTTTTTTTTTTCCTTTTTTTTTGGGGGGTTGTATATTCAGTGGCCTTTTAGATGACACCTTTCTGTCTGCTCACTGTGATTGCCTTGGCAACGGGCAGTAATCACCAGGCTTTGTTATGTGATCTTAAATTGCGAAGGATTCGAAATTGTCACTTCCACACCGCCTGAGGAAGGGGAAAGCCCCCGAAAGCTTGTGGGATTAAAAATAAAATCGTTGGACTATAACTTGGTGTTGTAAAATTGTTTACAATTGTCAACCCCAGTCCATCACCGGCAGCTCCACATCATGACTATAGAATTTGGGTGAGAAGTACAATTATTTTGACTTGCAGTTGTAACATTTATGCTTTTGCAACCTACCCCTACCCCAGAGTCCGAATTAACCTAAATTAATCTCAGTACTTGACAGCATTACAAAAATGTTCTTTAGACCATTAACGTGCCTAGTGCAGAGAACTATAGCTGAAGCTGCCTTCTTGGTTCCAATGATTATAGGAAATTTTGATAACAACAGCCACCACAGATCACCTAATGCCATTGACAAAGAAGTAAGTTCTATCTGATAAAAACGACAAGATATTTGAATAGAACACATTAATTTGGAAAAATGCTTTACCACAATAGGATAACAAAAAGGTTCACGTTCCCCCTCCCAGTCTTGCCTGGGCTATCCTGAGGAAGTGCCTTAGTTGGAGAATTGGTGCATTCCCCATAGGAAGGGAGGGGAAGACAAATCAACTTTCCTAGCAGTAGCGACTTGGGAGCAGAGCAAGTTGCCCTGCTGCTGTGTTATTGAGCACTGGTTTATGCTACTGGGTAATTAAAAGTGGGGGAGAATTATTTGTTTTAACTTTGAATGCTGAACCAGCAATCTGACCATTCAATGCCAGCACTGAATACTCAGTGGGTTCAGGCGGGACATCTCTTGTCTCATCCGAAAGGCGGATAGACATTAAACCAAGGCCCATCTGCCCTCTTAGGTGGACGTAAAAGATCCCATGGCACTATTTCGAATAAGAGCAGGGAGTTCTCCCTGGTGTCCTGGCCAACATTTATCCCTCAACCAACATCACTGAAACAAATTATCTGGTCATTTATCTCGTTACTGTTTGTAGGACATTTCTGGCGTAAATTTTCTGTCGCGTTTCCTACATTATAACAGTGACTACATTTCAGAAGTACATCATTGGCTGTAAAGCACTTTGTGACGTCTGGAGGTCGTGAAAGGTGCAATATAAATGGAAGTCTTTCTTTCCTTCTATCTATAGTTAATTGTCTGCAGACCCTTACATTTGGACTGTTTTTTGTTTTATCAGCAAGTGGGTGCTTTTTGCAGAGTTCTGCTATAGATACGAAACCAGAAAGCATGTGCTTCCACTCTTTTGTATCAGAACACACCAAAGAAAAGCCAGACTTTATCCTCCTATGGTTCTCAGCTGCATGAGAATGCGATGTGAAATGAAGACAGGCTCACTATACCAGGGAATCTGCTGGCTGGCAGCCCAGCTGAGAAGTCACCAGGGTATGTGGTTCGCCTGCCAAAATCCTGAGTGGGTGTGTCTTTGTTAGGATATCAAGATTTGACATCACTGAGGAGAATTTACATACCTTAATAGGAACAATCTGTCTCCCCACACTTGTGTTAATAAACCTCTGTGTTTCCACCAGCAGAGGACTAAGAACCAATAACACTTACAAATTTATTGAAGTATTAAAACAATATACCAGTCAGCATTAGGAACACAGGAACAGGAGTAGGCCATTCAGCCCCTCGTGCCTGCTCCGCCATTTGATAAGATCATGGCTGATCTCTGATCTAACTCCATATACCTGCCTTTGGCCCATATCCCTTAATACCTTTGGTTGCCAAAAAGCTATCTATCTCAGATTTAAATTTAGCAATTGAGCTAGTATCAATTGCCGTTTGCGGAAGAGAGTTCCAAACTTCTACAACCCTTTGTGTGTAGAAATGTTTTCTAATCTCGCTCCTGAAAGGCCTGGCTCTAATTTTTAGACTGTGCCCCCTACTCCTAAAATCCCCAACCAGCGGAAATAGTTTCTCTCTATCCACCCTATCTGTTCCCCTTAATATCTTATAAACTTCAATCAGATCACCCCTTAACCTTCGAAACTCTAGAGAATACAACCCCAATTTGTGTAATCTCTCCTCGTAACTTAACCCTTGAAGTCCGGCTATCATTCTAGTAAACCTACGCTGCACTCCCTCCAAGGCCAATGTGTCCTTCCGAAGGCGCGGTGCCCAGAACTGCTCACAGTACTCCAGGTGCGGTCTAACCAGGGTTTTGTATAGCTGCAGCACAACTTCTGCCCCCTTGTACTCTAGTCCCCTAGATATAAAGGCCAACATTTCATTTGCCTTCTTGATTATTTTCTGCACCTGTTCATGACACTTCAATGATCTATGTACCTGAACCCCTAAGTCCCTTTGGACATCCACTGTTTTTAACTTTTTACCATTTAGAAAGTACCCTGTTCTATCCTTTTTTGATCCAAAGTGGATGACCTCATATTTGTCTACATTGAATTCCATTTGCCACAGTTTTGCCCATTCACCTAATCTATCAATATCGCTTTGTAATTTTATGTTTTCATCTACACTGCTTACAATGCCACCAATCTTTGTGTCATCGGCAAACTTAGATATGAGACTTTCTATGCCTTCATCTAAGTCGTTAATAAATATTGTGAATAATTGAGGCCCCAAGACAGATCCCTGTGGGGCTCCACTAGTCACATCCTGCCAATGTGAGTACCTTCCCATTATCCCTACTCTCTGTTGCCTTTCGCTCAGCCAACTTCCTAACCAAGTTCTTACTTTTCCCTCGATTTCCATGGGCTTCTATCTTAGCTAACAGTCTCTTATGTGGGACCTTATCAAATGCCTTCTGGAAGTCCATATAAATAACATCCATTGACATTCCCCTGCCCATTACTTTAGTCACCTCTTCAAAAAATTCAATCAGGTTTGTCAGGCACGACCTACCTTTCACAAATCCATGCTGGCTCTCTCTGATTAACTGAAAATTCTCGAGGTGTTCAGTCACCCTATCCTTAATTACAGACTCCAGCATTTTCCCCACAACAGATGTTAGGTTAACTGGTCTATAATTCCCCAGTTTCCCTCTCTCTCCTTTCTTAAAAAGCGCAGTGATATGTGCAATTTTCCAATCTAGAGGGACAGTTCCTGAATCTAGAGAACTTTGAAAGATTATAGTTAGGGCATCCGCAATGTGCTCGCCTACTTCCTTTAAAACCCTGGGATGGAAACCATCTGGTCCTGGGGATTTGTCACTCTTTCGTGCTATTATTTTCTTCATTACTGTTGCTTTACTTATGTTAATTTTATCGAGTCCCTGTCCCCGATTCAATATAAGTTTTCTTGGGATTTCCGGCATGCTATCCTCTTTTTCGACTGTAAATACTGACGCAAAGTAATTGTTCAACATGTCCGCCATTTCCCCATTGTCAATGACAATATCCCCACTTCCAGTTTTTAAGGGGCCAACACTGCTCCTGACCACCCTCTTTTTCCTAATATAACTATAAAAGTTCTTCGTATTGGTTTTGATATCCCTTGCGAGTTTCTTTTCATACTCTCTTTTTGTAGCCCTCACTATGTGTTTTGTGACCCTTTGTTGATCTTTGTATCTTTCCCATTCGTCAGGATCTGTGCCATTTTTTGCCTTTTTGTATGCCCTTTCCTTATGTCTTATACTGTCCCTTACCTCTTTAGTTGTCCATGGCTGTTTTTTTTGGCAAGTAGAGTTCTTGCCCCTCAGGGGTATAAACCGATTCTGTATCACGTTAAATGTTTCTTTAAACATTTCCCACTGATCATCAGTCGTTTTACCTATTAACAGATTTGCCCAGTTTACTGTGGACAGTCTCTGTCTCGTCCCTTTGAAGTCGGCCTTGCCCAAGTCTAGAATCTTAGCAGCTGATTCACTTTTTTTCCCTTTCAAACACTACATTGAACTCGATCATGTTATGATCACTATTGGATAGATGTTCACGCACAGTTAAGCCGTTAACTAAATCTGGTTCATTACTCATTACTAAATCTGGTATGGCTTGCCCCCTTGTTGCCTCTAGGACATACTGCTGTAGAAAACTATCCCGGACACACTCAAGAAATTCACTACCTTTCTGACAGTTGCTGGACTGCTTTTCCCAATCTATGCGAAGGTTAAAGTCCCCCATTAAGACTACTATGCCTTTGTTACACGCTTGTCTAATCTCTGCATTTATACAATCTAGCACTTCAGAGCTGCTGCCAGGGCTCCTATATACAACTCCCACTATAGTCTTAGATCCTTTCCTATTTCTCAATTCAAACCATAAGGTCTCTGTTAGCTGCTTACCTCTCGTTATATCCTCCTTTATCATTGAAGTGATTTCATCTCTAATCATTAACGCTATACCTCCCCCTCTTCCATTTTCCCTATCTCTCCAGTAGACCTTATAACCCGGTATAATTAGTTCCCAATCCTGACCATCCTGCAGCCAAGTCTCAGTAATAGCTATCCTGTCATACCTCCAATTTGAATTTGAATTTGTAGTTCATTTAATTTATTCCTTGTACTCCATGCATTTGTATATAGAACTCTTAGTTGGGCCACACACCCTAGCCTGACTTTCAGCTTTGATGCTGGGTTAATCGCCTTACGCCTTCTAGTTTTTATTTTATCTGTCGTGCCTAAAGTACACTTTCTTTCCGCTGCTCTATGCTTTTCCCTTTCACTTGTTCTTGAACAACTGTTTGTACTATTTGTATTGTAGATTTCCCCTGGGTCTTCCCCTCTCCTGCTGCTCTCAACTTTATTCCCTTCTGACTCCCGGCTCAGGTTCCCATCCCCCTGCCACTCTAGTTTAAACCTTCCCCAACAGCACTAGCAAACGCCCCCGCGAGGACATTGGTCCAGGTCCTGCTCGGGTGTAACCTGTCCCGCTTGTACAGGTCCCACCTTCCCCAGAACCGGTCCCAATGTCCCAGGAACCTAAATCCCTCCCTCCTACACCATCCCTGCAGCCACGCATTCATCCTGTCTATTCTCCTGTTCCTATACTCACTAGCACGTGGCACTGGTAGTAATCCTGAGATCACTACCTTTGAAGTCCTGCTTTTTAATTTATCTCCTAACTCCTTAAATTCACCTTGCAGGACCTCATCCCTTTTTACCTATGTCGTTGGTACCAATATGGACCACGACTACTGGCTGTTCACCCTCCCCCTCCAGAATGCCCTGCAGCCGCATTGTCAGTCAGCATCTGTGGAGAGAATACACAAGTTCATGTTTCTGGTACAGGCCCGACTTTCAAAGTCTCTACTGGTTTGGTATGGTCATAGTAAAATGTGTTTAGTGTGGTTCACTCGGCTTTGCAAAAGAATGGCTTCCTCCAGCCCATGAGCAAAATCCAGGATGAGGCTGTGAGGTGACAAAAAGAACAGGGGGTGGGTGGGGGACGGCTGGTGCTCAGGCCTACACCAACTTGTCACAGAGTACCCTGGAGTCAGCCTCTTGGCAGGCATGTCTTTTTGTCAGAACCCTTCAGAGGAGGATGTGGATTCATTGGTGACAAGTAAGCTTAGTATAGGAATTGGACATGGATATCTAGAATGTCACGTTGGCTGGCACAATCAAGCTGCCTTGTGTAAGTCCTTCCACTATACTCATAGAAAATGTCTAGGGATGAGAACACTCAGACTTGGGGTGACAGCTGGTGGAAGGCCTTACTTGGTGGCCTGACATGAGTTCCATATATCCAGGAGTTGATGCCTACCATGATTGAGTTGCAGAGAGAACACAAGAATATAAGAAATAGGAGCAGGAGTAGACGATACGGCCCCTCGAGCCTGCTCCGCCATTCAATAAGATCATGGCTGATCTTCGACCTCAACTCCACTTTCCCGCCCAATCCCCATTTCCCTTGATTCCCTTAGTGTCCAATAATCTATCGATCTCAGTCTTGAATATACTCGACGACTGAGCATCCACAGCCCTCTGGGGTAGAGAATTCCAAAGATTTACAACCCTCTGAGTGAAAAAATTTTTCCTCATCTCGGTCCTAAATGGCCAACCTCTTATCTTGAGACTATGACATCTTGTTCCAGACAGGAGAAATAGCCTCTCAGCATCTCCCCTGTCAAGCCCTCTAAGAATTTTATATGTTTCAATGAGCTCACCTCTCATTCTTCTGAACTCCAGAGAATATAGGCCCATTCTACTCAATCTCCTCATAGGACAACCCTCTCATCCCAGGAATCAATCTAGTTGCAAGATAAGTATATCCTTCCTAAGGTAAGGAGACCAAAACTATACACAGTACTCCAGGTGTGGTCTCACCAGAGCCCTGTATAAGTGCAGCAAGACCTCCTTACTCTTATGCTCCAACCCCCTTGTAATAAAGGCTAACATACCATTTGCCTTCCTAATTGCTTGCTGCACCTGCATGTTAACTTTCTGTGATTCATGTACAAAGACACCTAAATCCGTCTGAATACCAACATTTCTTAGTCTCTCACCTTTTAAAAAAAAAAATTCCGCTTTTCTATTCTTCCTACCAAAGTGGATAATTTCACATTTCCCCACATAATACTCCATCTGCCACCTTCTCGCCCATTCACTTAACCTGTCTATATCCCTTTGCAACCTCTTTGCATCTTCACAGCTTACTTTCCGACCTAGCTTTGTATCATCAGCCAACTTGGATACTTTACACTCAATCCCCTCATCTAAGTCATTGATATATATTGTAAACAGCTGAAGCCCAAGCACTGATCCTTGTGGCACCCACTGGTTACAACCTGCCACTCTGAAAATGACCCGTTTATTCCTACTCTTTATTTTCTGTCCGTTAACCAATCCTCAATCCGTGCTAATATATTCTCCCCAATCCCATGAGCCCTAATCTTCTGTAACAACCTCTTGTGTGGAACCTTATCAAATGCCTTTTGACAATCCAAATATACTACATCCACTGGTTCCCCTTTATCTACCCTGCTAGTTACACCCTCAAAAAAACTCTAATAGATTTGTCAAACACGATTTCCCATTCATAAAAACCGTGTTGACTCTGCATAATCATATTATGATTTTCTAAGTGCCCTGTTACTACGTCCTTAATAATAGATTCTAGCGTTTCCCTATTACTGATGTCAGGCTAACTGGCCTATAGTTCCCTATTTTCTCTCTCCCTCCTTTCTTGAATAGCGGGGTTAGATTTGCTACCTTCCAATCTGCAGGGACCATTCTGGAATCTAGGGAATTCAATGCATCCACTATCTCTGCAGCCACCTCTTTTAAAATCCTACAATGTAGGCCATCAGGTCCAGGGGATTTGTCTGCTTTTAGTCCCATTAATTTCTCCAGTACTTTTTCTTTACTAATCTTAATTACTTTAAGTTCCTCACTCTCATTACATCCTTGGTTCCCCACTATTTCTGATATTTTTTTGTGTCTTCCACTGTGAAGACAGATATTAAATGTTTGTTTAACGTCTCTGCAATTTCCTTATTCCCCATTATAATTTCTCCTGCCTCTGCCTCTAAGGGACCCAGGTTTGCTTTCACTACTCTCCTCCTTTTTGCATACTTGTAGAAGCTCCTACAATCTGTTTTTATATTTCTTGCTAGTTTAATCTCACATTCAATTTTCTCCCTCTATCAATTTCTTGGTCACCCTTTGCTGATTTCTAAAACCCTCTCAATCCTCAGGCTTACTGCTCTTTTTGGCAACATTGTGAACCTTTTCTTTTAATCTAATACTATCCTTAACTTAGAGTCATAGAGTTATACAGCACGGATAGAGGCCCTTCGGCCCATTGTGTCCGCGCCGGCCATCAAGCCCTGTCTACTGTAATCCCATATTCCAGCATTTGGTCCGTAGCCTTGTATGCTATGGCATTTCAAGTGCTCATCCAAATGCTTCTTGAATGTTGTGAGGGTTCCTGCCTCCACAACCCTTTCAGGCAGTGAGTTCCAGACTCCAACCACCCTCTGGGTGAAAAAGTTCTTTCTCAAATCCCCTCTAAACCTCCCGCCTTTTACCTTGAATCTATGTCCCCTTGTTATAGAACCCGCAACGAAGGGAAAAAGCTCCTTGGTATCCATCCTATCTGTGCCCCTCATAATTTTGTACACTTCAATCATGTCCCCCCTCAGCCTCCTCTGCTCCAAGGAAAACAAACCCAATCTTCCCAGTCTCTCTTCATAGCTGAAGCGCTCCAGCCCTGGTAACATCCTGGTGAATCTCCTCTGCACCCTCTCCAAAGCGATCACATCCTTCCTGTAGTGTGGCGACCAGAACTGCACACAGTACTCCAGCTGCGGCCTAACTTCTCTAATTAGCCATGGTGGATCACTTTTCCCATGGAATTTTTATTCCTCAAGCGAACGTATATTCATTGAGAATTATGAATTATTTCTTTAAATGTTCATCATTGCTTATCTACCATCATTTTTTAATCTAATTTCCTAATCTACCTTGGCCAATTCGCCCCTCATACCTACGTAATTGGCTTTGTTTAAATGTAAGACCCTAGTTTCGGACTTAACTACATCACTTTCACACTCAATTATAGTACAATCACTCTCCCCCAGAGGATCCTTAACTATAAGATTGCTAATTAACCCGGTCTCATTACACAATACTAGATCTAAAATAACTTGTTCCCTAGTTGGTTCCTCAACATTTTGTTCTAGAAAACTTTCTCAAATGCATTTTATGAACTCATCCTCCAAACTGCTTTTGCCAATTTGATTTGCCCAGCCTATATGAAGATTAAAGTCCCCCATGATTATTGCATTACCCTTGTTATATGCTTCTCTAATTTCCTGATTTATACCCTGTCCAACACTATAACTTCTATTAGGGGGCCTATAAACTACTCCCACCAGTGTTTTCTGCCCTTGTTATTTCTTAGCTCCAACCATACTAATTCTACACCCTGATTTTCTGAGCTAAGATCCTTTCTCACTACTGCCTTTATCTCATCCTTTATTATCAGGGATACCCCCCCCCCCCCCCCTCCCCTCCTGTTCCATTTTGTCTGTCTTTTCTTAAAGTCAAGAACCCTGGTATATTTAGTTCCCAACCTTGGTCACCCTGCAACCACGTCTCAGTGATGGCTACTAGATCAAACCCATTTACCTCTCTTTGTGCCATTAATTCATCCATCTTGTTACGAATGCTTCGTGCATTCAGATATAGCGCCTTTAATTTTAACTTTTTACTATTTTTCCCTGATGTGACCTTAGTGAGGCAGTTGCTGCTGAAGCTCTGCACCTCAAACTGGTGGAACCCCTGTTCAATGGGATATGGCGTGTGCTCATGCTCTGATCAGGAGGATGGTGGCAAGGCACTCACACATCTTATGGTAAGTTGTGCTGCTCACCATGCCACTTGTGAGACCTATTAGCCACATAGGGAGGGCGCAAACCTATGCTCGTCAGTTGTCTGATAACCAACTAGTGACTGTCTTCCTTGGGGACAGTGGGGTGGGATAGTAAGCAGGGTTTTTTTGGGGTTGAAAGTTAGGGTTAACAGAGTTGGAAGCTCAATAGCAAATCAACTCTCTGTGACAGATTCGGTAATCTGATACCTGAACCATGCAGGTCCACAGTACTTCAGGATGCTGTTAGTGATTGACCAGCCAGCTGGCTCACTAATGGAATCTGAAGGAGTAGGACTGTCACTGGGGCCAAGAGTCTTCCCAATGGGCTCCAGATCACCCTGCAAGCTAATTTCCCAATGAGTAGGTTGGTCCTAGCTGACAAAAAATAGGTTACAGCTCCAATAAGCTGCACAGGTTTGGCTAGTTCAACTCCAGCAGTATCTCTGTGCACAGCTGGGGGCCCTAAAGCCTTAGTTCTGCCAACCTGAATATGAGCTCTCAATATTGGGCAATCAGAAGCCCTGCAGGCAAGTTTAGATTTCTCAGTAGCTTGAACTGGACACTCTTAGAAATAGTGGCGAGTTTCTGCATATGTCAGGTACCTGACTGACAAAAAAAATAGGAAATGGCTAATTCTTTTTTCTTCTCTTCCAATTGTCTTTGGCAAGATCAGGAAACATGGGCGAGGTTAGGAGATACCTGTTCCGTGCAGAGCTGTTTTTGTGCAGAACTATGCGGTCTCCCCTTCCTGCACAATCTGTATGGCGGCCCATATGCATATGTTCAGTTCTGTTTCCTTCCCCATCCCCATCACCTTCACCATCCATAGCTATTGATTCCAATTCTGTTTGTAGCCTGAATCCTGGAGGATTATTATACCTCAGTTAGTTTTGAGTTCTGTACTGATATTTTAGAAGAATGTTCCATTTATGTGGATGGTACTGTGGTGCATATCATCAATTGGATGTCGATATGTGCCCATAATACTTCACATTCCTGAGTTCCTGATCTGAGCTATGGCATGGAGGAGTGCCAGGTATAGACTTGTCACATTCCCACACCAAAGAGAGAATATTAGTGAGAGAATCATCGCATTTACCTCCTGTTAGCTGTTTGAGTGGCACTGGTGAAGGTCTGAGAGTATGTCGCTCACTCACCATCCCACACACGGTCAATGTGTGAGCTGTGGAGAAAATAGAGCGATTGTTAAATTCAAGGATAGGGTTGGATTTTGGATTTATGCCAAGTTCATAGTTTCTAAATTTGTTTTAATCACTGAAAGACCTTCCCTATGACTGGTCGCAACTTCACCTCTCAGGAATTTTATCAAGGAAAATTATAAGAAAAACAATGGCAATCATTTAAAGATTAGCCAAATTCAAAATTGTTGAACATAGCTACATCAGCTGTCCCAAGTCATCCATGAGTCAGTTACTTCCACAGCTTCTCTTACAAGGAAAACCAGTAGACAGATGCTAGGAGAGATATATTGGGTTTGATGCCTTAATTCAAATGATCCATCTGAGTATACAAGGCACCTTTAATGTTCATACTGACGTAAGCTATTAAAGAAGAGACTTTCATTCCATTAGTTTGAGCTAGATTTGAATCCATTTTGCAGTAGTGAAAAGACCAGGGGGTAGATTTTCCCGCTGAGCGGACATCAGGCGGCTGGCCAGCCGACAGTCCCAATAGGAGGCACGGTCCATTCTGTAGGCCGGGCCTCATCAGCATTAGGCCGATCAGCTGCAGGTGCAAATTGAGCACGCTTCGCCCAGTTCAGTCCTAAAATAGCATAGGGGTCCTATTGATGTCATAGGACCTTGCTTTAATTATTTAAATCAGGTGTCTGCCCTCTTCAGGCGGCCGCTCAGCCGTCTATTCAGAGGATCTCAGAAAGATGAAGATGACCACAGCGTTGACAGAAACAGGGCGGTAAGTTCTTGCACACCATTTTCAACGCGCTACTGCCCTGTTTCCGCTGTGTGGGAGGCCTCAAAATTCAGCCCCATCTTTTAACCTCTTGATCCACCCAATTGTTAGTGTGCCACTACTGGCCAGGCCTGTACCTGCAGAACGCCAAACCAACTTTAGCCCAGCATTTCCTCAAATGTGCATTGTTTAATGTGTACCTTCATGCTTCAAAGTTTAAAATGTCTTGATTCTAGCAGTGTAAATTAGTTTTGAAAGGCTTAATTCTCACAGTCCAAATGAAGTGGTTTTTGTTGAGAAGTAGTTAAGAGTCCGACTACAGTAATGGTAGGGTTTTGCTAACCACACACACATTGTGGGAATGTCCTAACAGCACAATATACTCCAACATGTAAAATCACAGGTTAAAATATTGTTTTTTGTAATTATAATTACAAAAATCAGTATTGGTCAGAAGGAAAGGGATTCATTAAACTTTTCTCATGCTTACAAGGGTGGATCCATTTTCAAGTAAAACAAAATTCATAGGGCTCGATTTCCAGACGTCCGAGTGGGTGCGTTAGTGGCTCCGAAAATTGGGGATTCCCGGGGCGGGTCCGGAGCCCAGCTCCAACCCGCCCACTTCCGGGTTCACCAATGACGTGCTTAGATGCGCGCGCAGCCTCCGCGTGCGGAACTCCCACCAGCAATTAAAGCCAGCGGGATCCCACTTAAAGCAATTAATTTGATACTTCAGGTCATTAGGAGACCTGATTTGGAGGATATTTTAGGAGGGGTGGAATTTTCAGGTCAACTGAGCGTGTTTCCCGTACTGGGGGAAACACTCCCAGTTGAAATGGACATGTTGCAGCCACCATCCTGTGGCAGCTGCAAAGGTCCATTTGACAGATGGCGGGGGGAGACCCTCACTCATTGCAGGAGGCCACTCTATCACTTTGGACAAAGTTTGGCCTGCACCACCCTCCTCTTAACACAAAAAATCACCAACTTGCAACCTCAACCCCGGCGTGCAGACGCATTTACCTACCTTGCGGACCTCCTCAAACGTACATCTTCCGGATGGGGGCCGCCATAGCTGCAGCCATGACCTCCTCGGAGGACAAACAGCATCGCCAGCCACGCCGTCCACCTCTGACAGGTAGAGGTCCACAACACAGTGCTGTGACACATCCACCTGCACAGCAGGAGGGAGGGCAACCGCAGAGAGAGATGCGTTGCAGAAGGCACTACTCTCGCCACAGGGTCTACAGACCGAGGCTCAGCTTCCTGGATCTCTCTGAGGAGCAGTGCACACGGAGGCTCAGAGTCACTCGACATGTAGTCGTGGACATCTGCAGTCTCCTTGATGCCGAGCTGCTCCCGGCTGGCCCGAGCACCATCTTCTTACCTGTCGCTGTCAAAGTCACCACTGCCCTCAACAACTTCTCCTCTGGATCATTCCAGAGTGCTACCGGGGACATCGCCGGCGTCTCTCAGTCGTTTGCACAAAAGAGCCCTGCACATACACCTGCACCCACTCTACAATGACACAATGGGTGGCATCTGGTGTGGGTCTTCATGGTGATCCTCAGGAAAGGGCATTATTGCACAAACCAGACAAGATTTGCAAAGACGTGGCGGTAGTGGTGATAACAAATTTTTATGTTTTTTTGCAAAACAAACAAAAGTAAATCAAAAACATGTCATTTTGTCTTACACCCTTGTGCATTCCCTTTGTGCTCACAAAACCTTCGCCTTACGTTTACGGGAATCCTTACGTGGTGCTACCACTGTGGCTTCAGCAGAGGTAGTGGCAGGTTGCTCTTGTCCATGCCCTGACCGATGAGATGCTTTGCGCGGACGCCCTATGGGTTTCGGTGCCCGCGAGGGCCCCTCCAAAGACTGCTCCACCTGCACCTGTGCAGGGGCAGACTCAGCCACCTGGAGAGGAGGCAGCATTGCGGGTACTGGTTGAGAGGGGGGCAACGGGTGAGACGTGGGAGTGCCTTGAGTGGCGTCACCACTTCCATGTCCCTTTTTACCATCATCCCTCTCCTGTCCCAAGCCCACATCACTCCTTCCACCCTGCTGGACGACAGTTTGGAGGACTTGTGTGAAGCCTTGGAAGGCCAGTTGTAAGGTATCTGTCAGCCTGTTTAAGGTGGCAGAATGTTGCTCACCCTTAATCCGAACGGCCTTTGTAAGGGCCTGAATGGACTCATTGTTGAGCCATGCTTGAAGCTCGATGGAGGCTAGCCTTTCCTCCATCGCAGACATTCCTGCACCTACCCGCGACACTATCTCAGAGATGCCTTCACGTCCCTGTGACAGTATTCCACTCATGCAGGAGTTGGACTCCTCCATCCACTGCGCGATTGTGGAGAGTGCGCGTGGCAACTGTTCCAGTACCTCGGCAATGTGCTGCTGCCCCTCGATGACTCTCCTTTTCATGGCTGGCCCCCAGGGTTCAGCCTCTGGGTCCAGCTGAGCAGAGCCTGGAGAAGAGTGGTCCCACCGACGCGGACTCTCCACGGCTGCCCCTGCCACCAGGGTCTGCTCGTGCTCACATGTGCGTGGTGACTCACCATGTGCAAGCCCAACTAAGTGAGGACGGGGACCCATCGAGGTGTGTGTATCTGCGTTGGTGGATGGCTGGCTCAGATGTGACGATGGACCCTCAGAGGCCGGCAGGTCCTCTGAGGAATCGCCCTCCACAGTCACAGCGCTCACAGATGGCCCTGCAAGAGAATAGAAAGCAATACTTAGCATGTGGACAGATGTTGAGGTGCTTCAGATGCCAAGTGATGCTAAGATCATTCGATATCATGAGTGCTGAGTGTTAGATTTCTGTCACCAGCCGCTTGTGCTCTCTCAGTCTCGGCATCCGCCACAGACAGGCAATCCAGCTTATTTCTAGTGCCTGCTGCTCCACATCTGTTAAGACTACCTGGTGTGGCTGGCCCCCTCCTGTCCTTGCCCTCCCCCGGGCATTCTGGCATCTCTTCTCCTATCAAGGCAAAACACAGAGGCGCGATTGGGTGGTGGTTGCATGGTGACCCGCTGCATGCATTGGTGTGGGTGGGGGTGAGCGTGAGGGAGATGCATGGGAGGGTGCGTGTGAGACATAACCATGAGATTGTATGAGGATTGGGTTGCGTGGTAGTGTTCGAATGGGAACTGGGGCGGTGAGTACGTGCAGGCAAGGTGAGGGTGATGGTTAAGTGGATGTGAGGAGTGATGCGAGAGTGTTGTGGTGGCAGTGCAGAAGGAGTTGTGTGGTGGTGGAGGTGATGTGGAAGACGGAGTGTGGGAGAATGCGTAAGTATACTCACTTTGGCTGACCTGGTTAGGTCATTAAAGCGCTTCCTGCACTGGACTCAGGTTCAGCACACATTGCTGCTGCTGCTGACTTCCTCGGCCACCTCCAGCCAGGCCTTCTTGGTGGCAGAGGAAGGCCACCTCCTCCTATCCGATGGGAAAAAAAATTTCCTTCCTCCTCCTCCTCACCCCATCGAGCAGCACCTGGAGTGAGGAGTCAGAGAACCTTGGAGCAGCCGTGCCTTTGGCCTGCTCCATACTCCAAAATTGGTTCTTTGCTGCAGGAGGAGCATTGGAGGACTGCCCTTTTAAATAGGGCTCCTCCTGCTGACAGCCTGTGATGCGCAGGTCTGAAACTGGAAACCCGGAAGCAAACAAAAGTAACTTCAATTAGGCTGCGATCGTGTGCGGAGCACCCCGAATTCACTGGGCGCGTTACCCATGCGCCCAGCCGACCCCCCCGCTACCGACCCGCCTCCCTCCTAATATCGGGCCCATAGTCTGAGTTTCTGACTTGTCCTTTTTTATTCAAATTAAAAAGAAATACTTATCATACCTTCAAAATGTCCTACTGTGCTTGCCCTACACATAAAACAGAAAAATGTCTGATCAAACTGCTGGTCCTTTTTGGACGTTATCGCCATAGATATCTCTGAAATCTTTGGAACTGAATTTAAATTAAAACCATACAAACCATTATAAATCCTAAACACCTGTAATCAATCCCAAACACTCTGTCCGCTTCACTGGCATACCCCTATTTTTTTTAAAAATCCCTATGTTGTCTAATCCCGAGGAATCCAGTGAAATGTGTATGTTTCTGGGAGACAGTTGGTTGGGCATGGGTGGGAAATGAAGACTGAGGGAGGAAGGGAGAAACATGAGCCACTATCGGAAAGTTGGCGTCTCTGAGTAAGGATTTTTCAATAGTTTTACATACCAAGGCCCTGACTTTTTAATTTAATCTCAGCCCTTTCATTTATTAAGAAAACCATCTAGTTAGAATGCTCATGTGATCAGAATGTAGCCACGTATTCTGAGAAACTTCTGTAATAAAGTTCCTACTTCAACTAATCATTACAATGTGGCCCCTATTAATTTAGCTTCCTTTATATATCTCAGTAGCCAGGGCATGTAGTGCAGGGCTTGGCCATGCTGTGACTGGCATAAAGTACAATATCAAGCGCCAAGCAAGTGAAGTACATTAATCCACATTATATGCAAAACGAACTATGCGGAACTGGAAATCAGTGGTTTCCAAAGTTCCTGTCCTGGGCAGCCCATTGGCACAGTGAAGCAGTGTGATGTGGATTAAAGGGCCACTGCCCTCATGAAAATATACTGATGAAGGGTCTAACCCCTATTTTAGAACCCCTCTAGGAAATTGGGCTGCCCTGAGCGGAGCTCTGTTTTGCTGGCGTGGATGCGGCTTTGTGAGCAGCTGCCACCATAAAGGTAAGTTTTTTTTTTCAAATTTTGATGTGGAGCCAAAAGTCCTCTTGTTAACCAGCTTGGAGCTCAAAAGCACAAGATGCACAGTCTAGTGGCTTTCTATATGCTGAATGCTTGTCTGTTACTCACATCTACTTCTATATTTGTGACAAGTAATGAAATTTCTATCTGTTCCTTACAGAGTGTGTCTCCTAATGTTTCAGTTAGCTAAAACACTGTTGCTACAATAGTGGCAATCATTCTATACGTTCACATTTGACATGTCTGAGTACTGGAAAAGGTTGCTCTCCTTTGAAGGAACTCCTTGCTGTGGTGAGCACTCCTGTGTTCTCATCCTGCTATACATTCACGGGGGGGCATTGATGTCAGTACATCTTTGATGGTTAGCTTCACTTTGTGGCAGCAATTGGAATTGAAATCTGAAGTATGTTGATCTGGAGTGCACCATTTCCTGCCCAAAATCTAGTTAAAAGATAGTGTAATCCAGGGATTGTGACGAAATGTTGCTGCGTGCTAGGACATGGCTCACCCGCTGTGTCTGAAAAAGACAAACCACCCTCCCCACCTTGAATCTGTGAGATTGGGGGGCTTTGATCAAAGTTGCAATCCTTTGATGTGTGAGCATGATGCTCCCAAATGTCTATGATTTAGCAAGAATCCTTGGCTGTGCGAATGGAATGAAATGACGCCTGGCCCCTTAGGTGTCGCAAAGAGTACTCCACTCACAGTTGCCAGAAATACTTGGGATTATACATAATGATCCTACCTTTGTTTACTAATCAGCACCCCAAATCATTATGGTAACGAGCCTGAGCTCGACTGCTAGATAATTGCTGAGAAAAAAAATGCTGAATTTAACGTTAAAATCTAGTTCAAACAACATGGATAAAGTACAAATCAGTACAGCCATCTCACATTAGAAAAAAGGGCAGGGTACAACCAGAGACAGCTGTATTGAGGCCAGATGCATCTCAAAGTTCAGCACATTTGTTGTTGAGAGTGAAACAGGCCCAGCGAGTTTCTCAGCATTTCCATGGTCAATTGTATACTCCAATAATGCTGATTAACACTGTATTTTGAATTTCGGTCAGTTGGTTATTTGACCCACATTAATCACAAAGCTCTTGTTTGTTTGACCAATAAGCAGATTTTTTTGGGCTAGACTGTGCAGGATAAATGTAAGGAATCTTACAACACCAGGTTATAGTCCAACTGTTTTATTTGAAAATCACAAGCTTTCGGAGGCTTGTGATTTTCAAATAAAACAGTTGGACTATAACCTGGTGTTGTAAGATTCCTTACATTTGTCAACCCCAGTCCATCACCGGCATCTCCACATCAGGATAAATGTGTTTTTGGCCAGGGGGCAGAGCTCAAATCTGAACAGAAAAGAAGTTTTACTACAGGGTATTTTACTGACCTTAGACTGACCCACCAAGCCTTTGTTTGTGTCCTGGAGGAAGAGCAAATTTGAGTTGAAGCCATAGTTGGCAACAATTTGTTCTTTTTCAGCCTGGGGCTAAGCTGTAATACACGTACATCTGCATGCTGTAATTATTTCCTGTGTACTCCTCATTTCCAGTGCCTTGTCCGTGATATCCAGTGTATGAATGCAATGGTGTGGTTCTGATTTTAACCCTACAGATCAGTGCTTCTATTTCGATTGATGAGATGTGCCCATGGCAAGGCTACAGCACAAAATGTATCCACTGCCTAACTCTCTGAATCATTGGTGACCTATCAACAACTCAATGCCTGCCTGTGCCAGGCTGATGCTGTGCAGATGTTTACATCAGTCCAGTTATCTACAGCTCACTGGCCGAACTCTCAGGAGTCTAAAATGAATGCTTGCTGTAGTCCATCATAATATATTTTCCCTCTCTCTCTTATTTAAGTTATAATTTAGTTAAAGTTATTTTTCCTTCCCCTCTCCATGCGCAATCTCAATCCTGGGCAACAAGGGGGGGGGGAAGTCTTCAAATAAGCAAGCGCAGCAAAGTTATAAGAATTTATTTTCATGATGAAAAATCTGGTCAGTTTTGTTTTGGCATAGAAATGCTGATGTGTCCCTCGGTGGGAGTGGGTGGGGGAGAGGGGTTTAGGACTGAATCCCATTTCTGTGCAGTGCGGTACTTTGTCTGTGTGTTTAGTGAACAGCTGGGTGGCTATTTTACAGCCAATCATGATGTCAACTACTTGCGAATAACCATTACGTACTGTGGCTACTGTATTGTACAGTTTCAGAGAATATCACCAGGGACGACATTATTTTTTTCCCTCGATTTTCACCTTCTCAATAAAACATGATCTACCAGATGCTGGTATAGTTTTTTTGTTGTGCTGTGCACTGTTCTATTTGTGTTTTTCATATCCTGTTATACTATCTCCTTATTCCCTCGCATCATCATGGTCAGAATTGTCTAGTCGAAATAAAAAAACAACCTCCTCTGGTACTTTAAAAACTCTTTTGTACTCTCCTTTTTAGTTAGATGCCATTGATTTTTTTTTGTTAATTAATTTTTGATCTTATTGTTTATTAATTTCATTTAAAAATATACTTTCCACTTTTTCCACCTATTGCTGCAGCTCACAGTTGCGACGAATGGTAATGCAGGATAGCTCCACTGTCACAGTTTCCAATTGATTATAATGGGATCCTCCTGAAGATTAGTGGTCTGACAAAGTTTGAATCTGATGGGGGTTTGTGGATTAGTGGTGAAATACAGCATCATTAGGATTGCTCAGTGGGGTTAGTTCTAAACTCCAGAGTGAGGGTGGGTGTGGCTCACTGTGAGGAGCATGCGGCGCACCTTATGGCCATCGTGACCCATTGTCACGCTCACTACGAGGAGAATGAGATTCGTTGTGGTCCTCACTGAAAGAATGTACCTGTCCTGATTTGGAGGAGAAGAATAAACCGGCTGCTGTCTGGTAGTACATTAGCAGTTCTTGGTTGGTTTAGTGATGGAGAGAGTACGGACTGAAATTACACCATACGTAATATCACTGTGACAAAAATTTTTGGGTTTTTTTGTATGATTTTAAAATAGCTAGGATCAAAATGGAGGATGTTGTCTCTTCACTAAATTTCAAAATGGAAGATGTACTAGCTGGATTATCCTTTGAATTACTGCCTGTGTTGGGGTGGAAAACAAAGTAAAATGAGACAGTAATGCATACTGCCTCAAAAATGTCAGTGTAATATAGCAACAAAATTTCCCTGTAAAAAAAGAACACCAGTCCCCTTTATGACCCAATTAGCACACAGGGTCTAACTGAGGCGGAATTGATGGGATTTCTGATGGATGACATCATGCCTCCGGTCAATTCTGGTGACATCTATATGGAGGGTGGGGCGAAAGCAAGAAACGTGAGCCCCCACTTCTGGCAAAATTTAGCAGCATTAAAAAAGGGGGTGGAGACCTGGGGAAACCAAATCCCAGATTCTGCCCACCCAAATTGTACTGCCGCTGAACCTCCCCAGGCCCAGGAAGTTTGGGGCTGTAGCTTTTAGCTTGTGTATAGCAGTCGAGTGGTGAGTTATTTTTCCATATTCTGAGGTGACGGGAGAACATAATGGGCATTCCATATATTCTTCAGCAAGTAGTTTAATGTGATTCATGGTTAATTGTTAGATCTGAGCTATGCAAATCCACCCACACCAGAGAATAAGTTTTTGGTTTGTGAAAGTCTAGCCATGAACAAAAGGAAATGGGGTTGGGGAAAACTAGACTGAAAGAGTCACCTTCATCAAAAAGATCTTATTTCATGACGAGCACATTGTCACCTTGATTCGTATTACTGAAGTAATTTCCTTTATTTATTACAATATTAAAATAGTTTAAAAATACATGATTCAAAAATGGAAATGTGGGAAAGAATATTTAAAGCATTCCATTCTACAGGATTGTAGCTGCACTGTTGTTTATATGAGTTCTTGAATGGTCATCTTATTTCTTCACCATGTAGGTTTGCTTTTACTCCCGACAAGAGTTAAATTATTTTCCAATGTAAGGAATCTTACAACACCAGGTTATAGTCCAACTGTTTTATTTGAAAATCACAAGCTTTCGGAGGCTTTCTCCTTCGTCAGGTGACTCACCTGACGAAGGAGAAAGCCTCCGAAAGCTTGTGATTTTCAAATAAAACAGTTGGACTATAACCTGGTGTTGTAAGATTCCTTACATTTGTCGACCCCAGTCCATCACCGGCATCTCCACATCAAAATTATTTTCCAACCTCCTAGTCCAGCCAATTCCCTTTCCCCATCTTGTTCCTAAGCAGGCTAAATTCATCCACCCCTCTTTTTCAAGCTGCAGGAACACCTAGCCAGGAGAAGGGGAGCCAGATTTGTAGAGATAGGTATAATGTACAGCTTCTAATGTGTTTTGACCAATCTTTAATGTCTTGCAAAAGCCGTTGGCTTCTCACACAGGTGTCAAGCTGTTGCCAAAGGGCATTGTGGTTAAAGAGGTGCAGGAATCCCTGTAATGTGGAAGGCAGGAAGCCAGGGTAATTATTTTAGTGCTTGAAGTCAGAGATGCCTCTTCGCAAACTTCTTGCTGGCTCATGCCGTGTACACACAATTTCATGCTGCTCCATGCTATGTGGTAATAAGTAATGACAGTTGGACTCATTTTTGTGTGAAGCGCCTTCACTTGGATGATTTTCAGAGACATTTTCCATGAACATTAGTTTGTGATCATTCTAAATTTAGTCAGCCCTTGAGCTGGGACTTTCAACCCTATGTTCTATATTCTTTCAAATGAACAACATTCCTAAGTGAGGGTTTTTAAGGAGAAAAGTTTGGACTCCCCTCCCAGTACCTATGATTTTTTAAAAAAATTATTCCATGGGGTGGACGTGAGCAAAATTTGTGCAGCTGTTGTAACACCTGCAAGGGAGGACATGGTATAGGAAGTGAGCTAGAGATCACTTTGTTTTCTGTTGGCTAGCTGGTTCTGAGGTATACAGTGGCCAACGTGTGACTCACAAATCAGTGGAGCTCTAATATTACTCGAGCGTAACTCTGACCTTTCCGTATCATTGGCAGTGATGGAGGCCTTTGATTAGCCGGCCACAGCAGTCAAGTATGCTGCAGTCAGAGTGGGAAACACCATTTTTTGTAAAAACAATTATGTTGTGTTGAACGCAATCAGCACAAAGTGGATCAGTTAGCATTGTCCTTTAATGTAAAATCGTGAGGGGTAATCTTTCAACTTCGCACTCAGGACGAGGAACCTCGCACGCTGACCGTGCTTATTGGAAATTTAGGTATGTGCTGTACATGATTTTATGACCATTAAAACGGTCGGAAAATTGTGTGCAATATGCGTCAAACCTTCTGATTATACGGCCCATCGGGTGAGGCTCCTCACCCGGAGAACGAAGTTGGAATATTACCTGTTGGAGTTCAACTTTTGAGATCCACACCCCCAGCTGCCTTGTGTAAGCACATCTTGTTCAGTTTTAATGAGAGGCACAGAACACTGATTAGAATCAGACCTCTAGCTGGGATGATGCTGATGTGGTCATGATGCACATAATAGTTATCTGCTTGCATTTTCTGTGACACATGCAATGTACTTGCATTCTGTTATTGCACAGTTTGATTTTTTGGTCACACTAAAGTCTGGCACACACAGTCATGCATTGATCATACGAAGGTTCACATCCTTCAAGCTGCTACCGTTCCATCTGTTCCTGGGTTTCTGCAGAGTCTGCTTCCAATTTATTAAAGGGAGCCAAAACATCTCCAGTCCACAGACTGGTCTCTATTTAGGGGCACACCTGCCTGGCAACCTTATTATTGAAGAACTGCACTACTTGCATGTTCTTCATCCCTCCTTTTCCTTATCTACATGTGGACTCTCGGCAGTATCATCTACAAATGTAGGATCAGCTTCCGTATGTGCACTGTTGACATGCAGCTCTACCCCTCTTCCTCTACCCTTGATTCAACATCCACCACTGTGCTGTCTAACTGCTTGTCTGTCGTCAAGTCTTGGAAAAGCCAGAACTTTTTCCTGCTCAATATTTACAAGACCAAAGCCATCCTATTTATCTCTTACGAGGAGCTTTGCACCTCAGGTACTGAATCCATCACCGTCTCAAGCTGCTTCAGATTCAATTCAATGTGTGCAGTCTTAGCACTTGTTTGAATCTGAACAGCCCGCACAAAGTTCTATGCACCCATCACCCCTGTTCTCACCAACCTCCATTGGTTCCCTGCCCCCCTCATTGTATTGACTCAAATCCTTGTTTTCTAATGCCTCCTTGGCTTCATTCCACCCTACCTCTGTAGTCTTCTCCAGCCCAATATTTCATCTTACACCTTCCATGTTTCTAGTCTACCGTGCATCATTCGCCAATAGTCCCTTCAACCATTAGTGGCAGAGCCTTTGAGACTCCATATCCCTGCATTCTAGAATTTTCCTCCTAAACCTCTTGTTCTTGCTGAGTCTCCCTCTCCACTATCAGGAGCTTCATAGAACCATAGAAAAGATACAGCACAGAAGGGGGCCATTTGGCCCGTCGTGTCCGTGCCGGATCGAAGAACAATTAGGTGCCCATTCTAATCCCACCTTCCAGCACCCGGTCCGTAGCCCTGCAGCTTACAGCACTTTACGTGCAGGTCCAGGTACTTTTTAAAAGAGTTGAGGATCCTTGCCTCTACCAGCAATTCGGGCAGCGAATTCCATACACCCACCACCCTCTGGGTAAAAAGTTTTTCCTCATGTCCCCTCTAATCCTTCCTCTAGTTCTTGAACTCTCCACTAGGGGAAACAGGTACTTCCTGTCTACTCTATCTAGGCCCCTCATAATTTTGTACACCCGAATCAAGTCTCCCCTCAGCCTCCTCTGCTCCAAGATAAACAACCCCAGCCTATCCAATCTCTCCTCGTAGCTGCAATTTTCAAGCCGTGGCAACATTCTTGTAAATCTTCTCTGCGCTCTCTCCAGAGCAATTACGTCCTTCCTGTAATGTGGTGACCAGTACTGCGCACAATACTCCAGCTGTGGCCTTACCAGCGTTTTATACAGTTCCATCATTACATCCCTGCTTTTGTATTCTATACCTTGCCAGTAACAGAGAGCATTCCGTATGCCTTCTTCACAACCTTATCAGCCTGTACTGCCACCTTCAGGGACCTGTGCACATGCACTCCAAGGTGTCTCACTTCCTCTACCCCTCTCAATATATTCCCGTTTACTGCATATTCCCTTTTACTGTTTGCCCTCCCTAAGTGCATTACCTCACACTTCTCCGGGTTGAACTCCATTTGCCACTTTTCCGCCCACTCCACCAACTCATTGATGTTTTCTTGGAGTCTACAGCTATCCTCTTCACTATCAACAACATGGCCAATTTTTGTGTCGTCTGCAAATTTGCCAATCATGCCCCCTACATTCAAGTCCAAATCATTAATATATACCACAAACAGCAAGGGACCCAACACTGAGCCCTATGGCACACCACTGGAAACTGATTTCCATTAGCAAAGACATCCATCGACTTTTACCCTTTGTTTCCTGTTACTGAGCCAATTTTGGATCCAATTTGCCACATTTCCCTGTATCCCATGGGCTTTTACCTTTCTGACCAGTCTGCCATGTGGGACCTTGTCAAATACCTTACTAAAATCCATGTAGACAACATCCACTGCACTACCCTCGTCAATCTTCCTTGTCATTTCCTCAAAGAATTCAATCAGATTTGTAAGGCATGACCTTCCCTGATTAAACCATGCCTTTCCAAGTGACAGAATTAATACTGAGAGATAGGATAAACTAATAGTTGGCCACCACCGAGGTAAGACTGACCGGGCTATAATTGTTCGGCCTTTCCCTCGTATCCTTTTTAAACAATGGTACTACGTTTTCAGTCTTCCAATCCTCCGGTACCTCCCCTGTATCTCGTGAGGATTGGAAAATGATCCTCAGAGCATCCGCTATTTCCTACCTGGTTTCCTTCAATAGCCTAGGAATCAATCCATCTGGCCCTGGTGACCTATCAACTTTCAAGGATTTCAGTCCCTCTAGTACTTCCTCTCTCGTTATGTTTACCTTATCCAATATTTCACACCTCTCCTCTTTAACTACTACGTCCGGATCATCCCTTTCCTTTGTGAATACGGAGACAAAATATTAATTTAAAACCCTACCCACATCCTCTGCTTCTACACACAAGTTACCTTTATCATCCCTGATAGGTCCCACCTTTTCCTTAGCTATCCTCTTGTTCTTAATGTACTGATAAAAAATCTTTGGGTTTTCTTTAATCTTACTAGCTAATATTTTTTCACGCCCTCTCTTTGCTTTCCTTATTTCCTTTTTTACGTCATCCCTATACTTTCTATACTCCTCTGGGCTTTCTGCAGTATTTAGTTTTCTGCTTTCTCTTGCCCCTTATACTTCTGGACAACCAGAGGGCTCTAAATTTGACAGTGCTTGAGAGGACGTGTCTGCATTGTACCCGAAGAATTTCACTTTTTAGTGCCTCCCATTGGCTTGCCACTGATTTCTCCTCAAGTGGTTGTGTCCAGTTCACTTCTGCCAAATCACCTCTTAGTTCTGTAAAATTTGCCTTCCCCCAATTTAAAACGTTTACTCCTGATTTAACTCTGTCCTTTTCCATAATAATGCTAAAACTAACTGAATTGTGGTCACTATCCCCAATATGGTCACCCACTGTCACTTCACCCATTTGTCCATCTTCATTTCCCAGGACTAAACCTAGAATTGCATCCCCTCCTGTTGGGCTTGTCACGTATTGGCTAAAAACGTTCTCCTGGACACTGATCAAGAATTTTGCGCCCTCTGTGCTCCTCACACTGTTTGAATCCCAGTTGATGTTAGGGTAGTTGAAGTCCCCCTACTATTATTGCCCTCTTATTTCCTCAAGACCCATCCATTTGATCATGGCAATAGTCCTCCCCGCCCCACCCCACTTTCTTTCCTATTCCCTGTTGGTGTCTACCTCTCTTGTAAAGTGCCTTGGAATGTTTTGTTACATGAAAGGAGCTACATATTTAAATGTAAGATATTGTTCCCACCAGCTGCCAGAGCCGTACTGACTGGCATTGGGAATTAAGTCATGAAAGTTATTTTCAATTCTGAAGTGTAATCTTGGGGATTCATTTATAATTTTATATATGTGTATATTCATTCCATAAAACACAAATTAAGATTATAATTTCTGTGTTTCTGATTTGACATTTGTCTAATTTTCTGTAATTTTTCCCCACAGATTTAATTACCTGTTTGGACAAGGGGAGCCACTTTTCAGAGCCTGAATTCAGGTGAGGACTAGCTAAACTGATGGTAGAGGGATTTAGGTTTAGAATTTCTTTTATAAAAAAAGAATCATTTTAAAATTGCCAACAGGTTTGATTCAATTTTCTGTAATGTACTATATGATGTTAATCTGGACATTGGATTCTTTTTTATAGCATCCAGTTAGGTCAGCTACATTTTAACAGGGAAAACTGAGTTATATGAAAGATAAATAAGGTACAATCTATTATTGAAAAAAAAATTGACTGTTTACTGAATTACATGGAAACAGGCCATTTGGTTGGTGTTAATCTTCACATGAGCATTAGTCCTAATCTCATTTGCCTGCTCTGTTCCTGTATACCTTTTATTTCCCCTTTCCTTCACCTATCTAACCTATTTTTAAATGATGACATGTTCTCTGGTCCAATCTCTGGTAATGCATTCCACTATCTCACAACCCTCTATGTAAAACAAGTTTCTCCAGCTTTCTGTCCTATATCTCTTACATTTATTCTTATATCTATGTCCCCTCATTCTAGACCCCTCAATCTCTAGAGACTGTCTTTTTCTATCTGCTCTGTCCCATCACTTCATGATTTTAATCCTCTCTATCAAATTACTCCTTAATCTCCGCTGTCCTGCCGAAAAAAGCCCCAGTTTTTCAAGTCTTGTTTCTGAAGTTGCTGATGCGTCAGGCAGTGCAAGGTGTGTTCTGGTGCGATGTGCCACAGTGCAGTGAGACATGGGGGCACTTCTGAAGTTTGCCACCAAGTAAGTTTGTGGGGAGGGGAGGAGTTCAGTGAAAGTACAGGGCCGGAAGGGGAATTCATCCTTAGGTGCTCCGTCACACTACCCAGTAATGGTTCAAGAGCAGCACTGACTGACTAAGGGAGACCTAAGGACGGAGCATAAAACATGAACACAAAAATGGATAATATATTTCTTTTTTAAATTAACATGTGGACAGTGATACTGATTATGTTTATAGCCTTAATTTCAGTATCATTGTAAGTTCAGTGTCCAATTATCTTGTAATCATAAACCCATTTGTCGTCATTCATAGTGTATTGATACCCAAACTGCAAGGTGACAGTCTTGAAATGTATTTGCAGCTCAAATTCTAGTGAATTGGAGCCAGCATATCCATTGTTACTAAACAGATTACATTTGAAATAAACATGTAAGTAATAGTTTGATGTTGTACCACTCCCAGGCACATCAGTGAGCTGATCCTCTAGAGACGGGAGTGTTGTACAGAGTTACTGATTGCAGTCAGAGTGGAGGTAGTGGTGTTATAATTGGATTCAGTGGCCCTGGGTTAGGGAGGGGAAAAATCAGCTAGCTTTCCCACTCTTGATTGCAATCCAGTGACTGTAGGCATGGAACCATACCCCAGCAAGAGTCAGTATTGGCAAGAGGAAACATCTCGTAGATCTGCACTTTTTTTTTAAAAACTGACAATTGGAAAAAAAAACAACTTCTTCTAAAGACATTTGCTGACATAAACTGGTAGTACAATATTCCCCACTGAAATGTGGAATGGAAATAAGAGGGAAATTTTATCATGGCAATGCTTTAGGGTCCCATAAACTGGCCAGAGTAGAAGACCCTTTCTAGCCTTTGACCTTTTCTTTCTTAAAACTGTGTTGTGCAGGTTTACTGTTGGTTCACAGCCAATTGCTTTTTGTATACTTTTTGGGGAAATTTGTTGCATTTTTGACTTTTTTGGTTTGCTTGTTTTTTCACACCATAACATTTCAGAGAGCTTAAAACTCATTTGAAGCACCCTAAAGTGATACAACGAGCATTTCTCTGGAATTCATCTTTCCCTCGGGGAGCTTGAGGATGAGGAAGAGTTGCAGAGGAATGATCAGAGAGAGTCCACCTGACTTAAGGTGGGTTCCACAGACCTGTCATTACTTCTATAGACCCCCATCAGAGCTACTTGGGCATTTCAGAGAAGATTTGCCTTTGCCACCAGGACTTAGGAACATGGGAATTGCTGGATGAAAAAAGACCACGGTCCATCCACTTTGCTTCTACCATCCATGTAGTCACATAATATAATGATAATGGAGTTGTTGACTAATCATAGCAATCAAACTCTATCAATTAATCTACAACAGACCCAGACATGTGGCGAGGAAAACCCCAGTGGTGGAAAGCTTTGGGAACCAGGTCTAAAGTCACCTGATGCTCCCAAGCATGCTGCAATTATCACTTCACCAGGGAGGCATTTCTCCAGGTCAGAATTGTGCCCTCAGATCATGTCATCTTGTTATACAAGCAGAAAAATAATCTTGAGATGCTGTAAGTTGAAGGAGCACATGCACAGTGATAGATAGATATGTGCCCAATTTTTTTGCCAACACAATTGTCAGTATATAATCATTCAATTAGATAGTGTTACACTAACGTGAGGTGTGATGGCCTTGGAAGATGTGAGTGTGACAAAGCACTCTCCCAGGGCTCCCGCCAGCTTCTCTGGGATCGTCATGTTTCAGCACAGAAACAGGTTATTACATCTTCCAAGTCTTTGCTGGAGCTTTTCTCTACTCAAGCCACTCAATTTAATCCAACTGTTCTTCTCACCCCCGCCCCCATACCCTGTAATGCTTATCTTCTTCAAATAACTATCTAATTCCCTTTTAAAAAGATTATTTATTCTGCTGCAACAATGATTTGTGACAGTGAATTCCATATTCTAACCACCCTCTGCAAAAGGAATCTTTTTCTAATCTCCACTTTAATTCTTTTTGTGATTATCTTAAACATGTACCCTCTCATTGACCATCTCCTTAACACAGTAAGATAGTAGGTTATTCACTACCTGGTTTATATTTTACCTGTTTCTTATTTTCAGCAAGTACTGTCCTGCAGGATGCTTGACCCCTTTTGGTGACATCTCTGGAACTATCCCTCATGGCTACCGAGATGTAAGTAGAGAGAGAAAGTTGGCAAACCTATTAATGGGGATTAGCCATGTGAAATTCTCTAACCATAATGTACCATAATGCCTCTGCTGTGAAGTGGGGAAAGGATAGTGCATATCCATCCGTGCTCTGAGATCTGCAAATGATTTGGTGAATATTGAGAGAATATACACTTCACCCAGTGATTGTTGGTGATTTTTTATCCTGTGGTTCTGTTTGTACTAAATGTTGCTTTTCAAAAATGCATTTTAAAATCTGATGGGTAGCACAAATCTCACGAATATAACACTGCCCTCCACTCTATTTTGAAGGCCTTTCCCCCTTGTCCACATTGAGAAGGATAGAATGCACCATTGAGAATCGCAGTTACTGAGGATCAACGTTACAATTTGGGGATCCAACCCCTTCAGGGTGCACAGTCCCCTTCTTCACCTCCATCTAGGCCAGGATAAAAGGAAAGAAAGACGTCACAAAATCACAATGTCAATGAGGCAGGTTATTTGGTCCATTTTAGTTCATCCATCCAGAAAGACTACAGTCCCCCATTATGTCAGTTCCTTAATAATTTCAGGGTTTTGGTCACTTTGTGTGAGGAATAATTTCCTGACTCCGTCCTAAATTTGCTTTTTACTGGCTTGAACCTGTGTCTCTTTGTCCTACTCTCACAATGTAGTTTGCAGTTTCTGTTTTTTTGCCTCTGCTGTGAAGTGGGGAAAGGATAGTTGGTGCTCGGGCATGAAATCAGCCAAAGGATGGGTGGGTATTAAGGCCTGATGGCCTTTTCTTGTTGTGGATACACAAACATATACTTCTATAAGATCACCTCTTTATTGCCTCCTTCAAAGTCTGAAAAGTTCAAGTTTCTCCAATCTTTCCTTGTATCTCATACCTCCGACCTCTGACTGGGGCAGTCAGCCTCCTATCTCTTCCAGCACTTCAGTGTTTCTTTTGTATCACAGTGACGAGAACTAAAGGTATATAGTTATATACAATTTGAGCAAGACCTCTTCTGGCTTGCATTCTTCTATTTTGGCTAAATCGTTCCATTTTCTATTTGTGTTGTTGGCTACTGCTCTCTAGTAGTTGGATATGTTAAGGGTATTACATTTATATAATATTTTATCAGAAACATCCCGTATACTAAATTACAATGAAGTGGAGTGACTATTATGTTCCGCTATTTAAGTCCCTAGACCGAAGATCGGGCAGATTCCATTACGGGTGTGCGCTCCAACTCACCTGATTTCAGATATTTGCTGTGCCCAGGCGATCCAGTGTGCCAGAGTGCAGACCCAGGGAATCTCCCCTTTACTGTTTTCCACTGCTTGTAACACATGGAACTCTTTTTAGTTACCTTATCAATCATTGTTAAAAAATAGAGAAATGCTTTCACCCTCCAGCACCCACTCAGTTGTACAACCAGTACCGAAGGGCAACTAGAAATGGGCAGTGAATGTGACCTTGCCAGCATGTCTCACATCCCAAGAAGCATAAAATAAATTTGATCATTCATTCATTTGCTGTTTGTGGGATCTTGCTAAACGCAAAGGGGCTGCCATGTTTGCTTACATACAACAGTGATAGCACATCAACAGTAATTCATTGGCTGTGAAGTGTTTGGGGGGGGGTTTCTAAATATACAAGAGGTGTTTTTTAAATGTAATTTAATTCTTTGGTTTAGTTGGAGAACATAAGAAAGAGAGGTTTGTTTCATAGATTGGAACCTGACAATGGTAGAAAGGTTCATGTCGTGGGCTTTAAAATGGTTAAAAAGCAAGGCATTTAGTTAATGCAAACATTTAAACATTCAGTTCAAAATATTATTTAAGGTAGCAGAATTTAATGATATTTTAAAACGGACAAATTATTTGAGATTATTTAAGTTTTGTGAAGTGGTAACTTCTAAGGTCCTTTAAAGTCGTCCAGGATAAGGCCCTTTCCCTCAAACTTTCCTAATAAAAATTCTCCCCCCCCCCCCCCCCACCCATTTTTAATCTTTAAAACACTTGTAAGCTAAAACTGTTCCTTTTGAAAATTATACGTGGTGATGACTGGCCTCCTGCTCAGGACTTGCTCCCAGCAACGCCCACTGCTTATTGGAGCAGCAGGGGCTGTTGAGAGCCAAGTGTTAATGAACAAACATCAGCTCCTGGAAACAGCACACATTCGATGGCTGAGTTCAGCAGACCAGCCACTTCATGGGAAGACCAGATTTAGTGTTGTTATCATCAAATCCGTGGCTTTCTTTCCTATAGCATTATTTTCAAGGTTTTAGCAGTTATTCAGGACGCTGGAGCTGTTTTTTTCTATTGGTTTAGTTCGTAGTAGAGTCGCTGGGTCCTGACACACTGGTCTTGCGCTTCAGGTGGCAACCCCAAAGTAAGCTTGACAGTTTACTAAGGAAAGACTTATTTCTAGTGCATAGTGGCAGCTAACAGAGCTGGCATATGTTTGGTGCAATATGAAAGCAGCTTATGAACCTTCGAAGATCCTGACCCTCAGAAATCTCTTTCTGCAAGGTAGACATATTGGTTTTTATATTCTTCCAATTATTCTGATGCCAATCTATTTGAGGAGGCAGATGAAGAGTGGCGGAGAAAGCAGGCCTATTGCTTTGTGACCGATTCACCAGAAATGCTCAGATCCTGACAGATATGAGAGCATTAACATTGCCCGTGGGTGCTTCCACCCAGGCTATTTATATCATAGTGTGCTTTTTGAGAACAAAAGAAGTACTGTCAATAAATGTTGCTATACTCATGTTTAAATTTATCACAAATTTATACTGACTGCATTTACCAGAAATGTGTCTCAGCAAAATTAATTTTGCGTGAAAATGCTGGCAGCCTCAGGTTGCATGAAATATTCTTTGTGCTAATATTTCCTAATTTACAATATTTTTTATATTGTGGGATACATAACATCACGTAGGATCAGACATTACCTGCAAATGTCCTCGAACGTTCTATATGCTTCAGTACCAAAGAAATGTTCCAAGTTGCCAAAAGTTATGGGTGCAAGAGCAGTTGACACCAGCTGCTTTTACTGTGCTGTCCAATTGTTTCCTACTTTACAACAGTGACTACACTTCAAAAAATTACTTAATTGGCTGTAAAGTGCTTTGGGATGATGTCCTGAGGTTGCAAAAGGCACTATATAAATGCAAGTCTTTCTTTTCTTTTTCTTCTTAGCCAAAACAAGAGGGAATTCCCCTTTTATATCAGAATCATAGATTGAAGAAGATATTTAAATTGAAGTGTTTTTTTGTAATGGGAGGGTCTGGAGTGCAGTCTGTGCTATAGCAAGTTGAGATCACTCAGCTGCGAGTAAGACGGTGGGTATTCACTGCTGGAGATACTGGAATCACATTAGTCTTCAAGATCAACATGTCCAGATTTCTAGAGATGTGAGTTAACCGTCAGTGCTGGCTGTAAGGATTGTGGTGGCAGCCACAGTCCTGTCAGCTGGTGCCGAGCTTGGCAATTGCAATGTTTATTTAAGCTATGCAGAAGCATTCACTTCATGAGGCTTATCAGGTCTCGCCTCAGAGCTTACACAGAACCAGCTGGGTTCCAGCAATCTGCAGGCATGAGTCAGTGGAGCCGAGGGCATAAAATGCGCCCAGACACTGCACTCCTTGGCTTTTCAGAGTGCTTACTTCACACATTCCACACAACGGACACATCAGGCTGATTTCATTGAATACCAAGAGAGCACACAAAGGTTAATCAAATACCAAACCAGTATTGTCATTTCAATAATGTCTTTATTCAGAGGCTCTGTAGAGTACCTCCGCTGAATTCATTTAGTGGTGCTAATTCTTTAGGAATGAATCAAACAGAAACTAGCCAAACAATTCCTTTGGAAAACCATAAAAATTCCTAAAATCTTCAACAGTGACATGTAGTTAGTAAAATCAATTTACATTTCTGCCCTCCTGCATTGTGCTTGTCTATTTCTCTCCTTCTCTCCCACTCCCAATCCCACGAGTCCTTTCACCTCCTACATCTTCCTGCAGCTGCTGACTGGGTGAAGTCCCTGACTTTCATACAATTGCATTTCACTCTGCTCCTCAGCCAATGGAGAGTGCACTGCACTGGGAAATTTACTGCAGTTGAGGTGGTTGTTTTGAGTGTCGAACGTCTATTTAACTCTAAGTACTGACGTGCTGAGCTTGGTACAGTTCAAATAAGTTACTTGCATTTATATAATGCCGTATCATATTGAAGTGTTCAAACTGCTTTACATACAGTGAATTACTTTTTAAAGTGGAGTGACTGTTATAGAATCAGACAGCTATTCGGCCCATTGTGTCTGTGTCAGTTCTTTGAAACAGCTATCCAATTAGTCCCACTGCCCTGCCCTTTCGCCATAGTGCTGTGACTTACTCCTTTTCAAGTATTTATCCAATTCTCTTTTGAAAGTTACTATTGAATTTGCTTCCACCACCTTTTCATGCAGTTCCCCCCCCCACTGAGATATTTTGCCAATTATCTTAAATCTGTATCCTCTGGTTACCAACCCTCCTGCCAGTGGAAACAGTTTCTCCTGATCTGCGCTATCAAAACCCTTCATAATTTTGAACACCTCTATTAAATCTCCCCTTAACCTTCTCTGCTGTAAGGAGAATAATCCCATCTTCTCTAGTCTCTCCACATAAGTGAAGTCCCTCATCCCTGGTACCATTCTGGTACATCTCAGCTGTACCCTCTTCAAGGCCTTTGCATCCTTCCCAGAGTGTGGTGCCTGGAATTGGACACAATATTCTAGCTGAAGCCTAATCAGTGATTTATAAAGGTTCACCATAATTTCCTTGCTTTTGTACTCTATGCCTCTTAATAAAGCCCAGGATCCCATATGTTTTTTTAACAGGCGTATCAACTTGTCCTGCCACCTTCAAAGATTTTTGTATGTGCACCCCCAGGTCTCTCTCTGTTCCTGCATCCCCTTTAAAATTATACCATTTAATTTATATTATGTACGAATATTTAAGTTATGTTGGTAGTTATTCGGGGGTTGTGCTCCCTTAGCCAGTGACAGAGTTGTCAATAAGAGACAATGCGGGGGGGATTTTAACCCCCAACCCCCCCATGACTGGAGGAAACTGGGTAGGATGGTGGGGGGTTACATTGAAGTGGGGGACTTACCCACTGCCTTCCCGCCCGATCTGGCCAACTGCAAGGACACCCACCCAAAGCCGGCAGGGTCCTTCCATCTTACCATGAGGATTGGGCTCGGATGACGTTGTCAGGACCCGACTTCAATATTGGCCTGAGTGGGGGAGCAGTCCTGCCGAGAGCCACAAGAGGCCCAGGGAAGTTTAATCTTTTAAAGGTTTCCTTGTGGGCCAGGAGGAGAAGGATCGATTTTCCTGGCCGCACAAGGAAACCTTGGGCAGCCCCTGTCCCTGGCTTCCACCCTCGACCGCAATCGGTACCCACCCACTTACCTTACTGCCGGGAACCGTTCAGTCAGTCCTCGGCAGTGGCCTCCTGCCATCTGAACTGTCACTCCCTCCTGCCGGCCAGGCAGTAATTCCCACCAGGTTCAGGTGGAAGTTCGATCTTCGTTACGGAACTGAGGCCCATGAGCTAAAATCTCTCCAGCCTCAGGCAATGCCGGCTTGCGAACCCCCAACGTACCTATCCCGCCTCCCGTTTAAATCGACCCCAGTGGGGTAGAATCTTGGCAGAGGTTCTCCCAGCCGTCTGCCGTAAATTTTGGAGAAATTATGTAAATAGCTGTTTGTAAAAATTTCTCTGGGGTTTCCGCATACGTTCCACCAAAGTTATGGTGGACAATCAGGAGAACCCCAGCGGAAATTCGACTCCAATGTCTTCTGGATCTTTCTCTATGAATGCCTAGTTATTACATTCTTTCTTGTTGGTCACAACACACACAGGGGCCCCGATTTTTACTCTGTGCTTCATTTAAATCCCACCGGCCAACTTTCCACCATTTTCTCTTTCATCTAGGTCCTTCTCAACAGCCAAAGACACCTCAGAGGAGGAGGATCCTTGGGAGCATCACTCCCAAGCACAGAGATTAGCACCCCGGCTGGGTTAGAGAGTGAGTTAGAGGGGTCTGAATACGGCGAAGCACCCAGCACTAGTAAGCATCAGCAGGTACTGGTGGCAGGGACAACCCACGAGACAGCTCACCGGAGGACGAGGTTGTCTTTCAGCTTTGCTGAGCAAGTCAGAGATGCGCATCCTACTACCTTGTACGCATCCTAAACTTCCTTCGCCCCACCGTTGGCGACTGTACCTTCAGGTGTCTAGGGTCTAAGCTCCAGCATTCCCTCCTTAAGCCACTCCACCTCTCTGTTCCTTTAAAACCCTCCTTAAAACTTTGCTTTAACCAAACCTTTAGTCAGTCCCCCTCCTTTGGCTCGGTGTCAATTTTTGTCTGATTATTATGCTGTGTAGCATGCAGCGCCTTGGAACGTTTTCTTATGGTACAGGTGTAATGTAAAAGTTGTCGTTGTTGAGTACGGTGAAAAATAATCGGAAAGAAGCAATGAACAACCTCAAAGCACTACAACACACAAATCCCACCTATTTGGGTTCCTGCAGCTGAGTGCTAATTTAAATCCAGCTTCCATTCAGCTCAATCAGTTTGTAAAACCCTTCCCTTTGTAAAGCAAAGTTTTACTTAGCAGGTTACTGCTATGTGGGACTTCTAACTCGCCCAGTTAAAACCGTGTTGGGGTCCTAATTACATCATAGGACCCCTATTTGCATTTATTAATGAGGCACTCGCCGGTTTCCATCAGAGTCAGCTCCTGTGTTAAAGTGGCGGCTAGCAGAAACAAGGCAGTAAGTCGGTTTTTGCTATTTTAACTGCTCACCTGCCCCTTTCCACCGGAGCCCATGTTTTCTCTGTACTAGTTGAACTGTTTTGTAAAAACTATCTAACTAAATACTTGCAAGGACAATTTTAAATTATATCTTTTGATTATATATAGGATGCATAATGTTCTATTGGAGTAAATTGAAAAATGTGGGGCTCTTGCAACATTTTTGTGGGGAGACAAATCAGAAACATTTTAGACTGGAGCTGACTAACTCAGCAGAATTGTGAGGATATCAGGCAACAAACACCAAATACAGCAGAACAGCTGAATCGAGTGCTTCCACACTGAAGGATGGGCTAGTTGATAGTGGGAAATATAATAGTGTGCATTCCAAATTCTAGCGTTACTCACTCCTGTCTGATGCTCGTTTGTACCAAATGCGGTCTCTTATAAGATAAATGTGATGACACAGTGACTGGTATTGTTCAGTCTAGTGATATGTGGTCAGACTCCTTCACATGCAGCATTCCTAGCAGAAACAGCCTGTTTCAAACCCCTGGTAGGACGCAGTGCAGTCATTCAACTTCCAGTTTGATAGTGTTACTACAGACTCTGCCTTGTGAATATCTGTAGAATATGCACCGTAGCTCACATTTTTCAACATTGCTGTTAGTGTTCTTGCCCAATTTCAGGTGATGTTGGTCACAGTAGCGCTGCTCTGGAATAGGCAGACTGGAAGGTAGAAACTCCCAACGGGCAAATTTCATGTAAGAGCGCTTAACGTGCTTGTACTACATTCCTGTGTGGGCTGTCAACTTATTTAAAATAAATAGGTTAGCACCTTCACCAAAATAATACTGGCCAGAATTTGGTGCAGGCGCGCTGAACATTTGTACCAAGTGATAGTGGATTGGAAAATCTACCCTGTGCATCTTTGTCATTTAAGCCTAGAAATGACTGTAATGAACATTTAATACACTTGTATGATATTCCCCTTACCTGCTCTTTTAATGGAATTTAAAATAAACTGCATAATGCCTGATTTAAAATAGTGGATGGAGGAATGTCATGCAAATGCATTGTTTTTTGTCTGCATTAACAGTCATTTCAAGGCTTGAATTAAGAGAATATAAGGAAGTGAAGCCATCTTCTTTCTCATCTGGCTTCTTCTGAAAATACTGTGAATCCATTGATCCTTGGTTAATGCTCATAGAAACTGGCCCGTGTAGCGTTGCTGTGAGCCCCTTGTCCCTGTCCCAGCCCCAACAGTGAGGTTGACTGGTTCCTTGTACATGCTGTACATAGAGAACCACAAAGTCAGCATATTCATATGTAAACAGAATTTAAAAGATCTCAAAGTGCAAAGGACAATTAGTTGAGTGTTTTTCTTCCTCTAGCCCCTCACACTAGGTTAGACAGTGATCTCTCAATCCTAGGAGTTCATACGCAAACAGTAGCTTGAAACAGTAATTGCAGCAATTTCAAGAACCAGTAATGTATCCTTTCAAAGGTCCAGCCATTTTGCAGCCAGTGCAGATTGTCTCTGTCAAACTATCAAGATTTCACAAAATACTGCAGATGCCGGAAATCTGAAATAAAAAACAGAAAACATCAGCAGGTCAGGCAGCATCTGTGGAAAGGATAAGAGTCGATGCTTTTAGTGCTGTTCTATCTGTAATATCTTATAGTTCTGAGGAAGGGTTTATACCTTCACTTCCTTGTATTCTTTTAATTCAAGCCTAGAAATGACTGTTAATGCAGACAAAAATTGATGCATTTGCAAACAGAGTGTTTCCAGTATTTTCTGTTTCAGAGTTTCACTGTTGGGTTTGTCTTGAGATATTTTCATTGACTGGATCGTAAATCTGAGCAAAAATGAACCGAGTCCTCTGAGAAATTTGTGGTAAATTACATTCTGATGTATAATGCTGAATAGTTTCACTGATTCCTTTAAATAAACTTGTGCTTGCCTAAAAACTGAAAAAATAATATTGCAACCTATTGGAATGGAATGTGTTTTTTTTAGTTTGATTCTCTTAATCTTTAATGGTTTATTTTCATAATTGACCCATCACAAGTATGAACAACATGATACTTTTTTTTATTCCAGTTGCACGTACCCATAAACCATTCTGGAGTTTTTCCCTAAATATGCATAAATTAGAAGCTCTGCTGCCACCTCCTACCATCCAGTGCAAGTGCAGTTGTTGTGGTGTTTTGAGGCACTCTACGTAGCTGCTAAGTCAGGGAACAGCTAAAACCTGCCTCAACAGTGGCAGGAAGGTTAGAGTGATACGGAGCTATGGGGCTAGAAACTCGAGGATTTGGATGGAGGTAGGCACATATGTAATCTGCTTATGGGCCACACACATTCAGTCAATTATTTATTTATCTTTGTCAGTGACATCCCATTTAGGTGTGAAAGCTTATTTTCAATGAGTTCCAGTCCTAGGGCAGTTAATGGCTTGGCATGAAGCAGGAAAGAAAACATATGCAGCACATATTAAAATGAAACAGATGTTTGTAGAAAGTCTAAGCGAAGCTGGGGAACAAGACCTAAAGGAGGAAGAGTGGTGAGAGGCATAGAGCCAGATCCTAAAACCACCACCTACAGCAAAATACACAAAGGCCAACTCAAGATCATGCATCCAACTTACCACACAAGCTCTGCAAATTCCATCCCTCCATACCAGATGGAGCTGTGGCCAGGAGGGCACTTTCCCTACAACCAGCCATTATAGATAGCAGGCCAAGAGATAAGAACATAAGAAATAGGAGCAGGAGTAGGCCAATCGGCCCCTCGAGCCTGCTCCGCCATTCAATAAGATCATGGTTGACCTGATCCTAATCTCAAATCTAAATTCATGTCCAATTTCCTGCCCGCTCCCCGTAACCCCTAATTCCCTTTATTTCTAGGAAACTGTCGATTTCTGTTTTAAATTTATTTAATGATGTAGCTTCCACAGCTTCCTGGGGCAGCAAATTCCACAGACCTACTACCCTCTGATGTTTCTCTCTCTCTCTCTGTTTTGTGTTCTGGCCGTTTGTGTATTCGGTGGTCCTGTAGGTAACATCACTCTGTCTGAACACTTTGATTGCCTTGACAACGGGCAGTTGGAAAGATTATCTGTAATCACCAGGTATTGTTCTCTGACTATAAATGCGATAACCTTCCATGGAATCCCACATTCGCTCACCTGACGAAGGAGAAAGCCTCCGAAAGCTTGTGATTTTCAAATAAAACAGTTGGACTATAACCTGGTGTTGTAAGATTCCTTACAAGAATATTTAGGAACAGGAAAAGATCATTGGGCCCATCATGCTTGAGGGAAGAATTTCCATGGAGTTCTCCCAATCTCTTGTCATGGCTTCAGCGGAAGATTTGGTAGAAACCCTGGAGAAACAATGTAAATGGCCACTTTTAGCCATTTATGCTATTTTTCTAAGGTTCCACCAAAGTTACAGTGGGAAATTGGAAGAATCCCTGTGAAAATTCCAGGTGCTAGTCCTCCTGATTGATCTCTGCTCCACTTACATGTCATCTTATCGTATCCCTCAATCACTTTTCTTTCAAGAATTCTAACTAGTTCTCAAAAATCTTCCCTGGTAACATATTCCACAAATCTGTTATCTTTTGTGTTTTTAAAAAAGAGTTTGATTTCCTTTCTTATTCCTGAATCCCCAATCTTTAACCGATTTCCCTGGTATTTGAACTCTTGGTCTTCACCATGGTGAACAATTTGTCTGGATCAACTTTGTTTAAGTAAAACAAGCAATGAATTTAACAGAAAGTGAAAACAGACATGGGTTCAGGTCTCTAAACTGTTGTATGAATCTATAATGAGTTAGTGTTCATGGTGAATGTTGACTGTCATCTCTTTTCCAGTCCTCATTGCTGTGTATGGCTGGTGTTCATGCTGGTGTAGTGTCAAATTATCTGGGTGGCCGGATCAATGTTGTCATCAGTAAAGGCATTCCATATTATGAAAGCACTCTTGCAAATAATGTCTCCTCAAAAATGTAAGTATAATAATTGAGAGAAAATATTTAATGCTCTACTTTTTGCTTATAAAATTGAGGTGTAACATTCACAAGAATACAAATAGGGGATGAAGTGAACTGTGTTTGTGTGAGTAAAAGTATAATTTTAGCCTCTTATCCTAGTTTTCTCTTCTTCCTCCTTGGTGGGCAATAGATATCTTGCAGCTGAAAAGACAGAGCAGGCCCTACTATCACTGCTGCACCACAACAGCTGTTGGCAGTTGTGCAAGGTCAGCTCAGTGAAGGTTCTCCATTTAATTTGCTAATTCTTTCCAATAGTCTTTGTGAAGGGTGGGGGTTGCAGGGAGGAATTAATCCTCTGCCTGATAACCTCACTGCAGCAGCATTGCTGAAACTGGGAGCTCAGAAAGCAGAAATAAAAAGAAAAAAAAATGTGAATGTTCGACATCTGAATAAAAATGGAAAGTGCTGGAGATGTATATCAGTTGATCAGCATCTGAAGGATTTGGATATGACCCTTCATCAAAACTAAAAGCTCAGTGGAGTAATGGCTTTAGTACTCAAGTAAAAGTGATAATTCTTCCCTTCCTGGACCCCATGCCAGGTGACATTGTAAATGGTTACCTTTCCTCAGGCATTGTCCCCCTCCCTTTTCAAAATCACCATCAACACCCTTCTCAAAAAACCTACCCTTAATCTCTCTATCCTTACAAACTATTGCATTGTCTCCATAGCCCAATTCCTGACAAATTCTTGAATGTGTTGTCACCTCTGAAATCCGTGCCCATATCTCCCACAAGGCCTTATTTGAATCCCTCCAATCAGGTTTCCATCCTTCCCACCGCACCAAAATGGTCCTCGAACAATTTTCTCTGTGATTATGACTCTCGTATATTTTCCCTCCTAAATCCTTCTGCCGCCATTGACATGGTCAACCACATTCTCCTCCTCCAACACCTCTCCTCTGTTATCCAGCTCCATGGCACTACTTTTGCATTGTTATCTATCCAGTCATAGCCAGAGCGCCTCTACCAGTGACTTCTCTTCCCGCCCTTGCCGATAACTACTGTCTGGAAAGAGCTCAATGGAGCTTGTGCTTGTTGATAACACAATAACCTCTGTCCAATGCCAGGCCAGCAAGAAGTAATTTCCTTTATCTGTATAATTCCTGAGGTACATAACAGTCTGGAGTCATTAGTACTCTTCCCTGTTGGTATCTTCCATGACAATGAGACCAAATCCACAGTGATCCCATCAAAAGGAATGGGATCGTTTTAAACACAGCTTGATCAACATTCAGTAGCTCATGTCTGAATGTTTAAAATGGACATGTGTATAGTTAATTCTGAGAAATTCTATTTTACAGTGATGTGTAATTTAATCTTATCAGTCTCTTTAATTTTACAGTGGACCTTTATCAGCTAGTCTGTTTACATTCAAGACCAGTGGTGAGTATCCAATCAAAGAAGCCAACTTTGATTTTTTTTAAGATGTAGCCTTAAGTCACGTTCTTAAGTGTGGAGCTTCTCTCAGTGTAAACGTTGCAGCCATTTAGAAACTAGCGCTTGTGCCTTTTGCTAAAGACCAATATTTCCTGTTGTCATACTCCACCAGCTCCTCCCTCCAACATATATATATATTTTTTATATATATCTATATTTACAAATGTAATTTTCCCATTTTTCTTCTGTCCACTCCAGAAGCCTGTAATTCATGCTGGGTACAGTTCCTCACCCACCTCACCCAAGTGGCCATCATACATGTATAGTCCTCGACAATGTGTATCAGGAACCAATCTGATATCACAGCCCAGCCCGACCCTGCCCTCACTAATTGTCCACATACCTTCATTTTCCAACAGAGGTCATTGAGTATGATTAGTTGGAATCTGACAAACTTTTCTTTCACACTCTACAGCACTGGAACACAGAGGCCAATTACAGTGCCCTGACTGCTGCCCCAGCTGAGATCAGCTGATTCAGAACATTGGTCATATCTGAAAGCTTCCAAGTCTTTATGGGTCAGTACCAGATCAAATGGTGCGTTTACTCACAGAGCTGACAGGGGAGCCAATTTTTCCTTTATTTCCCCGCCAACTTTTCAACTCCATGTACCTTTTACCTGGGAGGGGAGAACAGCTGCTGGCACTGTATCATCAACTGACAGGATTGGAGTGGAATGTAAATGTATTTAAGGAAACTGGAAGGTTGATTCGTTGTTGGGAATTCTCACCTCACCTCAATTCAAATCGTAGTCCTCTTTCACCATGTTACAGACAATTTGGAATTAAAGAGGTTCCAGAAAATAAACACACCTGGAAGACATTTAACATTTCTGAGGTGTCTGTGTCCAGTGGCCATTTGAAGGATCAGTTTAAATGGGATGATATGGGAGAGGACGTTGTGATTTTAACTGAGAAGACGTGGCAGATTTTCTTAGAACCAGAGTATTTCCTTCTCTCTAGCCTCTAACCAGAATGTTGTCTCGTTTAAGTGAAATGCTGTCCAACCAGGTAACAGCTTACCTAGTAGCACAGCTAAGTAACAGGTAACCCTGGGACTAAGCTGTCATCATCTGATATGAAAGTAGGCTACTGATAAGTCCTGCTTTTTAAAAAAAATTTGTTTGGCTGCTTGTGTATTTTCTCTATCTCTAGTCTTTGTGTGCACATGGCAACTTACAGTCTGATGATTTCAGATGTTTGCTATGTGGCCTGTAGGTTGCTATGGGACACTGGGAATGGAGTCTGGTATCATTGGAGACAGCCAGATCAATGCATCTTCAGTTCTGCAGTGGCAGGACCCTTCAGGAAAGTTTCACATCTGGGGTCCAGAAAAGGCTCGTCTGAAAAAACCTGGCTCACCCTGGGCCGCATTTCGCACTGATGAAACCCAGTGGCTACGAATAGACTTGAAGAAGGAGAAGAGAATAACAGGTAACTTAACAGTAATAGTCTTATGGGCACAGATCGATTTTATGTGCAGATCTATAAGAAGTTTCAGACTTGGCGTCCTGAGGATGAAAACCTTGTGCAACATTCTTCAGTTATTCCATCTGGTGGCCCATAACATTTAATCCCAGTATGAAGAGCCTGACTACAACATGTAACATCTGGATTCCAGTTCTTTTACATCTTATTGGTGTTAAAGCTATTTTCTGGAGGAGGAAAGATAAGACTGGATTTTCCAATCATGTAGAGTTCTGTCACCCCAGATCTTCATCCACTTTGCAGCAGGTACAATTTCCCATGAGAGTGAAATGCCAACAGTGGCCATATCTGTCTCAAATAGGTGAGAGCTTAATTTAAATATTAATATTGGGGCAGGGACATTCTGCATACCATTGCCCAACATTTTGGGGTGCAGGACGTCAATTTGAAATAGTGCGTATATGAAATGGGCATGCCCAGTTGACTAGGCACTAAGCTCTGGAATTCCCTCCCTAAACCTCTCCGCCTGTTTACATCTCTTCTCCTTTAAGATGTTCCTTAAAACCTACCTCTTTGACCAAGCTTTTGGTCACCTGTCCTAATACCTCCTTTTGTGGCTAATGTCAAATTTTGTTTGATAACGCTCCTCTGAAGTGCCTTGGGACAGTTTCATCTGTTTTACTGCATTAAAGGCGCTATATAAATGTAAGTTGTTGTTGGGTTGCTAGGAAATAAGCTGTTAGCAGTAGTTGAATTAAAGGGCAGAGTAATTAAATAGATTCTACAGTTTTAATGCCATTTCTTGAGCCTTTTTTGTTTCAGTTGTTCTATTTCTCCCCCCTCCCCCAACACTAATGGGGTTTCCTAATGGGAATCTCTCTAATTGGGGAGCTTGAAAGAGGAGGAGGAGGACCGACAGAGGAATGCCAGGCAGGTCTGGCTACCAGTATCCATATACGCACATCTTTACACCAATAGATGTGAATTTATCTTGCTTTGACAGATGGTTAGTGCATTTGGAGGCTTCCCTTCCCAAAGAAAGCTGGGCTAGCAGATGGCCACTAAAATATATGAAAGCTTGACTAATTGTAATGTTTGATGCTTTCTTAGAAGCACACACATCACAGTAAATTATAATTTGAGGTGCGATGCATGAAAGATGGCATGCCAGGGTGATCAACAGTCAGTGCACCCTAATTACTCACACCTAACAATATGACACCATCCGTATCTGTAGACCTGGCACACCTACCCTGAGGAACTGTTTTCTCAGAGTCTTGGTCAGCAGAGAGGCAGATGCAGAGCTACCATGCAGCAGAGAGCTGCCATGTAGACTAACAGTAGCCATCACTATGGCCTAAAAGTTGGCTTCACCTCCTTGCAGAAATGATGCACTGATGACCTGTGGAGATGGTGCTGTGAGTGACGCAGAGCGCAACCCTCCTCATAAACTACTTCATGCAGCAGTACCTGCACTTCAGCAGTGATCAAACTGATCAAATGCTGGGCTGCACTGTCACTTACCTGCAGACCCATGCCTGCGCCTTGGGTTTCCTACCCTTCAATTTTGCCAGTCTCTTCTTACTCCCCACCTCCTTTGGCCTTGTCAAAGGCTGCTAATGGGCAGTGAGCGCTCAAATTTCTAATTTGTATTGCTGGCAAGTGAAGCTGCCTGCCGCCAGTGCAGACTTGTAAAATTACTCAAGTGTCATCTGTGGCTGAGTTGGTAGCACTTTCGCCTCTGAGTCAGAAGGTCGCGGGTTCAAGCCCCACTCCACAGACTTGAGCACATAATCCAGGCTGGCACTTCAGTGCAGTACTAAGGGAGTGCTGCACTGTTGGAGGTGTCGTCTTTCGGATGAGAGGTTAAACCGAGGCTCCATCTGTCCTTTCAGGTGGACGTAAAAAATCCTGTGGCACTATTTCGAAGAAGAGCAGGGGAGTTCTCCCCGGTGTCCTGTTCAATATTTATCCCTCCACCAACATCACTAATACAGATTATCTGATCGTTACCTCATTGCTGTTTGTGGGAGCTTGCTGTGCGCAAATTGGCTGCCGCGATTCCTACATTACAAAAGTACTTCATTGATTGTAAAACGCTTTGGGATGTTCTGAGGTCGTCAAAGGCGCTATATAAATGCAAATTGTTCCTTCTTTCTTTCTTTTACTCTCTTAATTTTGAGCCAAAAGTTTATAGAGCAAATTCAGCATGGCTGCAGTCTAGGAGTGGAACTTCACTAATGCAGGACTGAGAATTGGGACTGTAGTGTTAAAGTCCTATTTCCAACTTGCCACCTAAACTTATTCATTTATCTCATTTGCTTTTTGTGGGACCTTGCTGTGTGCAAATTGACTGCTGTATTTACCCTCAAAACAGCAGTGACTCAACCTCAAAAAAAAGTATTTCATTGACTGTAAAGGAATGTCCTGAGGATGTAAAAGGCACAGTTTAAATGCAGATTCCTTCTTTCCCTTTCTAGCTAAAGTACTGGAACACATTATTGTTTTGCAACTATGTTTTTTGCCTCTCACGCTCCCTATCTGAAGCTTTCCAATCAAACATCCACCCTGCCTACAGCACCGAAACCACACTGGTCAAAATCACCAATGACCTCTCGTGGCTATAATTGCAGCTCACTCTCCTTCCTCACCCTCTCTGCTGCCTTCGGCACTGTCGATCACTCCATCCTCCTCTCTCATCTCTCCTCCACAGTCCACCTCCTGGTTCCACATCTTCCTGTTACAAGGTAGACATTACATTGTTCAAATAATTTATCCTCCTGTACACATACCTTTGGTGTACTGCAGAGATCCATCCTTAGCCCCCTCTTCATTATTTACATGCTGCCTGTTGATAATGTAATCCAGAAGCATGAGGTCACACTTTCTCTTATATGCTGATGATACCTGGCTCAACCTCGCCACCTCTTCCATCAAATTTATGGCTGTTGTCACTGTTTCCAACTGCCTATCAGATATTAAGGACTGGATGAACCAAAACTTGCTCTAGCTTAAAGTCGACCAAATCAAAGAACCCTCTTTAGCACCTGCAGACATCTACTTGCCTCCAGCTTAGAATCCATTTCCCTCCCCAACTTCCACATCAGCCTTAGTCTATAGATGTAGGGCCTTGGCATATTGCTTGATCCCCTTCCGACGCCACATTTTATGTCACCAAAACTGCTTCCTTTCATGTCTACTACATTGCCCACTACTGTCTCAACTTCTCCCCCTCTACTGTCAAAACCCTAATTACACTTTTTTCACCTCATGGCTGGACTTCTCTAATGATCTCTTGGATAGCCTCCCCGTTTGACTTGTAGTTTATTAATAATACATTCAGAATGTCTTGGCCCATGTCCTTACCCACACTAAGGCCCACATCCCCATCATCTGTGTCCTCACCAAGCTCCACTGGCTTTCCGTGTTCCAGAGAACTGACTTGGTAAGACACTCATCCTCACCTTCAAACCCCTCCACAGCCTTGCCTCTCCCTACTTCCATGATCTCCTGCACCCACCCTCCATTCCTCCAAAATCAGCCTACTTCTCATTCCCTTTGCCACCTGCCCTGCCTTCAAATACCTCCTTAAGCCTTTGTCTTTGACTGTGCTACTGCCTCTCCTAGTCTTCTTCCTATTTGGTATCCACTTTGTAAAGTCTTTGGGATGGCTCTCTGTACTTAATAAACGCTGTGAAAATGCAAGTTGTTGTTTAGATAGTGCTATTGGCTCTGTAGAATTTCATCTTTTAAACCTGAAAGCAAACTGAGGCCTTTCAATTTGACATTTTCAATGTACTTAGAATTTGGAGCAGACAAGTTTAACTGTCACTCATGCATGCACTTTCTGTACACCACTGTGGTATGAGTCTATGTAGTAGGTATATATGACTGCCACAAACAGGATTATAGTTGGCACACGTTGGTGACAAAGTGATCAACTGAACAACTTGCATCAACATAGAAAAACATACCAAGGCCCTTCATAGAGGCTTAAGGAAACAAGTAGATGCTGAGAAAAGAAGTGATTAGAAAGGGTGACCAAAATCCTGGTCAAAGAGGTGGGTTTTAAGGAGGTCTTTAAAGAGCGAGATTGAGAGGTAGAGGGGTTTAGGTCTGAATTCCAGAACATGGGCCTAGGTGACTGAAGATATGAAAGAAAGACTTTCATTTATATAGCGCCTTTCACGACCTCGAGACATCCCAAAGCACTTTACAGCCAATGAAATACTTTTGAAGTGTAGTCACTGTTGTAATGGCCCCCAATGGTGAGGAGGAGGGGGTTTTAGTAAACTAGGCATATCGACCACCTGAAAACACTGGTATATTGCCTGGGATATATACTTAATATCAAGCCTTGATCTGACTGTAGGTGTTTATAGAATATTATTGTATACATGAGGATCAGACTTTTCTAAATCACTTTACAAACTGCATCATTGAACCGCATCAGTCTCTGAGCAACACCACATTGGCTGTGACCAAAGAGGCAATTTGTTAAACAGTAGCCATTTCTGGTATGCAATGCAACTATTAAAGGAGCTGATGTTTGCCTGAAATTCAAGAAGTTAAAATGACATGCAGGTTTTTGTTTTCAATTATTTTTTCTTGAATACTTATCATATGCACAAAGGGATGAGTCTGGTACTAATATCTATTACTTGTTTTCCTTAATTGTTAATATTTGTTTAAGATCAAAATCTTCTCCTCCCGCTCTCCTTTATTTTAAAGATCTTTAATTAAATGAGTCTTCGGTCATTCTCCATCCAGTTCCCAGTAGTAGGGAATGGCATTAAGGCAATAAAGATAAACGAATGGCAGTGGTAAAAGCTGGCTTTGGTGTAAGCCAGTACATTTTTTAAGTTCTTTCTGTAGACTGAAGGAATGATGGAGAAGAGCAAGGGCCAGCCGAGTCTCATTAACTTAAAGTTCCAACACTTGGAGCAAATTTATCTCTAAATGTAGTGTTTTCTTCCTCAGGTATAATTACTACAGGTTCCACCCTGGGTGAATATTCTTTTTATGTCTCTGCTTACCGAATCCTCTCCAGTAATGATGGGCAGAATTGGAAGGTGTATAAAGAAGCCAACAGTGACCTGGACAAGGTTAGTACACTCAAAATGAATTGCTGTTTGTAGAGCAAAGTCTTCAATTCCAAATAACCCTACAGTGCCACTTCACTACACTGAGTCTCAATCTTATTTACATCTTTGCAATAGTTGATTATGCATTTTATTTGCTGACCAAAGACATTAGGGTGCCACAATAATAAGTGTTATCGGAATTTGAAAGCAGTATTTCATGTGACTTTGTATGCTATATATTTATAATATTTTGTAAAATATAACATATTTTGCATTTTAAAATCCACATAAGGTAGTGTCATTAATAATACATTCATGAGTGTGCAGGAATGATGAGGATATTTCAAAATGTTGACTACTTTTCACTGATCATGGGTGTTTTAATATCTACCTGTGAGTTTGCTCATGTGAAAACAATGAGTGGGACTCTAAGACCCAATGCCACCGATGGGGTTTTGTGTCCAGCAGGTGACTTATCAGAAAATTATAGGTGCTCTGACTGCAGTTTTCCATCCATTGACGTTAATGGGAGAAAACACAGGCAATGCACCTGTGACTTTCTGATAAACCAGTGTTGTCCAATATGTTAGCAGCTAGCCACACATGGCTAATTGGGAATCCAGATGTGGCTAGTTGCATTTTTGATTAGTAAATGAAAGATGGGCATGTGATTTCAATACTCATATTTGCACAGGATATACATGTGTACTTTAACCTTTTCGTGCATTAGCAAAATGGTAAAATGAAAAGCAGAGTGTTTTTTTGATCATTGTGTGTGCTTTACTTCCTTGGTTACTGCTTATTGGTTATCTGCTAAAATGGTGTGTAACACTGGTGAAAACAGCACCATGGAAACACCAGTGAGCTGTTACCGTGGTCAGCTGGACCATTCGGAATAACTGCTCCAGGTAAGCAGAAGAAAGCAAGCCCAACCAATAACGAGAAGCTCCAACAGGGCACATCATGGTAATGGTCAAGCAGCATCCAACCGTGTTGTGGATGGAGAGCTGGGGTGGGTCTGGTGCGTCTCGTGCAAGTCAACATTCTCAGCAGTCATTCTGATGAAGTCAAAGTACCACTCGCAGCTGCTGGACAAAAACCTAGAAGCTTCACTACCATGTGTTGTGTCTGATAAATTTATGTCAGACTTCCAAACTTTGGTGAAAGAGAAACACTGCAAAGTTTTGCACTGAACGATGGTAGATGTTTGTTATGTAAATATATACGTGAAGTACATTTATCTGCATTGTGTGTAAGCATTTTATGCTAAAAATCAATGCATGTGGTTAAAATGGTGCCGCCATAGCCGCATCTGTGGCTGGTCAGCGATTTCTATTAGACAATACTGTGATAAACCACCCAATGTATATCAGGCCTCAATGATGGTACAAAGTTTCGGAAAGTTCCGCCTGATTCTCTCTTCCTGCAATGGCCCCCGCAGGTCCCCACTCTCTCTAATTTGTTTTATCTCCCTCTTTGTAATCCACTCTTTCTGTTTCCCTCTTTGTCTCTGTATGGCTCTCTCATACTTTCTCTTGTTTTTCTATATCTCTCTGTGTCCAACATTTACATCAGGATGGCTGCTATTCATTTGAGAAAAACAGGAAATCGTTTTTTAAACCCATACCTTAAATGGGGAGGCGAGCTAGCTGGTTTTACTGACAGGCCTAATGGCAAATCACTGAATAGGGAAGAAGTCAGAGGGACATCCAGCTCGGTCTCAGAGGAAGCCAGGCCCAATGGAGGGAAACCCACTCGTCTCAAGCACAGAGCCACTCAGAATCAGTTGACCAGGAAATTAATTGAGCCTACTGATAGGGATATCGTGTGTGACAAAATTTGTTTTTTCTTGCTCTCAAGGAGACTTCTGTAGTTAGTTTAATCAGTGTGAGATTTGATTACTACTGTTAACTCTATACATTCATTTACTGTCTATAAATTAAAGCAGCTTAAAGATTCATATCTGGCCTTGTCTCGGTAAGTGGTCAGTCTGTCTTTGGAAAGATTGGAGAAGTATGTGAGGGCTTGTGCGAAAGACATGGGGCTCGATTTTCAAAGTAAAAAACCGATGGGTTGGGGATGGGGAGGCATTGCAAATTGCCACCATTTCAGACCTGCCTCCAACCCGTCCATTTCCGGTTTTCACGGGGGCGGGACGACGGGCAGGCGGCCAACCCGCTCTCAGGAGGCGGGTCAGGCCTTAAAACCATTCAAGGAGGCTTTAGGCCTCCATTTTAACTAATTCCCCATTTCAACCGTGGGGTCCGGGATTCCCGGGCCTTCTGTTTTATGTCTCATGAAAGGAGGCGAGAAGCCCTAGCCTGCAGGTAAATGCCAGAAATGCTTCCGCCAGGCCCAGCGAGCCTACCTGCACCATCGCCCCCCCCCCCCCCGATTGCGGACCCAGGACCCCGATCTTCCGATCCCGATCCTCCGAACACGATTCTCCAACCCTCCCCCTCAATGATCATGGACCTCCGCGATGACCCTCCGTGACTGACCCCCGATCCGATCCCCCATGATTCGTGACCCCCGTGCCCACCTATGCCCTTTGCCCACCCATGGTCCTATGCACCCCATGCCCCCCTTCCCCCATCTATGTAAAGAAAGACTTACCTGCAGACATCCTCTCCCTGGCTGGTCTCCCGTCCTACTGAGACCAGCCTGTCAATCAGTCGGACAGGAAACCGACAAAAAAAATAAAAGATATCCTTACGTCAAAATCGTAAGGACGTCCGGGAAACCCATACTATTGGGTTTCACAATCTCAAATTGACCCCCACACCCTTTCCTGCTCTGTTTGAAAAGCCCCATGACATCCAGTTTAGATCACGAGGAAGTACTAGTGCTACACCCAAGAGTTATGCTCATATTTTACTATATACTGGACAGTACAGGCATGCTCCTGAACGTAAGATCTTCAGACCACTTATGGAAGTGACCAACACTGCTTGCCCTGACAGGATATGTAAGGCAAGCCTGAAACTTGTTATTTTCACATCAAAGTGGCATATGCTTTAAAGTGATAGTCACTTCTCTGGGCAACATCTGCAGTTGCAAATACAACAAGCTCACATCTCAGGCATGCTTTTATCGAGGTGTTAAACAAAAACCTGGTGCTTCCCCATAGGGAGGGAAGAAGGAAATGTTAACAGGTAAGTTACTCTGGCTCATTCTTGCCCAGCAGCTGATTGGGAAGTGCAGTGGTAAAGGATTGATTGTGGGTTCTCCCTGTCCCCCTCCCCAGCCCTCTCATGATGGATGACATAAAGACAAAATTTCAAAGAAGGAAAGAAAATAAAATAACAAAATAGTAAAAAAAAACAAATGGATATCAGAAAAAAAGTTTGTGCGGTACACTTGTTTTTTTTAATTTCCTCAGATATTCCAAGGAAACGCTAACAATTACCAAGAAGTTCGGAACAACTTCATCCCACCCATTCTGACCCGTTACATCCAGATTAATCCAGTACAGTGGCACCAGAAGGTAGCACTGAAAGTAGAGCTATTGGGCTGCCAGCCGTTCCAACCTTCTTTGGGTAAGACTCCCTTAAAATTTTAGATGACTTCAAAGTACATGAAACTAGCAACTTGTTTAGATCCATGGTAGCATCTTTTCTTATGACTGGGATTGAGACAATGGGCCTGATTTTAGCAGGCCTGCGGGTTTCCGGCGGGTTGGGTTTCGGGTGCGTGGCCTCCGCGCCCGGTGAAATTAGTGGGTTGCCCGCCCGATCGTAGCAGGCAATCCACTAATTGGAATCACTTACCTGCTCCTCCGGGGTCCGCGCAGCTGGTCTGCGCGTCGGGCGGGCTGCGCATGCGCAGTACGATCTGTCAGCTGGAGGCTCTCTAGTTAAAGGGGCAGTCCTCCACTGACAGATGCTGCAACCAGTGGAACAAATTACAGCATGGAGCAGCCCAGGGGGAAGGCTGCTCCCAGTTTAATGATGCCTCACCCCAGGTATCATCAGATGGGGTGAGGAGGAGGGGGGGGACAGAGATCTTCCACCCGGCGGGCGGGGGGAAGCGGCCTGCCTCTGCCACCAAGAAGGCCTGGCTCGAGGTGGCAGAGGGGGTCACCTACGCCACCAACATATCGCCCACCTGCATACAGTGCAGGAGGCGCTCCAATGACCGCAGTAGGTCAGCCACAGTGAGAACACGTAGTCTTTCCCCTACACTCCGTCTGCCACAACACTGCCCCCACCCCACATCTCCTTCGGCACCGACAACACTACTCTGTCACATCACCCCTCATACCCACTCAGATCCCATCCTCATCTTACCTGCACCTACTCACCTCGCCAGTACTCACCCCGCCACTAACACGCAACCCAATCCTCATACAATCTCATGGCTCTATCCCATACTCACCCTCTCGTGCATCTCTCTCACGGCCAGCCTCACTCAACCTGCCACCACCTGTGCTGCAGCCACAGGGCATGCATCACATATGTGCAGTAGGCAGCATAAGGCAAACGTGTCGTGAGCATGAAGGGGATGCACAAGGGTGTCTGAGGGTTTGCCATGGGTGTTACCTACATTGCATTTCAGAGCAACAAACATCACACATTATATTGGCACCACCACTGCCATGTCTCCGCGAATCCTGTCTGTTGTGTCCAATAATGCCCACTCCTGGGTATCACTATGAGGACCCACCACTGATGCCACCCATTGTGTTACTGCAGAGTAGGTGCAGGTGTATTTGCAGGGCTCTTCCGCGCAGACGACTGAGAGACATCGGCGGTGTAGCCGGCTGCACCCTGGAAGGATGCGGAGGAGAAGTTGTGGAGGGCAGTGGTGACTTTGGCAGCGACAGGTAAGCAGATGGTGCTGGGGCCAGCCAGGAGCAGGTCGGCATGAAAGAGCCTGCAGATGTCCACGACTACATGTCGAGTGAATCTGCCCCTCCGTGTGCACTGCTGCTCGGAGAGGTCCGGGGAGCTGCGCCTCGGTCTGCGGTAGCCCTCCCTCCTGCTGTACAGGTGGATGTGTCACAGCACTCTGTTGTGGAGCTCCACATGTCAGAGGTGGATGGCGAGGCTGGTGATGCTGTTCGCCCTCCGAGGGGGTCAGGACTGCAGCTACAGCGGCCCCCATCTGCAATATGTACATCTGAGGGGGTCCGCAAAGTAGGCACATGTCTCTGGACCCCGGGGTGAGTGTGCAGGTTGGTGACTTTGACCGTCAGGTGGGGGGTGGTGGAGGCCACACTTTGTCCCAAGTGACAGAGTGGCCTCCTGCAATGGGTGAGGGTCTCCCCCCCACCCCCCCCCCACCCCACCTGACAAATGGACCTTTGCAGCTGCCACAGGCTGACGGCTACAACACGTCCAGTGCAACTAGAACTGTTTCCCCCAGTGTGTGAAACAGTCCCATGTTTCCCCAAAATCACACACAGTCCCTTAATCAGGTCAGTTAATGACCTGAAAAAGCAAAATAAATAACCTCAAGTGGCATCCCGCTTGCTTTAATTGCCTGCGGGATTCCCACCAGCGGGGGCCACGCACGCACCCCCGCACGTCACCGGGGAACCCGGAAGTGGGCGGGATCGTGGCGCGATCCGGTCACGTGCCTGGATATCGGGATTTTCGGGGGGCCCCCCGCTGGAAACCCACAGGAAACCCGACGGTAAAATCGAGCCCAATGTCTTTCAGAGTTGAAATGCAATCAAAATTTTTGTTGAAATATCTATTTTTTTGAAAAAAGCCCAGATACAGCAGCCCATCTATGAAGAGTTAGGCTCACAGTTTGAGAGATTTAATACCAAGTTTCAAACGTATTTGAATGGATGTGCCTTAGTTGGCTGAGGTTAGCCAGTTCCAACTGAGATGGAGCTCTGGAAAGTAGTGTACTAGACGGAGGGAGGGAACTGGCTAGACTAGTTTCCCCATTTTGTCAGATTACATCCTGCATCAGCCAAGCATAGGAACATAGGAATTGCTAGACAAAAGAGGACCAAGGTTCATCTAATTCGACTTCTACCAACATGGTAGTTGCGTGATACAATGATAATGGAGTTGATGACTAATCATAGCAATCAATCTCTATCAATTAGTCTACAACAGATCCAGAAGTGGTGGAGAGCTTTGGGAACCATAGATCCAAATTCACCTTTTTCCTCCCAAGCCTGCTACACTTACCATGTCCTGTCTCAAATCATTTCTATACTGTATCCCAAAATATTATTTTCTGCAAGAAATCTATCTAATTTTCATTTGAATGAATCAATACTAGAGTAGCACAAATTGCATCCATGATTTCCCCATCAGGACGCATCAGTCGGGATCCAAACTGAGGAAAAGTTGGGACGATGTAAATTTATTGCAGCAAGTGTTGCTTGTCTGCTAAAATGCAAATTTCTGCAAATGCTGAATTTTTATTGGAAAGAGAAAAGGCAATTGTGGAAAACATTGAAATGGTGCTTTGCAATGCAGTTCCATAATGCCATGTGAGATATGAAAACACTAAAAATCAGCTTCCCCAATGTACTCCCACCGTAACTTCGGTCGGAGTATACAGGAACTAGGCCAGGACCTGGATGCACCAGGTCCCGGCCTTACACTGCGCATTCTGTGATAGCTTATTGGGCACGAAACCTCCATCTGCCCCAAACGTAGCTATCTGTGTAGGAGAATGTCGAGGTGGGAACTTCCTAAGTTGGGACCTGACGTGTGGTCGGTGGACGTATTCTTGGTAAGGCGGTCATGGGGACTACTTGAGGATCCAGGCTGGGATTGAGGCCGGGGCTCCTGAAGAGAACCAGCATTTTAAAAAAAATTCATTGAAGTCTCACACAATGCCAGTGGTGAGCACCAATCGCACTGGGGCCCCCAGTTGCACCAACCCCTGAAGCACAGTTGCAGATCATTGGCAGCAAACTGTGAGGACCTTCCCTTGACCTCATGAACTTTGGTGGGGTCAGTAGTAGAGGTCCCAAGCAGACACATCCCAGCACTTACCCCGGATGTCTTCAAACGCCACCCCCAAACCCCCATACCCCCCAACCCTCTGCAAATTTTCTAGGCCTCACCATCGGTGTTCACATCTGAATCAAGTTTTTTATGACTTACTCCCAGATGAATTCTCTATACAGTAAGACCTAAATTAATTTTGACACCCTTCCAGAGCCCCACTAGTTGTGGAATATGTTGATAAGCTCTATAAAATGCAACCGGTAGACACTTTCTCAGTGCTCCTCATTTGCAGATTCCTTCATGTGGCACTTGCTGTTGCTTTTAAATCCTGTCAAGTTGCACTCTTGTTGTTTAAAAAAGATAACCCAAGGATTGGAATTTAATTCTGTTTTTCTCTTAAAATCTCTTTCTGTTGCCAATGGTTTGGCCTTGGCAAGCACGGTAGAGTTGCTGTGGGTGCGCTCAGTTCTTCCACACTCAGACTCTTTACCCCAGCTGTTTCCAGACAGCAGTTCCTGTTGCACAGAGACATTTGCGAGCAGCGCTGCAGGAAGCGTTCTCACTGTTGCATGTACGGTTGAGTCTAGGAGTACACATATTGTCGCCAATCTGCAGGAACTGTTCCTGCAGTTATTGTTTCTCTAGGGAAGAAGGTACAAAACTATAGTCTTGGGACTGATTCCAATGTACAGAAAAGGAGACTGGTCCTTTAAAGAGAGTTATCTCAACACTTAAAACATTTTCCTGGCTAATTCTCCAAAGTTACATCATATTTCTGATATTTGTTTTGCAGCTCGAGCTCCATCTCAGTCTCTGCCTCCTCTGCTCAGCACAGAAATCCCTCCAAAGCTTGACGAAACTACATTTACGCCAGATGTCAAGAACAATTCAGTGACTTCTAATGTAACCAAAGGTAAACCAAAGCCACCTGAGAGGTCCTTTACTAACCAAAACATTGACTGATATCAATGTCTGAATGGCTACCAGTCATATTACAGGGGTGGGAGCTTTTAACACCCACCTGACAATATTAATAGAAAAGTAAGAAAGTCATTTTTTTAATGGAAACCAAATTTAACTTGTAAACTGAGATGACTGCAATAATAGCATTATTAGACATGCGAGAAAATGTCACGTCTGTAACTGTGTTATGACTCCTTTAACTCCCCTGACACAAGTTCTTAGTTTAATTGGTGATTGAATGGTGTGAGAATCGCTAATATTTAAGATATTGTGCAAAGTTTATTCTTAATCAAGGTCAGATGATCGAATTAGACAAAGGGGCTTTGTAAATAGTCGTTATTCTATACCCAGGCAGTGCATTCCGCTACAATTGGAGTAAGGCCACTGGTTTTCAGTTTTCACACAAAAATGGATGAAATTGTGGAATGGGATCCCTAAAGTACTGGTAAAAATCCAGAAATCTCATTCAATTAAAACAGCATTTGTCTTATTTAATCATTATAATCCAGTGGTGCTGATTATATTAAATATCAGGCCCTTTGCATATTATAGGCAAAGCCACAAGTTTTCTGGATTCATGCAAAAACCAACAGAATTACATAATGTGATCTCCAAAAACCAGTAAAAATCCTGGAAATACATGTGAGATTTAACTTATTCAGTCATCATAAACCAATGGCCTTGGACATGATTTATTTTTATTTACATTTTTTGTCAAAAAAACTTTTGATTTGTTTTCACCCTTTAAACCTCCTCTCCTGAAGATGGCAGTCCATAGCTGGGTATGATTCCATGTGGAGCAGCACTCTAGACCTTCCCAGGTGGCCGTTCTTTATATGTGAACGCTAACAGTGAACGTCAGTATGCTATTCTTACCATGAGGACCATCACAGATGTAGGACCCCTGACTATTTCTTCTTCTTCCATTCGTATCAATTTACTCAGCACCACAAAAGGATTTAATCTGGGTCCTTCCTTGTCTGAATTAAGTTCTGTGTTATCTCAGGACCTCAACTTAGGGTGCATTACCCTTGAGCCATCAGGGGACTTAATTCAGAAATATTCCCATGCACCATTATTAATCCTTATGACCTGGTTGCCAAGCAAGAGTCCTGAGTGGAATTCAGTTACTTACTGTTAACCCACTACTTTGACAAATTGAGCCTTTATGTACAAAGCGCTACTGTGACACAGCAGAATGGCAACCCAGGGAACTTAATCAATTAAGAAAATTACCTGTTTTTATTATACATCTTTATGAATGGCAGCCAGTCCGATCCCGGGGTTGGCAGTGCAATTACAGAAGTTCAGATGTAGAGTTAGCCATTGACCGGAGATTGCTTCAGCTACAATTTGCCTATTGGTACTGCAGGCCAATTTTCTCAAGTTTTCTGTGCCTTTGTACCACCAGGATAAAGTTCATGAGACTTAAGTCCTTTTTACAGTCATCTCCCAGCTGCATTCTGTCACTATGCCACCTGATCTGCAAAGCAACATTCTAAAAAAATCCATTCTTCATTTATTTACATGTGCAGCCAGCTCATTTTAAATGATTAATTCACCATCAGCTTGAAAGAGAATTGAAAGGTGATTGAGATGAACTGGAAAAATTTTCTAAAAAGACTTGCATATGTGGAATTAGTATTACCGGTCAGGTTTATAAGACATAAAAGATGTTTTGCACTATGCTTCAATGCTCAAGATTACACATGCCTATCCAGCCCAAGAGTATAGATTTTTATAAAGCTATAGGATATCATCAAATAACTTTTGAGTTAGTGTGCATGTATAATACCTGTACAAATACAGCTGATATTGTTGAAGGTTCCACTACATTGTACTGTGAAAGTTTGTGATGGTAAATGTTACTAATTCGCCAGACTTTAAAAGTATTTACAAACACAAACCGTTCAGTTTCGCATTTCAGATTTAAACATAGAAATATGAGATTACTGGCCTAATGGGTCTTTTTTTTCAAGAAAGCTAATCTGTACTTGGCGTTAGCTGAACTGCAGCTGTTTTCAATGGATTTCAGATGTGGCGTTGGCGGCTGTCCTAGTGCCTGTGTTAGTCATGGTGCTTACTGCCCTTATACTGGTCCTTGTATGCGCCTGGCACTGGAGAAACAGGTGAGCAAGTGGTCAGCCAAGGAGCAGGGATTACATAAATAAAGTTTATATTCTTTTGAATAATGAATAGCCTTGTTTAAACTTTTGAAATATTATTCCTGCAGTCCCCCTAATTCAAAGCTAAGATGTAATTTTTCTATTAAGTTGGACTTTTGTAAAAATAAATAAATGTCAAAGCTGACTTACTGAATTTGAGAAATGCATATAATAAAACTCTGGATGATGTTTTTCATTCATTATAATAATTACATTTATTTTTTTTTTAGTTATGGTGGAGGGTTGGGCAGTCACAATTTTTTCTGGATACAGACCCTTATTGCTAAAAGCCTTCATTCTAGGTATATAAATTGATTACTGGGGGTAATTTGCATGCATTTTCCTCTCTGGTGCAGTGTGTGCATTGTCTATGTCCCATCTGTACAGCTAATAACTGAAGTTATTTCATTACAGAAAGAAGCCTGCAGCAGGGCCGTACAACCTGCCCTATTGGGATCGAGCAGGTGGGTGATGCTTAGGAGCTTTCGGATCTGATGCCTCCATCTGAGTAGGAAGATGGAGAGTCTGGTTTAGCATCTCATCCAAAAGACTGATAATACTGCAATGCTGCACTTTCGTGTCAACCCAAAATAGGTGTTCAAGTCGGAAGTGAGGCTTGAACCTACAATCTTCTGATTGGCAGTGCTACTGAGTCAAGCTGACACTTAGTGCAAAATGACTGCATTCCTGTGATAAGATGCAACATTTTCAAACTATTTCTGTAACTTTAAACAGTAATTTCCCATCATTTCTTTAGTGAAATCCCATGCCTCCAGCTTCTAAAGTTTATCCAGACGAGTCCCAGCACCACTGTCCTTTCTTTTAATTGAGAAATAACGGTGCAGGTACAAGGTCCACAGTGCAGTCTCCAAAAGGATGAGGGATTTCAAGAAGTAGTGACCAGATGACACCAAGCTTGTATTTTAACAGTGTATGTAAGAAGGGAGTGAGTGAGGGATGTAAGGAGTTCCATAGTTTTACGGTCCTAAGAAAGAATGAGCTAGAGTAAGAGGCTGAGCAACGAATCCTGATTTCAACAGTGAGGATATATGGAGGAGGAAAATTCTGTAGAATGGCATATTTAGAGTTTAGAAGCACAAGAGAAGAAAGTTTAGAGGTACACTGACCATAGTGTAGCAATTTAAAGAAAAAAAGAAAAATTGCAACTAGAGGCTACAGATGAGAGAGACCTTGCCTATCAGGTTTAAAGATTCTGTCAGTAACAAAACCTATTGTAAAGTTAGTGTCACACTAATGCAATCCATATTGTAACTTTATAAAGTCAGAAAGTGTACAGTTGTTTAACAAAAATGTCTTTAAGCATAATGAATGTAGATAGACGGACATGATTTTTGTCTTATGAAACCTGACTTAGGCCTAAATTAAAGAACACTGTTGGTTTAAAAAGATAGGCCATATGAGTAGGTGATTATTGCACCGCCCTATGTTGCTGATTCTACACACGCAGAAATGTAGGGGCAGTACGGGAGCGTGTTCGCTGTCAGCAAATGAATCACAAGTGGAATGACCTGGGCGATCCAGACCCTTTTACGGTTTCAAATGAAAGATGGGCTTCTGTTAGCTGATGAAGCCCTTTGAATTTTTTTTCAATTTTTATGATGTTCCTGAAATCTGACTGGACAAATGAGTACCATGACATTCTAATAGATAGCTCAGAAAGGGACATTTAAATAAATGACCAACACATACAAGAAAATGCTGGGGAAAAATGTAAATTAGCACTAAGCCAAGTTTCCCACATTCACTGGGGTGGAGAAGGAAATGATATTTGGATTAAGTAGGATTGGCTGAGAACTGATCAATCCGCACCAATATGTCTACTTATTGTTAAGTGGAACTCTCTTGGATAACTATCCGACTATCAATGTCGCTGATAATATTCGGAGAGAATAGCTAGCTTGTTTATCTCTTCTGCCCACAGTACTGTATGTGTTTATGTAACTAACTGGGAATTATGGTGCAGGCTGGTGGAAGGGAATGAAGCAGTTTCTACCTGCGAAAAACGCTGAGCCTGATGACACTTCTGTGCGCTACAGTAGCAGCGAGATGAACCGCCTGAGAGCCCGAAACGCCAGTGCAATGATCCAGACAGAACCTGCAGGTATTCCAGAGCAATAAACGTAGAGACTGAACAATCGCTAAAAGGCACAGTGCCATGCATGAAGCCACTCACTATAACACAGGATCAGTAGTGTCTAAATTATGATCACAGCTGCAGAATGAATTGTTGAATTGTTATACAGGTAAATGGCTGCAAAGTTTTCAAACTGCTTTCTCTTTTCCACCAGAAACTTTATCCCTGGGAAATCTGGCACATATTAACTCTTTCTGGGGCCTGAATGTACTGGCCAAACAGGTTGACATTTTGGTTGTTGGAAAATTATCTCAATGATGCCTTTTGCCTGTTCTAATTACTGATTGTGTTTTCATATTTTTTGGGTTTTTTTGCTTCTACGTTCCCTTCAATTTTTCTCTCTTTTCCTGAGGGCACTGACTCATGCTGGGGTACAGATCCACAGATGCCAGCAGATGTCCCTATTGGTCAACAAGTTGTTCATTTGTGAGGTAATCTCACAGCAAAAGCTGATCCCACCCTCGCCTTACACCTGCGCACTTCAGTTATGGATCACTGGATAGCGATCAGAAGCAGGAGCCCTGGCTGATATTTCCGCTTCCTATCCCAGGGCCATTGGGCTCTCATTACTTCCATGGTTTACATCAGCCAGCTCTCCACAGAGCGGAGTGTTTCATTTGCTGAACACTTACTCAACTGTTTTCATTTCAATCAAAAAATGATGTATGGTTATGACATTTTATTGTTTAAACAAGATTGAAGTTTAAACAAATATATATTAATGTTGGTGACAGTTTATTCAAATTTAAATATAGGTTGTGGTAAAGGGTTCAAATTTTGCCCAAAATATTATTCTAGAACATAAACTGGAGATTGCATACTGGCAAATGACTTATGGTATAGGCCAGAGAACAAGATCACTTCTCATTAAGAGTAAATTCTACAAGATAAAAGTATTTGTTTTAAGCCTGTCCTCCTTCCCAGCCCCAGTAAGTTGATTTTGGTGCAGAGTTCATGACAATGTCCTTGAGCTTTATTTTTCCTCCTGAAGGCGTTTACTCTTGCTTGATACAGTGGCGTGGGCCTTATCTAAGTATCCATTCTTCAAGTATGAGCACACACAGTCTAAGATCATTTTTTTTCCCTCTGGTAAATAACTGATATTCAGAGGACTCTTCTGGGGCCCATTCTTTACACCCATGGTTCCCTAGACTATGCACACTTCATGTCATGATACTGCTGAGTTGAGCTGAGTTTTTCTCCTCCAACCCCCACCCTACCCATGGACATGGAGGTACAATTGGAGGTCGGGGCACCGCAGGCACTGTCTCACCGATTCAACAGCTAATTACAGGGCACCAGCGGCAGAGGCTGGGACCACGTTGCTGTCCTGCTCTCTCAACTTTGAAGTGAGGTATGTAACAGCAATCCAGAGAAGAGTGGAGAGAAAACATTTTGTTTTAACTGGACTATGAACGGCGATTTATTTAAAAACTACCCTGCTTCGTCTTTCAATACTGGTCTACTGTCAATACTTGCTAGTTTTGGTAGCAGTGCCACAAGGAGAAAAGGTGTCATGGAGGAGACTGAGACTATTATCCCCAGATCATCAACTATTGTTACTCGGACAAAAATGAAGAAAAGTAAAATAATGCCACGACATCGTTCGGAGGGATAACGGTGTGCTTTTATGTGTGTGTTTACAGAATATGCCCAGCCGCTCGTGGCAGGAGTAGCAGGGACACTACGACAGAGGTCCACGTTCAAACCAGAGGAAGATTCTGAAGCAGGATACAGTGACCCAGATGGGAAGGGTCACTACGATGCTCCTGTGTCAGAGATATACCATGCATATGCAGAGCCCTTGCCAGCTTCAAGCCCTGAATACGCCACTCCAATCATCATGGAAATTTCCGGTCACCCAACAGGAGCCTTGGGATCTGCAGCTGCCTCCACCTTTAAATCAGTGGGAAGCACAGGGCCTTCAGTGGTGGGTAGTCTAAGCACATCATTACCCAGGACTGAGGGTGCCTCTTCTGGACAGGCAGGGTATGATACGCCAAAAGGAATGGTAGTCCCAATGCCTGCAGAGGAACTAATGTACCAGGTACCACATAGTGTACCGCAGATACCAGCAGCATCAGACACAGAGTGAACTTCAGAAAGGGGACAACCTTCAAAGGGTATTTTGGTGGGGAGAAGAGAATGGATTCAAGAGACCATTGCTGCAGCAAAATAAATGATTGTCCAAAGCAAATGGGTAGGCATGTTACCATGGTGACTGCTAAGAAACTTTTACCTATAATGGATGGAAAATGGAGTCTTGTTGAGTGTTGCCGTTCAACTGCATGTGCCTGGAACGTAGAGATTGATTCATACTGGTTTGGTATTTAATGTCATCTGGCACCAAAGGGTTAGATAATGCTCTGCACTAAAAGATGGAAAAGATTTTGATTCTGATCAGTCCATTCTGGTTCAGTTCAGCTAGATTGATTCCTGGGATGAGATGTTTGTCCTATGAGGAAAGATTGAGTAGAATTGGGCCTTTATTCTCTGGAGTTTAGAAAAATGAGAGGTGATCTCATTGAAACGTATAAAATTCTTAGAGGACTTGACACGGTAGATGCTGAGAGGCTGTTTCCCCTGGCTGGAGAGTCTAGAACTAGGGGTCATAGTCTCAAGATAAGGGGACGGCCATTTAGGAACGAGATGAGGAAAGAATTCTTCAGTCAGAAAGTTGTGAATCTTTGGAATTCTCTACCCCAGAGGGTTGTGGATGCTCAGTCATTGAGTATATTCAAGACTGAGATCAATAGATTTTTGGACACTAAGGGAAACAAGGGATAGGGTGGGAAAGTGGAGTTGAGGTAGATGATCAGCCATGATCTTATTGAATGGTGGAGCAAGCGCGAGGGGCCGTATGGCCTACTCCTGCTCCTATTTCTTATGTTCTTATTATATGCTGTTGAAAACCAAAACATACTGTACTGAAATCTGCATTAGCGAAACACCTCTCAGAATTAGTTAAGGAAAGTGAATGTTAAATCTAAGGGACAAATGCTAACATTTAATGTTCTAAACCAGGACAAACTGAACAAGTGATAATTGGAAGAGGCCAGATAATGTATCAGCTCCTGTGTTTCCAACTAAGATACTCAGGTTCAAATTCCATTTTTGACTATCACTCTGAGTCTGAGCTTGGTTATGTGGGGGAGAAATGAGCAACTGGCATGGAGAGGTAATCCTCTCCCATAATATTGCAGCTCATTTTAATAGTGTTGAAAACCAAGTCAAATAGCTTGAAATCTAGGCCCTGAAATTACTCAGGGATTCTACCAGTTTCCCACTGTAACTCACAGGGGCACAGTGCAAACAGCTGAATAGGGCAATCTATGCTGTTTCCCTGGGGCTCTGCCAGTCTCCCACTGGAGTTACGGCAGGAGACCAGTTGAACCACCGTGGAATTTCAGGGCCTTCTTTGTTTAATGCTACATGAGTTAAGTGCCTTTATTGCACTGCTTATGGGCTAGGAGGAGCAGAAATGTTTCTTGCAGGCCCAACAAGCTTACCTGTCGCAATCAGACCCGTGCGATCGTCCAACCCCTCTCTTTCCCCCCCCCCCCCCCCCACAATGTCCAAGACCCTCCCCCAATGTCTGAGACCCCCCCTCCCCCTCCGATGTCTGACTTCTTATCGCCCCGACGATGGCCGACTGTTCACCCACCCATTCCCTCCACCCCACCCCCCCCCCGCAGTCGGTCTCCCCCATCCACCGAAGATCCTGATCTCTCCCCGACCCCCCGCCATAGAAACCCTTAAGACTCTGATCTCTCCCTGGCAGCCAGCCTATCAATCTAGCTGGCTGTCGGGCTTGAAATACGGAAGTAACATTTTTATCCTTCAATTAAGTTGTGATCGCAGATTCCAACCCACTAACTTCACTTCCAGATTTCAAGTTCGATAAACTCCCCCCTCCCCGCCCCCCCCCTTGCTCTTTTCCCGGCTCCAAGTTAAAATCCAGACCCAGATCTTATTGCAAATTCAACTTTCAATATTGTGCCAAGAGAGAGAGAGGTGACACTGTCACTGAGGACAGGAGGTTCCTGTTGCAGACTTTTTCCTGTAATAAATGGGAACTCTTGTCCAAGCTTACATTAAGTTTTATTTATACTTCAGGGAAGATGATAAATAAAGGTTGCAACATCACGGTTTGGAGTGGCTGCTTCTAATACAACAAATGCAAAATATATTTACTGTTGCAAGGATTTCCTGTCCTTCCTCACCCCCCCCCCCGCAATATCTCACATTCCTGAGATTCTAGCCTATCCTGGGCATGCTGAACACCAAGTACTGACAAGAATTATCCATGAACGTGAAACATAGATGAACTTTGAGACTCAACTCCTGGCACAAAGTCTTGCTTAACAGAAGCATAGACTGGAGGTCAGCATGCTCAATTCTCCCATCTGCGATCCCATCGAGCGAGACTCCATGTCAGGAGCAGAATTGCAAAAAAATTACCCTAGTTTTCCTTTTAAGTGCACATGTTTTTCAAGCATTTTATTTGTTTTATCTCTATCTCTTCCGTTCTGCCTCTCTCTTCCTCCCCTTGAATCTGTCCTTTATAATGACAATAAATGGTCATTTTAACATATTAGATGTATCAATTTCTGAAGTAAGTTAGAACTAATGAGAAACACCGTCAGATCCAGAGAGACGCTGAGCTGAACTGTATGTTTATTCATATTGAATTTGATATAAATTGTTTGTCTAAGCACAGTGGGGAAAAAAATGTGAAAAAAGACAAATTTATTTTGCACTCTTGCCATTTGCAATTCCCATTTTGTTAGAAAAATGAATGTAATAAATTTCCATTTTGCATTACTATCCCTGTTCTTCTTTGAGCAACCGCTCTTGTGTCAGATTACACCTTAAATAAGGATGTTTATTCCAGCCCAAAATGACATTTGCCATTAAAACCCCCTGGTATGAGTCAGATCTCTACAAGAATGTACTTTATTGTTGTCTTACCTCGGCATGTACTGTAGTCAGTTTATTATTTGTATATTTTGGTAGAATTTAGAATGTATACATAGAATGGAAGAGATTTTTTTGATGATCTGTTGATATGTGATTGAAATATTTCTACATAGATTACCAAGTGAAAGTAACTGGTTGGTAGAAAATTAATGGAACCCCCACAAGTCTCAAGTGGTGCTGTTTACCTGGCTGAATCCAAAATTGTTCTCATCTCACTTCTCTGTTACAACAGCTCAAACTCCAGCAAGCCCTGCATGGTCAATTCATTCCACACTGCTAAACTGGTGTTAGGTCATGGTGGCTCTCAATTCAGAGCGGCTTTGACTGTTGCACATTTCATGGCATAATGGATTAAGGCCATTTGTTTTAAAAGACAAATCAAGGATTATTTTGAATGTTCTCAATATCTGAATTTCATTGAAATTTGACCGTTCCTTTTTAAGATTTCATCAAATTTTATGTACATTCATATTATATGGTTGTTGCCTATGAGGTAAAATGGACTATAATATTGAGGTTCATGCCAGCCTAAAAAATAGGCCCACTAACTACAAAATTGATGCTAAGAATCTTCAAGAGGCAGCCGCTTGCTATCATTGAGATGCAGCATTTGTTCCTTCATTTCATCTAAAGGTTAACCTTCTGTCTGCAGCTATGGATAGGCTGGAAGGTTATTTTCTGGCCAAGTGACCAAAATGTGAAGACAGATCATTATTTTTCATATTTTCCGTGATGAAAATGTTTTCTGCCCAAGAAGTTGTGACATCACTTCCTGATAAGCAGGAAGTTCCCCTCTAAACAATTATTTTGCTTTTTTTAAAATTGACTTTTTTTTGCAGTTGATCTTAAGCAAGATTGCAGCTTCATGCAAAGATTGAAAAGAAAGTTATTTTTGTTAGTTGCTGCTAGTATAGGAGGTTTTCCCTGTGGTAGCTAGGATATGAGAATCATCTTTGAGAAAGACAAGCTAAAGACATCATCCTAGGCTTCAGAAATGAGTCAGTGGTGCCTTTCATTTTTGACAGCACTCGCTGTACCAATGAACATAAGGATAAACTCATAGAGTCATAGAGTTATACAGCAGGGATAGAGGCCCTTCGGCCCATCGTGTCCGCGCCGGCCATCAAGCCCTGTCTACTCTAATCCCATATTCCAGCATTTGGTCCGTAGCCTTGTATGCTATGGCATTTCAAGTGCTCATCCAAATGCTTCTTGAATGTTGTGAGGGTTCCTGCCTCCACAACCCTTTCAGGCAGTGAGATCCAGACTCCAACCACCCTCTGGGTGAAAAAGTTCTTTCTCAAATCCCCTCTAAACCTCCCGCCTTTTACCTTGAATCTATGTCCCCTTGTTATAGAACCCTCAACGAAGGGAAAAAGCTCCTTAGTATCCATCCTATCTGTGCCCCTCATAATTTTGTACACCTCAATCATGTCCCCCCTCAGCCTCCTCTGCTCCAAGGAAAACAAACCCAATCTTCCCAGTCTCTCTTCATAGCTGAAGCGCTCCAGCCCTGGTAACATCCTGGTGAATCTCCTCTGCACCCTCTCCAAAGCGATCACATCCTTCCTGTAGTGTGGCGACCAGAACTGCACACAGTACTCCAGCTGTGGCCATCATAAGGATGCATGCTGTGTACGAGGTAGTAAATGAGTCCCTTAACATACTAAGTGAATTTAAATTTTACAAGTTTAAAAAAAAAGCCAAATATTTAAGCAATAGATTATCGTATTTTCCAGAAAATTGTGCATGCCAATTAATTGGATTGAGAACTCCTTTAGTTCTGTTGCACTAGTAATGCAGTGATGAAACATGCCCTGCAGGTGGTGCTGTTAAGACACTTGGCTGAGCTCTGCTCTCGGCTCCATTATATGCAATAAAATTCTCCAACAGCGGTCATGGTAAACCTTTATAAATCACTGGTTAGACCTCAGCTAGAGTATTGTGTCCAATTCTGGACACCACACTTTAGGAAGGATGTCGAGGCCTTGGAGAGGGTGCAGAGGAGATTTACTAGAATTGTACCAGGGATGAGGCAATTCAGTTATATAGAGAGACTAGAGAAGCTGGGATTGTTCTCCTTAGAGCAGAGAAGGTTATGGGGAGATTTAATAAGGTGTTTGAAATTATGAGGGGTTTTGATAGGGTAGCTAGGGAGAAACTGTTCCCACCGGCAGGAGGGTTGGTAACCAGAGGACACAGATTTAAGGTAATTGGCAAAATTGCCAAAAGCCAGGGGGGGAGATAAGAATTTTTTTTTACTCCATGCAATGTTACGATCTGGAATGCATTGCCTGAAAGTGTGGTGGAAGCAGATTCAGAAGTAACTTTTGAAAAGGAATTGAATATATATTTGAAAAGAAAAAATGTGCAGGGCAATGGGGAAAGAGCAGGGGAGTGTGACTAATTGGTAGCTCTTCCAGAGATCCTGCACAGGCCGAATGATCTCCTTCTGTGCTGTATGATTCTATCATTCTATCTCTAACTTAGATTTTCCTAGTCTTGTATGAGTCATTTGGGGTCTAGAAAACTGGAGATGAATGATGAAGTTATAACTTGTTACCCATCACAAAATATTTTCCAGCTATCCTGTAGGTATTCAGAGTCAAACCCAAAATGCGATTCCAGCATGTCCTAACAATGTACTCTCTCAACAAATTCAGTTCAGAATTGGCTAACATTTCCATATTGGGAGAAATAGCTGCCTTAAACTAACTGATGATTGGTATGTTTAGACCAACCTAGAGGGTAAGCAAAGTTGGAACAGGTTACCAGATGCAGTGGTTGAGGACAGGACACTGGACTCATTAAGCAACAGCTAGATGTTATAATAGGAAGATGGTAGGTTTGATATTCTGAAAAGATGTCAAATGGGCTGAAAGACCTTTTTCACCCTAATCATAGAAAGTAACAGCACAGAAGGAGGCCATTCAGCCCATCGTGTCCATGCCGGCAGTCTACCAGGAAATGGTTATAAGTCTGTGTAGAAGTGTGATTCTCTCTAAACCCCTTTATTTCAGTCACATATTCTATGCTAACCCCTGCCTCTTCAATATTTCCAATCCTTGTGGGAGAATGCAGCTTTAACCTATGCTCATACAAGCTCAACAGTGCCACCAGCTGGAGCTTGTATGAGCATAGGTTAAAGCTGCATTCATAGACTGAGATTTGAAGGATACATACACACTGTTAGGATGCAAATTTTTAATTTTAATTTTCCCTACAAAATATAATAGTGAAAAATAAAATCTGGTTTAAAGTGAGAATCATTTAAGTGAACAGAATGACCCTGAGATTTGGGTTGGCCGTATTTGTCAATCCAAAATCAGATAGGGGTGGGATCATAGAATCATAGAAAGTTACAGCACAGAAGGAGGCCATTGGGCCCATCGTGTCCGTGCTGGCTGAAAAAGAGGTATTCAGCTTAATCCCACTTTCCAGTACTTGGTCCGTAGCCCTGTAGGTTACGGCACTTCAAGTACACTTTAAATGAGTTGAGGGTTTCTGCCTCTACCACCCTTTCAGGCAGTGAGTTCTAGACCACCACCACCCTCTGGGTGAAAAAAATTCTCCTCAGCTCCCCTCTAATCCTTCTACCAATTACTTTAAATCTATGCCTCCTGGTCACTGACCCCTCTCTAAGGGAAATAGGTCCTCCCTATCCTTTCTATCTTGTCCAGTCATAATTTTGTATATCTCAATTAAATCTCCCCTCAACCTCCTTTGTTCCAAAGAAAACAACCCCAGCGTATCCAGTCATATAGCTAAAATTCTCCAGCCCTGGCAACATCCTCGTAAATCTCCTCTGTACCCTCTCAAGTGCAATCACATCTTTCCTGTAATTTGGTGACCAGTACTCAATGGCGAGGTCTAACCAATGTTTTATACAGTTCTAGCATAACCTCCCTGCTCTTATATTTTATGCCTCGGCTAATAAAAGAAAGTATCCCATATGCCTTTGTAACCAGCTTATCTACCTGACCTGCCTTCAGGGATCTGTGGACATGCACTCTAATGTCCCTTTGTTCCTCTACACCTCTCTGTATTCTCCCATTTATTCTGTATTCCCTTGCTTTGTTTGTCCTCCCCAAATGCATTACTTCACACTTCTCTGGATTGAATTCCATTTGCCACTTTTCTGCCCACCTGACCAGTCCATTGATATCGTCCTGCAATCTACAGCTTTCCTCCTCACTATCAACCAGACGGCCAATTTTTGTATCATCTGCAAACTTTTTGACCAAGCCCCCACATTCAAGTCCAAATCATTAATATATACCACAAAAAGCAAGGGACCTAGTACTGAGCCTTGTGGAACCCCACTGGAAACAGTCTTCCAGTCGCCAAAACACCCTTTGCTTCCTGCCACTGAGCCAATTTTGGATCCAACTAGCCACTTTCCCTTGGATCCCATGGGCTTTTACTTTTTTGCCATGTGGGACCTTGTCAAAAGCCTTGCTAAAATCCATGTACACTACATCAAACGCATTACCCTCAGCGACCCTCCTTGTTACCTCCTCAAAAAATTCAATCAAGTTAGTCAGACACAACCTTCCCTTAACAAATCCATGCTGACTGTCCTTGATAAACCCGTGCCTTTCTAAATGACAGTTTCTGCTGTCCCTCAGAATTGATTCCAATAATTTGCCTACCACCGAGGTTAAACTGACTGGCCTATAATTACTCGGTCTATCTTTTTCTCCCTTTTTAAATAACGGTACAACATTAGCAGTCCTCCAATCTTCTGGCACCACGCCTGTAACCAAGGAGGATTGGAAAATGATGGTCAGAGCCTCTGCTATTTCCTTCCTTGTTTCTCTTAACAGCCTGGGATACATTTCATCCGGGCCTGGCGATTTATCTACTTTCAAAGATGCTAAACCCTTTAATATTTTGTCTCTCACTATGTTTATCCCATCCAATATTTCACATTCCTCCTCCTTATCTACAATGTCTGTATCGGTCCCCTCTTTTGTGAAGACAGACGCAAAGTATTCATTTAGAACCGTACCCACATCTTCCACCTCCATACATAGGTTACGTCTTTGGTTTCTAATAGGCCCTACTCTTTCCTTAGTTATTCTCTTGCTCTTTATGTATTTGCATTGCATAGCATATCATTGCTTCAATTCTGAAGCTTTTTTGATAATGATGAAAATTTGTTGAAATCTTTATAATCCCAATAATGCTTCCACCTTGTAAGTTGGAAAATTGAATTTTCTTTAAAGCATGACCTGTTTACATTTTTTAAAATTTCCAGACAGCCTTCAAAAAAAAAACTAATGTGTCCAATCCAAAACCTCGTGTGGCAACCATAGCTGAGACAGCTGTTTTGTCTGGTCTTCAACAGCGTTATTCAGGGACACAGGTCTAGTTTGGAAACGATGTGACAAGGAGCAAATCTAAATGAACAGTGGTGGCCCGCAACTGGCTGGGTAAATTCAGCCAATGGGACTGGGTTTAGTAAAGAAGAATTAGAATATATGTGTGCAGCCTATGTTACAAGGTACGTGTTTCTGGAGAATTGGAGTTCCTACTGAAATGTCACAGAAAGATAGAACTACTGTTACCACAAGAGATGCTTCTTTGTTCTACAGTGTTTTATGAATCTTGCTGTAAGGAGTGATAGATCTCTCAAAATGATTTATTTCTGTGAAATAATAGTTTGGATTAGTATTTGCTCCACAATATTACACTGCAAAGTGCATTCTTTCATTAGAGTGTGATTGCCAGCACAACAAAATGTTTTCTATTTTTAAAAAAAGTACTTTTTGAATCTGTTCATGGGAGCAGTAATTTCACGAAAATAACTCTTCTTCCCCCACCCCCCCATTGCCCCTCCCCCCCAGAATTTAATCTGCCTATTTCCAGAAGTAACTCATCCCATTGCAAAATATACCTTTACTTAGAGAGTAGGTTTACAAGTTATTGTTCATTTTCTTTACATTGCCACTGTTTTTAGGCCAGCTTTGTGTGTGTATTTTGGTTTTATCTTTCAAAGAGTTGTAACAACTAAAAAAAAATGGCTGGAGTGTATGTCTCTCAAAATTTGAATGAAACTGGGAGTTTAGCTCTGAGACAACGTAAGCCGAGGTCTGTGCATAAAAAGAGGTCCAGTACAAGGGATGAGTGATCTCACACCAACACTTAATAGTGATGAACAAAATAAATCATGAAATACATGTATCCCATGCAACACTGACCTGTCACCCTACATAGAGTCTATCTTGTAAGATGCACCTTGAGTTATTTTCGTGATAATCACTGTATTTATGCTGAAACTGCGAACGCTGCTTCCTGATAGAAGATTGTATGAATTCTACGGGTGCAGCCCTATCATCACCTCAATATGTTTAGTAAAGACAATCTTTCTTGGTTCAGTTTTACAAACAAAATTTGTATCAAGTTTTCTACATTCATTTTGTACCTGTGTCAGCAAAACTGCTTTATTTGAATTTATTGCAGACAGTTCTACACAATGTAGAAGCCACTAAGTTTATTCATTTTTACTTGTAGTACTTTTTTAATAATTTAGTGCGAGTACTGTACTGTCGCAGTCAAAAAAAACTGCCGATTCAAGTGAAGTTCTACCTATAATAAAATAAAACTGAAACAAGTACTGCTTTGTGAGTGATGGTCTTCATTATTTCACACCAGTCAGACAGCAAAAGGGTAGTTTGCCTGTTGGTCTTAAATAGGAACTCAAAAACTCCCCGATGGCTCAGTTTCTAAATACATTGTGTGGTGTGGAACTGAGTCATACAGAACAGGAAGGTGCTAGGTTCAATCGCAGGCGTGGCGATAATAGAGATACTACAGGTGGACTCAGTGCCCCTGGGCTAGGGAGGAGAAAAATCATCCAGGATTCCTACCTTTGATCAATATTCAGTGGCCCCTGCTGGAAGTGGAGAAGAGGACAAGAACAGGCTCAGGTTTGATGTCCCCCCACTGTTGGATAGCATTACCAACACACAGGGCTCACACATTACAACAGTGACTGCACTTCAAAAAATGCTTCATTTGCTGTAAAGTGCTTTGGGACGTCCTGTCACGTGAAGAATAGCTAATTGTGTGAAGAAGTGGAGGGTAGCTGGTGCTTGTCGAACCATACCCAACAAGTCTACACCCTCAACAGAAATTACAGGGATCCTAAAGGAAAAAGTCAATGCAAACATCGGGTGTAAGGGGCTGAAAGTTTCTCTCCTACTGCTCCTGCAATGTTAATTAATGTGAAAATTACCTAAGCAGAGCTCTTGGCCTTGTTCATTTTGAATCAAATTGGACCAGATGTCTGGGCACAAGGATGGAATCAGGCTGGGGAGGCTTAGCTCTGCTGGACCCAAAAAGTTATAGTATCTACAAATATTGACATGAAATGATAAGGTAGGTCCTCCATTTGTTTAATTTTCACAACTGATAGCTAGTTATTGTGTACATAAATACTGCATGATCCTAATATGATTGCTAAACAACTTATGAAATAAATAGCGTTCAATGTATTCATTGTTGTATTATGCAGTCCGACAGTCCATTACATTTCTTTGAATAACATGGGTCCTGATAGTATTTTTTATTTATGCATGGAAAACATAGAAAATAGGAACAGGAGTAGGCCATTCGGCCCTTCGAGCCTGCTCCGCCATTCAATATGATCATGGCTGATCCTCTATCTCAACACCATATTCCCGCTCTCTCCCCATACCCCTTGATGCCTTTAGTGTCTAGAAATCTATCCAGCTCCTTCTTAAATATATTCAGTGACTTGGCCTCCACTTGGTAGAGAATTCCACAGGTTCACCACCCTCTGAGTGAAGAAATTTCTCCTCATTTCAGTCCTAAATGTCCTACCCTGTATCCTGAGCCCGTGACCCCTTGTTCTGGACCCCCCCAGCCAGGGGAAACATCCTCCCTGCATCCAGTCTGTCTAGTCCTGTCAGAATTTTATATGTTTCACTGAGATCCCCTCTCATTCTTCTAAACTCGAGTGAATACAGGCCGAGTCGACCCAATCTCTCTTCATACAAAAGTGTCCCCAGGACCCACTTAATATTGTGGTTGCTAATATTTGACTCGGCTGCAAGCAATGAGTTTGAACCATATGTCAATAAAGCCAGATACATTTGTTATTGTGTGCTTTGTGCAAATAAATCCCATTGAAAATAAGTTACTATTTTTTGAAGTTTCCTCCTATTAAACATTGGGAAGACTGAAGCCATTGTCTTCGGGTCCCCCACTACTAATTCTGTTCCCTAGCCACCGATTCAATCCCCCTCCCTGGCCACTGTCTCAGGTTGAACCAGACTGTTCGTAACCTCGCCGTCTTATATGACCATGAGCTGAGCTTCTGACCCCATATCCTCTCCATCACAAAGATTTCCACCTATGTAATATTGCCTTTCTCCACCCCTGCCTCAGCCAGTCTGCTGCTGAAACTGTTGTAACTTGCTTTCGTTACCTCCAGACTCGACTATGCCAATGCTCCCCTAGCCGGCCTCCCATTTCCACCATCTATAAGCTTGAGCTCATCCGAAACTCAGCTGCCCGTATCCTAACTTGTACCAAGGCTTGTTCACCCATCACTCCTGCGCTCACTGACCGCCCCTCCCTATCGCTAACCTTCAGATCCACAACCTGCCGGGAACTCTGCGTTCCGCCAACTCTGGCCTCTTGTTCATTCCCCACTTCCTTGGCAGGAGGTTTGGCTTGATGGGCAAGAAAGTAGGGGAAGCAGCTGAATGGAAGGTCTCAATCTTCATGACAAAGAAGTCCATGAGCTCCTCACACTTGCTGTGGAGGGGAGGGGTGGGGGAAGAGGGATTTAAGTAGACGGTTGCCAGTGGAGAAAATAAGCCGGGGGTTATCTTTACTCTCCAAACTGATCCTGGAGTAATGCCAGTTTTGGCCGAGGAGAGTGAGGCCCATTAGGTTCTTGATATTGTGATACAGCCAGATCTGGTGATTGATAGCTAAAGCAGTTGTGTGCTCACTTCTGCGTCTCTTATACTTCAGGGAATGAAGATGGGGGCCATAGCAGGGGAAATCACCAGGATTGGAGAGAGCAAAGGTTTTACTGGGAACAAAGGCATCAAAGGTGGAGGTGGGGGAATAGTTGAGCAGATCCAACAGCTACAGAAGTATCGTGGCAAATGGAAGGCCAAAAGCTAAGCAGTTAGGAGTTTTAAAGTGCAGTTGTAAATGATTTGAGAGAGATGGACACACATTGATTGTGTGGCTGGATTTCCAATGAAATCATGTCGGATCAGCCATGAGCCTTCAGTTACTACTTTACTATTGACTGTGATTAAATGAAGATTTCAACATAGCATTTTGCATTCAACAAGCCCAATTCAATTGAAACGATGTGTGAATCTTATTTATTTCGTTTGACGCAAAGCTGTGAGAATGATCAGAGGTTACGATCTCTAATTAGATTCTGGATGCAGGAATTCTAGCTAAGCTAACTTAAGAACTCTAGGAAAGAAGGACTTGCATTTAGGCAGCATCTTTCATGTCCTCAAGACATCCCAAAGCAGTTCGAAACCAATTAATTACTTCCGAAGTGCATTCACCATTGTTTTGTGGACCTCGCTTTAACATCTCATCTGAAGGACACCTCTGATAATATTTTTTTTATTTGTTCAAGGGATGTGGGTGGCGCTGGCGAGGCCGGCATTTATTGCCCATCCCTAATTGCCCTTGAGGAGAAGGTGGTGGTGAGCCGCCTTCTTGAACCGCTGCAGTCCATGTGGTGAAGGTTCTCCCACAGTGCTGTTAGGGAGTTCCAGGATTTTGACCCAGCGACGATGAAGGAACGGCGATATATTTCCAAGTAGGGATGGTGTGTGACTTGGAGGGGAACGTGCAGGTGGTGTTGTTCCCATGTGCCTGCTGCTCTTGTCTTTCTAGGTGGTAGAGGTCGCGGGTTGGGCGGTGCTGTCGGAGAAGCCTTGGCGAGTTGCTGCAGTGCATCCTGTGGATGGTACACACTGCAGCCACCGTACGCCATTGGTGAAGGGAGCGAATGTTTAGGGTGATGAATGGGGTGCCAATCAAGCAGGCTGCTTTATCCTGGATGGTGTCGAGCTTCTTGAGTGTTGTTGGAGCTGCACTCATCCAGGCAAGTGGAGAGTATTCCATCACACTCCTGACTTGTGCCTTGCAGCTGGTAGAAGGGCTTTGGGGAGTCAGGAGGTGAGTCACTCGTCACAGAATACCCAGCCTCTGACCTGCTCTTGTAGCCACAGTATTTATATGGTTGGTCCAGTTACGTTTCTGGTCAGTGGTGACCCCCCAGGATGTTGATGGTAGGGGATTCGGCGATGGTAATGCCGTTGAATGTCAAGGGGAGGTGGTTAGACTCTCTCTTGTTGGAGATGGTCATTGCCTAGCACTTGTCTGGTGCAAATGTTACTTGCCACTTATGACCCCAAGCCTGGATGTTGTCCAGGTCTTGCTGCATGCAGGCTCGGACTGCTTCATTATTTGAGGGGTTGCGAATGGAACTGAACACTGTGCAATCATCAGCGAACAGCCCCATTTCTGACCTTATGATGGAGGGAAGGTCATTAATGAAGCAGCTGAAGATGGTTGGGCCTAGGACACTGCCCTGAGGAACTCCTGCAGCAATGCCCTGGGGCTGAGATGATTGGCCTCCAACAACCACTACCATCTTCCTTTGTGCTAGGTACGATTCCAACCACTGGAGAGTTTTTCCCCTGATTCCCATTGACTTCAATTTTACTAGGGCTCCTTGGTGCCACACTCGGTCAAATGCTGCCTTGATGTCAAGGGCAGTCACTCTCACCTCACCTCTGGAATTCAGCTCTTTTGTCCATGTTTGGACCAAGGCTGTAATGAAGTCTGGAGCCGAGTGGTCCTGGCGGAACCCAAACTGAGCATCGGTGAGCAGGTTATTGGTGAGTAAGTGCCGCTTGATGGCACTGTCGATGACACCTTCCATCACTTTGCTGATGATTGAGAGTAGGCTGATGGGGTGGTAATTGGCCGGATTGGATTTATCCTGCTTTTTACTGGACAGGACATACCTGGGCAATTTTCCACATTGTCGGGTAGATGCCACTGTTGTAGCTGTACTGGAACAGCTTGGCTAGAGGCGCAGCTAGTTCTGGAGCACAAGTCTTCAATACTACAGCTGGGATGTTGTCAGGGCCCATAGCCATTGCTGTATCCAGTGCACTCAGCCGTTTCTTGATATCATGTGGAGTGAATCGAATTGGCTGAAGACTGGCTTCTGTGATGGTGGGGATATCAGGAGGAGGCCGAGATGGATCATCCACTCAGCACTTCTGGCTGAAGATGGTTGCAAACGCTTCAGCCTTGTCTTTTGCACTCACGTGCTGGACTCCGCCATCATTGAGGATGGGGATGTTTACAGAGCCGCCTCCTCCCGTTAGTTGTTTAATTGTCCACCACCATTCACGACTGGATGTGGCAGGACTGCAGAGCTTTGATCTGATCCGTTGGTTATGGAATCGCTTAGTTCTGTCTATAGCATGTTGCTTCCGCTGTTTAGCATGCATGTAGTCCTGAGTTGTAGCTTCACCAGGTTGGCACCTCATTTTTAGATACGCCTGATGCTGCTCCTGGCATGTTCTTCTACACTCCTCATTGAACCAGGGTTGATCCCCTGGCTTTTTGGTAATGGTAGAGTGAGGAATATGCCGGGCCATGAGGTTACAGATTGTGCTGGAATACAATTCTACTGCTGCTGATGGCCCACTGTGCCTCATGGATGCCCAGTTTTGGGCTGCTCGATCTGTTCTGAATCTATCCCATTTAGCCTGGTGGTAGTGCCACGCAACACGTTGGATGGTGTCCTCAGTGCGAAGACGGGACTTTGTCTCCACGAGGACTGTGCGGTGGTCACTCCTACCAATACCGTCATGGACAGATGCATTTGCGACAGGTAGATTGGTGAGGACGATGTCAAGTAAGTTTTTCCCTCGTGTTGGTTCGCTCACCACCTGCCGCAGGCCCAGTCTGGCAGCTATGTCCTTCAGGACTCGGCCAGCTCGGTCAGTAGTGGTGCTACCGAGCCAATCTTGGTGATGGACATTGAAGTCCCCCACCCAGGGTACATTCTGTGCCTTGCTACCCTCATTGCTTCCTCCAAGTGGTGTTCAACATGGAGGAGGACTGATTCATCAGCTGATGGAGGACAGTAGGTGGTAATCAGCACGAGGTTTCCTTGCCCATGTTTGACCTGATGCCATGAGATTTCATGGGGTCCAGAGTCAATGTTGAGGACTCCCAGGGCCACTCCCTCCTGCCTGTATATCACTGTACTGCCACCTCTGGTCAGTCTGTCCTGCCCGTGGGACAGGACATACCCAGGGATGGTGATGGAAGAGTCTGGGACATTGGCTGAAAGGTATGATTCTGTGAGTATGCCTATGTCAGGCTGTTGCTTGACTAGTCTGTGGGACAGTTTTCCCAATTTTGGCACAAGTCCCTAGATGTTAGTGAGGAGGACTTTGCAGGGTCGACTGGGCTTGGTTTGCCTTTGTCGTGTCCGGTGCCTAGTGGTCCGATGCCGGGTGGTCCGTCCGGTTTTATTCTTATCATGACTTTTTTTTTAGCGAGAGTGTACAACTGAGTGGCTTGCTAGGCCATTTCAGAGGGCAATTAAGAATCAATCACATTGCTGTGGGTGTGGAGTCACATATAGGCCAGACCGGGTAAGGACAGCAGATTTCTTTCCCTAAAGGACATCAGTGAACCAGATGGGTTTTTACGACAATCTGGTAGTTTCATGGCCACCATTACTGATACTCGTAGTTTAATTCCAGATTTTTATTTAATTAATTGAATTTAAATAATTGAATTTAAATTCCCCAGTGGGATTTGAACTCCAGATTATTAGTCCAAGCCTCTGGATTACTAGTCCAGTAACATAACCACTATGGTACCGTATCCATTTTATATTACATTGTGGTATCAGCTTAGAGTAATGGCTCAAAATTCTAGTATGGGGCTCACATCCACAATCTTCAGATCCACAGATGGAAATATTATCAACTTAGTCAAGCTGTCCTGAATTTACCCGGAAAGTGTATCAACCACTCTTTGTGTGATGTGATTAGTTTAAGGTTTTTACTGGGAAATAACCCAGTGAACAATCAAAAAGAGGATTAACAGTAGTCCAGAAGTAGAGCATCCACTCACCTCTTGGTTGCAGAGACATGAGGCTTGAAAGGACCTGTGAGGAGCTTACAGGAGGAAAAGCTTCAAAGATGCATGTCTTTTATGGAAGGATAAATAACGCTAGATTAAAAAAAATGCTAAACATCTACCCATGATATAATGGCCCGAAATTTGCTCTTAAAATAACCGCAATGCTAACAGCCCTCACCATTGTTTAAGGGCAAATGGAAGAGCAAATTCCGGCAAGCGCACTTGTGCAATCAAACGTGAAAATCCGGAAGTTGCTCTACCAGATGCCCTGAAATAACAGTGAACCGTGGTAGCAACGTTGTTATTTTAAGAGCAAATTCCAGGCCATTATATCATGGGTAGAAATTTAGTTGTGTGGAAAGGACTGCTCGCTGGCTGGGTCCCCGATGGAATGAATGGACCAGCTCAAAGTTGCTCTCCTGCTCTCCTGCCCAGCTGGAAATGATCTAATCAACATATAAAAGGGCACACTCAGTTTTTTTTAGGTCTAAGCTAACTTTTAATGGCGTGGTAAGTCTTAATGACTCCCAAAAAACTTCTCTGGCACTGAAAATTAACTTTTAAAAATGTGGAATCTCATTCCTTCAGATTTTAATTGTTGTTTGACATTTAAAAAACAAATTTTATATTTTTTTACTTTATCTTCCTGTCTCTTTTATCTTTGTCTTTTTACTCAATATTTCTCACCCTATCTTTATTTTGCTTTCTCTAACTGATTTTACATTGAATTTACTGTTGTAGCTTTCACTTTCTGGTTCTGACTCTGTGCAGCTTGTTAACGATGCTTCAATCTGGTTGGTTGAGGAAACAGACAGTTCCTTGCCCTGCTCACAGATACCCGTGAGAGGACGCTGCACTTTTTTCAGCTCCCCATTGCAGCAAGTTGGCGCCCAAAAGGCCATGGATAGCTTGTGGGTAAGTTTAAATCTAACAAGTGGGGGCACTGTTTGTTCACCACTTAATGCAAAATCCGGGCCATCATGATTTGTCTTTCCTGTCATGTCCCTTTTTCTGTGTTGCATTGATTTTTCTACTCCCTGGTTCTCTTAATACTTGTTTATCCCCTCTTTATTTATCATTCCTACTACTCGGCTCTTGTTGTGACGTTGAGGCTAAATAAAAGTTTAAGTACCAGTGCCAACCTTGTTAAAATTCTCAGCTGCTCCTGCCATTTTGTTCTCAGGGGAGTAGGAATTGGACTTATGTGCTGTCACCCCATGGTACTCAGTGCTCAAAGTTATTTAAAGGAGCCTAGCTGTGAGATTCCTCCACACGGTGAACTTTTGATTTTGGCTCCTTACTTTCTCTAATCTATCACAGGGTAGCAGAGAGTCAGATGGAACCCATGTAAGAGCAAGACAGTCACTGCGCATTTTACAATACTGATTTGGCATTTTATTTTCCAGATGGGGCATAAGAAGGTAGGTAATGACACAATTTACATTGTTACCATAGCCAGCTCTGCAAGATGTTAAAGGTGGGGGGGGGGGGGGGGGGAGAGCAAAAGGTTCACAGGAAATTAATCTGAGAATTCACAATAATATCAAGAAAGTTTTGCACCTATTGTATAACTGAACCACTGGAGGGACTGTGGCAGGAGTTGAATTTTTTGGGAGAAGGAAAAAATATGCTTCTCCAGTCACCTTTAATTGTGCTTTTGTTCTATTAACACTAACTTGTGCAAAAGCTACCAGAAGAACAAACTGGCCAAAAATAAGAAAAGCGTGGTTCACTACTACTGAAGGGTGATGGGAGCTTACATTTGGATTTTCCTGTTAATAAGCCAGTTACACTACAATTTTTGTATTGACAATGACGTGGCTTCAGTTTCACATTGAAAAGGAACTATATAAATGCAACTCTTCCTTTTGAGTGTTTACCAAGAGATGTGAAATCACCTCCAGGAGGTTGTGTAGGACTGCAGTTGGTGTGAAAGATTCCAGGAGGTCTATTGGAAGACTTGGAAACTTTTCAAATTTTACTTTGAATATTAGCAAAGCTGATGGGCCAGTCAGCTCTCCACCATCACCAAAATTTAACCAGCATTTGGTTGCCAGTGAGCAGCATTTTATGCATCTGCAGAGCTCCATTTACCTTGGCTGGAGTACATTGTGGAGCCAACAGTATTCTACTGACTCTATATTGCTCAGAGACCAGTAGCTGTAATATAATGATGCTCTTATTTTATGAAATTCTAAAAATACTGAAGATTACACAGTGGATTATAACCCTGTTTGAACTGCAAAGGTTGGTCTAGCAGTGAATTAATCAAGTATAGATCATACTGCACAATAAAACTGCAATGAGAATGCAAGAAAATATAAAGTCCATGTTCAAGCTTTAGTTAAAATTAACCCTTCCTACCCTGAATTTTCCCCTGTTTGAACCTGAAATCTAATCAGTGTAATATTTCTTTCAGACAATAAAGTTTGTAGCACATGAGTGAAATTAAATAAGTTGATTTCCTACAGCTATGCAAACTCACCTCAATTTCCATGAATTTCATGAACATGGAGTTGGGCAGTTGGTAGTCAGTCTTTGATCTTCACTCTTGTCCTTGGTAACTAAATTATGCCTGTGTAGGTATATGGAGTGGCACCATTATTGATCCTAAACGCCAACATCTACAGCAATGGCCATGCTACAGGCCTTGAATTGCTACCTTGGCTCCATCTGCCTGGTAGCCATTTATACTGGATTAACACCAGGATGTGTGATTTCTTGGAAATACTAGTGGTAACAAGATAACTCCAACAATGTCTGATACACCTTGTTGGCATCCATCCAGCATTAGCAGCTTTCAGATGTGAAGAACCTTTTTTTGACTTTACTGTGAGCAGTTATAAATCACAGTTTAAAGAGGGCAGCTCTTATAAGTTGCAACCGGAAGGCAGTCACCCTGGGTGATAAATGAAAGTTGGAGCTCTAAGACATTCCATTCCTGATACCAAAATATAATTGTTGAATAAAATAGATGGAGCAAAATGAAGAGCTTGATTCTTTGAGGTTTTAATTTCCTTTGTAACTTTCAAATTAAAAGACTACAAATCCTATAGTTAGAATTCTAAGAACACACAAATTAGAATTGTACAGAAATACATTCTTCCTTCCCATTATTCTCCTAGTATGCTAAATACTAAAAGCACCAAATGACTGTAGAGCACAACAGTACTAAAATAGAGCAAATAACTATTGTGAGTGTCCAGTCAAACAATCAGCCTTGACAATCCCAATCTTAACCTTGGTACCAGTTCTGTGAACAGCTGCAACTTTCCATCTCAACTAAAAGAAAGCCAGCAACATTAGTGCAGCCCCAAATTGTACCTATTGGCCTGTCTCACCATTGAAAATGGTGCATTTAAATTAATTTAAAACACTATTTTATACACAATTCATAGCTATTATATACTATGTCTTGGTCTCAGATTATGTCCTCAATATACAGCATCTGTGCCTAAACTGTGGAGCACCAGAAACTGGTGAATTGTAAGCATTTAATTAAGTTCTACATGTTTACATAATTTATAAATCATCTCTTTATATCAGGTCCTTTTCTAGATTCTATATTTCCTAAAATCTCGTTTTAAAATACTACAGGTATTAATAAATGGATGTAGTTTGATAAGACAAGCTGTGCTATATATTTTGAATTAGTGTGAAGTGGTTCTGGTTTCATTTTAAATCAAAATCTGTGGTATAGCTTTGATATGAAGGCACCAAATTGAATGCACTTCTCAATGTAATAAATGGTATGAAACCCATCTCCACGCTGTAATCTCACACCACTTTGGTTTTACACAATAAATGTACAATTGTGTAACAATGAAGTTCTCAAACCATAGAGCACTCTGTTAGTCTACTTGGTAACTGCTTAAACTTTCTTTTTAAGATTTTTTAATGGGCACATACTTCCACCTGTGTCAGCCATGGCTCAGTTGGTAGCTCTCTTGAGTCAGAAGGTCATGGGTTCAAGACCCACTCCAGAGAGTTGAGCGCATAATCTAGGCTAACACTCCAGTGCAGTACTGAGAGAGTGCTGCACTGTCGGAGGTGCTGTCTTTTTGGATGAAATGTTAAACTGAGGCCCCATCTGCCCTCTCAGGTGGACATAAAAGATTCCACAGCACCCTCAACCAACACCTAAAAAAAACAGATGACCTGGTCATTTATCTCATTGCTGTTTGTGGGAGCTTGCTGCGTGCAAATTGGCTGCTCCGTTTCCTACATTACAACAGTGGCTATATTTCAAAAGTACTTTATTGGCTATAAAGCGCTTTGGGACGTCCTGAGGTTGTGAAAGGCACTATATAAATGCAAATTCTTTCTTTCTTTCTTTACAAAGCTCCAGATGTCGTGACTAGAGAATAACACTGAGCTAGCAGTACTACTTGGGTTACCAGCTTCACATTGCTGAACCCATTAACTCTATGTTTTCTAGAGGACTCTGGGGTTTGAACCCATGGTCTTAGACTTCAAAGCTTGGCTTTGGTGCTTTAAGGCCTGCATTATATTTATTATATCAGAATAAACAATGCGCCCATGGTTGACAAATAATAACCATTACTAACACAGTTACTCTCAAGTGAACATATTGTTTTCTTCCCCACATTAAGACATTTACTTCTCTTTCTATTCATTTCTATTTAATAGTTAACATTTCCTTTTCACACTGAATTACATACTAATATTTCTATCAACTGAGATTGCATTGTGCCAGAAAACAATCCAATCATGTGCAGTTTACTAACTTTAAAAATTTTCCCATAAAGTAGCAACTACACAAATTTCATGTCTCACATTTTATGCTCCAATAATTTCATATTTTGATTTGGGGACAAATGTGACACTGGAAGAAAATGATTTGACTCGACATAAGTGCCCGAGCTGTGTGTAATTTACATGTGCTATTTGGACAGCAGTACTGAGCATTAACAGGAATTTCCTTCAGGGAGCCTCTGAGACAGCAATCCAAATTCAGCCTCTGCTTTATATAGCTAGAGGGCAGCATTGGTTCACATCTATCCCATCAAATCAATTATCATGGCTCATTCTTTTCCTTTCTGAGACTTTAATGGGTCTATTTTCAAATATATTGCAAAGTAAAAATGCACCAGCTGCCCTGTGAACTTCTGCGATTATCACTAAGACTGGCACTCCTACCCGGTGGCTACTGTACCCGTCTCACCGTCTCCAATTCAACCTTAAGCCACTTGCCGAGGAGATATTTTAGTCCTGTTTATATACAATGCCATGTAAATGTATACAATTGTCTGTACACCTGTCTCTATATTTGTGAATGTCATGTGGCCCTATATACAGTCTGTATCATCTGGATATGTAAAATCCAAATATATCTGAGTGCAGTATGATCTCTTATGGTCCAAGGTGGCTTTTCCAAGTATGTATATCCTGCAGCTAACATTTTTTAAGTTATTTGGAATTTTAAATGCAGCAAAACATTCAGTGGTGTTACACAGACTCGACTGGTTCAAAATTTATTCATAAGAATCAGCCCAGTCTGGGAGATAAATGGAAAAGAAATACTGTAGTTTTATAAGAGTTTATGACAGTTGGAGGTATTGCTTTCTAAGGGAAATTTTCCTGGGTCTGCGCACAGGTGCACTGGATTGTCTGGGTACAGCGGATATTGGAAAATTGACAGATTGGAGGGCACATCTCTAAAGGAACCAACCTGGTTTTCCTCCATTTAAATTAATGGGAGAAAAATTGGGGGTTTCTTTACAGGCGTGTGCTCCAGCCCACCTGATTTTCAGATATTTGCTGTGCCCAGGCAATCCAGTGTGCCTGGGTGCAGACCCAGGAAATCTCCCCTTTAGTGTTTTCCACTGCTTGTAACACATGAAACTCTTTTTTAGTTACCTTTTCAATCATGTTGAGGTGCCATCTTGTCAAAGCTTAGTGTGGGTACAGTCTGCTTTGTCCTAAACTTTCAATGTCACTGAGTCTGACTTTAAACAAGATCATAAGATAATTACAGATCAGGATGGCCATTCAGCCCCTCGTAATTTTTGCAACCTACTTTGCCCCCATTGCATTAAATAACTGGGGGTTGAATTTGCACGGGGGTTCTCCTGATCATCCGTCATAACTTTGGTTTCGGCCATTTCTCCAGAATCTCCGGTTGCAGTATGTACTATGTACAGGGTGCATTGCATCAACTCACCAATAATACTTCAACATCGCCCTCCTCCCCTATGGCCACTACCACTGAGAAGGATAAAAGCAGCAATGCCATTGGAACACTATCACCTCCAACTTCCCCTCCATGTCACACACCATCTTGACTTGGAAATTTTATCATCGTTCCTTCATTGTTGCAGTGTCAATATCCTGGAATTCCCTACCTAACACCAACATGCGAGCTTCGTCACCACAAGGACTGCAGCAGTTCAAGGATACCACCACTTTCTCAGGGCAGCCAGGGAAAGGCAAGAAATGTAGCCTGGCCAGTAATGCCCACATCCCAAAAATAAAAGGTTTGCCAAACACTTTCTCATGCAAGTACTGTCCTTTTAAATTTGCAAAAGATCTCCATTTACTGACATTTGTATGGGACGTGCTAACTAAATTCTGGGAGCTAGCCATGTTTTCAACTAAGTTTAATTTGCTTAGACACCAGAGAAACAAAACATCATAAAAAATGAACATCACTTGACTAAAGCAAGCATCTGCTGCTATTGTAAGTGATCCCGGATACTTCATTCACCCATTACTCACACGCACTCTGAGTATACAGTCAAATCCTGACAAACATACAACTTTGCCAAGAAATGTTATAGTTGGGTCAGGATCATACATCTACTAGGATTTCAAATAGGTGAGTCATACTGCTCTTATCCTCTGTTCAATCTAAACTAGATTTATGGACAATGCCATGCCCTGATGGGAAATAAAGCATTTAAGCTGCCTGAAATGTACCTTTGGCAGGCTTATGACGACACTGTGCCAATAGCTTTCTTGCCAAACAAACTCCACAGATAACAAGCGTATCTATAGCAAGCTTAGGTTACAGAAGCATCACCTGTTCTCTTTTTTAGTATCTGTACAAAACAAGACCCTCAGTGTCTGTGGGTGGCCAATAAAGAATGTGGCTGTAATTACTAGGATTTTCCTACAGACTGCCTGTAACCAAGATTGATTGTTAGCACTGGTAGTCCTGTTCCACAATGACCAGTGATAGTGTTTGAGATTGTACTTCATCCTAAAATGAAATGAATGATGTGTGTATGCACTGTAGGCACCTCAAGCTGTACCTAAATCTTGTTTGCAAAATATAGAAATTGCTAGACTACAAAAGATGAAGGTCCATCTAGTTCACCTTCAACCATCCTGATGGTCGTATGATACAACAGCAATGGAGTGTTGACCAATCATGGCAATCAATCTCTCTCAAGCAGTCTACAACATTAATGCGCCTTCCCTTTGAATTAATATCTAAGCTTAACAGAATTGTACGCCAATGATACTATATCATTCAAAAGATATCAGATTCAAAAGTAAGTTTGATGCCCTCAGTTTGTGTCACATGCAGGTTAAAAATTCATAACTTTTAATGGCAAGCTGGATTTTGTACAGATCAAAGTGAAGAATATGTATTGTGTAATGGAACATTTTTTCTACTTTGCACCTTGCAACAGTAGGTCAGGTAAGGTAACGGTTGAATACTGCAAAGGACCCCTCTTACATGTTCCCTACATTACAACAGTGACTACACTTCAAAAAGACTTCATTGGCTGTAAAACGTTTTGAGACATCCTGAGGTTGTGAAAGGCGCTATATAAATGCAAGTCTTTCTTTCCTTCTTTTCTTACACTGACAATCTGCTGCAACTCCAAACTCAGGACGTGACATATTGCACCAGTAGTTTTTTTTTCATTTCCAAAACTTTCTGCCTTCCTGGTATATTTCTAGATCTGAGGAGGCTCTGTAAGCTAAACTTTGTGGGGGGTTGGGGGGTGGGGGGAGGTTTATAACTGTGGACTCATATTCACTCAGACTTAGACTGAGTGTATTGAAGCACTTCTCAGTAAGGATTTTTAATGAGGTGTGGTCTTTAGGGTGAGCATCTCAGTTCTTTTGAATAGTTTGACCTAAAAGAATTGTTTAGGAAAAATGTAACCGCAATCTGCTTTAGCACTAAGTAGTGTTCATTGTTTTCAGTAGATGTCGAGGCTGGGCTAAAACAGGTCATATATCTGCTTAACATTAAAATGCAGCAAAGACACTTACCCAATTTGGGCAGCCAACTATCGGTTTGTTTCAAAAAGAAAATGAAGTTATAAATTTTTTTCCCACATTGTATCCCAGGTGTATTTATGAAATAACTATCCAAGCATAAATCTATCATGTTGCCTTATTCTGCAATATACTTGAATATTATGTAGACACAGCCTAAAGCCAAGGTACAATCTAATCTTCCGAGCACCGAACTTTCATTTCACTTTAAAAAAGAAGCAAATATTTTCTATCATAACATCTGCAGAAATGGTCTTCAGTAAATTTCTATGGTGGAAAACACAAGAATTAGAATTAGATGATTCTTATGACATACTTAACGTTTGAAGTATTTTCTGAGCTAACATATCTGAATCAATAATTTGTAATCAGTCTTCAAAGTCCAGTTCTTTTTTCCCCAAATTTAAAATGAATAATTGTTAAAACAAAGCTATCAAATATACAACCTGTCCTAAAATACACAAAATACACAAGAAGCAATTCCAAGGAATGGATTCTTGCCTTCCATGATACAGTAGACAGAATCATCTCTTTTCTCCCTTTAAATTTTGAAATTGCGAAATCTGGTGCCTAAAGTTAAGGTTTCAAAAACAGAAGTAGGTGTACATTCCTTAACATTGGTTATTTGGTTACTCTCTGGGGCTAATATTTATAAGCTTTCTTTGGTCCTTCTCCTTTTTGTTGATTTTACTTTCTTTTTGGCCTTTTCTCACGTCACGTCCCCACTGAAAGGTGCAAAGACATTCCACTCCTAGGCCTCTGTCAATAAGTAAGAGAGCACTGTTAGACTAGCTTTCCTTTTCCCCGGTGGGAGCAACTTCAGATTGTTTGAATTACTTTGTGCATTCCCACCACAGTTTATTACAGTTTACTTTGGAAAAAAACAGGATGTCTATTGATTGTTCCAGTGAAGTCATGTCACGATATCTAGTAAAATAAAATAAAGCAAGAGAATATTTGCATGAAAACCTATTAAAATAGCTACCTATTGCTACAAAACAACAACAAATATGCAACCAAATTCAGTTAAATGTGCACTAATATGCAGTGGCAATATGTGGGGATTGTGGCAGCGACAATAAAAATCTACCAAACAAGTTTCTAAATGGCATGTACCAGCTTGAGACCAGTATTTCCTTGAAACAATGCATTTGATAAAGTACCACATAATAGACTTGTTGGCAAAATTAAAGCCAATGGGATTAAAGGGAGAGCGGCAGCGTGCATACAAAATTGGCCAGGGGATAGAAAGCAGAGAGTAGTGGTGAACGGTTTACAGTGGTGTTCCCCAAGGGTCAGTGTTAGGATCACTGCTCCTTTTGATTTATATTAATGACCTGGACTTGCGCATAGAGGATATAATTTCAAAGCTTGCAGATGACACGAAACTCGGAAATGTAGTAAATAATGTGGAGGATAGTAACAGACTTCAGGAGGACATAGACAGGCTGGTGAAATGGGCAGTCACATGGCAGATAAAGTTTAACGCAGAGAAGTGTGAAGTGATGCATTTTGGTAGGAAAAATGAGGAGAGGCAATATAAACTAAATGGTACAATTTTAAAGGAGGTGCACATACACAAATCTTTGAAGGTGGCAGGGAAGTTGAGAAGTCTGTTAAAAAAGCAAATGGAATCCTGGGCTTTATAAACAGAGGCATAGAGTACAAAAGCAAGGAAGTTATGCTAAATCTTTATAAAACACTAGTTAGGCCTCAGCTGGAGTATTGTGTTCAATTCTGGGCACCACACTTTAGGAAGGATGTCAAGGCATTAGAGGGGGTGCAGAATAGATTTACTAGAATAGTGCCAGGGATGAGGGACTTCAGTTTTGTGGAGAGACTGGAGAAGCTGGGGTTGTTCTTCTTAGAGCAGAGAAGTTTAAGAGCAGATTTGACAGAGGTGTTCAAAATCATGAATGGTTTTGACAAAGTGAATAAGGAGAAACTGTTTCCAGTGGCAAAAGGGTCGGTAACCAGAGGACACAGATTTAAGGTGATCGGCAAAAGAGCCAGAGGCGACATAAGGAAACATTTTTTTACGCAGCGAGCTGTGATGATCTGGAATGCACTGCCTGAAAGGGTGGTGGAAACAGATTCAATAGTAACTTTCAAAAGGGAATTGGATAAATTTTTGAAGGGAAAAAACTTACAGGGCTATGGGGAAAGAGCAGGGAAGTGGGACTAATTGGATAGCTCTTTCAGAGAGCCGGCGCAGCCAAATTGCCTCCTCTTGTACTGTACCTGCTATACTTACTATGAATGCAGAGGCACCAGTACTGACAGCTCCACATTGTTTTCTGATGGGAGTACTCATGCTCAACATTCCTCCTTCGACCACCACCATCAAAAAAACTTAATTAATTGGTCATTCATTTAATTGACATTTGTGGGATCTTGCTATGTGCAAAAGGGGATCAGAGGGGGAGATAGGAGGCCGGGAAGGGGGATTGGAGGCAAGGAGTTGGGAGATAGGAGGCTGTGGAGGGGGATCAGAGGCCAGGGATTGGCATATCAGAGGCCGGGGAGGAGGTAGTGTCAGTGATCAGGGGGAGGAGCAACGTTCTTTAAATGTGCGATTGGGAAAAGCATTACTGGTCCTCTCGGCCCCACATTCAGGTAAGTACATTTCAAAGACTAACATTTTTGGTAGCAGGCAGTCCCAAATTCTGGTCCCAAGGTCCTGTTTCAGGCGTGGCTACTGAATGCCTATTCTTTTGCTTCACCAATACGGCGGGTGGCTCACTGCCAGCTGAAAATGTGCGCGCGGTTCCTGCCCGCCATTTGGGGGCTTAGCAGGCCGATTAGTGCCCTTAGTGAAAAACGGGCGCTGCCCAGTCAAATTTAGAGGCTCATGACTTTGTTGTCTGATGTCTTTGATAATTGTCATGAAAGAGTTAATTCATTAATTCAGTGTCTTGTACAGATCCTGTTGAGAGGGTGGTAGTGTAAATGCTCATCTAATCCGAACTGGTTGATGTAAGCCAGTTCAGCGAGCCAAATGTAGGCGTCATTCCTTCCTAGGCATAGACTGGGTGGTAACCCCAGACTGTTCCTTAACAAGGAGTTACGGTGAAGAGGTTAAGGATTCATCTGGCCTCCGTGATGAATATTCTTGTCAGGATAAGCAATCGCAGTGTTCTTACAATGTCTGCACCTGCAAGAACCCTCCAAATTGACAGAGAAAGGAGATCTTTATGCCATTGGTTTGGGTTCAATATCATTCAGATCTTATAGGTGAAAGGACACTTTGCTAGTTCACTGGGATATCTCATATCCTAATGTTACATGATATGTAAAGCACAGTTAGATCCGGAGTGCTACTGAACTCATCCAGCATCTTAAACCCGTGAACCCTTGACCAGATTTGTGCTGAAATCTGCTGAAAGTGTCTAAAGTTACCATATATTTGCTGACAGACAGAAACTTCTAATACTAACCACAATTCTCTACCCTTTTAGGAATGGGTTAACAGATCTGTTTTTACACTGTATTTAATTGTAAGACTGTAGTTTCCAGTGGAGAGACCATCAGCAAATTCCTTTGTGCGATTCAAACATCTGTAAAGTTTTTGGAAAGTTGGGAATGCTGCAGCTCTCATCCAGACAATAAAATCCTCATTCACAAAGCCAGAATTTTCCCCAAGTAAATACACAGGCTTTTTTCTGCCAGTTAGGAGGCCTTACTGTACCTACAGTAGTATAATTATAAAAATATTAGAAATTGATGCATTCCTGACTTTCTGAACAGTTTGTAACCCATTATTTATTTACTCCTCTCCATTTTCTTTTGGTTCCTGCCTACCATGTACCATCCCCCCATACCAGGGAGAGCATGCAAGCATTACTATTTAACAATAAATAATATCAAAGCATTATATAAAAATAAGAACAAAATATATGACTATAAAATGAAGTCTACATCTGTCCTCTAATTCTGCTTCTGAAGATCACACTTGGTCTGGACTCCACATCTGCAACACCATTGAAGATCAACAAGTATTTATTAAAGCTTTAGAAATGACATTAGATTTTATACCATTCTTCAATCTAACAGCCTGTTCACACTACCAATATTGGTAGAGAGCTGAGAGGTAGCAGCAGTGAGTTACATTGCCAGCTTTGCACTGCTCTGTAGTTGGGGCAAAGTGCACATATTTAAATGATGAAATGTTAGTCAAAGTTTTAATGTCAATGAAAGGTGACTGTCCTGTCAACTCTTCAATAACATTTTAAATATAAAGGAATTCCTGTGAACCATGTGGAAATTATTTTGTGCATAAAGTTATGTTCTTGATCACAGGGAATGGATTCACCTATGGAAACTGACTTTTGCATTCAGCATGATCAGAAAGTGTCAGGATAGAGTGCCCGAGTCAGAAGAGCACTTTGTTTTTCCTAGTAATGATGACCAATAATTTATCAGTGACCTCTGCAGTAATAAGTTCCATGAAGTATTAGTTACCACTGCACTGGGTTTCACTGTGATCGTTGAAGTACTAATGATGTAGTAATTTCCACTGAAAATACTAGTGACCACTGAAGTATTAGTGACCACTGACTTACCAATGACTGCTGCAGTACTAGGTCCAATGGAAGTACTAGTTACTACTTGCCGTAGTGCTAGAGACTGCTGAAATACTAGTGATCACTGACATACTAGGTTCTATTCAATTACTCATGAATGTTGAAATACTAATAGCCATTCTAGTATAGCACTAGTTACCACTGTAGTACTAGGTTTCACTGCGGTACTAGATCACACCAAAGCGCTAGCGATCACTAAAGTACTAATAACCACTGTAGTGCTAGTGACCACTTACATAATAAGTTCCACTACAGTACTATTGACTGCTGTAGTACTAGGTTCCATTGACGTGCTAGTAACCACTGTAGTACTGACTGTTGAAGTACCAGCGACCATTATAATATTTATTAAGTTACTAAAAGTTAAAAGCAAATTTTCCGGTCCTTCTCAGCCTACCATGTCTCTTTACACATTTTAAGTGAAAAAAATGTAGTTTGCTCATCTCTGTCATATGTAGGATAACTGTGAACATTTCTACTGGTTCAAGTCAAGTTACTAAATTAATAAAATGTGCATTTGAGATCAAAAAATAGGATAGCCTTCATCGCATTGTGTTCGGGGGAAAGTAAAACAAACGTGTTTCTCTCTCTCAAGAGAAAAGTACTGGCTGAACTCTTCCAAAAATAATGAATCATTTTATTTATTTCAGTGAGTGCAGACACTGAGGCTGCACATGACAGCCAGGTGCTAATGGGTAAAAGAAAACTAACACAATTGGAATAAGCTGTGCAGCTTTTAAACTATACATGGTTTATAGCTCATACCCCCAAAGGAACAAAGAAAATGCTCTGTAGGTTCCAGTACTTAAAAATCAGGAAAGTAAAAGGAGTTGAAGAATTTTAAATTACATTAACAATATTATTTGGAACTGGACAAAACTACAATTTTTTTTTAAAAGGGGTGTGATTCTAGTAATCAGTGTGCTCACTTCAACTTAAAAATATAAAATGTCTAAGTCACATCATTATGGCCTCTAAATGGAATGGATATTTATCTGTGAATGTTTGGTGTAATAAATGGGAATGCACATTTGGATTAATTCATAATGGAACAAATTTATTTGTGTTCTTGTCCATATTGTTAAGCATTAACACAAGTCCAATGGACTTTTACTTAAACCCACTATTGTGCAATTTAAAGGACAGGTGATTCAAACGAAAAACTATTTACCTCATCATAACCTTTTGTTATTGAAGGCCTCTATCAGTTCACCCCTTCCCTCCTCAGTTCTAATGAAATATGTCCTAATTCCTGAAGTCTGCCTTTATAATTGTGATCTTCATCCCTGGTAATGTCCTAGTGAAACTACATTTCATCTTTTCATCGAGTTACATTGAGTTTACAGCACAGTAACAGGCCATTCGGCCCAACTGGTCTATGCCAGCATTTATGCTCCACACAAGCCTCCACCCACTCCTCTTCATCTAACACTATCAGCATACCCTTCTATTCCCTTCTCCCTCATGCTTATCTAGCTTCCCCTTAAATGCATCGATGCTATTTGCCTCAACTATTCCTTGTGGTAGTGTGTTCCACATTCTTACCACTCTTTGGATAAAGAAGTTTCTCCTGAATTCCCTATTGGATTTATTAGTGACTATCTTATATTGATGACCTCTAGTTTTGGATTCCCCCACAAGTGGAAACATTTTCTCCACATCTACCCTATCAAACCCTTTCATTATCTTAAAGACCTCTATCAGATCACCCCTCAGCCTTCTCTTTTCTCGAGAAAAGAGCCCCAGCCTGTTCAGCCTTTCCTGATAAGTATATCCTCTCAGTTCTGGTATCATTCTTGTAAATCTTTTTTGCACCTTCTCCTATGTCTCTATATCCTTTTTATAATATGGAGACCAGAACGGTGCGCAGTACTCCAAATGAGGTCCAAGGTTCTATACAAGCTTAACATAACTTTTCTGCTTTTCAATTCTATCCCTCTAGAAATGAACCCCAGTGCTTGGTTTACCTTTTTTATGGCCTTGTTAACCTGTGTTGCTACTTTTAGTGATTTGTGTATCTGTACCCCGAGCTCCCTTTGCTCCTCTACCACATTTAGACTCTTATTATCCAAGCAATATGTGGCCTCCTTATTCTTCCCACCAAAATGCACCACCTCATACTTATCTACATATAAATGAATTTTCCATTCATTTCATATCCTTCCAATAAAAGGGCTACATAAACTATTGATAACTGTGGCCCAAGGCCTTGTACAATTTCAACATTACCTCCTTGCTTTTATACTCTGTGCCTCTAGATGCAAAACCAAGCATTCTATTTACCTTTTCCATGGCCTAATCCATTTGCACTACTACCTTTAATAACCTGTGTACCTGAACACCAAGGCCCCTCTGCTCCTCTACTGCATTTAAAATCTTACCATTTAAGGTGCAGCTCCTTTCTTTATTCATAGAATCAAAGAATCTTCCAGCACAGAAGGAAGCCATTCAGCCCATTGTGCCTCTGCCTCTTTGGAAGAGCTATTCAATTAGTCCCACTCTCCTGCTCTTTCCCCATAGCCCTGCAATTTTCTTCCCTTCAAATATTTATCCAATTCCCTTGTGAAAGTTACTATTGAATCTGCTTCCACTACCCTTTCAGCCAGTGCACTCCAGATCATAATATTTTGCCGCGTAAAAGAAATTTTCCTCATCTCATCTCTGGCTCTTTTGCCAATTACCTTAAATCTGTGTCCTCAGGTTACCGACCCTTCTGCCAATGGAAACAATTTCTCCTTATTCACTCTATCAAACCTGTCATGATTTTGAACACCTCTATTAAATCTCACCTTAACCATCTCTTCTCTAAGGATAACAATCACAGCCTCTCTAGTCTCTCCACGTAACTGAAGTATCTCATCCCAGGTACCATTCTAGTAAATCTCCTCTGCACCCTCTCCAAGGCCGTGACATCCTTCCTAATATGTGGTGCCCAGAATTGAACACAATACTCCAGCTGAGGCCTAACCAGTGTTTTATAAAGATTTAGCATAACTTCCTTGCTTTTGTACTCTATGGGTTCGATTTTCTGAGGAAATTGCAGGTGTGTTGGGCCGGGGGGGACTCTGAAAATCGGGGAAATCCCATTCAGGTTCGAAGTCCGGCTCCAACCCACTGACTTCCGAGTTCCCCACGGACACACCTGTGTGCTCGCAGGCATCCTGAATCCGGAAGTCCCGCCGGCTTTAATTGCTAAATAGTTAAAGAGCCAAATGTACCTCATTGAGGTACTTAAAGCACTTTACTTGTAACATATTAGGTAGTTAGAACAATTTTTAACTTACCTGGGCAGCTTTCCAACGGCTTCTGATTCACGCCTGGTGAAACCAGGCGTGAAGGGCCAGATCAGGCAAAAAGAAACCAAATAAATTACATAAAAAACCATTGCATAAAGCTAGAACACAAAATCAACCTACCTTTCCACCCTGCTCTGATGTCTCCCTCTCTGATCTCCCTTCTTCACCCCCCCTCCCCCGATGTCCCCCTGATCTCCCCTTCCCCCCCCCCCCCCGGTCTCCCCTTCTTCACCCCCACGATCATCCCCCCCCACCCCAGGTCTTCCGTTCCAGCGCCGGATGATATCTCTCTCTCTCTCTCTCTCTCTCCCCCCCTCGCATTGCAGCTCCTGACAGCAGCCAGCCTGTCAATCAGGCTGGCTGCCGGGCGCTAATCCCAGAGAGGACGTTAATCACCATCAATTACAATGTGATCGTGTCGGAAACTGTATGTTTTGTTTATTCGGGTTTGCCACCGCATCTTCATCCCCCCCATACCCCGCTGCCAACCTGCCACCATTTCAAAATTGAGCCCCATGTCTCTATTTATAAAGCCAAGGATCCCATATGCCTTTTTTAACAGCCATATCAACTTGAGCTGCCACCTTCAAAGATTTGAGTACATACGCCTCCGGGTCTCTCTGTTCCTACACCCCCTTTAAAATTATACCATTTAGGTTATATTGCCTCTCTTCATTCTTCCAAAATGCTTCACTTCACACTTCTCTGCATTAAATTCCATTGGCCATGTGTCTCCCCATTTCACCAGTCTGTCTATGTTCTCCTGAAGTCTACTGCTATCCTCCTCACTGTTTACTACATTTCCTAGTTTCGTGTTATCTGCAAACTTTGAAATTATGCCCTGTATACCCAAGTCCAGGTCATTAATATATACCAAAAACAGCATCAGTCCCAACACCGAGCCCTTGGGGACACCACTGCACTCTTCCCTCCAGTCTGAAAAACAACTGTTCACCACTACCCCCACCACCGTCCTCACTGTTTACTACTTCTTCGCTTCTTGCTTCCAAAATGTATAACTTCACACTTTTCTACATTTGCTATCCATCTGCCCATCCTGCTAGCCTATGTTCTTCGGGTGTTCAGAATCCTCGTCACAATTTGCTGTACACCCAGTTTGGTGTCATTAGCAAATTTCAATACTGTTCCTTCAATTACTAAATCCAGATTAATTATGTATATAGTAAATAAGAGCAGCCCCAACACAAACCCCTATCGAACATCACTCACATCTTTCCAGTCCAAGGGACTTCCTTTACCTCTACCTTTTGCTTTCTGCATTCCATCCATCTCTCTATCCATTGTCCCTCTCCATCTGCAGAAGCCTTACTGGCATCATGAACCGTGACTGCATGGGATAACCCTAATCACCAATAAACCATCCTGATTCATGGCCTCAAGTCACGAGGGCTAGTATGGTGAATTGGCACATGTTGCAAGTATCATGGCAGCTTCCTGTTTAGCAGGCATTCAAGTACAGGATAGGATAATTAACAGTGCACCCTGGTTGCACATTAATGGAATGAAAACCCTTCCTGTTCTTGAAATTGAGGGGCTTTCATATGGGGCTTTAAGTACCACATGCATTCTGTCAATTGCCCCTTGCACCTGTGGGAACCCTGCCAGTCTGCAGGACTGGATAGCTCTCTCTCTCTTTGTTTCTCTAGTTCCATCGGGAAGTAAATTAACTGTGCAGCATTCCTGAAGAGATTATCAGTGACTTTCTTAATACGGGGTGAGCTGTTGTCTGACTAATGCGGCAAAGGTCTCCAACTGCTGCCTGGAAGGATCCAATGGCAAAGATATTCTAGACAGTGATGACCTCGACTGATATAGACAATACTGTTCTCCTGATGCAAGTGGGCTACAGGTCATCAGACAGCAACTGAGATATCTCCCCAAAATCCTCTAAGGGGATGTACAGTCTTCTGAGGTAGTGATATGCAGAGAAGTCTAAGGCTTTCTTGGTCTGTAAACTCTGTGGAGTGGGTATCAATGTGTAGGAAACATCTCCATCTCCTCATCCTCCTCTTCATAATAAAGGAATAGGGTGATCCCCATTGGGAAAACCATATCCCCAGTCCAAAGTTGTGCTTTTACAGAGCTTACTAAAACAATCAGCAAAAGTCCTAACCTCCAAGGTACCAAACAGTTTGACATCCAGGCAAAGTAACACCAACTTTCAGTTGCAGCAAACAAAATGACTTCTTACCAGCAGTATTCCACCTCAGGGGTGCTACTGCCATTTATATAGTGCCAGTAATAATTTAGGGGTAGGTTTGCGGTAAAGTTGGGGAAAATGGGTTAACATGCTCATTTGACCTCATTTAAATGCAGCAAGATGGGCTTCCGGCAGGCCTTAATGGGGACTGGTGATTTTTGGCAGGAAAATTCTGGTGCAATGTTAGACTGGTGGTTTTGAAGTTGTTTTACTCAAACGGAACGGAACCTAGCTCATATACTCTTTATTTATAGCTGAGTTATATTATTGTAAAGATTGTAATCTTTGAACATTGAATTCATTAGGGATAGGGAGGGTTAAGAAAACAGGCAGAAATATTTCTGTCTGATGATGTCATGATGTGACACCATGTAATTAATGACAGTAGTAAACATACAATTTTCCAAATTCTAACTCCAGAGCACGCCAAGTTCTAAATCACTGCACGCAATACAATCTCCTCCACAATTATACACATGTGGCCCATAACATCATTTATCATTGTGATTTTTATTTAGCTTTATGTGAAAGTCAGACCATTTCAGTTCTTAGAATAATTTTTTTCTCCCTTTTCTCTCATCCCACCACTCCCACAGGCCATAACCTTTCCCAGTGGAGAAGATGGGTTGGAAGCTGGTGATTATAAAGTGCATGAGTGGACCAGGGTGACCAGCCTTCTGATTTTCCCTTCTTCCTTCCTTTTCAAGAAGCACTTAGGCTTCACTTGATGCCACCTCACATCAGCACAGTTGAGATCAGAAACTTAGCGGCCTTGAAATTATACTGTGAAATACTTGCAGGCAAATCCTCAATGCGTTAGGTTTAAATTCCTTTTTCCGTTACCTTAGCAGAGGCTTTAACCCATTTATTTTAAATGGGTTAAGACCGCCGTTAAAATGGCACAAAGAGGAATTTCAAATGAAGATTCACCACTAGTATACCACAACACAATTTCAGGGCCATCATGTGAGAAATGCTGCCACGGTTTTATGTCCTGTCTCTTAGATTATTTTATACATCTATTATTTCAGACATTGTATATTCATTTGTGAAGGAGATTGGGCAGAATGAAGTGCCAAATTTATGACAAGTTTTATTTCTGAAATCTATTTCCACTTCTGAAACAGCATTTGTCAACACCCTATCTCACCCCCACCACTGATGAAGCCAGGCCTTTATCACCTCCAAGCTGGACCTGTCCAATGTTCTCCTTGTTGGCCTCTGAGTTCTATCATGCATACATACAACCAATCAAAGCTGAACTGCTTACATCCTATTCATAATAAGTTCCCCTATCACCCTATTCTTCCCAACCTCCATTGTCTCCCCATTGCCCAATTACTTCGTAAGCACTCTCCCCACCTACTGAAAACCAACTCCCCTTAGTCTTCGATTCGTGCTTGGAGTCCATTTTCACTGCAGGGAAGCACTTAGGACATTTTACTAGGTTAAAGAACCAGCATTAATTCATGTTGCTGTTGTTGTAAAAGCATTGCGAAACAAATACTTAACTTTTCTTCAGAAAGCACACAGAGCACAAAACATTTCAGCTTATAAAGAATGTGGGTATAATAATCTCCAGTTCATTCCCAATTGCATTGGTTGTTAATCTCATGTTTCCATCATTTCATTAAAAGTATCTGAAACAATTCAGTATTCAAAAAAGTGTGTGGCATTAATCTAGCAATTGTGCCCATATTAACCTAACATAAATACAGGGGGAAATGTTTGACAGTATTTTAAAGGATGCTATCAATGTTCAAAAAAAGAACACTGAGGCCAAAGGATTAGGCAGCATGGTTTTAGAAGCAATAAGTCATGCCTCATTATCCCACTGGAAGTCTTTGAGCAAGTAACTGCATTAATGGATGAGGGCTATCCAGTGGATATAATTTATTTGGATTTTCAGAACATATTTGATAAAGTACTACTTGTGACACTTTTGAAGAAGACTGGGGGGCGTCATAGAAATAATGCCAAATAAATTAGATTGTTTGGCATTAGAAATTAGGTGATGAAAAATGAAAGTAGCTCTGTCTGAGGGCCCGTGAGCAGAGAACTAGAGGGCATGAGTAGAAAATTAGCAAGTTTCAACTAAGACTAGAGCTTAGTTTCTTTATATCTCTACAAACTGGTGGATATGTGAAACAGACTCCCAATAAAAGTAGTTGGTTCGGTATTAATTGGTTACAGGTAAAAAAAAAAGACCAGAGAATTATTTATTTAGGAATAGGATTGCCGATTATAAGATAAGTATAAAGATGATCGAGTACTCTTTGGAACATGATGACTTCCAGGCTGTTGATTCCATGAAAGTGCCATGTCATGGAAAGGAGCCAGTCAAAGATGAATAATGTAGGTTGTTTCAGTGAATAACTTTTGGAGGAGGTATGGAGTAACATTCTACAACCATTCCCGAAGACAATACGTAAATTGAGTAGCACCTTTCACCGGTTGAATGTTAATCGTGTGCAGAAGGAATGTGCTTGATGATCCAATTGTCCTTTTCTTCCTTGCTTTGTTATGTTCTTATCCTCCATTAAGATGAGCCCTGCTTCCTCTTGCTGCATTCAAAGGGCACAAAATATCTTCCAAATTATTCCTAAGATTATTTTACTTAACTAAATTAGATATTGTCTATTTCACATATAAAATGCACATTAATTGATCATTATCTATTATATATTAAAAAGAGAGTGGTTGCAACATTCTAGTGCAATTGCGCCTGTAGATTGTACTGTATTGAATTTTTTGAAGAGGTGACTAAAGTAATGGATGTCAATGGATGTTATTTATATGGACTTCCAGAAGGCATTTGATAAAGTCCCACATAAGAGACTGTTAGCTAAGAAAGAAGCCCATGGAATCGAGGGAAAAGTAGGACTTGGTTAGGAAGTTGGCTGAGCGAAAGGCGACAGAGAGTAGGGATAATGGGTAGGTACTCACATTGGCAGGATGTGACTAGTGGAGTCCCACAGGGACCTGTCTTGGGGCCTCAATTATTCACAATATTTAGTAACGACTTAGATGAAGGCATAGAAAGTCTCATATCTAAGTTTGCCAGTGACACAAAGATTGGTAGCATTGTAAGCAGTGTAGGTGAAAACATAAAATTACAAAGGGATATTGATAGATTAGGTGAATGGGCAAAACTGTGGCAAATGGAATTCAATGTAGACAAATGTGAGGTCATCCACTTTGGATCAAAAAAGGTAAACAGTTAAAAACAGTGGATGTCCAAAGGGACTTAGGGGTTCAGGTACATAGATCATTGAAGTGTCATGAACAGGTGCAGAAAATAATCAATAAGGCGAATGGAATGTTGGCCTTTATATCTAGAGGACTAGAGTAGAAGTTAGGCTGCAGCTATACAAAACCCTGGTTAGACCGCACCTGGAGTACTGTGAGCAGTTCTGGGCACCAGAACTTCGCAAGGACATTTTGGCCTTGGAGGGAGTGCAGCGTAGGTTTACTAGAATGATAGCCGGACTTCAAGGGTTGTTACAAGGCGTGATTACACAAATTGGGGTTATATTCTCTAGAGTTTAGAAGGTTAAGGGGCAATCTGATCGAAGTTTAAAAGATATTAAGGGGAACAGATAGGGTGGACAGAGAGAAACTATTTCCGCTGGTTGGGGATTTTAGGAGTAGGGGGCACAGTCTAAAAATTAGAGCCAGACCTTTCAGCAGTGAGATTAGAAAACATTTCTACACACAAAGGGTGGTAGAAGTTTGGAACTCTCTTCCGCAAACAGCAACTGATGCTAGCTCAATTGCTAAATTTAAATCTGAGATAGATAGCTTTTTGGCAACCAAAGGTATAGAGGTATATGGGCCAAAGGCAGGTATATGGAGTTAGATCACAGATCAGCCATGATCTTATCAAATGGTGGAGCAGGCTCAAGGGGCTGAATGGCCTACTCCTGTTCCTATATTCCTATGTTCCCATGTAAGGGTCACTCGTGTGACTCATTAACTTGAGTGGGATTCTTGCTAACATTAGGTGACCATCAAACATCTGTTAACCTGCTTGTTTGAACCTTCACTGCATTTCCTAACATTTGGCAGCAGGTGGCATTGCACCAATAATTTTGTTGGAACATGACAGATGCCTCGGTAAAGGTATAGGAGTATGGTTCGAGTCACGTGTAGTCAAGTATCCCATCAGGCGCTGCGTTGCCTGGGCTTATGTAAGAATGGGAACTGAGCTAACTAAGTTCAGGAGAATAACTGCCTGATGAGCTGAGGTAAGGATGGGGTTGACAAGAGTCATGCTGACTGAGCACGTCCACCATTACTGGCGATAAACAGGACAGGTGGATAAGGTAATTACAGGGTCAGAACATGTTGAGATAAGTTGCCACATCTTGGTGACTAAATTATTGTCCAAGAAATGTGTAGAATGAGACAACGAAAGGGTATAAAGGGAGGGCTCAGGCCACTTAGAGTTAGAACAGTTCTCTGGACAGTCGGATGTCCACAGCCTACGGAGGCCAAGCCTGATCAGTTTGGGTTCGCAGGGAAACCAGGTTGTATAAGTTCTTACTATATAACCATAATAGTTATTATGCTATTGGTGTCTGTGTAATAAACTTATGTTCAACAACACACTCGAGCCTGAACTATGAGGAATCATTTGTCAAAAGTCATAGATTCCTAACAAAAGGTGAGTAATGGTAAGTCTTCATCCATGGCCCTGCTTTCCATTCCACCCACAGAAGTCATTTATGAAACATCTAATTTTTCTGATAGGACTCAGCTGAATCATGGTCCTGTGCCACTTCAGCCTGGGAGCCCTGCAGAACTTCATCCCAACGGCTCCGAAAACCCTGCCATATTTTTCCAGTGGCTGTCCATAAGCTTTTCTGTACTCTGGCCTGATGTCCTACCTTTCTTGATGCCACCACCTCCCCCCCCCCCCCCCCACCCCCCAAAAAAAATTAGATGATGGCAGAGGAAATGGAGCCTTCTGTCTCACAAAGGAACTTGGCAGAAGTCTTGGACTATAAGGGACTTTGTGAGGGGACAGGGGACAGGCAGGTGTGAAGTGACTAATTTTGTGAGTCAACCTTTATTTTTGAAAGCACGGGTCTGGCAGTTGTGCTTTCCCTGTTCTGACTGTGCTCCTGGCTCCGTGGCACTTCCTCTCCTTCCTATCATGGCAGCTCCCTGGGCATCTGGCATTGACATGTAGGATCAAGTGATTAGCATCACATACTAGCTGCACATTGTTGGAATGGAAACCCTTCTGTTCAAATTGGAACAGGTTTTCATAGGGGATTTTGAGTGGCATTTGAATTCCAACATTTGCTCCCTGCACCTGTGGGAAGCCAGCCAGCTTATAGAACTGAATAATTATCTTTTTTTGTTTCTTTGATTCAATTGGGAAGGAAATTAATTCTTCTGAAGAGAGCATCAGTGACCCTCTTGATGCAGCGGTGAGCTGCTGACTGGCTAATATGGCACAGGTCACCTGATGTAGCCTGGAAGGATCCAGATGCAAGGAAGTTTAAGGCACTGGTAGCCTAGACTGGTACAGACAATATTGTTCTCCTGGTGGAAATGGGCTGCAAGTCTTCAGCCAACAGTTGACATATCTCCCTAATAGTCTCTGGGGGGAGCTCTGTATTCTGAGGCACTGGTGAGGGCCCATATGTGGGGGGAATCACCTTCTTTGATGCCTGAATCTAAGAGCCTCTAATATGGCTTATTGGGTATCCTCTTCCTCCTCCACTTCATGACATTGAAAAAACATATTCCTATTGGAGAATCTATGTCCAGAATGCTAAGCACTTTGAGCAGAGCTGAGTAAAATTCACAGAAAAAGTCCAGACTCAATCTCCAAAGTACTTTAAAGAATGCTACTCAAGCAAAGAAACACCAACATTCAATATGAGCACACAAGCTGTATCCACCTCAAAGATACCTGATGCAGCCTCTACCATCACATTTATAGTGATGTTAATTATTTGGTGTAGGTTTGGGGCAGAAATGGACCACAATGGGTCGGAAGGACTGGTCATGCTCCCTTGATCCTTCATTCACATGAGGCAGTAAGCACCTTTGGTGGGTCTTTAAATACTATAATGACAGCTTTGAAAGCTATATCCCATGTGTTGCTCTGTATAAGTGGCTATTTGGAGATGTCAACTGGGTTTTGAAAAGGCAGCAGTATGTCTCCATGAAATTAGAAAATTGTTGCCTCCATTAGGAGGCAAATACTATTTTCCCATTGCTTTTGGAGCATTAGGAACCTTACGTTGTTTTTATACTATGGCTTTAAGAAGGAAATTCGAGGGTAAGGTCACACCAAGCCTTGTCCTAGAATATTCCATTAAACAGTGCCTTTCCACAAATAGAACAAGTAGTACAGTTAAAGGAAAAAATAACTTTTATAGCCCTTAGACACAAATAAATGTTTAAGATAAAGATCACCAATTGCGTTTTGTGATTGAGAAGTTGCAGTCCAGTGCAAAGTCAAGACTTGAAACATCATAGATACACAATCAGCCCTCACACACTATAAATAGGTGAATTATAGCTTCCAGCCTATTTCTAAAACATATCAACCCTTTCCTAACAAAGGTCACCTAAACTGGCTGTGAATTTTCACTGAAAATGATGGAAAGCCTGAGATTGCTGGATACCTTCCATTAATTTGTATGTAGATTTCCCATAATTATTAAGTTAAGTCCATTTAGGTAGAGTAGACCTGTTGAAAAAGACAGTTTTATGCAACCAGTTCTGTGAGTTGAAAACTAATTTCTTCATTTGCTGCACTTAGCTAGTCTTACCATAAAATATGAATAATTCAATCCTCAAGCATTGTTCAAACCCAATTAAGAAGAAAAGGCATCAGGTACCATAAATGGTGTTATGTACACTGGGTCTATTATAACTAGACTTGCACATAATACAATTGATGATCAAAATCACTGTTCAGGGAAGAGTTCAGTCAGCATCTGAAAGACTAAGAAAGATTAACGTTTCAGGTGTGACCCTATGTTAGAATCAGATGAGCAAACATTGTTATATTTCTGACATTTTCTGCTTTTATTTCAGATTTGCAGCACTCAGTTTCCTTTTTATCAAAGGTTTATGTACTACTAAAATGTAATTTTCTGCAAATGGTGGAATGTACTTCAAATGAGGGAGTAAAAAAGTTGTTATAATTTTGGGTTTTTAATCAAACCATCTTCTCTTGCAACAGTTTAACGACAGTTTCCATAAATGGATCTATAATCTGTACTGTCTTTACAAAGGTACATACCTAGGGGATCAACAATTGCCCCATTTGCAGTAATCTGCTTCCTTGAGTTAACACAGTCTTGTGGCTATGATACCAATCTCTTTGCATTGGCAGATAGTACACCAGAAGTTTACGGACTAAAACAACTACAATAATATATTAATTGGTATTCAAATAGTAATATGAACAAAATTCAAAACATAACAAAAATATAAAATATATAAACATAAAGATAATGAACAAAACCATAATGGGTCAATTACTTTTTGTAAGAATGTTTTTGAATGAAATATAAAAGTCATAGTGAGCCTTTCGTCTAACCAAACACCAGAATTCAAATCCAGTTACAAACTCTAGTTTTTAATCTATTAGGTGTCAAACCTCAACACCTCGGTTACCTCCTGAAGTCTGGTTTTGCAGACATACTCTACCATATCTCGTAACTATATACAACCGACAATGGGTGAAAATCATGGCAGTGATAAATATTCCGATATAACCTTTTCGCCTGGATATGCTAAATATATAAATCTACACAATAGAACAAACAGATTTATGTCACGGGAACCATACTGCTAATTACATCAAAGAAATAAACTTATTTGACCTCATGATCGAAGGACACACGTACACGGGAGGTAATTGTAACTTTTATTTTTTTTGCGTTTACAATCCGCCCGATTTTTCTTTTCTATTGACTTACCTATCGTCCGTTTTTCACCTGGTGATAAAAGTTAAAATGATCACACAGTCTGAGATTTAAGTAACTGAAACAAGTAACATGAGAGCTTGTGAAATTTTGATGGAAAGATTCTCTCATTTGCAGATAAATTGTGTTAATAAGTTAATAACTCCTTTTGAAAATCAAATAAACATTTACAAAAAGGTATTGGCGACAAACTGGGACATAGTACGGTGGTTCTTGTATCTAAAATTTGCCTTCAGTTACTGTAAAATCCAGGGTATAAGTTGCACGTAAATCCAGGTTCATATGACTTACAAACTTAGGAACGTGAATTATGCCCCAGTGTGATTAATCCTTTATTGCTCTACATACACTGTTTTTAATAGTTTGTAGACTGACCATGTCTATTGACGATATTCATAAAAATGGAGGAATAAAAAACCTTCCAAAGCTGCTGAGATATTTTCCATTGGATCGGAATTGTCAAATTTTAACTTTCTATCGGTCCACCAGGTGATGTCAGTCTTCAGCAATGAAACAGATATTTCAGCGTCGTTGTTGCGTAGGAATGAAAGTGAGAGACTATCTGAAAAGCATACACACAAAAAATGGTTAACATAAACACAAATAATGAATTTAAATCATGTGGCAGTTAAAATGACCATGCTTGATGGGTTAAATGGCCATTTTTCATTATAGGTTTTGTTGTGGGTAAGCAGCAAGCTTACATAAATGGACTGGGACTGCTACTGGAATTTTAAAGGAGCTTTCTGTTCATCTGACAGCCCCACCTCACTCTTGTAGCTTACGTCAACTGACTGAGAGCTCAGATAACGGCAGGAAAAATTTATATATTTAAAATCTCTAATGATAATAAACTATGAACTATGTCAATAACGCACATACTAGTGCACTACAGAGGCGGCGTCCTGTAATACCTGTGGTTGTACAATGAATGTCTGAAATGAGGTGTGCCTATCAGACATGGAGTAACTAATTACAGGCCTTTTTAAACGGCTTACTTGCCTTGTGAAGTAATTCTTATTACGATCCCCCTCCATTTTTTGGCATCTTAAGCAGTAGAAATCTGAGGAGAAATCATCTTGCAAACAAAATAAATATTTTTTGAGATATATTTCCTGACAATTCAAAAAAGTACTTGGAATGAACACATCCAAAATCAATGATATTGTCATAGCCACATATTTAAAAATAATAAATGAATGAAAAGATTTATTTTGAGAATCCCAGGTGCTACACCAAGGCCCTTATAGCAGGATACATTCACGGTTTGAAAAAAATAGGAGACACAACAAAGTAAATAAGAAAATCATTGCCAAGTGTGGGTTTTCAAAACTTGTAGATTATAGGCGGAAGGGAAGCTTGGGGGAGGGAAGGAGTTCAACAGTTCTGAGGTCTTTAGAAAGAATGAGTTAGAGTAGAAGACAGTGCTAGCAGTGTTGGAAAGATTCTGAGGGGACTCGATAGGGTAGATGCTGAGAGAATTTACCCCTCATGGGGGAATCTAAAACTAGGGGACGTAGTCTCAGAATAAGGGGTCGCCCGTTTAAGACGGAAATGAGGAGGAATTTCTTCTCCCAGAGGTTCGTGAATCTTTGGAATTCTTTGCCCCAAAGAGCGGTGGAGGCTGAGGCATTGAATACATTCAAGGCTGAGTTAGACAAATTTTTGATCAGCAAGGGAGTCAAAGGATATGGGGAAAGGGCGGGAAAGTGGAGTTGAGGTAAAAATCAGATCAGCCATGATCTCACTAAATGGCGGAGCAGGCTCAAGGGGCCGAATGGCCTACTCCTGCTCCTATCTCTTATGGTCTTATGGAAACTGAGCCACACAGCTCAATGAGATATTATCGCTTTGCAAGATTTTACTGCAATTAGAAAAAAATGAATCTTCTGGAGATCAATATTTTCACAAGAATAAATAAAATCTAAAAGATTAGCTGCTCTAGATTAACAGAAAAAAAACTATTACTGGCCTGAGAAATAAAAATTCAAATCCCCCAAAGAAATGCTTCATAGAATTTACCCAAGAGACAGATTTGAACAGTTTGCTCATCCTAACTTGTTACTGCCAGAAAAAGATGCAACATGCATTTCAGTGACTTGGGGTCACCTCAATTCTTCATACAAATAGTTTTTGAATGACTAAAGTTGGATCTATAATTGTCTAGTTCTTGTATCTGCTCACTGACAACCTGGAACTTTCACAGGTGGTGACTTTAACAACAAAAATTTCAAAAACCAACATACTGTCTTGCAGAAAGGTCACTTAACAGTCGTAATTCAAATCACATCATTCTGCCCAACAGTATTAATTCTGGCTACCCCCAGAGTCTCATTACTCTCCCACACTGGACTCCAGATGTTGTTTTGCTCCATTATTTGCGATGGTGGTTGGACATTTATTTAATCTAGTTTCATATTAAATCAACTTAAACCTCCTTATCAGTTAAGGAATGTATTCAGTCTGATTACATCATGTTTTCTAAGCTCTGAGGGATGTAATCTGGCAGAACAGGAGCCTCACCGCCAGGATTTGTTGGAAACTGTTCAATACAATTTGTATTTGTTAGAGCAGAGTTTCGATTTCTATGTGTTCAGGCACAACCTTGGTCAGCCTGGCACCAGAGCTGTCAGCTACTTTGTTTACAGTCTCTTAAACAGAGTATTAGGGGAATCTAGATCTGTTGAAAGAAAAGGTTAAATAATGAATTTCCAACTTATTATGACATTTGGAACCATTTTGGGCCCAGACAGCTGTGGGTGCACTCATTTTTTTTTTGCTTTGGGTTTTATAAAGTATCAGGAAACTGGACCAAAAAGACAGGTGAATGTTCCACAATATTACCATAGATTTATATCATATACACCGCATCACTGACTCCTGATTACCTGACAAAAAAACTGTAAAATTCGCTTTCATCCGGGGCAGCAATACAATTGGCCACAACTACAGGGGGGATAAATCAGTCAGAATGCCTAATCCTGATCACTATTCAGTGATTTCTACCCAAAGTGTGCGTGTGTGGACATTTCGTGAGAACAGGATTGGGTTTTGGGCTTGGCTGTCATGTCCCCCAAACTAGAGTGGCCTGGCACACTTACTGATTTAGGTGAGGTTCTAAAGGGCAGTTACAACCTGCGGAACTGCATCCCAGCGCAAGTCAGTGCATTTAGGAGAGAAAATTGGAACATTTAAAAAAAATTGTTAAACATTCTGTGAAATATCAAAGCAGTCTTGATTAAATGTTGCTGTATACTGTATATCAGTGGCAGGTCACATACTCTTTCAGGATGATAATCTTAGTACATTGTAGTCAGCACTATGCAGTCTATAAATGTAATTTTATGCTGGTATTTGCACTTTGTTACCCTCAGGCTGTCCAACAATATAGCCATTAAGATGCTTTAGTCCCATTTCTAGTTATAGTTTGTAGTGATAAGGTTACCAATAGTTCAATTTAACAGCCTTAAAAGGTACAATAAGTGTCATCAGCTTTCAGCTCAGTTGCTCAGCAGAGACAGGAAAGTACTATAAAATGAGTATGTTCACGAACAGTATATTTTTCACAACCTGATCCCCTTGTATAAAGTGCACAAAATAAATCTTTATGCTATCACTAAAGAAAAAAGGAAATGGGAAAAATTTGGATATTTCACATCCGATTGTCTGCTGGGGATGTACAGTTATCTAAATAAATATCATGTGTACCAGCCAGCTATTAGCTGAAGCTTAGTAAGGAGGAATGAATAAAAGGATTTGCTTTAGCTGGTACTAAGATTTGTAATAAGACTGCAAAACTATTTTTAATTTGTCTCTTTCCACAACAATGCCATTTAAAAAAAATCCCTATGGAGCCAGCAAGGGCATGAGTGCTCCTCCGACCTTACAAGAGTCACGATTGCCCCACCCCCCAACCCCCTCCTCTAAATCATTTAAGCACTATATGTGGCAATATTGCTCAATGGGGCTGATTGCAATCTTTGCGCTGAGGTACTGAGGCTATTTGTCTTTGGGCATTGCATGTGCATGTAGAGCAGTAAGTTGATATTGCACTATAATGCAAGGTCAGCTCATTCAAATAAATTTTCAGTGCAGCCGACACATATTGCCTAATGCACTAGGAATGGCCCAAGGTCAAGGGATCAGTGATCCAGCGCTAGCAGGTCTTAAAGGGTAGCCCTAAAAGCTGTTCTGTTCCTGAAGAAATGGCTGTAATAAGCACAGGTGCTAGAATGGTTCCATTCACTGAAGCAGCTTTGAAGGAACTGCTGGAAAAGGTTCACTTTGGGACAGCAGCACCACAGGAACCTGGATCAAGATGGCAGAAATAGTCACTGCTGTTTCAGCTGTGCACTGAAAATGGGAGGTGAAGAAAAATTTTGCTGGTCATGGGAAAATTGCCAGGGTATGTTCTGCTTGCATGATGCTTAATTTTATAATGTGACCTTAAAGGCATCTTAACAACACTGCTGTTTATAAGTTGTGGAGCAGCATCGCATAGGGAGAATACATAGCACTCTGTCAACTGTTAAAGTCATTTCCAAATGCACAGACATGCTCATGGTTTTACCAGGGCTCTGTGTATTGCTGCCTGACAGCATTTACCCTCTGGCTCATGAAATATGGCAAGGAACAAGCACTAAGCACACTGCCAAGCTCAGGGCCCCACGCTCTGAAATTTCCTCCCTAAACCCCTCCCTTCGGATTTTTTTATATGTTAACAGTGCTATATAAATGCAAGTTGTTGTTGCATGCGGCATGTTCAAGATTCACATACGATGCTGCTAGCCTGAGCACTTGATGGTATACATTTTCTCACAGATTCCTCTTTCCAACATATATCTGTGTTCAGTCTGCTTGTAGGAGAAGGCCAGACATAACACAAGTCAGACTTGCAACACAAGCAGGTGGGAGGGGATCACCTCAGCTGTGACCATTGACTCCTTGCAAGGCAGGGACTCTGGAGGTTCTGAGTGTGGAGGAAATGGAAGGAATGAAGAAAGGGGAAGGAAGGTTAGAGTCCTCCCCATGCGCATTCTCCATCTTTTTACTCAATCATTCATTTATTCCCTCAAAAACATGTATACACAGCAGCACTGCAGCATAACTCACTGGAATGCCTTGTCATCTAATTTGTTTCAAGTAGTCACTTACTGCCATAATTTTAAAACATGTTCTTTTGCTTCTCAAGTTGCCCAAGAACAGGATCTATGAAATGATAACTAAATGAGTTAAATTTATTGTTCAGAAACAGCTCTGGATTTTGCAATTTTAAGAAAAAAATAAATTATCAGTGGAAATTGCAATAACCTTAAATTTTGAACTCTTCCAAATAACTGCGCATCATTCCCAGAGTCCATTCACCGACAAGTATTCTGGTAGGTGTGTTTTAACCCATAATAAATGAAGTCATCACCCGAGTGAGTAATAATAAACAAGGGAAGGTACTTGACAAAGGGAGGGAATATTCAGAAATCAAAGACTTCCTGCAGCCGGCAGCTATGACCAGTTTCTTTTTTCCATGGATGGCTTGAGGAAGAAAGGTGAGCTATTGTATAATACCAAGTTATAGTGCAAGTCAGGAACTCGAGTGGTTCAGAAACTGACCAAAATCAAGCAGAACAATATGGAGAAACTTAGCCTGGCCTCTGTCTAGTTTGCCCAGAAACCAATTTGAGTACATATGTAAGCCAATCACACTTGCAAATTGCACTTCAAAATATCCTGTAGTCTGACAGATATAACACAATGAAATTATCACGTCACCTAGGTGCATGAGCTGTGATTTATTTTCTAATCCATGAGTTTGAGTGCGCATAGACAGCATAACTACTTCAAATTTTTGTTAAAAATCTATGTAAAGCTTTTTCTTTAAGTAAGCAATGATGAATCACATGAATAACAAAAAAATCATAAGAATGAGTGCAAAACAAGCATAAATCACAACAAAATGAACTTATGCATCAAAACAAGAGTAAAGAGTTTTTAACACTGTATTTAGATGCACTTTTATTGACAAGAACGTATATATTGAATTTGTATCCAATTATAGCAGTTGGCAACGATCAATCAATAATAATCTGTTTCCTATCCTCAGTCATCTTTGGTTTCACCTCATTAGGACAGATGTCTTCATTCCTTCTTGGTTCAGTTGTTTGAACATTCTCCATTGTGTAGGCCACACCTAATGCAGTCCTTCTGGTTTCTCCATCAAGAAAGCCTACTCTACAGTTGGTTGACACAGCGGATTTGGCAATTGCCTCAGACAGACAAAGTAATCTCTAAATTAGAAATGTCACATGGTCCTCACAGTTCCAAAGGCTCTCCTGCTGTACTTGACATAATTACATGTAAAGTCCTCAGCAAATTACTTGGGAAGTTGCTGCAAGTTTAAGAATGTGTTTCTTGTGGAACTACGACTATCCCAGATTCCATATAACCATGGTATGGAGTTCCTTAAAACTGATTTCAGCTCCTGATGACACTATTATTTTGCAGGCTTTGAGGTTCCATTAATTATTGAATTCAATGGGAAAGAGTAAATTTTCTATTTAAATCTGGACTCTAAAATCTATAAAGCAAAACTCATGCTCAAAAGAATTTAACAAGACCAACTTTTATTTATAAAGTACCTTAAAAATAGAAAAAAATCTCAAGTCAAAGGAGATACTAGGAAAGGATACTGACAGCTCGGTCAAAGAGGTGGGTTTTAAGGACAGCCTTAAAGGAGGAGAGGCAGGTAGAGAGACAGAGGGACTTGAGGATGGAATTCCAGATTGTAGAGTCTGTGCAGCTGAAGGCATGGCTGTCAATGATGGGGTGAAGGAGGGGGAATGCACAAGAAGCCAGAGGGGCAGAGTGTATTTTGGGGGGCTAAATGCTGGAAGAGATTACAAAGATATGGAAACCGTGGAGGGGTTTAAACACAAGGAGAATAATTTTAAATTTGAGGCATAGGGGACCAGGAGCCAATGCAAGTCAGCGAGGACAGGGGTAATGGGTGAGCAGAACTCGGTGTGAGATAGGATATGGGCAACAGAGATTTGGATGAGATGAAATTTACAGGAGTCCAGCCAGGAGAGCAATGGAATAGTCGAGCCTGGAGCTGACGAAGCCATGGATAAGGGTTTCAGTGGCAAATGGGCTGAGGTAGGGGAAGGTACGGGAGATGTTACGAAGGTGGAAATAGGCAGTCCTTGTGATGGAGAAGATACAAGGCGAATAGGATGACGAATTTGCAAGTCTGCTTCAGCTTAAGATAATGGACAGGGAGGAAGACGAAGTCGATGGAAAGAGTACAGAGCTTGTGGTGGTGGAACAAAGACTATGGCTTTGGCCTTTCCAATATTTAGCTGGAGCAAATTCTGACTTATCCAAGACTGGATGTTTAAGTTTGAATAAGCTCAATTTCCCATTGAAATCATCTGTCTGGTAGCTGCGGATGTGATGGGAATCAGAACCATAACAAGGGTCAATCAAGTAGCAGCTTTAGTTTCAAAAATAACTATGCTTCACTTTGGAGCCAGTCATTGTTGCTGTTTAGAACCTAAATGTTTTCCTTTAGGTGGCCTGCAGGGTCAGCCTTCAGAATGCAGATTGGCTTCATGTCTAGATCTGCTTTGGCTTTTGTGAATTTCAGGTGCTCCAAAACCAAATCTAACCTTCATTGGTTTTTAAGTTGCTTTTAATTTCCAATCTTAAAAGTATACAGCCCAGTGTCCTATACATTTTTAATGCAGTGATTTGTACCCACAGTGATTACTCATACAAGTATCACAGTGCTCCATTTGCTGATCATTTGACTCACAAGAGGTGAGGTGATAAAAGACAGTGACATCAGCTCTGAGTTGATGAATAGCTTGGCTCCAGGGAGCTTACTTTCTGAAACAGGTCCAGTTCAATAATCTGACATTTGTGTCCTATTGACAATGTTTTCAATTGAAGCCAAAAAGATGTCAACAGCATGTGGCAGGAACATTCACAAGCCTCAACTTCACAACATACTTTTTCAGCAGACAGGCAAAGATAACGAATAACACCTTCAGCATTGACAGCTGCACTTTCAGTTTTTGGTATTTGCAGAAAGTTCCTTTGATATCTGGGAGTTTATTTTTATCTACCAAATTACTCTGGATATAATAATTTCTAGTCATTACCAGTCAAGATTTGACATTGAATTAACTTGGAAATGAATAGTGCAGGCAGCAAGGTCATCTGCCACAGGCACATTAATAGGTATTAATGTCCTGTACTACTGTACTAGGGATTGAACTTATGCTAGTGATTCCTTACATGGTTAAATCCTGATCTCAGCCAAGGACATGACAGGAAAGGCAGGGAGGAACAGAGAGAGAAGAAAAAGAGAGATCAAATTAACGTAGGTTACTCTTAGATTTTTAGGAACTAGAAGTGGGTGGCAAATTTAACTCTAGTGCCCAGTTATAGAGGGACATTGGCTGAGATTTCTGCTGTTGCTCCATTGGAGTGCATCACTAGGTTGAGGGGTGGCACTTTTCCCTGCCACAGTGATGTGCACCTGAATCTGGTTGATCTTTTAGCCTAGGATTCATTTAAATATTGGAGGAAGGCTCCCCAGCCTTCACTGGGGAGTTGTGCTGGATTTACGATGCAGTTTTGCTGTGGCAGGCCTCAGCATAGTCTCCTTGCTGCTGGCAATAGGACTCAAATATTTTGACAAAAGTTTTGGATTTCCTCTTTGGCCTGTAATATCACCCATCTCCACCCCTGCCTCAGCCCACCTGCTGCTGAAACTTTCATCCATGCTTTTGTTACTTCCATACTCGACTATTCCCTTACTTTCCTGGCTAGCCTCCTATCTTTTACTTTCGTAAACTTGAGCTCATGCAAAACTTCGCTGTTCGTATCCTACTCACACCAAGTCCAATTCACCCATCATCCTGTGCTCGCTGACCTACATTGGCTCCTGGTCCAGCACCGCCTCTACTTTAAAATTCTTATCCTTGTGTTCAAATCCCTCCATGGCCTTGCCCTCCCTATCTCTGTAACCTCCTCCAACCTTACAACCCTCCAAGAACTCTGTGTTCCTCCAATTCTGGCCTCTTGTGATTCCCAATTTCCTTCGCCCCACCACTGGCGGCCGTGCCTTCAGCTGTCTAGGCCCTAAGCTCTGGAATTCCCTCCCTAAACCTCTCCACCTCTCTCCTTTATGATGCTCCTTAAAACTTACCTCTTTGACCCAGCTTTTGGTCGCCTGTCCTATTATCTCCAAATGTGGCTCAGTGTCAAATTCTGTCTGATAACATAACTGTGCCTTGAGACGTTTAAAGGTGCTATATAAATGTAAGTTGTTGTTGTGAGCGATTGTGCAGCCCTGGCAACAAACATCCCTCGCATCCAGCATTGTAAAGACGCATATCGTGGGAAATACACTGCTGGGCCCTGGGAGCAGGAAATGGGGGCAGGGAATGCACAGCAAGGCCAGGACAGGCAGAACACACCCCAGAGCAATATTCCATCCCGTCCCCCCAACCTGCCAAAATATGTACCACTTTTAAAAATAACTTCTATCCAAGAATACATTTGAATATACATGGAAAATGTACATAAAATGTGACTTTAGAGAATTGATAGCACAGATTCCAACAGCTGTAGACAGAATAGTTTAAAAAAAACTAGGATGAATTTCAGTAAGATAGTAATTGTTGTTGCCTCCATTTAATGATGGTTTTGCAGCATGTACAACAACTTGCATTTATATGTACCTGCTCCATCTGTATAATCAATCTATCACAGAACAATTAATTAATACAATTTGATGAACATAGATACAAATTTGTCATTGTGATGTAAAATGTTTCCGGGAATATCAGTTTTTGCTTATGCTTAAAATTGAGATTCCTGATCCCATAAAAGTGCCCCTCCTACCAAATGAATAGGGAGTATGGGGAAATCTGTGGCTCAGACTCTCTTGGCTCCTAGCTGACAGAATGAAAGCTAGTACAGAGATGGTGCTGGAGATGGGGTGAAGAGGAAACAAGGAAAATTATGAAATAAAAAAGTTTATGAATGAATTCTAACCATCAAGTACTTAATCATTTTTCATTTATTTCAATACTAGTTCACCTTATTTTCCTGATTGACTCTATGCTGTTTGACAAATATAATGACATACACTACAATTTATTATATTTATTATAAAAAAAGGACTTGTGAGAATTGTCTTGAAATTTGTTGGCAAAACTGTCATCTGTTTTTTGTTAGTGACTATCGTCAGCAAATACAAGTGTGAATTGTGAATGCTTCCAGTTATAATTACTTCCCAGGGCTTCAATTTGATGAGAAATTATTGGCACACTCATCCTATCTCACAATGAACAAATCTGTACTGAGGCCATTTCATGATTATATGCCATTATTATTATGTATTGCTTATATGAAAGTAGTAAATGTAAAGAGGATACCTTTTCTTAGAAAATTAGACCTTGGAGGATTGTTTAGTGGTGACATCATTCTAGTTATATTACAAATAGCCACATAAAAAAAACACATTAACTTCTTTACTTTATGTCCTCCTCTTCCTAGCCCCCACAGTGGTGCAATAAAAAGCAAAATACTGTCGGTGCTGGAAATCTGAAATAATAACAGAAAATGCTGGAAACCAGCAGGTCAGGCAGCATCTGTGGACAGAGGAAGGTAGGGTTAACATTTCAGGCTGATGACCTTTCCTCAGAACCGGGAGATGTTACAGATGAACAGCTTATAAGGAAGAACAGAGCCAGAGAAAAGGGTGTGGGTAGAAACAAAAAGGTCTGTGATTAGGCGGAGGACAGGAGATGATTAAATGACAGAGGTGATGAAGGTGTGACAAAAAGGAGGCAAGAGAAAACCCTTTGTCTGCCCACTCTCCCTTTCCTCTCCAGTCCTTGAACGTATTTTTGCCTCCCAAATTTGTGCCCATCTCTCGGACAATTTTGTTTGAATCTCTCCAAACATGTTTCCGCCTCTGCCACAACAAAAAAAGCCCTAATCAAAGTCACAAATGACATTATCTGTGACTCTAACCATGGTGCATTATCCCTCCTCGCCCTCGTTACAGTCTTTGACATAGTCAACTACACCGTCCTCCGCCTATGCCTCTCTTCTGTTGACCAACTCAGTGGGACTACCCTCGCTTGGTTCCACACTTACCTATCTGGTTGTAACCAGAACATCTCCAAGCAATAGCTTCTCTTCCCGGCCCTGCACCATTAGATTCAAAGTCCCTCAAGGATCTATCCTTGACCACCTCCTCTTCCTCAACTACATGCTGCCCCTTGGCGACATCATCCAGATAGATGGGGTCAACCTCCTCAAGTAGTTGATGACACCCAGCTTTACCTCTCCACCATCTCTCTTGACCCCCTCAACTCTCACTGTGTTGTCAGTACTGTTGTCGCTGATGGGTTGCCCCATTATTGTTTTGAATTCTATCAGGTAAATATTTGGTTTCCTCAGCATCCACTCATCATAATACAAGAGAAAATGCATCAGATGCTTACGATATAAATATAAAAAATTGCATTATCCATTATAGAGTTTAATGCAAAATTATTTATCAGGATACATGCTCCAAATGGCAAATAGTAGTGCTCCTCAATATAGAGAGGCTATAGGGTCTAGATATGGAAAAATACACTTGTTAAGTTTTGAACATTAGAAAGTCTGGAGTGAGAAACCCACCATTCGGTCAATCAAGTTGGTTCCATCCAGAATCTATATATGTTTCAATGTTTATTCTCTTTCCCTAGTCTCATCACTGTGCATTTGTTGACACTGAATTCCATTTACCATTTCTCTGCCTGGCTTTCCGTTCTATCTAGATCCCTCTGCACCGGATCAACTTGCTCTTGACTGTTCGCAAACCCTCTCACACTTTGGTGTCATTAGCAACTTTTGATAGTTTTGTCTCCATTCTGACTTCTTTTTACCTTCTCTGGAAACTGTACCACAGTTCATGTTGTATTGGCTAAGCCAAGAAAAATTAGTTTTTTAAATATTAAAAAAAAAGCAGTTGAAATAACATTTGTGTCTTTATCTTTGTCTGAAGCAAGGCCTGTTAAGTCTTGCTCATTTTAATTTAATTTGTTTACATATGTCCATCCCACTTGCTACATTTGAAGAAATTGAAAGGACAATTAGTCTCACTAAGTGTACTCATACAATCTCACAAATAACAACCACCTAGTCTTGACCGCTTTACCCAGCAAGGATATCACGCCCATTCTGCCCATTAAAACCTCAATACTAAGCTTATTCTAACCATTCACTTGGGCACATTTATTTTTAAAAATAAATTTCTACTGAGAAAGACTTTTTAAAATGCAATGGCTGAACAAGCCTTCAATCATTTTACAGAATTGGCTATTAAAAGCAGGAAGGTTCCAATACTAATGCAGATAAGTCCAAATATGAGCAGAATTGGCAGAACTCTCTTGCTGCTTAGTAAAGAGGTCCATGCTGGAAATTGCTGTTGTTTGAAAGCTGTATGATCCGTTTTTTTCAAATGACTGTTTTCTCCTAAAACATGACTTCCTTTCTTTTCATAGTTTCACAGGTGAATGTGATAGCACCAATGATTTGCAAGGTTTTCTGGTCTGGTTTGGACTATGAAAACCTTTGATACTTTCAAAGTTATCTATTAACTTACGTGACCCTTGCGATAATTTAATCTAGACTAGGAGTTGGTTCTAAATACTTTGATTTCTAATTTTACGTGCCTAAGCTTCTGAGCAAGTATCTAAATGTGAACCCAATTCTGAGCAGTAAAACATTACTTTAAAATGTTGGTATCAGAATAAGGCTTGAAGATAAAACCAAATGCTTTGTTACAAAGTGTAAAAAGACTATAAAATGCGACAAGCTATTAAGAATGTTATACATTTTATTAAATTCAGGATTAAGTGTGCAATTTAAAATAACAAATTGTCATATTGTTTGCTTCCAAATAAGTGTAAATCAACAAAGGAGGTCAATCTTTGGCAGAGGATAATTTGTATTAGAAAAGGCCCAGTTTCACAGATCCACTTTTACAGATAGGTACGATACTTGTCTCCAGCAGCTTCAGTGTTTCCTGTTTCACCTAAAGTACATAGAATATGATTTAGCTCTAAATTATACACAGAATATTAGCTTCTAATCTTCTACAGAAAATGATCAGCTTCTATAAGATATACAGGGAATGATTAGCTCATTTCATATATTAAGAGAACGATTCACTGATTTAATATGTACAGTGAATGATTAGTTCAAATTATATATGTATACATATCTATAAGGAGAATGATTTGTTCATAATGTATACAGGGAATGATCGACTCATATAAGATATACATACATCTATAAAGAGAGCTTATATTAGCTATATATCGGGGGAGTTATCTCAGTTTTTGAAGTCTTACCCAGATATTCCTGAGCAGTTCCGTAATGCATAATGAGGTTGACGAGCAATAATTTGAAACAGAAAACAACTTTCCAAAATACTATAAACTTCTGTCAATCCCAGTTCTTCCACCTGACTCAGTTTTCTTAACCAAATTTTAAAAAGTCTCTCTGGCAAGAACCTGCCTGACACAAACCAGCATCCATTTCAAATCTATTGATTCTGAGATGGTGCCTGGGCTTGAGGATTAAATGTAAGCTTCTGTTTTGATGCCTGCTAAATGACATCAGCACCTACTCCTCCTAAATTGTCAGGAGAAGCATTGTGATTTATAAGTTTATAATAGATTTTCATCTTCACCTCTGGGCGGTAATCTGGCCGAGCAGATTGCCCACCCATTGTAAAACTTGCCCAATTTTCACTCCATTGCATAAAAAATGACAGGTTAACTCAATAGAGCATTTCTTTTGCCAGCAAATTCATAAGGTGACACATTAGCAAAGCCTTCTAACTTAACTTGTTAGTAAGATGCACCATATTCTTCTTGTAACAAACAAATCTTAGACATTTCAATTTAGTTTTGCTACGAATAGATTTATCAGCTACACTGAAATGTGAAACAAATCATGATTTGGGACTTTATTGGCCAGTTGTGTTTTCTGAATAATTATTTCTAAAGCAGTAAATTGTGCCTGATGTTAAATTATGTTTCAGATCTACTTATGGTTATTATGTGACTAACTTTTTCAAACAAATTATGGACAATTTGCTGAATTCGATCTAATTCATCTGTAGTCCATGCAGAATGACATATGGATGTGATACTTTCATTAAATTGGAAAATATTAGATAACGTACATACTGGAGGCAGGTATTTTATTCACACTTCTATATAAGACTGTCTGTTCACGGGTAAGTTACACTTACTTCTGGAATATCCATTAATCTTCTGAGCTTCTGATCATGCCAATTCCAATCAAGGATTACATACTTCAGAGACTGCAGACTGAGTCCATCTAGACAATAGGAGAGAGTTAACATTTACAACCATTAGTTATGATGATTATCATCATTTCAGTGTTGAACTGCTAATTATAAGTAATCTTGGGAGCAGATTAATTTTAATGAAATTGTCCCTTATGTGAATGTACAGTTCCTGTCCAGTGACATCATAAATTGGGTAGGCTGCCCTCAACCCCTCTATTTCTGTTTATAATGACACTGATGAGCAATGCTGTGACATCATGGCAATAGGGGAGAAGTATACAAAATGACCGCTTCCAGACTCTCTCTAACCAGCAATTCTGAAGTACATAAACTGTTACAAGGGACAAATGAGAGCCTCAAGAACCGGTACAGTAATCGCGCTTTATAACATTGAGGTTTGGGGCAATTTAGTTGTATCTGTTTCCCCTTTAAACTAAATTCCATCGCAGGCTGTGTGTATAATGACAACAATTCAGTGTACGCTGAATTCAAAATTAAAAATAAAATATATAATTTAAGGTATGATTAAATGGTAATAAACCAGACTTTGTGTGTACAGTCTTGACAAACTGAAACATAGACAGACTTACATTGCCATGCATATTTCAGTCAGTTTATGCTTCAATTCTGACACAGCGCCTAAGAATTCATAAACCTAAGATGTGTGAAAACAAATAGCTACAGGGATTGCAATATAAACTGTAGGTGTGCCAATATGCCTTCACTTGTATTGGAGGAAAAAAAACCAAATACATGTAAGCCTGAAGGGACAAAGCCAAATGTTGATGAAGCAAAATTCATCTCCCCAACCTTTCAGAGACACTCTCCTCTTCCAACCTCCCCAGTTCATAATTGCACTCTTCTCCTCCCTCAATTCAACCTGGCACTCTTCTCACATTCCAACCTCATTCAACCTGGTAGTCATCTTCCACTCCCCTTTAAGCTAGCACCCATCTTCTCCATCTTCTGTTCAAGTTGGCACTCTCCCCCTCCTCCTCCCCCCTCTCAGGCCACGCTGGCACTCTTTCCTCCCATCAGTTCAAATTGGCACTCTTTCCCCTCACCCCCAGCTAATTCTGGCACTCTCCCTCCCCACTCCCCATCACTTCATGGTAGCATTCTCTATCCTCACTCACCCCAAAGCATAGCTCCCTGCTTCTGCATGGTTCTCTCACTTCCCCACCCCCCCCCCAGTGCCATCCATTTTCCTCTCTCCTTCATTGTCATTCATTTTCCTCTCCCATTTCCCCCTCCTTCGTTATCATCCATTTCCCTCCTTCACTGCCATCCATTTCCCCCCTTCATTGGCCATTCATTTCCTCCCCCAGATTGTTCCTACCTCAGTTGGACTGCTAATGAACCAGACAGAGGACCCTTTCTCCTCAATGCCTCTCCGAGCAATAATTCCGGCCTCTGTACACCATAGGTGGGAGTTCTTGCAAAAACAAGAATGCAGCAGTGCAAGGTCCGGGAGATTTTCTGCCCCAAACTGGCAGGAATCAGCAACTGGTCGTGGGCAAGAGAGCAGTATTGATCAGCAGGCGGCCGCCAGTGAGTCACGGGGAGGGGATCTCGGGAGGGCTTTACGATCAAGGGGGCGAGTAACCCCGGGAAGTGGAGTCTTAAACTTTCCTTATGGTGCCCGAAGGAGCACACCTACTCCTCCTGATCCCACAAGTAAAGTAAAAAAAATTTTTAAATTGACCTCTTTGGGCCTTGATTCCTCTTCCCGCTCGGTTAGCCTGGTGGAAAAACTCAACCACTTCCCTGCACATGCCCACAGTTAAAATAGCAGTCTGCATATTTAAAGAAGGGGTCCGCTGGTTTCCGGTGGTGTCCTTGTCGCCTGCTCAGAAGAGCAGATTAAAATCGCAGTCTGAGGGATCGGGTCGGGATGTCAGGGAGTGAGACCCACAGGCGATTTTAACTGTAACGCCCACCGGACGGGAATGGTTAAAATCATCGCTCAAGTGTATGCAAAATAACCACTGATGAACTCTCTGAATAGAATGAAGATGTAAAAACAGACTGAATTAAATAGCACAGGATTTTATACCTTGCTCTATCAGGTTTCTAATCCGTCCTGGTGTTCCTACACCAAGATGTATGACACCCTTAGTGAGCCATTTTATCTGTTCTTCTACCTGGATGAGAAAGGGAACACGATTAGTTCCTGTAATAAATTGTAACACTACAGAGAGCAGGTACAGATTGTAACAATCCAGACAGACTTGTGATTCAAAAAATATTTTGTTTCACTGGTGGGTCATCAACAGATACCTGACATGCCTGATATCATTAATACTCACAAGTAAGCGAGATTAGCAACAAAAATGGAACAAATACTTGGACTCCTTATTGTGCCGATACAAACAATGGCTGAGAAATTCGATTAGTATCGGAAGCCGGCATGGAACAGATGTCGCATCGGGAACATGTGCCTGAAGAGGTTGGTCCGAGGCTCGCTGGAAATTGAGCCTCCGGTCTCATTTCCATAAAACCAGCGAGCTGCAGATGCAAATTGGGCACCACAGTGCAGCTTACTGATCAGGGACTTCGGAAGTTTGTCTGGCTCCGATACCAAGCCAGCCCACAGGTTAAATCTGGGGGAGGGTGTTGTGAAGGCAAACAGAAGGGGTCAAGCCTGAACTGGTAGTGGCCCACATTTCACTGTAGAGCCAGGAGAAGAATTCCTGTTCCTTCTGGCTCCACATAAACAAAGTTAAAAGAAAGTAAACTTTTCAGGACCACTGGTCAAGTTGCTATAGATCCAGAAAAACTGAGCGGAGTGTGCGGGGTGCATTCTCTGCCCAGTTGATGACCAATTTCCTGAAACAGGCGTCAGGACCCTGATTAGCATATACAAGGGGCATATGCCTGTTTCTGGCGGCTGCCCTGAGCTTTTGGAAATCATTAGTTTCCAATTTGGCAGCTGGCGCACTTCCGAGGGAGACTGGACACCCAAGATTACGCCCATAAATTAGTCCCCGCCAACTCTATTTTTCGCCTAAAAATTCGGAGCGACGGGACCAATTTCTCACCCACTGTGTTAAGTAAAGTTTTTAGACAAATTTCGCATTAAGTCATTCATCAGCTGCTGCTTTGAAAAAGTGAAAAGAATTAATATTCAGTGAATGGCCTAGAATTTGCTGTTGCCGGTCAACGCACCGTGCCCGCCGTTAGTTAGATTTGCCCTTGCCCGTTTAATCTCCATGATATTTTGCACTGCAAGTTGCTGGAAGTGGGAGCTGGAAATGGTGCAGCGCCACTTGAAGGGCAGCTGGAATCTGAGTGAACAAGGCAAAGAACTGTGTATCTCCTTAACCAATCAGATTGAAGGATTGTGAAATTAACAGTGCAAGGACTCAGAAGGAAGTGTAAATTAGAGTGGGTGAATTCAATGTCAAATCAGGTACAGAAAGAGGAATAAAGAGATGGAGATTTTTTAAAAATGTAAGATTAAAAATGTGTTTTTACTTTTTCTTTCTAACAACAATTAAAACCTGAAGAAATGAGGCGCCACACTTGTAATAGTTAATTTTCAGTGCCAGAGGGGTTTACTGGCAATTTAATACTTATCACGTCGTTAAAGGGGTATTTAGACTTGAAATGACTTGACTTAACTTTCTGTGGCGAGTTTAGTTCGTATCTACTGTTCAAATACAGGAACGTCACGGCGTTCAATGCATTTGAATGGTGAGTCAGACAGCAAGATCCAGTTTTCGTGAAGTTAACGGTGGAGCGGCGCATCTCGGACAGCAACTTTAGGATTTCCAGTGTTTAACCGTGCAACCGCCCTTGCCTGAAGTTGCTGTGCGATTTGTGCATAAATAATGGTGAGCTTCACCATTATTTTGTCAGCAAATTCTGGGCCATTATTTCCTAAATTCTCTGTGACTCCTGATAGATTTACTTTTATATGTCTGGAGGATTTTGCAACATTTATTTCTGAGACACCTATGCAATCCAATATTAACTTTTTAAATGAAACTGGAACACAGAGCTGAACTACTTTGAGCCCCACAAGGAACATTTTGTACAGTCACCTTGTTTATTGTTAGCTGATTGGAACTGGCAAAATAGTTTGAGTTATCAAGTGCTCATTTAAGCAAGGGTTGAGCTCCTCCATAGACTATAATGGATTGGAGGAAATGTTTGTGATAGTAAAGTTATACTACATTTTGTTAAAAACAAACAAGGGCTTTTCTTGTTATTAGCTATTAGATGCACACTAGAAGTAGTTGCTACCAAATTATTTTACCAGTTCACACTCAGTCCATCAAATGAAGGAAAATGAGAACCTTCTGATCACCTATCACCTATTAAAGCTTAGCTGAAAAAATGCAAATTCTAATGCTTACCTTTATATGCTTTGCAAACAATTTGAAAGTCTTACAGTCTTTACCTTTAAAAGCTGTAAGCAGTCTGCCAAAACAAACAAGATACAATCACTGCAGTCTCAGCCTGATTACTTTAAATAGGTTAAAGCCTGTATTTAAAAAGCTCAGAGAGAAACTTAGTGTGAGCATGTTAAATGTGCAGGAACAAAAGTGGTTGGAAGATATACCTCATGTTATTATAACAGAGAACTTTGCACTGTGTGCAGTGAACATTCCTTTTATTTGCCTTTTCTTCCCCTCCAGTTTTCTCACATTACCAGTCCCCCTCCAGAAAGCAGCAGCTCATCCTGGGGGACAGTTCCTTGGTTGGTAGTGACCCATCAGTACTATGTTCATGTGACACAGCCTCACATCAGAACCTGGACTGTGAGAGTTTAATATCAACTGACTTTGTCTATTGAGCCCACCATAGTCAAGCCCAATACTGTCTTCACTGATCATTGGAAAGATATCAATATTCTATGCTACAAGATGATACTAGGGCCAAGAAATTAGAGTTGTGCCCAAAATGGGTGTAAAGTAAGTGGCGCGACAGCTGCATGTGCAGACCTGTGCAGACTTGAGGCCCGACTGAAATTCAACTTCAGGCCTCATTTAAATGCCACCAGCAAGCTGCAGGCACCAAACAGGCGCCCTGCTACATCTCATCAGCAATGGAGGGTGGGAAATCAGCCAGCTCCTACACCGAGTCAGCTGGCAGGTCAGGTCTGGGAATAAGAGACAATCCTGTGGAGGGGGCAGCAATGATGCTTCTCCTCACACAACATAAAAACTGAAAATTTAATGGGCTGATTTTTGAGTGGCGGCCAGAGGTACCTTTAGGAATCGCTGGTTAGGCTGCTCAACACCTGCTACAATTAGGCGGAACATGCGCGTAGCAAGCTCCACCCATTTTAAATCTGAATTTCACAACTGGCACAGGACCCTGATTTGCATATTTAAGGAACCATCTGCCTATTAAAAACGTCGCCTGAGCCAATATGGCGTCAGGTCTAATTCCAGTGTAGTTCAGGCATGGCAGATCTCAACGTGTAATTCAGAGGTGTTACTCCGATTTTATGCTGGAAAAATGGGTGAGCACGAGTTGAATTTCTCCCCCTAGGTTTCCTTTAAGTTATGTTGACATCATATATTTTACCACCCAAATCTGAAAGGAAAAAGGCTTATCCTCTGGAAAACCTTGCTTGGGGCCTTAGAAGCCTTTTTAAACTCTTTCATCTGCACAATCTTCAGGGACAGGATGAACACTGTGTCACTTCTGTATTTCCTACATTACAACAGTGACTACACTTCAAAAGTACTTGATTTGCTGTAAAGCGCTTTGGGACATTCTGAGGTTGTGAAAGGCTATATAAATGCAAGTCTTTCTTTTTAATTGTTTGAAAATGGCATTAGCCAACTTTGTATCTGGGATGATTTGTGTGAGAATCCCTTTGTTCCCTAGCTGCCTTGCAATTATTGTTCATCTGACCCACAGCTAGAGAACTCTCCTTGATCTAACAGAAACTTTGCTTCTATCTTCTCTGGAATAATGCGGTAAAATATAATTTCCTCTTTTATCAAGTGTCAACAAGCACCACAACTGGAAAGTGCGAATACCACTGAAAACAGTCATCTTCCCTGAACCATCAATGCATTGTTTACTGTGATGTATGCTTGTTAAATGACAAATTTTCAAAGAATCATCTTTATATAGAAAGGACATCTTTATCACACAGAGACCCTCTTAGCATTTTCAATTCCCTATATACTTTGCCACTAATACGTGTCAGTTGGAGTTCTATGAGGAATCGTTCCCCTGTACCTTGACACAAAAGACAGTTTTTTCAAGAATTTGCTGAGAGCTACAAGGATTATGCATTCTCCTTCTTTGTGTTTATATTAGTTTATATATATTGTGTATGGTTAGTCATTGTACCTTATTAGTTACTTGTATGTCATTTTTGCTTCTGTATATTATCTCTTGCATAACTAAATCTGACCAAGCAATTTTAGCCTGTATGTATTGGTCTGGAAGTACGTTATTTTACACCTTCTAAGATAATGGGAGAATGTCATGGGCATCTCGCATATCCCCAGTAAGAAATGTAGTGCAATTAGGCTAAAGCTGGGCCAGCTAACTCATTCACAGCAGTGAATAAAGATCCGGGTTTTGGTTCATAGAAAATTCAGTCTGCTTATGGAAACCACCATCTAGCTGTGAAGTGTTGGGAAAAAAAACAAAAAGTAATAGCTGGCAAGTTTAATTTTGCATGGAAGTGTGTCAGAAATTGACAGAACAATTATATTGTTCTTCAAAAAAAAGTAACTACAGTAATGTAAAAATGCTTCTAGGTGTAATTTTGTAAAAGTTTAGCTTAGTGGTAGCACGCTTGCCTCTGAGCCAGGCGGCCGTGGGCTCAAGCTCCACTCCAAAATTTGAATACGTATTTTAGACTGACACTGCAACACTCCTCAGTACTGCACTGAATTGTTGGAGGTGCTGTCTTTTAAATGAGATGTTAAACTGAGGCTCCGTCTCCCTGTTCAGTGGACAGATAAGATCCCATGGCACTATTTGAAGAGTTCTCCTGGTGTCTTTACCAATTTTGATTCCTCACTCAACATCATCAAATCAGACTAACTAGTTATTCATCTCATTACTGTTTGTGGAACCTTGTTATGTGCAAATTAGCTGCTGCATTTGCCTACATAACAATGTTGCTGCACTTAAAAAAATGTAATTAGTGAGGTGCTTTGGGTGTCTTCAGTTCTTCCTTTACCTGATCATTTCAAGGGCTCTGAGGGCAGAGCTGCATATGATCAACATCAGCACGGATTTCTTCTCGGTGTGGTTCTTGCACAACTTCACCCATTTGGGACAAACTGTAGACAGACAGACACCCCTCAACAATCTTATTATATAGCAAACATTGAGTATATTTATCAAATCTATGCTATATGGAAAGAAATTTCAAACTGGCCAAAAGTCTGGTCAAATTCATGATAAATACCCATCAACTTATGTACAGGACTCTTTAAAAAAAACTTTAAAATGAACAAAAAATTAGATTGAGAAAATTCGAAAAATATTTAAAGCAGACTTTGTAGCTTATTATTTGTCAGATTACACTCGAATCCCGTTATCATTTTAAAGACCTCAATTAGATTACCCCTCAACCTTCTAAACTCCAGGGAATACAAATCTGATAAGGCATTTAGCATTTTAAAATGCTGAGTAGCCTTTGTAGCCTTCAAACTGGCTGCATGTTTCCGCCATGTGGTAGGTTTCCAAACATTTACTGCAGTACATTTCCAAAATTCATTCTCTGCAGAAACACAGAAATATATGAATCTCCAGAGGTTCTAATTTGCAGTGGATCCCAATAGATATTTTATTTGTTGCAGTAATACTAAACTTAAGAAAAGGTCAGAATTGAGCTACACTATGGGTTGTATTCCCTGGAATTTAGAAGATTAAGGGATGATTTGATTGAAGTTTTCAAGATATTAAGGGGAACTGATAGGGTAGATAGAGAGAAACTATTTCCACTGGTTGGGGAGTCTAGGACTAGGGGACATAGCCTAAAAATTAGAGCCAGGACTTTCAAGGGTGGTAGAAGTTTGGAACTCTCTTCCATAAACAGCAGTTGATGCTAGCTCTATTGTTGATTTTAAATCTGAGATTGATAGATTTTTGTTAACCAAAGGTATTAAGGGATATGGAGCTAAGGCGGATATATGGAGTTAGGTCGCAGATCAGCCATGATCTCATTGAATGGAAGAACTGGCTCGAGGTCTATTCCTGTTCCTATGTTCCTACGACTGAATGTGAATGTTAATCCATCTTTTTTATGAGTATTATTCTTCACAAGCCAACAATTTTCATTTTCAGCTTAAAATTCCACAAATTACAATCTTAAACAGAAACTGGGCAACGTGAAACATATAAAGGACACTGTGAAGAGGCATTTAATTTTCTTATTTATGCAAAACCTCTAGTGAAAGAACGATGTGTGACCCAATATAAAATCAGAACAAATCAGTCCAATTCTGTCAGATTAGGCTGTGCTTACACTGCAGCTACTGAACTGAGACCACTGTATGACAGCTGAAACCCTTATTAAACTGAAGAATGACCTCAGTCTGATTGACAGTGAGGGAAGAAACAACAGATCTTTTGATGCTTGTGCAAAGCTCTGCTCCCTCATAATTTCAACATTAGGAGGGTGCAGGCAGGAGCATCTGCTTTGGCCTAACATTAAACGATTCCAAACAAAATTTTAAAACTTTTCAGGAGGTCTATTGGCAAAAATGTCCCTGCCTGGACATTTTTAAAATCCAGCTTTGCACTAGATTAGAGGTATACTGCAGCTGATATGAACTTGAGTGCTGTACAATGGTCTCAGACAGCTGTTTTTTATGCAGCCAAGATTTAGATCAATGTCTGGAACCCGAGTTTTCACACTGCTACTTTTTACATTACTGCACACCTGAAGCTGCTTTTCATTGTCAGAATGTGGAGTATAACTGCATCCTTAGTTATTCCTTTGTCTACTAAATAGTGCTATAGTAGAATGTTGCAATATTAATTTTATAAGCATATTTAAGAAGATTCTAGCTATGTGAAATAAATAATGGAATTTAATCTGATAGTTAAAACATTATAATAAAGTTCAGCCATGTGCAAAAGAACATTATATTTGATTATTACTTGTGGTAATGTAAATGCTTCCTTCCATAAGTAGTGGACTAGCTGGATTTTTGTTATACATCTGACTCTGTCTCCAAAACCCAATGACTAAAGTAAAACTTTACTAACTTAAAATTCTCTGATAAACAGTGTATATTGTTCTTAGTAAGGGATGAAATGAGGAGACACCACTACAAGCCAGCAATTAGCAGCATGCTACCATTACAATAGTTTTTGAGACAATTTAGCAGTAAAATAGTTTGTAGTAATAATATTAAATATATGCTCGGGTCAGCTATGATAAACATTTCACACGCAAGGCTGACTGGGTATTTTTAAAAATTTGTTCTTGGGATATAGGAGGCTCTGTGATGGCAGTATTTATTGCCCATGCTTGGCTGTCTTGAAGGCATTTATAGTCAACCACATAGTGTGGGGCTGCAGTCATATGTAAGTCAGAACAGATAAGCTGGCAGGCTCCCTTCCCAGAAAGGCATGAGTAAACCAGTTGGGTTTTTACAACAATCCATTTTCTGGTGCTCCCTAAGTACCAGATTTACTGAATTCAATTTCATAACTTGCCATGGTGGGATTTGAATTTACAACCTCTTGCTAGTCCACGACCGTGACCCTTTGATAATTCACAAGTGACAAAGTAATGAATGATTTATAGTTAGTGTGGTGAAGATTTTCCATTGCATTTCACTGGAGACCTGGACACATTCTATTCAAACTGGCAATTGTGTACTAGCAGTCTACATTTTCTCTAACCAATTTTAAGTTCTCCACAATTACAAGTATGGAGATGTAATAAATGATTTTTTTTTCAGACCAAACTTATGGTATAAACATGTATTGATTTATAGTGCTGTATGTATCCCACTTACCTTGCTTCAGATAGGAGGACAGAGTATGAGTGAGGTCATTGCTCTGAAGAAAACAAGAATCTGAAAAAACACACAAATAAAACCTCCATTACTATCAAAATAAATATGCATTTTCAATCACATTATGCATAAATTGCCTTCAAACACGTAACTGAATACTTATATTAAACTAAAAAAGTTTTACCGTCAAATTATATTCATATATTAGCAATTTAACAAGATATTCTATATTTTTTGTGGTTGAAATTAGGAAATAAAATCAGAGGGATATATTGCATGCACAGAGCATTTAAAATATATCCTGACTAGACTAACAAAAGTAAAATCTCTTTTTGTCCAGAAATAATCCTGTAGTCCTCAATAGGTGTGAGCCTTAGTTTATATTTGAAAAAGTGTGTTCCATACCTGGCAATTTCAGTTCCTCAAGTTCTATTACAGATCGTTCATTTTTGAAGTGTTGGATGATCATATTCTGCAAATCAGCAGGGACAGCAGGTTTTGGAGCAGAGTTTGCTAGAACAGCAGAGATCTTCTATATTTACAAACAACAGGTTAAGATTCCCAAATTTAGCACAGACACTTTGTAGCAAAACAAAAAGACACACACACGCCAAATTTAAGAACATAAGAAATAGGAGCAGGAGTAGGCCAATCGGCCCCTCGAGCCTGCTCCGCCATTCAATAAGATCATGGCTGATCTGATCCTAACCTCAAATCTAAATTCATGTCCAATTTCCTGCCCGCTCCCCGTAACCCCTAATTCCCTTTACTTCTAGGAAACTGTCTATTTCTGTTTTAAATTTATTTAATGATGTCGCTTCCACAGCTTCCTGGGGCAGCAAATTCCACAGACCTACCACGCTCTGAGTGAAGAAGTTTCTCCTCATCTCAGTTTTCAAAGAGCAGCCCCTTATTCTAAGATTATGCCCCCTAGTTCTAGTTTCACCCATCCTTGGGAACATCCTTACCGCATCCACCCGATCAAGCCCCTTCACAATCTTATATGTTTCAATAAGATCGCCTCTCAATCTTCTGAACTCCAATGAGTAGAGTCTTCTCCTCATATGTCCGCCCCCTCATCCCTGGGATTAACCGAGTGAACCTTCTTTGTACTGCCTCGAGAGCAAGTATGTCTTTTCTTAAGTATGGACACCAAAACTGTATGCAGTATTCCAGGTGCGGTCTCACCAATACCTTATATAACTGCAGCATACCTCCCTGTTTTTATATTCTATCCCCCTAGCAATAAAAGCCAACATTCCATTGGCCTTCTTGATCACCTGCTGCACCTGCATACTAACTTTTTGATTTTCTTGCATTAGGACCCCCAGATCCCTTTGTACTGCAGTACTTTCCATTTTTTTGCCATTAAGATAATAACTTGCTCTCTGATTTTTCCTGCCAAAGTGCATAACCTCACATTTTCCAATATTGTATTGCATCTGCCAAATCTCCGCCCACTCACCCAGCCTGTCTATATCCCCGTGTAGGTTTTTTATGTCCTCCTCACTCTCTACTTTCCCTCCCATCTTTGTATCATCTGCAAACTTTGATATGTTACACTCGGTCCCCTCCTCCAAATCGTTAATATAGATTGTAAAGAGTTGGGGACCCAGCACCGACCCCTGCGGAACACCACTGGCTACTGGTTGCCAGTCCGAGAATGAACCATTTATCCCAACTCTCTGCTTCCTGTTAGATAACCAATCCTCCACCCATGCCAGAATATTACCCCCAATCCAGTGATTCTTTATCTTCAGCAATAATCTTTTATGTGGCACCTTGTCGAATGCCTTCTGGAAGTCTAAATACACTACGTCCACTGGTTCCCCTTTATCCACCCTGTACATTATGTCCTCAAAGAACTCAAGCAAATTTGTCAGACATGACTGCTCCTTCTGAAAGCCATGCTGACATTATAAAGATCATCTTGATATCACTAGCTTGGTAACAAAGATGTTGTAGTGTTTTCCTCACAAACACGTGGTTACAAGTCACAGTGTCATTTTGAACCCTCCTGCCAGCGTTAGAAGGGAGTTTTGAAAGTTCTTGGCTGGGCAGCTACATGAAGGTACTTGCCATGGAACAACAGTCTAATTCCTTCATGAAGTAGGAAAACTACAGTCAGCTCGCCTTGCTGTAGCAATACTGACTGATTCAAAGACTGAGAAACCTGAAATTTGTAAGGAAGAAAATTTTGGAGAGAGGATGGAGTCAGTGGCAAAGCAGCAGATTTATAGCAGGAGCCAAAAATGATGGATTTGGTCTTCCTGATGTTCAGTTTGAGAAAATGTTGACTCATTCATGACGACTTCAGACAGGCAGTTTGACAGCAGAGAAATGGGCTTGAGATCAATGGAATTATTGGAGAGGTAGAGTTCGGTGTTGTCAGTATAGATATGGAACGTAACTCCATGCCTGCAGATAATGTTACTGAGAGGCAGCATATAGAAAAGGAAGTAGAGGGGACCGAGGCCATGTCCTTGGTGGATTCCAAAGGATGACTGTATGAAGGTAGGAAAAGACGACATTACTGGAAATGCATTGGCTGCATCCAGGCAGGCAGAAGTTGAACTATGCCAAGACAGTCCCATGAAGCTGGAAAGCAGAGGAGAGGTAATAGAAGAGAATGGTGCAGTTGACTCTATTTAACAGCACAAAGAGGTCAAAAAAGAATATCACATCATGGTCACATTCCTGGAAGATGAAATTTGTGACTTGGCTTAGGCTGGTTTTGGTTTTGGTGCCGTGAGCAGGGAAGAATTCGGACTGAAGAATTTCATACAGGGTACGTTGTGAGAAAAGGGTATGGAGCTGGGCGGCAAGGAGACATTTGAGGATCTGAGAGAGATGAAGGAAATTTCAGATGGGACAGTAGATGGAAGGGATGCATGGGTAGACTTTTCGAAGATGATCATGATGATGGTAGCTTTGAAAGGAAAAGGAATGATACATGAGCAAAAGGAGTCATTAACAATGTTGGCAAGCATGGGTGCAAGGATGGGTAGTTGAGATGTCAAGAGTTAAGTGAGGAGGGGCTTGAGGGAGCAGGAGGTGGGTCTCATGAAACCTTATTCCATCTGCAAATGTTTGCAATGACTCATTTTCCTTCATCTTTTTGTTCTTCTGCTTAGAGGCTGTTACCTTTCTTCGCCTCTTCTTCTTGGGTGGACTTGCTTCAGGTTTTTCCTCCACTTTTGTGTCTATAAAACATTCTGTTTGCTGGAGAGTAAAAATAAATATAATGACTATTATTCTTCTCATGACTGTCATCAGCTGCCTGTACAAGGCAAAGACATATGCGAGTGCAGTCAGTGGGTATTGCCTCTGGACATCAAAAAGACATAGCTTGCTGAAACAGTCATCAAAATGGATGCAAACCCTGCTCCACTTTTAAAAATGATCTCAAGCTTAATGAAATTGAGGAGGTACGTCTATAACTGTTTTTTTAGCTTAAAGAAGTGATCTTCTGTATATGATAGTTTGAACAATTAACAGAATATTGGGCAATTAACAGAATATTGTTCAATTCTGTATCCCTGAGTCCAATCATTTCCCAATTCTATTATTCAACTGCAGTCACTTTGTATGTGTGACAATTTTCTGATTACGCTCCTGTGAAGCACCTTGGGACGTTTTACTACGTGAAAGCGCTATATAAATGTCATGCCTGAATTGGGACGCAATCCCAGTGTACGCTCCTAATGAGGCCGGTGGCAAGACCATGACAATTTGGTCCGCCAGCCAAGATCATTAGGAGAGTTCGGGGCACTCTTGCTCCTCCCGGCTCAACAATAACGTAAGTAAAAAAAAAGTTCAAACTTACCTTTCTGCTAAGTTCCCATTAAGGACCGCTGGTTTGGCTGCCAAGTGTCCAAAGAAGCTGACTGCCGCATGCACTGCACATGTTGCAGGCATGCGCAATTGAATTTTGGAAAGGGGGACTCAAGCAGGCATTTGGCCCCCTATTTGCATATGTATAAGGGCTAATGCCTGTTTCAGGTGCACGCCCTGGATGCCTACGGAGGAACATTCACCAATTTGGTAAGCGGCGCACATCTGGCACGCAATGAGCGTGCGCACACTGTCCACTATCTTGGAATCTTTAGGCACCCGTTTTACACCTGTAAAATGGGCACAGTGCAATCCAATTTATAGGCCTCCCTTCTAAGCCATTTTTATTCTTCTCCTTTCTTCTGTTGCCCATGCCATCCGCTATTGCTGGTTTAGAGGGTGAATGACTTTGTAGCCAATACTCTAATGATAGTGTTGGTGCACATGCCCCCATGCTATTCATGGATCATTTGAGTTCACTGGTGAACTTTATTCAATAGTGAATTTTATTTCCAATCACCTCATCCAAAACTGGTATTATAGATTAGTCAGTCATTTGGGCATTTATGGGAAATGCAGTGAGGCTGGTGCACATAGAGAAACTAGAATAGCTTTTTGCTCAGTAGGAAGGATTGGATAAAATAAATATTTTGATTGCTAGGATGGCTTCTACTGTACTCAACGCCAGTGTCCACTAAAATATTTTCCCTTTTCTACAACTAGAAGATAAACACTTATTAAATAAGACTTAACACTATCAAATCATGCAACACACATTAGACCCATATATCAATCTTCTTGCATCACCTTTTTACTTTTCTTGACCGTGGCAGGCTGTGTTATCTCATCCCTTTTCTTTCTTTTTCTCTTGATGTTATGCTCAGGTGCATCTTGACTCATCCCTTCTTTAGGCGTGTCTAAAACAAAATACGTCAGAAATTTTGAAACTCACTCACAATTTCCAATAAATACTGTTGGGGTTAGAGTAACTTCCTGAATAATGTAGATACAGTATTGAGTGTTAAAATAAATGTTTTTTCCCGTTACTCCAAGTATTTCACAAAAAAAGAGTTTTCTGCCTCCAGATGGAATAGATGAGTGACACAGGGCTCAGGCCACAGGCTTGACTTCTCTACCACTCCCAAATCAGCCAGTAGAAAAGTCACTTGTAGTGCACAGAGCCTGAAATTAAGGTAGCACAAACAGATACTGACATAAGTCACTTGTCCACAGTAAAAAAAACCTCTCCCCTGTCACTAACAACTACACTTTCAAACTCCCAACTGCCTGGCCTTTGGCCCTCCATTCACCACGATACTTCTGCTGCCATCAATCTGCTCAATCACTCCCTCACCTCCGCCTTTGATGCCCTCGCCCATTAAAACCCTTAGTCTCTCCCACCCTGATCGTTCTGCTTGGTATGGCCCCCATCTTTGTTCTCTTAAATCCAAGGGGCACATAACTGCATCACAATTAGTTTAGCTACCTATCGTCACATCAGCTGTCCCCCTCGCTTTCAGTCACTATCAGTCCCCTCCTCAAAAAAAAACCTTTTTCGTGGCAAACTACTGCCCATCTCCAACCTCCCTTTCCTCTCCAAAGTCCTGAATGTGTTGTCGCCTTCAAATCCGTGCCCTTCTTTCCTGCAACTCCATGTTTGAACCTCTCCAATCAGGTTTCTGCTTCTGCCACAGCACTGAAACAGCCCTAATCAAAATCACAAATGACATCCTCTGTGATTGTGACCATAGTGCACTACCCCTTTTCATTCTTCGTCGACTTGTCTGTAGTCTTTGATGTGGTCCACCACACTATCCTCTTCCGATGTTGAGCTGTGTCGTACTGCCCTCGCTTGGTTCTACTCTTACCTATCCAATCAAAGCCAGGGCATCTCCAGCTATGGCTTCCCTTCCTGCTCCCTCACCGTTACCTCTGAAGTCCCACAAGAATCTATTCTTGGGCCCCTCATCTACATGATGCCCCTTGGTGACATCAGCCTAAGACATGACGTCAGGCTCCAGATTTATGCTGGCGAAACCCAGCTCTACCGCTCCACCACCTCTCTTGATCTTCCACTACCTTTGTGTTGTCAGGCTGCTTGTTCGATATGCATTCCTGATTGAGACGCAGTTTCCTCCAGAAAAACATTGGGAAGACCGAAGCCATTGTCTTTGCCTCCCCCCCCACACTCCGTTCACTTGTCATCGATTCCATTCCCCACCCCAGCCACCGTCTCAGGCTGATCCTGACAGTTCGCAACCTTGGTGTCCTATTTAACCCCAAGTTTAGCTTCTGACCTCATATCCTCTCCATCACATTGACCAAATTTTGTCTGATTATGCTTCTTTGAAGTGCCTTGGAATGTTTTTCTATGCTAAAGGCACTATATAAATGCACGGTGTTGTTATTATATAGTGGCACACTAATAAAAGAGCAACTCAAAATTTGCCTTACATAAACACATGCGTTTTCTACTGACAGTTTATTGAAAAAATAAATCTTCACATTTAAAATCCACTCCCACTCGTCTATTCTTAACTATGCAATTCTTTGTCTGACTGGTGTTAATTTTGAACCAAAAGCAAGGACACGGCAGCTCTGTCTATTATGCCTCCCTCTTAGTAAGAACATTCTGCTGCTTTGAGCTGCTACTCCTGTGGTCTTGGCGAAGAATGAACTAAACTCATCACAGCCTTAAACAGCTCTGTGGCTATTATATCTGGTTGTAATGGTATTCCTCTTACTGTTGAGAACACTTTCAAATCCTAATTAAAATCATTCTAGGTTCCACATATAATGGAAATGTCTGTATTAAGCAAAGTGAGGCACTTCCTTTGAGGAAAATATCAGAGGACAAGCCAACCAGTCTGCTTAAATGTGTCTCCTGGCATGGCATCTAAAAAAAAAGGTAATGCCTCCAATTCCTATTCCCTGCAACTTCATTTCTATTATTTGTTGATAGTTTAAGCCAGACTCTCTCATAATACTGACTGGGAAAAATTCTCTGAGCATAGCGTATATGCATGAAGTCACAATGATTGCATTATTTACAGTATTTTCAAAAGATAGGCTTTAAATAAAAAACATATTGATGTTGTAATTATTCCAAAAATATATCACAAATAAAACTTTAGCTTATTAATAGTCAGAGCCAAGTATAATACACTCAATTAATAAAACTCAAACTGACTTTGTTTGATTTTATTTCACAATTACCCTCACTTTCCTACATTTTCCTATGGGAGCCATTTGTTACCATTCCGTTTCCTTCAGCTTCGAGAGTGAAATGATCTGACCTACTGCTCTCTGGGCAATCTAACAGGATGTGTACTTGTAGTGGGATAAGGTAACTAAGCCAGTTTCTTTCCCTTTTCCCTACAAATAGAATATCCTGTTAATAAGCCACTACATCTGTGACTCCTTTAGCTGAGATTGGCAGTGGTCTGGAGATGTATTGAAAGATCGCAAAGCATATACAGTTCATGTCTGGAAGACTGAAGTTCAACATCTGGTCCTTGCTGTAAGAAAAAATTCTTACAAATGTGACTGGAGGAGTCTTGATATCGGGATTTATTTCACTGTATGTTACAGATGAATATTACAACCTACTTCACAATATTTTTACAAATACCCTTGCAACAAAGATATTTTAAAACTATACTTAAACCAGTGTGTGAATGTCTATTATTTTCACTGCAGTTTCATTTAACAATTAAATGCAGAAATTAATTTTTGAGAAGTCAATTCTGAGAAGTTTAAATGCTCCTCAGAAGTGACTTCACAAAAATGTCATTGATATATGTTAAAATTTAACTTAAAATTACAATGTGAAATGGAATTGTGTAAAAATTATGAACAGGCTATTCAAAATATTGATAAATAAATTTTAAATAATATAAAATCAATATCAGATATAATATGCTCATCTGATAACTACCCACCTATACTGATTAAAATTACAAAAAGTTGAGGTTAATGTAAAAATACAAAAATGTTAATGGTTACCAAAACTGAAATTAATAGGTACCGTCATAGTGACATGCACTTTCTACAGATATTTAAATCTGTTAAATGGAAGCTTCAGGGCTGACCACATCAGAATATGTTTATAATTACCTATGTAATTTTGATACTTGTGCTGTAAAATAGGTTGAAAGACCTTCAAACTGGGGAAATGAATAATTGAGACGTATTTAGTACCAGTAATTATAACTCTCAAAGTAATCCTAAAGTACTTATTCAACTTGGCACAAAACTACCATTATTAAAACTTACCCACAAAGAATGATTGAAATAAATAAAGAAATGTCACTATCTAATTCCTTGCAGTCTAATATGTGCAGTCATTAATGTATGATAGTTTGCTTTCCTTCAAAGTTGAAGGACTTGCAAATGTTCTCTGGCACCTGTTGATACTATTTCTTGGTTTACTTCACTCTCTCTTAAACCTGTTTTCTACTCAAAGGCCCTCAACAGAACAGATAGGATAGCTGATCCCACTGACACCTATGCAGTTTCCTGTCAAGGAATTGGGAGTTCCAATTGATGTGAGGCAAGATGCATTTTTTCAGCCTTTCCTCACCCTGAGAGGTGATGCTATTGTAAGGTGACCCTTCGACTGGTTGAGTTGAAACAGACATATTTCACCTGTGATTGGAGTGTTCAAGCATCAGAATGCATGGGATGAAACCTGCAATCACAGGGATGCTATGGATAAGTGTTTTGATCACCAGGTGGCATTTTGTAGAAATGCTCACAATCAATATTTCCTTATTATCTTTGGTCATATGCTGGTAATATCTGGCATTTGTATTAATGAGAACAATTAGGAATTTAAAGTTATTACAGCATTTTCCCCACAGTGGTTGAGAAAAACAGGCCATTAACATAAGTAACAATTTTAACTTGCCAGATCTTTAGGTTTCAATTTCTCACACTGTTCAACTCTATTCATTTTCCATAGTACAGAATGTGTCAGAGGATACTATAGACTATAGACTGCATAAATTACATGACTACATCAAATATTCTTCAATAGTTTATGTGCAAAGGACATCAATGTTACATAGTGCTAACTATAGGTTTGAATGATTTAATTTGTATACAACAAAGAATATTTTTATGAGAGAAAATAGCACTTTGCAGAGGGTACCTATGCTATATAAGTTCACAAACATTCAGAAATGATGAAGAAAATTCAAAACTGCGCAACACAGGATAATTCTAACCAAATGCACAACAAACCATTTTCAGGCTTGTACTCAGGGAATTGAAGACTGAACAAAGGGTCAAAGTGCATGACATGAGTCAGTACTGCCAATTTATGAACCCTGTGAGGCTGCATAAAAAAGGAAACAGCAAACAGAATTTATGATCCCTTCCGGCAATCCAAGTAGATGTTCTCAGGAACCAGATTATATTATTAAAAGCAACAACAGACCATTTTGCAGGCCATAAACAGGATTCACAAGCCTGCTGGGCAAAATAATAATCCAAGTTATCTCTCCTTTTTCCTTCACATACTTTCTGTAAATGAGCTCAGACTGTTACTCAGTACATCTAAGGGTAAAAATTGAATTGATTAATAATGAATTATTGGGATTGGAGGGGTGGGGGGAGGGGGGGAGTGGGGGGAAGGAAAAAAGCATGACACTGACTGGAGGGTGGAGGTCATGGGGAGCTCATTTCTCTCCAAACCGCAAAGCTCATTTTCTTGGTGTCTATTGTAATCTATCTGTACAGCCAATCTTGCTGATGTGCACTGAACACTGCTGGAATAGCTGAGCTACGCAGATGTCAACAAAAAAAACCATAAAATGACAAGTCAAGTGGAAATTCAACGTCTGAAAGGCACAAATCAGCTGTGATTAAAATAGTTACAGAGAAATTACTCTACAACCCTCCGAGATCTCTGTGCTCCCTCCTCCAATTCTGGCCTCTTGCACATCCCCGATTTTCTTTGCTCCACCATTGGCGGATGTGCCTTCAGCTGCCTAGGCCCTAAACTTTGTAATTCCCTCCCTAAACCTCTCTACCACTCTCTCCTCCTTTAAGACGCTCCTTAAAACCTCTCTCTTTATTCAAGCTTTTGGTCACCTGTCCTAATATCTCCTTATGTGGCTCGGGCGTCAAATTTTGTGTGATAACGCTCCTGTTAAGGGCCTTGGGACATTTTACTATGGTAAAGCACCATATAAATGTAAGTTGTTGGTGTTGTAGATGTTGCTGCCAAAGTTAACAAAATTTGGGAAAGTGTTTGACAAGCTTAATGACAACATTTCTATGGTTCTACAAAGATCTCTCAAAATAAGATCTGAAAGCTGCAAGGGAGCAAGGAACAGGAACAATTAACAATTAAACAAAACTGGCCCCCCCAAAAACCATTCCCATAAGAATTATGTGCATAGTCTGCCGACGTTCATTAAGGGTCTTTTCCCTCGAGAGGGAGGGCCACCCTTTATCACTTGCAAGAGCAAGGGGATGAACAACCTTTGTAGCCAAAACCTAAACCCATCCAAATGTTTGTGGGGGTGAAGGGTGTGCATAAAGTATGCAGATGTAAAGCACAGAATGTTACTATGCACAGATGGTATTCTGCTATTTGTGCAGGATCTGACCACATCCATTCCTCATGCTTCATGGATTGCCGAGTCTCAGGAAACTATCCAGTTATAAAATCATTTAGGCCAAGTTAGAAGCAATACATATATTCTTGACGCTGCAATCTCTCCCCCTTTCCCCACCATTAAAAATAGCCTTTTTGAAGAGCCTAGATGGAATGTGAGTCTCTGCCCCGAAGAGGTTAATTCTAGCCAGAGTTCCATTGGAGTGAACTTGCAGCTGCGTCTCTGAATCTGCCACACCCACGGCTCATTTGTGATGCATGGTAGGAACCTGGGGATGCCACTGTTGCACCAGAAGAGCCAGTGAGGGTGTTAAAGGGGCAGAAACACCCCATGAATTGGACGTGATGTTCCAGTGAATGCTTCAGCTCAGATCGGGAACTTCAGCAGGTACATGTTGGGGATAGATTGGAGGGAGATGAAACCACTACAACGCGTTTCCCTCCAAACAGGTACCTCATTATTGCTACTTCCCAGGGCCTACCACCATCTTCCCCACGGTGCCCATAGGAAGCAATGGTAACTCAGGCGGATGGAAGGGAAATCTACTGGGGACTGGGGACCCGGCCCAGGCCCCCTCACCGTTTACATGCAGTGAGCGGAGAAGGAAAGGCCGTCAGCGGTCCCAGCAGTGATAAGGGAGGGAAATACTGTTCGGGCGGTGAGGTGGCAGTAGGCCTCACTGCCCACATGTTCCTTCATGCTCTACTACTATCCGACCATCTTCTTTCTCTCAGTGCCTGGACCAATTTGTGGAACTCAACATTTTATCTGTTCTTTGTCTTGATAGACTGATTTTGGAAGATGGGGATTTGATACAGATTAGGTTTTAATCAGTACTTTGCAGACCAGGTCTACCGTTCAGTAGCTTTATCCTGAACCTACTACTTGAAGTGCCATCCTAACTATAGTTTGAACAACCTCAACTTGTTCTATACAGCTTGATTCTATTTTCTAATTTAACAGAGTATAGAAATCTTCCCCTATTTTGTTGGTGTCTCAGGTTGTGGGGTGAGAGTAATCTGGAAACCAGAATCTGGAATTGTGCACCATTACTGGAGGAGATTTGCATATTTCTTTAAACTTTGTGGGAAATAACAAATATAACATTAATGTCTTATCTTATTAAAGATCATTGGCCCTTTTTTCCTTTGGAGGACCTGACTGAGACATGCTTTGGTTCCAGGCTTGCTCTTAGGTACAGGAAGCTGAAATTGGCCTTGGCAATTGTGGCCTGCCTCCAACATTTGTACATTCAGGCCTCAAAGCTTGGCTTAGCAGGTGTCACAACAAATCACACATTGTATCTAGAATGTACATTCTGGTCCTTGATGCCTGTAATGATTTCAGTATAGGGGAATGACATGTGTATCCAGCTTTCTCAATGCTCCTGGCAAAACTGGCAAAATGATGCATGCTACCTCTTACATGTTCAATTTGGACTTACTCAGGTTAAAATTATTAACAGACTGTATTATATGCCAAGAGGACTCCGGGCTAGCTATTCGCCCAGATGTTTGTACTGGAACTGTGATGATAGTGAACGTTTTCATTAAAATTATGCTATTAATTTTCCAAGAGGCATATTAAAATTATTTGTAACAGTTTCCAATTTATCACAGATCAATAGTAGAAAAAATGTATCCTGGAACAAAAATAAGCTGACATTATTTAAAGGATTGAAACTCTTTTATATTCAATAGCTAATGACTGATCTGTCTAATTACTGGAAACTATCGGTAAATTTGATTTAGGACAATACTTCAAGTACACGTCTAGTTTGGACTGTATCCGCTGCTATAATTAGAACATCAAAGCCAGATTTACTGTCGCATTTTGGGATTGTTGCCTTTTATTTCACAAAAAGAATTTGGAAATGAGTCACAATTAAGTGGAGTGTTTTAAATTAAACTGGGCTCATGCTCCTTACAACCATATACTGTAGCCACTGAGATAAAGAGGAACGTATATGTTAATAAGCCAGGCATTGACAATGTGTTCCGCAAGGACCTGGGACAATAACTTGTTATTTTGTTTCAGATTTTGTGCAAACATCCACACCTATTATCGTTGGAACAATCCGATTCATTGGAGCACAAGAATGGGGTGTCTGCCAAGAATCCACTCTTCAGTGAGAGGTAGCCAGTTTAACTGGCAGGCTTAATGCAGTGTTGCGCAATATATTTGCCACCAGTCACAAATGGCTAAAACGGAATCCAGGTCTGGCTAATTACATGTCTGATTAGCAAATAATGCTATTGTCGTTGGGCACATGTCAAAACTCGTTTTCGCCTGCGGATGCACTTGTACTTTAACCTTTGTGTGCATTTGTTGGTAAAATAGTAAAATGAAAAGTACAGTGTGCAAGAGTATTTTTTGATTGTTGTGAGTGCTTTACTTCTACTGAATGGTGATGGGAAATGTTTGTTAAATAAAAATACACGTTAAGTACTTTACCTGTATTGTGTAAGGCATTTTCTACTAACATTAGTGCATGTAGCTGAAACGGCGCTACCGTAGCCACACCTGTGGCTAATCAGCAATTCCTATCCGACAACACTGCCCTAATGGGGAATTCTTTTCAGGGAGAGGGTCAAAGGTTAGCTGCTAATTTCCTGTCCAGGAGGAGTATAACCAACAAAGACTCACATTTTGAGAAGTTGGTTTGGTGCAAGATCTGGTAAGGGAGACAAGGGGTTCCCCCTGTTCAATGTTTAACAGACAGCAGACAAGCGTTAAGAGATCTGGTCAGATCCAGCGATAAGGCTCATCAGAAAAAGTTAAGTGAGTCCATTAAAAGAGTTCAGTGTGGCATTTTTAAAAATTATTTTTCCTGCTCATTACAAGTGAACAGAAGTTGTTTGGGTTAAAGTGAGATTTGACTATAACTGCAACTCCGTACATTCACTTGCTGCCTGCAAATTAATGCAGCGTAACAATTTGCATCAGATCTCGTTTTACTAAAATGTTATCAGTTCGCCTACTGAAAGAAGTGCACGTGAGAGCACTTGTCAAAGACTCAGGTGAATTTTAACTGAGAGCCGGGAAGGGGCGGGGGGAGTTTTCTGCGTGCAAAGCCCAGAAGGTAAGTGGGCGGATCGCGACCTTATTAAGGCCCATCAATGACACTTCCGGGTTTCGTGCCTGGCAGCTAGCCTGATTCACAGGGAGAAGATCGGGTGGGGGGGGGGGGGGGGGGGGGGGGGGGTGTGCAGGGAGAAGATCGGGGGTGCTGAGGAAGAAATCAGGGGGCCGAGAAGACAATCGGAGGTCACTGGAGATCAGGTGAAGAGTTGGAGGTAGGAGGGATCCACCATGGGGGGAGGGGGGGGTCCTGTCAGCCAGGTGAGCTTGTTGGGCCGAGATGAAGCACTCCTGCTCCTTCAAGCCCAAGCAATGCAATAAAGGCACTCACCTCATGGATCCGGCCCTTCCCACCTGCTTTCACCTGACGTGAATGGGAAGCGATGGGAAACCCAAACTGGTAAGGTTAAATTATTATTCCAATGCCCAAAATCTTAAGTACCTCAAGTATTTCAATGAGATACATTGCCCTTTTAGGTTACTGGACAGCTTTAATGTAAGACACAGGGACCACTAATAGAGTAACCAGCTCAGCTGAATCCGAGAGAATATCCAAGGCAGATCTGAAATTTGTAACAGTTACCAAAATATCAAAGCAACAGCAACTAGTCCCCAACATGAACGAGAAACATATTTCAAAAACTATTGGGGTGATTTTAAAACTGGGCATGGGGTAGGCCAATGTTAAAACTGCTTCAGAGTACTTACAGCTCTGTTCCCGGTGCTTTCCTGCCGACTGCCATTTTAAATGCTCAGTTTTTTAGTCGGCTGAGGTGCCCAGCAGAGATAGGTTGGGGAGGCCCCAAGAAATCCCTGGGCAGCGCTGTAATAGATCGACACCCCATTTTCCTCTTCCCTGCATATGGGAACGTCGATTCCCAGGGAACAGGAAAATCTACCCCTTTATTGAAACCATGAATACGAGAAAAGGTGCGCACATTTGCTCATCAGGTAGGAAACAACAAACTCCTAGGAACAATGGATGATTGAACTCTTCTAAGAAACATCATAATATTACTATATATGCCTTGAATGGTAGAAGTGCAATTGTATCAGAGAAAGGTATGGTTAAACGGAAGGAGAAATTATATTCATAGGTATTGATAATTTTTGTAATATTTTTAACATGGTTGAAACTGATATGTTCATTTGTGTGCTCCCAGACAAAAGCATTTTTTTTTAAGGGGCACCGCAAAGGCATGAAATAAAAAAGCACCTAATAGAGACATCCGTATGTGATACCACATGGGAGAAGGAAAAACCTGTCATTATTGGTAAATCCAAATATCCCTGCATGCTTTAAACATCTTGACAAAAAGAAACTCTTGATGATTACGATGCAAACAGAAAAAGCGCAAATGATTGGATGAATTTATGCATGGATCTTCAAGTATTCAATTACAAATTAAGCAGATAGAATTATAAAGTTCTTCTCTCCATTAACAATGCTGGCTACTTCCCTGCAACAGACATTTCAAAACTCCACCTGTTGGACTGAAGCTTCATAAAATGTGTGACAGTTGTCTGCAGAAAGTTCCTTTTGTGAGTCATTCCAAGACCAACACTAGTGAGTGTTATGCATGTGCTGAATTATGTTACAGTCATTGGAGCCTATCATTGGATTAAGCAAGCGTGGGATCAAGTCAAACCAGGAACCATCGTCATGTGCTTCGGCAATCAAGAAATGTTGAGGATGACAGTGCCCTGAGATAGCAGATGACAATCACAAGCCATCGGAATTGGTAAATTAAACTGTCAGAGGATTATCAATCAATAAGCCTCTGGCAGCAGCCTCTTATATGGACCTCGACTCCGATAAACTGTCATTGGATGACTTACAATCGGAAGACTAGGAAAATGACCTTGTGGGTAACTGTCACATGAATAAGTAGTAAATGTCAGATCAAGCTGACAGCGAATCAGAGAGAGAATTTGAAAGTACCATCAGGGAGCGTATAGCTGTTCCCTTTGCAGACTGTAACCATATGATTGAATCAATGGAAGAATTCATGATGGAGAAGGGTGAAACTGTAATATTGCAAACTTTTGGAAACTTTCAAATAATTTTGCTAGCAAACAAATGGGACTCAATTTTAAACTTAAATTTCGGGTGCGTTGGGGGCTGCGAAAATTGCAGAAATGCAGAGCAGGTTCGGAAGCCGGCTCCAACCCACCTACTTCTGAGTTTCCCACAGACGCACCTGTGTGTGCGCGGGGGTCCCGAATCCAGAAGTCCCATGATAGTTAAAGAACCAAATGTACCTCATTGAGGTACTTAAGGCACTTTACTTGTAACATATTAGGTAGTTAGAACGATTTTAACTTACCTGGACGGCCTTCCCATGGCTTCTGATTCACGCCAGGTGAAACCAGGCGTGAAGAGCCGGATCAGGCAAAAAGAAACAAAATAAAATAAAGACCAAACCATTACACAAAGTTAAAACACAAAATCAACCTACCTTGCCACCCTGCTCTAATGTCCGATGCCTCCCTCTCCCCCCCGATCTTCCCCTCTTCCCCCCCACTGATGTCCCCCCAATCTTCCCCCCTGATGTCTCCCAATCTTCCCCTCTTTCCCCCCCGATGTCCCCCCAATCTTCCCCCCCGATGTCCCCCAATCTTCCCCTCTTCCCCCCCCTGATGTCCACCCAATCTTCCCCTCTTCCCCCCCTCTTCCCCCCTGATGTCCCCCCAATCTTCCCCTCTTCCCCCCTTGATGTCCCCCCAATCTTCCCCTCTCCCTTCCGATGTTCCCCCAATTTTCTCCTCTCCCCCTCTGATGTCCTCCCAATCTTCCACTCTCCACCGCTCCCCCCCCCGATCTTCCGTTCCAGCACCAGATGACGTCTCGCTCTCTCTCTTTCTCTCCCCCACCTCAGCGTTGCAGCTCCTATCGACAGCCAGCCTGTCAATCAGGTTGGCTGCCAGGCGCGAAATCCGGAAAGAACTTTAATCACCATCAATTACATTGCGATCGTGTTGGAAACTAAGTTTTTTTAAATTCGGGTTTGCCATGCGCACCTTCACCACAACCACCCCCCCCCCCCCCCACACTGCTGCTGCCAACCCGCCACCATTTCAAAATTGAGCCCATTGATCTGTATCACCTAGAAGCCATGAACATGAGACCATAGAACCATAAAGGTTAGCAGCACAGAAGAAAGCCATCTGGCCCATCCTGTCTGTAACAGGTCTTTGCAAGAGCAATCTAAAGCTAATCCACTGCCGTGCTGTCTCCCCATAGCTTTGTTCAAACATTTATCCAATACTCCCTTGGAAGATACAATGTTCTCTGCCCCTACCACTCCCTTACTCCCTTTGACAAAACATGCCATGCTCTCACAAACTTGTGCGTGAAGAGGTTTCTCCTAACTGCTTTCCTCACTGTCTTATTAGTAACTTTAAATTGATTATTGCCTCATCGCTGACCCACTGGCCTTGATATTAACCCCCCCACGTCGAGCGGGAGAGGGCTGGGGAGAAGAGGGGGTTAAAAATCGTGGAACACGTCCCCAACCCGCCGCGTAAGCACCTGCCGCCGTTTTTGCGGTGTGTGTCCCGTCCTGGAGAGGTGAGACACTTCATTATCATATTTAGATCAGGCTGCCGGCTGCCACAGTGTAGTTGGGAGCCTGATTTAAATTTAACAGGTGCTGGATAGGTTTCCCAGGACTCGGGAAACCCGGCAGCGAAACGGAGACAAGACTGCCAGCTCCAGCAGGTTAGTGCTTTTTAGAGCCTTGTGGTCCAGGAGAAGCAGGAGTGCTCTCTTTGGCCCAACAAGGAAGCCTTTGGCCTCCCTTCTGCCGATTGTGGCTTCTCCTCGCTGCTGGGCTCTGACCTCCCTGCCCCCCCACCAAGTTCTGATTCCGAGCCCCAGTCTTTCCCACCTTCCCGATTGCCGGGTTCCCACCCCCCCAACCAAGCCCCGATCTCACCCTCATTCCCTCCCAATTACCGGGGTGTAACAACACCCTCCCCCACCAAGCGCCGATCGCTCCCGATTGCCTGGGACCGTCCCCAATGGATCCCGGATGCGGCCTTCTGCCGCTGGTTTTCCTACCCGCCAGCCAGCCAACCGTTAATATCGGCAGGACCTCTGCGTCCCTGGGCTTTCCGGGTTTTAGATGAGCAACCGCACTCCCGTGCATCCTCCTCGCCAATATCGGGGCCAATGAGTGTCCCTGTCCACTCTATCAAAACGCTTCATGATTTAAGAATGTCTATTATATCTCCGCTTAGCCTTCTCTGTGATAGAATCTTCTGATAGTATTTTCTCACTATTTATTTCAGCTGAGTCTTCTGCTATTTCCAGTAGCATTATTAATGCTGTCCCCATCACTAGTCTCAAAGCTAGACTTTCCTCAACCCATCTGCTATATTAGCTTAGATCATTCCCACTGCTATGTCATTTGAAACATCAAAAATGTGATGCCCTTTCAGTGTTTTTGGTTAAAATAGAGTAATGTTAAATTTACAGATCGTGACAATATAGGAGGAAATTTAAAGTAATTATAAATGTTAAAATTACAGTAAAGTTTCATTTCAATGTTGATTCTATGGATTGATTATATTGTTAATAAAAAATGTTTTAGCGTGATTGCCTTTCATTGTCTGTTCATTCTATCCTGACTGTACTTTTTTTTAAAAGACAATCCACTCTTATAGATCAGCCTTCTGTGTGTTATGGCCAATTGGGTTGACCCTGTGTGACTGACAGACATTTTGCACTGTATGAGTTATTGTTTGCTCAAGAAACTCGAACATTTCCTCTACAAATTTATTTTCTTCTACATCGGCCTCTACCTAGCACATGATGTGAAGCAACATGTGAAAACTTGCCAATGCAGAAATAATCGGCGGTAACTGAAAATATAAGGGTATAAGATGTAAATTACAAAGACAGGAAGGTTCCTGTGGTCTGGGAGTGTGGCGGAAGAAAGGCAGGTTAGACCCAGGTTAAACTGGCAAAGATCTTCCGATCTTAGCCAGATTTTCCACGCTTCCCTCCTCCCCTGCTATTCTGCTGTAACCATTTACACCTCCTTTGGACCCATCTTTTCTATACTTGTCTCATTATCATCTCATTTTGCCTGGCACCATCATCACTTTTGTCATTTAATCACTTTTGTTTTATTCCTGTCCTCCCCCTCCTTTTCCCTGGCTCCGTACTTGCTTAAAAGCTGTTCATCTCCAACATCTTTCAGTTCTGATGAAAGGTCATCGACCTGAAAGGTTAACTCTGTTTCTCTCTCCACAGATGCCTGACCTGCTGAGTTTTTGAAGGATTTTCTGTTTTTATTTCAGATTTTCAGCATCTGCGGTATTTTGCTTTTACTTACAGTTTGTTTTGTGCTCATGGTTAAAAAGGTAATTTCCATAGGCAGACCGAGTCTCCTTTGAATTGAAATCAGTGCCCTTACACATGCCATGTATGGGTCAGTGTGCCACAGATTAACAATTACTCCCTAAGCGAGTTACTAACCACTGGAGATCACATGGTTTCCCTACCATGTCCTTCTGTCTCGTTCGCAATGTGGAAAATACCACATTATCAGGCTAAAACTAAAGAGTTTATTTATTGGTAAAATGAGACATAAAAGCAGTTAGATGTAGTACGATAAAGAAAGCACAATACTTCAAAAAATAAAGATAAGATCAGTATAAGAGTTAAAATATTTTTTTAGAATTGATCCAAAAGAGTTGCTAATGTAATCTTAGATAGTGATTTCATTTCTTAGTAATCCAGACATTCACTAACAAACTCAGGTAACTCGTCTTGTTCTCTAGAAAGCCCTTTCAAAAATAAATCCTAGATGTAACTGGCTTTGTAATTATAGCCCCTTTTTAGTACAGTTTTTATTTGAAGGTTGGATTAATAGGCCCCAATACTAATGGGGAGTGGGGGGACTTGTTGTGGCCGGGAAACCCGGAAATGCGGGGAATGCGGAGGTACTGCCGGGGGTGGGAGGTGTGCCTGGAGATCGCGGGGGGGGGGGGGCCTGCAGAACGCGCGCGGGGCGGGGGCCTGGAGTTCCCGTGTGGAGTGGGGGCCGAAGGCCTGTAATTTGGGCGTCTTGGCCTGGAGGTCGTGGGGGGGGGGATAGGGGCGGCGGTGGCCTGTAGTTTGCAGGGGTGGGGGGGTTTGGGCCTGGAGATCGCGCGTGGATGGGGGTCTGGAGATCGCTGGGGGACAGCCTGGGCCTAATGATTGTGGGGAGCGGAACGGGGACAGGACACACGGCCATCCCCTAACCCACCCCAGTTAAACTGGAAGTAGGCGCATTCGCATCGGGTTGCTGTCGGGTTTCATATTTTTAAGAATTTAACACCCCACCAGGAGTGAGGGGGGAGTGAGGGGTGCCCGGCTAGCTTAGTTTGGGGTGCCGAAGGAAAGCACTCCTCCTCCTCCTCCTGGCCCGCAAGCAGAGCTATAAAAAGCAATTGCCTGCTGGATCCAGCGGTTCTCACCTCCCTCCAGCGGCCGGGTTTCCCGAGCCCAGGGAACCCAGCCCGCAGCCATTAAAACTAAAAGGCTGCCAAAATCTGAGGCATGCAGCATCATTAACATATTTAAATTACTGACCCATCTCTCAAGAGCAGGTTACTCGCCCGACCCCCGACCCCCAACCCGCCCCGGTTAAATTGTATGTAGACGCGTTCACAGCAGGTTATAAATAAGACCATAACCATAAGACCATAAGAGATAGGAGCAGCAATAGGCCATTCAATGAGATCATGGATGATCTGATTTTTATCTCAACTCCACTTTCCCGCCCTTTCCCCATATCCTTTGACTCCCTTGCTGATCAAAAATTTGTCTAACTCAGCCTTGAATGTATTCAATGACTCAGCCTCCATAGCTTTTTGGGGTAAAGAATTCCAAAGATTCACGAACCTCTGGGAGAAGAAATTCCTCCTCATTTCTGTCTTAAATGGGTGACCTCTTATTCTGAGATTATGCCCCCCAGTTTTAAATTCCCCCATGAGGGGTAACATCCTCTCAGCATCTAACCTATCGAGTCCCCTCAGAATCTTGTATGTTTCAATAAGATCTCCTCTCATTCTTCTAAACTCCAATGAGTATAGACACAACCTGTTCAATCTTTCCTCATAAGACAACCCTTCTATACCCGGAATCAACCTAGTGAACCTTCTCTGAACTGCCTCCAATGCAAGTATGTCCTTCCTTAAATAAGGGCACCAGAACTGTATGCAGAATTCCAGGTGTGGTCTCACCAGCACCCTGTACAGTTGTAACATGACTTCCCTGCTTTTATACTCCATCCCCCTAGAAATAAAGGCCAATATTCTGTTTGCCTTCCGGATTACCTGCTGCACCTGTATGTTGACTTTTTGTGTTTCATGTACGAGGATACCCAGATCCCTCTGCAGCATTTGGTAATATTTCTCCATTCAAATAATATTTTGATTTTTAAAAAATTTTTCCTCCCAAAGTGGATGACTTCACATTTTCCCACGTTATATTCCATCTACCAAATTTTTGCCCATTCAGTTAACCTGTCAATATCCCTTTGCAGACACTTTGTGTCCTCATCGCAACTTGCTTTTCCACCTATCTTTGTATCATCAGCAAATTTGGCCACAAGACACTCTGTTCCTTGGGTTGGGGTTGGGTTTCAGATTTTTAAGAATTTAACCCCCCCCTGCCCCCCCTTGGGGATTTAAAATTCCCCCATAGTGTCTTAAAAATGTCAAGATTTTTATTTGTTAAAGATCAGTATTATTTAATATGTTCTAATGAGTGACAACTGACAGCTTTGGTTGAATGGGGGTTTCACCCTTGTGGAACGACGCTTGTAATGCACCTGACACCACGCTATCACTCATCTGCCTTTTGCATGTACTCATCGAGTGGAATAACGTCTAAATGCTTCTTTATACTTTGAAGCAAACCCAATAGTACAAACTCTAGATTACACTGATAATGTCATCTCTCATACCAGAGTTCATGGTACTTCTTTCCCTACATCAAACAATGCTCCTCTAGTAACAGCTATAGAAGCGGACAATCAACCTATCTAAAGCTCAACTGCATAATATGAGTTTGCCCGCAGTCTAGTGCTCTCCATGCAGTTATGTACCCATTTAGAAAAATTCTATCACATGGAAAATATGATGGCGGTGAAAAAGCAGTCTAGATTATTAAAGCCAATACAGCAGAAATAGAAGGCTGCATTTTTCAGTCGCTCATGAGTTATGAGATTGTTCACTCTCGAAAGATTTTTCTGTACTTCACTCTAAAACATGCAGTACATGCTCTCTAAAAACACATTTTATTGGGGGAATGGAAAACTCTGTCACATAACTATAATAAATATAGTAACTACTTTACTTCTCCCGAAAAGGAAAGTAATGGAAAATCTGAAAAAAGGTTTACGTGTGAAATCTTGCCAACTTGGCTCTGCCACCACCACCAGCCACTTGCCCTGAATACTTCAGCTCCCCTCTGGGCATTTGCTGCATCAGCTGTTTCTGTGCGACATCAACTACATAGCTTGCGTGCTCTGCATGATATAGGCCATCTAGCAATACTCACAGCTATGTTTAACCATACTGAGCACTGACTAAAGGTATGTGGAGGGAATAATGCTGAATCATAAATTTCTGGGAAGTAGCACATCTCTTATAAATCTATAAACTTACAGGAAAATTGTGTTTTTTGTTAAAACAATAGATGTACTTTTGTAATTGATATATACCTCCCCTCTGACCACTACATAGCCCATTTTCTCTAAAATTGGAAAGAGATTTGGGGCTCTATTTTAGCACCTGCGATCGGGTGCGTTCCTGGCGGGGGGGGGGCTCCGAAAATCGGGGATTCCCGGGGCGGGTGCTACTTAAGCTATTTATTTTGGTATTTCAGGTCGTTTACAGACCTGATTAACGAGATATTTTAGGAGGGTTGGGATTTTACTTACAACTGGGACTGTTTCCTGTACCGGGGGAAACACTCCCAGTTCAAATGGACGTGTTGCAGCCATCAGCCTGTGGCACACTTACCCCGGGGTCCAGACACATGTACCTACCTTGCGGACCCCCTCAGATGTACATCTTCCAGGTGGGGGCCGCTGTAGCTGCAGTCATGACCTCCTCGGAGGGCGAACAGCATCACCAGCCTCGCCGTCCACCTCTGACACGTGGAACTCCACAACACAGTGCTGTGACACATCCACCTGCACAGCAGGAGGGAGGGCAACCGCAGAGAGAGATGCGTCGCAGAGGGCACTACCCTCGCCACAGGGTCCACAGACCGAGGCTCAGCTTCCTGGACCTCTCTGAGCAGCAGTGCACACAGAGGCTCAGAGTCACTCGACATGTAGTCGTAGACATCTGCAGCCTCCTTCATGCCGAGTTGCTCCCGGCTGGCCCGAGCACCATCTTCTTACCTGACTCTGTCAAAGTCACCACTGCCCTCAACAACTTCTCCTCCGCATCCTTCTAGCGTGCCACCGGGGACATCGCCGACGTCGCTCAGTCATCTGCACAAAAGAGCCCTGCAAATACACCAACACCCACTCTGCAGTGACACAATGGGTGGCATCAGTTGTGGGTCTTCATTGTGATCCTCAGGAAAGGGCATTATTGCACAAACCAGACAAGATTCGCGAAGACGTGGCAGTAGTGGTGACAATATAATATGTAATGTGAGTTGGTCAGAAATTAAATATAAGTAAAAACCATGACAAACCCTCAAACACCCTTGTGCATCCCCTTCATGCTCACGACACGTTTGCCTTACGCTTCCTACTGCACATATGCATGCCCTGTGGCTGCAGCACAGGTTGTGGCAGGTTGCGTGAGGCTGACTGTGAAAGAGATGCATGAGAGGGTGAGTATGAGATAGAACCATGAGATTGTATGAGGATTGGGTTGAGTGGTAGTGGCGGGATGAGTACTGGCGAGGTGAGTAAGTGCAGGTAAGATGAGGATGAGGTTTGAGTGGGTGTGAGTGGTGATGTCTCAGAGTAGTGTTGGCAGTGCAGAAGGAGATGTGGGGTGGGGGCGGTGATGTGGCAGACGGAGTGTAGGGGAATGAGTAAGTGTACTCACTTTGGCTGACCTACTTAGGTCATTGCAGCGCCTCCTACACTGTATGCAGGTGCGCGATATGTTGGTGGTGCAGGTGACCTCCTCTGCCACCTCGAGCCAGGCCTTCTTGGTGGCAAAGGCAGGCCGCTTCCTCCTCCCCGCCGGGGGGAAGATCTCTGTCCTCCCCCCTCCAATGATACCTGGAGTGAGGCATCATTAAACCTTCCCCCTGGGCTGCTCCACGCTGTAATTTTTCCTATTTCTTGTAGCGTCAGTCAGTGGAGGACTGCTCCTTTAAATAGAGCTCCTCCAGCTGACAGACCTTACTGCGCATGCGCAGTCCGCCCGCCGCGCAGCTCAGCAGCGGGGAACCCGGAACAAGAGGTAAGTGGATCCAATTAGCCTGCGGTTGTGTTCGGGGCAGACTGATTTCACCAATCGCCCCCCCACCCCCCAGGTAATATCGGGCCCTTGATGTGCCATTACCGCAATATTTTTTTTGTTGTATCTTCCCTTGCCCTCCAAACACCACTTCCACATCATGTGCATTCAAGGACAGAACACTTGAGGTCATGGACTATGCCACAATTTTCAACAGTCGCTCAATGCAACATTGTAGACTGACTTGCAGATGCAAGCTGTCATTTAGTAGATATACAGGCTCACTGTCACTTTTTGAAAAGTGAGACCATAGCTAATATCAGTAACACAGTTGTTGAAATTTAAGCCATATTTACACTGTAGGCATGACCTGGTTTGACCAAATGATCTGTTTCTGTGTTATAACTTCTATGTATTTCTAAGTATTTTCACCAGTATATGTTAATGGGAGGAGCCTACTGAAATCCAAAACTTACAAAATGAAGATAATTTTTTTTTAAACTGTTTCTCTGAGCTTTCAGTGTGGAACTGACTGATGCTGCAAGAAATAGGAAAAATTACAGTATGGAGCAGCCCAGGGGGAAGGCTGCTCCCAGGTTTAATGATGCCTCACTCCAGGTATCATTGGATGGGGTGAGGAGGAGGGGGAGGACAGAGATTTTCCCCCCGGCGGGCAGGAGGAAGCGGCCTGCCTCTGCCACCAAGAAGGCCTGGCTCGAGGTGGCGGAGGAGGTCACCTGCACCACCAACATATCGCGCAGGGTAACTGTGTGCACGCTTGTAAGTCCCTTGTTTAAATGTTGCAGGAAAAGAGATTACAATCTTTTGTAATGGTGTGAATGGTAGTGATGCTTCTAAATTTTCACAGAATTGAATTAGTTGCACACTGAAAGCTCAGAGAAACAGTTTTTAAAAAAATTATCTTCATTTTGTAAGTTTTGGATTTCAGTAGGCTCCTCCCATTAACATATACTGGTGAAAATACTTAGAAATACATAGAAGTTATAACACAGAAACAGACCATTCGGTCCAACCAGGTCATGCCTACTAGTGACAATGGGCTGCCTCAATTAAGGTCCTTTTAAAAATGGGTACTGCAATATATGGAAAAGATTTTCATACGATTAAACAAAGAAAAGTCTGCACTAATTGCATGATTGATTCTTTTCCCATGCTTTTGTTGTGAAATTCATAGGCTGAACCGCCATAATATAAAATGCTGCCAGGTCTAAGTGCAATTCCCCATTTTCTGCAAATAATCTTCTTGCCTTTAACCTTGACTATTTTTGTAAGTATCTGTTACAGTTTGAACAAAATGTGCGATAATTGGACAAAAACTTATTAAACAACTTTCTTAAAGTTGCACTGCCCATTGTATTTTTTTTAAATGCTTAAGCAATATTAAAATAGCCTGCCTGCAACCCTCTCCCCTACTGCAGCATTTTAAATGCAATGGGTTCAAGACACCAGCCTCATGGGTTATTTATAATGGCTGCTTACCTCTGCTCTTCACTCCAGGATCTGATCTCTGACAAGAGACAGGGGTGAAAAGTGGAGGTCAACACCATTAGTAAACAAGCTACACAGTTGCAGAACTTAATCTTAAGCTAAAAAAAAATCAAAATATCATCTTTGAAACATGGTTTTGGATAAGGAAGGCATTTTAATGTTAAATATCTAACATTAAAATCTTGATGTGAGATAAGGGTGATTTAAGAAGTATAATCTGCAATAGTTATTAACCATGAAATGATATGTCATTCTCAGTTTGTAAGGATATGAAGCACAGATTAGAGCAATGTACTCAATGAAATGACAGGCATTTTATTATTGTACTCATTATCTAAATGGTATCACATTCTATTTTCTGACTCGTGTTCTACAAATGTAGCTAGGGGAGGGAAAAGGGGACTCTGCAAAGGAAGTGATGGAGACTACTTATAACCTCAGGTTATATATTTCCTTTAAAACAGCATAATTAACTATGTTTGCATTTCTATTTTAAACAAGGCAGTTTTGTGTGATGGAATCATAATGTTTGCTATTAAAAACTGTCTTGAACATAATCATTTAATCTGACTATAGATTTAATTTTGATTAAAACCTATCTGGACTGAAGTACATTTCTGCTTGTATTTTTATGCTTCTGTGCAAAAAACCTAATTTTTGATACATTAACAATTTTACTTTATAACTCCTGCGCATTCAAAATTTTAAGAAAAATGTGGCTAAATATGGAAATCAAGTAAGTACTTTAAAAGGTGCTAAAGATATTCAAACAATGAAATATCAGTTAAGTAATTAAAAGAATCTTTTTAAAGAGTTTTTTTGACAATTGGCTACTAAATTAATATGATCAACATAAAAAGTGTACTGTTCTACTTCCTTAGCAACAGCAAACATGTTGTACAAGCATATGGTTAGCTCTTTCCAAGCCCTGAAGCCCTGTCTTGTTACATCTCTCTGTGGAGAGACTAGGTCAGATTTCTGACAGAGCCATCTGCCTTTATTGTGCATAGCTCCACTGAACGTGGGAGATAAATATAGAGGATCATTCCACTCCATGCCAGGTCCTCCCCACTGCCCAAGTCTACGGACACAGATCTCTGCTCACTCCTCCAGTCCTCAAACCGACAAAATAAAACCTATGTTCTGTGTTCAGGCAAATATACTTCCTGTGCAATGTCTTCAACGAAAACTGGAGTAAGAAAAGTAAGCCAGCATAAACGTGTCCAACTCATTGTCTTCTTTTCTGAAGACTGGATATCTATGATACACGGGACTTATTGTAACAGAACCTTGGATTTTGGGACAGATCTGCAATCATAGGTTCAAAGGAAGGAGGAGAAAATTCCACTAGCAGTTCAACAGTAAGCCCACTATATTGATTGTGCTTAGTATTATTTTGGCAGTAAACGTTTTGCTAATAAAATGTTGTGATAAGATATTAATAGGAGATGCATAGGAAAAAATAATTTGCTAAAAATAATTGAAGGACAGTACAGTATATTAATGTATGAAATTTCAAAATTATAGCATTAAGTCTTCAACCTGACTAAAATATTTTTTGGAAAGAACAATTGTAATAATGGTTATTTTTCTGACTGCATTGTTGTGTATTTCACCTGACCTTTTGGACTGGGAAATGTGAGTCACACTTCTTGCCACCTACTTAGATACTAGCATCTACACAGGCCTGATACTGTAATTTCACAAAATAACCTGTGGGGTCAATTTTAAAGAAAGCTGTTCTACATTCAGTTAGGGACATGTTTATGGTGGTGGTGGGGGGTTATACAATGGATTTTGTTTTGCGAAAGGCTAGGCTATTCAAATATTCATTTGATTAGTAATTAAATTGTGCGAGGAGTTGCCAGAACCAACATATATTTAAATACATTAGGCTAAAAGTGATTATTAAAAAAAATAGGACTATAACAACAATATGCATTTATATAATGCCTTTATCATAGCAACCAAGAGGAAGTGAGAGTGATATTAGAATGACTTGTAATTGTCAAATGAAAACATCTGAATTAATCCTTATTTCCCACTGTAGCCAAAGAATAGTTTCAGTGATCTATTTTCTTAGAGAATAGCATTATTTTAATATTAATGGAATAGAAAACCTTTAGTGTTCGACCATGAATATTGTATACATGGTGAAGAATAAGGGGAAACTTGATAGAAACTTAAGATTGTGGCGAGTTTGCTAAATTTCATAGAAAGGTTTTCTGCCATAACTATAATTTTCCATAGATGCAACATAAAGGAAACTAAAGTAAATAGGCAACTCGACAACATTTTTTAGTAAAAGAGTTGTCAGCATATAGAGCAAATTGGTGCATTGGAACAGGAATCTTTAAGGATTTCAATGAAAAGTAGACAAATACCTGGTATCCAAAGGATTTATGGTTATTACATTTTGTAAATGATACAGATATCTGTTAGAGGAAAGAAAGCAGATAACTGAATGGGCAGGGTGGATGGTCCAAATTTCTCCTGCCTGAAATATGTTACTATGGAAGTTTATTGCTGTGTTAATGTAACATAGGGCAAAGCAAAGGTTCTGCTTAGTACTCAAATCTAAACACTTCAGTCTGAAATTGTCACAGTAAAGGAACAAATTAGAAAAAGTGGCTGAGTGATTATATCTGTGTTGAGCTGAAATTATGTTATGAATATACTGTACTGTAATTATCTTAAAAAGCTACTTGATTTACAGTGCAATGTGAACCATTCATTCCTAGGTTCTCAGATATCTATGTACTCTTGGTGATGTTAACCCTTCACTCCTAGATTGGGTTTTGTGAAAAGCTCAGTGAGGCATCGAGTTATGGCTGCTACATTCATACTTAAAGTATCCAATAGCAAAGGTTATTAATTTGCCAGTTCACTAAACTGACGTTGCTCTGTCTTTAACAGAAATGACCTCTTGAGAAAACAAAAGGCAATTTTCCTGCTTTCCTAAACATATTTCACATTTTTAGCTGTAGAATGAACAGAATATACATGGTAGCTGGTTTTGTCAATTTTCTCAAGCAAAAGCAGTAATTGTCAAGCTGCTGACAGTTTTTGGTATTTCCCTTTCTTTAATGTTTGACATTTACTACTAGACAGAGCAATGTCAGTATTATACATAAATGGAATGGAGTTGTTGGAGTATATTTTCCAAGTGAAGTTTTGTGGGATGCTATAATCTGTGTATAGTATATGTAAATAAACTTTCCAACCACAAATAATGAAATCAAGGCAAGGTTTTTGTCAAATGAAGGCTGCATTAGAATAAAGGAATAACATCTTCCAATTTTTCAGTTTATCTTTATTCATGTTAGTGCCGTTACTGCATAGACCGAATTCAATGTTTCTTTTTCAACAACACGAGACTAAATTTACACATTGAGGGAGATTTTCCTGGATCGCCTGGGGGCAGCGAATATTGGAAAATCAAATGGGTTTAATTTAAAAGGAAGGAGAGTTGGGCAGGTTCTTTTTACAGGCGTGCACTCTGACCTGTCTGATTAAATGATATTTGTTGGGCCCAGGCACAGATGCAAGAAGATTTCCCTTAATATGTTCTAACTAACGTTCAGGAAAATCTCAACACCACTATCTCATAACCCTTATGAAAAACAACTACTTTGGTTGCCAATGGGAAAGAAGCAATCATTCTTTTTTTGTAATTGCTATTAAAAATGAATAAACTCCACAAGGAATTGAACTGACAGCACTCCATACAGCAAGCTAAAGAGCCCTTCTGCTGAATGCACTGATCCATTCCATCCCAATGGCCCCATACAAACTGGGATATTTCTCCCCCAGAACTTCTCCTCAATATTCAAACATTCACATTCCCACAATTAGGATATCACCGGTAGCCGGACGATTAATGTTATTACTTACTATCTCCCCAAAAAAAGGAGCAATTTTTTTTCCAAAGTGATGTTAAAATCATTTAATACAAGAAACCTAAAAATAAGAGGGAAACTCCTAGACCTACAATGTAATACATTTTAATTCCCTCAAAGTATATCCAATTTCTTTCACATCAAAACAAGTTGTTATTGTGGAAGGTGAATTTTCTACTTTGTGCACTACCAGGTTCCACCTGTTGGAGAATGTGACAAAATTAACTGGGTTGAAAGCTCTGAAAAGATGTCTCCCCTTCAATAAAGAGAGTTGTCCAGGGTTCATGTTACTGTCAGCCAAATAATATTTCTGCAAGAAGTCAACTTACATAATACATCTAGACTGAAGTAGAATATTGTTGTACTGTATCCAGTTTCCACCATGACCTGAATCTATACAATTATGCTTCCTTCGGGGCCAATTGCTTTCATGAATTTAAGTGATGTGATGGGTATATGTCCTAAATAAGTCAGTCTTGTACACATCACGCATTAAAGGAGCATGATGATGAGCGCACTGGGCAATTGCTAAAGGGATATGATATTACGTTTTTGAACAGATGCCAACCTCTGTGTGACCTTGCAAGCTGAACCATAATATTTAAATTTATATTTTGTTCCCTTAAAGATTTCCACTGCTGTCATACTACCTCCTTCAGCTGGAAAGGTGGGCAGTTGGGTCACAAATGTCTCGCAGCTATAATCAATTCTGCTTTATTACTAGATAACAGGTTGGGAGGAAAACTAATGTAGGGTGGAACTTATGCTCACATGAAATTTTACTTACGAGAGATGTAATAAATTTCTGTCACCCACTATTTCAGCTGAGATCTGTCTCATATTCCAAGTCATGATTCTTAGGTTAAGAGTCCAATACAACAATTACTAGCCAAGTCATTACAGAAAATCGTGAATTTTAGAATTTCTGACATAATATATCCCGGACATAATTGCCTACTAAACGCATATTATTTATCGCTAATGTTTTAAAATGTTAAAGATGCAAAGCCTGACATCAGTAGTAGGGAAATGCGAGAATCTATTATTAAGGACGTAGTAACAGGGCACTTAGAAAATCATAATATGATTATGCAGCATCAACACGGTTTTATGAAAGGGAAATCGTGTTTGACAAATCTATTAGAATTTTTTGAGGGTGTAACTAGTAAGGGGGAACCAGTGGATGTAGTATATTTGGATTTTCAAAAGGCATTTGATAAGGTGCCACACAAGAGGTTGTTACACAAGATTAGGGGTCATGGGATTGGAGGTAACGTATACATGGATTGAGGATTTGTTAACGGACAGAAAACAGAGAATAGGAATAAACGAATCATTTTCGGGTAGGCAGGTTGTAACTTGTGGAATGCCGCAAGTATCAGTGCTTGGGCCTCAGCTGTTTACAATATATATCAATGACTTAGATGAGGGGACCGAGTGTCAGAGGGATTTGGGTGTACTTGTACACGTGTCACAAAAAGTTAACACAGAGGTACAGCAGGCAATTAGGCAGGCAAATGGTATGTTAGCCTTTATTGCAAGGGGGTTGGAGTATAAGAGTAAGGAGGTCTTGCTGCAATTATATAGGGCTCTGGTGAGACCACACGTGTACAGTTTTGGTTTCTTACCTAAGGAAGGGTATACTTGCCTTAGAGGGAGTGCAACGAAGGTTCACTAGATTGAATCCTGGAATGAGAGGGTTGTATACAAGGCAAGATTGTGTAGAATGGGCCTATATTCTCTGGAGTTTAGAAGAATGAGAGGTGATCTCATTGAAACATATAAAATTCTTAGAGGGCTTGACAGGGTAGATGCTGAAAGGCTGTTTCCCCTGGCTGCGGAGTCTAGAACTAGGGGCATAGTCTCAAGATAAGGGAATAGCCATTTAGGACCGAGATGAGGAAAAATTTCTTCACTTAGTGGGTTGTGAATCTTTGGAATTCTCTACCCAGAGGGCTGTGGATGCTCAGTCGTTGGTTATATTCAAGACTGAGATTGATAGATTTTTGGACACTAAAGGAATCAAGGGATATGGGGAGAGGGCGGGAAAGTGGAGCGGAGGTAGAAGATCACCCATGATCTTATTGAATGGTGGAGCAGGCTTGAGGGGCTGTATGGCTTACTCCTGTTCCTATTTCTTATGTTAAAACCAGAAACTTGCTTTGTAATACTCAAAAGTTCATATTTGATAAATTTGCATTCATGATAAATCAATTGAAATTAAAAATCCAAGCATATCCTCCTCTCTTTTTATCTCCAAATTTTCTTTGATTTTCTCCTCTTATCCTCCTTTTGAAGGTTCGGCTTTGTGGGAGTTAGCTGCCTTCCAGCGCCACATCCAAGCAGCTAACTGGCACTCACCATTCATGCTTACAGGCTCTTGAGTTTTTTTTAAATTCATTCATGGGATGTGGGCGTTGCTGGCGAGGCCAGCATTTATTGCCCATCCCTAACTGCCCTTGAGAAGGTGGTGGTGAGCTGCCTTCTTGAACCGCTGCAGTCCGTATGGTGAAGGTTCTCCCACAGTGCTGTTAGGAAGGGAGTTCCAGATATTTTGACCCAGCGACAATGAAGGAATGGCGATATATTTCCAAGTCGGGATGGTGTTAGACTTGGAGGGGAACGTGCAGGTGGTGTTGTTCCCATGTGCCTGCTGCCCTTGTCCTTCTAGGTGGTAGAGGTCGTGGGTTTGGGAGGTGCTGTCGAAGAAGCCTTGGCGAGTTTCTGCAGTGCATTCTGTGGATGGTACACACTGCAGCCACAGTGCGCCGGTGATGAAGGGAGTGAATGTTTAGGGTGGTGGATGGGGTGTTAATCAAGCGAGCTGCTTTGTCCTTGATGGTGTTGAGCTTCTTAAGTGTTGTTGGAGCTGCACTCATCCAGGCAAGTGGAGAGTATTCCATCACACTCCTGACTTGTGCCTTGCAGATGGTGGAAAGGCTTTGGGGAGTCAGGAGGTGAGTCACTCGCCGCAGAACACCTAGCCTCTGACCTGTTCTTGTAACCACAGTATTTATATGGCTGGTCCAATTAAGTTTCTGGTCAATGGTGACCCCCAGGATGTTGATGGTGGGGGATTCAGTGATGGTAATGCCGTTGAATATCAAGGGGAGGTGGTTAGACTCTCTCTTGTTGGAGATGGTCATTGCCTGGCGCGAATGTTACTTGCCACTTATGAGCCCAAGCCTGGATGTTGTCCAGGTCTTGCTGTATGCGGGCTCGGACTGCTTCATTATTTGAGGGGTTGCGAATGGAACTGAACACTGTGCAATCATCAGCGAACATCCCCATTTCTGACCTTATGATGAAGGGAAGATCATTGATGAAGCAGCTGAAGATGGTTGGGCCTAGGACACTGCCCTGAGGAATTCCTGCAGCAATGTCCTGGGGCTGAGATGATTGGCCTCCAACAACCACTACCATCTTCCTTTGTGATAGGTATGACCCCAGCCACGGGAGAGTTTTCCCCCTGATTCCCATTGACTTCAGTTTTACTAGGGTTTCTTGGTGCCACACTCGGTCAAATGCTGACTTGATGTCACGTCACCTCACCTCTGGAATTCAGCTCTTTTGGCCATGTTTGGACCAAGGCTGTAATGAGGTCTGGAGCCAAGTGGTCCTGGCGCAACCCAAACTGAGCATCAGTAAGCAGGTTATTGGTGAGTAAGAGCCGCTTGATAGCACTGTCGACCACACCTTCCATCATTTTGCTGATGATTGACAGTAGACTGATGGGGCGGTAATTGGCCGGATTGGATTTGTCCTGCTTTTTGTGGACAGGACATACCTGGGCAATTTTCCACATTGTCGGGTAGATGCCAGTGTTGTAGCTGTACTGGAACAGCTTGGCTAGAGGCGCAGCTAGTTCTGGAGCACAAGTCTTCAGCACTACAGCCGGGATGTTGTCAGGGCCCATAGCCTTTGCCGAGTAGGGAGTGTTGGCAGGTTTCTCACAGCTGAGTCGATTCTGCTTTCAACCAACATCTATACACTGACCCACACAAATTCAGCACGATCACTGGATAGCAATCAGGATCAGGAACTCAGGCTGATTCCTCTCTCCCCACCAGCACCCCCCCCAACTTGCCTTGGGATGTTGGAGCAACCGCAGCCCTATTGTTTGGTGAGATTACATAATTCAGCACAATTGGGACCTTTCTGTCTTTTAGCTCAGTGTCATATCACAGTGTACTGTCCCCCTCTCCAATCCAGTTTCTACCTACTGCAACCTACATCCTTCTCCCCACCTCGCCAAGGCTAAGTTAACCTCTAATTATTTCCTCAATTTACTCCCATTCTAGTTTCATCATTCTGTATCCTTCCAGGCCTCTGCTATTAGATGCAAGAGACATACAAGAGAGGTCTAGTTTCGAATCTCCCTCCTCCCCTCTGTCAGCACAAGTATCTGGGCTCCCCTGGCTATCTTTACCCATTGTATAGTGTACCATAAAACTCAGTGCATGAGTCACGTTCACACAGTTTTATATGTTCTATGAATCTTCTGATAAGTAGCTACCTGTCCTGAAAATATACACTAACTCCTGTTAGTGCAGGTTGTGCTGGTATATATGTTTTAATACCAGCACAACCTGCACTAACAGGAGTTAGAATCAGAATAGCTCCATTAAATGGCATTGCTCCCAGTTGCAGCTAAGCCCAAACAATAGTGTTTGGCATTGTGTGAAGATTACTCTATCTACCTGTAATAAAGCAGTTATTTTCAAAGCCTTCGGCAACAAACGCGGACTTGGTGATCCGAATGGCCTCCTTCCATGCTATAACCTTTCTATGATTCTAAAGGGATTTAGGGACACAGATACAAAATCACTAAAAGTAGCGATCCAGGGTAATAAGGCCATAAAAAAGGCAAATCAAGCACTAGGGTTCATTTCTAGAGATACAGAATTGAAAAGCAAAGAAGTTACACCAAAATTGTCTAGAACCTTCATTAGACCTCATTTGGAGTATTGCGCACAGTTCTGGTCTCCATATTATAGAAAGGATATAGATGCATTGGAGAGGGTACAAAAAAAATACGAGAACTGAGAGGATATCCTTATCAGGAAAGGCTGAACAGGCTAGGGCTCTTTTCTCTAGAAAAGAGAAGGCTAAGGGGTGACCTGATAGAGATCTTTAAGATAATAATAGGGTTTGGTAGGGTAGACAGAGAAAATGTTTCCACTTGTGGGGTGTCTAAAACTAGAGGTCATAAATATAAAATAGTTGAAAATAAAGCCAATAGGGAATTCAGGAGAAACTTCTTTACCCAAAGAGTGGTAAGAATGTGGAACGCGCTAGCACAAGGTGTAATTGAGGCAAATAGTATAGATACATTTAAGGGGAAGCTAGACAAGCACATGAGGGAGAAAGGAATAGAAGCGTATCCTGATAGGTTTAGTAGGGAGAGAGGAGCCTTGTGTGGAGCATAAATGCTGGCATAGACCAGTTGGGCCGAATGGCCTGTTTGTGTGCTGTAGTTTCAATGTAACTTGATGTATGTCGATAATTTGATCAAGAATGGAATTCCCCACCAAGAGATTTGTATTCTGCTTATGGTTACCTAATGGTGGCTGAAGCAGGAATCATTCCAATTTGACTTGTTCTTTCAAATGTTTGATATTCCCATATGGGAATATTGGAGGGGAAGAAGAAATGGGATAACTAACAGCTTGGCAGTCTGAGGCATGTCAGGCATCACTGTGTTAGCCAAATGGGATTTTATGATAACTTTCAAACTTTGAAGCTGCAATGCTTTATTTAACCTTCCTTGGAACCTTTGATGGAATTCACTTGTGGTGGTCATGTCACAGACAAGAAAAATATTCATGTAATTCACAGAAACCTCACAGCCAGCACTTAGTGTTTCTACAGCCAGGACTTAGCATGAATCTAAAATATTTGTAAGAAAATATTAGGACACACAAATCCACAGGCCAAAAATAGTCATGATATGACAAAAGTTTCTCTCACACAATCATAGATGCATTGTAAGCCTAAATGTGAGAGAAAACATGAGGAAGAAAATTAGGGTTTATTTTGAAAAGGGATAATATAATGTACTCTTAGGATGCAGATGTCCTGAAAACCTCCTTGGACTATAATAGCTTATTATCCTCTACATGTAGCAGAAAATAAATTAATAAGTTATTTTGTTGTTCAAGAAGTGAAATTAGTTTGGAAACCAAAGCAGTGAGGTACCAGCAGCTAGCTAAAATTGAACAGATTTACCAATTATACTATTGGTTTAAAAAAAAACATACAATATGGAATTACTGACTTAAACCTCGGCTCTTACCTAAATGGTCACGTACTGAATAGCGTAATTCAGACTGAACAAATTTCTTGACATGCATAAAGTCCACCCTGAATTAACCCCCATGCTCTCAGATGTCCCCTGTACAGTATTAGCAGCTGAGTGCTTGGCTCGGATTTCAGACCTAGTGCTGTGATGTACTTAACACCTGCTGTGCAGTGATAAAGGGCTAGCGCTCTGTCCAAAAGCAAACTCCAAGAACATAGATTTTATTGATCTAATGTTTACGAGCCAGGTGTCATTTGTTCTACTAGTGCACAAAAATAGCCTGCAGCACCATGTGACAGGTGCTGCAAAGTCAGGAATAGTGAGGGGGGCAAGATGACCTTTTTCTAATGTCACATTAAAGGAGTGATTCTATGATGAGTATATTTCATGACAGATGTTCTCCCCCGGATTGATTCTGTGATGAGCATATATCGTGACAGATGTTCTCTTTTCCCCCTCCCTCAACAAAAGTATTTTCCATGTGGAAATTTAAGATGGCTTTGAACACAAGACCCGAGATGAAATGAAAACATTCTAACCCATTACACTACTCAATCCTGAAAATATTTAAGATTTTTTCTAAAAACGACCCTATGTATGCCACACAAAAATGAACTGTCCTGTTTCACTTTTAAAAGATCAAATGTTAAAGGAGTCAGAAGGTCATGTGCTAAACTCCTACTCCATGGAGCAGGCTCAGCTCCTGTTCCGATCATCGCAATCCAATTTTGGCAAGGGTGCCTCAAACAGGTATTAGGCTCCTCATTTACATATGTAAGGGGCCTAGCGCCTGTTTTAGCCGGCCGCCAGAGACACCTGTAAAATGGGTTGAACCAGGTCCCATTTGTACCCCCTGAATTCTTCATAATCTATACATTACTGAAGCTTGATCTTGCATATTTAATATTGCAAGTAAAATCTGGTGAATTCAGTCTCCACTCAAAGAGATTTCAATCTAAGCTATATTGTCAAAGTTGGTATTGAGTAGGCACTTTCCCACCTGGAAGCAAAAATGAGTCAACTCAAGAGTCGCCTTTAGGAAGGCGTGGGAGAAGATCACCTTTCCATGGTCACAATGATGCATATTAGGGGTTGGTCCTGAAGTGGGTTAAAAAAATGGAGGGGCAATTGTAAACTCAGGACTTGGAATACAGAGGAATCCTATTTATTATCAACTTTCATTGATCAGCAAAAAATTATTAAGCAGGATTTGATCTTCACAGTTTCTGCTATCATCATGAAGGAAAAAGATGAAGAACATACTTTCAGCTATCTCTTAATTATTTAACCAGCAGTTCCCCCAAGTCTTTGCTCACAGAGGGTACCTTGTTTTATAATAATCGACCAGACTGTGCCAGGAAAAGTGTTACAGGAAGAAAAGGTAACATTTACAAGAAATGTATAAGATTTTTTAACATATTACTTTGAGGATCTCCTGCTGACTTGTTCATCGTGAGTTAGATGTTTTATAAGAACAGGGCTGTTATGCCAAAGTAATATTATTATGGAATTATTAGTATGGGGCAGCCCTGGGATCTGGGACCACTGGGAAGGGAGACTGGAGTCTTGCACTGCTGGCATGGGATCTTATAATAATTTGAGGGAGGAATCAGGATTTGTGAGCACTGTAGGCATGGTGGGGGTGGGGGCAGGGTCTATGACTGTCTCCTAATTCATCTGTAGCTTGGTCCATATGTGGTACATTTGTGCTGGAGAAAAAGGCACTGCTTGAAACCTGCTAGACTATTCTAGGAAAGTGTAAGATGTATTTCAGTTTGCTGAGAAAGCTGATTCAGTCTCTAAAGGTGAGATTAATGTAAATGCCTTATCCATTCATGTAGATGCTCTTACATAAAATGTATCTAGTTTCTGAAGCTATCATCAGGACACACTGAACCTCTTCTCCTAGAATCAGTCTATTTATATATGTAAAGAAACTCCAAGTTTAGCAATCCATTACTTTGAAAAAGTCTCGTGATGGCTTTTGATATGACAACTATATATCTCTGTCATTTTAATCTTCTTTCCATATTGTGGACAGCTACTAGGCAACAGTTCATTACCCAAACATAGCCAAACAACATTTCTTGGCATATGAAGTACTTTGTCTAATATAACATACGGCAACAAAATGTTCTTTTTCTCTTTAGGATCTGACAGCCCTAAGTATAGCAATGGAAAACTGCAAAGGTTGCATGGAAAACGTCATTGAACTCACAGTGATTGGCTAGTGTATTCACATGTGGTTGTAGCACAGATCAGCTCTTTTAAAAGAGATCAGAAGGTGCCACCCAGTATCTGTGTCATAATAAATAAATGAGGACTATGGCAACACTTGCAGCTATATTACAAAAAATGTACTTAATACTGCTGATGGGGAACTGAGAAGCACGCATTTTTTAGTTGTATTTTGTAATATTCAGCATTATAAAGAAATAGAAAAAAGATTTTTGTATTAGTGCAAAGAAATTTTGAAAAAAGAACACTTGTAGATCTACAAACAAAAAAACACATTTCTATTATACTGTAGGATCCTCAGCTAAAAGCATGACCAGATTAGTAATAAATTGAAGGTTTTAGTTAAAGTTTAGGGAAGAGCACGGAATCAAATTTGTAACTCAAAAATGATCTGAGTTAGTTAGATCTGCATCCTTATTTGTAATGTAGCCACAATTTTACATGTTCCTTCCTTATGGCCATCAATGAAGGTGGTTCAAAGCTCAAAGTTAGAGAGGCTTACATTTTTTTTGTAATGCTTAACCTCTGATTACCTAGTTTACCGTACATCAAGGTGTTTGTGTTTAATCCTAGGCAGCCTGATATACAGTAGGTGCCCAATAACGTTTTTTAGCCTCTAGTGGTACAGCTAACAGGTATGGAAAGGGTAAATCCAGAAAACTACTTTAAACTAAATTGCGAGAGTAGGACAAGGGGATACAGGTTCAATCTAGTAAAAGGCAAATTTAGGATATCAAAGTTATTCAGACAAAGAGTGGTCAGTACATGGAATGAATCACTAGTAGAGTAGTCGATGCAAGAGAAACCTAGAATCATTTAAAAAAAACAATTGGATTCTACAGCGGAGGAGCTTGGGATTCATCTTTGTTCATCCATCCAGAAGAACGAAATGATAAGGACTATAGGACCTTTCTGGATGGATAAATCAAGATGGACTTTGTCATTCTTAATCAGAGAATCAGAGAATGGTTACAGCGTGGAAGGAGGTCATTCGTCCCTTTGAGTCCGTGCGGGCTCTCTGCAAGAGCAATCCAGCTAGTCCTACTCCCCCGCCCTTTCCCCGTAGCCCTGCAAATTTTTTCCCTTCAAGTACTTATCCAGTTCCCTTTTGAAAGCCATGATTGAATCTGCCTCCACCACCCCCTCAGGCAGCACGTTCCAGTGCACTCACCTTAAATCTATGTCCTCTGGTTCTTGACCCTTCCACCAATAGGAACAGTTTCTCACAATTTACTCTGTCTAGACCCTTCATGATTTTGAATACATCTATCAAATCTCCTCTCAATCTTCTCTGCTCTAAGGAGAACAACCCCAGCTTCTCCAGTCTATCCATGTAACTGAAGTCCACCATCCCTGGAACCATTCTAGTAAACCTCTTCTGCACCCTCTCTAAGGCCTTCACATCCTTCCCAAAGTGCGGTGCCCAGAACGGGACACAATACTCCAGTTGTGGCCGAACCAGTGTTTTATAAAGGTTCATCATGACTTCCTTGTTTTTGTACTCTGTGCCTCTTTTTATAAAGCCCAGGATCCCGTATGCTTTTTTAACTGCTTTCTTACCTGTCTTGCCACCTTCAACGATTTGTGCACACATACCCCCAGATTTCTCTGTTCCTGAACTCCTTTTAGAATTGTACCCTTTAGTTTATATTGCCTCTCTTCGTTCTTTCTACCAAAATGTATCACTTCGCACCTTTCTGTGTTACATTTCATCTACCATGTGTCTGCCCATTCCACCAGCCTGTCTATGTTTTCTTGAAGTCTATCACTATCCTCCTCACTGTTCACTACACTTCCAAGTTTTGTGCCCTGTACAACTAAGTCCAAGACATTAATATATATCAAAAAAAGCAGTGGTCCTAGTACCGAACCCTGGGGAACACCACTGTATACCTCCCTCCAGTCTGAAAAACAACCGTTCACCACTACTCTCTGCTTCCTATCACTTAGCTAATTTTGTACCAATGCTGCCACTGCCCCTTTTATTCCATGGGCCACAATCTTGATGACAAGCCTATTATGTGGCACTTTATCAAATGCCTTTTGGAAGTCCATATACACCACATTAACCGCATTGCCCTTATCGACCCTCTCTGTTACCTCATCAAAAAATTAAATCAAGTTAGTTAAACATGATTTGCCTTTAACAAATTGTGCTGGCTTTCCTTAATTAATCCCCACTTGTCCAAGTGACTGTTAATTTTGTCCCGGATTATCATTTCTAAACGTTTCCCCACCACTGAAGTTAAACTGACTGGCCTGTAGTTGCTGGGTTTATCCTTACACCCTTTTTTGAACAACGGTGTAACATTTGCAATTCTCCAGTCCTCTGGCACTACCCCCATATCGAAGGATGATTGGAAGATTATGGCCAGTACCTCCACAATTTCCATCCTTACTTCCCTCAGCAACCCATCCGGACTGGGTGATTTATCTGCTTTAAATACAGCTAGCCCTTTTAGTACCTCCTCTTTTTCAATTTTTAGTCCATTCAGTACCTTAACTACCTCTTCTGTTACTGTGACTTTGGCAGCATTGTCTTCCTTGGTAAAGACAGATGCAAAGTACTCATTTAGTACCTCAGCCATGCCCTCCGCCTCCATGCGTAGATCTCCTTTTTGGTCTCTAATTGGTCCCACCCCCTCCTCTTACTACCCGTTTACTGTTTATATGCCTATAGAAGACTTTTGGATTCCCTTTTATGTTAGCCACCAGTCTATTCTCATACTCTCTCTTTGCCCCTCTTATTTCTTTTTTCACTTTGAACTTTCACCTCTGAACTTTCTATATTCAGCCTGATTCTCACTTATATTATCAACCTAACATCTGTCATACACCCCTTTTTTCTGCTTCATCTTACTCTCTATCTCTTTCGTCATCCAGGGAGCTCTGGCTTTGGTTGCCCTACCTTTCCCCCTCGTGGGAATGTACCTAGACTGTACCTGAACCATTACTTCTTTAAAGGCTGCCCATTGTTCAATTACAGTTTTGCCTGCCAATCTTTGATTCCAATTTACTCGGGCCAGATCCGTTCTCATCCCACTGAAATTGGCCCTCCTCCAATTGAGTATTTTTACTCTAGAGTGCTCCTTGTCCTTTACTTGTGATTTTGTATAGTAATGGCAGTAGTGAAACTTGAGTTCTGATTATTGTTTGCAAAGAGTGTATTTAGAATTTTACAGCACGAAAGGAGGCCATTCAGCCCATCACACCTGAGCCAGTTCTCTGAAAGAACTACCCACTTAGTACCATTCTTCCGCCTTCTTCCCATAGCCTCTTCAATTTTTCTTTTTTGAATCTTTATCCACTTCCCTTTTAAAAGTTAGTATGGATTCTGCTTCCACCACTGTTTTTCAGAGGCATTCCATGTCCTAATAACCTGTGGCATTAAAAAAAACTCTCAACCTTTCCCTTTATTTTTTTTTGGGATGATGTGAAATTTATGCTCTCTATTTACTGTCTCACCAGCCCATGGAAAGAGTTTTCCACCATTTACTTTATTAAAATTTCTCATAGGTGTCAGCCATGGCTCCATGGGTAGCAATCATGCCTCTGAGTCATAAAGTTATGGGTTCAAGTTCCACTCCAGAGACTTGTGCACAAAAGCTAGGTTGACTCTTCAGTGCAGAACTGAGGGAATGCAGCACTGTCGGTGGTGGTGTCTTTCAGATGAGACGTTAAGCCGAGGCCCCATCTGCCCTCTCAGGTGGATGTAAAAGATCCCATGGCTCTATTTCGAAGAAGAACAGGGAAGTTCTCCCTGGTGTCCTGGCCAATATTTATCTCTCAACCAACATCTAAAAACAGACTGTCTGGTCATTATCGCATTGCCATTTGTGGGACATTGCTGTGCGCAAGTTGGCTGCTGCATTTCCTACATTACAATAGTGACTACCCTTCAAAATTGACTGTAAAGTGCTTTGGGACATCCTGTAGTGGTGAAAGGTGCTATATAAATGCAAGTACTTTCTTTCTTTTATTGTGAATTCATGGGAACATGGAAATTGCTGAAACCTTCATACATGCTTTTATCACGTCCAAACTTGATTATTCCAACGCTCTCCTGGTTGGCCTCCCTTCCTTCACCCTCCAGTGTGGTAGATGGTGAACTAGATGGACTTGATGAAAAAAGACCATGGTCCATCTAGTTCACCATCTACCACCCTAATAGTCACATGATACAATAATAATGGAATTGTTGACTAATAATAGCAATCATTCTCCATCAATTAGTCTACAACATACCCAAAAATTACATGAGAACAAAACCCAGTGGTGGAGAGCTTTAGGGACCATAGGTCCAAAGTCACCTTTTTCCTCCAACATGCTACACTTACCACATGTGGTGTCTTCAAATACTCATATACTGTACCCCAAAATGTTATTTTCTGAAATGAAATCCTATTAACCTTTTTTATTCTTATGAGAAAAGCACCACTTTCTGTAGTCTCTCCTCATAACTAAAGTCTCTCATTCCTGTATCATCTTAGTGAATCTCTTCCACAACCTCTCCTTGGTCTTGATATCCTTCCGAAGGTAAGGTGCCCAAAATTGTACATAATATTCTAACTGCAACCTAACCAGTGATTTATAGAGATGTAGCATTACCTCTTACATTCGTATTTTATACCCCTATTTAAAAACCTAGGATCCCATTTGTTGTTTTCATATACAGTTGTATCAACTTGTCTTCCCACTTTTAAAGATTTATTGTGGGATAGGACTTGAGCAGCACAGTTTTGTATGATTAGAGCTTATGGAGGGTGAAGGATGGGAGGTCGACCAGGAGAGCATTGGAATAATCAAGTCTGGATGTGATAAAAGCATGTATGAGGGTTTCAGCGGAGGATGGGCTGAGGTAAGAGCAGAGGTAAGCGATGCTATGGGGGTAGAAGAAGACATTTTTTGTGATAGCGAGTGTACAAAGTCAGAAATTCAGCTCAGGGTTGGACAGGTTGCCGAGACTACGAATATTCTGGTTCAGCTTGATAGTAGGGGAGATTTTCCCAGCCGGCTACCTGTTTCTCACTTGTAAGAACGTCAGTTGAAAGTCTGATGGGGACTAGTTAAATGGACGGCCAGCACTCCTGCCCAAAACAGGCTGTTTAGATATGCAAATTATAATCCTTCGCCTACTGTAGGACCCCAATTCCATCTTTCAAAGAGAAATGAGCGAAGCATGCACGGCACAGGTCAGTCCAATTTCTCCAGGCAGTGAGAGGCCTAGATGGCAGCCCTTAAAGGGACGGCTAGAGTACTCTCCCAAATAGTAAGTTTGTTTCAAAAATATAAAAAGATTTTTGTGGGGCCAGGAGAAGCAGGTCTGGAGAGAGGTTGAGGAGGACCAGAAGGGATAATGCATCACCATAGAAAATGCCAATCATGACTTTGGTTAGGGTGGTTTGGTGCTGTTGGAGGGACAGAAGTCAGATTATTGGGATTCAAATAAGGTCTTGAGGAAGACATGGATACAGAGGCAACAACATGTTCAAGGACCTTAGTGAGGAAAGGGAGGTTGAAGATGGAACAGGAGTTAGGGCAGAGGGGTCGAGGGTGGGTGATGACAGAGATTTTGAAAAAGGGGGGACAGAATGCTTGAGGAGAGGGAGCTATTTATAATGTCAGCTACAATGGGGGGCAGGTAGGGAAGTTGCGTCGTCAGGTGCCTAGTGAACGGTGTGGGGGGGGGGGGTTTACTTAAAGTGTACAGGCAGCTGAATGAATGGTCTCTATTTAGGTGACGAAGAAAACCATCAGCTCCTCAAACTAGCTGTTAAAGGTGGCGATGGAGAGGGCAAATGAATGAACCTTCCATTAGTTACAATTTTAATTTGCTACACTTCAAATTAAAATAATTGGAAATTTTCCTTGCCATGCTTAAAACATCCTATAGTTGTCCCTTCTTTACGGCAGCAGATCTGGGCATTTAGAGAGTAGCATCCTGAAAACTGGACTGTTACAAAGTGGGTATTGGATTTCAGTGACATTGCTAGAAAGCATTGAAAGTAAAAACTATCTATTTTTGTCAAATAAATCACCAGTTATATCAAAAGATAACTAAATCTGTAGTGTATTTTCCTGAGGTATGACTCATATTAATAGTTAGGCAGTGTGCAAAACATTAGGTCAAAATACATATTTTCTTCCCAAAATCTATTGATGCTTTAAAAAAACGTCTTTACAAACGTCCGGTATTTTAATGAACACATATCCCTTGGGGAGAGCTGAATGTAAGTTACTATACAGCATTGCTCTAGTCTCTCAGACATAATTGCTGGGATTGTATATAATGCCCAAGTCCCCAGAGTCAGATTTTTTAAACTGACCTCCAGTTTTAGATTACCTGTAAAGCCAAGTTTGCTTTAGGACAAATGAGTGATAACTGACTTGATTGTTGGCAGGAGCTCCAACTATGAATAATTTGAAACATAATATATTTTATTATAAACTTTAATGAGCTTGGTAAATAACTAAAGTTGGTTACAAAATAGGTTATGCGGTGGAAATTTACTGCTGTACTACTGTACTGCTTCAGAGCTTGAAATGGAGAATCTTAGGAAAATACAGAAAAAACTATTTGTAATACTGGTAATCCTGTATCTAAAAACCCAATTATGTAAATGTCATTTGGAACAGAGTACAGTACTGCATTTTTTGGACCTTTTGCTTAAAGGAATAACAAACTATTTGCAGACCAACATAGCTTCCACATTATATTTTGACTAGCAATTTACTATACTAATCTTCTACTTTTAAACAGAGTGATGCTTGCTTGATACAATTTAACTGCATCAACTGTACTTCTAGCTCGAATCTGATCATGTGTCGCTTACTAACACTATCAAATGGGTGACGAATGGTCCTTTGTTTTGTCTAAGTAATTTTGTAAGAGTGCATAGACAAGTAACTCAATCTAATATTATACTCAACTTGCAGAAAGACATGTTTTTGCTGTTTTACTTATGGTTCAAGTATACTGCAACATTTTAAAAAGCAATATGAATAAGCAGTCATACTTTACAGACTGTTTGCACTACTCCAGTCAGAAAAAGCAGAGTTCTTTCACATATGCACTTTATACAAAAAGCATTGCTCACCAACCTTTAACCGCGTCTATCATTACAAATTTAGTAGCCTGAGTTTTTTTTAAACTTTAAAGAGTCAGCTACGTATCGATAGTTATATTGAAACCAATGTGCAGCGCTGATGGTGCAAGACTATCTCTTCTAATCTCACTACTAACTCAAAACTGCCAATGTTATGATAAAAAAAAATCACACTGCACGAATGCCAAATGTACAGTATAACTGGAGCATGGGACATGATGGTGTTTTACTGGCTGCTAAAAGCTTGAACTGTACCAGGCCAAAACTGAACCAATATAGCAAGTGTGTGTCATATCATAACTCTAAATGACATTATCAGTCCTGTTCTAAAAAGGTTTATGGGTTGGATGATACCAGGCATGGTGAAGATAGGACTTTGGCAAGATAGAGGTCCAGCTTTCTTTTAAATGGCTGCTGCTTGATTGTGAACCTAACACTTATACTGCGACAATTCATAGTACAGAATTCATCAGGGTAAATTGATTACTACCTATCAGCAGGATTAATAGATCAATATGTCCTATTCTTTTTGTTTCACATTTCTAGGAAGGCTTCACATTCTGTTGCTCATTTATGTATAAAATTGAGAACTCTTTTTTGCAAATTGAAGTATAAGGAGAACATTTAATTGTACTATTTATAATTTGGGTTTCGTGCATCAGCATTTTACTATTGTTTCGGACTGATAACCAGAATGCTGCCAAATGATCTGAACTGAATACTGACATGATTCAAAACTAATTAGATCTTTTTGCTGGAATATATGCTTTAGTCAGTCACATCAAAGCATCTTTAATTGTTGCCAAATCAAGATCTATTATATTTAAGAGATTAATACTAAATATATGTACAAAAATATGTCTATAGGTCACATTCTACTTTGTTACAGGAGCTAACAGAATCATAGAAATTTACGGCACAGAAGGCGGCCATTCGGCCATCGTGTCTGTGCCAGCCAAAAGAGAGTTATCCAGCCTACTCCCACTTTCCAGCTCTTGGTCCATAGCCTTGTAAGTTATGGCACCTCAAGTGCACATCCAAGTACCCTTTAAATGCGATGAGGGTTTCTACCTCTACCACCCTTTGAGGCAGTGAGTTCCAGACCCCCAGACCCCCACTACCCTCTGGGTGAAAACATTTATCCTCAACTCCCCTCTAATCCTTCTACCAATCACTTGAAATCTATGCCCCCTGGTTATTGACCTCTCTGCCACGGGAAATAGGTCCTTCCTAGCCACTCTATCTAGGCCCCTCATAATTTTATACACCTCAATTAAATCTCCCCTCAGCCTCCTCTGTTCCAAAGAAAACAACCCCAGCCTATCCAATCTTTCCTCATAGCTAAAATTCTTCAGTCCTGGCAACATCCTCATAAATCTCCTCTGGACCCTCTCTAGTGCAATCACATATTTCCTGTAATGTGGTGACCAGAACTGTATGCAGTACTCAAGCTGTGGCCTAACTAGTGTTTTATACAGTTCTAGCATAACCTCCCTGCTCTCATATTCTATGCCTCGGCTAATGAAGAAAAGTATCTTAGCCACCTTATCTACCTGTCCTGCTACCTTCAGGGATCTGTGGACATGCACTCCAAGGTCCCTCTGTTCCTCTATACTTCTCAGTATCTTACCATTTATTGTGTATTCCCTTGGCTTGTTTGCCCTCCCCAAGTGCATTACCTCACACTTCTCTGGACTGAATTACATTTGCCACTTTTCTGCCCACCTTACCAGTCCAATGACATCTTCCTGCAGACTACAGCTTCCTTCCTCACTATCAACCACACGGCCAACTTTTGTATCATATGCAAACTTCTTAATCATGCCCCCTACATTTAAGTCTAAACCATTGATATATACCACAAAAAGCAAGGGACCTAGTACCAAGCCCTACGGAACCCCACTGGAAACAGCCTTCCAGTCCATTACCCTTTACTTCCTGCCACTGAACCATTTTGGATTCAACTTGCCACTTTCCCTTGGATCTCATGGGCTTTTACTTTTCTGACCAGTCTGCCCTGTGGGACCTTGTCAAAAGCCTTGCTAAAGTCCATGTAGACTACATCAAATGCGCTACCCTAATAAATGATTAAGTTTGAGACTGATTTTTAAGAACATATGAAATAGGAGCAGGAGTCGACCACATGGCTCCTTGAGCCTGCCCCATCATTCAATCAGATCATGGCTGATCTTTGACCTCAACTCTACTTACCTGCCCAATCCCCATATCCCTTGACAAGAATTTTTATTTCATGAGAAACACTTTGTTATATGACAATTACATCAGTCGTTCTTCAAAGTTAAATAAGTATATCAAACTGTATAACAACTTGTACTTATCCATTTATTGATGTCAATCCAAATTAACATCCACAACACAATATCACAAACCAATCTTGACAATATTAACACAAGGGCATCACCAGAAATAGAACTGAATTTTTTTAAAGAAACATACTTGCTCATTAATAATTGCCCTTATGGTCTGCTGCCAATTTAATTACAACAGTATCACGCGAGCGGGAAACATATTCCTACACAGTTCAAAGTTCAGCCTTTGATCTGTGCAGGTTACAAGCCTGCATTTCGTATACCGTGAATTTGTCAATTTCTACAATACGGGTAGGGAATAAAAGATCTTTTCAAACTAGTAATGTTTCATCACAGGTACAATACTCTTTTTTTTAATAGTGGTTTTTCATTGCGTTGCCTGAAACTGCCCAAACCAAGTTACAAACAATATTCTTTGTGACTGTGACAATGGCAAATTATCCCTCCGCGTCCTCCTCGAACTCTGCAGTTTTTGACACGGTCGACCACCCATCTTCCTCCGCTATCCACTCTGGGACTGCCCTAGCTTGGTTTCACTCTCACCTATCTGACTGTAGCCAAAGCAACGGCTTCTCTTCCAGCCCTCACACCATTATCTCCAGAGTCTCCCAAGGAACTATTAGCCCCATTCTCTTACTCATCTACATGCTGTCCCTTGTCTCTTGGCCTCTCCACTGCCTCTGTGCTGTCAGACCGCTTGTCCAGCATTCAGTCTTGGGTGAGCCACTATTTTCTCCAGCTAAATATTTCGAAGACCAAAGCCACAAACTCCATACCTTTGCTAGTGAGCCACCATCTCAGTATAAACAAGATCATGCACAAACTCGATGCCCTATTCCACCCCAAGTTGATCTTCTGACCCCATATCCTTTCCATCACAAAGATCACCTACTTCCAACTCTGTAGCCATCCCCACTTCAGACCATTTACCACTGAAACCCTTATTCAATCCTTTCCCACTTCTAGATTCAATTATTGGAGTGATCTCCTAGCCGGCCTCCAATCCTTCACTCTCCGTAAACCATTCTGCTGCCAATGTCCTATCCCACACTAAGGGGCTGATTTTTGGATGGCCGAGCGGGTGCGCTGGGGGCGGGGGCTCCTAAAATGGTGGAATCCCGGAGCGGGCTCAGAGCCTGCTTCCAAACCGCTCACTTCCAGGTTCCCCAATGACGCGTTCGGGTGCGCGCGCAGCTCCCACATGCGGGACTCCCCCCGGCAATTAAAGCCTGCGGGATGATCATTTAGATACTTATATAGCTATTTGAGGTACTTGACAGACCTCACTGACAGGAGATTTTGGCAGGGATGCAATTTTGAAGGATCCTCAGCGTGTTTCCCGTGCTGTGGGAAACACTCCCTGTTGGAGCAGACGTGTTTCAGCCAGCAGCCAGTGGGAGATGCAAAGGATTATTTGACAGTTGGGGGGAACACCTCACTTATTGCAGCAGGGCACTCTGTCACTTCAGACAAAGTTTTGGCTGCAACACCTTTGTCTTTCCACTCAAAATTATTACTTTATACCCTAAACTCTGCTGTGCAAACACATTTACCTACTTTGCGGATCCCCTCAAAATCACACCGTCAGGATGGCGGGCACCATGGCTGCATTCATCACTTCATCCGAAGACGAGCAGCATCACCAGCCTCGCCAGGCACGCCATCCATCTCCGCCATGTGGAGCTCCACAACACAGTGCTGTGCCACAGGCACCTGCACAAAACAGTCGTGCAACTACACATACACCCACTGTAGGTTGACTCAATGGGTGGCATCAAGTGTGTGTGTTCATGGTGAACCTCATGAAAGGGACTTATTACACAAGCCAGTCAAGAATGGCCAAGACGTGGCAGTAGTGGTGACAATATAAAAATTAAATATAATTTGAACAAAAATGAAATATAAATAAAAAACATGACAAAGCGTCAAACACCCTTGTGCATCCCCTTTCTGCTCACAAAACCTTTGCCTTACGCTTCCTACTACTCCTGCGTGGTGCTTCCCCTGTGGCTGCAGCAGAGGTAATGGCAGGTTGCTCTTGTTCATGCCCTGACCGATCAGATGCTTTGGGCCGATGCCCCCTGGGTTTTGGTGCCAGTGAGGGCCCCTCCAAAGACTGCTCCACCTGCACCTGTGCAGGGGCAGACTCGACCACCTGGAGAAGAGGTAGCATTGCGGTTACTGGTTGAAAGCGGGGCAACGGGTGAGACATGGGAGCGCTTTGAGTGGCGTCCCCACTTCCATGTCCTCTTTCACCATCATCCCTTCCTGGGCCAGGCCCACACCATTCCTACCACCCTGTTGGATGACAGTTTGGAGGACATGTGTGAAGCCTTGTAAGGCCAGTGCTAGTGTATCTGCCTGCCTGTTTAAGGCGGCAGAAAGTTGCTCACCCTAAGTTCCAAGGGCCGTTGTCAGGGCATCAATGGACTCATTGTTGAGCCGTGCTTGAAGCTCAATGGAGGCTAACCTTCCCTCCATCGCAGACATTCCCGCACTTACCCGCGACACTATCTCAGAGATGCCGTCACATCCTTGTGACAGTATCTCTGAGATCCCCTCCTGTACCTATGCCACCATTCCACTCATGCAGGAGCTGGACTCCTCCATCCTCTGTGCGATTGTGGAGAGTGCGCGTGGCACCTGTTCTAGCACCTTGCAAGTATGCTGCTGCCCTTCGATCATTCTCCTTTTAAAGGATGGCCCCCAGGGTTCAGCATCTGTGTCCAGCTGAGCAGAGCCTGGAGAAGAATGCTCCCACCGAGGCGGACTCTCCACAGCTGCCCCGCCATCAATGTCTGCTCATGCTCACATGTGTGTGGCGACTCACCATGTGCAACCCCAACTAACCGAGGACCGGGACCCACCGAGGTGTGTGTATCTGCGCTGGTGGATGGCTCGCTCAGATGTGACGGTGTCCCCTCAGAGGCCGGCAAGTCCTCTGAGGAATCGCCCTCCGCCATCACAGCGGTGGCTGAAGGCCCCGTAAGAGAACAGAAGACAATATTAAGCATGATGACAGATGTTAAGGTGCTGAAGATGGCAAGGCATGTTAACATCATTTGCTATTGTGAGTGCTGAATGTTAAAGTTCTGTCACCAGCCGTTTGTCGGGTGGCAGTCTCGGCATTCCCGACGGACAGGCACTCGAGGGTGCGGCTCAATTTAAGAGCCTCCTGCTCCGCGTCCATGAGGACAATCAGATGTTGCGGCCCCCCCCTCCGGTCTTCACCCACTCCCGTGCATTCTGGACTCTCCTCCTATAAGGGAAGAAAGTAGAGAGGCGTGGTGACGTGGCCAACCGCCGAAAACATTGGTTTGGGTGAGGCTGACCGTGAAAGAGATGCATCAGAGGGTGAGTATGAGACAGAGCCATGACATTATATGAGGATTGGGTTGAGTGGTAGTGGTGGGATGAGTACTGGGGAGGTGAGTAAGTGCAGGTAAGTTGAGGATGAGGTTTGTGTGGGTGTGAAGAGTGATGTGATAGAGTAGTATTGGCAGTGCAGAAGGAGTTGTGGGGTGGGGGCGGTGATGTGGAAGACGGAGTGTAGGAGAATGAGTAAGTGTACTCACCTTGGCTGACCTAGTTAGGTCATTGAAGCGCTTCCTGCACTGCATCCAGGTGCAGGAGACGTTGCTGCTGCTGCTGCTGACCTCCTCTGCCACCTTGAGCCACTTCCTCCCGTCCGCCGGGTAAAAGACATCCCTCCTCTTCCTCACCCCATCCAGTAAGACCTGGAGTGAGGCATCATTAAACCTGGGGGCAGCCTTTCCCCTAGGCTGCTCCCTGGTCCTGTGTGGTTCTTTGCTGCAGGATCAGTCATTGGAGGAGTGCCCCTTTAAATAGGGCTCCTCCAGCTGACAGCCTGTGATGCGGGTGCGCAGTCTGCCCACTGCGTAGGTTTCCGACGGGAAACCCGGAAGCCACGTTAAGTGGCTTCAATTTACCTGCGATCGCACGGGGAACGGACGGATTTCACTGGGCGGGTTACCCACTCGCCCAGTCGCCCCCCCCGCTGCCAACCCGCCTCCCTGGTAAAATCGGGGCCTAAGTCCCCCTCATCCATCATCCCTCACAAATCTACTTTGGCTCTAGACCCCCAACACCTCAAATTTAAAATTCTCATCCTTATGTTTAAAACAGTTCATGGCCTCAGCCCTTCCTATTTTTGTAATGTCTTCTGAACCCTCCGGCAAACCTTCCTTTCCTCAGAGTTGACCTACTGTCCATCTCCCCACCTTCAACCCACCATTGCTGGGCGTACCTTCAGTTACCTAGACCCTACACTCTGGACTCCCGTTCATATGCTGGCAGCCAGACTAGAAGCAGCGTAAACAAAAATATGTGAGCAAGCTGCCATTTTATCAACAAATGGTATTTAGTGTATGGACAAATTATAAGCAATGTGAGAAAAAGAGAGAATCATGGGAAATATCTGATAAAGCATCATTTAAGATAACACCAAGATAATGACCATTGTCATTAATTTTACTTTCAGAACATTACGTAAAGGTACGACACCCTCTTGTCCTAACTGTACCCGAGTCTCATAATTATTATTCTGCTAGTTAGAGAAGATGGTCTGGGGTTGTTAAGTCTATAGAGGTTAACAGCAGATGCCGCAGTAAGGCATAATCCTTTTTACCCATCATCATGTCACAAGTAGGAAGGTTTTCCAAATATAAAATAAACCAAAAGCATCAAATTGAGATTAACCACAGACAGATATCCATGCTCTTGTTTGTCTTCATGCTACATATTGAAATAAATACAGGCAGAATTTGTACAGTTCATTCAGCTAAAAGTCCATCTCCACCTTGAGAAAGGCAGGGTCTGTTTATGCTAAGCACCTTTGGGGAATATAAAAAGTAAAACACTGAACGGAAGTTGCTACATTTCTGTCAATGTATCCAGATTCAAAAACTACGTGAAACGTTGCATCCTTGTGAAAAATGAAAGCAGGCTTCGGGGTTACTTCAATCTATTTTAAACATGATGTGGAGATGCCGGTGATGGACTGGGGTGGACAAATGTAAGGAGTCGTACAACACCAGGTTATAGTCCAACAGCTTTATTTGAAATCACAAGCTTTCGGAGCTTTCCTCCTTCGTCAGGCGATTAAATGCTGCTCATTCTTGCTTGCATTTTCTTTAGTATTGACTATCTGGGGTATAATGCGGGGGAAAAAGTTAAATAAATCGTATTTAGGTATGAGATACCAACCAAGGCATTTGGTTTTATAAATGGGGTAAAATGAAAGCTGTCAGACAGAACACAGGAGTACTAAGGTCTGTTTGAATTGAGTTGGCAAAGCTGGCATAAGTAACGATCAATGCAATAGTAGGAATATAATGCAAGAGGAGCAATTTTTGCCTTTATAGCATAACTTTTGTTTCAAGAATCTGAATGCATATTGGATGTTGTCAGCATCCATGTGCATGCTGACCCCATGTATGCGATGATGTTGCCAAGAGGCAGCATTTAGGTGACAAAGTAGAAGCGACCAAGGACAGATCTTTGGTGGACTCCAGGGGTAATGGTGCGGGAGCGGGAAGAGAAGTCACTGCTGGAGATGCGCTGGCTTTGATCAGATAGGTAAGGGTAGAACAAAGAGAGGGAAATCCCACTGAATTGGACAATAGAGGAATGGTGACAGAGGAGAATGGTGGGATCAATCGTGCAGAAGAGAGTGAGGCCCGATTGTGCTTGATGTGGTCCAGCACATGTCATCGATGACGACGAACACCTCGCTAAGGCCATCCCCACGCCTCCACTACTTGCCTTCAAACAGCCACCTAACCTCAAACAGACCATCGTTCGCAGCAAATTACCCAGCTTTCAGGAGAACAGCGTCCACGACACCACACAACCCTGCCACGGCAACCTCTGCAAGACATGCCAGATCATCGACCCAGATACCACCATCACACAAGAGGACACTGCCCACCAGGTACATGGTTCATACTCCTGTGACTCGGCCAACATTGTCTACCTCATACGTTGCAGGAAAGGATGCCCCGGAGCATGGTACATCGGCGAGACCATGCTGACACTGCGACAACGGATTAACGGACACCGCACAACAATCGCCAGACAGGAGGGTTCCCTCCCAGTCGGGGAACACTTCAGCAGTCAAGGACATTCAGCCTCCAATCTTCGGGTAAGCGTTCTCCAAGGCGGCCTTCGAGACACACGACAACCAAAATCATCGAGCAGAAATTGATAGCCAAGTTCCGCACCCATGAGGACGGCCTCAACCGGGATCTTGGGTTCATGTCACGCTACATGTAACCCCACCTGATGTAGAGTCATCCAGACTCAAGTCGTAGTTGGCTTGTTCTCCATACACAGACCTGCTGCGATTTCCAGCAAAAAAAGTTATCTGTTTTTAATACAGACCCCAGCATCTGCTACATTTGACCCCTGGTGACCCCACCTCAGTATTCTTGGATGTAATGTTTCCCTGACTAACCTGTTTGAACACCACTGACTCCTTTGATTGCTGTGATTATCTCTCTGCCGAGGTGTGATAAAGGGCAGTTAGAAAGATTATCTGTAATCACCAGGCATTGTTCTCTGACTATATATGCTGTGCCTTTATGTAACTCTTCACTTCACCTGACGAAGGAGCAAAGCTTCGAAAGCTTGTGATTTCAAATAAAGCTGTTGGACTATAACCTGGTGTTGTGCGCCTCCTTACATTTGTCCACCCCAGTCCATCAACGGCATCTCCACATCATATTTCAACAAGAACATTTTAGCTGTTAAACAACTGTATGGCCAGGTGGAAGCTGGTAATACTGAAGACTGTACTGCACATGATAGCATGTAAGCTGGTCTCTGTAGCTTGATCTTTATGACTTTTTCAATAGAAGTAGAGCAGATGGCTAGCGATCTCTGTGACATATTGCAGACATTAGGTTAAAAGAGTCTCCACATTAATACTTCCTCTTATTGGCTTTGTCTTTTTTGATAAAGTTCATTCATTCCTGTTTCCCTCTCCATCAAAAAAAGAGAATTACTATTTAAAAGACATGAGAAAAAAATGCTTTTGAGAAAAAGCAATAATAAACCTCACGAGTTAACCTTCTTGTGGCATTCTTAGGTCATTTGTCATTTTCTTACAGCATTTCCTTTTTCTGGGTTATTTGAACTTCTGTAATTATTTCCTCCTGAATATTTGTCTTTGTAGTTATTATGCTATTAATTCAAGTTCAGGAATGAGAGAACTGGAAAACATTCTCCACTGAAAACATTACTCACTGTACTGCAGATGGAGCTTGGGAATTCAGACAGTTACTCTGAATTATGCAGACTTAACTGCGATCTAATACTAGTCATCCGTGAGCTTTTATTGTGAGGACAGGGGAATATTGATGAGTACGTAGTTTATCTCTTTTACCTACTTTAAGAACTCGCCATTATATACAGTATTCCCCACCCAAGGGAATAGATGGAAAATCTGATTCTAATACCACTAACTTAATATCAGAAGGCACTTGTGGAAGGCTGAGAGCAGCTCTTTTTCCTCCTACCATGAGGAAAAGTATTTTGCTTCTTTGGACAGGTTCCTTGATGGGGAAACACTTTGAACAAAAGTACTCTAGGCTTTTCTACCCATTTAAATTGCCATTTTCTAAGCCTAAAATGAAACACGTCTACGATTCCCAAACTATACCAGCTTCTTATATTACATGTGCTACTACATAATGGAGGAGGCCTACATTAAAATTCAGGCAATTGATCTTTTACGCCCTACCCATTGAGTACAAAAGTGCATGTATGACCTTTATAATGATGCAACATTTGCATTAATTTTTATGGTGTTGCAAAGATTTTCATTCAGGGCCTGAATATCTTAGAATTTTGGACATTAATACACCCAAACAATTTTACTGAACCCTTGCTACCGTCACAATAATCAATTCCTGCCACTAGATGTAGCTAGAACACCGTGTAAAATACAAACTGTAGATCATAACATTTTTAAAAACTGCTGGAAATTGGAAATAAAAATTTTAAAATGCTGGAAATACACAGCAGGTCGGACAGAATCTGAAAAGGGAAAGCATAGGTTAATATTTCAAGTGTGGCCCCTTTGGCAGAACAGTTCTGAGTTGTGAAGAAGGTTCTGAACCTGAAATATTAACCTATTCATTCAGTTACCAATGAATCCGCTGTGTATTTCCAACATTTTACGGTTTTATTACAAACTATAGATCATGTTACTTTGCAAAATTAGAAATAATTTGCCATCAAGATTTTCATATCCCCAGCAATAAAGTTACCAGGTTACACTGTTACAGGGTTTACAGTATTTCAAGTTCTGCCATTAGATGTTTTGATAGAGCTTTGTGTATGGTATAGATGATAACCCAGGTTTGCCTACTGGAGATAAAAGAAATGTTGACAAAATAAAATGATCAGTACTTTTACTACAATGCTAAAAGGATAAACACACCAACATTAGTGGAAGCTGTGACTTGTATTACAAATTGCCAATTGACCCCGATCCAAAGCTACTGCTCTGCTTGCACAATGATAACAGCTGAAAAAGACTGAGCTTCAATCAATTTGACTTGATTGGATCACAAGCAATCATAGTAAAGACCACAAATTTCTCCCATGCATCAATGGCTAAATGCTGCAAATTTTTTTTAAAACTATAAACATAAATATTTTTTAAAATTCTACTTGAATTATGACTACAAGACTCAACTATAATTCAAAAAAAACCAGCTGAGCAGATTTATTTTGTTGAAAAAGTACACCATAATAAGCGACTTCTATTGGGCCATCAAGTCATAGTAGGTACAGCACAGGAGGAGGCCATTCGGCACATCACACCTGTACCGGCTCTTTAAAAGAGCTATCCAATTAGTCCCATTCCATAGCTCTTTCCCCATAGCCCTGTAATTTTTTACCTTCAAGTATTTATCCAATTCCCTTTTAAAAGTTACTATTGAATCTGCTTCCACCACCCTTTCAGGCAGTGCATTCCAGATCATTACAACTCGCTGCGTTTGAAAAAAAAAAGGTTTCCACTCGCCTCTTTTGCTGATCACCTTGAATCTGTATCCTCTGGTTACTGACCCTTCTGCCACGGGAAACAGCTCCTCCTTATTTACTCTGTCAAACCATTCATGATTTTGAACACCTCTATTAAATCTCCCCTTAACCTACTCTGTTCTAAAGAGAACAACCCCAGCTTCTCCAGTCTCTCCACATAACTGAAGTTCCTCATCCCTTGCACCATTCCAGTAAATCTCTTCTGCACCCTCTCCAAGGCATTGACATCCTTCCTAAAGTGTGGTGCCCAGAATTGAACACAATACTCCAGCTGAGGCCCAACCACTGTTTTATAAAGGTTTAGCATAACTTCCTTGCTTTTGTACTCTATGCCTCTATTAATAAAGCCCAGGATCCATAAGCTTTTTAAAAAAAAAACAGCCTTCTCAACTTGTCCTGCCACCTTCAAAGATTTGTGTATGTGCATGCCCAAGATTTTTTTTATTCGTTCATGGGATATGGGCGTCGCTGGTGAGGCCAGCATTTATTGCCCATTCCTAATTGCCCTCGAGAAGGTGGTGGTGAGCCGCCTTCTTGAACCACTGCAGTCCGTGTGGTGAAGGTTCTCCCATAGTGCTGTTATGAAGGGAGTTCCAGGATTTTGACCCAGCAACGATGAATGAACGGCGATATATTTCCAAGTCGGGATGGTGTGTGACTTGGAGGGGAACGTGCAGGTGGTGTTGTTCCCACGTGCCTGCTGTTCTTGTCCTTCTAGGTGGTAGAGGTCACGGGTTTGGGAGGTGCTGTCGAAGAAGCCTTGGCGAGTTGCTGCAGTGCATCCTGTAGTTGGTACACACTGCAGCCACTGTGTGCCGGTGGTGAAGGGAGTGAATGTTTAGGGTGGTGGATGGGGTGCCAATCAAGCGGGCTGCTTTGTCCTGAATGGTGTCGAGCTTCTTGAGTGTTGTTGGAGCTGCACTCATCCAGGCAAGTGGAGAGTATTCCATCACACTCCTAACTTGTGCCTTGTAGATGGTGGAAAGGCTTTGGGGAGTCAGGAGGTGAGTCACTCGCCGCAGAATACCCAGCCTCTGACCTGCTCTTGTAGCCACAGTATTTATATGGCTGGTCCAGTTAAGTTTCTGGTCAATGGTGACCCCCAGGATGTTGATGGTGGGGGATTCAGCGATGGTAATGCCGTTGAATGTCAAGGGGAGGTGGTTAGACTCTCTCTTGTTGGAGATGGTCATTGCCTGGCACTTGTCTGGCACAATTGTTACTTGCCACTTATCAGCCCAAGCCTGGATGTTGTCCAGGTCTTGCTGCATGTGGGCTTGGACTGCTTCATTATTTGAGAGGTTGCGAATGGAACTGAACACTGTGAAATCATCAGCGAACATCCCCAATTCTGACTTTATGATGGAGGGAAGGTCATTGATGAGCAGCTGAAGATGGTTGGGCCGAGGACACTGCCCTGAGGAACTCCTGCAGCAATGTGCTGGGGCTGAGATGATTGACATCCAACAACCACTACCATCTTCCTTTGTGGTAGTTATGACTCCAGCCACTGGAGAGTTTTCCCCCTGATTCCCATTGACTTCAATTTTACTAGGGCTCCTTGGTGCCACACTCGGTCAAATGCTGCCTTGATGTCAAGGGCAGTCACTCTCACCTCACCTCTGGAATTCAGCTCTTTTGTCCATGTTTGGACCAAGGCTGTAAAGAGGTCTGGAACCGAGTGGTCCTGGTGGAACCCAAACTGAGCATCAGTGAGCAGGTTATTGGTGAGTAAGTGCCGCTTGATAGCACTGTCAACGACACCTTCCATCATTTTGCTGATGATTGAGAGTAGACTGATGGGGCGGTAATTGGCCGGATTGGATTTGTCCTGCTTTTTGTAGACAGGACATACCTGGGCAATTTTCCACATTGTCGGTTAGATGCCAGTGTTATAGCTGTACTGGAACAGTTTGGCTAGAGGCGCAGCTAGTTCTGGCGCACAAGGCTTCAGCACTACAGCCGTGATGTTGTCGGAGCCCATAGCCTTTGCCGTATCCAGTGCACTCAGCCGTTTCTTGATGTCACGTGGAGTGAATCGAATTGGCTGAAGACTGGCTTCTGTGATGGTGGGGATATCGGGAAGAGGCCGAGATGGATCATCCACTCGGCACTTCTGGCTGAAGATGGCTGCAAACGCTTCAGCCTTGTCTTTTGCACTCACGTGCTGGATTCCGCCATCATTGAGGATGGGGATGTTTGCAGAGCCTCCTCCTCCCGTTAGTTGTTTAATTGTCCACCACAATTCACGACTGGATGTGGCAGGACCGCAGAGCTTTGATCTGATCCATTGGTTGTGGAATCGCTTAGCTCTGTCTATAGCATGTTGCTTCCGCTGTTTAGCGTGCATGTAGTCCTAAGTTGTAGCTTCACCAGGTTGGCACCTTATTTTTAGGTACAACTGGTGCTGCTCCTGGCATGCTTTACTACACTCCTCATTGAACCAGGGTTGATCCCCTGGCTTGTTGGTAATGGTAGAGTGAGGAATATGCCGGGCCATGAGGTTACAGATTGTGCTGGAACACAATTCTGCTGCTGCTGATGGCCCACAGCGCCTCATGGATGCCCAGTTTTGGGCTGCTAGATCTGTTCTGAATCTATCCCATTTAGCACGGTGGTAGAGTCACACAACACGTTGGATGGTGTCCTCAGTGCGAAGACGGCACTTCGTCTCCACGAGGACAGTGCAGTGGTCACTCCTACCAATACTGTCATGGACAGATGCATTTGCGACAGGTAGATTGGTGAGGACGAGGTCAAGTAAGTTTTTCCCTCGTGTTGGTTCGCTCACCACCTGCCGCAGGCCCAGTCTGGCAGCTATGTCCTTCAGGACTCGGCCAGTAGTGGTGCTACCGAGCCACTCTTGGTGATGGACATTGAAGTTCCCCACCCAGAGTACATTCTGTGTGCTTGCTACCCTCAGTGCTTCCTCCAAGTAGTGTTCAATGTGGAGGAGGACTGACTCATCAGCTGAGGGAGGGCGGTAGGTGGTAATCAGCAGGAGGTTTCCTTGCCCATGTTTGACCTGATGCCATGAGATTTCATGGGGTCCAGAGTCAATGTTGAGGACTCCCAGGGCCACTCCCTCCTGACTGTATATCATTATTCCGCCACCTCTGATCGGTCTGTCCTGCCGGTGGGACAGGACATACCCAGGGATGGTGATGGAAGAGTCTGGGACGTTGGCTGAAAGGTATGATTCTGAGTATGGCTATGTCAGGCTGTTGCTTGACTAGTCTGTGGGACAGCTCTCCCAATTTTGGCACAAGTCCCCAGATGTTAGTGAGGAGGACTTTGCAGGGTCGACTGGGCTTTGTTTGCCTTTGTTGTGTCCGGTGCCTCGTGGTCTGATGCCGGGTGGTCCGATGCCGGGTGGTCCGATGCCGGGTGGTCCGTCCGGTTTTATTCTTATTATGACTTTTTTTTAAGTGAGATTTTACAACTGAATGGCTTGCTAGGCCATTTCAGAGGGCAATTAAGAATCAACCACATCGTTGTGGGTCTGGAGTCACATATAGGCCAGAGCGGGTAAGGACGGCAGGTTTCCTTCCCTGAAGGACATTAGTGAACCAGATGGGTTTTTACGACAATCCGGTAGTTTTATGGCCACCATTACTTACTAGTATTTTAATAGTATTGACCCCTGGAGAATACCACTGCATACTTCCCTCCAGTCTAAAAAACAACCATTCACCACTACTATATGCTTCCTGTCCCCTATCCAAATTTGTATCCATGCTGCCACTGTCCCTTTAATCCCATGGGCTTTAATTTTGCTAACAAGTATATTATGTGTCACTTTATCAAATGCCTTTTGAAAGTCCATATAGACAACATCAACTGCACTACCCTCATCAACCATCTCCATTACTTCATCAAAGAACTCAATCAAATTAGTCAAATTCGATTTTCCTTTAACAAATCCATGCTGACTTTCATTTATTAGCCCATGCTTTTCCAAGTGCCAATTTATTTTGTCCCGGATTATTGTCTCCATAAGTTTCCCCACTACCAACATTCGGCTTACTGGCCTGTAGTTGCCGGGTTTATCCCTCTCTCTTTTTTTGAACAGGGGTGTAACACTTGCAATTCTCCAGTCCACCGGCACCATCCATCCCCATGTCTAAGGAGGATTGGAAGATTGTGGACAGAGCCTCTGCAATTTCCACCCTGACTTCCCTCTCTAACCTAGGATGCATCCCATGTGGACCGGGTGACTTTTCTACTTTGAGTACTGTCAATCTTTTAAGTACTTCCTCTTTATCTTTTTTTATCCTATCCAACATTTACAATCCTCCAGCACCATCCCCATATCTAAGGAGGATTGGGAAATTGTGGCCAAAGCCACAATGGAATATCTTATGCTGGTTTGGAGACCAAAGGAATCGATTCCAGACCTCATAACAATGAAAGTTCCTTCCTAGTTTGCCACAGTTTAACATCCAAGAGAACCATTACTGCCACAAATTTCCATTCCAATAATTACAATACGCAACACCAAACTAAGTCGGTTATTGTGAAGTGTAGGGAAAATGTGAAATGTAATGGTTGACCTATTTTGTCATTAAAAAGCAGGCACAATAACCGCAATTTGGCAATTTCCACAAAGAAAACAGATACCATCAAGGAGATGCACGACAATAGCCCAAGTCTTTCTTTCCCTCAGCTCTTTGTACAAAAAAACACCGACTTAACTGGAGTTCATGCTTAAAAGATCACTGCTACATTTGTGTTAATCTGGCAAGTGAGAAAGTTCATGGAGTTCACCCTATTCATTCCATATATGACAAGTTCCTGATCTCTATATGTCAAGGAGAAGTAGTGTGCACTTCTGAACAAATGATCCTGGACGGCTCTCACACACTTACCAGTCAACTCAAGAATGCCACAGGCAGAAGCTCGGAAGTAGTCACCCACTTCATCTGTGCCCAATTAAAGAAAGAACGAACTTGCATTTATATAGCACTTTTCACGACTTCAGGATGTCCCAAAATGCGTTTGCAACTAATGAAGTACGTTTGCAGTGTAGTCACTGATGTAATGTAAGGAAATTAGAATTATGTTGATCCAAAAAGGAAAGAAGAAAAACAAATTTAGACCTAGGATCTCCTGGTTATTAGGTAGATGCTTTTATCAACACAGCCACAAATTCAAGAGATTATAGAAGAAGAGCTTTGCAGAGTCTTACGTCTGGCTTTAGTACCTTTCAGAGGCAGTGAAAAGCAGAGCAAAGCGACTAATCCCCAGCATAGGGAGAATTATGATAAATAACTTAATAATCTAAGGCTCTCCAGCCTCGAAAAAGGACATCTCAGAGGGAGCTTTATGAAGTGCATTAAAATTAACGGGATAGAGAAAATAAACATTAAACAATACTATCAAATGTGCTAATGCAGCAGGATATGGCAGCACAGGTCCAAGATTATGAAGGGCAAATTTTGGACATGCACGAGGAAGTATTTTTTTTATGTATAGATCGTGCTCAACATCTGGACTGAGTTATCAGGAAGGGTGGTTGAGACCGATTAGGTACCTGTTGTGATGAATGATCCTTCAAAACAAGCACTTTGCCTCTTCCATTAGTCTAAAAATTGCCCGTATGCATCTGTTTATTCTACCAATTTTTCCAATACTCCCTAACCTTGTGTCTCAATTATCCTTTTTTACTTTGTTTCATGCTTCAACTATCTTGTTAGAAGGAATCTGAGAGCAGGTATTTAGTATAGAGATTCTCCCAATATGAATTTCTCCTGAATGGTTCCTTTAATTCACAGAAATAAATGTTTTTATTCAAAACTGTTCGGCATCATGTCAAATTGTCAATTATCAATTTTAGTTGCTTTACTGAAACAGCAAAAAAGCAAAAAAAGCTGTAACAAACTACCATATATTCATAGCTGGCCAAGCAGTCAGAGTGGCATGGAGTTCAAGCTTAACTGGGAAGCTTCCTCTATGAAATGGAAACTTGTGCATAGAGTCCTGAAACAGACAACATGCACTGCCCCTAGCATATGTTATTCATTGAATTCCCTCTTTTGCAGACTTTGTTTTGTGGGTGCAACTGGACCTATGAATTCCTAGAGGCATGCTGAATCCAAAGTTTCATGCATTGTCCAACAGCTAATTTCAATTCAATGACCACTGGCAGCCCTCCAACGACCTTGGCCAAGTGACCATTCTTCACTTTTTCCAATCGTATGTAGTTTTGGGTGCCCCATTATAGAAAGGGCGAAGGCCAGAGAAAGCATACAGCAGGGATTCACAACACGATGCCAGGCATTGGAAACTATAGTTATGAGGAGATACTTCAGATACTTGAACAGAGAAGGCTAAAAGGAGGCTTAATAGAGGTTTTAAAATTTATTAAGTGTTTTGATAAAGTGAATAGGGAAAGATGATTTTTTCCAGTTGGGGAGTCAGGTACGAGATGGCATCAATTTAAAATTGTCACCAAGAGTGAGGAGAGAGTTTAGGAGAAATTTCTTTATAGGAGCATAGGAACAGGAGTTGGCCATTCAGCCCCTCGTGCCTGCTCCGCCATTTGAAAAGATCATGGCTGATCTCTGATCTAACTCCAGAAACCTGCCTTTGGCCCATATCCCTTAATACCTTTGGTTGCCAAAAAGCTATCTATCTCAGATTTAAATTTAGCAATTGAGCTAGTAACAATTGCCGTTTGCAGAAGAGAGTTCCAAACTTCTACAACCCTTTGTGTGTAGAAATGTTTTCTAATCTCGCTTCTGAAAGGTCTGGCTCTAATTTTTAGACTGTGCCTCCTATTCCTAAAATCCCCAACCAGCGGAAATAGTTTCTCTCTATCCACCCTACCTGTTCCCCTTAATATCTTATAAACTTCGATCAGATCACCCCTTATCCTTCGAAACTCCAGAGAATACAACCCCAATTTGTGTAATCTCTCCTCATAACTTAACCCTTGAAGTCTGGGTATCATTTTAGTAAACCGACGCTGTACTCCCTCCAAGGCCAATATGTCCTTCCAAAGGTGCGGAACCCAGAACTGCTCACAGTACTCCAGGTGCGGTCGAACCAGGGTTTTGTATAGCTGCAGCATAACTTCTGCCCCCTTGTACTTTAGTCCTCAATGTCCACCTGCAGCTACTGACCGATCGTATCTCGGAGCTGGAGCTGCGGGTGGATTCACTGTGGGGCATCCGCGATGCACAGAAACTCGTGGATAGCACGTTTAGCGAGTTGGTCACACCGCAGGCAAAGGGTGTACAGGCAGGAAGTGAATGGGTGACCACCAGGCAGAGTAAGAGGTGCAGGCAGGTAGTGCAGGGGTCCCCTGTGGCCATCCACCTCTCAAACAGGTATACCGTTTTGGATACTGTTGGGGGAGATAGCTCACCAGGGGAAGGTGACAGCGGCCAGGTTCATGGCACCGTGGCTGGCTCTGCTGCACAGGAGGGCAGGAAAAAGAGTGGCAGAGCTATAGTGATAGGGGACTCGATTGTAAGGGGAATAGACAGGCGTTTCTGCGGACGCAACCGAGACTCCAGGATGGTATGTTGCCTCCCTGGTGCAAGGGTCAGGGATGTCTCGGAGCAGCTGCAGGACATTCTGGAGGGGGAGGGTGAACAGCCAGTTGTCGTGGTGCATATAGGCACCAACGATATAGGTAAAAAACGGGATGAGGTCCTACAAGCTGAATTTAGGGAGTTAGGAGTTAAACTAAAAAGTAGGACCTCAAAGGTAGTAATCTCAGGATTGCTACCAGTGCCACAGGCTAGTCAGAGTAGGAATGACAGGATAGCTAGGATGAATACGTGGCTTGAGAGATGGTGCAAGAGGGAGGGATTCAAATTCCTGGGCCATTGGAACCGGTTCTGGGGGAGGTGGGACCAGTACAAATTGGACGGTCTGCATCTGGGCAGGACTGGAACCAATGTCCTAGGGGAGGGTTTAAACTAATGTGGCAGGGGGATGGGAACCGATGCAGGAAGTCAGTGGGAAGTAAAGTGGTGACAGAAACAAAAGGCAGTAAGGGAGAGTGTACATAACATGACCGGACAGATGGTCTGAGAAAGCAGGGCAAAGACCAAGGGAAGTCTAGATTAAACTGCATTTATTTCAATGCAAGAAGTCTGATGGGCAAGGCAGATGAACTCAGGGCATGGATGGGTACATGGGACTGGGATGTTATAGCTATTACTGAAACATGGCTAAGGGAGGGGCAGGACTGGCAGCTCAATGTTCCAGGGTACAGAAGCTATAGGAAAGATAGAGCAGGAGGTAATAGAGAGGAGGGGGAGTTGCGTTCTTGATTAGGGAGAACATCACGGCAGCAGTGAGAGGGGATATATCCGAGGGTTCGCCCACTGAGTCTATATGGGTAGAACTGAAAAATAAGAAGGGAGAGATCACTTTGATAGGATTGTACTACAGACCCCCAAATAGTCAATGGAAAATTGAGGAGCAAATATGTAAGGAGATTACAGACAGCTGCAAGAAAAATAGGGTGGTAATAGTAGGGGACTTTAACTTTCCCATCATTGATTGGGACAGCCATAGCATTAGGGGCTTGGGTGGAGAGAAATTTGTTGAGTGTATTCAGGAGGAATTTCTCATTCAGTATGTGGATGGTCCGACTAGAGAGGGGGCAAAACTTGACCTCCTCTTGGGAAATAAGGAAGGGCAGGTGACAGAAGTGTTAGTGAGGGATCACTTTGGGACCAGTGATCATAATTCCATTAGTTTTAAGATAGCTATGGAGAATGATAGGTCTGGCCCAAAAGTTAAAATTCTAAATTGGGGAAAGGCCAATTTTGATGGTATTAGACAGGAACTTTCAGAAGTTGATTGGGAGAGTCTGTTGGCAGGCAAAGGGACGTCTGGTAAGTGGGAGGCTTTCAAAAGTGTGTTAACCAGGGTTCAGGGTAAGCACATTCCTTATAAAGTGAAGGGCAAGGCTGGTAGAAGTAGGGAACCTTGGATGACTCGGGAGATTGAGGCCCTAGTCAGAAAGAAGAAGGAGGCATATGACATGCATAGGCAGCTGGGATCAAGTGGATCCCTTGAAGAGTATAGTGATTGCCGGAGTAGAGTTAAGAGAGAAATCAGGAGGGCAAAAAGGGGACATGAGATTGCTTTGGCAGATAAGGCAAAGGTGAATCCAAAGAGCTTCTACAAATACATAAAGGGCAAAAGAGTAACTAGGGAGAGAGTAGGGCCTCTTAAGGATCAACAAGGTCATCTATGTGCGGAACCACAAGAGATGGGTGAGATCCTGAATGAATATTTCACATCGGTATTTACGGTTGAGAAAGGCATGGATGTTAGGGAACTTGGGGAAAAAAATAGTGATGTCTTGAGGAGTATACATATTACAGAGAGGGAGGTGCTGGAAGTCTTAACGCGCATCAAGGTAGATAAATCTCCGGGACCTGATGAAATGTATCCCAGGACGTTATGGGAGGTTAGGGAGGAAATTGCGGGTCCCCTAGCAGAGATATTTGAATCATCCACCGCTACAGGTGAGGTGCCTGAAGATTGGAGGGTAGCAAATGTTGTGCCCTTGTGTAAGAAGGGCGGCAGAGAAAAGCCTGGGAACTACAAACCAGTGAGCCTGACATCTGTCGTGGGTAAGCTGTTAGAGGGTATTCTGAGAGACAGGATCTACAGGCATTTGGAGAGGCAGGGACTGATTCGGAACAGTCAGCATGGTTTTGTGAGAGGGAAATCATGTCTCACGAATTTAATTGAGTTTTTTGAAGGGGTAACCAAGAAGATAGATGAGGGCTGTGCAGTCGACGTGGTCTACATGGACTTTAGCAAAGCCTTTGACAAGGTACCGCATGGTAGGTTGTTACATAAGGTTAAATCTCACGGGATCCAAGGTGAGGTAGCCAATTGGATACAAAATTGGATTGACGACAGAAGACAGAGGGTGGTTGTAGAGGGTTGTTTTTCAAACTGGACGTCTGTGACCAGCGGCATGCCTCAGGGATCGGTGCTGGGTCCGCTGTTATTTGTTATTTATATTAATGATTAGTAAGTTTGCAGATGACACCAAGATTGGTGGCATTGTGGACAGTAAAGAAGGTTATCTAGGATTGCAACGGGATCTTGATAAATTGGGCCAGTGGGCCGATGAATGGCAGATGGAGTTTAATTTAGATAAATGTGAGGTGATGCATTTTGGTAGATCGAATCGGGCCAGGACCTACTCCGTTAATGGTAGGGCGTTGGGGAGAGTTATAGAACAAAGAGATCTAGGAGTACAGGTTCATAGCTCCTTGAAAGTGGAGTCACAGGTGGATAGGATGGTGAAGAAGGCATTCAGCATGCTTGGTTTCATTGGTCAGAACATTGAATACAGGAGTTGGGATGTCTTGTTGAAGTTGTACAAGACATTAGTAAGGCCACACTTGGAATACTGTGTACAGTTCTGGTCACCCTATTATAGAAAGGATATTATTAAACTAGAAAGAGTGCAGAAAAGATTTACTAGGATGCTACCGGGACTTGATGGTTTGACTTATAGGGAGAGGTTGGATAGACTGAGACTTTTTTCCCTGGAGAGTAGGAGGTTTAGGGGTGATCTTATAGAAGTCTATAAAATAATGAGGGGCAAAGATAAGGTAGATAGTCAAAATCTTTTCCCAAAGGTAGGGGAGTCTATAACGAGGGGGCATAGATTTAAGGTGAGAGGGGAGAGATACAAAAGGGTCCAGAGGGGCAATTTATTCACTCAAAGGGTCTTGAGTGTCTGGAACGAGCTGCCAGAGGCAGTAGTAGAGGCGGGTACAATTTTGTCCTTTAAAAAGCATTTGGACAGTTACATGGGTCAGATGGGTATAGAGGGATATGGGCCAAGTGCAGGCAATTGGGACTAGCTTAGTGGTATAAACTGGGCGACATGGACATGTTGGGCCGAAGGGCCTGTTTCCATGTTGTAAACTTCTATGATTCTATTCTATATAAAGGCCAACATTCCATTTGCCTTCTTGATTATTTTCTGCACCTGTTCATGACACTTCAATGATCTACCTGAACCCCTAAGTCCCTTTGGACATCCACTGTTTTTAACTTTTTACCATTTAGAAAGTACCCTGCTCTATCCTTTTTTGATCCAAAGTGGATGACCTCACATTTGTCTACATTGAATTCCATTTGCCACAGTTTTGCCCATTCACCTAATCTATCAATATCGCTTTGTAATTTTATGTTTTTATCTACACTGCTTACAATGCCACCAATCTTTGTGTCATCGGCAAACTTAGATATGAGACTTTCTATGCCTTCATCTAATAAATATTGTGAATAATTGAGGCTCCAAGACAGATCCCTGCGGGAATCCACTAGTCACATCCTGCCAATGTGAGTACCTTCCCATTATCCCTACTCTCAGTCGCCTTTCGCTCAGCCAACTTCCTAACCAAGTCCGTACTTTTCCCTCAATTCCATGGGCTTCTATCTTAGCTAACAGTCTCTTATGTGGGACCTTATCAAATGCCTTCTGGAAGTCCATATAAATAACATCCATTGACATTCCCCTGTTCACTACTTTAGTCACCTCTTCAAAAATTTCAATCAGGTTTGTCAGGCACGACCTACCTTTCACAAATCCATGCTGGCTCTCTCTGATTAACTGAAAATTCTCGAGGTGTTCAGTCACCCTATCCTTAATTATAGACTCCAGCATTTTCCCCACAACAGATGTTAGGCCAACTGGTCTATAATTCCCCGGTTTCCCTCTCTCTCCTTTCTTAAAAAGTGGAGTGACATGCGCAATTTTCCAATCTAGAGGGACAGTTCCTGAATCTAGAGAACTTTGAAAGATTATAGTTAGGGCATCCGCAATGTGCTCACCTACTTCCTTTAAAACCCTGGGATGGAAACCATCTGGTCCTGGGGATTTGTCACTCTTTAGTGCTATTATTTTCTTCATTACTGTTGCTTTACCTATGTTAATTTTATCGAGTCCCTGTCCCCGATTCAATATAAGTTTTCTTGGGATTTCCGGCATGCTATCCTCTTTTTCGACTGTAAATACTGACGCAAAGTAATTGTTCAACATGTCCGCCATCTCCCCATTGTCAATGACAATATCCCCACTTTCAGTTTTTAAGGGGCCAACACTGCTCCTGACCACCCTCTTTTTCCTCATATAACTATAAAAGTTCTTCGTATTGGTTTTGATATCCCTTGCGAGTTTCTTTTCATACTCTCTTTTTGTAGCTCCTACTATCTGTTTTGTGACCCTTTGTTGATCTTTGTATCTTTCCAATTCGCCAGGATCTGTGCCATTTTTTGCCTTTTTGTATGCCCTTTCCTTATGTCTTATACTGTCCCTTACCTCTTTAGTTGTCCATGGCTGTTTTTTTTGGCAAGTCGAGTTCTTGCCCCTCAGGGGTATAAACCGATTCTGTATCATGTTAAATGTTTCTTTAAACATTTCCCACTGATCATCAGTCGTTTTACCCATTAACAGATTTGCCCAGTTTACTGTGGACGGTCTCTGTCTCATCCCATTGAAGTCGGCCTTGCCCAAGTCTAGAATCTTAGCAGCTGATTCACTTTTTTCCCTTTCAAACACTACATTGAACTCGATCATGTTATGATCACTATTGGATAGATGTTCACGCACAGTTAAGCCGTTAACTAAATCTGGTTCATTACTCATTACTAAACCTAGTATGGCTTGCCCCCTTGTTGCCTCTAGGACATGCTGCTGTAGAAAACTATCCCGGACACACTCAAGAAATTCACTACCTTTCTGACAGTTGCTAGTCTGCTTTTCCCAATCTATGTGAAGGTTAAAGTCCCCCATTAAGACCACTATGCCTTTCTTACACGCTTGTCTAATCTCTGCATTTATACAACATGGCACTTCAGAGCTGCTGCCAGGGGTCCTATACACAATTCCCACTATAATCTTAGATCCTTTCCTATTTCTCAATTCAACCCATATTTGGGGTTAATTACACAAATTGGGGTTGTATTCTCTAGAGTTTCGAAAGTTAAGGGGTGATCTGATCGAAGTTTATAAGATATTATGAGGAACAGATAGGGTGGATAGAGAGAAACTATTTCCGCTGGCTGGGGATTTTAGGAGTAGGGGGCACAGTCTAAAAATTAGAGCCAGACCTTTCAGAAGCGAGATTAGAAAACATTTCTACACACAAAGGGTTGTAGAAGTTTGGAACTCTCTACCGCAAATGGCAATTGATACTAGCTCAATTGCTAAATTTAAATCTGAGATCGATAGCTTTTTGGCAACCAAAGGTATTAAGGGATATGGGCCAAAGGCAGGTATATGGAGTTAGATCACAGATCAGCCATGATCTTATCAAATGGCGGAGCAGGCACGAGGGGCTGAATGGCCTACTCCTATTCCTATGTTCCTATGTCTCTGTTGGCTGCTTGCCTCGCGTTATATCCCCCTTTATCATTGAAGTGATTTCATCTCTAATCATTAAGGCTACTCCTCCCCCTCTTCCATTTTCCCTATCTCTCCTGTAGACCTTACAACCTGGTATAATTCGTTCCCAATCCTGACTCCCCGCTCAGGTTCCCATCCCCCTGCCGCTCTAGTTTAAATCTTCCCCAACAGCACTAGCAAACACCCCCGCGAGGACATTGGTCCCGGTCCTGCTCGGGTGTAACCCGTCACGCTTTATGCAGATGGTTGTTGCAGCATGGAATGCTTTGCCACTGGGACTGCTTGAGGCAGAGACCATTGCACAATTTAAAGGAAAAGGGGATAAATATAAAAATCATTGTATTTGCCAATAAAAATGTGGTATGCAAAATTGTATCTAGCAGGGGTCACTGAACAACAATGATGAAAATTATTCTTCCCCAAGCAGTTGATATATTCCACTACAACAGTTGTACAATTTTGCACACCACATTTATATTGGCAAATACAATGATTTTTAATGCAGACGATGGATTATCCAGATTGGTCTAGAGTGAGGTCATTAGTTGCATACTTTGTTGTTGCCAAGAGGAATAAAATATTCTAGTTTGAACAGATACTGAATGCAAGTTTCTACTCCGCCTTCCATAAACACAGAAATTTCTCTGTTGCAACTCAGACCCTTTCACTAAGCCATTTAGCCACATTTCCCATAATTTCTGGCATTCGTGTTGCCAAAATATTACCGAGCAGTCATTTAAATATTAAAATTTGGCAGTTAAGAGAGACAGAAGAAAATCAATAATTTGGTAAATGGGCAGATTTATCTGACAGTAACCCATTATAAGTCACCCAGAAAACGAATCCATATTTATTTATTCACTCAGTTTTCTCAGGCCAGAGAGCTCAGTAAGCGGTTCAAGCCAATTCAACAACAACAACTTGCATTTATATAGCACCTTTAACATAGCAAAACATCCCAAGGCCCTTCACAGAACTGTAATCAAACAAAAATCGACACTGAGCCATAGTAGATATTAGGAGAGGTGACTAAAAGCTTGGTGAAATAGGTGAATTTTAACAATGGTTTTAAAGGAATGGAGGGGCAAGGGGAATGGGAGATGTACAAGAGGCCAGAATTGGAGGAATACAAAGTTCTCGTGGGGTTGTAGGGCTGGAGATGGTTACAGATCAGAAGGAGTGAGGCTATGAAATGATTTGAACACAAGGATGAGAATTTTAAATTTGAAGTGTTGCGGCGCTGGGAGCCAATGTAGGTTAGAAAGAATAGGAGTGACGGGTGAGCAGCATGGTGTGGGGTAGAATACGCTCAGCACAGCATTAGATCAGTTGGTTTATGGAGGGTGGAGAATGGGGCGTCAACCAGGACAGCATTGGATTAGTCAGGTTTGGAGGTGACAAAGGCAGGTGGGACGAGGCAGGTGCAGAGAATGATGATGTTGTAGAGGTGGAAATAGGCAGTCTTCGTGATGGAGAAGATATGAGGTCAGAAGCCAGCTCGGGGTCATATAGGACACCAAAGTTGCAAAAAGGTGGATTCAACCTTGGACACTGGCCAGCGAGGGACATTGAATTGACGGCAACAGTATGTGGCAGGGGCTGAAGATGATGACTTCAGTCTTCCCAATGTTTAACTGGATGAAACTGCGACTTATTCATATGTTGGGCAGTTTGACAGCACAGAGGCAGGGGTGAGGTGGAGAGTTACAGCTGGGTGTCTTCACTGTACATGTAGAACCTGACCCCATGTCTTCGGCGATGTCACCAAGGGGTTGCATGTGGATCTGGAAATGGAGGAGGCCAAGGATAGATCCTTGGGAGACTCCAGAGGTAATGGTGTGGGGACATGAAGAGAAGAGATTTCTGAAGATGCTCTGGCTACGATCAGATAGATAAGAGTGGAACTAAGCGAGTGCAGTCCCATTGAGCTGGACAACAGAGGAGAGGTGTTGGAGGAGGATAGTGGAGTCAACCATGTCAAGGGATGCTTAGACATCGAGGAGGAGGAGGAAGACAGATTTATCGCAGTGCACCATGGTCAGAGTCACAGAGGATGTCATTTGTGACTTTCATTCGGGCCATTTAAGTGCTATGGCAGGGATCAAAACCTGATTGCAGAGATGCAAACAAGGAATTGTGGGAAGATGGTACATGGGTTTTGGAGGCAACAACACTTTCACTGACTTTAGAGTGGAAAGAGAGGTTGGAGATGGGGTGATATATAAATATCCAAATAAACCAATAGATAAAATTATATTCTTTGTAATTATTTTTTTAAAAAGAGGTGCTGACTATACCACTCCCTCTTTATGTTCACATTTTATGAATTTGTGCTTTTCTTTACCAAATAATATTAATAAAATTAGAGACAAAGATATATGGTGTGTAAATAATTCTTGTCAGGACATGTTTCATTTTGCCAGCAGCCTGTCCTATTGATAACTGTTCTTCTGGGTATGTGGGGCCATTGACTGAGTAAGATGAAGTCTTACATATGGAATGCATCAATTTAATTGGCGGGGGATGACATCAGGATTTATAAACATATAAGGAGGATGACAGCACACTTGAAGCAACCTCTTTAACTCATTACCCTACCAAATCCAAAAGAAATCCTTTCAATATGGGATACACCAGTACAAATACCACACCAGTACTGAAATAGAGTTTTTTCCTTTTGTTTCTATAGTTGATTACTTGCAGAATACTGAATTTTATAAGATCATCAAGCACTTTGTAAATATGGGCTGTTTCCTAAAATTGCAGCAGCTTTAAATCATAATGGAAACGGTCCTGTACCAACAGCTGTTCCAAAATTATTTTAAGCAGGAGATCAGCATAAAAGAAAGAACTTGCATTTATATAGCGTCTTTCACAACCTCAGGATGTCCCAAAGCGCTTTACAGCCAATGAAGTGCTTTTGAAGTGTAGTCACTGTTGTAATGTAATTGATATTGGTTTAGTCCTTTCCCTAATCAAAGAGCCATATTTTAGCAGGATATGACCTCTTTCGTAAATATTCACCAGAATTATAAGATAACATAGAATCATACAGCACAGAAGGAGGTCATTCAGCCCATCATGTCTGTGCTGACTCTTTGAAAGAGCTATCTAAATAGTCCCAATCCCGAGCTCTTTGCCCATAGCTCTGCAAATTTCTCCTTTCCAAGTATATATCCAATTCCCTTTGGATAGCTATTATTAAATCTGCTTCCACTACCTTTTAAGGTAGTACATTCCAGATCATAGCAACTCGGTGTGTAAAAAAAATTCTCCTAATTTCCCCCCTGGATTTTTTGCCAGAAATCTTAGTGCACACGTGTCTTATTTGATCCCAGTAAAAAAAAAATTGTATTTACTCTTCTTTTAGGTCTTATTGCACCAGTCACCATATCCTAGTCAAAAGAACAGGCGACGTTACTCTAGCACTACCGCTCTGTAAACAGCTCATACGATGTTCATGAGTATTGTCTCATAAACCGATTTTCCCTTTCTGTGAGGGGTTCCACCTTTTCTTACTGTCTGACACAGTGATTCACCTCATGGAGAATTGTGACCATGAACCCATGGCCTACCATTTTATGGGGCAATGTGTTGTTTCAGCCTGCTGATTAGTTACTTACGAGTCAGTCAGGGTCATGTACGCAAATAGTTTTGACCCCATTTTGTACAGCTCAAAACTGAATACCGAAGGAGGTCAGGAAAGAATATGCAGAGGCATTAACCATAATTATTTTGAAAATTTTGGAAATGGGAATTGTGGTAAAGGACTGCAAGAAGGCAATCATACCTTGGCTGTGGCCATGGGTCAGCCGTCCATTTTACATCCTGCCTGATTTTTCTTTCCATTGAAGTCAACCCTCTGCTGCCCATTTCCTGCCCAGCGGGAACAATTAAAATCGAGCTGTTGGTCTTTAAAGATGAATGTGTAGGGTTATAAAAGGCTATAGAAAGGCTAATTGGATTCTGGCTTTTATACATAAGGGTATTGAATGTAAAAGCATGGATGAGATGTTGATTTTGTACACGGCAGTGGTTAGGCCACTATTAGAATCAAGAAAAGGTTTAGAGAAAATGTACCAGATAAATACTAGGAACAAAAAACTATAGTTCTGAAGAAAAGTGGTTTTGTTTGGAACAGAGAAAGGGGATTTAATAGAGGATTTCAAGATCATGAATGGTTTTGAGAGGGTAAATAGTAAAAGTTTCCACTTGTTGCAGAATTGATATTAAAGGGGCATAGACTCAGGATTATCACCAAAAAAAATAGGTGAAGTTAGAAGAAATGTTGCACATTAGTATGGGGAATGCTTTACTGCAGGTGACTGCTGAGAAAGAGACTAGGAAGTTATTTTAAAGGCAATTGGATAAGTATTTGAAAATCCAGAATATAGAAGGGTATGGGGAAAGGGTAGGAAAACAAGATTAGAGAATGGACCTTCTGTTGAAGACCTAGCGTATCCTATGGGCCAAATGACCTCCTTCTGTACTTAATTTCTATGATTCAATACAGTAATTGCAGCTTTTCTAGGAATGTAGACAATGAAAAGTTAATGCTTAACAAGGAATTGACATAAAAATGGTAATCATCCCTATGGCTATCACTAAAATAGTATTCGCGACTTGAAAGTCTATGGGGGTTAAATTGGTTAAGCCCTGAAAACGGGCGCAGGGATTGCGGTGCACAATTAACTCACGCACGAGCGTTGAGATGCAGGCAGCAGGTAACATTCATGCTGCCTGATGATCTACATGATTGCTGCGTGCAGCCAGTGCTACCTGTGCTGTGAGTCGCTGCATCACCAGTAGGGTCCCCCGAAGTTGGGAGTAGCTAGCACTACTTAAAGGCAGACTAGGCTTCTTAAACAGGAAGTGCTCTGTGGCTGCAGGAAGTGGTGTGAGAAGTGAATCCTGGGCCGGAAGATACTGAAGAATGGCTGCACCTGGGAGAGAGCGGCACCAAGGTTCTCGGACTGTGCACTACAGGCCTTGTTGGAAGAGGTGGACAGGCGGAGGGCCATCCTATATCCGCAGGGGGGCAGGAGGCCCTCCAGACATATGCTCAAGAAGCAGTGGGAGGCTGTGGCGAACGAGGTAAACGCCAGGAGCATCGCACCGTACACATGGGTACAGTACAGGAAGAAGTTCAATGATTTGACACAAGTGGTCAAGGTCAGTGAGTTCAACTGTCACATGGCATCTCTACCAACTGCACCATTAGCCTCATCTACTGCTCCACGCACTACACCCACCTACCAACGAACTCTTTCAATCAGTCGCAAACCTGTGAGTTAGATGCCGCATCTCACCCTCACGCATTACCACTCTTGCAAGTCGCACACTCACAATTCACAGGCACTGGCAGCTCATCAATCATGACAGCCACATCACCCCAAACATCTTGCAGGACACTCACTGACACACTTCCCTCTTTCTTGCAGGACAACGTGGCACATAACGCAAGGCAGCAGGAAAGACCTGGGGGAAGGACAAACGCATATACACATCCTCACTCCCATGGAGGACACCATGCTGGCTGTCATTGGGCGGTCCGTCACTGCGGCCGTGGCCACTGCCGGTGCTGGAGGTATCGGTGATGAGGATCTCTGCATACCTAATCCTCCTCCTCACTTCCCACTTCTCCCTCATCCCACAATCTTTTATGACTCACGTGCTGCAGGTGATGTCAGCGCACACGTCTTACTTTCTCCTCTCCCCTCACCACAACTCAACCCATGTCCCTTTGTCATTGCAGATACCCAAGAACTGGAACCGGCACCACCAGAGGAGGCAGAGAAAGATGACTATGATGATGCAGACACACCGTCACTCGATCTTACACTCGCAGCCACCAGCTCAGATACTGACACTGCGCGAAGTTTAGAGGCTAGGAAAGAGGAGGGATCTGCACGTGGTGAGACACCGGGCACAAGTGTGCAGGAGCCAGGGCAAGGGGAACGTATACCGCAGGTACCAGTTCACCGGAGGGCGAGGTCGCACACTAGTTCTGCTGCAGAGGAGTCAGATAATGACTTCGATGGGCCAGATTACAGAAGGCGGCTGATGGGCGTACACAACCAAATGCTTGGTACACTAGAAAGCCTGCCAGAAAGCCTGCGCACAATGTCAAGGGGCATGGAGAAGTCCAGCACTAACTTGACACAGGCATTTGCGCAGAGCTTGGAGCCCATCCTTTCCCACATGTAACGGGTGGTCACCTCCATCAGTGCACCTGTGGAACCCACCATGGTGCAGCATCAGATGAACGATGTCTCAGCTTCCATTGCAGCACAAACTACTTCCATTGCAGCACAAACAGCTGCCATCCAAGGTCTGCATGCTGCATTTGGAGCTCAGACTGCTGCTTTGGAAGCTCAGACTGCTGCTATCATGGCTCTCGGTACCACTGTGGAACTGGGCTTCCATGGCGTCACAACACTCCGGCAATCTGTTCTCCGGCAATCTGTTCTCCAGCAGATCACCAAGAGTGCTGAGGCACCGCCCCAGGAGAGTGGCGGTGACGCCATGGAAGACGAACCTGCTGCCCTCTCTCAGGATGACAGCATTTCTGCTCCCACACCTGCCACTCCGCCAGTCCCTTTGCTATTGCCGGTCAGCCAGCCAGGTCAGGCTGCTGCATCCCAGGCCAAGATGGTGCAGTCTGAAGGAGGGCCCTCCCAGCTCAGAGCTGCTCGAGGTCATCCTTCAAGGCCATCTGCACTCGCCTCCACTGAAGGTCAGCAGCCTTCCACCATCCATGCTCCAGCCACTGGGGATGCACCTCGGAGGACCACTAGGATAGTTAAAGGCACATGAAAAACAGGCACTAAGGGAATGCACAAGGGTGCACAGTCTCATTTTGTTTGCTTTATTGCATATGTTAATTGATAAATTTGGATTTGGATTTGCATTTGGTGTTGGCTTTCATTTCTGTGATGAGCTAAGGGAAGAAGCAATATGTAATCTTAAGGAGGACGATTTGATGGTCACGTGGGAGCGGAAAGGTAAGGAGTGTGGGACTGTTGGTGAATGGGGAGGTGTCGTTGAGGTTACTGGTATTCCTCATTAATAATCTGATCACACTGAACCCTGGCAGACAAGGCCTACCTTGTTGCCTTCCTGCCTCTTCCTCCACTTCCTGCTGCACTTCCTCCTCCTCCTCTGCCTCAGGTTCTCGCCAGACAGGCGGTGGCAAGGGCTGTTCCCTCATAATGATGAGGTTGTGCAGCATACAACGACAAATCTCGATACCCGCTCAGCTGAATACTGCAGAGCTCCTCTAGAGCAGTCCAGGCAGTGGAAGCATTGCTTGAGGACACCGATGGACTGCTCGATGATGTTCCATGTGATAGCATGACTCCCGTTGTATGCCTGCTGTGCGTGTGTGTGCGCGTTCCGGACCGGAGTCATGAGCCACTTCATGAGGGGATAACCCTTGTTGCCCAGAAGCCAGCCTCTGACTTGCCGTGCTGGTTGAAATATAGGTGGCACGTTGTACGGCCGCAGAATGAAGGAGTCATGACTGCTGCCAGGATAGCGGGCACTGGCCTGCCTGATGCGCTCTGTGTGGTCGCACACCAGCTGCACATTGAGGGAGTGGAATCCCTTTCTGTTCATCAATATGGCTGAGTTCAGATGTGGAGCATGCATGGCAATGTGTGTGCTCCACATCTGGATGGCACCCTGTACCATGGGGAAGCTTGCAACGCGAGCAAACCCTCGTGCTCACTCATGCTGCTTGTCTCCGTCAAGCGGGAATGTGATGAATCTGTTTTGGAGTGCGCACAGAGCCTCCGTGACCTCCCTTATGCAGCAGTACACTGCAAACTGCGAGATGTTACTTATTTCGCCAGCAGCAGCCTGAAAGGAGTCACAGCCGTAAAAATTAAGCGCCACGATTACCTTGATAGCCATAGGCAATGCTGTTCTTGCCTTGCTCTGAGGCTGCAGTTGATAAATCTCAGTCATAGAATCATATCATAGAATCATAGAAGTTACAACATGGAAACAGGCCCTTCGGCCCAACATGTCCATGTCGCCCAGTTTATACCACTAAGCTAGTCCCAATTTCTTGCACTTGGCCCATATCCCTCTATACCCATCTTACCCATGTAACTGTCCAAATGCTTTTTAAAAGACAAAATTGTACCCGCCTCTACTACTGCCTTTGGCAGCTCGTTCCAGACACTCACCACCCTTTGAGTGAAAAAATTGCCCCTCTGGACCCTTTTGTATCTCTCCCCTCTCACCTTAAATCTATGCCCCCTCGTTATAGACTCCCCTACCTTTGGGAAAAGATTTTGACTATCTACCTTATCTATGCCCCTCATTATTTTATAGACTTCTATAAGATCACCCCTTAACCTCCTACCCTCCAGGGAAAAAAGTCCCAGTCTGTCTAACCTCTCCCTATAAGTCAAACCATCAAGTCCCGGTAGCATCCTAGTAAATCTTTTCTGCACTCTTTCTAGTTTAATAATATCCTTTCTATAATAGGGTGACCAGAACTGTACACAGTATTCCAAGTGTGGCCTCACCAATGCCCTGTACAACTTCAACAAGACATCCCAAATCCTGCATTCAATGTTCTAACCAATGAAACCAAGCATGCCGAATGCCTTCTTCACCACCCTATCCACCTGTGACTCCACTTTCAAGGAGCTATGAACCTGTACTCCTAGATCTCTTTGTTCTATAACTCTCCCCAACGCCCTACCATTAACGGAGTAGGTCCTGGCCCGATTCGATCTACCAAAATGCATCACCTCACATTTATCTAAATTAAACTCCATCTGCCATTCATCGGCCCACTGGCCCAATTTATCAAGATCCCGTTGCAATCCTAGATAACCTTCTTCACTGTCCACAATGCCACCAATCTTGGTGTCATCTGCAAACTTACTAACCATGCCTCCTAAATTCTCATCCAAATCATTAATATAAATAACAAATAACAGCGGACCCAGCACCGATCCCTGAGGCACACCGCTGGACACAGGCATCCAGTTTGAAAAACAACCCTCTACAACCACCCTCTGTCTTCTGTCGTCAAGCCAATTTTGTATCCAATTGGCTACCTCACCTTGGATCCCGTGAGATTTAACCTTATGTAACAACCTACCATGCGGTACCTTGTCAAAGGCTTTGCTAAAGTCCATGTAGACCACGTCTACTGCACAGCCCTCATCTATCTTCTTAGTTACCCCTTCAAAAAACTCAATCAAATTCGTGAGACATGATTTTCCTCTCACAAAACCATGCTGACCGTCACAACCTCTTTCGTGAACCGCAGCCGTCGGATGCGCTGGTCGTTGCTGAAGTTGAGGTAGGAGAACTGGTCCCCGAAGGCCCTCGTTGGATATGGCCTCCTACTGAATGCCCTGTACCTCCTCCTCCTTCTTCTAGCAGCTTGTCCTGCTCTGCGTGGCCTTTCTGCATGCTCCCAGTCATGTTCAATTCCCTAGCAGGCCAACCAGGTCTGGAAACAACATTGTTCAGCGCACTATTTTAAATGCTATTAACAGTACTGCAAGACTGCCCAGACCACTGCCTATATAATATTGCAACTTTCTCCATGTAAAGGAAACTTCCAAAAACATGCACAATTGTACCAGCAGCCAGAATAACTAATCCAGCAACTAACCTGTAACTCCTGCATGCTCCCTTTAAATAGCGCTGGTGGGGGGGCCCCTCATGTCCTTTAACTCCTGTTCAGCTGTGCGTGTGTAAGACAGTGCGTTGGCTGGAGTGGGGAGTTCAAAAATGCTACTGGCTGCTTCAAATCAGTGTTGCATGTTGACTTACGTCATAATCTCCCTACTCTACGTGCTTCCGGTGTTCGTTAGGTGCATCACCTTTATCAAGATGGCATCCCACACACGTCACGTGGAAGTGCGCGCGCGTGCATCTCAGATGCCATTTTTGGTACTTATGAATCTGCGTTGTGTCTATACAACAGGCGCTACATGGCCCAATTTAGCCCTCCACGTTTGAAATTCTAAAAAAATGTACTCACTGAAGAAAAGCCACAATGGTAAGATAACAAAATAACATTGAGCATTGCATTAGGAAATAAATGCATGACTAACGCATGACTTTTGCTTTCCCCATTCATTTTGGTAGAAACGATATTAGTTATACTTCCATTGAAAAGAAAAATAGGATAACGACCAGTTATAATTTTTGCAACAATGCTGTTTATATCTCAAGTTAAAATAATTGAGTAAATGTCACTTGTCGTTACAGCTCCCCATAGTAGTTTCCAATTTTTGAAGGACTTTTAGTATCATCTGGTTGCATCTGGCAGTTCAAAACCAGAAAATATACAGACAGGAACTAATTGGACCATGACATTTTTAAAAGTGGCAGAGTTTTGAACCAGGCAAGCTGCATCTTCATGTGATATGATACAGCATTACATCATTGACTATTTTCAGCCCATTATGTCAATCAAACCTTAACCAATTAAAGATGCTTGTAAAAAGCAGCATCATTATAAAGGGCTATAAAACAAAACACAGCCTGATCTAAGCCAGACATGCTTCAGAACATGCAATCTTCACATTCTTGAAGCTCCGCTAATACTCTCAGACATTTTCAGTTGGGTAAATTATAGGCCCTGCTTTCAATTCAGCTTTACTTCACCACACAAGAATTCATTTATTTTTAAGTAGAGTAAAATGGAGATCTAACAATTACAACACTTTGTGGGTTTTTTTAATACAATCTTGGATCCAATGACTGCTTTTCTACCTATATAACTGGACAAATACATTACAATCTAAATGGGACCTGCTAAAAAAACAGATCATACTTCAGAAATTACTATTGGACTATGGCACCCCTTTAAAGTTCTCTAAGGTTGTAAAATAAACTGTGGCATGTAACAAGTAATCAGATTTATCTCATACATGCATTATGCAATCGTGGCATTATTAAGGATTTCCTAAAAAAATTTATTCCCATAAACATTGAAAATTTGGCAGAACTTTTAACTGCAATACTATTTGAATATACATGTCACATCAGAGATAAGTTTCCCGCTGTGTTGCAGCAGATGCTTCATAACTACATGTAATATATAGACACTGAGCAAGAACATGAGTTATCTTTTAGTTTTAGCTTTTGAACCTGGCAACAGCTTAACTAGTCTGCAATTAGAATTCTAAATATCCAATCGCACAGTTGGACTGCTAGTTCTGACTATATCATTGGATATTCAGTTTTCCAGCATCCAATCAGATAGATACCAGTAAGAAATTCTGATGAGACTTCCAGTAGCAGCTCCAGTGCTAGCTCTTCCACCAAAGTTATGGCAGATAAGCGGAAGAACCCCGCGGAAATTCACCCCATGGTTCTCACAGAGTGAAACAATTCTAGTAAAGAAATTTCAAATACCAGCAACACCTGTAAAAAATATCCACAGAAAATTTCAAGTCCCTTATAATGTTGCAAGCAAGCCCCATGTATAGGAAGAAAATCTAAAAGCTGTCAAAAAAAAGGAAGATTTTCTTCATCATCAAGGAGCTATCTTCAGCAATTACTTACTTTTAAACTGTCTGTTTCAATAATTTTCTCGTCACATTTTATGATTTGCCTTACTACAACCCCCACAAGTAATCGACAATTAACAAATATTATTGCACCAGAGGACTGGATTTTCACATAGTTCTCCAGTTAATTTGTTATAGAAAGAGGTATTACTGTATAGTTTTTAAGAAAAAAAAACTTACTATCTGCTCAAATCTGCTTGGGGTGGGACGGAGGTGGAGGTTAATGGCATCTCCATTAGTCTAACTAGTCCTTGTTGGCCTGTACTGGAACTGCTAAAATATCTGTACAAAAATATGGTTGACATATCTATTTTGCTTTTGTGGGATATTCCTGATTTTTAAATAACTTTACGATCGAGAATGTAAGAGGCTCAGTCAGATGTGTACTACAAATTTACTTTCAATTAGTTGTTCACTGTTGAGTACTCCTAGTTTTGAATCACAATCTTAACTACTTTGGGGATACACCCAAAGTTTATTTGGAATCTAATTTTAAGAACTAAATTTCATTTGTATAAATTAGGTACACACAAGTATGTGAGCTATGTTTTGTAATTTAAGAATTAAATGGAAAAATATTAAGTAGTTAGCTAGATTATTAGTACAGTCAGAGCCACTTCTATGAAAATCTGATTCCATGCAAGCTAATTCCTGGCAAATTCCTCCTTATTTATAAGTACGTTAACATTTATAAGTAGCATTTAAGTTGTTACAAAGTCCCAATTTGTTTCTCATCTAGGAAGTATCTACATAACCAGTCTTGTTACAGCAAGTCTCATCACAAGCATGTTTCTGATTTGCCCCAACTTATTGTATGTAACAGGATTCTTTCCTTTTATTCTCAAAAAGTACCTTGTAGTACTTAATAACAACTATTTTATATCCAATTCTCTTAATTTATAGAAGCGTAAGAAAGAATGGCAAAAGAAAAGGCTACATCGTCTTTGAGCCTGCTCCTTCTAACAGTAGTGTAAATTAGAACTGTTAAGTATTCTCACAACTTATTAACTTTTCCAAAGATGATGAATATTAATATATAATACTTCCAAGGTAAGAATCTTTGAAATTTCTCCCTACATTAGAAAGCAATTTAGCAAAAATTCCCAAAATATTGATCTAAAATTACAATCTGCATTATCCTACAGTGACTGGTTGCATTCCGCAGGTGTCACTTCCATGGTTCCAACTGAAATCCAATTAATTATATTCCATACAATATTCAAGCTTTTAAGTCGACACCAACACTTGCGACCCACAGTCCCATTCTTTACGACATATTCATCGAGATCCTTATTTAAAGCAATTAACCAACAGAACAATGATTGTTTTCGATGAGAGTTCATAACATATATTTGCTACTCTGTGCGGTAAAAACTGTGAGCTTCAGGTGTGTGAATTTTGCATTGGCATGTTCTAGTTATGTGAAAACAACCCAAGTTAAATCGATGGTTTACATTTACATCAGCTATGCCTTTCAACATTTTGACCTGGATCATGACCTGGACCTGAGGTTGTTACACAAGATTAGGGCTCATGGGATTGGGGGTAATATATTAGCATGGGTTGAGGATTGGTTAACAGACAGAAAACAAAGAGTAGGAATAAATGGGTCATTTTTGTGTAGGCAGGTTGTAACTAGTGGGATGTTGCAGGGATCAGTGCTTGGGCCTCAGCTATTTATAATCTATATTAATAACTTAGATGAAGGGACCGAATGTAACATATCCAAGTTTGCTGATGATACAAAGCTAGGTGGGAAAGCAAGCTGTGAGGAGGACACAAAGTGTCTGCAAAGAGATATCGACGGGTTAAGTGAGTGGGCAAGAAAGTGGGCAAGAAGGAGTATAATGGGCTCGATTTTAGCAGGCCTGCGGGTGGTCCTCCGGGAGCGTGGAAAACGCGGACGGCTAATTGCGTGCGTCCCCCGCGCGATCGCGGGATAATTGAACTGGTTAAGCCCTGCTTCCGGGTTCTCCGCTCCCCAGCTGCGTGCCGGCCGGCTGCGCATGCGCAGTACCGTCGACGCGATGTAGGAGCTCCACTTAAAGGGGCAGTCTCCCAAAGCCCCTCCTGCTGCAATCAGTAGGCTACAGATGATGGCTCACCCGAGGGGAAAGGCTGCGCCACGTTTTTCAGACCTTGCGCTGCAGCTGATGCTGGAGGGCGTGAGGAGGAGGAGGGACACGCTCTTCCCCGCGGATGGACGCAAGTGCCCTGCCGCCGCCACCAGGAAGGCATGGGCAGAGGTGGCGGCGGAGGTCAGCAGCAGGGCCAACACCCCAAGGACATGGGAGCAGTGCCGCAAGCGCTTCAATGACCTCACTAGGTCCGGCAAGGTGAGTACACCAACGCACCCTCCCACAGCCCGTCCCCACCATCACGCCAAACAGATCACAACCCCTCCTGCAGAGCCACCACAGCGCTCCCGCAGCAATCCTCACAGCCACTCACTCACCATCCTCGCCGTGCCCGCAAGTACCCACCATCCCTGTCCCCACCCGAACACTACCACACACCCCAATCCCTATGCAATGGGATGGGCATGTGGCACATGCATCCTCCCATCCATCTGCCCCACGCTCAACCCACGCACACCGATGCTCGATGCGTCTCACTATGCAATACGCACTCACTCACGCATCTGTGTTTTGCCTTGACAGGAGAAGAGGAGCAAGAACAACAGGGAAAGGGCACGCACCGGAGGTGGCCCGCCGCACGTGGTAGACCTCACCGACGCAGAGGTGGAGGCGCTCGACCTCGCCCACACGCCACATTGCCTGTCGGTGGCTGATGGCGAGTCTGTCGCTGCAGAAACGGCCGGTAAGGGAAAGCTGACACTCAACACTCATGATCGCGAGTGACCGTATCATCACCTGCCATCAGGCGCACCGTAAAGTTGGTGCACATGCCTCATAGTGCCCTCTGTTCTCTTGCAGGGCCGTCTGCGAGCGATGCGATTGAGGAGGGCGATTCCTCAGAGGACATGGCGGTCTCTGAGGGTGCATCGTCACATCTGAGCCAACCATCCACCAGCGCAGAGACACGCACCTCGGTGGGTCCCCCTCGCCAACTAGTTGGGGTAGCACTTGGTGATTCACCGCACACGAGTGAGCATGAGCAGACCCTGGTGGCAGGGGCAGCCGCGGAGGGTCCGCGTCGGTGGGAGCACTCATCTCCAGGCTCTGCTCAGCCGGACCCAGATGCTGAACCCAGGGGGCCACCAGTGAAAAGGAGAGTCGTCGAGGGGAACCAGCTAATTGCTGAGGTACTGGGAGAGGTGCCGCGCGCATTGTCCACAATTGCGCAGGCGATGGAGGAGTCCAACTCCTGCATGAGGGCATTGGTGGCGCAGGTACAGGAGGGTACCGGCGACATAGTGTCGCGGGTAGGTGCGGGAATGTCTGCGGTGGAGGACAGGCTGGCCTCCCTCGAGCATCACGCACAGCTCCACATCGAGTCAGTGCAGGCCCTGACAACGGCTGTACGGATTCAGGGTGGGCAACATTCCGCCGCCATAAACAGGCTGACGGATACACTAGGGGTGGTCTTACAAGGCCTCACACATGCCATCCAAACTGCTGTCCAGCAGGGTGGAAGGGGTGATGTGGGCCGAGGCCACGAGAGGGATGATGGTGACCGGGGACATGGAACCGGGGACGCTTCTCAAGGCGCCCCCACGTCCCACCCGTTGCCCCCCTCTCAACCAGTACCCGCAATGATGCCTCCTCTCCAGGTGGCCGAGTCTGCCCCTGCCCCGGTGCAGGAGGAGCAGTCTGTGGAGGTGCCCTCACGGGCACCGAAACCCAGGGGCCATCCGCCCAAAGCATCTACCCGGTCAGGGCGAGAACAGGAGCAACCTGCCACTACCTCTGCTGGAGCCACAGGGGTAGCACCACGTAGGGGTACCCGCAAAAGAAATCCAAAGGCGTTATAAGCACAAAGGGAATGCACCAGGGTGTCTATTAATTTGTACACTTTTTGTTTATATTATCTCACATTGTACATATTAAATACTATATTCTCACCACTCCTGCCACCTCTCGTCCATTCTTCCGCGGCCTGTGCAATAGGTGCGTTCCGTGCAGGCCATCATGACGGCGAACACCTGCTGCCGCCCATTGGGCACACTGCTGTGGGTGCAGGAGTACTGGCAACAGTCTTCAGTGGAGGGGGCTGGTATGGCCCCTCGCATGTGCAGGTGAGGAGATGCGAGCGCCTCGCACTGTCTGACTCTAGGAGAACCGTTGACGTATGAGTGCCTCCCTGGCCCGGCGAGCATCCCGGTGAGTCGTGGTTCGGCGCATGGGTCGTCCACCATCCTCTGGCGCGTCCGCGTCCTCCTCCTCCTCCTCAATGTGGGTGGCGGGTGTGGATTGGGCCTCCTCCAGCGGCACCCCTCTCTGTAGTGCCATGTTATGCAGGGCACAGCAGACAACTATGATTCGTCCCACTCTGAATGGTGTGTATTGGAGCGCTCCCCCAGAACGATCAAGGCACCTGAAGCGCATCTTGAGCAGCCCTATGGTCTGCTCAATTGTAGACCTGGTAGCAGTGTGGCTGTCATTGTACCTACGCTCCGGCTCGGTGATGGGGTTCCTCAGAGGCGTCATGAGCCACGTGTGTAGGGGATACCCCTTGTCGCCGAGGAGCCAGCCGTTGCCAGCGTTGGGTGCCTGGAGGATGGGCGGGACGGTGGACTCCCTGAGGACGAAGGCATCGTGGCAGCTGCCGGGGTATCTGGCGCACACGTGCAGGAATCTCTGGCGGTGGTCACAGATGAGCTGGGCGTTCATGGAGTGATACCCCTTCCTGTTGATGAACAGCCCTGGCTCATGCGGAGGTGCCCGTATTGCGATGTGGGTGCAGTCGATTACACTATGTACCCGTGGGAAGCCAGCCATGGCATGGAATCCAACCGCCCTCTCCATCTGGCTGCGCTCGTCCATGGCGAAGTTGATGTAGTGCGAGGCCCTGCGGAACAACCCATCGGTGACCTGCCTTATGCACTTGTGTGCAGACGACTGACAGACCCCGGTGATGTCCCCGGTGGCACCCTGGAAGGATCCGGATGCAAAGAAGTTGAGGGCAGTGGTGACTTTGATGGCGACAGGTAAGAAGATGCTGCTTGGTCCATCAGGGAGCAGCTCGTCGTTAAGGAGGCTGCAGATGTCGGCGACTACCTGGCGATTGACTCTGAGCCGACGTATGCACTGCTCCTCGGAGAGGTCCATGAAGCTGAGCCTCGGTCTGTACACCCTGTGCGGAGGGTAGTGCCTCCTGCGACGCATCTCTCTCTGCGGTTGCCCTCCCTCCTGCTGTGCAGGTGGGTGTGCCACAGCACCGTGTTGGGGGGCTCCACGTCTCCGAGGCGGACGGCTTGGACTGCGAGGCTGCTGGGGCTGGTCATGCTGTTCGTCCTCCGAGGATGTCAACGCACCACCCATCTGGCAGGTGTTGGTCTGAGGGGTTGTGCAGGGTAGGTAGGTGGTTCCTCGCACTAGGGCTGCGGTTTCACGTCGGTCTGTCCTCTGGCTTGGCGGGGGGTGGTGGAGGGCAGGGGTTGCCCTACGTGACGCGGTGGCCTCCTGCGTGGGTGAGGGCTCTCCCACCCGCTGTGGAGTGCACCTTGGCAGCTGCCACAGGCTGCTGGCTGGAACACGACCGGTTGAAGGGAGACTGTTTCCCCCAGTGTGTGAAACTCACTGCCTTGAAGCTAAAATCCCACACTTCCTGTTTTGACAGCTGCTTCAGCTCATTTAATGACCTCAACAAGCAAGGTAAGTACACTCAAGTGGAACCCCGCTGGCTTTAATTGCCTGCGGGATTCCCACCAGCGGGGCCTGCGCACGCAGCCCCGCACGTCAGCGCGGCACCCGGAAGTGGCCAGGATCTCGGCGCGATCCGGTCACGTGACTGGATATCGGGATTTTCGGGGCCCCCCCGCTGGAAAACCGACGCTAAAATCGAGCCCAATGTGTTCACTTTGGTAGGAAAAATAGAAAAATGGAATATTTTCTAAATAGTGGGTAACTATTAAATGTTGGTGTTCAGAGGGATTTGGCTGACCTTGTACAAGAAACACAAAAAGTTAACATGCAGGTACAGCAAGCAATTAGGAAGGCAAATCATATGATATGTTGGCCTTTTTTGCAAGGGGGCTTGAGTACAAGAGTAAGGAAGTCTTGCTGCAATTGTATTAGGCTTTGGTGAGGCCACACCTAGAGTACTGTGTGCAATTTTGGCCTCCTTACCTAGGAAGGATATACTTGCCTTAGAGGTGGTGCAACAAAAGTTCACTAGATTGATTCCTGGGATGAGAGGGTTGTCCAATGAGGAGAGATCGAGTAGAATGGGCCTATACTCTCTGGAGTTTAGAAGAGTGAGAGGTGATCTCAATGAAACGTATAAAATTCTAAGAGGGCTTGACAGGATAGATGCTGAGAGGATGATTCCCCTGGCTGGAGGGTCCAGAACTAGGGAACATAGTCTCAGGATAAGGGGTCGGACATTTAGGACTGCGATGAGGAGGAATTTCTTCACTCAGAGGTTGTGAATCTTTGGAATTCTCTACCCCAGAGGGCCATGGATGCTCAGTCGTTAAGAATATTCAAGACTCAGATCAATAGATTTTTGGACTCTAAGGGAATCAAGGGATACGGGGATCGGGCGGGAAAGTGGAGTTGAGGTCGAAGATCAGCCGTGGTCTTATTGAATGACGGAGCAGGCTTGAGGGAACGTATGGCCTACTCCTGCTCCTATTTCTTATGTTATCGTGTCCTCATTCAATTTTCATTTCTTTTATGGAAAATCATTTGAAAAATTCTGTGTGCTTCTGCTTATAATTTACAACAGCGTCAATTTTCATGTATACTGTGCCTTTAACATAGAAAACTGTCCCAAGAGGTGTACGGAAAAATGTACACTTAACCAAAAAAGAAAAGATTTGAAGGGTGACCAAAAGCTTGATCAGAGGTGGGTTTAAAGGAGGGATTTAAAAAAAATTTTTTTTTTTATTCGTTCACAGGATGTGGGCGTCGCTGGCAAGGCCGGCATTTATTGCCCATCCCTAATTGCCCTCGAGAAGGTGGTGGTGAGCCGCCTTCTTGAACCGCTGCAGTCCGTGTGGTGACGGTTCTCCCACAGTGCTGTTAGGAAGGGAGTTCCAGGATTTTGACCCAGCGACAATGAAGGAACGGCGATATATTTCCAAGTCGGGATGGTGTGTGACTTGGAGGGGAACGTGCAGGTGGTGTTGTTCCCATGCGCCTGCTGCCCTTGACCTTCTAGGTGGTAGAGGTCGCGGGTTTGGGAGGTGCTGTCGAAGAAGCCTTGGCGAGTTGCTGCAGTGCATCCTGTGGATGGTGCACACTGCAGCCACAGTGCGCCGGTGGTGAAGGGAGTGAATGTTTAGGGTGGTGGATGGGGTGCCAATCAAGCGGGCTGCTTTATCTTGGATGGTGTCGAGCTTCTTGAGTGTTGTTGGAGCTGCACTCATCCAGGCAAGTGGAGAGTATTCCATCACACTCCTGACTTGTGCCTTGTAGATGGTGGAAAGGCTTTGGGGAGTCAGGAGGTGAGTCACTCGCCGCAGAATACCCAGCCTCTGACCTGCTCTCGTAGCCACGGTATTTATATGGCTGGTCCAGTTAAGTTTCTGGTCAATGGTGACCCCCAGGATGTTGATGGTGGGGGATTCGGCGATGGTAATGCCGTTGAATGTCATGGGGAGGTGGTTAGACTCTCTCTTGTTGGAGATGGTCATTGCCTGGCACTTATCTGGCGCGAATGTTACTTGCCACTTATGAGCCCAAGCCTGGATGTTGTCCAGGTCTTGCTGCATGCAGGCTCGGACTGCTTCATTATCTGAGGGGTTGCGAATGGAACTGAACACTGTGCAGTCATCAGCGAACATCCCCATTTCTGACCTTATGATGGAGGGAAGGTCATTGATGAAGCAGCTGAAGATGGTTGGGCTTAGGACACTGCCCTGAGGAACTCCTGCAGCAATGCCCTGGGGCTGAGATGATTGGCCTCCAACAACCACTACCATCCTCCTTTGTGCTAGGTATGACTCCAGCCACTGGAGAGTTTTCCCCCTGATTCCCATTGACTTCAATTTTACTAGGGCTCCTTGGTGCCACACTCGGTCAAATGCTGCCTTGATGTCAAGGGCAGTCACTCTCACCTCACCTCTGGAATTCAGCTCTTTTGTCCATGTTTGGACCAAGGCTGTAATGAGGTCTGGAGCCGAGTGGTCCTGGCGGAACCCAAACTGAGCATCGGTGAGCAGGTTATTGGTGAGTAAGTGCCGCTTGATAGCACTGTCGACGACACCTTCCATCACTTTGCTGATGATGGAGAGTAGACTGATGGGGCGGTAATTGGCCGGATTGGATTTGTCCTGCTTTTTGTGGACAGGACATACCTGGGCAATTTTCCACATTGTCAGGTGGATGCCAGTGTTGTAGCTGTACTGGAACAGCTTGGCTAGAGGCGCAGCTAGTTCTGGAGCACAAGTCTTCAGCACTACAGCTGGGATGTTGTCGGGGCCCATAGCCTTTGCTGTATCCAGTGCACTCAGCCGTTTCTTGATATCACGTGGAGTGAATCGAATTGGCCGAAGACTGGCTTCCGTGATGGTGGGGATATCGGGAGGAGGCTGAGATGGATTATCCACTCGGCACTTCTGGCTGAAGATGGTTGCAAACGCTTCAGCCTTGTCTTTTGCACTCACGTGCTGGACTCCGCCATCATTGAGAATGGGGATGTTTGCAGAGCCTCCTCCTCCCGTTAGTTGTTTAATTGTCCACCACCATTCACGACTGGATGTGGCAGGACTACAGAGCTTTGATCTGATCCGTTGGTTGTGGAATCGCTTAGCTCTGTCTATAGCATGTTGCTTCCGCTGTTTAGCATGCATGTAGTCCTGAGTTGTAGCTTCACCAGGTTGGCACCTCATTTTTAGGTACGCCTGGTGCTGCTCCTGGCATGCAGCTATGCAGTCTAGCAGCTATGTCCTTCCGGACTCGGCCAGCTCGGTCAGTAGTGGTGCTACCGAGCCACTCTTGGTGATGGACATTGAAGTCCCCCACCCAGAGTACATTTTGTGCCCTTGCTACCCTCAGTGCTTCCTCCAAGTGGTGTTCAACATGGAGGAGGACTGATTCATCAGCTGAGGGAGGACGGTAGGTGGTAATCAGCAGGAGGTTTCCTTGCCCATGTTTGACCTGATGCCATGAGATTTCATGGGGTCCAGAGTCAATGTTGAGGACTCCCAGGGCCACTCCCTCCTGACTGTATATCACTGTACCGTCACCTCTGGTGGGTCTGTCCTGCCGGTGGGACAGGACATACCCAGGGATGGTGATGGAAGAGTCTGGGACGTTGGCTGAAAGATATGATTCTGTGAGTATGGCTATGTCAGGCTGTTGCTTGACTAGTCTGTGGGACAGCTCTCCCAATTTTGGCACAAGTCCCCAGATGTTAGTAAGGAGGACCTTGCAGGGTCGACTGGGCTTGGTGTTTTGCCGTTGTCGTGTCCGGTGCCTAGTGGTCCGATGCCGGGTGGTCCGTCCGGTTTTATTCTTATTATGACTTTTCGTCGCGAGATTTTACAACTGAGTGGCTTGCTAGGCCATTTCAGAGGGCAATTAAGAATCAACCACATTGCTGTGGGTCTGGAGTCACATATCGGCCAGACCGGGTAAGGGCGGCAGGTTTCCTTCCCTAAAGGACATTAGTGAACCAGATGGGTTTTTACGACAATCCGGTAGTTTCATGGCCATCATTACTGATACTAGTATTTTAATTCCAGATTTTTATTTAATTAATTGAATTTAATTAAAGGAGGAAAGAGAGGTAGAGGGGCTTAGGCAGGGAATACCAGAGAATGTAGCCTTGGAAGCTGAAAGCATGACAGTTAATGGTTGGGCGAAGGGAGAGGGAATGCACAAGATGCCAGAGTCAGGGGGAAAAAAGTGTTCAGTAGGTGGTGGGGGAGTGGGGGAAGAGTGCCAGTTTATAGGAGTCGAGGAGGTTGCAAAGATAGGGAGGGGAAATTTAGACAAGGATGAGATCTTCAAATTTGAGGAGTTGGGGAACCGGGGAGCCCATATAGGTGAACAAGGACAGGGGCGGCGGGTGAGCAGAACTTGGTGTAGCATAGGATACAGGCAGCAGAGTTTTGTATGAGCTGAAGTTTACAGAGGATGGGATATTGGAGGCTGGCCAGGAAACCATTTTTCTGTTCACCTGAAAATGGCAATGGCATGATTGGTAGTTTCTGCAACAGGTCGGGACAGAGATGGGTGACATTACAGAGGTAGAAGTAAGCAGTCTTTGTAAGAACATAAGAACATAAGAAATAGGAGCAGGAGCAGGCCATATGGCCCCTCGAGTCAACTCCACCATTCAATCAGATCATGGCTGATCTTTGACCTCAACTCCACTTTCCCGCCCGATCCCCATATCCCTTGATTCCACTAGAGTCCAAAAATCTATCCATCTCAGCCTTGAATATATTCATTGACTCAGCATCCACAGCCTGCTAGGGTAGAGAATTCCAAAGATTCACAACCCTCTGCGTGAAGAAATTCCTCCTCAACTCAGTCTTGAATGGCCGACCCCGTATCCTGCAATTATGCCCCCTTGTTCTGGACTCTCGAGCCAGGGGGAGCAACCTCTCAGCATCTACCCTGTCAAGCCCCCTCAGAATCATATATGTTTCAATGAGATCACTTCTCATTCTTCTAAACTCCAGAGAGTATAGGCCCATTCTACTCAACCTCTCTTCACAGGACAACCCTCTCATCCCAGGAATGAATCTAGTAAACCTTTGTTGCACCAACTCTAAGGCAAGTATATTCTCCCTTAGATAAGGAGAGCAAAACTGGACGCAGTACTCCAGGTGAGGTCTCACCAATGCCCTGTACAACTGTGGTAAGACTTCCTTACTCTTGTACTCCAACGCCCTTACAATAAAGGCCAGCATGCCATTTGCTTTCCTAATTGCCTGCTGTACCTGCATACTAACTTTTTGTGTTTCTTGTACAAGGACACCCATGTCTCTCTGAACACCAACATTTAGTAGTTTCTCAACATTTAAAAAATATTCTGTTTTTCTATTCTTCCTACCAAAGTGAATAACCTCACATTTCCCCACATTATACTCCATCTGCCACCTTCTTGTCTACTCACTTATCCCGACTATATCCCTTTGCAGACACTCTGGGCCCGATTTTAGCACCCGCTCTCGGGTGCGTTCTCGGCGGGGGGGCCTCGAAAATTGCGAAATCCAGGAGCGGGACCGGATCGCGCCTCGATCCCGCCCACTTCCGGGTTCCCCGCTGACGTGCGGGTGTGCGCGCGCAGCCCCCGCTGGTGGGAATCCCGCAGGCAATTAAAGCCAGCGGGATGCCACTTGACGCTATTTACTTTGCTATTTCAGGTCATTAACTGACCTGATTAAGGAACTGTGTGTGATTTTTGAGCAACATGGGACTGTTTCCCGTACTGGGGGAAACACTCCCAGCTGGAATGGACGTGTTGCAGCTGTCAGCCTGTGGTAGCTGCAAAGGTTCATTTGACAGGTGGGGGGCGGTGGGGGGAGACCCTCACTCATTGCAGGAGGCCACTCTGTCACTTGGGACAAAGTTTGGCCTCCACCATCCTCCTCCTGACGGTCAAAGTCACCAACCTGCACACTTACCCCGGGGTCCGGAGACATGTACCTACCTTGCGGACCCCCTCAGATGTACATCTTGCGGATGGGGGCCGCGTAGCTGCAGTCATGACCTCCTCAGAGGGCGAACAGCATCACCAGCCTCGCCATCCACCTCTGACACGTGGAGCTCCACAACAGAGTGTTGTGACACATCCACCTGTACAGCAGGAGGGAGGGCTACCGCAGAGAGAGATGCGTTGCAGAGGGCACCACCCTCGCCACAGGGTCCACAGACCGAGGCGCAGCCTCCTGGACCTCTCTGAGCAGCAGTGCACACGGAGGCTCAGAGTCACTCGACACATAGCCGTGGACATCTGCAGCCTCTTTCATGCCGAGCTGCTCCTGGCTGGCCCGTGCACCATCTTCCTACCTGTCGGTGTCAAAGTCACCACTGCCCTCCTGAACTTCTCCTCCGCATCCTCCCAGGGTGCCACCGGGGACATCGCCGATGTCTCTCAGTCGTCTGCGCAGAAGAGCCCTGCAAATACACCTACACCCACTCTGTAGTGACACAATGGGTGGCATCAGTGGTGGGTCCTCATAGTGATACCCAGGAGTGGGCTTTATTGCACAAACCGGACAGGATTCACGAAGACATGGCAGTAGTGGTGCCAATCGAATGTGTGATGTGAGTTGTTCTGAAATTCAATAGAAGTAACAACCATGACAAACCCTCAAACACCCTTGTGCATCCCCTTCATGCTCACGACACGTTTGCCTTACGCTGCCTACTGCACATATGTGATGCATGCCCTGTGGCTGCAGCACAGGTGGTGGCAGGTTGAGTGAGGCTGGCCGTGAGAGAGATGCACGGGAGGGTGAGTATGGGATAGAGCCATGAGATTGTATGAGGATTGGGTTGCGTGGTAGTGGCGGGGTGAGTACTGGCGAGATGAGTAGGTGCAGGTAAGATGAGGATGGGGTTTGAGTGGGTATGAGGGGTGATGTGACAGAGTAGTGTTGGCAGTGCCGAAGGAGATGTGGGGTGGGGGCAGTGATGTAGCAGACGGAGTGTAGGGGAAAGACTACGTGTACTCACTGTGGCTGACCTACTGAGGTCACTGGACCGCCTCCTGCACTGTGTGCAGGTGGGCGATATGTTGGTGGCGCATGTGACCCCCTCTGCCACCTCGAGCCAGGCCTTCCTGGTGGCAGAGGCGGGCCGCTTCCTCCCGCCCGCCGGGTGGAAGATCTCTGTCCTCCCCCCTCCTCCTCACCCCATGTACTGGGAGCAGCCGTCCCCCTGGGCTGCTCCATGCAGTCATCTTTGCTATTTCTTGCAGCATCTGTCAGTGGAGGACTGCCCCTTTAAATAGAGTGCCTCCAGCTGACAGATCTTACTGCGCATGCGCAGCCCGCCCGACGCACAGATCAGCAGCGGGGAACCGGAGGAGCAGGTAAGTGGTTCCAATTAGTGCGTTGTCTGCTGCGATCGCGCGGGTAACCCACTAATTTCACCAGGTGCGTTACCAACGCGCCCGCTTGCCCATCCGCCGGGAACTCGCACCCCTGGTAAAATCAGGCCCTCTGTGTCCTCCTCACAGCTTACTTTCCCACCTACCTTTGTATCGTCAGCAAACTTGGATACATTACAATCGGTCCCTTCACCTAATTCATTAATATAGATTGTAAATAGCTGAGGCCCAAGCACCGATCCTTGTGGCACCCCACTAGTTACAGTCGGCCAATCTGAAAATGACCCGTTTATCCCTACTCTCTGTTTTCTGTCCTTTAACCAATCCACTATCCATGCTAATATATTACCCCCAACCTTGTGAGCCCTTACCTTGTGTAACAACCTTTATGCTAGTTACATCCTAAAAAACTCTTAATAAATTTGTCAAACATGATTTCCCTTTCATAAAACCATGTTGACTCTGCCTAATCATATTTTGATTTTCTAAGTACCCTGTTACCACTTCCTTAATAATGGATTCAAGCATTTTCCCGACGACCGATGTCAGGCTAACTGGCCTGTAGTTCCCCCTTTTCTCTCTCTCTCCCTTCTTGAATAGCGGGGTAACATTTGCTACCTTCCAATCCACTGGGACCGTTCCAGAATCTAGAGAATTTTGGAAGATCATTACCAATGCATCCACTATCTCTGCAGCCACCTCTTTTAGAACCCTCGGATGTAGGCCATCAGGACCAGGGGATTTGTCGGCTTTTAGTAGTTTCTGATAGTAAGGACATGGGTTCGGACGCTCAGCTTGCAGTCGAATAAACAATGAGGCTGTGAATAGTCTTGTTCAGCCTCAGTGGCTGAGGAGGGGGATGAAGACGTTGGCCAGGGTACAGAGTTTGCAGCAAGGGCCAAGGACAATAGCATTGGTCTTCCCAATATTAAGCTGGAGGAAATTGTGGCTCATTCAAGACTGGATTTCTGACAGCACTGTTTTGATTTACAAATTGTATCAGTTACACAGTAGAAAAATAGAATTATGTGGAACACTGGCAACATTTTGTTAAATGAGGGATATAAAAAACAAGAATAATTAGCAAACTTTCTTAAGTATGAAGTCCATTTTCTGCACTTGCTGTTTCACATTTTATTTCATAGAAATATATTAATTATATTATTCATAGAATGGTACAATAGATATTTCACTACATATTCTATGTGGGAATCATGGGTCATTTTGCAATTACAGCTTATGATCTTGAAACGGAACAAGTTTTCTACTGCAGAACTAAATCCAACTGTCGGACCTTCTCAAAATATACTATACAGTTACATTGACTATTTAGCATGAAAAAGTGGGAATATTAGGCACTCTGGAATATTATTGACATACTTTTAGATATTCATCATAGTTTAAGGTTCCAACTTAACATCACATACCTTTTTTTCCTTTTATTGTTTTGGTTTATGCAGTCTGGTATCAGTATCACAGTGTTCAATATGTTCACCAAGAATGTGCTGAAAGATAATGGTAGACATTACTGTATGGATGGGTGAAGCCATAAATGTCCTTTTCAAAATTGGAAGCATTTTGTATTTTGCAAGCAGCAAATCATTTGGCCGAGGAGCTGACTGTGTAGCAGACCCTCAGTTTAAATGGAGATCTAGAAAAGAGCAAAGCAAGCCAAGCAAACTGAGGAACCTCAACTTAAATAATGCAAGCCACGGAAACTTCCAAAACTGGCCAGTAAGACAAATATTTACATACACAGCAGCGGGATTGCTACTGGCAAGTTTTATAGCATGTCGCAAGTTAAATGTGGAAGTTTCACAGCCCTTAAAATTCACACAGACACGTTTTGTAAATGTTATATTGTACAAAGTGATGATGCTGAAAATTCCAAAGAAAAATGCTTGAGGGAAAGCAGGAAGTTTTGGCTTTTAAAAATCCATTCATTTAAAAGGAGTATAGTCTAACAGTAACAGATACTCACTTAAATGGAATGGATCATATTAAAGGTGCAGTATGCACCGAAGGGCAATGAGTTTCCATTTTACAGACAAGGCAGTACATGTAATACAATACAAACAGTGGTACTGTACAGTCTTTGTTGTACTTGGCTCTAAAGTAAGGCCTGGGTGAAAGGAGAAATATCTGAAATCGAGGGGTGACACTGGCTTTAATCAGAAGAAGGATGTGTGATACATCATACTGAAGTCTAAGGAAACACATTGCTTCCTTACACTCAGATGTTAAGCAGAGAAGCATGGCGGAACAAATAATTGTCAGGTAAACTTAGCTTTAGTCACTACGTCACCCCACAAACCTTATAACATCAATCATGTTGCAAGAACACTGATGCAACTGAAGAGGAATGTCTGATTCACCAGGATCAGCCCACTACAATCTCTTTAAAAGGCCAAGAACTACTTTGAAAAGCTTCACTGAAAAAGGAATTAGTTTATCGAGTCCATGCCCCACTAAATGAAAAATGAGGTTAACCTAAGTTTAATGTGCAGCATTAAGAAAGTTTATTCTAACTTATAAGAGAGATTTAAATAAACATTTGATTACTTTTCTAAATCTCTTTAAACTTGTGTAAACTACTACAACGCTCTGAAGTATACATTTATAGTATTGAATTGGGCTTTCACATAATACCATAAATAGAAATAAAACAATATAAGCCACAAAAAAGTATGGAGATTGATATTTGCTGTAGCAGAAAGAAACACATATGCTGTGAGCAAAGGCTTAAGCAGTTTAGCAGACTGGCAGACTAACATGTATATTAATGAATCAATGGTTCGACAAGAAGTGTTTGGGGCCTAAAATCAGTGGGATGGAAACCCAACGGTTGTGGCAGGATTGTGGCCACTGGTTCCCTCCAGCACTGACCCTGTGGGAGTTTGTGAGGTCGGTGGGAGGGCACTTAATTAGCATAGGGCAGGTGAGCACAAACGTCACCAACAGTCGGACCTCTGGCACATGCCTACCCCATGCCCATCCAAACTCGGCTGTTCGTCCACCCTGGAGGGTTTCCTCAGGCCCCCCGACCCTGGCCACATTCCCTTCAGTCCCCTGAGGAAAGGGCTCATCTTTCAAATTTTAAAAACATTCTGATTTTCTTCAGGAATCTTGCCAGCCCAGATGTGCCCCTGTAGAGTCTAGTACGCCTCCACTCACTTGGCATACGGGACTCCACAGAAATGCCAGGTCCCATTCCATACTTAGAAGTGGGACTCCCAGCTTAGAGAGTCCCCACCATTGGCTCTGACCCCTGGCCATTATTTGCCTTATAAAGGGTGGATGGAGTTTCTGTGGGTCCCAGACTTGTGGCAGGAGACCGATGGAGTCCATGAGGAATTTTGCAGCCCAGCATGTCTACTAATCCTTCCTTAAACTGTGGTCTGTATGGAAAGACACGTATTTGAATTCTGCCTTGACCCAGCCAAAGAGTGACATTGGTGGAGGCGTGAGATTGGGTCGCCTGCAGCCATCTTGACTGCAAGAGATGTGTTGCCCAGCGAGACCAAGAAGGAATTTAGGGAGACGAGAAAGATTCCCATGGCTTAAAACTAACAATACTATTCAGCTTGATTGCATAAATTGACTCATATTGGATTAATGCAGCTTACCTAAACTGTCATACAGAAAAGTTGATTATAAATAAAATGTGTGTGTTCGGTCATACTTTGAAATAATACAATATAGTGATCAATAAGGGAAATAAGGTTTTAGGTTATATTGCTAGGACAGTACAATATAAAACTAAGGATATTATACTTAGGCATTAAGGTCTTTTCCAAAAAACACTGCACCCTGTGCTCCCAAATGTCAGCTAGCCCCTTCCAGTGCTTCCACTCCCCAAGACTGACCGCATGCAGCAAGACCTGGACAACATTCAGGCTTGGGCTGATAAGTGGCAAGTAACATTCGCACCAGGCATGTGCCAGGCAATGACCATCTCCAACAAGAGAGTGTCTATCCACCTCCCCTTGACATTCAACGGCATTACCATCGCCGAATCCCCCACCATCAACATCCTGAGGGTCACCATTGACCAGAAACTTAACTGGACCTGCCACATAAATACTGTGGCTGCAAGAGCAGGTCAGAGGCTGGGTATCCTACAGCGAGTGACTCACCTCCTGACTCCCCAAAGCCCTTCCACCATCTACAAGGCACAAGTCAGAAGTGTGATGGAATACTCTCCACTTGCCTGGATGAGTGCAGCTCCAACAACACTCAAGAAGCTCGACACCATCCAGGACAAAGCAGCCCGCTTGATTGGTATCCCATCTGCCATCCTAAACATTCACTCCCTCCACCACCGGTACACCATGGCTGCAGTGTGTGCCATCTACAGGATGCACTGCAGCAACTCGCCAAGGCTTCTTCGACAGCTCCTCCCAGACCCATGACCTCTACCACCTAGAAGGACAAGAGCAGCAGACACATGGGAACAACACCACCTGCACGTTCCCCTCCAAGTCACACACCATCCCGACTTGGAAATATATCGCCGTTCCTTCATTGTCGCTGGGTCAAAATCCTGGAACTCCCTTCCTAACAGCACTGTGGGAGAACCTTCACCACACAGACTGCAGCGGTTCAAGAAGATGGCTCATTACCACCTTCTCAAGGGCAACTAGGGATAGGCAATAAATGCTGGCCTTGTCAGCAACGTCCACATCCCATGAATGAATAAAAAAAAAGGACTCTCAATACTTCCAGATCCAAGGGTCCCTCTCCTGTGTGCTACTAGACTCTGCGTCCCCACCACACTCCCATACATACACACCCCAGGAGCCAACCCCCTTCAATTCCAATACACCCTATTCCTGGCTGGTGCTCCAAACCGTGTTATCACCCCACTGCCCATACTGCCACACACGAGAAGCCTCCAACCCAGTACTAACAGACCATGGAGCTCACCCCAATGCTCCTTGACCCTGAAAGCTCCCTTCCACTGTGCCGCCAAAACCGGGAAAGCCTCTACAACTGCTGGAAACCCAATGTTCCCAGACCCATAGTGAAAGTTTCAGGCAGGAGACGACCTTTGGCCCACGTATCCACAGTATTCGTTTGGTGCATATAAAAAAAACACAGGCTCCCATTCGTTGACCAATGGACCCCTCTTCAATATTCCCAAACTTCAGGACGCACAACACTCCAGTGTTGCCAGATCCCAACACCCGCCAGTGCTACCAGACCTGAAGACCTCCCCCTAGGGACCCCTCACTGCTGACAAACCCAGTTAAACTACCCTCCCCCTCCATTACTGCAAAACCCAGAGAATCATCAAATCCATCGTTCCACACTCCCCCAGTTCTGGCAGGTTTCCCCTGCACAGTACTACAAGTACTCATAATGCTACCAAAGTCCAGACTCTTCCTCATAACTACTGCAATACCCAAAAGGCAAGATATAACAATGAAATACACAGGTAAAGGAGAATATGATAATAATCAAAGCCACTTACTTACAGTTTTCAAAATAAAATGGAGTGCGTCATGGAATTATAGAATTTGACGTATTTAATTACCATAAATCGGTGGTTCTGATCATATATATTATATTATATGGCATAACAACCCCATCGTTGTAAAACAGTGCATCCTCAACTGACCGTGAACAACACCATGGGAGTAACGTTATAAAAAATGATACAAGTCTGGACTTCCTGTTGTCACACTTCAGGTGTCACAAATATACTGGAGCCCGGTTGTCTGCATTCTTAGCAGTTTCTAAGTAGATACAATTATCTGGTTTTGTCTATTTGTACTAGTGGCCTTAAAAGCACAGGTCAGGTTAACAACTATGCTTTAGACTTGAAGGATCTCCATGGGTGATCTGCTAGTGTTAGAAATAATTAAAGGCCATTAAAATACATGCCAGATATTTTCCATTATCTACTGCATTTTTCAACGACAATTCTTTAACATGGAAAGTATTTCCATGTTAGAGACCAAGGGCAAGGATAAAGTCTTAATTTCTTCTCTCAAAAACAAAGATTAAAATTGGAATGAAGTTAATTCTGTAGCACACTGTAGCTGTTCTATAATTGGATTAGTATGTAATTCTCACACACTATTAAAAATAAGTTTTGCTTATCAAACAATTGGGGCAAGAGGGGTAGTAAACCAAAGCTGTCAAGAACATGCCTATTCAAACTGTTTTCAACAGCAAATTCTCCTATGTTGAATTAATATCTCATATTTGAAGAAGATACCAATTTGGTGCTCTTTATTTTTCAACGATAAAAACATTTTTCACTTTTCAGAAAATAAAGAGGCCTCAACTGCGAGTGCTTGTGGCATTAGGAATTTCTACCAGTCTACACACGATTGATTTATGGTAAAATTATGAAAAATCATTCAATGGCCTGGTCTGCTATCTATCTATATCAGTAAGGAATCTTACAACATCAGGTTATAGTCCAACAATTTTATTTTAAAATCACAAGCTTTCGGAGATTATCTCCGAAAGCTTGTGATTTTAAAATAAAATTGTTGGACTATAACGTGGTGTTGTAAGATTCCTTACATTTGTCCACCCCAGTCCATCAACGGCATCTCCACATCATATCTAAATCAGTGTTCACTTCCAGTTTGTTATATCTGCCAATTCTTCAATGTTTTGCTAGACTTTCCAATATTCATGGCAAAATCTCTAGATTTTGTACATGTTAAAAGGGAACCGCAGAAAGGAAGGGTCAGCTTAATACTTACTGACCTTACCACTAACGAGCTTTGCATTAACTCTGTAGCATTAAAAAAGGACCTTCAAGTCAAACAATAATATGAGTTTTGTTACCTTATTCCAGGAGTGCTCAATCTGTGGTACGCAAACCAAATCTGCCCTGCTTCCCAACTTCAAAGTCGAGAAGTAGCTCTTCTGAGTTCTAAAAATTGCTCTAAAACCCCCTCAGCAGAAACAGCTGATCTGCTGGTGGAGAATAAAACAGATAGCGCTACAGGCTTATAGCTGCCTTACTTTCCCAGCAGCATCTCCATCTCCACCTTCCCACCCAATCTTAAACATAGTGGCTACCAATAGTGCGGTCTCTAACTTGCCTGCCAATGTGAATATTGCTGCTACTGCTTCTAACCAGCCTGAATGCCAATGCTGAGCTCTCCCTGCAATTGCAGAAACAAACAACCGAGAGGTAAAAATAGAAGCTTAAGAAAAAGGAACAGAAATATGAAAAGTGAAAAAAGTTAAGTAGAGAGGGAGAAAAAAAAACAGAAATGGCAGATAGAGGCAGAAGTGAAAGTTGAGTGACAAAGACAAAAGTGGAGGAGGAGAGATACAGAAACAGAAGTGAAGGAGGAGAGTGACAGAGACAGAAGTTTACACTCCAGAAATCAGATAAATCATCAAGATGGGAGTAAACAAAAAGCTGATTGAATGAATTTTTCAAAATCCATTTTTCTCATTTAAAAACAATAGTATTGAAAATGAATGTACATTTTAAGGTAGTCATGCTCTTTAATATTACACTTTACATTAACAAACAACATTTCATGAAAAATGTATATAGGCCATTTACTTTTTTTGTTAGAAAACAGACATTACATTTGACTTAGCCTTTTCATGACACAATACCAAATTCACTTAACTAAAAATATTGGAATCTAAATTATATCAGTGATTCATTTTTGTTTGCCAGATTGTTTGTTATTATTTTGAATTTTACATGGTGACATCAACTTTATCCCCCTTTTCTAATCAAGTTCAGACTTCCAACAACTGATCTCATCCAGACCAATTGCTCCTAGATTCTCATCAGTCTCATCATTTTAAACCAGTGTGTTACCATTTTAAAAAAAGGTATATATCTCAATATCCTCTTTATGTTGGTTTTATCAGATCCTTGTGTCCACAACTTTCACTTAATAACTAAGTAACTTAATAAGGAAGATATTTGAATAATAGCAGAAGCACAACCATAACGAAGAACTCTCGATATTGGGTTAGATTTTCATCTTCATCACCTGGGCAGTATTCTGACAGGGCGGATCACATGCTCTTTATAGCACCCGTCTGATTTTTATTGCATTGATTTCAATGGAATGAAAATCAAGCGAGTCCTATAAGGGTTGTATGGTTATTACGCAGGCAAAAATCTACCCCATTGTTTTCTTTACCCTTTGCCACAAAAGCCTGGTATTGTGGTGATTAAAATGCTCTTTTAAATGACTTGTCATGAATATAAGGCCCAGCAAATGACTGAGTCAATTACGACAACCATTTATCTCAGCTTCTTGATCATACACTGCATCAAGTGTGTGTTCTGTCAGATAATTAAAGCTGCTTTCACATAGCTTTAAAGGGTACGGTAGCATAGTGGTTATGTTACTGGGCTAGTAATCCAGAGGCCTGGACTAAAATCCAGAGTCATGAGTTCAAATCCTGCCATAACAGCTGGCGAATTTAAATTCAATTAATTAAATAAAAATCTGGAATTAAAATACAAGTATCAGTAATGATGGCCATGAAACTACCGGATTGTCGTAAAAACCCATCTGGTTCACTAATGTCCTTTAGGGAAGGAAGCCTGCCGCCCTTACCCGGTCTGGCCGATATGTGACTCCAGACCCACAGCAATGTGGTTGATTCTTAATTGCCCTCTGAAATGGCCTAGCAAGCCACTCAGTTGTAAAATCTCGCTACGAAAAGTCATAATAAGAATAAAACCGGACAGACCACCCGGCATCGGACCACTAGGCACCGGACACGACAACGGCAAAACACCAAGCCCAGTCGACCCTGCAAGGTCCTCCTTACTAACATCTGGGGACTTGTGCCAAAGTTGGGAGAGCTGTCCCACAGACTAGTCAAGCAACAGCCTGACATAGCCATACTCACAGAATCATATCTTTCAGCCAACGTCCCAGACTCTTCCATCACCATCCCTGGGTATGTCCTGTCCCACCGGCAGGACAGACCCACCAGAGGTGGCGGTAGTGATATACAGGAGGGAGTGGCCCTGGGAGTCCTCAACATTGACTCTGGACCCCATGAAATCTCATGGCATCAGGTCAAACATGGGCAAGGAAACCTCCTGCTGATTACCACCTACCGTCCTCCCTCAGCTGATGAATCAGTCCTCCTCCATGTTGAGCACCACTTGGAGGAAGCACTGAGGGTAGCAAGGGCACAAAATGTACTCTGGGTGGGGGACTTCAATGTCCATCACCAAGAGTGGCTCGGTAGCACCACTACTGGCCGAGTCCTGAAGGACATAGCTGCTAGACTGGGCCTGCGGCAGGTGGTGAGCGAACCAACACGAGGGAAAAACTTACTTGACCTCGTCCTCACCAATCTACCTGTCGCAAATGCATCTGTCCAGGACAGTATTGGTAGGAGTGACCACCGCACAGTCCTCGTGGAGATGAAATCCCGTCTTCGCACTGAGGACACCATCCAACGTGTTGTGTGGCACTACCACCGTGCTAAATGGGATAGATTCAGAACAGATCTAGCAGCTCAACTCTCTCACGTACACATTCACACATACACACTCGTACAAGTTCACACATATATTCTACCCGCACTGTCACATACATTCACTCCCACACATTAATACATAGTCTAACTCAGGGCAGTGTCCTAGGCCCAACCATCTTCAGCTGCTTCATCAATGACCTTCCCTCCATCATAAGGTCAGAAATGGGGATGTTTGCTGATGATTGCACAATGTTCAGTTCCATTCGCAACCCCTCAGATAATGAAGCAGTCCGTGTCCGCATGCAGCAAGACCTGGACAACATCCAGGCTTGGGCTCATAAGTGGCAAGTAACATTTGCGCCAGATAAGTGCCAGGCAATGACCATCTCCAACAAGAGAGAGTCTAACCACCTCCCCTTGACATTCAACGGCATTACCATCGCCGAATCCCCCACCATCAACATCCTGGGGGTCACCATTGACCAGAAACTTAACTGGACCAGCCATATAAATACTGTGGCTACGAGAGCAGGTCAGAGGCTGGGTATTCTGCGGCGAGTGACTCACCTCCTGACTCCCCAAAGCCTTTCCACCATCTACAAGGCACAAGTCAGGAGTGTGATGGAATACTCTCCACTTGCCTGGATGAGTGCAGCTCCAACAACACTCAAGAAGCTCGACACCATCCAAGATAAAGCAGCCCGCTTGATTGGCACCCCATCCACCACCCTAAACATTCACTCCCTTCACCACCGGCGCACTGTGGCTGCAGTGTGCACCATCCACAGGATGCACTGCAGCAACTCGCCAAGGCTTCTTCGACAGCACCTCCCAAACCCGCGACCTCTACCACCTAGAAGGACAAGGGCAGCAGGCGCATGGGAACAACACCACCTGCACGTTCCCCTCCAAGTCACACACCATCCCGACTTGGAAATATATCGCCGTTCCTTCATTGTCGCTGGGTCAAAATCCTGGAACTCCCTTCCTAACAGCACTGTGGGAGAACCGTCACCACACGGACTGCAGCGGTTCAAGAAGGCGGCTCACCACCACCTTCTCGAGGGCAATTAGGGATGGGCAATAAATGCCGGCCTTGCCAGCGACGCCCACATCCCGTGAACGAATAAAAAAAAAAGGACAGGTCTCACTCAGCTGGTGGCAACACAAATGTGAACTTGTGAAGACCGACCACTGGAAAGACCTGGAAAAAAAAACTCATATTCCAACTGGACCACACCAGTTTTTAGCTAAATTTTACATACACAATACAATAAAAATACTTTGCTTTTCCTGTTTTGAAAGTAATCTGAATTCAACTTTCATACTCCATATTTTGTTTATTATTGTCAAACATGTTCAATAAAGGTAACAAAGCATAAGATAAAAACAATATGAAATTAATGACTAATGTCTTTGAAGTTGTATGCGTACAGTTTGTTAACAAGAAGATGGGGAGGACTGAGAGCAGCCTGTCATTAGATAGGGAACCAGCCAATTCTTCACGTTAAAAATGTGGTGAGAAGTCTACAAGTCATGGTAGAATTTCACAAGTTTCTGAGTTCATTGAAATGTTATCCAAAATACATGAGTTAACGCAGACTAACTGGTGCCATTTTTTGCAAATGAGAGAAGCTAGTCTGTCATTAACTGAAAGTAATAGATGGTTAGGTCTGAAAATAAATGGTGTGGTTTCTACTGTCGTATGCTCTGCAAACAGGGTGGTGGGTCATGTAATTCTTGAGGGTACTAACTTTTACAAAAGTACATTAAATTACACAAAGGAAGAGCATAGCAAGTTAAACATCCTTCATTTGTACTTTGGAATAGCAGCAGTGACACGCTACTATCAATTTAAGTTTCCTATGGAAAAAGCACAATTCATCCACTAAACTTATTCAAGAAAGGAAACTGCAACAGTTGGTTATCTGCTCTAATGCTTTCTTTCTAAGTTATTGTTACTCCCCTCCCCCCTCCTACTACCAGATATCAAAGTGCAGTACTATTTTACAAGTTTATGAACAGACTACACCAAATAACTCAGAATTAAGATATTTGATAACTTGAAAACAAGATCTTGTAAGTAAGAAAAGGAGACAGGAAGGGCAACTCCATGAGGGTATATTTTGCACAAACCCTAAACAAATAAAGAAGACCATACATAAAAGTTCATGATCAATCATCTGGCTGAGTTTCCACAAACAGTGGCAGCTTTCATATCTCGATCAAGTGACAGTGAGTTCTGATAGGTTATTTAGCTGTGGACAATACCACAGCTGAGTCTAATCCTCACTCAATCTTGGCACGCCTGCACTTGCAGCAAAAGTCATCGAACAGTTGTCAAGAGCAAGAACCAGGTCAATTTTTTCTCTTCTATAACACAGAAAGACTAAAAGTAACTGTAGCTCTCCTACTGCTGGCCAGGCTGAAATATGTTAACATCACACATCAGAGACCAATTCTAAGCCCTTTCTAATTTTGTGACTCAGAGGTGATGTCTGTGCAGGTAAGGTTACTATTCAGGGACATAACAGAAAATAATGGATTTCCGGCACCAGTAGTTTTTGCTTTTTTTAATATTCAGGACCCGTTATTGCATTGTTCCTACTGTTTAATAAATTTGTCTGGCAGTTTACAGGCTAAACCACAATCTAGTGGAGTATTTATTCTACCACCTCATGAAAGATCACGTGAGGCCACGTGGTAACACCATTATGCTAAAATACAGTGCCAAGGCTTTTCAGTTCATTCCCTGGACTTGGTACAAATTACCCAGATATTGGGCAGGTAAAAACACACTCCAGATCAGAGAAAGCAAAAACTCATCTATGAGTGGCCTGAGATGCTGCATCAAGCAAACTATCTGGAATAAAAATCCAAAAATGTAACATACCTCCAGCCATACTCCACTGTAGGCACAGCCAATCGATAAAGGTCATAACTATCCTTCACAGTGGTTTACTATGGAAAATTATTTGGCCAACTGAGAATTCATCAAAAGGGAAGAGTAAAATCAGAGTCAGCAGTTCTCATACAAAATAAAATTTTGAAATCAAAGCAGAGACAAGAATTTGTCAAGCAAAACTATCTTGGTTATGATAGTCCCTTTAAATTCAACCTTCATTAGCTGGCAAGGACAAGAAAATGTTACAGGAAGTAAATTTTACACTTGCAGGAAGTATATGCAAGGTCTTAATATGTTAACTTTATATCTATATATATATATATAAAATATATAGTATACATTGTGAGCAGCTTGTCCTAGAGTTTTAGAACATCCCATTTCTAAAAATGTTTTTAACACACAGCTGACACATATTCGTCCCTTTATCCTGCTTTTTGAATAGTTAGAGCTTTCCTTTAAGAACACTTGATCTGAAAGAATGATCTTCTAACTGGACTTCACTGTGCTATCTCTTACACCCTCCACTCTTGAAATGAAACACAAAAAATAGCTTCCTGTAATTATTTACTTTAGACACTATAAGGAGAAAAGTGATAAATTTTGATCTTCTTTAAGGACTGAATGGTGATTGGCATGAAATTAGCACTTGCGTTTCTGAACCAGGGTTTAATATAGCTAAAAAGGGAAGCTGTGGCTCACAGTCAAGGCCATTTCTAAGGTTACCAAAACAAACAATGCAACTTCCATTGTCTTATGTAATGATCCATTTATAAATGTAAATCAGTAACAAGAGTGCTGAGAACCCAGCTTGTTAATTTTAGACTAATTTATAAATGTATTTTTTCCATGAGTTACTAGGAATGGAAAGGGTCAATCTCTACTAATTGAAGCTATCCACCCTTCTGGTCTACCCTCCATGACGTCACTATTAAGTCAGTAACACTTATTTCTCAGTGCTGTGACATGTTTAGACAGTCTAGAATAAACACACTCACAAATAATTTCCAGTACAAAAATTTGGTTGAACTGTTTGGAGAGAGGTTTAAAATTGCACTGATTGGGTTTTCCATCATGACATCATTGGCACACCCTGCTAGGTCTAATTCAGAATTTTTTTCTCCAAATAGACTGTTTTAACCCTAGAACATTCTTTGCGTTTAAGGATGTTGCACCATTAGTAGACCTTATTTTTTTTTTAAAAAGTAACAACTTTTTTTCCCCCTCACTAAATTTTCTTCTTCCCTCCTATCCAGAGGCATTGAGTCCTCGCTATCGGCCAAGATACATTACTTAGGTGGCCATTACTTAATCATGGGCCTTGACAGTGAGTGTCAGCAGGCTATTCAATTGTAGGAAAATCACTTAAGCCTGACCCTGTCCTCACCAGGCATCTTCCCATGTATCAGTCTATGTCGCTCTAAAATTGGTTAGAGAAGTGACTACCCCTCTATTCTTCCCTCCCTCCGTTCCTGTGGAGACATACCCACAAGTACATGCACAGTGTATTTGTACTCCAACACAGTGTGCCACAACAACACCCATTTATTGTCAATTCTTACCCCCCCCCCCCAATCTTCTCCCCTTTCTTGTGACTCCTCTCGGGGTAAGGCTCTATGGAGAGCAGCAATCCTTAGTCTCTCTTCCAAAAAACAAGTGAATGCTTGCATCCAAGCTCATTCTTGTGCTCAACTTGCAACCACATATGCAAACTTCCAGGAGGAATCACCAGATAACTATTAGGATTGAGAACCCTGGCAGAATTTTCCCCCCATTCTTTGCCCGGAATGCTAAGTGTCCCACTGACACCACAATATGCATGCCCCCTTTTCAGCAGAAGACATGCTCCCTACACTGAGATAGCTCAAACCACTCAGTGCCATCAAGAACAGCAAATGCTGTTGATCCCTTCTTGTCCCTAAGTTTCAAAATTTGCAAACAGAAAATAGATATTTCAATTTATGACAAATTATTTGGCAGTTATATCTGTGCATCTTGTATAGAGAAAAGCAATTAGTAACAAGAATAAATGTTAGTCCAATATATGGATGAAGGGAAATGTTGGAAAAATATTGAGTCACCTTTATTGGATTACAATACCTGTAATTATGCAGAAATAATGGTAATTGGCTATCATGTAATTGGTGAGTTTTTGTTCACAAAATAGTAGAAGCCATAACTGGTTAACTTCCGTTCAAACCAAGTAATCGATCATCCTGCTTAACAGATATCATAGCTGACTGGTCCATTTACAATTATGGCATTTCAGTCAAATGTGAGGCAAAGCTTTGCTTGCATGCTGTACAAAAGCTCAATCTCCCAGCTCATTGAAGTGTCAGTAGGCTGGGGACATTGCCAACTCAGGTAGGCATGTAAGCAGAATATTCAGGTGTAAAAGTCTGTTTGTGATCTCTCTAGCCTATAGGTACTTCAGAGAACTTTGAGACTCTGCACAAATAAAGCTAAGCCTCACAATGGACTAAAATGCTAGCTGACGAAACAGCAGCGATCCTGCCGAAGCAGATGGTTGGGATTTAGCCTTCCTGCTAAACCGTCAGGTGGTTCCATATTAAATCAAGTAAAACTCTATGAATCAGATGTCCCACTTACTTAACATGAATAAAATTAACGAGAATAAAAATTGGTTAGAAGGGAGAAAACAGAAAGAAGTAGTTTAGGGCAGTTTTTCAGAGTGGTTGGAAACGGGTAGCGGTGTCCCTCAGGGTTCAGTTCTTTGACCACTTCTGTTCACTGCGTATCAATGATTTGCATATAGGCCTAGAGGAAGTGGTATCGAAATTTGCAGATGATACCAAAATAGGAGGTATAGTTAATTCTTTAGAAGACCAAAAGAAACTACAAAGGGATATTGATAAGATGGGGGAATGGGCTAAATAGTGGCCGAAGAAATTTAATGTCAGTAAGGTGTGGTGATGCATCTTCGTTTTAAAAAATTATACTATGACTGGAAGTAAGCTTGGTGCTGAGTAAGAGCAGAAGGATTTCGAGGTACAGGTTCACAGAACATTAAAGGCAACACCTCAGGTTGATAAGGCTGTTTAAAAAAAAAGCTAACAGAATTCTAGGTTTTATCTCACTAGCTATAGAATATAAAATCCAAGAGGCAATGATGAGCCTAAAAAAACCTTAAGACCGCAGTTGGAGTACTGTATGCAGTATTGGCCTCCACGCTATAAAAAGGACTTTGTGGCTTTAGAGAGGGTACAATGGAGATTCACTAGGATGTTGTATGGTATAAGGAAATACAAAGAAAGTCTTGAAAATGTGGGTCTTTTTCATTAGAACAAAACAGATTATGGGGCAATGCAATAGAAATTTTTCAAATTATGAAAGGTATGATAGGTTATATAGAAGCACACTGTTTCCAATAGTTGAGGGGTCAATAAAGGGGGTCATGGATGCAAGATTAAATGTAAGAGATTTAGAACAGAGGGCAGGAGAAATTTCTTGTAAGGCTATGGAATTCACTTCCAGGGTTAGCAGTTGAGGCAGAAACTATGTCAACATTCGAGATTAATTTGGATAGGCGGATGAAGGAAAAGGATTTGAAGGGTATGTGAACAGTAAATGTGATTAGAACTATTTGCCTGTGGAGGGTTATCTCTTATTTTTAATCTTGCATCTGGTTGGGCCGAGTGGCCTGTTTCCTTGTTGTAACTTCTATGTCCTGGCTCACATAACCTGGTGGTTAGTATGCCAAGGAAGAAGCATACTTGCTTCTTGAAGGACGAAGTGGGCCCCACGAGGGGGCAGGGAGGGAGGTTCAGTCTGGGATTGTGGCCTGTAAAATCCAGCCTGCTTAAAAAGGGGTTACTGGAGGGCACACAAAGAGATTCGGTACCCAACCTGGAATAGACAAATTGCACTTGACGTTCCATACGGTGTGTCAATGTAGGTGCCTGAGATGCTACCTTAATGGTGTAAGTGCCTGCCAACCCCATGCTAATAAGGCACCCTCTCCCAGAAGGGTCAGTGCTGGAGGTAACCAGCAGGCATCATCCCAGCATGTGTCAATATTGTGGCCCACAGAATTTCAAGTGCTAAATTTATAAAAATTTGGCACTTTGAAGATAAAGCCCATCAACAGTAATCTGCAGTACTTTAGCAGACATTTAATTTGATGTATTAATTTCTCTCATTTAAACTGTTCGCATTGTCAGGCTTAGTGTTACTCGCAGCTACCTTGATGAACATACTTTTTAAAACATGCACATACTTTATTTAAACAGTAACAAAAATGTCGATGGCAAAATGATTCCATATTAGTGAATTCTTAGGTTGGGGAATGGAACATTTTTACAATTTAACAGCATAGATGTCAGGCACAACATAAGACAGATGGAGGGTAAAGCGGGTAGAAATTCGTTTGGGCCCGTTTTCAGACCCAGACTTGGCGCTGCGCATGGATTGCGTGCCCCAACTTAGAGGTTGAAAGCCGACCGAAATTGGGCTTGAAGCCTCATTAATATTTTAGACGCAAGCTGCCGGCACCTGTTGCACCTTCACGAGCAGCTCATGTATTTGAACAGCATGAATATTGGGCCGTTTGCTTTGCCGGCAGCAGCCCAAAAGGAAGTCCCAGGAGGGAAGTTGGAGCAGGCAACGAGGGGCGGGGGAGGTGCGCTTGCACAAACTGTGGAGTCAGGGGAATAATCCTGCTCTTCCTGGCAGGACAGGAAGATGTTAACAAAAAGGTCTCCCCTCACTACACTAGTGTGAATTATTATACTCCACACCAGTCATCCTTCTGGCCTCTCTGAATGAGATTGCCATTTTAGTGCCAATTAGTGTTGAATTATGGGCAGTGTGTGCTGGGAACTCATGCTTACTAGGGACTCATTTCAATTAGCACCTTTGCAGCCAAAAAAGACTTGCTTCCCATCAATCTGGGCTAAATTCAAATCCAAGTATTATGCCTTAACCCGCTGCACCACCTAATCTCAAACAGCATGATGTTTATGGGTGCATTCACGCCATATGTTTACTATTGGTGTAAAGCATTTTCAACTTCACACCAATACTAAACTTGGGTAGGATAAATAGGATGTTAAGGTTCATACTGACTCCGTGGTGAAGTGGACTTAAACTCCTCCTCCAAGAAGTCTCATTCCTGTTTGCTCCCATGTCAGGTCAAACGGTAACTCCAAGTTTAGGTTGCATTTACACTATCATAGTAGATGCGGCACAGATGCATTCGGCCCATCGTGCCTATGTCGGCTCTTTGAAAGAGCTATCCAATTAGTTCCACTCCCCTGCTTTTTCCCCATAGCCCTGTAATTTTTTTCCCTTCACGTATTTATCCAATTCCCTTTTGAAAGTTATTAATGAATCTGTTCCACCACCCTTTCAGGCAGTGAATTCCAGATCATAACAACTCACTAAAAAATGTCTCCTCATGTCACCTCTTAAATTACCTTAAATCCATGTCCTCTGGTTGCCCCCTCCTTCTGCCACTGGAAACAGATTTTCCTTATTTACTCTATCAAAACCGTTCATGATTTTGAACACCTCTATCAAATCTCCTCTTAACCTTCTCTGCTCTAAGGATAACAACCCCAGCTTCTCCACATAACTGAAGTCCCTCATCCCTGGTACCATTCTGGTAATTCTCTTCTGCACCCTCTCTAAGGCCTTGACATCTTTCCTAAAGTGTGATGCCCAGAATTGAACACAATACTCCAGCTGAGGCCTAACCAGTGTTTTATAAATATTTAGCATAACTTCCTTGCTTTTGTACTCTATGCCTCTATTTATAAAGCCAAGGATTCCATATGCTTTTTTAACAGCATTCTCAATTTGTCCTGCCACCTTTAAGGATTTGTGTACAAATCTCTCTGTTCCTGCACCCCCTTTAAAATTGTACCATTAGTTTATATTGCCTCTCCTCGTTCGTCCTACCAAAATGTGTCACTTCACACTTCTTTGCATTAAATTTAATCTGCCATGTGCCTGCCCATTTCACCAGTCTGTCTATGTCCTCCTGAAGTCTGTTACTATCTTCCACTTTGTTTACTACATTTCCAAGTTTCGTGTCATCTGCAAACATGGAAATTATACCCTCTATATCCAAGTCCAGGTCATTAATATATATCAAAAAGAGCAGTGGTCTTAATACCGACCGATGTATACTTCTCTCCAGTCTGATAAACAGCTGTTCACCGCTACTCTATGCTTCCTATCCCTTAGCCAATTTTGTATCCATGTTGTCACTGTCCCTTTAATCCCATAGGCTTTAAGTTTGCTAACAAGTCTACTGTGTGGTACTTTATCAAATGTCCTTTGAAAGTCAATATACACAACATCAACTGCACTACCCTCATCAAAGCTCTCCGTTACTTCATCAAAAGAACTCAATCAAGTTAGTCAAATACAATTTTCCAAGTGCCAATTAATTTTGTCCTGGATTATTATCTCTAAAAGTTTCCCCACCACCGACATTAGGCTGACCCGGCCTGTAACTGCCGGGTTTATCCCTCTCCCTTTTTATGAACAGGGGTGTAGCATTTGCAATTCTCCAGTCCTCTGGCATCACTCCCATATCTAAGAAGGATTGGAAGATTGTGGCCAGAGCCTCTGCAATTTCCACCTTTACTTCCCTCAGTAACGTAGGATGCATCCCATCTGGACCGGGTGACTTTTCTATTTTGAGTACTGCCAACCTCTTAAGTATCTCTTCTTTATCTATTTTTATCTTCTCCAATATCGCTACTACCAACTGCTTTACAGCTACAATGGCAGCATTGTCTTCTCTAGTGAAGACCGATGCGAAGTATTCGTTTATTACCTCAGCCATACCCTCTGCCTTATAATGCACTGAAGTGCTGATATGCAGCAAAACCGCTTCACACCTCTCGAGTAAATTCACTCTAAAATGTATATATATGGATAGTGAAATTATTATGACAATGAAGATCCTGTATCTGAATTCATGGTTTCCAAAAATGGGTGAATGAAGCCATGATCAAATCAATTCCAAGCTACCAACCAAAGTTGCTGCTCACAGGAATAGAATTGGGGTGAAGAGTGGCATATTTTAGTAGCTTTCCAAAGTTTTTTTGAATAGGTAACAGTTACTTCCTTAATGCAGTCAAATATAACAATATCACAAAGCTGTGATAGTTATATTTTACAATGATAAGGCAGATATAAAAAATCATGCAAGTAACTGTTACCTATTTAAAAAGCATCAGGGAAAGCTACAGATATTTTTTTAAAATGCCATTCTTCACCCCAATTTATGGCTCTGTGAGTGGCAAGAACTAGGGTCAAAGAACATAGGTCAGTTGTGCACTATATCTACCAGAATTCATGTTTCTAGTCCTCAATGTCAGCAACCAAGAAGCTTACATCTTCTAAACTAATCATGTTAGAACTGTGGCCTTTAATGTAGAAATAAGGTACATCAGCTTCATTATATCCATGGACTTTTTCTTCCATTGTCAGGCACTTCAGTTTTAACAAGGATCAGATTTCATGGCCCATCTTAAGTGGTTTGTACTGTACTAGATAATTTAAATGTTGTCATAATGAATTGCACTTTCTATACATACTCCACAAACAGAATATCACACAGATGTTACCTTTTTTTTATTCATTCATGGGATGTGGGCATCGCTGGCAAAGCTAGCATTTATTGCCCATCCCTAACTGTCCTTGAGAAGGTGGTGGTGAGCTGCCTTCTTGAACCGCTGCAGTCAGTGTGGTGAAGGTACTCCCACAGTGCTGTTAGGTAGGGAGTTCCAGGATTTTGACCCAGCGACAATGAATGAACAGCAACATATTTCCAAGTCAGGATTGTATGTGACTTGGAGGGGAATGTGCAGGTGGTGGTGTTCCCACGCGCCTGCTGTCCTTGTCCTTCTTGGGGGTAGAGGTTGCAGGTTTGGGAGGTGCTGTCGAAGCAGCCTTGGTGAGTTGCTGCAGTGCATCGCGTAGATGGTACACACTGCAGAAAATCTATAGGCTTAAAAATGATGTCACTTTTAAATACCAGTGGTGGGGGGAGTGAATATTTAAGGTGGTGGATGGGGTGCCAATCAAGCGGGCTGTTTTGTCTTGGATGGTGTCAAGCTTCTTGCGTGTTGTTGGAGCTGCACTCTTTCAGGCAAGTGGAGGGTATTCCATCACACTCCTGACTTGTGACTAGTAGATAGTGGAAAGGCTTTGGGGAGTCAGGAGGTGAGTCACTTGTCGCAGAATACCCAGCCTCTGACCCGCCCTTGTAGCCACAGTATTTACGTGACTGGTCCAGTTAAGTTTCTGGTCAATGGTGACCCCCAAGATGTTGATGGTGGGGGATTCGGCGATGGTAATGCCGTTGAATGTCAAGGGGAGGTGATTAGACTCTCTCTTGTTGGAGATGGTCATTGCCTGGCATTTGTGTGGCACGAATGTTACTTGCCACTTATCAGCCCAAGCCTGGATGTTGTCCAGGTCTTGCTGCAAGCAGGCATGGACTGCTTCATTATCTGCGGGGCTGCGAACGGAAGAGAACGCTGTGCAATCATCAGCAACATCCCCACTTCTGACCTTATGATGGAGGGAAGGTCATTGATGAAGCCGCTGAAGATGGTTGGGTCTAGGACACTGCCCTGAGGAACTCCTGCAGCGATGTCCCGGGGCTGAGATGACTGGCCTCAAACAACCACTGCCATCTTCCTTGCAATGCTATAGTGCAAACTAGCACAATCATTTATGTTGTCCTGGAAGCATTTAGTTCAAACCTACAATTGTATAGCTCCGTGCCAGGGATGCAGTTTTTTTTAAAAAGGGAAATGGATTAGCAGGCGCAAACGCAATAAATCCAGAGAAACTGAAAACAGTTAATTCTCTCCTCATTCACATATATTTAATGGCTGCCTTATAAAACTGTTTTTCCCATTAATGGATTGCATGCCACGAACAAAACTTCCTTTCAGAAAATCTATAGGCTTAAAAATGATGTCACTTTTAAATACCATAATCTGAAAAGCAATTGCACATGTGAATCACCACAAGGCAAATCAAGGGCTACAGCTACCGTAAAATCCAATGTATAAGTTGCTTTCCAATTTTACAATCATCACTTAATTAAAATACTATAACCTCGGCAACATTAGCGAAAAAATGTTTAATGCTTAATGTTACAGAACATTCCGTTATCCGTTATTTTAATGCAAGCATTAACTCATTTTAAATGGATTAGTGCCTCTGTTAAAATAGTGAACAGAGGAATGTCATGTGAAAGCGTTCAACATTTGTCCATTAATATCACCAACAGCAATTTCTAGGCTTATTAGTCTTGCCACTATAGAAATTATGCCTATATATTGAGAGAGCATGAAAATGCAACTTATATACCAGATGCAGCAACAATATCCAGTAAAATGTTAAGAGATCAAAAGAAAAATCCCAAATGCTGGAGATATATAGCAAGATAGTCAGCATCTGAAAAAGTGTTTCTTTCAGATGCTGACGAGCCAGCTTTTTTGTTTTGCTCTGGCAAAATGTAAAATGTTTATTAACAACACTAAACAACAGACTAGTTCTAACTTTGCAGTAAGCAAAAAATGAACTGATAAACACATTCATCAATTAGTTCCAAAAGGTTGACAAAACAAATGCGACACCATGAAGCACTTTGAGACATTACTCTTGCCTGTATATAACATTGCTATACATACCACAGAAGAAGTTAACTACAGACAAGTACTTATCTGTTAGGTTCTCTCCTCTGGACTCTGAATTTGTTTCCTTCATTTTAGATCATCTTGATTTATAGGTCTTTTCTGTGAACGAAGAGGAATCCTTTCTGTGGGTTTGCTCCACAAACAAGGAACAATGTGGTTAGTTTCCCCCTTCTCCCTCTCCTTGAGTACTATTTGGTGGAGATTTTAAAAAACTGAAGAGGTCTGAGATGATATTTACCTGGACAAATGGCTTTTCTGTTAAATTATGACAATAATATATTTCAACACAAATACAATAAGTAATGTTAGGTGTCAGAGAATACTAATTTTAGGAATGGTTAAATGCCAACATTATCAGACATATTTTGATTCAAACATGCCTACTTGGGTACTTCTTTCTTCAGGTGCTCTTTGTGCAGAAGATCTGGTTTATTTCAGAATAAATTTGTGTCAGATGCCATCTCATGTTGGTATTGCCAATACTGGATGTTTTGTAATCATGGCTGTTCTCGTCATTTGGGAATTGTTGATATAACATATCAACCTTTATCGTTTTGGTTTAAATGATTTCAACCTTATTTTGACTTAAGAAAGTCTTTAAATAAATGTTTTTAACAAAAAGGTTACAATTCATCACAGCCTTAATGTATTATGACATCATCATGATCAGAAACTATTCTCTGGCAAAATACATAACATCTGCAAATCTGAATATTGTAAAATCAAATTACAGAACATATTGAATAATTAAGTATTTCTTTATTTCACAATAGTTATGGTATACATTAACAAAGTTGTATTAAAAGATCTTTACTGCAAAAATCTAACAACTTCATTTGAAGAGAGTCCTCATTTTACACACACACTCGCTCACTCACTCGCTTTGAAGAGAGTCCTCATTTTACACACACATTCGCTCGCTCACTCACTCACTCCCTTGACACCAGGTTGGGCTGGACATCCTTTTCAGACTATTTAGGTAGCTGTGTGGGAAGTGCACGAGCAGCACAGGGTACCTTCACTCCATACTTCCCACCATTATCGTAGCTGAGATTGGGAATCCATGGTATGTGAAATTGTGAATGCAAATTTAAATCCTTCCAATTCTTGATACTGAGCCCTGGTGCTCCAATTTGCTGATCACAGCAGTAGTATGGTGATGCAAATACCTAGATAACAACAATTCTACTCAACCCCATCCGTTATTCTTCATTCATAAATTGTCAAAGAGTTGTAAGATTTATCTAATGAGTATGCATACACCTAAAAACAGTGCCTAGTTTCATTCAACTTTATATCTGCTACATATTACTTACTAATGCTTAATCATTTTTTATTACCATCATGATGACTGTATAGTAATTGGTTGTATTCTGAACTCCTTGATCCTAGATTGTAACAAAAATCATCCCAGCAATAATCAGTTACCACAAAAATTATGAAGAGCACACACAATGAGCACTGGAATATTAAGTTTATTTAACTGGAAATGACCTAACTCATGAGTGTCTTCTTCATGCATGGACAAATGTGTATGTTCTTTTTGGATAACAAGTAGTGACAGACAGATCTGTGCTAAATGCAATGCGAAGTTCCATTTTTGGTGTGCTTAAAATAAAATAGAGTGTTTTGTGATATCTCAAGGAAGTGTTACTTTATATGAATTGTCTTTTGTTTAAAAACCACAGTCTGTTATTTATGCTGGCTTGGGAGAGAAATAAAGAAAAATCAATGTGTAACTGTTGAATACTACTTCAATCCCTTAAGTACAGAAGGCCATATAAAACTGACAAATAAAGTCACACCTAAAGTACAACTACCTTCCTCACTCAGAACTAAATTAAGACAGTATTCCAGTAATACATTGACTATCCTCTATTTGTATGACATAACAATAGTATTTTCCTTTAATTTTAATGAAGTCATTATAAACTTGAAAGGCACCTTCATGCTTAGGCTTGTGAGCCAGTTTTCACATCTCTTCAAAATGTTTGGCTGCCACCTTAACCCCCACCCCACCATGGGGAATTAGGTCAAAAAAGCTAAAGCAATAGTGGAAAAAAAATGGCAATAAAAAGTAAAAATACTGTTGGCGAATATAAGTTTCATATAGCACATATCCTTTCATCTCTAGGAGCTGTTGTCAAATCCTGTCTGGATTGATGGGCTGAAAAAACTTTATCTCTGCATGTATGAAATGAGGCTTGGGCAATATCAGCCCAGCTCCTACAGTGTGTGAAACCATAATGATGACTGATGTGGGAGATAGAAATGCCAGTTGCAGCTAAAGGTGCTGAACTTGAAGCAGATTAAATGTAGCTTTTCACTTCATTAAACTGGTCTACTATCTCACATCATCATACTTGATGTGGTCATGGAATGCCAAAAGTATCGAAATGATCCATTCCTCGGGATAAAGATAAATTAAGCATAGTCACAAGTGTGACATGATATATTGCAGTTATTTAACATAAGAGACTTATTTAACATGGAGTGCTTATGGGATCACTCATCAGATAGTCCACTTACAACAATAAATGGGCCTTGAACTTGTTATTAAGGCAAGATTTCCAGATCTTGAAATCAAATCGCTCCCTGTTTCAAATATTAAGATTTGTTGTGATGCCTTAATGTCCCAGTTCCACTGTAAACTTACCATACCAAATCAAGATAACTCTGCTAAACTGCTATTGCTCTACAGTTTGGAATTGGTTGGGGCAAGGTAGAGCAGCCAGTGCAAAGCTTGCTTTTTAAACTTTCATTTTTTTATGTTGAAAAATCAAAACTTCAGAAAAGAGCCTGTGAGATGGTTAGCATTTTCATCGAGTTACATTGAAACTACAGCACAGAAACCGGTCATTCGGCCCAACTGGTCTATGCTGGCATTTGTTCTCCACATGAGCCTCCTCCCACCCTACTTCATCTAACCCTATGAGCATATCCTTCTATTCCTTTCCCCCTCATGTGATTATCTAGCTTCCCCTTAAATGTATCTATGTTATTTGCCTCAACTATTCCTAATGGTAGTGTGTTCCACATTCTTACCACTCTTTGAGTAAAGGACTTTCTCCTGAATTTCCTATTGGATTTATTGTTATCTATTTTATATTTGGATCTATTTTATATTTATGACCTCTATTTTTGGACTACCCCACAAATGGAAACATTTTCTCTACGTCTACCCTATCAAACCCTTTTATTATCTTAAAGGCCTCTATCAGGTCACCCTCAGCTTTCTCTTTTCTGGAGAAAAAAGCTCCAGCGTGTCCAGCCTTTCCTGATAAGTATATCCTCTCAGTTCTGGTATCATCCTTGTGAACCTTTTGTGCAACCTCTCCAATGCCTCTATATCCTTTCTATAGTATGGAGACCAGAACTGTGCACAGTACTCCAAATGTGGTCTAACCAAGGTTCTATACAAGTTTAACATAACTTCTCTGCTTTTCAATTCTATCCTTCTAGAAATGAACCCCAGTGCTTGATTTGCCTTTTTTATGGCATTATTAACCTGGGTCACAATTTGTGTATCTGTACCCCTAGATCCCTTTGTTCCTCTATCCCATTCAGACTCTGTCCCATGTGGCCTCTTTATTCTTCCTACCAAAATGCACCACCTCACACTTATTTATATTGAAATTCATTTGCCAATTGCACGCCACTGCAAGTTTATTAATGTCCTCTTGCATTTTGACGCATTCCTTCTTTGTATTAACTACGATTTGGTGTCATCTGCAAATTTTGAAATTGTACTTGCAATTCCCAAATCCAAATCATTAATGTAAATTGTAAACAACAGTGGTCCCAGCACCGATCCCTGTGGTACAACACCTTTTGCCAGTCTGAGTAGCTACTCTGTTTTCTGTTTTGTAGCTAACTTGCTACCCATTCTGCTACCTGTCCCCCGACTTCACATGCTCTGACTTCAGTCATGAGTCTACAATGCAGTACCTTATTGAAGGCCTATTGAAAATCCAAATATATTACATCTACTACATTACCCTTGTCTACTCTTTCTTACTTCTTCAAAGAATTTAATAAGGTTGGTCAAGCATAACTTTCCCTTCTGAAATCTGTGCTGACTATTATATTTTCATTTTCTAGATGTTTTTCTATTACATCTTTGAGTGAAGATTCCATTATCTTTCCTACCATTGACATTAAGCTAATTGGTCTATCTCCCTTTTTAAATTTGGGAACAACATTAGCTGTCTACCAGTCCTCTGGCACTATTCCCTTTTCTAATGAATTTTTATATATATGTAATAGTGCCTCTGCTATTTCCTCCCTAACTTCTTTTAATATTTGTGGTTGCAACCCATCCGGACCAGGGGATTTATCCTCTGTAAGTTTGATTACTTTATCAATTATCTCCTCCCCTTCTATCTTAAATGTTTTTATATCTTTCAACATTAGAACTCTCACTGGTGTCAGAAGGCGAGGAGCTGTCTTTCACGTGTATTTATTACAAATGCACAGAGCTCATAAGTTTCAGCTCGGCTCACTTCTCAGTCAGAAGATTGTGGGTCCAAGCTCCATTCCAGGACCTGATCACATAATCTAGGTTGACACCTCAGTGCAGTACTGAGGGTGTGCGCCATTGTCAGAGATGCTGTACTGAGAGAGTGCTGCACAATAGAAGGTGCTGTCTTTCAAATGAGACATTAAACCAAGTTTCTTCTGCCTGTTCAGGTGGACATAATAGATCCTATGGCACTACTTCATATAAGACTAGGGAGTTCCCCCAGTGTTCAAGCCAACATTTATCTTCCAACCAACACCAGCAAAACAGATTAACTGGTTGTTCATCCCAATGCCGTTTGTGGGATTTTGCTCTGTGCAAATTGGATGCATACAAAAGGGTGACTACAGTTTAAAAGTAATTTATTGGCTCTGAAGCTGTAAAGGATTTGGAGATATCCTTAGGATATAAAAGGTGTGATATAAATCTGGTCATTTGATTCACCAGTCAAATGCATTGAACGGCTTTAAGTTCCTGTATTTGCACGGTAGATACGAACAAAATTCGGCACAGAAAGTTAGTGCTTGTCCATTTAAGTCTAAGAACCCTTTTTAATGGCGTGATAAGTGTTAATTACTGCCAGTCAACCTCTCTGGCACCTTCTTTCTATCTTTTTCTTTCTTGCCTGACTTAACAGAAATGCAAAGATGTATCAGCGACTACCCACTTGTAAAACTAAAAGCTAATGGCCCAGAATTTGCTGTCAAAATAACAGTGAGGCTAACAGCGCTCACCGTTATTTATGTGCAAATTGCACAGCAACTTCAGGCGAGGATAGATACGAAGTTAAACGCGGAAATCCGGAAGTTGCTGTCCAAGATGCGCCGCTCCGCCGTTAGCTTCGCGAAAATGGCCTCTCGCTGTCTGACCTACCATTCAAATGCATTGAACGACATGAAGTTCCTGTATTTGCACGGTAGATATGAACTAAACTTGCCACAGGAAGTTAGGGCTTGTCCATTTCAGTCTAAGTACCCTTTTTAACGATGTGATAAGTGTTAATTACTGCCAGTCAACCTCTCTGGCACTGAAAATTAACTGTTACAAGTGTTGAGTCTCATTCCTCAAATTAATTTTTTTTTTAAAAACTTTTTTCTTTGTCTCTTTTATCTCTCTCTCTCTCAATTCAACCTTTCTTTCCCTCTCCTTATTTTGCTTTCTGTACCTGAATTGACATTGAATTCACTATTCTAACTTACACTTCCATGTTCAGACTCTCTGCTGTTCATTTAACAATCCTTCAATTTGATTGGTTAAGGAGATACTCAGTTGCTTGCCCTGTTCACTCAGATCCCAGATGCCCTGTAGATGGCGCTGCGTTGTTTCCCTCTAACACTTCCAGCAACTTGCGGTGCAAAATATCATGGAGATTAAACGGACAAGGGTCAGTCTAACTAACAGTGAGTACGGTTCGTTGACCAGCGACAGCAAATTCCGGGCCATTGTTGCCATAACATTACGTGCAACATAAATGCAACCAGTTACCGCAACATAACATTACATCCCCCTCCCTGGTCACGGTCACAGGCTGAACTAGACTGTTCACAACTTCGGCTTTCTATTTGACCCTGAGCTGAGTTTCTGACCCCATATCCTCTCCATCACAAAACTGCCTATTTCCACCTCCATAACATCGACCGTCTCCCAATCTGCCTCAACCAACCTGCTGCTGAAACGCTCAACCATGCTTTTGTTACCTCCAGACTCAACTATTCCAATGCTCTTCTGGCCAGCCACCCACCCATCATCCATCCTCCGTAAATGAGTTCATCCAAAACTCTGCTGCCTGCATGCTAACCCACACCAAGTCCCACTCATCCATCACCCGTGTTTGCTGGCGTACATTGGCTCCCGGTCCAGCAATGCCTCAAATTTAAAATTCTCATTGTTGTGTTCAAATCCCTTCCTGGTCTCGCCCTTACCCATCTCTGTAACTTCATCCAGTCCTACTGCCCTCAGAAAACACTGTGTTCATCCAACTCCAACTTTCTACGCATCCCCCACTCCCTTTGCTCCACCATTGGCTGCCATGCCTTCAGCTGTCTAGGCCCTGAGCTCTGGAATTCCCTCCCTAAATCTTTACACCTCTCCCTCCTCCTTTAATACCCTCCTTAAAACCTACGTCTTTGACCAAGCTTTTAGTCACCCCCCCATAATATCCCCATCTTTGGCTTGGTGTCGATTTTTGCCTGGAAAAGGTTCAAAGGAGGGCCACTAGATTAAAAGCTAGTTTAAAGACCCTTGGTCATCACAAAAGGCTCAGGGATCTGGGTTTTTTTACTCTGGAAATGTGCAGACTTTGGGGAGACTTGACTGAAGTATTTAAAATGATGAAGAAACTAGACTGTGTACATGTGGACAGATTATTTGAATTAGATAAGCTAAGCAGAACATGGGAACATGCATTTCAGTTACATAAGCATAGAACTAGGTTAGAAGTCAGAAGGATTTTCTTTTCCCAGAGGGTCACTGACATTTGGAATAAGTTGCCGGCTCAGGAAGTGGATGCAGATTCAATGCAAACACTCAAAAGGGAGCTGCACAAGTTCCTGGAGGTTGATATCGTGGAGTACAAAAGGTAGGTGGGATGTTGGGTAGAGTACCTTGTGGTCATTGTTTATCTCTTGGAACTCGTTTTTGATCACCTTCAGGAGTCGGAGAGGAATTACCCCAATTCATTTTTCTGTTTTTTTCGTCTCTCCCAGATTATATGGCCGCTGATAGGTGGGGAGCACTGGTTGAATGAGGCAGACTTGATGGATCAGCTGGCCTTTTTCTATCCGTCTTTTTAGTATGTGCATATGTTCGTATTAGAGGCAAAGAATACAAAAGCAGTGAGATAATGTTGAACGTGTACAAGGCCTCAGTTAGGCTGCAGTTGGGGTATAGTCCCCACCATTTATAGCAGGAGTGTTGGTGTTAATGCGTTGCCTGGTGGATGGTAAAACCAAAAAAGTATCCAACATATTTTTAAAAAACAGACAATCTCCATTTAGCAACTGCCTCTCCTGCTTGTTAGCAGTTGCATCCAGAATCTAATACTAAGGTAATTACACTTTAACGAGGTGCAAGCAGCTGTTTGAACCTTCTTGAAGACCTGCCCTTGGCTGAAATCAGCACAATCTTTTAAATCAGGTCAGTACAATACAGGGAAATAACAAGGGGTGAACAGCTGACTGAAATTACTTGGAAGTCCCAACTTTGGCTGAAATCAGCAGAGCCTTTAAATGGGTAAGTACTTATTGAACTGCCTGAAATAGTCGGCGTGCTTAATATGTTACAAGCGGCGTCATTGTAATTGACTCCTATGGTCTCGCAAACGGTTAGCGTCATTTGCCCGATATAGGCGACTGCCAATGCTAAGCGTGGACGGTTTATGTGGTGGGGAGTGTACTGTGTACAGTTTTGGGCACGTTATTATAGGAAGGATATGAAAGTAATGGAAAACGTGCAATGTAGGTTCATTAGGATAGTATCAGGAATGGGGGATTACAGCCATGAAGAGCAACTTCAGAAGTTGGGCTTTTTCACTTGAGTTGAGGCTAAAAGATGACCTGAGAGAAGTCTTTAAGATTATGAAGAGTTATAATAAAATTGTGACAGATTGTTTCCACTGGTCAGTGAGATGGTAATAAGATGGTGGAAATTTCAGATAATCACAAGAATTAAAATGGAGGTGGAAAAGTTTTTTTTTACAAATGGTTAGAAGGTGGAATCCTCTGCCACAAAACATTACTAAAGCAGAGTCCATAAATTCTTTTATAAGTTAGATAGTTGGTTGAAAAAGAAAAACATTAAAGGATATAGGGAGCAAGCAGGAGAGTGGAATTAGATTAGGTGGCTCAGGTAAATAAAAATACCAGCATACATTTGATGGGCCTAATGGCCGTTTTTTGTGCTGTAACATTCTATGATCGCCATGATTCAACCCTGGCTGGTTGCTGACAGGTAATTTTTCTTTGGTCACACAGCAGCACAGAAACCAGAATGTTCCATGGAGGATTTAATTATCTCTGTCCATATTTATCCCTATAACCTTCAACCCCATTCCTAACCAAATGTCAGTCCAGCTCTTTTCGTGAAGTAGTTAATGATCACTTCATTAAATGCTTTTGCTGAATGTCTTTGAGCAAAGGCTTTGGTACTGAGAGCAGCTTAAGCAAAGTGCTGGGTCTGTCAGGCAACAAATATCACAAAAGAGAGTAAATCATAAAAGTTACAACATGCCAAAAACTATAAAATGTTTTAAATGTGTTGATCTAAACAAAACTGTTAAGCGTATCTGTTGGATAGACTACAAGGCTACAGAAATTGCAGGTCTGGGAAAACACAAAGAACTTGGAAAAACATTAAGAACTTGGAAACACAGTCAGGTGGCTCTTATATCTTAATCAGACCCACAAGTATTTCTTACAACATTAGTCTCTGATCCACAATTTATATAGCATCAGTCTATCTAACAATTAAACTTGCTATGCAATTTATTCAATAATAAAACAGAGCATGCTTAAAATCCTATTTTCTGGTGCTAAACAGCTCATTTAGCTTATAGCTAATCTGAATTGAATATGCAAGCGTACTTTAAGTTTGGATGAATTTTCTGTTCATTCAGATAAAGGGAATGCAACATCATTCCATTTCTTGCAATTGATATCTGTATTGAGAACATCTAAATCAAGCTTACAGTGTTGAAGCTCCTTCTACGTTGAACACCTCCTCCCCGCAGCTCAGTGGATAAATGGGCCATAGGATGAAGGTCCTGAGCCACTCAAGTACAAATCAGGTTCAAACTCTGGTACGTGCTTGCTACAAATTTCAGATCTGCACCGGATATTCTCGGGTTCAGCATCACTGGTCTCCCTCCGTAAGCAGACCCTATGTCTCTTGCAATCGGGAGTTTACCTTTGCTACCCAATTTCTAGTGATACGATAGCATGACTGTAATGATGAAAACTCTTGTGTTATGTGAATTGGATACTGTAATCTTGCACGTGCCACGTGTTTCTCTTACTTTCCAAAAGGCAGACTGATGAACACTGGCGATAGAAGGCAAATTGTAAATCAACAAGCTGAGTTATTTTACAAATATATGTACGAATAGAGTGACATTTATAATGAAATTTAACCTCTTTCATAACACACCACATAACAGAAAATAACTGTCCCTGTTAGCAAAGCTAAATGTTCTTCTCTGAAGCTGGTCAGCATTAAGCTTAAGGAAAAAACTTTCTCTTGCTGGTCTGAGCAGCTCTTGCAAACTCCCACTGCAGGCTGTGTATTTTCTTATGTAGCTGGACGTAAAGCCAAAAGCTTGACCTGACCCTCTCTCAGCTCTGAGCCAAGGGATTGGGCTGTCAAGCTGCCAATCAATCAAATTTAACCCAATCATAATATCTTAATATGAATTACCTGAAATTCCAAAACATGACAGTGCTGAATCAACCAATTGCAACTAGAGTTAATCTGAGTGCACCCCCTCCCACAGTCAAGACTTCATGGTCCTAATCATTATCAAGTGATTCCTTCTGGAAGTGCAGGTTTGTGTGGATGCTGAGTGGACACTGTGAGGAATCCTGTGGTTGAATAGTCTGCTGACTGTGCAGGCTCACATATAATGGAAAAGAGACTTGTATTTATTATTATTATGCCACATCTCTTAGAAAATGTCTCAAAATATTTGCATATAATAAATGGCACTGAAGTGACTCTACTTGAGCAATATACCAGAGGTACGTCACCATAGTCCAGCATAAACCGCTGCCTTTAAGACAGGAGAGATAAGGAAAGTAAATGGAAGAAAAATTGGAGGAGAAAAAAGAAGAAAAAACTCCTTCTACACAGCGTTAACAATAACAGCTTTTATATTATTTATATAAGGCCCATACTGGTTAACATACTAGAATTATTAAGCATGCGGGCAAAGAAGAAAATTTATCCCCCCCTTATCTCTCCTCTCCTGAAAACAGTGATTTATGCTGGGGTATGGTGAAGGACCTCTGGTACATTGCCTAAATACAGAGTCACTGCCCTTTAAAGTAGTTCATTCATTGTACGTATATGCTTTGATATGCTTTCCAGGTCTTCCCAGCCACCAGCCTCAGCAAATTGTGGCAAGTTTGCTTTTGGTTTGGAACAGACTTTGTAGGTCTTTGCATCAGGAACTGGTGCCACTAACATTGGTCTTGTGCTCTATAAAAACTGTTAATATAGAGTATGGTAGTGCAATGGTTAAGCTACTGGACCAGCAATTCAGAGGCTTGGACGAATAATCCAGAGAACATGAGTTCAAATCTCAACATGGCAGTTTGAGAATCTGAATTCAGTTTTTAAAAATCTGGTAATTAATAAGCTAGCATCAGTAAAAAAGTGACCATGAAGCTATCGGATTCTCGTAAAAACTCAACTGGTTCACCAATGTCCTTTAGGAAAGGAAATCTACTGTCCTTACCCGGTATGGCCTATATGTGACTCCAGTCCTATACCAGTGTGGTTAGACTCCTAACTGTCCTCTGCAGTGGCCTAGCAAGCCACTCAGTTGTATCAAACTGCTACAAAGTACAAGCATAAAGCTGGATGGACTAGTGAGCACCTTCAACGCACGGACTGCAGCGGTTCAAGGCGGCTGCCCACCACCACCTCCTCAGGGTAGCTAGAGATAAGCAATAAATGCCGGCCTTGATAGCGACGCCCACATCCTGAGAATTAATTTTTTTAAATATAGCTTCACCCCAACTTCCAAGAAACATCATCTCCTGCAGCAGAAACATTTTCATTTCCTAAGGCTTTCACTCTATCAGACTGCTAAATTTTAAACCATCTCAAGAAGTGAGATCTGCTGTTTTACCAAATCACCACAAGTTTATATTAAGTTTATAAGATTAAGGAGTATTATCAATGAGGTGTTTAAGGTGATTAAAGAATTTGATAGGGTAGATGGAGAAAAACTATTTCCTCTGGTGGGTGAGTCCAGAACAAGGGGGCATAAGCTTAAAATTAGAGCTAGGCCATTCAGGGGTGATAATAGGAAGCACTTCTTCAAACAAAGGGTAGTGGAAATCTGGAACCCTCTCCCCCAAAAAACTGTTGAGGCTGGGTCAATTGAAAATTTCAAAACCGTGATTGATAGATTTTTGTTAGGCAGGGGTATTAAGGGACATGGAACCAAGGCGGATAAATGGAGTTGAGGTACAGATCAGCCATGATCATTGAACGGCGGAACAGGCTCGAGGGGCTGAACGGCCTATTCCTGTTCCTAAGTCTAATTTTTCTTCTTCCATGCAAGCAAGTGTAAACCTTTACATGACTAGCTAAATGTTAATTGTCATGTGAGTGACGTTATGCTTAGCCCATATTATGAAAATATTAGCATATCAATAGCCTGGCCTTTTGAGTTAATCCTTTAATCCTTCCCTATCTATTTTGCATTTTGTTTTATTTATTTTCGTACAAAACATCTGCTTTTTTTCTCATTTTCTTGAATTAGTGACTGGTCTTTTTTCTTTAAATATAAGCCTGCATAATATCATACCTTTGACTGACTGCCTATGATAACATCAAAGGGTGTACAATGTAGCAAAGTTAGCCATTGACAGCTAATTTTGCAACAACTAAGGGGAAAATCTGCACGCAAAAAACTATATACAGCATTAAAACAAATTCACCAGAAATTAGTAATGTTGCAATTCACCAAACAGTAAAATAATCAAATAGGCAGCTTGAAATGGAAAACCTCCTACTGTGATTTGGATGCTGTGCATTCTATTGAATATGAAGTCATTCCACAAACAGAACAAGTTCAAACTGTAGCTAATTAATGTGTCACATTGTTTATGTCAAGAAGGAGAAATGATCCAGAATGCAAACCACTGTGACTGCAGAATAATCAAAATGAGGTCAGCTGGTCCTAAAAACTGTAAAGTATCAGGTTTAGGCTCTGTACTATACTACAAACGCATTATTTCAGGGGCTCTACAGTCGACTTCAGTGAATATATTGGTAAAAATGCCCACCTGAACATTAGTCCAAGTCTTAATAAAGCTCCTGTAAAATTACAAGAATTATTAGATTGCCTATTGTAGGTATGGTCTTTCTCCTTCTTTAGAAGATATTTACCTGCTTCAAACAAATAGGATATTGCTGTAATCTCACAGCAGGCTGGCAGAGAATTCACCGGAAACATCCTCCCTTGAAGAAATTTACATCCTATAAATCTCCCAATCTGCTGAAATTAAGACCTCTTTCTGGGGCACACCCTTAATTACTTGCCCAAAGGTATCAGCAGAGACCCCCCCACCCCCAATTACACATACAGCAAAATATGCGATCCTCAATCATCACATTGCACAGGTAGTGTCATCCATTTATTGAAAAAAAGTTGACATGAGTACAAAATACAAAATTCTGCTTTGTATTCACCTCTACATTTTTGATAAACAGGAGGAAATTTCACCCCGAGCAAAAGCAAGGAAACGAAACAGTGAACATTAAAATAGCTCCGGCCACACCAGGTCAGAAAGAGGTAAAAGAGAGCTGGCTGGGAGCTTTATATGAAGTGCTTAAACTTCTTTCAAAGTATAAGGAAGACCATGCTTACAGCATTTGATTTAACAATTTTCCTCATTTGTTCAATCCATCCTAAACAAGATCACCAATGATGTGGAGATGCCGGTGATGGACTGGGGTTGACAAATGTAAGGAATCTTACAACACCAGGTTATAGTCCAACTGTTTTATTTGAAAGTCACAAGCTTTCGAAGGCTTTCTTTTTCATCAAGGACATTCAGCCACCGATCTTCGGGTAAGCGTTCTCCAAGGCGGCCTTCGAGACACACGACAACGCAAAATCGTCGAGCAGAAATTGATAGCCAAGTTCCGCACCCATGAGGACGGCCTCAACCGGGATCTTGGGTTCATGTCACGCTACACGTAACCCCACCAGCGAAAAAAAGTTATCTGTTTTTAATACAATGGGTCATTCTCTGTCTTTCTCTTCCTTTCGCATGTTTCTCTCTCTCTCTCTCTCTCTGTCTTTTGTTCTGGCCGTTTGTGTATTCGGTGGTCCTGTAGGTAACATCTCTCTGTCTGAACACTTTGATTGCCTTGACAACGGGCAGTTGGAAAGATTATCTGTAATCACCAGGTATTGTTCTCTGACTATAAATGCGGCAACCTTCCATGGAATCCGAATCCTACACTCACCTGACGAAGGAGAAAGCCTCCGAAAGCTTGTGATTTTCAAATAAAACAGTTGGACTATAACCTGGTGTTGTAAGATTCCTTACAAGATCACCAATGACAGCCTCTGTGACTGAAGCCAAAGCACATTTGCTCTCGAACTCTCTGTGATGTTCAATATGGCTTATCTCCATCCACATTCACCATTTCTATACTGGACATGATTCCAATCTTACCTATTCTTACATAGCCATTACATCTCCAGAAAAAGCTTCAACTCTCATCCCCACATGGTCACCTCAAAAGTGCCCCAAGGTTCCATTCCTTGTTCTCCTCCTTTTATCATTGAAAGAAGAATTTTTACAGGACAGGGGACCATTCAGACCATCATGCCTGTGCTGATTCTCTGAAAGAACTATCCACTTATTTCTTGTCTAGTTGCTGCGTCTCAAAGGCAATATCCACAGGCTTGGGGCAGTTTCCACGTGCATGCTGTCGACACCCCATTCTACCTTTCCACCACCACACTTGATTCCAGGATCACCTCTGATTGCCTATCTGACATCAAAGTCATGGATGAGCCAGAATGTTTCCCAATTGAGAATTGGGGAAACCATAGTCATCTTATTTGGCTCCTGCTAAAACCTTTCTCCCAACTCCATCCCCATTCCTAACTGCTTGCTTAAGCTGAACTAGACAACATGCAAACTCAAAGGGCTCAATTTTGAAATGGTAGCAGGTTGGCAGTGGGGGTGGGGGGGGGGGTGAAGGTGCATGTGGCTTCCTAGTCCCCAATGCACTGAATTTAAAACTTTATCTTTGTTTACAAATCCCTCCATGGTCTTGCCCTCTCTGCAGTCTCATGCAGCCCCGCTATCCTCTTACTGTGCATACTGCACAACTCCAACTTCTGACACTCCTCTTTTGGAAGCACAGCCTTCATCCATCTCAGTGGTACTGTCTGGAACTCTCTCGCTGAACCTCTTCACTTTGTTACTTCTCTCACAGTCTTGAAAAGCCTCCTCAAAATCCAACTTTCCAATTGTACCTTTTTACATCACACCTACTTGGTGTTTGTGTTCTCCTGTGTAAGTACAGTGGGATATTTCAGTACATTAACAATGCTATGTAACGTAAGTTGACATTGTTCAATCTCCACATATAAGTAGAGGCAAACTAAGGTAGTACAAAATTGGCATGTAGAATTCTGAGGAACTTACATCTTCAGATTGGCTCGGAGTGCAGTAGCATTAAAATGCTCATCACCTGAGCAATCAAGCCAACAGTAAAAACTCCAGGCTGATATCAGGAGCCCTATCAGGTTTGGTATTTTCCCCCATTCGTCAAATTGCTCCCTTCAAGGCAACAGCTCAAGGTGCGGTATAATTTAATTGGCACTGACCATTCCTCATTTGTGACCCTGGACAGTGAATATTAAAAAGCTATTTAACTAGCTAGTGTCTGCGTTCATATTGTGTTCTAGAAGCTCTGCTAATTATGAAGTCGCTTCATTTGTTTGTTTAAATGCTCACCATGATTTTTTTAACTGTAGGTGTATGAAAGGGAAAAAATCTGCAGGGCTATGGGGAAAGAACAGGGGAATGGAACTAATTGGATAGCTCTTTCAAAGAGCCGGCACAGGCACGATGGGCCAAATGGCCTCCTCCTGTGCTGTACCTACTATGAAACTGGGAGCATCACAGCCAGATTAACTCGGTTCTCCCAGTGTGTCCACACCGATCCATTGCTAGCAGGGTTAATGCATAATGGTCAGGAAAATAAAATACAGGCTGATTTTCTCCCTCTTCAGTCTGAATTACAGCACTAGTATTGTCCCGAGTTGAGATTAACGAATTCAGCATAGAACTGTGATGTAGAAATTCATAAAAGATACAACACAGAAACAGGCCATTCGGCCCAACCAGTCCATGTCAGTGTTTACCCTTCATGCAAGGAAATAGTTCTCATCACATTTATCCACTCTATTTCCATACCTCATCAACCCCTTTTCCTTGACTTTCATGGGGCATTTACACACAATAGTGGTACTTAACAGTGGAGATATCTTCCACTTAACCAAATGAAAATGTTTTAAAAGGTGCAGTTGTTCAGTCTTATACAAATTTAAACAAATCGGGTGAAATACTAATAAACTTAATAGAATGGGCTTTTTTGGTATCTATTTGAAATGGTCAGTGTATCTATAGCCAGTGCATGTATGCTATTATATGGTAAATAGTTCAATGGGACAGCCCTACTACTAACTTGTCCAAGTTCTTCTCACTAATCTTATACCAACTTTATCTCAAAAGCTCTGGCTCTATGAGAAGAGCATCGAACAAACTACTAGTTTATATGTAGGTGAGGGGCAGAGATGGACAGATTCAGATTGGCAGAGTTGGGGGAAAAAGCAGCACTGCTTCTTTTTTGTTTGTATTAACAACATTTCCATGTCCCACTGTTGAAATGTATATGCCGTTAATATTGACAAATACTGAAACGGTCAGGGGTGGAATCGTTGGGCCCAATGTTTTCACCCCCAGAATAAAAGCAAATTATATTAGTTATGGATGAAGATTAAAGACATAACATTAAATATAAACTAAAGTTTTAAATGTATTAGTACCAAACCAAAATAAAGAGGTTAATATTATACTTTTATTCTGGATGAGTCATCCAAGTAGGCAATTAAGAGTTTTCAACCATATCTTCAATCACATTAGTTGCTGCAGTGGAAGAAAACAGAAACTGAACTCGATAGTATAAAACTGAATTCTCCGCTAATACATTTGGAGCTCTTCAATGGGCATAGACAACTTTGTACAGCTATGCAATTTTAACTTTTACTCCGTTGATCAAACTATGAAGTTAGCAGAACAAATTAAGCGATTGATGAGTGTTTAGGATTCTTAATTTTCACCTAGTTTTTTTGTTAATTTAAATCCAGAAATTACGTTCAGGAGAAAATCAGCAGTGTGGGAGGGAGGGGAGGGGGGAGATGAATGCTACATTTTCCAGAAACAAGTTAGCTAGTCTATTAATATTGTGGTGAAAATATATATTTTTTAAAAAGTAATTAGCAAATTGATCTAGAAATTTAGCAATAAAAATGGCTAGGGCTGAGACATACTTTTGGAGCAACTTTTACCCTGCATCTAACTATCTTATACCTAAAAGATGTTGATACTTGTATGCAAAATGGAAACTGCTCCATTCCATATCACTTATGTCCCTCATCTTGATAGATATGAAACAGTCATAAAAAATCCAGAAAGTTATTCATTAAAAACTTAAAACAAGGAGGCTTATGAATGCCTACGGTTTAAAACAATGGAGAAATGTATCAGTTCATGTCCAGTATAAACAGACTATTTCTCAATAAATCTGAAGTAAAACAAAACAATCATTGATGAATGTCATCATATCACACATTGAAACTTGTTATTGTTGTCTGCTGGCACTAAAATGGACCAAGTTAAGAATAAAATCTGCACATAAACTTGAGACTACTGAAGATAGCCAAAGATAGCAGGGATCAATTTCAATAGAGCATTGTTATTCTGGTTTGCAACAGAGTCTGAAAAACTAGAATAATTTTTTTTAATCCAATGTTATATTTAGTAAAGCAGACCCTCGAAATAACTGATTTTTATTCTGGTGCTTTGCTGTGGGAAACAATTGGCAAATCTTTTGAAAGTCCAATAAACTTCATTTTGATTTAAGAATGGTTGGGTGGGGAGAAGCAAAAGAAGTTACTTGATCCTTATGGATAGTATAGGTTGTGAACACTAAGGGAATTTATTATGTTGTGTAGACCATTCAGTGGCTGTGACATCATGAAATATGCCTTCCAACCTATATGTAGCAGAGGAGATCTTGTAAATGTCTCACATTCATACTTGGAGAAATATAATAAAAGGAGAACAGAATGGGGTGTGGAATGGAATAAATCGAAATCTGGAAGCTCTTTGTGAACTCTTCTGGGCACCAAACTGTTATCCAGATCCCAACTGAAAAAAAGGTGGACTGCCAATTTGATTTGTAGTGGTGGTCAAAAACCTTTTTTGTTTTGTTTCCGCTTTAGGTATCAATAGTTTTAAAATAGTAAAAATATTTAATTACCTTAAATTGAGACTGCTCCATTTACTGGCAGTGATTCGTTTAGAGTTTAGATCTTGCTAACTGTTGCAATTAGAATATTGATGACTTATATAACTTCACTTAAAAAAACAACTGTGTTTTAAACTGTTTCAGTTGGAAATGCGCTCAAGAAGCAACAGCCTGGAAAGCTCATCCAAAAATAAAAGGTTGCATCAAAGAGCAAGGCCACGTCATCGAAATTCTGAAAGGGACGAGTTATACTCAGGAGCAACTAAAATGAACACTCGAAGAGAAAGAAAGTATATGGAAGAGACGGGGACTGTTTTGCGAAACCATAAAACAAAGACATCATCCAAAAAACATGAAGATCTTTCTCGAGATGACCTGTTGTTCCTGCTCAGTGTACTTGAAGGTGAATTAGAGGTTGGTAATCTGTTTTACCTGCATCATTTCAAAAGGGTTGATCTGAGAACAAATGCTTTATTTGTCACTAATTTGATTGAGTTGTGTAAAAGAAGCAAGAGACAAGATTAAGGATAGGTTGAGGCAGTGATTATATGAGAATAATTTCATGGTGGGTTTAGATGAAGAGATAAACCACAAGAGAAAAGATCAAGCAGCTTATCATCATCAGGACCCCAAAATTTAACATTATTTTCAGTGTGATCACTTCTGTCTACACATTTAAACATCTAAGCAGCTATGGCAGTTGGAATGTTGAAAATTAAGTCTCACCTGCTGTTGCCTTAGGTCTGTGAGCTGCTGTCTGTAGAAGGCTTCCCTCCACGCGGGTGGGTGTGATGGTCAATACTGCAAGACAAAGTACACAATTCAGTTAATAGGTGACGATGTTCATAGTAAAGGATTAGTGCTACAATATTGTATTGACATACTGAAGTGTGAACAACATGAAAGGGGAGTTGAAATTTAAATTCATCAAGCTTTCCATTTATTAGCTCTAGAACAAAATTAATTACAAGCTTTTTTTGACAAAAGCTGTTTATTATTATTGATTTCAACAAATTAGGGGTAACTATTTTTAGTGGAAAGAAATTTCCAAAGGTGGTTTCTTAAGGTATATACTTTCACATATACAGGATATATTAAAATTTGACATATGAATTCCTTCTTAGGACTGTGCCACAAAGTTTCAGGGCAGAACTTGCACAATGTATAAGTCAGAAACACAGCTAGTTAAAAAAAAAATTGCAAATTTGCCAAAAAAAAGCCTCGTACCAAAATTAGGCCTACTTTTTCGGAGCTGTATCTGAGAACATCACTGTTCGTTTACACATTTCCCCCAGCTAGGTTAAACTGGCCATCTGCCTTGTAATAAGCCTGCAGTGCCCACATCAACATAATTTAGAACATAGCCACCTAATTCAGAAAATAAGAAAGATTTGAATGAGAGGGAACCATTTGGTCCATCAAACCCATTCTTTCCACAGTACACACGTGACTATCTCCTTCACAAACTCTCCCCACCCAAGATCATTATTCTTTTTCCTAACCCCTGCGAATTTATTAATATCTCTGAGATTATAAATTTTCTTTCTCACTAGGTGTTAATCTTTTTTGAAAGATTGACGCAGAATTAAACACCATTTCTGGTAGTTTTTTTTTAAGCTTTGGTTGGTTGTTTTAGCCACCATTTAACTGCCCGTGCCTCATTTTACCAATTTCTGTTTTTCTCAGTTTCTGAGTTTTTAAATGATATTTTGTGTATTATTTTCTTCTCAATTCCTGCCAACTTGAGTCCATGAACAAGCCTATGTAAGTTGTACAAAAATTTGCTCTACAGAAATACTGTTTTCAATTCTGGACATTTTCCTACAGGGAATAGAACTAAATTTAATCCAGAAATTCCAAACCACAGTGTCAAGGAAAGAAAAAAAAAGGCTAGCAGGACTGAAAAACAAAAGAATGGAGTACGCACTGGGATCAATAGAGCAAATGTACCAGTTGCACTGCAATATAAATTGATCATTATGTTTTAAGACAGCTCAAAAATGGTTTTGCAACCATGGGACAGTTCAACATTTAGCCCAAATTTGCATCGGCCTATCCCACTCCCTAAAATGAGAAATAAACACAATTTCTGAAGGTGTTTCAAATGATGAATCTCATTCATCTCATCTGACAGTAATGCTTAATTTTACATTATAATGGAAGAGAATTTATTTTCATATTAGCAAGCTTATCCCTAATACATGTCAATACATAACAAAAGCTTCTTCAATGTACAGTATTCTCCATAAATCAACAGGTGACACAGTATGCTAGTGCTTCATGTTGTGTGGATTTGTTTTAGGCCCAAGACGAAGTTATAACTGTGCTAAAAGCGGAGAAAATTGACTTGGCACTTCTGGAAGCACAGTATGGCTTTGTTATGCCACAGAAGGTACTACAAGCTCTCCAACGGGACACAATCCAAGCAAAAACAGACTCACTGCAGGAGGACATCTATGAAAAACCAATGGTCGAGGTATGTGGTTTATATAATGCAACCTATAAAGTTTTGCTAGTGAGCTCAAATTAGACACCAATTTATAAGTAAAAGGCCGGTACTTTCACTGTAATAAACTTTAACATGAAACTTTGTAATCCCTTCCTCTCTCCCTCTCCCCAAACCAAATAAGCAAAGCACTTGAATCCTAACCAGGGATCATGAGTTTTGTGTCCTCTACATGCCAGGTTGCTATTTTCATTGGCAAATCCCATCAACTCTTAGCCTAGCAATTGGATACAGTACAAAATGGAAGTGAAGTACTCAATCTACAGGGAGATAGGAACGAACAGACACCACCCTATTAAATGGTGTTTGCTGCCAATCATAGAGCATAATTAAAACTAGCCTAAACTAGAAGTCTAAAGCCAGACCACCCTCTGCTTGTGATATAGGTAGCGAATGACATCACTGGAGAAAACATTTTTTTTTCCAAAACCCATTATGCCCTCTATATTGCCGCTATTTATTTTTCTTTTATGGCTAGTTAGACAAGAACAAGCATAAACACCAGGGTGGCAGAAAGTATAGTGCAACAATGTGATATGTCCCAACAAGATAAAAATACTGCAGTTTCTAAAACTTTAGTAACTTCTAAAAGCTGGAAGTTACATATCCCATATAGTCGTGCATACCATGGTTTGCTACAGCCTACTTCAATGTGGGCATGGGTCATTCCTAATTCGAACCCTATGTACTTTGCATAATAAATTGTCTTTTCTAGATCTAGGAAGGGAGAAGATTTTGAAATAGGAACTTTGAAAACAAGGTATTACTTTCAATTTGATCCTTAATCTTGAGATGAGAAGTTTAAGTACCTGTTCTAATATTTGGCTCTATATTAAATTTCTATTATGATTGTTTAAGGTAGCTGCAAAACCAGCAGCAAAAGTAGAGTTTAAAGTAATGTATATATTTAATTATGTTCTACACCAGCTTCAAGGGCAGATTTCTATTTAGAAAGATAACATTATAGTGCTCTTCTCAGGCTTACTGATTCAGCTCCTGCTAAAGATCTTCCTTCTACAGTTATGGTATTAACAAGGTCAATCAAGTTCTGGGATACATCTTGAGGGTATTTGATTTTAAGTCAAGATAAATTATTCCAAACATTTCAACTAGAAAAGAACAGCTGGTCCTTTTTAGGCCAGACTGTAACATATTCCAAAACTGAGCTCCCAGATATCACAATCACACCGGGGGTTAAATTAGCTAACCCTAAAAACCGGGCGCGGGTAGCGCCATCCGCTATTAACCAGATGCTTCCTGTGTAGGCAGGACAAGACTTTCGTCAGGCCTGTGGACTTACCTTCAAGCTGCGTTGGAAAACAGCGTTGACACGAGGATTCAATGCAATTCACACTTTCCACCAGCAGGGGGAGCCCCAATCTTTTAATGGCAGGCTGTCTCTTAAAATCTCTTAAAGGTAGCCGGTACCTGTTATTTGCTGAAAATAACAGTCTGCTGTCTGCACAGAGTCTGAACGGAGATCAGACATCGCACATGGAAAACACAGATGCAGGGCCCGTCCCGATGTTTACAAACTGATGAGCTATGTTAAAACATTGAATAAAGGTTGCACGCTACTCAATCCCACATCCTCCAATCTGCACGCCAGACCTCACCAATCTGCCGATCTGATTGGTGTACCAGGCCTGCACGAGTGCGTGCACCAAGGTTCTCTGCTGATGCTCTAGAGGCCTTGGTGCAAGAGGTGGACAGAAGGAGCGACATCCTATATCCGCAGGGGGGGGTGGACAAGAGGCTCTCCTGACATATGTCCAAAAGGCAGTGGGAGGCAGCAGGGGACGAAGTCAATGCCAGGCGCACAGCACCATGAATATGGATGCAGTGCAGGAAGAAGTTCAATGCTTTGAAACGAGTGGTCAAGGTGAGTGAGGTCAACAGTCAAGTGGCGTCTCCTACCAACTGCACCACTAGCCGCATCCACTGTTCTACACACGACACCCCCCATCACCCACATACAACAAACTCGTTCCATTAGTACTCAACTCTTCCAGTTAGATGATTCCTCTCACCCTTACACATTATCAATGTTGCAAGCTGCCCACCCACAACTCACAGCTATTCAACCATGACAGGAACAACACCGATGACAGAGCTGTTGGGGAAGGTTTAAACTAGAGTGGCAGGGGGATGGGAACCTGAGCGGGGAATCAGAAGGGAATAAAGTTGAGAGCAGCAAGAGAGGGGAAGACCCAGGGGAAATCTACAATACAAATAGTACAAACAGTTGTTCAAGAAGAAGTGAAAGGGAAAAGCGTAGAGCAGCGGAAAGAAAGTGTACTTCAGGCACGACAGATAAAATAAAAACTAGAAGGCGTAAGGCGATTAACCCAGCATCAAAGCTGAAGGTCAGGCTAGGGTGTGTGGCCCAACTAAGAGTTCTATATACAAATGCACGGAGTATAAGGAATAAATTAAATGAACTACAAGTTCAAATTCAAATTGGAGGGTATGACATGATAGCTATTACTGAGACTTGGCTGCAGGATGGTCAGGATTGGGAACTAATTACACCAGGTTATAAGGTCTACAGGAAAGATAGGGAAAATGGAAGAGGGGGAGGAGTAGCCTTAATGATTAGAGATGAAATCACTTCAATGATAAAGGAGGATATAATGAGAGGTAAGCAGCCAACAGAGACCTTATGGGTTGAATTGAGAAATAGGAAAGGATCTAAGACTATAGTGGGAGTTGTATATAGGAGCCCTGGCAGCAGCTTTGAAGTGCTAGATTGTATAAATGCAGAGATTAGACAAGCGTGTAAGAAAGGCATAGTAGTCTTAATGGGGGACTTTAACCTTCACATAGATTGGGAAAAGCAGACTAGCAACTGTCAGAAAGGTAGTGAATTTCTTGAGTGTGTCCAGGATAGTTTTCTACAGCAGTATGTCCTAGAGGCAACAAGGGGGCAAGCCATACTAGATTTAGTAATGAGTAATGAACCAGATTTAGTTAACGGCTTAACTGTGCGTGAACATCTATCCAATAGTGATCATAACATGATCGAGTTCAATGTAGTGTTTGAAAGGGAAAAAAGTGAATCAGCTGCTAAGATTCTAGACTTGGGCAAGGCCGACTTCAATGGGATGAGACAGAGACTGTCCACAGTAAACTGGGCAAATCTGTTAATGGGTAAAACGACTGATGATCAGTGGGAAATGTTTAAAGAAACATTTAACATGATACAGAATCGGTTTATACCCCTGAGGGGCAAGAACTCTACTTGCCAAAAAAAACAGCCATGGACAACTAAAGAGGTAAGGGACAGTATAAGACATAAGGAAAGGGCATACAAAAAGGCAAAAAATGGCACAGATCCTGGTGAATGGGAAAGATACAAAGATCAACAAAGGGTCACAAAACAGATGGTAAGGGCTACAAAAAGAGTATGAAAAGAAACTCGCAAGGGATATCAAAACCAATACGAAGAACTTTTATAGTTACATTAGGAAAAAGAGGGTGGTCAGGAGCAGTGTTGGCCCCTTAAAAACTGGAAGTGGGGATATTGTCATTGACAATGGGGAAATGGTGGACGTGTTGAACAATTACTTTGCGTCAGTATTTACAGTCGAAAAAGAGGTTAGCATGCCGGAAATCCCAAGAAAACTTATATTGAATCGGGGACAGGGACTCGATAAAATTAACATAAGTAAAGCAACAGTAATGAAGAAAATAATAGCACTAAAGAGTGACAAATCCCCAGGACCAGATGGTTTCCATCCCAGGGTTTTAAAGGAAGTAGGTGAGCACATTGCGGATGCCCTAACTATAATCTTTCAAAGTTCTCTAGATTCAGGAACTGTCCCTCTAGATTGGAAAATTGCACATATCACTCCACTTTTTAAGAAAGGAGAGAGAGGGAAACCGGGGAATTATAGACCAGTTAGCCTAACATCTGTTGTGGGGAAAATGCTGGAGTCTATAATTAAGGATAGGGTGACTGAACACCTCGAGAATTTTCAGTTAATCAGAGAGAGCCAGCATGGATTTGTGAAAGGTAGGTCGTGCCTGACAAACCTGATTGAATTTTTTGAAGAGGTGACTAAAGTAGTGGTCAGGGGAATGTCAATGGATGTTATTTATATGGACTTCCAGAAGGCATTTGATAAGGTCCCACATAAGAGACTGTTAGCTAAGAAAGAAGCCCATGGAATCGAGGGAAAAGTACGGACTTGGTTAGGAAGATGGCTGAGCGAAAGGCAACAGAGAGTAGGGATAATGGGTAGGTACTCACATTGGCAGGATGTGACTAGTGGAGCCCCGCAGGGATCTGTCTTGGGGCCTCAATTATTCACAATATTTATTAACAACTTAGATGAAGGCATAGAAAGTCCCATATCTAAGTTTGCCGATGACACAAAGATTGGTGGCATTGTAAGCAGTGTAGATGAAAACATAAAATTACAAAGCGATATTGATAGATTAGGTGAATGGGCAAAACTGTGGCAAATGGAATTCAATGTAGACAAATGTGGGGTCATCCACTTTGGATCAAAAAAGGATAGAACAGGGTACTTTCTAAATGGTAAAAAGTTAAAAACAGTGGATGTCCAAAGGAACTTAGGGGTTCAGGTACATGGATCATTGAAGTGTCGTGAACAGGTGCAGAAAATAATCAAGAAGGCTAATGGAATGTTGGCCTTTATATCTAGAGGATTAGAGTACAAGCGGGCAGAAGTTATGCTGCAGCTATACAAAACCCTGGTTAGACCGCACCTGGAGTACTGTGAGCAGTTCTGGGCACCGCACCTTCGGAGGGACATATTGGCCTTGGAGGGAGTGCAGCGTAGGTTTACTAGAATGATACCCGGACTTCAAGGGTTAAGTTACGAGGAGAGATTACACAAATTGGGGTTGTATTCTCTGGAGTTTCAAAGGTTAAGGTGTGATCTGATCGAAGTTTATAAGATATTATGGGGAACAGATAGGGTGGATAGAGAGAAAGTATTTCATCTGGTTGGGGGTTTTCGGAGTAGGGGCCACAGTCTAAAAATTAGAGCCAGACCTTTCAGGAGTGAGATTAGAAAACATTTCTACACACAAAGGGTTGTAGAAGTTTGGAACTCTCTTCTGCAAACGGCAACTGATTCTAGCTCAATTGCTAAAGTTAAATCTGAGATAGATAGCTTTTTGGCAACCAAAGGTATTAAGGGATATGGGCCAAAGGCAGGTATATGGAGTTAGATCACAGATCAGCCATGATCTTATCAAATGGTGGAGCAGGCACGAGGGGCTGAATGGCCTACTCCTGTTCCTCTGTTCCTATGTTCCAGACACACGTTCCGCTTGCTTGCAGGAGAAGGTGGCGCATAATAGGAGGCAACAAGTGGCAGTAGCATTTAGCCCCTCAATCCTGTTCCGCCATTCAATGAGATCATGGTTGATCCGTGACCTAGCTCCAAATACCTGCCTTAGCCCTATATCCCTTAATACCCTTGGTTCACAGAAATCTATCAATCTCAGATTTAGAATTCACAATTGAGCTAGCATTGGCTGCTATTTGCAGAAGAGCGTTCCAATCTTCTACCACCCTTTTCGTGTAGCGGTGTTTCCTAACTTCACTCCTGTACCCCCTGGCTCTAAATGTTAGTCTGTGTCCCCACGTCCTAGTATTCAAGTATAGAAGACCTCCAAAAACAGTTACAAATGTATCGGCAGCCACAAGCAATAATCCAGTCACTAACCTGTAAATCCTACATGGTCCCTTAAAATAGCGCCGGTAGGGGTCCTCCAGGCACTCTGGGACATGTTCAGATGGTCATGGTTAAGACTGTGCATTGAGTTGAGCGTTAAGCTCGAGAATGATGTCTATCGCTTTAAATCAGTATTGCACATTGATTGTATCCATTTTCTCCTTACTTTACATGCTTCCGGCATTCGTGCTTGTGCATGTGCTAACATCTATACCAAGATGGCGTCCAGCGCACGTCACGATGGAAACGTGCGTACGCAGCCAAGACGCCATCTTGGCCCTTCGGAAGGCCGCGTAGCGCCAAAACAATGGGCGCTAGGCAACTGAATTTCTCGCCCACCTATTTTCAAGAGAACCTTCCATTTAATTTGAGATGTAAATAAAAATCAATTAAAAACTGGTTTTAAAATGGATACCAGAAAGAAATTCAGTCTGCATTGAGGTTAGGAGCTTTCCTCAGCTTTCCGTTATAATGCTTGGTCATTAGAAATACTCAGAATGTTTCCTTACAACCTGTGCAAGTTACAAGTGTTGTTATAATTTTCTCACTTCTTTTCTTGAAGGACATAGTTTCAATGGATGCTGGCAGCTCTTCGATATCTCACCCAAACAGTTATTCCTCATGTATGAACTGCGGCAATTACTGTTGCCAAGCTATTTGACCAAAGGGGGTCATAACAGCCTGGCCTGGTAATGTCCTCATGTTACAGACATGTACAAGTTCTAGCGAAGGTCATTGAATAGCAATCAGGAGCACAAAACCTGGCTGACTGGCTCCTGCCTGGACCAACCCCATAATTTTTTAATTCAATCACTCAAGTTTATCGAAGCGAGAAGTGGAGCTCTGTTGCGGCAGAGTCCTTTCTCAGCAGCTACAAGCACTTCATCTTGGAATCAACTGACTGCATGGGGTCAGTTATTTTCTTCACTTATCCCTATGTTCCAGGACTAGGGATTCCCTTTGAAAAGACATTGAGGCCATGTGGGTTTGAATCCCCATTTATGATTAGGGAATTTATTTATTTTAAACAACAGATAAATTTGAAGTGACTAACTTGCATTATTTTTAAAAATCTGAATCGACATAGCTTTAATACTATTTTTGAAATAACTGAATCTTATCTATTTATATATTTTTAAAAATCCCCTCATGGTAGATGGGTATTCAAATCTCCAAAAGCTTTAGAGTTTTCTGAGGCAGGTTGGAAAATGAATTCCAAACCTGCCATTGAATGCATAAATGTAAGGAATCTTACAACACCAGGTTATAGTCCAACAAATTTATTTTAAAATCACAAGCTTTCGGAGATTATCCCCTTCGTCAGGTGAATGAGTGAAAAGGTTCTCAAATCGCATATCTTACACTAGGCTGGGACAGCATCACACCAATCAAAAGGTGTCGTTGTTATTCAAACAGGCCAGTCATGGAGAACAGCACATCCCATTACACTGGATATACATTGTGTCAATTACACAGACAGACAGAAAGAAACCCAAATGGCAGAGAGAGAGGGAATATTAAAAACATAATTTTTTCCCCTTCTTGCTGGTGGGGTTACGTGTAGCGTGACATGAACCCAAGATCCCGGTTGAGGCCGTCCTCATGGGTGCGGAACTCTGCAAGACATGCCAGATCATCGACACGGATACCACCATCACACGAGAGGACACCACCCACCAGGTACATGGTTCATACTCCTGTGACTCGGCCAACGTTGTCTACCTCATACGTTGCAGGAAAGGATGCCCCGGAGCATGGTACATTGGCGAGACCATGCAGACACTGCGGCAACGGATGAACGGACACCGCGCAACAATCGCCAGACAGGAGGGTTCCCTCCCAGTCGGGGAACACTTTAGCAGTCAAGGACATTCAGCCACCGATCTTCGGGTAAGCGTTCTCCAAGGCGGCCTTCGAGACATACGACAACGCAAAATCGTCGCGCAGAAGTTGATAGCCAAGTTCCGCACCCATGAGGACGGCCTCAACCGGGATCTTGGGTTCATGTCACGCTACACGTAACCCCACCAGCAAAAAGGGGGAAAAAATTATGTTTTTAATATTCCCTCTCTCTCTCTCCCTCTGCCATTTGGGTTTCTTTCTGTCCGTCTGTGTAATTGACAAAATGTATATCCAGTGTACTGGGACGTGCTGTTCTCCGTGACTGGCCTGTTTGAATAACAACGACACCTTTTGATTGGTGTGATGCTGTCCCAGCCTAGTATAAGATATGCGATTTGAGAACCTTTTCACTCATTCACCTGACGAAGGGGATAATCTCCGAAAGCTTGTGATTTTAAAATAAATTTGTTGGACTATAACCTGGTGTTGTAAGATTCCTTACATTTGTCCACCCCAGTCCAACCGGCATCTCCACATCATTGAATGCATAGGCAGTCAAAGGCTTTGGAATTGGAGTGTTCATCTATCTGGAAGGAATGACAACTCAGCAAAAATCCCTTCGCCACGGCAATAAATTTCTTGTGATCTTTAAAAATATAGGCCCCAAAAATCCATGGGCTGTGATCCTGGCACGCTGCAATTGCGCCCACTGAGGGGACTCAGCCCTGACCCTGACAGAGTCAATAGGAGGGCAAAATCTCCATGGGGCCAACGGGCATCCACACCACTAAAGATGCATCTCGAGCTCCCACTTGCCCCATACAGCCAGAAAATCTGGCATATGGCCTACTCCTGCTCTTAATTCGTATGTTCGTATTAGATTCCTGATTAACAAGGGAATCAAAGGTTATAGTAGGTGGACGGGAAAGTACGGTTGAGGTCACAATCAGATCAGCCATGATCTTATCAAATGGCAGAGCAGGCTTGAGGGGCCGAATGGCCTACTCCTGCTCTTAATTCTTATATTCGTATGTGCCCACCTTTACCAAGAGCCCACTGAGTGCCCACTTGAGCTTCTACGTAATTCCAGTCTTCAAGGGACCATTGCCTAGGTCCTCTGGTCGGGCCCACTTGTGCCCATATGAAGGCCGGTATACCTCATCGCTCTCAGCGTGCTAGCTTCCAGTCCTACTTTGGGTCTCGACTGAGCTGGAGAAGTGGGAACCCGGCATAGAGAGTCTCTGACCCCAGCAGGTTTTGCCTGCGTTATGGCTGTAGCCCAATGGAACCTGCAAGAAAATTTGAGCTATAATTTTTTCAATTTCGCTAATTATGTTTATGTGAACAAAATAAAAGTAATCCCCAGTTTTTAAGGTACAAATGTAATTTTGCCCTTTATGCAGCTTGACAAACTGGTTGAAAAACAGAGAGAGACTCATAGACGGATGTTGGAGCAACTTCTCCTGGTAGAAAGATCTCACAAACAGACAGTAGATGAATTGGAGGATGAGAAAAAGAAGCACGTGGATTACATGGAAAAGAGTGACGAATTCACCAACCTCCTTGAACAAGAACGTGAACGGTATGTTAGGAAAAGTATACTCACTCTCCAGTGAAATACTGAGTTCTCGTGTCTGCATGTGCTGGGAAATATCCTAATACAGGACAACTGTAGAAAGTTTTCAAAATATTTAATAGGATCTTATAGCCACTGCTAACAATCATTCTGGACTAGATTTGAACCACTTTCATCTCAATTGTGGGTGCTACAAGTACATTCAACAACAAAACCAATGAAAGGCTTTTTGCAGAAGGGATGTCATACTTCACCAAAATGCATTTTCACAAATTCAAGCAAGCCTGGGTCATGCTTTACTAAATTTCCAAAGAATTCAATTTCTGGGATTAAAAAAAATGGCAGAAATTCTGATTGGCATGTACAGGTCCTTTACTGTGTGCGCTATTTTCATGCAAGCATTATCCCATTTGTTTTAAATTGGTTAACGGCTGTTTAAACAGGGATAAAGTATAGGCGTGCTAAGCGTTCATACTTCAACTTGCTAATCGGAATGTCTGAACAGGGGTACCTCTATACTTAAATTTGGTCTGCACAAATATTTTGAAACAGGCACTTTCCATGAGATTCCTATACTGAAATTCAAGTAATATTTTTAAAATTCAGAGTGTAATGTGGTCTCCAAAATTAAGGTTCCCCAGTTGAACCTGACACTGACATTTCTATATCAGGAGCTAACTGTGGAGAAATGATGATTATGTGTTGAAAGGCCACTTCAATGCAAGAAACTGTACCACCTTTAATAAGCGCTCTGATCCATATACCCAAATGTAAAATTAGGCAGTCTTGCAGTTTGCTATGAAGGGAAAGATCAATTAACTCAAATAAAGTGCAAGTTTATTTTTAAATCATATACCTTCAAAATTAAAATACAGCAATTTTTAAAATGTTTATTACTTTAATGAGCTGCTCAAAACTACAAGTTAAAATTTGGTGTTATACAACTTTTAAACATAGGTGGCCCTCTGACTAGGATTGACAGGAAAGCTTACATAAATGATGCTTATCTATAATTAGTACCACTAGAGTGCTTGGAAAAACAGTAATGTGCTGAATGAAAGAAGGCTAAGCCCTTCTATAACAGATCAGAAACATCACCAGTAAGGGTGAACTAATAGTTTGGATTTGAATGTCTTTAAAGTGATGAGGCGTGGGATGCTGGGTATTCAAAATAATACAATTTTATTGATAATAGCATTTTACATCTTGAGCTTTTCGTTCAGAATGAAGAAATTCAAGATCTTATGGTCCAGTATGGATCAAAACCTCACGCCATCTTGGGGACATCAAAGTAGCAAGAGTGCAAGGCAGTTTACTGCAATTATGATCAGAGCTAGCAGAAACCATGCCAGAACTTATCCCTCAAACAACATCACTAAAACAGATTATCTGGCTTTATCTCATTACCCTATGCACAAATTGGCTGACTTGCTTGCCTACAATGACTACACTTTAAAAGTACTTTATTATCTGTGAAGCACTTTGGAAACTCCTGAAGTCAACAGTTCCTTCATAGGAAGAAACTCTAACTGTGCCAAGAAAACTATTTTCCTGAACTGTGCATTGAACTTCTGGTAAATTAAAAACATAACCTTCCCCAACAAACTTGCTCATCCAAGTATCTGATGTGAAGATGCCCTACTCATCTGTAAAATGTCAGATTTGGTCAACCACTGACAAATTTGCTGGTATGAGGGCTGGCACCAACACTAGATCATAGCTGATGCGTGATGGTGGCAATGCTGTCATTCAGCTCTTGCTGGTCTCCTTAGACCATATTGCTCAGCTACTCACAGGATCAATTTGCTGAGGCATCAGGGGTGCACTGATGAAACAGGTCGAAGCAGAACCTGAACTTCACAACCAGGCATCTCTTCAGAACAAGAAATGTTAGGCTGCTAATTGCAGCCCGCTGCCAAGAGCATCAACTATGGATTGTTGCAACAGTATTGCAGCGTGCTTGATATCATACACATAGGCAGGTGTGCTATCACTGACAGAGGCAGGCATCTGGATGACAGCTTCATTAATTTGCTTCAGTTGCCAGTGGGTAAACTTGAAGCGATGGGTTTGATAAGCCAGAATCCTCATCTGGAGTTGCATTGAGCAAACATTCTCTGCCCTCAAGTGGACAGCTTATTTGTCTATTTATCAATAAATTAAGTTTCCTCTCCTGACTGGGTGATTTGGCCATGATGTTTCTGTATGTGGAATATCATAAAGAAATCCACGATACAGCCACCCTATGGCCATGTGGATTCTGTTAGTTACGGAGAAGAGTAAGGAGGATAAAGGGAAAATGCCGCTTCAGTTTTTTTCTTTTATCAGTTCTTCCTATTCAGTCAAAGGCACAATCTGTACCAAACCCTCGCACAGCAACTGCCTAAGTATCAGTTATTCATTTTTAACATAAGAACATAACAATTATAGCAGAGTAACTGAGGGCTCTGATCCCCGCATAAGTGTACGGCTCCTTTAAGGAAACTGCCCCTTTAAGAGACCTCATGTTTAAGAAATAATTAAGGCTGGAGTGGGTCGAGACCTTCCCCAGTCAGGTGAGAATGAAAGGGAGAGGTCAAGAGAAGTAAAGGTCTACCCCTGAACAGGAAACTGGAAGGCAGCTGGGTCCGATAAAGCAGTTGCGACAGCTGATAGGTGCCGTGGACTGGGAAAGTGTACTAGGCATTGCCAAAGATACTGTGTAGTGGGAAAATGTACTAGGCATTGCCAAAGGTACTGTAGTGTGACTTTGCGTGGAGTGAATTAAAAGACAAGTGTTCTGAAGTATGAATTGGTCAAGGACTATCATTTGTCATATGAAGAAGGTAGGACTCTGTGACATGGGGCGCAATTTTAGGGGTGGGGGTGCTCCGAAAATCATGGCAATTCCGTTCAGGTTCGGGTTCGGGTTCGGAAGCTGGCTCCAACTTGCCAACTTCTGACTTTTGCAGGGACCCACCTGTGTGCGTGTGAGCAATTAAAGCCGGTGGGATAACAGTTAAAGAGCCAAATGTACCTCATTGATGTACTTAATTTGTCACAGGTAAAGTGCCTTAAGTGTTGCAACAATTTTTAACTTACCTGGGTGGCTTGCCCACCGTTTCTGATTCACGAAACCAGGTGTGAAGGGTCAGATCAGGGAAAAAGAAACTAAATAAGTTAAATAAAAAACCATAGAAGGAAGTTAAAACACAAAATGAATCTACCTTTGCACCCTGCTCCTCTCTTCTATCTCCCCCCCCCCCCCACTCCGATCTTCCCCTCTCTTCTATCTCCCCCACCTCCGATCTTCCCCTCTCTTCTATCTCCCCCCCCGCTCCGATCTTCCCCTCTCTTCTATCTCCCCCCCCGCTCCGATCTTCCCCTCTCTTCTATCTCCCCCCCCGCTCCGATCTTCCCCTCTCTTCTATCTCCCCCCCCGCTCCGATCTTCCCCTCTCTTCTATCCCCCCCCCCGCTCCGATCTTCCCCTCTCTTCTATCTCCCCCCCCGCTCCGATCTTCCCCTCTCTTCTATCTCCCCCACCTCCGATCTTCCCCTCTCTTCTATCTCCCCCCCCGCTCCGATCTTCCCCTCTCTTCTATCTCCCCCCCCGCTCCGATCTTCCCCTCTCTTCTATCTCCCCCCCCGCTCCGATCTTCCCCTCTCTTCTATCTCCCCCACCTCCGATCTTCCCCTCTCTTCTATCTCCCCCCCCGCTCCGATCTTCCCCTCTCTTCTATCTCCCCCCCCGCTCCGATCTTCCCCTCTCTTCTATCTCCCCCCCCGCTCCGATCTTCCCCTGTCTTCTATCTCCCCCCCCGCTCCGATCTTCCCCTCTCTTCTATCCCCCCCCCCGCTCCGATCTTCCCCTCTCTTCTATCCCCCCCCCCGCTCCGATCTTCCCCTCTCTTCTATCTCCCCCCCGCTCCGATCTTCCCCTCTCTTCTATCTCCCCCCCGCTCCGATCTTCCCCTCTCTTCTATCTCCCCCCCCGCTCCGATCTTCCCCTCTCTTCTATCTCCCCCCCCGCTCCGATCTTCCCCTCTCTTCTATCTCCCCCCCCGCTCCGATCTTCCCCTCTCTTCTATCTCCCCCCCCGCTCCGATCTTCCCCTCTCTTCTATCTCCCCCCCCGCTCCGATCTTCCCCTCTCTTCTATCTCCCCCCCCGCTCCGATCTTCCCCTGTCTTCTATCTCCCCCCCCGCTCCGATCTTCCCCTCTCTTCTATCTCCCCCCCCGCTCCGATCTTCCCCTCTCTTCTATCTCCCCCCCGCTCCGATCTTCCCCTCTCTTCTATCTCCCCCCCGCTCCGATCTTCCCCTCTCTTCTATCTCCCCCCCCGCTCCGATCTTCCCCTCTCTTCTATCTCCCCCCCCCCCCCCCGCTCCGATCTTCCCCTCTCTTCTATCTCCCCCCCCCCCCCCCGCTCCGATCTTCCCCTCTCTTCTATCTCCGCCCCCGCTCCGATCTTCCCCTCTCTTCTATCCCCCCCCCCGCTCCGATCTTCCCCTCTCTTCTATCTCCCCCCCCGCTCCGATCTTCCCCTCTCTTCTATCTCCCCCCCCGCTCCGATCTTCCCCTCTCTTCTATCTCCCCTCCCCCGCTCCGATCTTCCCCTCTCTTCTATCTCTCCCCCCCACCGCTTTGGGAAGGATGTGAAGGCCTTAGGAAGGGTGCAGAAAAGATTTACTAGAATGGTTCCAGGGATGAGGGACTTTAGTTATGAGGGACTAGAAAAGCTGGGATTGTTCTCCTTAGAGCAGAGAAGGTTGAGAGGAGATTTGATAGGTGTTCAAAATCGTGAAGGGTCTAGACAAAGTAAATTTAAAAAAAACTGTTCCCACTGGTGGAAGGGTTGCAAACCAGAGGACACAGGTTTAAGGTGATTGGCAAAAGAACCAAAGGCGACATGAGGAAAAACTTTACGCAGTGAGTGGTTAGGATCTGGAATGCACTGCCTGATAGGGTGATGGAAGCAGGGTCAATTGTGGCTTTCAAAAAGGAATTAGATAGGTACCCGAAGGAGAAAAATTTGCAGAGCTGCAGGGAAAGAGCAGGGACGTGGGACTAGCTGGATTGCTCTTGGAGAGCCGGCGCAGGCTCGATGGGCTGAATGGCCTCCTTTGCCGTAACCATTCTATGATTTTGAAACTGTACACTGTACTCCAGGTGTGGTCTCACCAGAGCCCTATATAATTGCAGCAAAACCTCCTTACTCTTATATGCCAACCCCCTTTCAATAAAGGCCAACATACCATTGCCTTCCTATTTACTTGCTTTACCTGCATTTTAATGTTCTGTGATTCGTGTACAAGGAAACCCAAATCCCTCTGCCTACCATCATTTGGAATGCAAATGGCATGTTGGCCTTTATTGCAAGGGGGTTGGAGTACAAGATTAAGGAAGTCTTGCTACAATTATATAGGGCTTTGAGATCACACCTGGAGTACTGTGTAGAGTTTTGGTCGTCTTATCTGAGGAAGGATATACTTGCCTTCGAGGCGGTGCAACGAAGGTTCACTAGATTGATTCCTGGGATGAGAAGTTTGTCCCATGAGGAGAGATTAAGTAGAATGGGCCAATATTCTCTGGAGTTAAGAAGAATGAGAAGTGATCTCATTGAAACATAAGATTCTGAGGGGACTTTACTGGGTAGATGCTGAAGGGTTGTTTCCCCTGGCTGGAGAGTCTAGAACCAGGGGGCATAGTCTCAGGATAAGGGGTTGGCCATTTAAGACTGAGATGAGGAGGAATTTCTTCACTCAGAAGGTTGTGAATATTTGGAATTCTCTACCCCAGAGGGATGTGGATGCTGAGTCGTTGAGTATATTCAAGGCTGAGAGATAGATTTTTGGACTTAAGGAATATGGGGATCAGATGGAAAAGTGGGGTTGAGGCCAAAGATCAGTCATAATCTTATTGAATGGCAGAGCAGGCTCGAGGGGCCGTACAGCCTACTATTTTTGATGCTCTTATGTCTTAGTCTCTCATCTTAAAAAAAAATTCTATTTTCTATTCTTCCTACCAAAGTGGATAATTTCACATTTCGCCACATTCCTACTCCATCTGCCATCTTCTCACCCACTCACTTAACCTGTCTATATCCCAGCCTCTTTGCGTCATAAGAACAGTAGACTGATGGGGCGGTAATTGGCCGGATTGGATTTGTCCTGCTTTTTGTGGACAGGACATACTTGGGCAATTTTCCACATTGTCGGGTAGATGCCAGTGTTGTAGCTGTACTGGAACAACTTGGCGCAGCTAGTTCTGGAGCACAAGTCTTCAGCACGACAGCCGGGATGTTGTCGGAGCCCATGGCCTTTGCTGTATCCAGTGCACTCAGCCGTTTCTTGATATCACGTGGAGTGAATCAAATTGGCTGAAGACTGGTTTCTGTGATGGTGGGGATATCGGGAGGAGGCCGAGATAGATCATCCACTCGGCACTTCTGGCTGAAGATGGTTGCAAATGCTTCAGCCTTGTCTTTTGCACTCACGTGCTGGACTCCGCCATCATTGAGGATGGGGATGTTTGCAGAGCCTCCTCCTCCCGTTAGTTGTTTAATTGTCCACCACCATTTACGACTGGATGGGGCAGGACTGCAGAGCTTTGATCTGATCCGTTGGTTGTGGAATCGCTTAGCTCTGTCTATAGCATGTTGCTTCCGCTGTTTAGCATGAAGTTTAGAAGAACGAGAGGTGATCTCATTGAAACGTATAAAATTCACAGGGTAGATTCTGAGACTGTTTCGCCTGACTGGAGAGTCTAGAACTACAGGTCATAATCTCAAGATGAGGGGTCGGCCACTTAGGGCCGAGATGAGGAAAAATTTCTTCATTTAGAGGTTTGTGAATCTTTGGAATACTCTACCCCAGAGGGCTGTGGATGCTCAGTTGTTGAGTAAATTCAAGGCTGAGATCGATGGATATTTGAACACTCAGGGAATCAAGGGGTAGGGAGGGAAAGTGGAGTTAAGGTAGAAGATCAGCCATGATCTTATTTGAATGGCAGAACAGGCTTGAGGGGCCATATGGCGTACTCCTGCTCCTATTTCTGACGTAGAAGAGGCTGAAGCTGGGCGGCAGGTGGTCTCCTTGCAGGCTCAGGGAGCTCAAGCACCTCAACGTGCAGCACCGAGCTGAGGGAGGACCTGATGAGTGCCAGGGGTGATGTGGGCAAGAGTGTGCCCAAGCTGGAGAAGGCGAAGAGTGCTGGAGCAGCAGGTGGCAGAGATGACGACTACTCAGCTGGAGGAGTGGGGCGATGAGCTGCAGGGCATAGAGGATGCCAAGCTCCACCTGGAGGTCAACTTGCAGGCCACTAGGGCACTTCAAGAGTAAGTTGCAACAAGTGGCTACACTGAAGGAAGAGGCAGAAAGGATGTGCAATGAGAATGCTTTTGTTGTCGTTAAGTACAAAACACTGAAGGTTGAGAAAGAAACTGAACTTCTTCAATTCGGGTTTTGGAAAGTAATCAAATGGGCCTCAAAGACCTAGAGGAACGAGTTGGTGCAACAGTTAGACACCAAGGTTGCAGAGCTGACCTCTCAAAACCAGGGCAGTTACAAGGCAGCTGAAAGGTACTGTGGAGTGGGAAAGGGTACTAGGCATTGCCAAAGGTACTGTAGTGTGACTGTGGAGTGAATTAAAAGACAAATGATAGACAATGACCAATTCATACTTCAAAACACTTGTCTTTTAATTCACTCCACACAGTCATGCTATAGTACCTTTTTTGGCAACGCCTAGAACGCTTCCCAGTCCGCGGTACCTTTCAGCTTCCATACAAGTCTGAGCCCAGGCCAGCCCCAGCTGCCTTCCAGCTTCCTCTTCAGGAGTGGGTCTTTACTTCTCTTGACCTCTCCCTTTTTATTCTCAACTGACTGGGGAAGGTCTCCACCTGCTTCTGCCTTAGTTACTTCTTTAAAGGTGAGGTCTTCAGGGCCATACACTTTTTCGGGGATCAGGGCCCTCAGTTACTCTGCTACAGAACATAAGATAGAACACATAGATGTAGGCCATTTGGCCCCTCAAGCCTGCTCCGCCATTCAATAAGAACATGGCTGATTTTCTACCTCAACTCCACTTTCCTGCCCGATTTCCATATCCCTTGATTCCCTTTTAGTGTCCAAACATCTAAAAATCTCAATCTTGAATATACTTTACGACTGAGCATCCAGAGCCGTCTGCGGTACAGAATTCCAAAGATTCACAACCCTCTAAGTAAAGAAATTTTTCCTCATCTTGGTCCTAAATGGCCGACCCCTGCTGCTAGACTCTCAGCATCTACCCTGTCTAGCCCTTTAAGAATTTTATACGTTTCAATGAGATCACCTCTCGTTCTCCTAAACTCGAGAAGATAGGCCCATTCTACTCAATCTCTCCTCATAGGACAACCCACTCATCCCAGGAATCATTCTAGTGAACCTTTGTTGCACCCCCTCTAAGGCGAGAATATCCTTCCTTAGGTAAGGAGACCAAAACTGTACACAGTACTCCAGGTCTGGTCTCACCAGAGCCCTATATAATTGCAGCAAGACCTCCTTACTTATACTCCAACCCCCTTAAATACATAAAGGAATAGTATTGCACAAGTACTAATACAATATCAAATTGGTTGCAGCACTGGCTAAGTATCATCCATAATGACAAGCAACCCAAGGATTAAACTGTGCAAAACCAAAGCCATATTTGTTTCATTAGGCTATATAGGCATTGCAATCAGAGCCAGACTTCATGTGCCCACTGCATGAACATTCCTATTAATTGTCTGTGTCAATTAACTGATTTTTACTAGTTGAACGCATGGAATAGAACTCTGACTTTAATCTTAAAATACAGAATTGCATTCTCTATTAGCATTGTAGGTACAGCACAGGAGGAGGCCATTCGGCCCATTGTGCCTGTGCTGGCTCTTTGACAGAGTTAGTCTTGACAATTAGTCCCATTCCCCTGCTCTTTCCCCATAGCCCTGTAATTTTATTCCCCTTCAAGTATTTATCAATTCCCTTTTGAAAGTTGCTATTGAATCTGCTTCCACCACTCTTTCAGGCAGTGCATTCCAGACCATTACAACTCACCATGTTTATAAAAAAAAGTTTCCTTGTCACCTCTAGCTCTTTTGCCAATCACCTTAAATCTGTCCCCTCTGGTTACTAACCTTTCTGCCACTGGAAACAGTTTCAACTTATTTATTCTGTCAAAACCATTCATGATTTTTGAACACCTCTATCAAATCTCCCCTTAACCTTCTCTGTTCTGAGGAGAACAACCCCAGCTTCTCCAGTCTCACCACATAACTGAAGTCCCTCCATCCCTGACACCATCCGAATAAATCTCTTCTGCACCCTCTCTAAGGCCTTGATATCCTTCCCAAAGTGTGATGCCTAGAATTGGATACAATACTCCAGCTGAGGCCTAACCAGTGTTTTATAAAGATTTAGCAAAACTTCCTTGCTTTTGTACTCTATACCTCTATTAATAAAGCTCAGGATCCTGTATACTTTTAAAACAGCCTTGTCAACTTGTCCTGCCACCTTCAAAGGTTTGTGTAAGTACGCCCCCAGGTCTCTCTGTTCCTGCACTCCCTTTAAAATTGTACCATTTAGTTTATATTGCCTCTCCTCATTCTTCCTACCAAAATGCATTACTTCACTCCTCTCTGCATTAAATTTCATCAGCCATGTGTTTGTCCGTTTCACTAGTATGTCCATGTCTTCCTGAAGTGTGTTACTATCATCCACATTGTTTACTACATTTCCGAGTTTCATGTCATCTGCAAACTTTGAAATTATACCCTCCATACCCAAGTCCAGGTCATTAATATATATCAAAAAGAGCAGTGGTCCTAATACCGACCCCTGGGGAACGCCACTGTATACTTTCCTCCAGTCTGAAAAACAACCATTCACCACTACACTGCTTTCTGTTGCCTAGCCAATTTTGTATCCAAGCTGCCACTGTTCTTTTAATCTCATGGGCTTTAATTTTGCTAACAAGTCTATTATGTGGAACTTTATCAAATGCCTTTTGAAAGTCCACATACACACACATCAATCGCACCCCCCTCATCAATCCTTTCCATTACATCAAAGAACTCAATCAAGTTAGTCAAACACTATTTTCTTTTAACAAATCCATGCTAACTTTCATTTATTAGCTCATACTTTTCCAAGTGCCAATTTATTTTGTCCTGGATTATTGTCTCTCAAAGTTATCCCGCCACCAACATTAGGCTGACTGGCCTGTAACAGCCGGGTTTATCCCTCTCCTTTTTTGAACAGGGTGTAACATTTGCAATCCTCCGGCACCATCCCCATAATCTAAGGAGGACATTGCAGTAGCAATTCTGCACAGACATGTAAGAGTTAAGTAAATATGCTCAACACTTCACAATTCTGGACATTTTCCAGAATAAAATTCAAGAGATCAGAATGACAGCCATTTGTATCATTCTTATCATAACATTTTTGACACACGTGTTAAAATTGAATTTTAAAAATATTTAAGGAGCAAACATTTCTACTAACATTGATTTTCGTCTGTCAAGGATGGAAAGATTGAACTCTGAGTAACAGTTATCTGCACACAAAAAACTCAGTAGTTTTCCAGTTGATTTTAAGGACACCATGAATTTAGAAATGTTCCATTTATTCTTGATGCCATGTTTGTGGTCACAGGCAGAAATGAATAGCACGAATGAGATGACATGCTGAATTGGCACGATTTCTAACTGTGAAAACAAAGTCTACAGCAGAGTATTAACTTATGGTCCATTTATAGTGTCCTTTGCAAACCACAGTGTTTGTCATTTCTGGCAAAATCTGGTACAAAAATTACATTATAAACACATTATACACTTCAAAAAGTGGTCCGACATAATTTCTATTAGACTTTTTCTTTTAAAAAGTGGCCTGTGACCAGTTTGTGAGCAAACTGGCTGCAATGAGACTGCTAGAAAGTCTCTCGATACTAATTTATTCCCCATTGTGAACTGCAGGCTAGAACTCGCCCTTCCTTCCCACATCGTCCTCAACATATACAAATGTAAAAATATAAGAAAGTGAGGGATGAGAAAAGGCCATTTGTCCCACTGAAGTTCAATTATGGTAACACTGTAGTGTTCCATAGGGATCGGTGCTGGGACCACTGTTGTTCACAATTTACATTAACTATTTGGACTCGGGAATCTGAAGTACAATTTCAAAATTTGCAGACAACGCCAAATTGGTGGTGTAGTTAATACAAAGGAAGAATGTGACAAAATGCAAGAAGACATTAATAAACCTGCAGAATGGGCGTGTAAATGGCAAATTAATTTCAATATAGCTAAGTGTGAGGTGGTGCATTTTGGTAGGAAGGAGGCCACATAGTGCTTGGATAATAATAGTCTAAATGGGGTAGAGGAGCAAAAGGATCTCGGGGTACAGATACACAAATCACCAAAAGTAGTAATGCCGATTAATAAGGGCATAAAAAAGTCAAACCAGTAGTGGGGTTCATTTCTAGAGGGATAGAATTGAAAAGAGGAGAAGTTAAGTTCAACTTGTAGAGTACCTTGGTTAGACCATACTTGGAGTACTGTGCACATTTCTGGTCTCCATATTATAAAAAGGACGTAGAGCCATTGGAGAAAGTGTAACAAAGATTCACAAGAATGATACCAGAACTGAGGGGATATCCTTATCAGTAAAGGCTAAACAGGCTGGGGCTAATTTTTCTAGAAAAGAGAAGGCTGAGGGGTGACCTGATAGAGGTATTTAAGATAATGATAGAGTTGACGAAGAGAAAATGTTTCACTTGTGGGGGAGTCCAAAACTAGAGGTCACAAATATAAGATAGTCATTAATAAATCCAATAGGGAATTCAGGAGAAACCTCTTTACCCAAAGAGTAGTAGGAATGTGGAACTTGCTACCACAAGGAATAGTTGAGGCAAATAGCATTGATGCATTTAAGGGGAAGCTAGATAAGCACATGAGGGAGAAAGGAATAGAAGGGTATGCTGGTAGGGTTAGATGAAGAGGGGCGGAAGGAAACTCGTGTGGAGCATAAATGCTGGCATAGACCAGTTGGATCGAATGGCCTGTTTCTGTGCTGTAGATTCAATGTAATACCATAATTCTCCTATCACAGCATTTAACTGTATCTTGAACAACCTCTTCTATCCTCTATGGCAAACCATTCCAAATACTTTTACTCTGAGAAAGTTGTTCTTCCTAATATCTGCTCATTCATTCATTTTTATTTCTGTTCTCTGGACTTACCTCTTCATTTTACTTATATAGAGGCTTAAGATATACCCTGTAGTTTCTGCAACATGCTTTACAAAAAATGTTACCTGCATTTCTCTTGCTCTACTATTGGTCAAAATCATAATGCTGAGACCCATCTGCTACTTTTTTGTAGATATCAGTTTACCGAGGTTTACTCCAAGCTTTTCCTGTAAAGATGGTGCTTTCAAACAACTGGATACATTTCTATGGCCCGAAAAATCCACTGTTGTTCTTGTGAAGGCTGGGACCTGGATATGCCTGCTCCTGGCCATTGCTCAGAAGTTTCCCCAATGACCAGTTATTGCCAGCATCTCTACCTGCCCCAAAAAGGGCCATCGATGTGGGAGGGATGGGACAGGGGCAGGGACTCTCTCCCATCACCCCCCTTCCCACTGTGCCTTCTCAAATTTCCAACTATATCCTCTGGCCCTCCACTGACATGACATTTTTGCCTCCTTCAGCAGCAGCTCCTTTGCTTCCACATTCCAAATAGATCCATCCTCCAATCTTGCCACTCCTCTGGTACAGCACCCATTTCACAGTCTGAAATATGAAGGCTCAATTGCACATGTTACATTCCTAAATCTGGCTTGACCACCTGAAAAAATATTGCCTCTCCCTTTGTACAGCCAAATCATTTTATTATTTCAGGATCAGCCTGGAGGGCAAAGCAAATTCCAACTCCACTATCAACTGCCTCTTGCCACTCCTTCCCCTGACTCTGCCCCTTCCAGTAACATGTCTTCTAGGAGCTCATAGATTTTGTTATCTCCAAAAGTGAAGTTAACAGCTCATCTGCCTCAGTGTCCTCTAGCACTTCTACCCTTCCGATAATCCCACATCGACTCCTACTGGATGTCAGTCTAAACATGAACGTTACTTTACTTTTTTTGTCATTCATATTTTACTCCCAAAGACCATGCAGAAGCTTCAGTAGGTCTAAGCATTTAGCATTTAGGTTTAAGCATTTAGCATTCAGGTGGCAAGCTTGGAAGGATCTTAAATGAGATTAAATTCAAAATATGTAACCTCTATGCATCATACCTGCTTCCACTTTTATAAAATTAACTATATTTTTCTCAACTGGCATAAATGGAAACATGAAATTGGGCAGCAAATAATGCCAATGAAATGTGCTGTGCCCAACATGTGATTAATTACAGCTTCAGTCTTATTTATGGTGATTTTTTTGATGGTAAAGAATGATCCAGAAAGTATCAGACAATTTCTTTTTGTGTTGGAATTGTAATTTGTTTTTTCTTTTAAATCAAACCACCTTAAAGATTTTTTTAAACTGGTCTTGGAAAGTTTGGTTAAACTGAAGAAAAAATAAAAGTACTGCATTCAACACTTATAATCATACATAATACAAAATATGTGAATATATGAAATCCCATAATTTTTTTAAAAATATAAATCCTCATCAAGGAGAAAGAAGTTAGTGATGGGAAAAGTAACACACCCAGTATCAGTATCATGCACTCCCAGGTCATGAACAGCAGTTTCCTCTAGTCTTCCAATAATGTGTCTCAGGTCCAACCTCAGAAGAGCATCAGAGTGACGTTTACCATTTCCTACACACCAGTCACCCTGTGGCCTCTCTGAGATTGCCAATGCGGTGTCAACTTTGGGACAGTTTTATGGTATGAGTACATGTCCAGAGAAACCCGATTAAGACAACTCAAATTCATTTAACATAAGAGCCTTATAGCTGGCAGAGACTTTTATCCCATCAGTCTGGCAGAATTTGAAACCTAAGTTCCAGAGGGGACAGACTTGTATCTAACCCACTGCATCACCCAGTCCCATTAATTGGCCTTTCTGACACAAAATATAAAATCATGCCATACTTGAAACTGAGTTTGGTGTCACAAAAATATAAAATTAATTCTCCCCTCATAAATTACATGTATGTTTCATCATATGGACTTAAAACAAGAGTTAAAAAAAATTAGAAACTGTAACCTCCTCCATTCAGGAACTGAATATTCAGATCACTCCAAGATTGGTCTACAAAGGGTTATATTTTCTAATTTTAAGTGAAAAAGTAGATGCATAGTCCCACTTTTCCTCATACCCACTTTCTTTGTTATAATTAGTGAATGGTGGAAAATACATCCAATCGTCCACCACTAAAGACAGATTGATTAACTTCAATGATAATTTCAAAAAGAGTGCCATGGGGTCATCAGAAGTAAGATCCGGCTGTGAAAGCAACATGGGCTATTCTAGCATGGTGTCAGACATAACAAAAATGTCCAAAATGGTGAGTTGAATGGCAATGGGTGTTAAAAGTCCAGCTTCTGTAAACCAATAACGGTGATACAATTCCTTTCATATTCTTCCATGCTATCAATAAATGCATTCAAGCAAAAATCCTTTGACGGCAGAAGCCATGGTGTAAACATGACAAGTTCTCCAGAAGACATATACATGGCAAGAAAGTCTGTCAGTGTTTATCATCTGTTATGAGTAATGTTGCCTTGATGATTAGAAAAGGTAGTTGCTGTTTCCTTCCAGTCCTAAAACAACCTCCAGATGGAAAAAGCTGGGTGTGAGAATGTTGAGGTAGCACTGAATCCATGCCAATATATCTGATAATTCTTCTTTTAGTTCCTCTGTGTAATATCACACACAGTGTATTTTGGCATCACTAGCAGCTGTCACCCTTCCTGCCATAGGCCCTTCTAAATCTGCCAAGATGTAGATATTTTGCTTACAATTGTGAACTTACAAATTATTACAGTATCTTTCCTGTGTTATGATTTTGAAATTGTTTTATTCTACGTTCCATAGTTCGAAACATCGCTTACTTGTTCCGCCTAAGATTGAATAAAATAAATTATAAGAATAAATTATAAGAAAAAAAGATGCCAGATTAAGTAGCATGGTTACCAATTGCTTATTGTGCTGGTATCAACCCAAGTTGTCTATCATTTCAGCCTACCAATCACAGCTAGGTTAAGCTTTGTCAGTTTACAGTTGGCCTGCAAGGATAGAATATTGTACAAGATAGTTTTTCCCTTCCCAGAAATTGAAATGCTCTAACATTAATGGCAATGGCTGACTAAGATCTCATCAAAGCAAGTGAGGAAACACTGAACATTGATGCTGCTTTGAGAAACTAGACACCACTAATAGACCAAACTGAAAACAATGAAATTAATGGCATTCTACCTATCCTTTTTGCATGCAGAAAACATTCAGGAACATGAAGAAATATGTTGATGTGCATGCACAATTTTTAAAATTCTATTGACAACACTAAAATGTCTCCAATGACATATCCTATTCCTATTCAGGAAGAGGGAATTTAAATGCTAATGCTGAATTGACACTGCTGGCCTCTTTGAAAATCCCTCTTTGAAAATTGAAAGTGTTAAAGGAAAACTCAAGGTAAAGCCTCTATGATGGCTTTACCTTATCTATACTAGTTTTTAAAGCTTAATCATGGGGTTTACTGTTTACAGATTAGATAGTGAGTTTTAAGATGCACTTATTAGGGAAGTTTGGTTGCTGTGACATTTTCATTTGCGGAAAAAGTACATATCATGATAGAGTCTCATTATATGCAGTATTATACTAAATATCTTCCATCAACAGGGCAAATCTTAGCCAATCAACAAAACCAAAGCAAAGTCCAACAACAGCAGCAACTTGCATTTATACAGTGTATTTAATGTAGCAAAACATCCCAAGACAGTTCAGAGTTGGAGGTCAAATGTGAGCAAGGATAAGAGAGAAGATTACGGGAGGTGGCAGAAAGTGCTGAATAGGTATGTTTTTAAGAAGAATTTAGAAGGTAGCAAGAGATCTAACAAGGTGGATGGGTTTAGGGAAGGCGTTCCAGAGTGTGTCGATGAAATAGCTGAAAGCTCTGCCACGGACGGTAAAGAAGGACAGTGAAACGCAAAGTAGACCAGAGGATGCTGACAGGAATGTAGAGCTGTAGCAGGTTGCAGAGGTAGGAAGCCGTGAGGCTGTGGAAGGATTTGAGGATGAGCATTTTGAGATCAATACACTGAGGGAATGGAGGTTGGCAAGGATAGAGAAGATAGTTAAGCAGGAGCTAGTGCAAGATGGGATACAGGTGTCAGAAATTTGGATCAATTGCAGTTTACGTAGCGTGGAACCTGGGAGTCCAGGTGGTTTAAAGTTCAGCTCAGGATTTGACAAGGACACTGAGGTTACATACTGTTGAATTGAGTTTAAATGGATATTCAGGATGGAATTATGGGATTGGGGGCTAGGTCAAAGTTTCTGGTAGGTGACAAACAAGATAACTTCATTTTGCCAATGATGAGCTTCAAGTAGTTCTGGCTGATCCAGGGATTGATGTCAGACAGCACAGTAATGCTATAGTTATGGAATCAAATGTGATGGTGGAGAGTGGAGAGGCATAGCTTGGTATCATTCGCATATGTAGGAAAGCTGACACCACGCTTACAGATAACGTTCTCGAGGAATAACATTAAGATGAGAAATAGGAGGGGACCTAAGGATGCAGCCTTGGAGCACACCAGAGGCAACTGTGCAGGCATGGGAACAGAAGCCATTGAAGGAGATATGCTGGTTACGTTGGGACAATTAGGAACTGAACCACGAGAGAGTAGAATGGCAGAGCTGGACTATTGAGAAGAAGCAGTGTGGAGGATGGTGTGATTCATTGTGCCAAAAGCCACAGAGAAGTCAGGGAGGATGAGGAGGGATAATATATTGCATTTACAGTGATACACATTATTGATGATTTTAACCAGGGTGGCCTTGGTAGTGTGGGCAGGACAAAACCCAGACTGAAGGGATCTGAACAGGCAGTGGTGGACACAAAATTGGATGGTATTGACACATTTCAGAACTTTGAGAAGAAAGGGAGGTTGGAAATAGGACAATAGTTGGAGAGGGAGAGGGGTCAAGAGTAGGCTTTTTAATCAACTCCATTTTAATTTCCCCCAATTCCAACACAGATTAAATTAAACTTAACTTATCCAGTGGTCCAGTGCAAAGATCAAGACCTTCGCTAGCATTCTCAGGAGGCAAATTTTCCCCTTTTTGGTGTTGTAATTTGAATACTCCACTGGACATTTTTTCAAGCCAGTTATTCCCATTTTAAGAATGTTGATGGTGAGTTTCATATTTTTATTTGCCTCCTCAAAAACACTCATCAGTGAGTAAACACATCTAAAATGTTCTACTGTATTACAAAGAATTACGTAGAATGTATAGCACAAAAACAGGCCATTCAGCCCAACAGGTCCATGCCGGTGCTTATGCTCCACGCATGCCTCCTCCCACCCTTCTTCATTTAACCGCATCAACATTTCCTTCTATTCCTTTCTCCCTCATGTGTTTATCTAGCTTCCCCTTAAATGCATTTATGCAAGTCGCCTCAACCACTCCTTGTGGTAGCGAATTCCACATTCTAACCACTCTCTGGTTAAAGAGGTTTCCCCTGAATTCCCTATTGGATTTATTAGTGACTATCTTATATTTATGGCCCCTAGTTTGATAGGATAGACATAGAGAAACACCTTCTCTATTCTACCCTATCAAACCCTTTCATAATCTTAAAGACCTCTTTCAGATCACCCCTCAGTCCTCTCTTTTCCAGAGAAAAGAGCCCCAGCCTGTTCAATCTTTTCTGATAGGTATAACCTTTCAGATCTGGTATCATCCTTGTAAATCATTTTTGCACCTTCTCCAGTGCCAGTACATCCTTTTGATAATATGGAGACCAGAACTGTACTCCAAGTGTGGTCTAACCAAGGGTCCATACAAGTTTAACATAACTTCTCTGCTTTTCAATTCTATCCCTCTAGAAATAAACCTCAGTGCATTGTTTGCTTTCTTATGGCCCTATGTCGCTATTTTTTTTATTCGTTCATAGGATGTGGGCATCGCTGGCAAGGCCAGCATTTATTGCCCATCCCTAATTGCCCTTGAGGAGGTGGTGGTGAGCGCCTTCTTGACTGAGTGGCTTGCTAGGCTATTTCAGGGGGCGATTAAGAATCAACCACATTGCTGTGAGTCTGGAGTCACATAGAGGCCAGACCAGGTAAGGACGGCAGGTTTCCTTCGCTAAAGGGCATTAGTAAACCAGATGGGTTTTTACGACAAACCGGTAGTTTCGTGGCCACCATTACTAATACTAGTTTTTTTTTAAATTCCAGATTTTATTTAAATAATTGAATTTAAATTCCCCAGCTGCCGTGGTGGGATTTGAACTCATGACTCCAGATAATTAGTCCAGGCCTCTGGATTACTAGTCCAGTAACATAACCACTATGCTACCGTAACCCATTTCTGACCTTATGACGGAGGGAAGGTCTTTGATGAAGCAGCTGAAGATGGTTGGGCCTAGGACACTGCCCTGAGGAAATCCAGCAGCAATGTCCTGGGGCTGAGATGATTGGCCTCCAACAACCACTACCATCTTCCTTTGTGCTAGGTATGACTCCAGCCACTGGAGAGTTTTCCCCGATTCCCATTGAATTCAATTTTACTAGGGCTGCTTGGTGCCACACTCGGTCAAAGGCTGCCTTGATGTCAAGGGCAGTCACTCTCACCTCAGGAATTCAGCTCTTTTGTCCATGTTTGGACCAAGGCTGTAATGAGTTCTGGAGCAGAGTGATCCTGGCGGAACCCAATCTGAGCGTCGGTGAGCAGGTTATTGGTGAGTAAGTGCCGCTTGATAGCACTGTCGACGACACCTTCCATCACTTTGCTGATGATTGAGAGTAGGCTGATGGGGCAGTAATTGGTCGGATTGGATTTGTCCTGCTTTTTGTGGACAGGACATACCTGGGCAATTTTCCACATTGTCGGGTAGATGCCAGTCTTGTAGCTGTACTGGAACAGTTTGGCTAGAGGCACGGCTAGTTCTGGAGCACAAGTCTTCAGTACTATAACTGGGATGTTTTCGGGGCCCATATCCTTTGTTGTATCCAGTGCACTCAGCCGTTTCTTGATATCACGTGGAGTGAATCGAATTGGCTGAAGACTGGCTTCTGTGATGGTGGGGATATCGGGAGGAGGCGGAGATGGATCATCCACTCGGCACTTCTGGCTGAAGATGGTTGCAAACAATGTTTACAGAGCCTTCTCCTCCCGTTAGTTGTTTAATTGTCCACCACCATTCACGACTGGATGTGGCAGGACTGCAGAGCTTTGATCTAATCCGTTGGTTGTGGAATTGCTTAGCCCTGTCTATAGCATGTTTAGCATGCATGCATCCCCTGGCTTGTTGGTAATGGTAGAGTGAGGAATATGCCGGGCCATGAACTTACAGATTGTGCTGGAATACAATTCTGCTGCTGCTGATGGCCCACAGCGCCTCCTGGATGCCCAATTTTGAGCTGCTAGATCTGTTCTGAATCTATCCCATTTAGCATGGTGGATGGTGTCCTCAGTGTGAAGACGGGACTTGGTCTCCACAAGGACTGTGCAGTGGTCACTCCTACCAATACTGTCATGGACAGATGCATCTGCAACAGGTAGATTGGTGAGGACAAGATCAAGTAGGTTTTTCCCTCTTGTTGGTTTGCTCACCACCTGCCGCAGGCCCAGTCTGGCAGCTATGTCCTTCAGGACTCGGCTAGCAGCGGTGCTATCAAGCCATTCTTGGTGATGGACAATGAAGTCCCCCACCCAGGATACATTCTGTGCCCTTGCGACTCTCAGTGCTTCCTCCAAGTGGTGCTCAACATGGAGGAGGACCGATTCATCAGCTGAGGGAGGGCGGTAGGTGTTAATCAACACAAGGTTTCCTTGCCCATGTTTGACCTGATGCCATGAGATTTCATGGGGTCCAATGTCAATGTTGAGGACTCCCAGGGCCACTCCCTCCTGACTGTATATCACTGTACCGCCACCTTTGGTCGGTCTGTCCTGCCGGTGGGACAGGACATACCCAAGGATGGTAATGGAAGAGTCTGGGACGTTGGCTGAAATGTATGATTCTGTGAGTATGGCTATATCAGGCTGTTGCTTGACTAGTCTGTGGGACAGCTCTCCCAATTTTGGCACAAGTCCCCAGATGTAAGTGAGGAGGACTTTGCAGGGTCGACTCGGCTTGTTTTGCCTTTGTCGTGTCTGGTGCCGAGTGGTCCGTCCAGTTTTATTCCTATTATGACTATTTTTAGCGAGATTGTACAACTGAGTGGCTTGCTCGGCCATTTCAGAGGGCGATTAAAAATCAACCACATTGCTGTGGGTCTGGAATCACATATAGGCCAGACCGAGTAAGGATGGCAGGTTTCCTTCCCTAAAGGACATTAGTGAACTAGATGGGTTTTTACGACAATCCAGTAGTTTCATGGCCACTATTACTGATACTAGTTTTTTTAATTCCAGATTTTATTTAATTGAATTTAAATTCTCCAGCTGCCGTGGCAGGATTTGAACTCATAACTATACTAGTCCAGTAACATAACCACTTTGCTACCCGTACCCTGTGATTTGCGGATCTGTATCTCCCGATCCCTCCGCTCCTCTACCCCATTTAGACTATTATGTGGCCTCCTTATTCTTCCTACCAAAATGTACCACCTCACAATTATCTATATTGAAATTCATTTGCCAATTACATGCTCATTCTGCGAGTTTATTAATGTCTTCCTGCATTTTGTCGCAGTGGTCCTCAGTATTAGCTATACCCCCCAATTTGGTGTCGTCCGTAAATTTTGAAATTGTACTTCTGATTCACAAGTCCAAATCGTTTATGTAAATGGTGAACAATGGTCCCAACAACGATCCTTGTGGAACACCACTTCCCATCTTTAGCCAGTCTGAGTAACTACCTTTAACCCCACTCTGTTTTCGATTTTGTAGCCAGCTTGCTAGCCATTCTGTTACTTGTCCCCTTACTCCACATGCTCTGACCTTAGTCATAAGTCCACTATGTAGTATCTTATCAAAAATCCAAATATATTACATCTACTACATTACCCTTGTCTACTCTTTGTTACTTCTTCAAAGAACTCAATAAGATTGGTCAAGCATGACCTACCCTTTTGAAATCCATCCTGATTATTCTTTATTATATTTTTAGTTTCTAGATGTTTTTCTATTACATCTTTGAGTAAGGATTCCATTATCTTTCCTACCACCGATGTTAAGCTAATTGGTCCATAGTTCCTTGGACTTGTTCTATCACCCTTTTTAAATATAGGAATCACATTAGCTGTCCGCCAGTCCTCTGGCACTATTCCCCTTTGTAGTGATTTTTTTTAATATAATAGTGCCTCTGCTATCTCTTCCCTAATTTTTTTTTTAATATGTGTGGATGCAATCCATCCAGACCAGTGGTTTTATTGTCTCTAAGTTTGATTAATTTATCAATTATCCCCCCCCCTTCCTATCTTAAATGTCTTCATATCTTTTTTGATCTTTTCTTCTAATATCATGCCCATCATGTTAGTGTCCCTGCTAAATACTGAGGCAAAGTAATTATTTAATATCTCTGCCATTCCGCTGTCATTACCTATGAGTTTATTGTGTGTATCCCTTAGTGGCCCCATCCCTATCCTGATTTTTCTTTTGTTATTTATGGGTCTGTAGAATACTCCACTATTTCTTTTTATATTGCTTGATAATTTAATTTTGTAGTTTCTCTTTGTCTTCCAAATAGATTTTTTGACTTCTTTCCTATCCTTTTCGTACTCCCATTTGTCATCCTCTATGTTGATGTCTATGTACTTAGTGTATGCCTTTTTCTTTATTTATGGTGTGTCATTACTCGCTAGTTTGTTCTTTTTAGTGGGATATATTTCTCTTGGACTCTATTGATCACCGTTTTAAATGTTTCCCATTGCTGTTCTATTTCTTTGTTTGTCAGTAAATTTAGGGTTAGGGCTCCATCTCAGCCCCTTAAAATCAGCTTCTTTCCAATTTATTATTTTGGTCCTTGTCTTATTTATGTCCTTCTCAATCTTTATCTTAAACCTTATTATGTTGTGATCGTTATTGCCTAGATGTTCCCCTATTCTTACTTCTCTTATCTGTTCTGGTTCATTTCCCATTTCTAGATCCGGTAGTGCTTCCTCTCTTGTTGGGCTTTTTACACACTGGGTAAGAAAGGAGTCCTGCACACATTGTAAAAACTCCATTCCCTGTATCCCGTTACCTACCTCTTCTTGCCCTGCTTATGTGGGGGTAGTTAAAATCTCCCATGATTATTAGCCTATGTCCTTTAGTCATTTCACATATTTGCTGACATATTTATTTCTCCACCTCCTTTCCACTATTAGGTGGTCTGTAATATATCCCTATTAGCGTGATTGAGCAGGGAGAGAGAGGAAAGCGTAACAGGAAGGGACAGAAGGTATGGAGTAATAGGTAAAGTGTTAAAAAAGGAAAAAGCAGGAACTAAGCGTCACAAAACAGATTTGAAAGTTCTTTATCTGAATGCACGTAGCATTCGTAATAAAATGGACGAGTTAACGGCACAAATAACTACGTATGGGTATGATCTTGTGGCCATTACAGAAACATGGCTGCAGGGTGACAACGACTGGGAATTAAATATGCCAGGGTATTTAACAATCAGGAAGGACAGGCAGGAAGGAAGGGGAGGTGGGTGGCTATGTTAATAAAGGAAGGAATCACTGTAATACAGAGAAATGATATTGGGACAAAGCATCAAGATAATGAAACAGTTTGGGTGGAGATAAGGAATAATAAGGGAAAAAAAACATTAGTGGGCGTAGTATATAGGCCTCCTAATAGTTGCAACTCTGCTGGAAGAAGTATTAATCAGGAGATAGTCGGGGCATGTAATAAGGGAACAGCCATAATTATGGGGGATTTTAATTATCATATTAACTGGACAAATCAAATTGGGCAGAGCAGCCTTGAGGACGAGTTCATTGAGTGCATCAGGGATGGATTTCTTGAGCAGTATGTAACTGATCCTACAAGGGGGCAGGCAACCTTGGACCTGGTCCTGTGTAATGAGTCAGGATTAATTAATAATGTCCTAGTTAAGGATCCCCTTGGAACGAGCGACCACAACATGGTTGAATTCCATATCCAATTAGAGGGTGAGAAGGTTGATTCTCAAACAAGCGTACTGAGCTTGAATAAAGGAGACTATGATGGTATGAGAGCGGAATTGATTAAAGTGGACTGGGAAAATAGATTAAAGGGTAAGACGGTACATGAGCAGTGGTGTTCATTTAGGGAGTTATTTTACAACTTTCAAAATAAATATATTCCACTGAGGAAAAAAGGGTGTAAAAGAAATGACAGCCACCTGTGGCTAAGTAAAGAAATCAAGGATAGTATCCGACTAAAAACAAGGACATATAAGGTAGCCAAACTTAGTGGGAGGATAGAAGATTGGGAATTCTTCAAAAGACAGCAAAAAGTAACTAAAGGATTGATTAAGAAAGGGAAGTTAGATTATGAAAAGAAATTAGCAAAAAATATAAAAACAGATAGCAAGAGTTTCTATAGTTATATAAAAAGAAAAAGGGTGGCTAAGGCAAACATAGGTCCCTTAGAGGATGAGACCGGGAAATTAATGGTGGGAAACATGGAGATGGCAAAAATGCTGAACAAATATTTTGTTTCAGTCTTTACAGTAGAGGACACTAAGAATATCCCAACACTGGACAAACAGGGGACTCTCGGGGGGGGGAGGAGCTAAATACGATTAAAATCACTCAGGAGATGGTACTCAGTAAAATAATGGGACTCAAGGCGGATAAATCCCCTGGAACTGATGGCTTACATCCTAGGGTCTTGAGGGAAGTGGCAGTAGGGATTGTGGATGCTTTGGTGATAGTTTTCCAAAATTCCCTGGACTCAGGAGAGGTCCCGGCAGATTGGAAAACTGCTAATGTAACACCGTTATTTAAAAAGGGTAGTAGGCAGAAGGCTGGAAATTATAGGCCAGTTAGCTTAACATCTGTGGTGGGTAAAATTTTGGAGTCTATTATTAAGGAGACAGTAACGGAACATTTAGATAAGCATAATTTAATAGGACAAAGTCAGCATGGCTTTATGAAGGGGAAGTCATGTCTGACAAATTTGCTTGAGTTCTTCGAGGATATAACGTATAGGGTGGATAAAGGGGAACCAATGGACATAGTGTATTTAGACTTCCAGAAGGCATTCGACAAGGTGCCACATAAAAGATTATTACTTAAGATAAAAAATCACGGGATTGGGGGTAATATTCTGGCATGGGTGGAGGATTGGTTATCGAACAGGAAGCAGAGAGTTGGGATAAATGGTTCATTTTCGGACTGGCAACCAGTAACCAGTGGTGTTCCACAGGGGTCGGTGCTGGGTCCCCAACTCTTTACAATCTATATTAACGATTTGGAGGAGGGGACCGAGTGCAACATATCAAAATTTGCAGATGATACAAAGATGGGAGGGAAAGTAGAGAGTGAGGAGGACATAAAAAACCTGCAAGGGGATATAGACAGGCTGGGTGAGTGGGCGGAGATTTGGCAGATGCAATATAATATTGGAAAATGTGAGGTTATGCACTTTGGCAGGAAAAATCAGAGAGCAAGTTATTTTCTTAATGGCGAGAGACTGGAAAGTACTGCAGTACAAAGGGATCTGGGGGTACTAGTGCAAGAAAATCAAAAAGTTGGTATGCAGGTGCAGCAGGTGATCAAGAAAGCCAACGGAATGTTGGCTTTTATTGCTAGGGGGATAGAATATAAAAACAAGGAGGTATTGCTGCAGTTATATAAGGTATTGGTGAGACCGCACCTGGAATACTGCATACAGTTTTGGTCTCCATACTTAAGAAAAGACATACTTGCTCTCGAGGCAGTACAAAGAAGGTTCACTCGGTTAATCCCGGGGATGAGGGGGCGGACATATGAGGAGAGGTTGAGTAGATTGGGACTCTACTCATTGGAGTTCAGAAGAATGAGAGGCGATCTTATTGAAACATATAAGATTGTGAAGGGTCTTGATCGGGTGGATGCAGTAAGGATGTTCCCAAAGATGGGTGAAACTAGAACTAGGGGGCATAATCTTAGAATAAGGGGCTGCTCTTTCAAAACTGAGATGAGGAGAAACTTCTTCACTCAGAGGGTGGTCGGTCTGTGGAATTTGCTGCCCCAGGAAGCTGTGGAAGCTACATCATTAGATAAATTTAAAACAGAAATAGACAGTTTCCTAGAAGTAAAGGGAATTAGGGGTTATGGGGAGCGGGCAGGAAATTGGACATGAAGCTGAGTTCGGATCGGTCAATGCCCTGTGGGTGGCGGAGAGGGCCCAGGGGCTATGTGGCCGGGTCCTGCTCCGACTTCTTGTGTTCTTTAGATTTGTGGTTGGGATCAGATCAGCCATGATCTTATTGAATGGCGGAGCAGGCTCGAGGGGCCGATTGGCCTACTCCTGCTCCTATTTCTTATGTTCTTATGTTCTTATCTTTATTTCATTCCATACGTATTCTGTGTCTGATGTCCCTTTTTTCGACTGCCACTATGTTATCTCTAATTAGTACAGCTACTCCACCCCCCCTTCTTCCTTCCCTATCCTTTCTGATTATGCTATAACTTGCAATATTTAGTTGCCAGTCCTGTTCTTTATGTAGCCAAGTTTCAGTTTTCCCTACTACATCTGGTTCCTCGCTATGGATTATTGCCTCCAGTTCTCCCATTTTATTTTGGACGCTGTGTTAATTGCTGTACAGGCGGTTTAAGTCGTCTTTAATAGTTATTCCGTTTATTTTTAACAGTTCTTTTATACTTCTGTTTTATAATTGTATTTGTTCCTTGACCGTTTGTGTTATCTTTATTTCTTACCCTGGTCTGACCTTTACGCACATTTCCTGTTTCTTTTATCTTTAAGCTTTTGTTATTGCTACATGATCCCTCCCCCCTTCCTGCTGGATTAAAGCCTTAGCCACTGCCATACTTAGCCTTTCCACTAGGACTCTGGTTCCATTCTGGTTCAGGTGGAGCCCATCCCAGCGGTACAGCTCCTTCCTGTCCCAGTACTGGTGCCAGTGTCCCATGAAATGCAACCCCTCCTCCCCACACCATTTTGTCAGCCACGCAGTCACCTTTCTGATCCGCCAATCCCTATGCCAATTAGCACATGGTTTGGGTAGTAATCCTGAGATTGCCACCTGTAAGGTCCTGCTTTTCAATTTAGTTCCTAGCTTCTGATTTTCCCTTAGCAGGATCTCCTCTTTGTTCGTCCTTATGTCATTGGTGCAGACATGGTCCACAACAACTGGATCCTCCCCCTCCTTTTCCAAGTTCCTCTCCAGTTGCTCCAATATGTCCTTTACCCTTGCACCAGGTGGGCAACACACCCTCTTGGATTCTCAGTCATGACTGCAGAGGATGCTATCTATCCCTGATTATCGATTCCCCTATGACTACAACCTTTCCATTCTGATCCAACCCCCTCCCGGACTGCCTCATGCTCCACAGTGCCATGGTTAGCATTCTGGGCATCCTCCCTGCACCCGTAATCATTATCCTCACAGGTATCAAGTACCTCGTGCCTGTTAGATAGGACCAGTGTCTGCGGGACCTCCTTTTCCACCTCTCCTAGGTTCCAACTCCCCTTCTGACTAACATCCCCCTCCCTCATGTGTTGGAGTGTCTCTGATTCACACTGCAACTCAAAGACTCTGAGCCGGAGTGTCTCAAGCCTAAGACATTTACTGCAGATGTGGCAACCCGGGACAATCTCACTATCCACAGACGCCCATATATTACAGTCTCGACACACAGCCTGTACTGCCATTTCTAGTTTTTATTTATTATCAGTAGTTTATTTCTAGGACTAATAGAATCACTTGAGTTCTAGATTGTAGAATCATATTTTCCTCTCCTGGTATCTTCTGCCAGCATTTTACATACTAGTGTAGTTCTCCCTTTACTGGCCTCTGCTGGTTTACCCTAGATTGTTGCAAACAAACTTTGTGGAAAAAAAATCTTCAACTGTGAAGACCTTGATATAAAAAATAGTTTTAGAAAAACAGGGAAAGATGTTTGTCATATCACTATTTCAGCTCAGTGCTCAGCATCTTTTAAAAAGCAGCAAAATAAACCTGGCATATATTTTATTATACCACATACATTGCTTCCTAGATAAAAGCAAAAATATTGCTCCCCCCCCATGCACCCCCCCCCCCCTGCCCTAATAGTTACCCTTACACATAGTTATTAATTGAGGAATGGTTAATCCCAAATGTAAACCACACACAAATGTACCTGGAGAAAACTACATACAAACCCATGTGCAAAAACGCATGCTCAATTATGTAACAAAATAAATTTGTGTACACACACACACACACACACACACACACCACAACACACACACACCCCCCATCTCACATCATCTACCAGATGACTACGAGGGCCTAACTCTATAATCAGAAAACCATACGTGTAAAGATGGCAAAGAAGCCATAATGTTCCTCAAATATCTTCTGATATTTCCTCCATATGTGGTTAATTGGAATGAAAACTGAAGTGTGACAGTAGGAGAATAGTTCCATAAGATTTTATAGGGGCGTTTTACAAATACATCTAACAGACAAAAAGATGCAGCTAATCAAATCTATAAGCAATTGTGTGATCCAGAGGACTCCAAAGAGCTTTATACCTCAATTATTTCATTATGTGAGGAAGAGAAACATTTTATTCTCCAGCTTCGTACACATTTAAAGATTGTTCGGAAATAAAATTACTTCTAGCTTAATTGACTGGTTTATCGTCTATAGTTCAGTCTATCTTGCAGTATCAATAGAAGCACAATGACTTCCAAGGAAGCTTAGCTAGTCAAAACTAAACTAAGTGCAAGACATGAAAGAATCTGGTAAATAAAGCATATAATGTGCAACTCCTATGTCACCAGTAAGTAACTATTGACAAAATGATATTTCCTGTTCATTTGAACAATATCTAGTTCCAGATTGCACTGATATATTGATACTAATTCAGACGTCACCTTGTTGGTAAATTGTTTAGCCCTAGGACAGAAGTAAGTGCCTTTTATACAACATGCCTTTCATGTAACAAATGTGATTTATGCTTTCATCTTGCCACCAGGAAACACGTTGTGTCTGACACAACACTCTCCAATTGTGCAGCCAGCTTGATGGTTTATTTTTTCTAAGTCATCAAACCTGATGCACATTTTATTTATTCAAGAAAGATGATTTTTAAAAAATTCAACCAAGGTAAATTTTCAAGGCAGGCTGCTGACTGACATGCATGATGATGTCATGTGAATGGGCTAAAAATCATTTTAGAAAGAAATTTGAAAGACCTTATTTAAACATCCATCACCAGATCTGACTAGACTACATCCACCTCTACTGGGCCCCACTCTCCTCTGCCAAAACCATTCACAACTCCAGGGTGAACATGGAGAGCAAAGATAACCTCTAGCTTTTTTTCCTCCACTATTAGCCATCTCTTTAAACTCCTCAACCCTGCCCCTTACACCCTCACCTCCAACAATTAGTGTGAGAAGCTCATGGATCAAGATGGAGACCATCCGTTCAGCTGCCTGCTGCTTCCCCTCCCCACTACCCCCATCTTCATTCCCTTGCCCACCAAGCCAAATATCCCCCAGGCCCCACACTACCCAAGCCCTGAAATCCCATTCCTGTCTAGTTCGCATCTCCTCCTGCCCTCTGAGCTCATCGTGCCCATAAGACCCACCTCCTGTTCCTTCAACCCCATTGTTATTAGCAAGATAGTAGTTAAGCTGCAAGTGATATGGAACTGTAATACTGGAAAACAAGTTTATTGAAGCTTGTTTGAGCTATTTTTGAGAAAATATGGTTCTTACTTCAAAAGAATTATATCCATTAAATCTACTGTGCTGCACTCAATCATAACAGTTTATCATTATGTAAACATTTCTATGTTTACCATCAGTTTCTAATTTACTCCACAATCCTTTGACAATGTTCACTAATCTAATTCTGTACGTGGCATTGTAATTCAATGTAATCATTTCCTTTTTGGTTGTTGGCATCACATTTAGAGATTACATATGCTTGCGACTATGTGTTAAAAGCTCAAAATTGACGGCAGACTGCTGTATGCTTTGACCGCATTTCATGGTATTCAACACTATGAGCTAAGACCCACCACAGATAACATTAAATGACCTATTGATCCGGTGGAGCTTAAGTAATATTTTTTGTGTAATGGAAGAAATGGTACAAAAAATATTTCACCTGAGGGCTAAATAATTATGGACTGTTATAGTTAACAGATGCTGGATAAGCTATACTGACAGCAGTATGTTCTGCAGCCAGAGACTATTTACAGTGTTATTGATTGCATTTTTCTTACTCTGCTCATCTTCACTCACTTAACTGTTATACAACAGTTTTTTTAAAAATTCTTATCCCTCCACACCCACCAAGTTGTTTGAAAACATTTTGGAGTACATTTTCTGGCATTTGTTAATTTTAATAAAACAGTAGACCAGGACATAACCCTTTAATTCCAGCTGATTAGCCGCCATCATATACTAAAATGTAACCTGGCCATTATCTCGGTCCCCTTCACATACTGTCCATAATGTCCTCCTTTAGGTTTATGATTGACTGATAGGTACATTGTGAATTTGATGATGTCAAGGAATTTTCAGATCTTGAAACTGATTTCCCCCTCAAACCTAAAACCAAAGTTTGCAATACAGAATGAGGCCATTTGACTTTGTTTCTGTGCCAGCTCTTTCCTAGCAAAATCCAAAGCTAAACCCACTGCCCTCTCTCTCCCCATAGCTTTGTATCATCCTGTGCTTCAAATATTTATTCAAATTTCCATTACAAGATGCAATGCTCTCTGCCTCAACCACTCCCCATGGCAATGCTTTCCATGCTCCAACAACTGTGCAAAGACATTTCTCCGAACATCTCTCCTCATTCTCTTAGTAATCATTTAAAATCTCTGATTCCTCATTACTACTCCCCAAGCAGAGGAAATAGTCTTTACCAACTCAGTCTATCAAAACTCTTCATAATTTTAAATGTCTCTATTAAATCTCCTCTTAGCGTTCAAATGTGGTCTTCCTAAGGTTCTATATAGATTCACCATTACATCTTGACTTTTATATTCTATACTTCTTGTTATAAAGCTCAGTATTCTGTTAGCTTTTGTTTTAAAAATTTCTCATCTACTTGAGGTGTGATTGTTAATGTTTTATATTTTATACTTTTAATGCAACCTTGCCAGCTTTGTGAGCTCAGATTGAGTACTTGGCCATGGGTTTGGGGGTAATATGTTAGCATGGATTGAGGATTGGTTAACGGACAGAAAACAGAGTAGGAATAAACGAGTCATTTTCGGGTTGGCAGGTTGTAACTAATGGGGTGCAGCAAGGATCAGTGCTTGGGCCTCAGCTGTTTACAATATATATCAATGACTTAGATGAGGGGACAGAATGTAACGTATTCAAGTTTGCTGACGATACAAAGCTAGGTGGGAAAGTAAGCTGTGAGGAGGATTGGACGGACATATGGACAACTTACTTACTTGCATCTATATAGTGCCTTTCACAATCTCAGGATGTCCAAAAGCGGTTTACAGCCAATGAAGCACATTTGAAGTGTAATCACTGTTGTAATGTGGGAAAGATAGAGTATAATGTGGGGAAATGTGAAATTATCCACTTTGGTAGGAAGGAAAGAAAAGCAGAATATTGTTTAAAAAGTGAGAGATTAAGAAATGTTACTAGTCAGAGCAATTCAATGAGATCATGGCTGATCTGTGACCTAACTCCATATACCCACCGTAGCCCCATATCCCTTAATACCTTTGGTTAACAAAAATCTATCCATCTCAGATTTAAAATTAACAATTGAGCTGGCATTAACTGCCGTTTGCGGAAGAGAATTCCAAACTTCTACCACCCTTTGTGTGTAGAAGTGTTTCATAACTTCACTTCTGAAAGTCCTGGCTCTAATTTTTAGGCTATGTTCCTTAGTCCTAGACTCCCCAACCAACGGAAATAGGGTAAATAGAGAGAAACTATCAGTTCCCCTTAATATCTTGAAAACTTCAATCAAATCACCCCTTAATCTTCTAAATTCCAGAGACTACAACCCTAGTTTGCATAATCTCTCCTCGTAATTTAATTCTTGGAGTCCAGATATCATTCTAATAAATCTACACTGCACTCCCTCCAAGGCCAATATATCCTTCCTAAGGTGTGGTGCTCGGAACTGAACACCGTACTCCAGGTGTGGTCTAACCACGGCTTTGTATAGCTGTAGCATAACTTCTACCCCCTTGCATTCCAGTCCTCTAGATATAAAGGCCAGCATTCCATTAGCATGATTTGCTAATTTTAGATTTTAAGATTATTTTCTGTATCTGTCCATGACATTGTAATGATCTATATACATGGATCCCTAGGTTTCTTCGGACCTCCACTGTTTCGAGCTTTTCACCATTTAGAAAGTACTATGATCTATCCTTTTTAGGCCTACAGTGGATGACCTCATATCTGCCTACATTGAAATCCATTTGCCTCAGCTTTGCCCATTCACTTAATTTATTCTCTGTATTTTTATGCTTCCATCTACACTGCTAACAATGCTGCCTATCTTTGTGTCATCGGCAAACTTGGATATGTGGCTCTCTATCCCATCATCTAAGTCGTTAATAAATACAGTGAATAGTTGAGGCCCCAACGCAGATCCCTGTAGGACACCACTAGTCACATCCTGCCAATTTGAGTACCTGCCATTATCCCTACTCTTTGTCTCCTGCCGCTCAGCCAATTTCCTAACCAGGTCAACAATTTGCCCTCAATTCCATGAGCTTAAACTTTAGCTAACAGTCTCTTATGGGGGACTTTATCGAATGCGTTCTGAAAGTCCATATAAACAACATCATTGACATTCCCCTGTCCACTACTTTTGTAAACAATTTTACAACACCAAGTTATAGTCCAGCAATTTTATTTTAAATTCACAAGCTTTCGGAGGCTTCCCCCTTCGTCAGGTGAACGATGTGAAATGAAATCCTCGAAATGAAATCGCATTTATAATTCACAGAACAATGCTTGGTGAGTACAGACAGTTTTTTCAACTGCCCGTTGCCAAGGCAATCAGTGTGCAGACAGACAGGTGTTACCTGCCAGGTCTCACAGAATATACAAATCACCAAAAAAAAACAACAAACAAAAAAAAAGAGATAGAGAGGTAGAAACATAGAAAAGACAGCAACTGACCCGTTATATTAAAAACAGATAACATTTGTTCGCTGGTGGGGTAACGTGTAGCGTGACATGAACCCAAGATCCCGGTTGAGGCCGTCCTCATGGGTGCGGAACTTGGCTATCAATTTCTGCTCGACGATTTTGCGTTGTCGTGTGTCTCGAAGGCCGCCTTGGAGAACGCTTACCCGAAGGTCGGTGGATGAATGTCCATGACTGCTGAAGTGTTCCCCGACTGGGAGGGAACCCTCCTGTTTGGCGATTGTTGCGCGGTGTCCGTTCATCCGTTGTTGCAGCGTCTGCATGGTCTCGCCAATGTACCATGCTCTGGGGCATCCTTTCCTGCAACGTATGAGGTAGACAACGTTGGCCGAGTCACAGGAGTATGAACCATGCACCTGGTGGGTGGTGTCCTCTCGTGTGACGGTGGTATCTGTGTCGATGATCTGGCATGTCTTGCAGAGGTTACCGTGGCAGGGTTGTGTGGCGTCGTGGACGCTGTTCTCTTGAAAGCTAGGTAATTTGCTGCGAACGATGGTCTGTTTGAGGTTGGGTGGCTGTTTAAAGGCGAGTAGTGGAGGTGTGGGGATGGCCATAGCGAGGTGTTTGTCCTCATTGATGACATGTTGAAGGCTGCGGAGAACATGGCGTAGTTTCTCCGCTCCGGGGAAGTACTGGACGACAAAGGGTACTCTGTTGGTTGCGTCCCGTGTTAGTCTCCTGAGGAGGTCTATGCGATTTTTTGCTGTGGCCCGTCGGAACTGTCGATCGATGAGTCGAGCGTCATATCCCGTTCTTACTAGGGCGTCTTTCAGCGTCTGTAGGTGTCCATCGCGTTCCTCCTCGTCTGAGCAGACCCTGTGTATTCGCAGGGCCTGTCCATAGGGGATGGCCTCTTTGACGTGGTTAGGGTGGAAGCTGGAAAAGTGGAGCATCGTGAGGTTGTCCGTGGGCTTGCGGTAGAGTGAGGTGCTGAGGTGCCCGTCTTTGATGGAGATTCGTGTGTCCAAGAAAGAAACTGATTCTGAGGAGTAGTCCATGGTGAGCTTGACGGTGGGATGGAACTTGTTGATGTTATCGTGTAGTCTCTTTAGTGATTCCTTGCCGTGGGTCCATAGAAAGAAAATGTCATCGATGTATCTGGTGTATAGTGTTGGTTGGAGGTCTTGTGCAGTGAAGAAGTCCTGCTCGAACTTGTGCATGAAAATGTTGGCGTATTGGGGTGCGAATTTGGTCCCCATGGCTGTTCCGTGTGTTTGGACGCTGCGACAACGGATGAACGGACACCGCGCAACAATCGCCAAACAGGAGGGTTCCCTCCCAGTCGGGGAACACTTCAGCAGTCATGGACATTCATCCACCGACCTTCAGGTAAGCGTTCTCCAAGGCGGCCTTCGAGACACACGACAACGCAAAATCGTCGAGCAGAAATTGATAGCCAAGTTCTGCACCCATGAGGACGGCCTCAACCGGGATCTTGGGTTCATGTCACGTTACACGTTACCCCACCAGCGAACAAATGTTATCTGTTTTTAATATAACGGGTCAGTTGCTGTCTTTTCTATGTTTCTACCTCTCTATCTCTGTTTTTTTTTGTTTGTTGTTTTTTTTTGGTGATTTGTATATTCTGTGAGACCTGGCAGGTAACACCTATCTGTCTGCACACTGATTGCCTTGGCAACGGGCAGTTGAAAAAACTGTCTGTACTCACCAAGCATTGTTCTGTGAATTATAAATGCGATTTCATTTCGAGGATTTCATTTCACATCGTTCACCTGACGAAGGGGGAAGCCTCCGAAAGCTTGTGAATTTAAAATAAAATTGCTGGACTATAACTTGGTGTTGTAAAATTGTTTACAATTGTCAACCCCAGTCCATCACCGGCATCTCCACATCATCACTACTTTTGTCACCTCTCCAAAAAAATTCAATCAGGTTCGTCAGGCATGACCTACCCTTTATAAATCCATGCTGGCTCTTTCAGATCAGCAGAAAATTTTCAAGGTGTTCAATCACCCTATTCTAATTATAAGCTCTAGTAATATCCCGACAACAGATGTTTCCGACAACAAAGGGGCCGTATAGCCTACTCCTGCTCCAATTTCTTATGACATTTTGGTGCAGCCACCATACCAGAAACAGAAAAAAAGTGTCAGTATTTTTGGATCCCTAGATTCTGAGTAAATGACCAGCGAAAATCCCCATGGCCTCTCTGGTCAGTCAGGTAGAGGATGCTTAAATGTAACCTGACGTACAAACATTGCAAATTTTGCCACGCTCCCAATAGAAAAATACCACATCTCTTTTAAGTGCTTCCGAACAACCTGGTCAAGATAATCAGCTAAATATATCTCTTATCTACGTTTAAATATTTTTAATAAATAAAAATGATATATTTAGCACATCACACTTTGTTACAAATGTAAAACAATCTTAAAATGCTACATGTTTCCATGCTGCACAAGTAACTTGCGGTCTGAAACTGACCAGCACATTTTAATCTGTAAAGTTCCCTGACCAAACAATTAAACTTTGAATGCCCATAGCCTCTGGTTATTTAACAACAATTAAACTTTGCAATCTTAAGAGGATACAGCTCTACAGTAGCAGCAGAATAACACATTATGTACTACATTTTTAAAATTCATTCTCAGAATGTGGGTGTCGCTGGCAAAGCCAGAATTAATTCCTCAACCCCACTTGCCCTGAGAATGTGGCGGTGAGCCTTCTTCTCGAAGCGCTGCTGTCCATGTTGTGAAGGTGCTCCAACAATGCTGTTAGATAAGCAGTTCTAGGATTTTGACCCAGTGACAACGAAGGAACAATGATATATGTCCAAGTCAGAATGATGTGCAATTGGAGGGGTACTTGGAGTTGATGATGTTCGTATGTACCTGCTGCCCTTAATCTTCTAGGTGGTAGAGGTCACAGGTTTGGAGGGTGCTGCTGAAGAATCTGTGGCAAGTTGCTGCTGTGCATCCTGTCGAAAGTACACACTGCAGCCATGGTGCATGTGGATGTTTAAGAAAGTGAATGAGGTGCCAATCAAGAGGACCACTTTGTCCTGGATGATGTTGAGCTTGACCCAAACAGGCAAGTGGAGTGCATTCCATCACACTCTTGACTTGTGCCTTGTAGGTGGTGGAGAGGCTTTGGGGAGTCGGGTAGTGAGCCATGCCGCAGATTACCCAGCCTCTGAACCTGCTCTAGTAGCCACAGCATTATGTAGCTGGCCCAGTTGAGTTTCTGGTCAATGGTGACCCCAAGGATGTGGCTGGTGGGGGACTCAGTGATGGTAATGCCATTGAATGTTAATGGAGGTGATTAGGCTCCCCCTTGTTGAAAATATTCATTGCCTGGCACTTGAGTGGTGCAATTGTTACTTTAAAAAAAAACAGGCCTCCTACCTGTTTCCACAACCGCTTGCCAATTCCTAGTCACAGGCTGCTCACAACGTTGCCGGCCATTTTTTCTCCCAAATCGTGTGTTCTCCCCCCTTCCCCAGTGAACTCCTGCCTCCTCTGCACCAGTTTCTTAGCACTGAGCTGGGAAACTGGCCATTTGTATTCCAAAATGTTTATTCCATTTATTGTTTATTTGTTGCCAACTCCTGCTGCCTCATCCATTCCAGCTCCCCCATCCCTTGCCTTGAGCACCACCACCACCACCACCACCACACCCCACGCCAAGGAAAAAGCCTATAGCTGTGTTTCCAGCCCAGGAACCATTTTATGCTCTTGATATTAAAAATTCAAGTGTTTTAGACAATGTGAAGCTGGCTCCTGAGTCATCGCCAGGGAAACTTTTTCTATGGGTGGTAGGTGGGATTCCTAAAAGGGTTTTCTCACCACTGAGTTGGGGAGGCTGTTTTAGTTACTTATAGTGCATAGAGCACTTATGTTGTAGTTACCAGCATACAATTGGCTATTATGGTATAAGTGCACTCAGCACTTTAACTGAAATAGGCTTCCCACCTCAGTGCTATGAAAGTAATATTATGAAATTTCTGGGGAGGGTGGGCAGAATTCATGAAGGCTTATAGTTTTCATTTTCTTTGTCTCCTACTCCCTCCTGGCACCTCATATCGGGACCATATTCGCCGTCCCAAGCACCTGTGCTTTTCCCCACATCCAGCACTGCCAAACCACTCACAAGAAAAGCCTTTGTCATTACCCAGGAACCATCTTCCAGTTCTGTGACACACTTACTGGACATTTACTATCTCAGTTAAAGCACAGTAAGCACTTTAAAGAAGTCGGTCCTTGTGTCAAAGATACAAACACAGCTATGACAACTTGCGGCTTTTCTCAGGGGCGGGTTCCTGCAAACAACTGACCCACCACCGAACTTGGAGCCAAGTTTTAGTTATTTAAAGCATTTAGTGCATGTATACTATAATTGTTGACATACAGTTAGCAATTACAGTATAAGCATTTTAAATAACAGCCAGCCTCCCAGTATTTCCAGATCCTCCTGGACTCCAAACTGTCACCCAAGTCATCCCAGACCTTGGATGATGCTCCCATATCCAGTGATCCCTCTTGCAATAGCAGATTCTACCTAAGTCAGAAGATGACCCATAGCAGGGTCAGCTACCCAGGTATAGTGGAAGAACAGTGCATGAGGAGGAGTTGGCTCATCAGGGAAGTTGTGATTAATATGTGCAACCAGGTCCAGTCAATCATCTGGCATGCATTACCAACAGCAGTGAAGATCCATCCTGCCTTAAGTTTTTATAAAATTCCACAGACCCACAGAGGATGTCACAAGACTCAAGCTGTTTGACTTTTGTACAACTAATGCTTTATTTCCTGCATTATTAAGAATCACCGGCCGTTCCATACATGAAAAGTGAATTCACTTTGATCAGTTGTGCAATGTTGGCTGTGTAAATGTTTAATGTCTTTGGCTGCTATATTTGCCCCTGTATGTCATGAACTTATCCATGTTTTTTCTGAATGTGCACTACTGCTAAGTGCTCCCCTAGGTGAAGGGAACATTGGTAGATGGCTGCATCGCCAACTCACGGGGTCCATGAGATACAGAAGGTCTTCCACCTGTGTCTGCAACTATCAATGCAAGGGTACCCTTTGCTACAGTCATTTTCAGATGTGATGCCTATGGTCATCTGTACAGGGCTACGTGATGGCTCAGAACTACTTGGCTCCTGCTGTGCTGCACCACATATCCCACTGGCGGATAGCATCTCATGATACTCAGTGGCTATATGAGCACAGAACAATAGTTACCTATGAAGTTTCAGAATCCCATCATTATGGCTGTCTCTAACTGTTTTCCAAAGAAGTTGAAGCTGGGCGTGACTGTATCTTCAAGTTTGAAGCAGCCTCCAAAGCAACAATGGAAACTTTTCTGAGAGATGCTCCCATTGCAAATCCCAATGTACATCTAGATCTTGGACTTGCCCAAAATACCCAACCATCTTAAATGTATTGTGTGTGTAGGTAGGTGACTCCTCAAAACAATGCTTCTGCTGTGACAGCTTCTATTTGAAAACAGACCCACTAGGGTCTACATCCCCAGATAACTCAGTAGGGACACTCAGCATACCTCTGCTCTGTACACCAACCTGCTGCTCATGAACAACTACTACATTTTGATCACAAGTGCTTACTGCCTTACTGTGTTCTTCCTCATCATTATTATATACTTTTCCTATAATATATGTATCTATCATGCCTGCTTTGTGGAGGTGGTGCTATTTGGTTGCACCGGGTTCTCCTTACCCAATGAAGAGAGCAGATGGGATAGAGGAAGTAATTAAGTACACTTATCCACTTGGATAGTGTATTGCTTATATGTGCACTATGTGCATTGGCACAATCAGTGTGCAGGGGCATATTGATGTAACACATCTTGGAAATCACAAAATATATGATTAATATGGTACAAACTGATCTGCAGACCCTTCCAATCACCACTGTCTCTAAGTTCCCTGACCAAAATAAATCAACAGCTGAATGATTTTCTTATTTGTTCTGCCATTATTACTAATCATTGCACTCGCCATAGCTGAATGAACAAACCTTTCCTTCATTTCGCTGAGTACGTGGCTAGTCAGCTGCTTGCGAAGCATTAAAGCATCATTATTGGAGGCCATCGTGATTGGCTGCTAGATTTTTGTTGCCACTAATTAAATGACACACTCAGTAATCACACATTTCAATGCTATACATTCCTGCATTTTCATTCAAAGTTCATGAATTACTCGGAAAAGTGGACATTTTTCATGTTTTTATTGAAAGAAATGTCAGGCCCATTATTTTTTTAAAAACCACATATATATGTATATATATATATATTGTTCAGTCTATAACCGAAGTAAATTCATCTGAGATGTAGAACAGTATTTTTATTTCTCAGGATACTTAGAATGTCAGGCAATGACCGGAACTAATATCGTCACTCAGCACCTCATTAAGGAGTAATGAGGTGATAACTCCTGGGTCACCACTGGGCTAACTGACCGTACTTTGGCAACAAGAGCCATGTGCATCACATCCAGCATGTCTCCCCACTCACACAGCACTCTATGCTCTTAACAGCTTTGAGAAAAAAAATGGAATTATTTAGTGCAGCCGCTAAAGTAGGCGACTGCAATTTGCTACGGAACATTTCGCCAAGATTTGGAATTTTGCTTGAAATAAACACAATATAGTTCGCACTATTTGTATCTCAGTCCATTTAATAATTTAGTCTTGAGTGCAAAATTACCTGATTATTGGAATGTTGATATTGGTTTGCTCTTGCAAGGTGATGGACTTGCACAAAATTAGGTCTCTTAACACGACAAGAATAAAAGGAATACCTTCTAGTCAGGTTAAAAAGTAGCTGAAAATCTTCTAGAGGTGGGAAGATTTTTAAAACACAATGGAGGATTCTTAATGGAGGAGATGAAAGTACGTTATATTGAATGTGTTCGCCCCATACCACCTCCTTTAATATATTAGACGTAAAAAGGTAACTGATCAATGCTATGCAGTGTTACTAGCATGGAAAACATAAATCATTTGTGTGCAAATCAAAATAATGTGGTACAGAAAGTTAGTTTTTCTCTCATATTTTGTAGCAGCACAGAGAATGATGCAGCTGGATGCGATGGGTTGCTTTATGAAATGGAAGGATGTAATCATGAATTTAGGGTGTTGTTACATTGCTGCTTTTACGGTGCCGCAAAGCAATTTCCACTTCACAGCGACGCATAGACGACAGCAGAACTCTGGAATCAGGTCCTGACTTCTCTCTAATGTTGCACTTTTTCATTTTGCCTATTCTTTAAGCACTAGAACATAGGAAAAGGAGTAGGCCATTCGGCCTCCTGAGCATGTTTTGCCATTCTGTTGCATCATGGCTATAATACCTCTACACCATTTACCCACCTTTGATCCGTATCCCCTGATACCCTTATGTAACAAAAATATATCAATCTCAGTCTTGAAATTAACCTAGCACCCACAGCCTTTTGGGGGAAAGAGTTTCAGATTTCCACTATCCTTTGTGTGAAAAAATGCCTCCATGGGTTTATGAAAGGGAAATCATGTTTGACAAATCTAAGTGTGTTTTTTGAGGGTGTAACTAGCAGAGTACATAAGGGGGAACCAATGGATGTAGTACATTTGGATTTTCAAAAGACATTCGATAAGGTGCCACACAAAAGGTTGTTACACAAAATTAGGGCTCATGGGATTGGGGGTAATAGATTAGCATGGATTGAGGATTGGTTGACAGACAGAAATAAACGGGTCATTTCGGGTTGGCAGGCTGTAACTAGTGGGGTGCCGAAAGGATCAGTGCTTGGGCCTCAGCTATTTACAATCTGTTACAATGATTTAGATGAGGGGACAGAGTGTAATGTATCCAAGTTTGCTGACGATGCAAAGCTAGGTGGGAAAGTAAGTTGTGAGGAGGATGCATAGAGGCTACAAAGGGACATAGACAGGTTAAATGATTGGGCAAGAAGGTGGTAGATGGAATATAATGTGGGGAAATGTGAAATTATCCAGAAAGAATAGGCAGAAAGAATATAAAAGCAGTATCTTTTTTAAAAAGTGAGAGACTAGTAAATGTTGGTAGTCAGAGGGATTTGGGTGTCCTTGTACATGAATCACAAAGTTAACATGCAGGTATAGCAAGCAATTAGGAAACCAAATGGTATGTTAGCCTTTTTTGCAAGGAGGTTGGTATATAAGTGTAAGGAGGTCTTGCTGCAATTATATAGGGCTTTGGGGAGACCACACCTGGTGGACTGTGTACAGTTTTGGTCTCCTTACCTAAGGAAGGATATACTTGTCTTAGAGGGGGTGCAACGAAGATTCACTAGATTGATTCCTGGGATGAGAGGATTGTCCTGTGAAGAGAGATTGAGTAGAACGGGCCTCTATTCTCTGGAGTTTAGAAGAATAAGAGGTGATCTCGTTGAAACATATAAAATTCTTAGCAGGCTTGGCAGGGTAGATGCTGAGAGGCTGTTTCCCCTGGCAGATGAGTCTAGAACTAGGGGTCATTGTCTCAGGATAATGGGCCTGCCATTTAGGACTGAGATGAGGAAAAATTTCTTCACTCAGAGGGCTGAGTGTCTTTGGAATTCTCTACCCCAGAAGGATGGGGATGCTCAGTCATTGAGTATATTCAAGACCGAGATCTATATATTTTTGGACACTAAGGGAATCAAGGGATATGGAGATCAGGCGGGAAAGTGGTGTTGGGGTAGAAGATCAGCCATGATCTTATTGAATGGCGGAGTTGGCTCGAGGGGCCGTATGGCCTACTCCTGCTCCTATTTCTTATGTTCTTACGATTTCACTTCTAACTGGTCTAGCTCTAATTTTAACATTAGAGGTCCAATGTTCAATAAGACATGGTTGCAAGAGCTTGGATAAAGAAGAGCCAATTATAATAGGTTCTTGTTATCTTAAAATAGGTAGGCATCTTTAACACCTGTGGAACACATTTTTGAACGGTGTGATGTTAACAGCTTTAATTAGGGTTTTTTATTGTTATTCTATTTGCTGTGAAACATACAATGATTGTTACCTTTAGCAGTTATACCAGAAACTTGCTAATTAATATTTTTCTGTGTAAGACGATCCCGACTTACTCGCCTAGAAATTGGCCTGTTTATTGGGTGCTACTCTGACAACTAAGGACCCAATATGGCGGGCAGGATGTGTGCGCACTCTTCCACCTGGAAGTGCGCCGCCCGCCATATTGGGTAAGGACAAAAAAATGCGTCATTTACCCACGCCTGAAACAGGCGTTAGGCCCTTTGCATAGGCAAATAAGGGTCCTAACATTAGGCCCAACCAAGGAGGCAAGTAACTTATCTGAATATGGAGCCAGGAGGAGCAGGAGTGCTCCTCCCGACCCCACATTAAAGGAACTAATCGCCACCACCGCACCCCCTCCTCATCACACCCCTCACAGCCCCAATCCCTGATCTCCCAGCCCCAACCTCCTGTGCTCCTGACCCCAATCTCCCTTGCTCCTGGCTGCAGTGCATTGCTGAGAACACAAATATATTTTTCTTCTCAGTCTTTTCTTTCTTTTTTTCCTAGTTCTTTACAGCCCACCTGGATACCAATTTTTAGTAGACTTTCTTTTTCTCTTTTTTACTGGAGGGCAAGAGACAGCAGGACAATACTAGGCAGGATTATCCCAGCAACCGTTGTTCAAGTAAAGCACTCTATAGTTTTGATATAGCTCTTTCGCTTGTGCTATTGATGCTGGAACAGTCTCATCCAGGAAATTTGACTAAAATATAGATCATGATGCTGCAGTGTTAACATGAAAAGATTTTTTTTACTGTCAACTCAACTCTCTTCGTTAATCTTTCGAATTAGTTTGATGACTAAAATATTTACCAGGAATACCAGAACATAGCATCTTACAATAAATATGGAAATATTGAGGCTAAAACACAGTGTAGCCAAGGGTTTGAATCCTGGATTGACCCGAATAGCTGAAAACACCAGCTGCTCTGCTATCAATTCTTAGTTGTGGTCTTGATAGAGTGCATTACAATATTATACAACCGCAATTTGGGGAGTTGGGTCATCTCATACTGTAGCATGCATATTTCCAGTCATCCATGTGTGCAGCAACAGTGACATCAACAACCATAGAGAAGTTGGCAAACTGTCCATCCTCTCAGCAAAAGGAAATAGTTTCACAATAAAAAGAAAAAAAATGGATATTAAAAAAGGTTCTTAAGTAAATTAAAGGTCATGGCACATTCATATTCAGATTCTTTTCCTCTTTGCTCAGAGACCAACAAATTTCAAAATTTTATAAGACCTTGGCTACTACACCACTGTACTAGTTTGGTTTTGTGATAAAAAGTTGAAACTGAATTCCATTCTAATTATGTAAGTTTCTCATTTCTTTCCATTCTAATTGCACAATATTGCAATAAGTTTACATAGTAGTTACGGAATGCGCCAACAAATGGACCACAACTTTGAAGTGGAAGTCTGGTTTATGAAAATGTAGCCTTATATAGAATTTCAAGGAATACAGCAAACTATATACTGCAGCATTTCACAACAGAAAGCATGGCATGATATTCAGTTATGTCCATCACAGGAAACATCTGTTTTTGTTTGCTTTAAATACTTCACTAGAGCAATACATTGAGCTGCATCATATCATTTCCAATGAGTCCCTGAAGGACACCAAAGAAATCATGTAATTAGAAACATGAAATAGTTAAGAGGTTATTCTACAAATTTTTTTTTGCACTTTGACCTTGCCTAGAAGGCTAATGTGACTTGTCAAAGAAGCTAATTATTCCACTTCATTTTGTTATCCATAAAACAAAAGCTTTATATAGTGGAAACTGCCAAAGTTTATAATGTGAAGATGATTTCAATATACCTTTATTACAATTTTAAGTATCCAATCTCTCACTAGTCATCATCACTATTTTTCATGACTCAGTTCTGTTTCTTTCAAATCCATGTCATCAGCCTTTGTTTTGTAACTTCAATTCCGTTCCGTTCACTTGCAAACCCCTTGTCGTCTGTTCCTCCTTAGCTCTATTCTCTTGCATTTCATTCCTTCCCAGCTGTGGGTGGTGATGGATACAAGAAATTGGTTTGAGACGGCCTTGTGTGTGATCAAGACCATGAAAGTAGAGAGGTCACGTGAGATGGCACGGTTGTGGGGGGGGGGTGAATGCAGGTATGAGGTATGGAGGGAGAGGTTAAGAGAGCACAGGAGGGCAATGAAATCAAGGTGAGTTAAAATGGCAATTGAAATCACTGAGGATGATGAGGAGCTCAGACCAGAGGCTGAGAGAGGAAAGGAGGGAGAATGTCTCGATGAGAAATTCAGTATGCAGCTTGGGTGCAGCAGTACATAATGAGGATGTAAAGAAGAGGCGAGGGGGGTGGGACAAGGTGAAGTGCTCAAAAGGAGGAAAAGTTACCAGAGGACTAAGGGGAGACATCAAGGAGTAATTTAGTGATAAGGGCCATTGAAGTTTGTGCATGGCAGATCGTGGAAAGTATAACCAGGCAAGGGGGCTTCAGTATGGGCCAAGGTGTTGCCACCCATGAACTAAGTTTCCGTCAAAGCCATGATATCAATGCAATCATCCACTAGAAGGTTGTGGATTGCAAGGACCATGCACTCGAGCAAATGGACATTCTGAAGGAGAATGCAAAGGGGTGGGGGGCAATGATTGTTGATCTACTGGAAGAGTCCAAGACGGCAATGGTGGGCAGGGTGAACGGAATGGGAAGGAGGCTGGCGAGATTAGCCTGCGGGCTCACTGGGCAGAAAGGTCAGAAATAGAGAAGAATGGGGCAGTTGGGGCTGCTGCTCATTAGGAGACAGTGAGGATTGCCTCATTGAGCACTTCGATGAATGCCATGAGAGGCACAGAGGGTAATTGTGGGCTTCTCCAGAGGTTATTCAAGCCTGGGAGTAGTAGCCAAAATGCACACATGAATGTACACAGAGAGAATTTAGGTTACATTGGCGTGGCAAAGATTAGGAGAGACACATCCTGGGACTAGCTCTGCATGTTTAACAGGCCATAATAATTAAAGTTATTATTTTAATACTTGTGTTCTTTACTATATAATTTATATACAAAAATTGCAAACCACAATTAATCTCATTTTTTCCCTTAGATTTGCATGGAAATTAAAAATATTTTATTTGGTACAGATTCAAACAATATATTACTTTGAATTTCCTCCTTTAATGTTCCTGAAGAAAATCTGACCAGTGATCACAAAACTCTCCCCTCTATTCTGTTCAAAAGCACTTAACCACAATGAACTTTTGTCCTGGCCTCAAAGCTCTTTTCTGGTCAATTATTGTGAACTTCTGCACAGGAATGATTGATTGTGAAACAGCTCTAAGGATAGAACAACAGCTGACTGATAGGTCCATGTATGGCTTACCTTATGCTTCAAAACCATGTACAGTCCACAGAAAATGATTGAGGTTTGGAAATGGACCACAGTCCACCACTGGACAGCTCTAGCCCCAATTACATTAGTTCATCCATCTTAGCATCCAACTGTATTTTGAACTACTCAAATGTTTTTGCTTCTACTACCTTGTCCAGCAGATCATTACAACCATTTATCACACTTAAGAGTAAATGTGTTCTCCCAAATATATGTTTTAAATTTACTCTCCATTATTTTCTGTGATGCTACTTTTCTGACTTTGAAATAATATTCCGGATTCACCATTTAATATTTTTGAATACCTTGATGAGATCTTCTCAAGTACTTTCTTTCCTGACTGTAAAACTTGAACCTCTCCAATCTTTCCTCACAGCTTATCCCCCAATACCTGGCATCAGTTTTTCTCTGGACGTTTTCCAATACCTGTACTTTTTTTTTGAACAGAAAGAAAGAAACACTGAATTAGGTGAAGCTAACCCAAAACAGACAGTCAAGTACGAATGTAGGTCAAAAATATGACTTGCATAGGAACCGAGTGGTGCAGAGCATTGGTCAATGGCCTTTTACCAGTGAGGCCTATCTCTTGTATTTAGTGGCTGTAGGGGTCCCATGTGAAATGGGTTTGGCCAGTTTCAATCCAGTTCCCATAATGAGCGAGCATGGGCCGACAACACAAAACTATCGCTAATTTGGCATTAATTGCCAATCTTGCTCAGAAAAGTCACACATTGGTGTGGGAATTGAAAAACAAGGTGCAAAGCAGTTGTGGTGCTCTTTAGTGGTTGGGGCAGAGCAGAGGTAGCTTTACTCTACATCTTACTGTGTTATATCTGACCTGGCAGTGCTTGATACTGACAATGAATGCCTGAAATGGGAAGTGTTTCATTCTCAGCATTAACATTACTGACCATAATGAACACAAAAATTTGAGAGAGAACATATGAATCTGATTTGAATTTACAGACCTCAGATTGGGAGTTGCTCTCAAAGTTTAGCACTCCTTAAGACACCGTACGAAACTGCGGTCATTTTGCAGCAAGTTATATAAACCCAGAGATGATGATTAGTGATAGTAGCAGACAAACAAAACATATTTACATGGCAATTATCTGTGAGCTATTTTAATGCAGGCATTAAGCTGTTTATTTTTAATTGATTAACACCTCTGCTAAAATAGCAAATAAAGGAATGTAATAAAAATGCCTGTAGGAGAGGTATTTTTGTTTAATGAAAATACTAACTTTCCCACCAAGTTTAGGAAGTAAGTTGGCAATAAAAGTTCACAAAACAGTTTATGCAGCAGGGTTTCCAAGCATTTGAGCAGTGAATAATGATTAGCTATACCTTTTTAAAAGTCTGGCCTGTGGTATGCACCATATTAAAGGGCTTATGAAGTTGTTATTTTGACATTTTAAACCATGCAATATAATTGTCAAAGTGCATTACACCACTCACTGCTGTCATGCCCTGGACTCCTGTGACCAGTACTAGTAAATACCCACTAGGTATGTAATTTGAAGCCGCTCAGTTAATTCCATCCTGAAGCATTTGTTTAGTGTTAAATGGTCTCTTGAGGGCAAAGAAAAAAGGCTACACTGCATTGTTTTCAAATGACCTGGAATGAGTCATCTTTTACTGCTATACTGCTGGTAAATTTTAACAGCAAGCCATCAGGAACACTAAAAACTGACACAAAATTTCTATAAGTAGAATTTTTACAAGCTGCAAATATACCAATAAGACATTGTGGCAGTCTTCAGGGTCAGAGATTTCCTCCAACAAATAAGAAACAGTCTTTGGTAAAAAATGACTCCAATTAAAAATTAATGAGTCAATTTTACTCCAAATTTTTTTGAAAAGGACTATGTTCAGAAACATCTAATAAAAACAGCTCAAATTTATTAGTCAGACACTGATATCAAAAATCCGTAAGTCCAGCCGAAGAGAATTTCCACGAGTCTTTGCTTGGGCCGCAACCTCTGCCCACCACAAACAAAGACTAACCTAACTAGAGAAGAGTGGATGCTTGATGTGCAAAGTGACAGCAGAAATGCTGGCCTGCTTTATCCACTGGAAATGGGGCCCACTTGAGGTGGTCGTGGCCTGGACTCCTAAAATTAAAATTTTTGAAGATTTATTAACTCCTTTACAAAGATAACTGATGGGCAAACAATGGAGATGTTTTCAGAGAAGAGACACCGGCACCCTCCCTGCTTGGGCACCAATTGCTGAGATTTTAGCTTTCTACCTCTGGCAGGTGCCCGAGATTTGCCTGTCACGTTTCAGATTTTTTGATCATTCTTATCTTCATGGAAAGAATTTGGGAATGAGCTGTGTTAATTTTTTTAAAACAAAGTGAACTCGCACACATTTTAAAAGGGAGCCACAGGCTGCAGGCATTGAATGTGTGTTAAAGCCAGAAGGACCAGTTTGCAAAATGTCACAACTCACAGTCTATTTCAAACCGACACAATGAGGATCAACTGTCTCGTCCCTTGTTGGGAATAGCGAGAGATGTTTTCTTTAAACCTGCATCAGGCGGGGAGGTGGGGGGAGAGGTAGCCAGTTTTACTGACATGCCTACTGCCAAATCACAGATTGGGACGGAGTCAGAGAGACAGCCCTCCCACTGACTAGGTACACAGAGAAAAGGGCCAAAAGAGACATGGGCAATCACTCAACTAGGTCTGGGAAAGAAGCCTAGCCTTGTGGTGCGGGAGGCTCTTACTCTTTTCAAGCCCAGATCCGGGGTCAGGATCAGAAGGCAGACCAAGAAAAATCCAGTCTAATAATAGGGATAATGTGCTGTATGATTATGAATTTTCTTGTTCACAAAGAGGGTTCTGTAGTTAGTTTAATCAAGGTGAGATTTGATTACACCTGTTACTCTATCTCCACTTGCTATCTGTAAAATAAAGCTTAACTATTCGTATCTGGTTTCTTCTCGCTGTGTTTCTTTCTACCTTTGGAAAGATTGGAGAAGTGCATGGGGCACATGTGAAGGACAGAATATCCAGTTCAGATCACAAGTGAGTTATTTTATTATACCTCTGAGTTTTGCTGTAATGTACTTAGATATTGGACCGTACGGGCACACTCTGATCACTTTCAGGAGTGACCAGTACTGCTGTACATCAGAGAATATGTAAAGACAGACCCAAAATTTGTAAAAACGCACCTATTGGCGTGGGAGCCCGTCCATAATATTACAATTCTGTGACTTCTCGCTGACCTTGTATACTTTGTTGGGGCTAACGCCAGGTGCATCCTGGCACTTACAACAGGATGTTGGGTCGGTGGATTTTCAGACCCACTTTTTTTTTTACTATTCTTAATTAGTTGGAGTTATTAAAATTAGTAGATCTCAGTTTCTTCCCCCCCCCTCCTAGACTGGTGAAACTGTGCAGTTCCCTTAAGAGTCAGTTATTGGCAACAAGAATGATATTAAAAAATTCAGCAGTCTCTCGGCATCATTACAAACACAATTGTACCCTAGACACTTTTTTTGCTTTCTTGAACCAGAGTCACGAGTTCTGTGTTGCTGTGGGAACTGGTCAAACTACGTTCAATATTTCTCACAAAGAAATCTAGAGTTCACTTCCAAGTATTCTCCCCCGCTTCCCCCCCCCCCACCCATTCCATATGAAGGTCACTCCCAGTAAGTAAGGCCTCCAACAGACTGCAGTCAATGAGTCATGCTCTAGAAATGCTTGTACCTTCTGGTTGCAGATGCTCACCAGACAAAAACTCTTCAAGTCTGTGGGTCGACAGAACTGTTCTGAGACTCTGTTCAGACACACACTAGCTTGACAATCCCTGGATCTAATTTATGAACTAAGCAATGCATTTTCTGTTTATTGTTAAATTGTTTTGACATTTTCTTCTAAAAACTTAACTGCTGCAAACGACTTGCCTATAATTTTGAGAAAATTGATCGCTTTAAGACATTTTTACTGTTATTGGCCTGCAATTTCTGTAAATGTACACCAGAAGAGCAGCAATTCATTATTCAAACCAATATACTATAGAAATCACTTATTAAAATTGGATTACAGTGGAAAAAAATAAAATTCCTAATTCACTTACCATAGAAATAAACAGAATAACCATCCATAGACTATTAGATACTAGCGCCCTAACCCCAGATATATTAAACTTAAAATTCTCATTCTTCCACGATCTTGCTCCACCCTACCTATACAACCTCACCAAGACTTACTTCCATTCCCACAGCGTTCACTCTTCTGGCTCTGGCCTCTGATGGATCCTCCCCTTTCATCCCAGCATTGGTGGCAAAGCCCTCAGAGGCTTGCTCTCTGGGGCTCCCCCCGCAAAGCGCCTCCACCTCTCTTTCCTCCTTGTAAAAACCTCAAAACCCATCTTTTCCTCCAAGCTTTTGATTAATATGACATTAAGCAAGTTAGAGAACATCACTCAGCAGTTTATCAATGTAATTCTGCATTACATGCTCAAAACATTCCTGTTATTCTTTAGACTCTTCACAACCACAACATCCTATTTCTCCCCGAACTAAAGTTCCGACACTATATCCTCTCTGACAAAAACTGCCTACTTCCACGTCAGTAACATTGCCTGTCTCCACTTGTGCCTCAGCTCGTTCACTGCTGAAATCCTCATCCATGCCTGTTACCTCCAGACATGACTATGCCAATGCTCTCCTTGCCAGCATCCCATCCGTCATCTTCAGTGAACTTCAGCTCATCCAAAACTCTGTTGCCCATTTCCTATTCTGCACCAAGTCCTTCTCACCCATCCTCGCTAACCTACGCTGGCTCCCAGCCCACCAAAGCCTCAAATTTAAAATTCTTATCCTTCTGTTTAAATCTCTGCATGGCTTTGCCCCTCCCTATCTCTAATCTCCTCCAGCCCTACAACCCTGTCCCCAAACTCTCCATTCCTTTGACTCCAGCCTCCTGTGCATCCATTCGCCCTTTTGCCTCACCATTGGTGGTCATGCTTTCAGCCGCATACACTCTCTGGAATTTCCTTCTTAAACCTTTCCACCCCTCCACCTCCCTTTCCTCCTTTGAAATCCTACTTAAAACCCATCTCTTTGACCAAGCTTCTGTTCACCCCTCCTAAACTAGTCTTGTTTGACTCGGCATCCATTATTTCCTTATGCCTTGGTGAAATACTTTGGGATGTTTTTCTACATTAAAAGGCACCATATAAATACAAATTGCTGCTATTCTTGCTATTTAAGTTAAGCCGTTACAGGTTTTAGACCCGCCTTAAAATTCTGTCGTTCCCATAAGTGCTCTGAGCATCCTCTATTCAAGAGTGTGCCCGTACTGACCAATATCTAATTATAAGATAGTGTAACGTAGGGGTGAGACAATAGGGCCTCCTTGTGATCCGAACTGGATAGCAAGTCTTTCGCATAGGCCTGAAGGCAGACTGAAACACTTTAGTAAGATGAGGTCAGGCATGAATTGTTAAGCTACTTTATCTTACAAACAGCAAGTGAACATAGAGTAACAGATGTAATTAAATCTTACTTTGACTCAACCAATTGCAGAACCCTCCTAGATAACAATAAAAACATACCGACTATCCCTATTAGCAGGCTTACTTAATTTTTGCTGGTCCACCTTTTGATTCTAACCAACTGTGGGCTTGAGATCGCCCCTTCACTAGGCCAAGCTTCCTCCCTAGATCGACCTAACTGACTGACTGCCCTGTGTCTTTTTTTCCCCTATACTCTGAGTAGTCACAAGAAGTGGAAGGGCAAAGCCACTTACTCCTTCCATGTTCAGAGAATCGCCAATAGATCAGTCAACAAACCAACTACCCCCCTCCCAAGAGTATATTCTCAGGAAACGTTTCATGATGTGCTTACATGAACAGAATCCACCACCACCACCACCACCCCGCCCCCCCAAAAAAAGCTGTGAACATTAAATGGTTTCTCTAAGCTAATTTTTGTTCAGACACCTCGTTTGAATCCTAAACTACATTTCCCTGCTCTGCTGTTCTATGAATTTAACCCTTTGAGAGCTACATTTAACTTAATAGCATTCTTAACATAAATTGCACCTAGATCCCCCCCCCCAGGTAGTACAGTCAGAAATCCCAAAACTTAAGAAACATTATATAAATATAAATTGTTGTAACATGCCAAATGCACAACACCAAATGTAAACCTTTCAATCCTTCAAGAATATTTACAGCCTATAATGAATTCTCAACCTTTTTTTATTTTACCTAATAAATCCATGTTTTTTTTGCAAGAGTGAACCTTCCAATTTGAGTTGTCATATATTGTCAAACCTCTACTTGTAGTTTCTTTATAATCAGTTTGGTTGAGATCAGCTAATTGATCAGGAAATTGAACTGGGGACCTTCTGGTCTATACGGCTCAGTTACATGCTGGACTAAATGTGCCGAGCCACTGGAAGAACAGGCTCAGTGTTTGTGTTGGAAAACAAAATATGTAGTCTTCTCATGTGATAGAAAGCAACTGTTTTGCTGAGAAATTGTACCTTCTTTTCCTGTTCTATAAAACTCTTTTATGGGACAATTAGATTTCAATTATTTGCTGGTAGGAATGTAAGTACCAATTTTCTTTTTAATTGTAATTCTTTGTGTACTTTGAGACACTGGCAACATGATACAGCATATGGGATCCTCGGCTTTATAAATATAGGCAAAGAGTACAAAAGCAAGGAAGTTATGTTAAAGCTTTATAAATCACTGGTTAGGCCTCAGCTGGAGTATTGTGTCCAATTCTGGGCACCACACTTTAGGAAGGATACCCTTGGAGAGGGTGCAGAAGAGATTTATTAGAATGGTACCAAGTATGAGGGATTTCAGTTATGCAGAGAGACTTGAGAAGCTGGGATTTATTCTCCTTAGAACAGAGAAGGTTAAGGGGAGTTTTAATAGATGTGTTCAAAATTATGAAGGGTTTTGACAGAGTAAATAAGGAGAATCTGTTTCCACTGGCAGGAGGGTCGGTAACCAGAGGACACAGATTTAAAATAATTCGCAAAAGCATAAGAGGGGAGAGGAGGAGAATTTTTTTTACACAGTTATTATGATCTGGAATGCACTACCTGAAATGGTGGTGTAAGCAGATTCATTAATAATTTTCTCAAGAGAATTGGATAAATACTTGTAAAGGAAAAATTTCCAGGACTATGGGGAAAGAGCAGGGGAGTGGGACTAATTGGATAGCTCTTTCAAAGAGCCGGCTCAGGAAAATAGGCCAAATGACCTCCTTCTAAGTTATATGATTCTATAATTATGCATGATATAAATTCAAGCATCTAATTTTCTTTTTTCCTACTGTTTAGCTGATAAATGGCAGGGGAATGAATCTTTGACAAATAGAATCAGTTACTCAAGGGAAATCAAACAGCAAAACAAAAATGAATATATGAAAAATGAAGCTTTGACAGCAAGAAAAAGTTTAATGTGTTTTGATAAACAAGAATTCAATGTTACAAGCTTCAACTTTCATTTATGCAATCGCTCCAATTAGGTTTTTTTGTACAGACCTCCGCAGAGCATAAATCCAACATGATAAAAGATTCTACAAACATTAAAAACTTCTACCAATACTTAGAACATTACCTTACAGAGATTAAAACAGACACAAACATGATCAAAAATAATGAGACTATTTTTCCAGTAATAGTGGTCACTGGCCACAAATAATCATTTCCTATTTAAGTTCACAAACTGGCTACATTTCACCAAGATACTCCATGTTCCACATTTCAATGCTATTTTTGGAATTAACTTGTACATGTTGGCTCAATATCCCAGTATTGAGTCCGCATGTTCAAACAGATTCTAAAAATATTGCAGCATTGGAAATTATTCCCCAATTAAATATGGCCAATTCATGCAGTATCTTTTTTTGTTGCTGTGTGGCAGAGCAGAATCTCTTTTCCTGTTACCATCAGTCTGGAAAATTAAAATATTACATTCATGAGACTTTCATGTAGAATCAAATGGCATGAAGCAAACAGGAGAGAATGAAAGTGGGGCAAAGCACTGGAACATCAACAAGTGCTGCTAAGGGATAGTGAGACATTGATCTGGCCTTGGCCCACTAAGTGTTTCTCAGTATGCTTTTGTAAAGATTGGAGGCGTGCACATGAGGGCGTGTACAAAAAACACAATATCCAGTTCAGATCACAAGGAGTGACTAGCATTGCTGTAGCCAACAGAATAAGGCGGACCCGAAACTTGTACATAGAGTAAAACTATTTACATTGGTCAGTGAGTCAATAAATTTAAGATCACCACCAAAAGAATGAAGTGAGAGTTTGTCAGAATCTTTTTATGCAGAGGTTGTTAGGGTATCTTACCAGAAATAGTGGTGGAAGCAGAATACAGAATAGCTTTTAAAAGAGAAGTGAATAAATATTTGAAAAAGAGAAAATTTAAAGGGTATGGCAAAAGGGCAGGGAAATGTGAATAGATGGATAGCTCTTTTCACAGAGCTGCCAGAAGTGTAATTGGCTGAATGGCTTCCTTGTGTGCTGCAAAATTTCTTGATTCTATCATGTATTTATCTACTGAGTCACCAAGAGATCTTTATCTTGATGATTTTCTTTTAAAGAACTTCACATTAGCATTAGATATGGGTTATCAGAGCCTTGCTGAATTTGCAGATGCACATCTGGTTCCCAACACTTTGAAATTTGAGAGACTTAAACTTAAACACCATGACAGAAGGGGAACAATATTGCACCACCCATTCATGCTCACATAGGCACTTCTCTTCTCTCTCAAAACTTTTATATCGGCAAAATTCGAATGCGATGTCCAGAACTGGACAATTCCACTGATATACATTTGTTTCAATTAGTATTATTGCATAATAATACTACGATTATGGTCTTAACAGTTTTGATTTTCAGCAGCAGAGTAACTTCTTATGCCCTATTGTGAATGGCATGACTATTATTCTGTGGTGATGACACACAGCTTCTTCCATACAATTTTGCCACTTTTTGTTTAATTATTAACATGGTTTTCATTTTACTGAGTTTATAATATAGATTACAAAGAAAAGGACAAATCATAGGACCGCAACTTAACTTTGACCTTCAGAGGTTATCCATTTACCACAAGAGAATCACTCTCAAGGCTAATGTCACTTCAACTCCAATTAATTCCAGCATTTTTTCCACTCCCAGATATCTATAAAGTTTGCCTAATCTGTGGGGTAATCTTCCATCTTTGAATGAAAACACCCTCCCACATATTGAAAAATTAAGCCCAGATGACAAGCTCTTAAGACAATTTGATACAGATGATATTACAATGATACCCATGTGACCTACCCTTCCCATTCCATATGGACACCTTTTCTGAGGTAGCACACCAGTGATACATTTTTTTATTGGATAAAAACCAATAATAACTGTAACAATTACACAACTATTCAGAGAAATTTCACAAAAAATGAACTGCACAGCTGGATGGGTGGGCTATGTAGAGGATGTTGTCTTTGGTCTTTAGTAGAACAAAGATTAAAAAGAAGCATTTTAATATCCTACACATTCAAAGGAACAAAAAGCCTATTTAGACCATAATAAATGATACAGTAATAACTAATTACAACAAATGTCTTTGAATCGAATTTTTCCATTCAAATTTTAACACCATAACAGACTGACTGAACATAACCTGGGAAGAAAAGGAAGGCCACACACTACATGCAACACCTTAAGGTAAAACAGAGGTTCCGAGCTATAGCTCAAGCCTGACTAATGAATCCAAACAACAATGTAGATGCTGTCTTACAGTATTCCTCACAAAAGTGATTTTGATTTTGTAGAACATTCCTTAGCTTCACCTGCAGTTTGCTTACCTGCCAGACAAGATAAAATGCATCCTATTACCCATTCTTCAAAGATTATTTAGTTATGGTATTAACAGATGTAAGTGCACCATGATTTGCTTAGACATGGCATTACCAGATGCACATGTCCCATAAGACACAAAAACGTTGTTGAGGTTTGAGAAACACTTTTGTTCTGTCAATACAACTGGTCAGAGCTCCTTCAGCATCCACATAATGGAACTTTTGTTTCTGATCAGACTCATGTGGAGGAAGGAACAGTAATTTCCTGCTGAAAATGAAATCAGGGAGTACCTCAGGCAGGAATTTTGAATATAGTTGAGGGACCACACAACTCTCATGCAATATTAGATACGGCTGCTCAATAACGAGTACCTGAAGCTTGCTAAATTGTCTAGCTGAAACAAGCTCCAACTGGAGAGATGTTTCTATGTAAAAAAAAAAGTTCACAACAGTGCCTGAATTCAAAAGGAGAAACATAAGCTTATGCAGTAGTGGATTTAGGATCCAAGCGATCCCAGGAGTTAAGACTTGCAAACCCCTTTTATGAAACAGGATGTTTTCCCAGAGACCCTTCTTACGAACAAACATACAAGTTAAGAGCAGGAGTAGGCCATTCGGCCCCTCGAGCCTGCTCTGCCATTTGATAAGATCATGGCTGATCTGCTTTCCCGTCTACCTACTATAACCTTTGACTCCCTGGTTAATCTGGAATCTATCTAACTCAGCCTCAAATATATTCAATGACCCCACCTCCACCGCTCTCTGGGGAAGGGAGTTCCACAGACTCAGGGCCCTCAGAGAAAAAAATTTCTCTTCATCTCCATCTTAAATGGGAGACCCCTTATTTTTAAACTGTGGTCCCTAGTTCTAGTCTCTCCTACAAGGGGAAACATCCTCTCAGCATCTACCCCTTCTAGTCCCCTCAGGATCTTGTATGTTTCAATAAGATCACCTCTCATTCTTCTAAACTCCAATGTATACAGGCCCAACTTGTCCAACCTTTCCTCATAAGATAACCCCCTCATCCCAGGAATCAGTCGAGTGAACCTTCTCTGAACCATCTCTAAAACAATTATGTCCTTTCTTAAATAAGGAGACCAAAACTGCACACAGTATTCTAGATGTGGTCTCACCAATGCCCTGTACAACTGTAGCAAAACATCTCTACTTTTATATTCCATTCCCCTTGCAAGAAATGACAATACTCCATTTGCCTTCCTAATCATTGGATTTGGCTTGGTGTCAATTTTTGTCTGACTATGTTCCTTGTGATGCGCCTTGAGACGTTTTACTACGTTAAAGTTGCTATATAAATGGAAGTTATATAGATAGAGATGATCGAATGCTGTGTGAAACATGGTGGTTCTTGAGCTGCTGGGAAATTTCCTATCTTGTAAAGTAGCTGGTCAAAGTTAAATTATGTAGGCTGTAAGTTCAGATAAATATTCTGGAGTTTCATTCAATTACCTGTGAAAGGCAAATCAATACTTTGCCAATCCTTCCTTCAAGAGTCCATGATGAGACGGTTGTACCTGGACTGTAGGAGGAACAAGCTTGATGCGCCAAATGGCCTCTTGTTCTGTGTAAGCGGTCTTACATTTATGGATGTACATTTATGGATGTCTTACATTTATGTCCGTGCCAGCTCAAAGAACAACCAGGTTCCCATTCTAATCCCACCTTCGAGCACCCGGTCCGTAACCCTGCAGCTTACAGCTCTTTAAGTGCAGGTCCAGGTACCTTTTTAAAAGAGTTGAGGGACCTTGCCTCTTCCACCAATTCGGGCAGCGAATTCCATACACCCACCACCCTCAAGGCGCATCACAAGGAACATAGTCAGACAAAAATTGACACCAAGCCAAATCCAATGATTTGGACTTGAATGTAGGGGGCATGATTGGCAAACTTGCAGATGACACAAAAATTGGCCGTGTAGTTGATAATGAAGAGGATAGCTGTAGACTCCAAGAAGATGTCAATGGGTTGGTGGAGTGGGCGGAAAAGTGGCAAATGGAGTTCAACCTGGAGAAGTGGGGAGGGCAAACAGTAAAAGGGAATACGCAGTAAACAGGAATATATTGAGGGGGGTAGAGGAAGTGAGAGACCTTGGAGTGCATGTGCACAGGTCCCTGAAGGTGGCAGTACAGTAGATAAGGTTGTGAAGAAGAAATACAGAATGCTCTCCGTTATTAGCCGAGGTGTAGAATACAAAAGCAGGGATGTAATGATGGAACTGTATAAAACGCTGGTAAGGCCACAGCTGGAGTATTGTGCGCAGTTCTGGTCACCACATTACAGGAAGGATGTAATTGATCTGGAGAGAGTGCAGAGAAGATTTACAAGAATATTGCCAGGGCTTGAAAATTGCAGCTACGAGCAGAGTTTGGATAGGCTGGGATTGTTTTCCTTGGTGCAGAGGAGGCTGAGGGGAGACTTGATTCAGGTGTACAAAATTATGAGGGGCCCAGATAGAATAGACAGGAAGTACCTATTTCCCAAAGCGGAGAGTTCAAGAACTAGAGGACATAGATTTAAACTGACTGGCGGAAGGATTAGAGGGGACATGAGGAAAAACGTTTTACCCAGAGGGTGGTGGGTGTATGGAATTCGCTGCCCGAATTGGTGGAAGAGGCAAGGTCCCTCAACTCTTTTAAAAAAGGTACCTGGACCTGCACTTAAAGAGCTGTAAGCTGCAGGGTTACGGACCGGGTGCTCGAAGGTGGGATTAGAATGGGAACCTGGTTGTTCTTCGAGCTGGCACGGACATGATGGGCCGAATGGGCCCCCTTCTGTGCTGTATCTTTTCTATGGCTATATGGAGATATTAGAACAGGTGACTAAAAGTTTTTTTTTTTAAATTCGTTCACGGGATGTGGGCGTCGCTGGCAAGGCCGGCATTTATTGCCCATCCCTAATTGCCCTTGAGAAGGTGGTGGTGAGCCGCCTTCTTGAACCGCTGCAGTCCATGTGGTGACGGTTCTCCCACAGTGCTGTTAGGAAGGGAGTTCCAGGATTTTGACCCAGCGACAATGAAGGAACGGCGATATATTTCCAAGTCAGGATGGTGTGTGACTTGGAGGGGAACGTGCAGGTGGTGTTGTTCCCATGCGCCTGCTGCCCTTGTCCTTCGAGGTGGTAGAGGTCGCGGGTTTGGGAGGTGCTGTCGAAGAAGCCTTGGCGAGTTGCTGCAGTGCATCCTGTGGATGGTGCACACTGCAGCCACAGTGCGCCGGTGGTGAAGGGAGTGAATGTTTAGGGTGGTGGATGGGGTGCCAATCAAGCGGGCTGCTTTATCTTGGATGGTGTCGAGCTTCTTGAGTGTTGTTGCAGCTGCACTCATCCAGGCAAGTGGAGAGTATTCCATCATACTCCTGACTTGTGCCTTGTAGATGGTGGAAAGGCTTTGGGGAGTCAGGAGGTGAGTCACTCGCCGCAGAATACCCAGCCTCTGACCTGCTCTCGTAGCCACAGTATTTATATGGCTGGTCCAGTTAAGTTTCTGGTCAATGGTGACCCCCAGGATGTTGATGGTGGGGGATTCGGCGATGGTAATGCCGTTGAATGTCAAGGGGAGGTGGTTAGACTCTCTCTTGTTGGAGATGGTCATTGCCTGGCACTTATCTGGCGCGAATGTTACTTGCCACTTATCAGCCCAAGCCTGGATGTTGTCCAGGTCTTGCTGCATGCGGGCTCGGACTGCTTCATTATTTGAGGGGTTGCGAATGGAACTGAACACTGTGCAGTCATCAGCGAACATCCCCATTTCTGACCTTATGATGGAGGGAAGGTCATTGATGAAGCAGCTGAAGATGGTTGGGCCAAGGACACTGCCCTGAGGAACTCCTGCAGCAATGCCCTGGGGCTGAGATGCTTGGCCTCCAACAACCACTACCATCTTCCTTTGTGCTAGGTATGACTCCAGCCACTGGAGAGTTTTCCCCCTGATTCCCATTGACTTCAATTTTACGAGGGCTCCTTGGTGCCACACTCGGTCAAATGCTGCCTTGATGTCAAGGGCAGTCACTCTCACCTCACCTCTGGAATTCAGCTCTTTTGTCCATGTTTGGACCAAGGCTGTAATGAGGTCTGGAGCCGAGTGGTCCTGGCGGAACCCAAACTGAGCATCGGTGAGCAGGTTATTGGTGAGTAAGTGCCGCTTGATAGCACTGTCGACGACACCTTCCATCACTTTGCTGATGATTGAGAGTAGACTGATGGGGCGGTAATTGGCCGGATTGGATTTGTCCTGCGTTTTGTGGACAGGACATACCTGGGCAATTTTCCACATTGTCGGGTGGATGCCAGTGTTGTAGCTGTACTGGAACAGCTTGGCTAGAGGCCCAGCGAGATAGGTTTTGAAGAGGAGAGAAGTGGAGGCGGAGTGGTTTCGCGAAGGAATTCCAGTGGTTTGGGCCTAGATGGCAGAAGACACGGCTGCCAATGGTGGGATGAACAAATGGGGTTGCACAATTAGGAGGAATGTAGTTCTCAGAGGGTTGTAGCGGTGGAGGAAGTTACAGAGATAGGGAGGGGTGAGGCCATGAGGAATTTGAACACGAGAATGAGAATTTTAAAACTGATGCACTGGTGGACCGGAAGCCGACGTAGGTCAGCGAGCACAGGGATGATGGATGAATGAGCCTTGGTGCAAGTTAGGATAAGGGCCACAGAGTTTTGGATGAGCTTAAGTTTATGGACGATGGAAGATGGAAGGCTGACCAGGACAGCATTGGAATAGTCGAGATAAGAGGGAAACTAGAGAAAGATGCAAGGCTAGGGTAGGGGGGATCCTTGGGGAAAGTTTGGCTTGATGGGCAAGAGGAAGGGAGGGAAGCGGCAGAGGCAGCTGAATGGATGGTCTCAATTTAGTGACAGATAAGTCAGAGCTCCTGGAGGTGAGGTTGGAACGGCAGGGGAGAGGGGTTTAAGGAGATGGTTGCTAGTGGAGAAAAGAAGCCGGGAGTTATCTTTGCATTCCAGGATGATCCTGGGGTAGTGAAGTAGTTTCGGCAGAAGAGAGCAGAGCCCGATAGTGCCTGATGTGGTTGAAACCAGCAGAAGATCCTTTGCTTATGGGATAAAACCAAATCATTTAAGTGCTGTAAAATTCAGTATATTGGTCGTACTGGTGTAGAAGTCACTCCAGGACTTATCCAAATGACCATTTTAATTTCCTGTCTATCGCTAGTATTTTATCCTCTTCCTCTACTGTGAAGACAATGAGTACAAAGTACTCATTTAATAAGTCTGCCATTTCCTTATTTTCGATTACAGTATCACTTGTGTCTGTCTTTAATGGGTCCACATTCCCCATTTACCACTCTCCTTCTCTTAATATATTTATAACAACTTTTACTATTAGCTTTGATATCCCTTGCAAGATTTTTTTCATATTCACTTTCTGCACCTCTTATTACTTTCTTTAGATCCCATTGTTGCTTTTAATAGCTCTTCCAGTCCGTTGGATTTCTTTACATTTGTGTAAGCCTTTTCTTTTAGCTTAATACTGTATCTTACCTCATTTGTTGACCATGGTTGCTTAATTATACAAGTGGAGCTTTTTCCTTTTAGGGGTATGTACTGGTTTTGTATTGTACCAAATACTTCTTTGAATACTTCCCATTGTTTATCTGTAGATTTACCAGTTAACAGTTCAGCCCAGCTTACTGTAGTCAATTTATGTCTCATCCCTTCGAAGTTTGCCTTAATTAAACTTAAAACCTTGGTTTGTGACTCTGCCTTCTCCCTCTCAAACTTGATATTAAGTTCAATCATATAATGGTCACCGTTCGCAAGATGTTCCCTTACAGTCAGATTGTTAATTAATTCTGGTTCGTTACTCATCACTAAATCTAGTATGGCCTGTTCCCTTGTTAGCTCTAAAAACATAATGTTCCAGAAAACTGTTCTGAATAGAGTCTGGTAATTCACTGCCTTTACAACTTAAGCAGTTCTGCTTCTCCCAGACTATGTGAAAATTAAAATCACCCATTATAACCACATTGTTTTTACCACATGCTTCTCTGATCTCTGAATTTATACATCCCACCACTACATCATGACTATCAGAAGGTCTAAAGGCAACTTCCACCAGAGTTTTACATCCTTTGCTTTTCCTTAATTCTGTCCAAACTGTTCCCACTGCCTGCTCACCTTGCTGAAACCCCTTCTTTCTACTGCTGTAATTGTGTCTTTTATTAATATTGATACTTGTTTTCCTTTCCCAATTTTCCTGTCCTCCCTAAAAATCTTACAGCCTGGAATATTTAGCTTCCACTCATGCTCAGCTTGTAGTCAGGTCTCTAACGTCTCCTACATCATATTCTTTAAGCTGAATTTGTGCTTCTAACTCGCTTGTTTTATTCCTTATGCTACGTGCATTCATGTACAGAACTCTTATTTGGGTAACTGACCCCACCCTGCCCAAGTGGATAAGGGCTTGATAATGCTGAAGTGAAAAAAACCCTAGTCTCATTTCTTGTCCTCGCACTCTTAAAGGAGCTACTGGTTTGTGTAAAATAATCACAAGATGAACCCAGACTGACAGTGGTCAGTTAACGATACTGCAGGAGTTAACATGGCCAATCTGACCCAAAATGGATCCAAATCAGATTTCAGAAATTAGCATGAAACCAACATCAGAGTTTTGCAAATTATATGTGAAATATGAGGATTTGCAATGCTCAGAGCATTCCTAATGAACCAACTCAATACATTTGCTTATTGTGTGTGAATTACCCAAGCTATTGTGATCCAACGTGGTCCATTTATATGGGAGTACAAACTGATTCCCAACAACTGTTTCATGTACTTACAAAACAAATTCAAGTCTTTGTCCCAACTAATGGAACATTTTTATCTGCAGTTCCACAGTACCTAGAAGCTCCATGGTTTTTACAAAACTTTCTCATTTGTGGTTTTCCTGAGGGAGTAGTAAAGTGAAAGGAAAAAGCTGTATATACATTACACCATTTGTACCTTCCTGAAACAAATATTAAATAGGAAAATAACTAGTCAGCTAATAGTTTCTCTAAGAATAAAGGAAATGATCTAATGTAAGGCAACTTAATTTAAATGGACAAGCACATGGAACGTCCGTATAAGGCACCAATGCTGGAAGTGGCAGACAAGTTGAGACAAATTCTCAACCACAGACAATATCACACATCCAAAATTGGGCAGCTCTGGATACTGACTGGCTTTGCGCTGCCAGTATCTACAAGCACAGCACGCAATAAAATGAGAAAAGGCAGTAATAGGCTGATTCCCACAAGAGGAGATAATTTCCAGAACATTTTCCCCCTCTAGTCTCCCTTTCTCTCTTGAAGGCATTGAATCATGGGATCAGACTCAGTGAGTGCCAGTTAGTGCCTTGCCCAAACGGCCATTTTTTATATGAGCCGACAATTTGCGTAGAAAGGCTATTTAATCAAGGGCCACATTAAACAACGTGACTTTAAATTAACTGAACATATGTTGTCCTAGCTACAGTGGAAACTGCCTAGCAGTGTAAACAAAGCAATTGTCCCAGCGATTATGCGGTAAGGCCACACTGCAAGACTGCTTCTTGAATTAGTTCTGCAATACTGAGGCAACAAAGTATCATTCCCAAACCCACTCAGAGAGGAACTATTTTCCACTCTTCTTACTCCACCCATTCCTATTCTCAGGTGAACCTGTTAAAGCTAAGTCAGTTCATGGTGGTACAAAGATACACTGCTATAGTATTAAGTAATTATCGGATAATAATGTGTCAAACGAATGTTTAGATTCTTAATAGTGGTCACTTTTTATCAGTCACAGTGATGTGTCATGGTGACCATTTCTATCCAATAAACCTTTGGATCGAGTAGCTATTTTCACTGTTTAAAATATTTTTTTATATCAGTTGTTTGCCACTTAGTCACTTCAACAATGTTCATTTAGGCTCTCAAATGGCATTCAAGGAAACATTTAAAAAGTCAGCAGAACTTTGAGGCAACCAGACAACTTCATTGCATTGGTAGGATTTTATTATTCAGCATATATGGACCCGTTTTTTGATGCACATTAAAACCTGCAAGCTCACAGGATTTTTGGGTGTCACTACACTTGTTTTTAAAAATAGATAGTCCAATGTATTTTCAAATCTCAGAACATATTTAACATTTATGATTGAGTTGAAATAACTTGTTTCACTTCTTTGGACTTGCTATCTGAAAAACATCCAGTAATTTATTTCAAGTTGAGTATTAAGTAAATTAATTGCTGAGTTGAAATAATAGCAGTAAATTATTACATGTTTTTCATAAAGGCAAAACATAGTAGTTATTTAAACACCCAGGAATTAACATAGGCTAAGTTTAGGAATAAAATAAACTAAAATATATCTTTGCAATACTATCAGGATGGAATTGCAATGTGCAATATTAGTATACAAACATGTCAATGCATTTGTATGAAATTCTTCTGTTCACTATTTTAATGAAGACATTGACCAATTTCTTCTAATCTAATGCAAACAAATTAACATGCTTACGTACTAATATTGAACACAATATCAACCATATATGTTTTTGTGGAAGTGCAGTTAAGAAAATGAGGAATGTCTAAGCTTCTGAAAGCTTCCATTTTCTGCCCCTGGTGGAAGTGCTACACTGACCAATGCTTTGAGTGGGTCTCCAGACTCTCCCATTATTGTATCCATTTCAACTGTATATGGTACACAGCAATTATGTTTTAATAGCTTGCGTGATTTTATTGGCTTAGATATTACATTGGTACAATTTAATGATGTTCAACATATAGCAATGTCCTTTACAATGACGGCGTATTCAAATGTCTGCATTTCAAGCTTTGACGTCAAAAAATGTCCACGACTAATTTTAAATGAACAATGCATTTGTTTGCTTTTATTCTTTTGCCTGCATTCTAAAAATCCAATTTACAATACAAAATCCTCCTATTGGTGAAACCACACTATTTACAGTGCAGGATGGTTTCACCAGAAGGGTAAAATTATGATTGCCACTAGCCCAAATTCAGTGCCCCAAGCCAACAGTTATATCAACTGTAGTTATATTACCAGCACTTCTCAGGAACTGTGGAAAGTTGTGAAATGAAACCTGTTTTTTTTAAGATACATACGTATACTGTGCATATACTATATGTGTACATGTATGACGTGCTTCCACACATTTTTGCCTCAACAACTTTGCTGAAGGAAGAACCACACCAGTAGGGAGGGAGGAGGCTCATGTGGAGTATAGACGCCGGCCATGTTAACTCCTGCAGTATCGTTAACTGACCACTGTCAGTCTGGGTTCATCTTGTGATTATTTTACACAAACCAGTAGCTCCTTTAAGAGTGCGAGGACAAGAAATGAGACTAGGGTTTTTTTCACTTCAGCATTATCAAGCCCTTATCCACTTGGGCAGGGTGGGGTCAGTTACCCAAATGTAAAGGACATTGCTATATGTTGAACATCAGTTGGGCTGAATGGCCTGTTTCTGTGTTGTAGTTTCGATGTAAATGCTACATTCAACACAAGAACCTCAGGAGAGCTTAGGTAAGGCAGCCATGTTGGTTTGCAAAGAGAGAGTCTTTTGGAATTTGCTCCATTTATAGTGGCATATGAGGACCAAGCGATTCATTCACTCGGCTTCTGTTTGCTACTATAAATGGGATATTAATCTCTCACCTTCCCATATCTGAAATTAGATCTGATTCATCATATCTAATTGGCTGAACAGTTGGTAAAAGTACACTGCTGCCAAGTGCCAGGACGAAGTCAGAGCTCATAAGGAGAACAAGGTTTCCTGTGCTATTACATTTTAAAAAAAACTTAAAACTGACTTCAACAACCAGGAAGAATATGCCAAGTATTGTAATACTGCAAAACAGTGGCAGAAATCAATTGATAAATGCAGGTGTATCATGCTAAAATACATTGAGAACACTAATGTAAACATATTCAGGATCAATCTCTTTGCACTGATGTCAATCCAAAAAGAAGAAAATTACAACCTTACTACCTGAAAAGAACATCTACATTTTCTTTTCCTCATCTTAAAAAGGTGCTGACTCTTGCTGGGTCTGGTTGCTTAAACTGAAGAGTGAGGTGGCCAGTTTGCCTTTTTATTTATTCACTCTTGCTGGCAAGGCTGGCATTTTATTGCCCATCCCTAATTGCCCTCGAGAAGGTAGTGAAAGTATTCCCATAATGCTGTCAGGTAGGGAATTCCAGGATTTTAACCCAGCGACGATGAAGCAACGGCGATATAAAGCCATCGGGATGGTGTGTGACTTGGAGGGGAACCTGGAGGTGATGTTGTTCCCATCAACCCACTGCCCTTGTCCTAATATGTGGTGGAGGTCACAGCTTTGGGAGGTGCTGCTGAAGAAGCCTTGGCGAGTTGCTGTCGAGCATTCTGTAGCTGGTACACATTGCAGCAATGGTGCGCCGGTGGTAGAAGGAGTTGCTACTTACATCTTTGTTTGTAATAGTCCTCCATCATCCCAGAATGTTTGGCCAAACACCCCAGGTATGTCTGACTGGTCGTCATCATGAGTGAGCCTAGATCCAGGCAGGAGTTTTCTGCGAGATGATATATCTGCCAATGGAAGATTAGCACCAAGCTATGCTTTCATGCAGACTCAGTAATGATATCTTAGCCAAGCTGGTCCACACTGATAAGTGACCATCCAGTCTCACTCATTAATGGGACCTGCAAGGCAAGATCTGTTATTGGGAGCGCAGTTCTTCCCGTATGGATCTAGATAAACCTGCAAGCTGATGTCCTAACTGAACCAGAAGCAGGAAGCTTACCAGTTCTCTATGCTGGTAAGCTGAGCAGTTTTAGCTGATTGAATTCCAGTTATACCCCTGTGCACACTCAGGGTCCTATAGCCTCACCACTTAGTCTTTCCCTGTGGGGATGCTCCCAATGTAACAAAGTCCAGACAAATGCGTTATAGGTTAGAAAGAGCCAAGGCTTGGGAACCCTCAAATGTGTGCAGGAGACTGTTGCACTTTAACCACCTAAAACTATATATGCTACCAGCACAGAGCAATGGTCAGCATCCACATCCTTGTCCAGCCATGGCTACCTTATCTGTTAGGGCATATGAACATACATGTGAACATATGAATTAAGAGCAGAAGCAGGCCATTCAGCCCCTTGAGCCTGCTCTGCCATTTGATAACACCATGGTTGATCTGATTGCGACTTCAACCCTACTTTCCCATCTACCTACTATAACCTTTGATTCCCTTGTTAATCAGGAATCTATCTAACTCAGCCTTAAAAATATTCAATGGCCCTGCCTCCACCACTCTCTGGGGAAGGGAGTTCCACAGACTCACGACCCTCAGAGAAAAATATTCTCCTCATCTCCGTCTGAAATGGGAGACCCCTTATTTTTAAACTGTGGCCCCTAGTTCTGGTCTCTCCCTCAAGGGGAAACATCCTCTCAGCATCTAACCCTTCTAGACCCCTCAGGATCTTACATGTTTCAATAAGATCACCTCTCATTCTTCTAAACTCCAGTGTATACAGGCCCAACTTGTCCAACCTTTCCTCTTAAGATAGCCCCCTCATCCCAGGAATCAGTTGAGTGAACCTTCTCTGAACCGCCTCTAAAGCAATTAAATAAGGAGACCAAAATTGCACACAGTATTCTAGATGTGGTCTCACCAATGCCCTGTACAACTGTAGCAAAACATCTCTACTTTTATATTCCATTCCCCATGCAAGAAATGACAATACTCCATTTGCCTTCTTAATCACTTGCTGTACCTGCACACTAACTCTTTGTGATTCATGTACTAGGATACCCAGATCCCTCTGTACCTCAGAGATCTGCAATCTCTCTCCATTTAAATAATATACTGCTTTTCTATTCCTCCTGCCAAAGTGGACAAGTTCACATTTTCCCACATTATACTCCATCTGCCAAATTTTTGCCCACTCACTTAACCTATCTATATCCCTTTGCAGACTTCTTATATCCTCTTCACAACTTACTTTCCTACCTAGCTTTGTGTCATCAGCAAATTTAGCAACCATATATTCGGTCCCTTCATCCAAGTCATTGATATAGATTGCAAATAGTTGAGGCCCAAGCACTGATTCCAGTGGCACTCCACTCATTACAATTTGCCAACCTGAAAATGGCCCATTTATGCCTACTTTCTGTTTCCTAACCAATCCTTTATCCATGCTAATATGTTACACCCTACATCATGAGCTCTTATTTTGTATAGTAGCCTTTGATGTGGCACCTTGTCAAAAGCCTTCTCGAAATCCAAGTACACCACATCCACCGGATCCCCTTTATCCACGTTGCTTGTTACTTCCTCAAAGAACTCTAATAAATTAGTCAAATGCGATTTCCCTTTCACAAAGCCGTGTTGACTCTGCCTGATTGCATTGAGATTTTCTAAGTGCCCTGCTATAACCTCCTTAATAATAGATTCCAGCATTTTCCCTATGACAGGTGTTAAGCTAACTGGCCTGTAGTTTCCTGCTGTCTTGAACAGAGGAGTTACATTCGCTATTTTTCAATCTGATGGGACCCTTCCAGAATCTAGGGAATTTTGGAAAATTAATACCAATGCATCTACTATCTCTGCAGCCACTTCTTTTAAGACCCTAGGATGAAGTCCATCAGGACCAGGGGACTTGTCAGCTTTTAGTTCTAATAATTTTTTCAGAACCCTTTCCCAGGTGATTGTAAATGTTTTAAGTTCCTCCCTCCCTTTCACCTCTTGATTCACAATTATTTCTGGCATGTTATTTGTATCCTCTACGGTGAAGACGGACACAAAATATCTGTTCAATTCATCTGCCATTTCCTTATTCTCCATTATTAATTCCCCAGACTCACTCTCTAGAGGACCAGTGCTCACTTTACTTACACTTTTTCCTTTTTAATTCCCTGTAGAAACTCTTACTATCTGTTTGTATATTTCTAGCTAGCTTTCTCTCGTACTCTAATTTCACCCTCCTTATTATTCTTTTAGTCATTCTTTGCTGTTTTTTAATAGTCTGTCCATTTTTCTGACCTGCCACTGATCTTCACGGAATTGTATGGTTTTTCCTTCAATTTGATACTATCTTTAACTTCCTTAGTTAGCCACGGATGGTACACCCTTTCTTTCTCAGTGGAATGTATCTTTGCTGAATGTTATGAGATATCTCATTAAATGTCTGCCACTGCATCTCTACTGACATATCCCTTTCCCAGTTCACTTTACCCAGCTCTGTCTTCATGCCCTCATAATTGCCCTTATTTAAGTTTAAAACACTAGTCTTAGACTTACTCTTCTCTCCCTCATATTGTGATCACTGCTCCCTAGAGGCTCCTTTACAATGAGGTCATTAATTAATCCTGTCTCATTTCACATTACCAGATCTAGAATAACCTGCTCTCTGGTTGGCTCTAGATCGTGCTGCTCTAAGAAACTGTCCCGAAAGCACTCTATGAACTCATCTTCCAGGCTTTGCCAATCAGATTCTTCCAATCTATATGTCTTTGCCAATTTATCTTCTAATTAAAATCACCCACGATTATCGCTGTTCCTTTCTCACTAGCCCCCATTATTTCTTCCTCTATACCCTGTCCTACAGTGTGGTTACTGTTAGGAGGCCTATAAACTACTCCCATAAGTGACTTCTTGCCTTTACTATTTCTTACCTCTACCCAAACTGATTCTACATCTTGGTCTTTAGAACTAAGGTCATTTCTCTCTATTATACTCATGTCATCCTTAATTAACAGAGCTACCCATCCACCTTTTCCCAGCTTCCTGTCCTTCTGAAATATCACGTACCCTTGAATACTCAGGTTCCAGCCTTTGTCATCTTGAAGCCATGTCTCTGTAATGGCTATCAGATCGTACATATTTAATTGAGCTGTCAATTCATCCATTTTGTTACGAATGCTACAAGCATTCAGATACAAAGCCTTTAGTGCTGTCTTTTTACTATTTTTGCAACCTCTTGCCTTATCCGCTGGCACACTCTTAAGTTTGCATGCTCTTTCCCTTCCTGCCATTCTCTGATTATCATTTCCCTTATTGCTACTTTGCTCTCTTGCCTTGTCTTCTTTCTTTAATTTATCACATCTTCCCTTACTTGATCCCTCGCCCCCATTATTTAGTTTAAAGCCTTCTCTACCACCCTAGTTATACGGAACTGGGTTGCAAAGTTATCTGGAGCCAAGTGAGAAGAATCCAAACTCCCAGTGATAAGTCAACCCTCCTAGGTCTCACCAGTGAGCCAGGCTCACTGTCAAATCAACAGTGCCCTGGAGTACTGTGGATCTACCTGGCTCAGGTATTGGATTATTGAAGCTGCCACAAAGAGTTAACTAGTTGTAAACGTCCATCACCAAGTGCGTTATCTTGAAATCATTTTGACCACAAAGTGACCCTACTTAACTACCCCTTCCTGCAAGAAGGATAGTTGTGAGTTAGTAATTGGACAATTGACAAGCATGACTTAAGTCCTTACTTGGCAAATAACAGGTGCCAGCAGCTCCTCACCGGTTAATAGGGCCGAGCAGCAGAATCTCACCATAAAATGTGTGAATACAGTGCCACAATCATCCTAATCAAAGCATAAACACGGAACATAATCCATCGGACACTGGTTCAACAGCTGGAGGATTGAAGCTTCATCAGCAGCTGCTGGCCTCTCTGCAACCCAATCATTGTACATCAAGTTACATCAAGTCGACAGCACAGAAGCAGGCCAATTAGCCCAACTGGTCTATGCTGGCCTCCTCCTTCTCTACTTCATCTAATCCTATCAGCATACCCTTCTATTCCTTTCTCCCTCATGTGCTTATCTAGCTTCCCCTTAAATGCATCAATACTATTTGCCTCAACAACTCCTTGTGGTAGCGCGTTCCACATTCTTACCACTCTTTGGATAAAGAGGTTTCTCCCAAATTCCCTATTGGATTTATTAGTCACTATCTTATATTTATGACCTCTAGTTTTGGACTCCCCCACAAGTGGAAACATTTTCTCTATGATTACCCTATCAAAACTCTTTCATTACCTTAAAAGACCTCTATCAGGTCACCCCTCAACCTTCTCTTTTCTAGAAAAAAGAGCCCCAGTCTGTTCAGCCTTTCCTGATAAGTATATCCTCTCAGTTCTGGTATCAGGGGATTAGCATCTTTGAAAGTAGACAAATCACCAGGGCCGGATGAAATCCCAGGCTGTTACAAAAAGCAAGGGAAGAAATAGCAGAGGCTCTGACCATCATTTTCCAATCCGCATTGGATACAGGCTTGGTGCCGGAGGATTGGAGGACTGCTAATGTTGTACCATTGTTTAAAAAGGGAGCAAGGGATAGACCGAGTAATTACAGGCCAGTCAGTCTAACCTCGGTGGTGGGCAAATTATTGGAATCAATTCTGAGGGACAGGATAAACCGTCACTTAGAAAGGCATTGAGTAATCAAAGACAGTCAGCATGGATTTGTTAAGGGAAGGTCGTGTCTGACTAACTTGATTGAATTTTTTGAGGAGGTAACAAGGAGGGTCGATGAGGGTAGTACATTTCATGTAGTCTACATGGATTTTAGCAAGGCTTTTGACAAGGTCCCACATGGCAGATTGGTCAAAAAAGTACAAAAGAATGGGATCCAAGGGAGAGTGGCAAGTTGGATCCAAAATTGGTTCAGTGGCAGGAAGCAAAGGGTGATGGTCGACGGGTGTTTTTGTGACTGGAAGGCTGTTTCCAGTGGGGTCCTGCAGGGCTCAGTACTAGGTCCCTTGCTTTTTGTGATATATATTAATGATTTGGACTTAAATGTAGGGGGCATGATTAAGAAATTTGCAGATGATACAAAAATTGTCCATGTGGTTGATAGTGAGGAGGAAAGCTGTGGACTGCAGGAAGATATCAATGGACTGGTCAGGTGGGCAGAAAAATAGCAAATGGAATTCAATCCAGAGAAGTATGAGGTAATGCATTTGGGGAGGGCAAACAAGGCAAGGGAGTACACGATAAATGGGAGGGTACTGAAAGGTGTAGAGAAAGTGAGGGACCTTGGAGTGCATGTCCACAGATCCCTGAAAGTAGTAGGACAGGTAGATAAGGTGGTTAAGAACGCATATGGAATACTTTCCTTTATTAGCCGAGGTATAGAATATAACAGCAGGGAGGTTATGCTGGAACTGTATAAAACACTGGTTAGGCCACAGCTGGAGTACTGTGTACAGTTCTGGTCACCACATTACAGGAAGGATATAACTGCATTAGAGATTTATGGGGACGTTGCCAGGGCTGGAGAATTTTAGCTCTGAGGAAAGATTGGATAGTCTGGGGTTGTTCTCTTTGGAACAGAGGAGGCTGAGGGGTGGTTTAATTGAGGTGTACAAAATTATATGGGGCCTAAATAGAGTGGATAGGAAGGACCTATTTCCCTTAGCAGAGAGGTCAATACCAGGGGCATAGATTTAAAGTGATTAGTAGAAGGATTAGAGGGGAGTTGAGGAATTTTTTTTCGCCCAGAGGGTGATAGGGGTCTGGAACTCATTGCCTGAAAGGGTGGTAGAGACAGAAACCCTCAACTCATTTCAAACGTATCTGGATGTGCACCTGAGGTGCCGTGACCTACAAGGTTATGGACCAAGTGCTGGAAAGTGGGATTAGGCTGGGTGGCTCATTTTCAGCCAGCACGGACACGATGGGCCAAATAGCCTCCTTCTGTGCCGTAAATTTTCTATGATCCTATGATCATCCTTGTGAATCTTTTTTGCACTTTCTCCACCCTGCTCTGAATCTATAGCACATTACCAATCTGTGCTTATAACTCTTTGGATCTAAGTAAATGGAATATGTCCCTACAAGGAGACAGTGTACACTCCAGATCACACAAATAAATTGTAATGTAACTGTGAGGAAGAAGGACTGTATTACCGATTTTTTTAAACAATCTGGTTTATTCTCATTTCTTCCTTTTTGTACTTTTATTAAACATGAATTAGTAGTCTTTAAGCATGAACTACATACTTGGTCGTTGTCTTGTTTCCATTAGTTTTAAGAGAAGAAAGTATACTGTGGCATCCCGTACTATTCCCAGTACATACTCAAAAATAAAGTTCTTCTTTTATTCCAAATATTTTGTGCACAAGATCAAGTTGTTACAAGATAGTCACAGATGAGGAAGGCTATTCTGCCATCTTAGTTCATCCACTCAAAGTTCCCGAAGTTCCCCTTTTCAGAATCCAATTGCTTCTTAAAAGATTCCAGGGTCTATGCCTCCACTAGTTTTCCTGCAAGTCTATTACATATGTTGATTACCATTTGTATAAAGAAAAATTTCCTGACATCAATCCTAAATTTACCTTTTAATAGTGTGAATCTGTGTCTCCTCGTTCTATGACTTGAAGTAATATTCTGGGTTTACCTTTTCCATTTCTTTAATATCTTATATATCCCTATAAGATCACTGATGTCTCTTTTCCAGGCTAAAAAGCCAAATTTCTCCATAACTCAGACCATCCAGAAGGAATCAGCCTTGTGGCACTTTTTTGTACTGTCTCCAATGCTTGAATGTCCCGTGTCTCGGCAATCAGAATAGGACGCAATACTCAAAAGGTGATCTGACGAGGGTGCTATACAGTTTGGTCATGACTGCCTTTAACTTGTATCCTACTGTTCTGGCGATGTAGTTCAACATGCTATTGACTTTATTGATTGTTGCTCTGCATTGATTGGACATGTTGAGCGTGTAATCTACTAAGACTTCAAGATCTCATTCATCTTCATCTGTAGCTATTTCAATACCATTAATGGAGCACACAAAGCACTTATTTTTCCTTCCTATGTGCAGTACTGACATGTGTCTGCATTAAATTTTATCTGCCATTTTTGGTTTTGGTTCATAGGCAGCACGTACCTGCCTATAAATGCTGACTTTTGCGTTGAGCATGAGTGAAAAGTATTAGGAAAAAGCAAAATGGTTTATCACAAGTAGCTATTGAAGCTAAGTCAATCACAGCATTTAAGAGGGGATTAGACGAACACGTGAAGAAACATATTGAGGGGTAGTACAGGGAAAGGAGGGAAATAGAATTAGAATAGATTAGGAAATTGCTTGGGGCCTTGCCAAAAGTCATTCGATGAATATAAGTCTTTTTTATATACAAGATCATTACAAAGTTAATTGTAAACAATTTTACAACACCAAGTTATAGTCCAGCAATTTTATTTTAAATTCACAAGCTTTCGGAGGCTACCTCCTTCCTCAGGTGAACGATGTGGAAAATGAGGAAGGAGGTAGCCTCCGAAAGCTTGTGAATTTAAAATAAAATTGCTGGACTATAACTTGGTGTTGTAAAATTGTTTACAATTGTCAACCCCAGTCCATCACCGGCATCTCCACATCATTACAAAGTTAGGAGATGGACTTTAGAAACTTGTTCCACAGAGCCACCTACTGGCTAGAGCCTACAAATACATTGTGTCAGATAACATTTCAAAATTTTTGAAGAAATGAAGCAGATGCTTATGTCCAACCCTCAACCTGCAAGAACATTACCTGAAAAATTAAAACTGTCATTTGTGTGAAATCCTGACAGTTCCACCTGACCTGCTCATAATGCCACGTGCTTTTGTGCCAGGATCAGATCCTGGAGGAAATAGAGCTTGCAGCTGACCGAAATACCAGTTTCCCAATGGCAACTGATCGCAGAGCAATCAATTGCCATTTGGAAAACAGCAACTTAGAATTACTGTATTAGGACACCCCAGTAATGACTCAGATGCCCACCCCCTTTGTAAATGGCCTTGACCCCAGAATTTAGAATGGGCTCAGAGGCAAAGCAAACTGATGTCTGGAAGTCCCACCCGGCAGCACTTCTGGCAGTGGAGCGGAGACCCAGCAATTTCAGGCCGCATAAGCCTTGAAGTACAGGTACTTCACCGTACAAGTAGTTTCTTCTCAAGAATGCATTGCAATCCCATTTTCTTTTTACACATTTTTAAGGTCATAAATCTTTTGTGTAATACAGAAGGACAGCAATGTTAAGACACCGGGGAGGAAAAATAAATAAATAAGGAGCAACATTAAACCGTTGCCAGTAAGCTACATCATCCCTTTGGTATATATCTATACAAAGAAAAGAATCAGGTTAAACAAATAGAAGAAAAATGGAAACTTAAAGTTCCCATTGGGAGTTGATTCAAACTTTGACTCTCCACTGAGAGATCATGAAAACTTTGGTATTTATTTGTGAAGGAACGTAAAACATACCAATCCTCCCTCCCCCATTCTTCAAGATCTATGGAAAGATGATATTTTTTTTAAAACATTTATGCTCCTACTTGAGCTTTATGTCAATCATTAAGCTTTGACATCAAATGCTTTTGAAGTAGCACTGGCAAGAATGTCTTGAATTGCTTTATTATTAATAATATAAAATCAGAAAATGTTTGAAATACTTAGCAAGTCAGGCAGCATCGGTGGAGAAAGAAACAGAATTAATGTTTAGTGCTTTATTAATAATTTTGTTCAAGTTTTGATAGTGTAAAAACATTAAGAAACTCTTACTACAGTTAACTTATGTAATAGGTCAAGCCTAGAATTATATGGCATCAAAGAACTGAGTTCCTATAACAGTAATGTTACACAGTGTACTCTTAATGTCATACAAAATTTTGACAAATGCTAGAGGCATCAATTTATTATCTGACCTTCCCAATCTAATCTTTCTGAAAATCATATAATAAGAAAACGAGAAAAAGACTATTGTCCATGAACTCACGCCCTTACCGAAACTAAAAAGATCAAAATCTATTGCGGCTGCGTCCATCTCGATAGGCCAACAAAACATCCTGCAGAAGTCAAAATATAATTAAATAAGTATGACTACATGAACGGTTTGACTAGTATTTCTGCCACCTACGGGTATATGTTGTGTTACTTATGATTTCCATAAGTTAAACCTCAAGTTTTGTGGAAGTTTGAATGCACAGTCGCAGATGCACAAGTAAACAGCCAGTCATATCAGGCCTGCAATGATGATGCTGAGCCACTCGTTAGATACTGGCGATGCCCTTAATGAGTTGAAATCTGCAAAATTTTGCTGATGCTGCTGTGCCTCTAGCGCTTTTTGTTCCAATTACTTTAGCTGAAAGTGTGGTAAGCCTGATGTCTCCAAAAGGCCCTTCGCTTGCTCAGCCTCTTAAAGGCAATCCTTCTGTTTTTTGCAAATTAAAAATTACAGCCCAAGTTAAAATTATTGCTTACGTACACACTCCTTGCTAGCCATTTGATAAGCTTTATTACCAGCTCCAGTACAATTTTCCCCTGATTCCTGTAATATCTCCCTACATACATTTCATAAAACACAATTACATCATTGAAGATCAACATAGCATTCCATAGATCACATTAAAAAGCTGTCATTACAGAATAATACCAATATATGCTAACCACTATACTGCTTGAACAACTGTTTACTGTTCTAGTTGCTGGTGTAATGGTAGTTACATTAGCAGAAGCCAACTCTTGTGACCACTTTGGAAAGTGTTATTTTGACACATCGCAAATTCAGGCATCCTTTATGATCTCTGAATTTGAATGCCTGCTTCTTGTGGAAAATTAGAATGCAATCACACTACAATGAAGGTTAAACGTCAGCAGATCTAGAACATTTCTTCAGTCCTGTTGGAAACACAATAGTCCTGTGTACACAATTATTCACAGTACAATGTCGATATATTTATGGAATTGTGTGTCTGACTCTTCCATTCTGCCTTCTCATGTGAAGGTATGCAAGTATCACAGAAACATAACTGATGGACTTGACTAACGATAACAATAAGATGTTTATGGCATATGGGGCACATTCCCATTTGGGGAGCCTGATTTTTTCTTTTGCTCTCTGTGCCAATGTATGCATTTGTCTCACCTTCTCCACTTTCCCACAATCTTTTCTTAAAAATTATTTCAGCTCATCTTCTATACCTTCCCATTACTTCCACCGTTCTATTTCCAGCACTGAACAGACACTACCTACCCATGTTCAGTGGAAAGTGAACGAATGAGGAATTTAGTGCCAGGTCCCCTTAACTGACTTTTTAATAAGCTCAACTGCAGCCAACCACAGAATCTACAATATTATTCTAGACACAAGGGAGGAATTTTGGGAAAGGTGCAAAACACAGACTATTGCTCACACCAGAATTTCTTCCACCATAACCTCATTTTGCCTGGGGGTTAAGATGATGTCAGAGAAATTTCTAGATAATATTTTTCTCACTCACCCATTTTGATACGGAAGTTTTTTTGAAAAAATAACCCTCCTTAAAAAGGCAAGTTCTGCTTTTGTGGGATTTAAAATGTGTTCATTGCTTTCACTGAAATCAGTGTCAGATTCACAACTGATATGGTATAGATATGTTTCTGAATGTTATTGTTTAATTATATAACTAATTTGAAGCCTAAACAACGGTGCAACTTTGACTGTGTTAAACATATCTGCAGCCTTCCAACTTAACCAGAGTGAACTGAAAGAAAGGCTAAATTAAATTCATAACCTTATGGTAAATACTTCGTTAAATATCAGAAAGTCTTTTTAGGTTTAAAAAAAAGCAAAAGAAAATCTGTAAAACCATTAACAACTGTTCCAGTAATGACACAGCAATCAATGACAAGAAGGAAATTCTGTAACCTAAAGCCTTCCGCACATTCTTCTTGGCTGAGAACTGGGTAGACAAACACACTATTTCACAGAGGCTTGAACGTCAGCTGGAGCCAAAGTGCAGTAATAAGCTTCCTAGTTCTGGCTATCAGAGAGTTTCAGTCAGACACTCCAGGTCGGCACAACAGAGCACCATATATGGCAATGATCTGACGTAATGGGCCATTGGCTAGAGGATGCAAAGAGCACATCTCTCATTGTTTGGTGTTACTGTTGGAATGTTCACATCGTTGATGAGTGGAAGGCTGAATCGCATCATCTTATTCCCTCAGTGCTCTTATTCCCACAGACAAGAAATGGAACTTCACAAGCTGCAGGCTTCAGGTAGGGGAAAAACAATGTTATGAGTGGTAAACTTTGATTCTCAAAATGATTCTTTAAAATTTAAACGTGCAGTAAAACCAGAATTACAGCTGCTAAAATCTGTTTTGTTCTACAGTCAAACCCTGATAAAACAAACTTAGTTTGTGAAAAGAAAATGATCTTGAGGGGGGTAGGGGGATATGATCTTAGCAGGGGTGAGACTATTTCTTTAAAAAAGTAGGAAACATCCAAAAAATACATTTAATTAACTCGTTTATGAATAGTTTTATTAATGAAGTTATAGATTTGATTGCTTTTCAAAAGCATGCAAACTGCCAGAACTCACTAGCAAATGCTGTAAATGTTAGCTAGTGATGGAAGTCATCTGTTTTTTGTTTTAATGTTAATTGATCAGTAATGTGCTGGTCAAATTTTCACCTGTAAATACTCAAGTCCTTGACATTTTTTAGTAGTGTGTTATTAAACAATAACATTTTTAGTATAGGGTTTTGTTAAGTGATAACACTTGTGATATAACTTTTAGTACAGTGCATTAAACACTTTCTTTTAAGTACAGTGCATTATTGAGCATCAAACCTCATAGAATAAAGCATTTTAATTTCAGAAAACAAGTCAGCTCCTGTATATTAGTATCATGACAGTGTGCCATATGGTCTAATTAGCTAAGAATGACGTCGTAACTCTTAAGGTTAGAGTTCCACTACAACACAGAATATTTTGTTGCAACTCCTCTTATGCATGTTCTTAATTAAAACATGTTACAGATATGTTCCATAATTCTTTTTATAACGAACAGCAATTTTTTTCATAAGGTTTTGTTCAGCTAAAAGTTCATCTCCAAGGGTTAAAACTAATTTCCTTCCTCCAAAACACATACATATGTATCAATTTTATATATATTTTTTAAAATATCATGCTTATTAGCCTGGGCAATATATCGAAAAATCTCATTTCATTTGTCCTGTTTTGAAGCAATTACACTTTTAATTTATATAATGTCTTGGCAACACAAATTTGAAGTTTTTCTCTTGATTGCTCTTCATTTTGAAAAAAAAATATTTTACACATAATAGAACGTTTTTGGCACAATTTCATAGACTTTTGTAGTTATTTTGATACAGTGCTTGCAAAGGCTATGCTAACAGAAGAATATATTGATTAATATTACCTGGTTTTAGATCTATCAATGTGCTAAACTAAATAGGATAACCAATAAAATATAAAAAGGAGTCACTTCTTCTGAAGGCAACATGGCTTTCAAAACACTTTCAGTAGACTCTTAAAATTATATGTTTTCAACTGTTCAATGAGCACATTATTTTTGAGTAAGTATGTGCTTTGTGTGTGGTTTAATTCTAGTGACCAAGATAACAAATTTTCCATCTTGTGCTGCTGATCCATACTTTGCACAAAAATGGAAAAAATTATGCAGCAAGAAATTCCCAAAGTCAAAGTGGGAGAATACTCTGAATAAAATATGAAACTTAGTAAAACTAGTATTTACTGCCTGAAAATGATTCTAACAATACGGCTGAACAGTACATAAGAATTGAACACATAGCAGCCTTACTAAGAAACTCCACATCAGTATGTGGTATAAATTAATCAGCAACGGTCAGTAACACAATCTACCTGTGTGGTCTGATTTCATTCTGTATTTTATTAAATACATATCTGCAAAGATACCATCAAATGTAAATGGTGTTAAAGCCACTGGCAAAAACTCAAAGTAGTCTTTAAGCAGACGTGTACCTGAGGCTTTCTATCACCTCAGTGCACTGGTCCCATTCTGGGTAGAAACAGTACCCAAACCAGACCACAGGACTATAATTCTGACAGAATTGAACTCCTACAACTATATTTTTAAAGCTACCATTTTGTTCTTCAATCACTGTGGTAAGAAATATTACAGACTTCCTTGAGTTAAGGTACCAGTGGCTTTAAAAATCTTTAGAAAAAAAGTTTAATCTTATGTTGGATTTCAACCGGGAATGGGGCGGAGACAATTAAGGCTCATTCAAAACATAATTAGCAAGTGACCAGCTAGGGGGAAAACAAAACTATATGTCTTGTGCATTGAGCTGCAATAATAAAAACATTTACTGAATTCACAAAAGCGACAATAAAGACCCACTGGAAAAGGGGAGCTGAGAAATATGGACGTTTATTTTAATAATGCAAAGTAAATCAAAATTAGTTATTTACCATGCAGTTATGTTACAAGCTATTATCCTTCTCTGGGATCTTTGTAAGTACATTACATGTGGATGGGAGGCTACTAATAGTGTAGACCAGGTTCAGATTTTCTTTTAATATTTGGCTGTATACATGCATCAATGAATCTGCATGTTTCATCAGGTCTTGTACTTGTGTCAGTACATACTTGTAAGTCCATTAAAAATTAGGAGAGTTACTAAGAGACAGCAAGACACAGGTTACTCCACTAAAGGTGTGTGTTTAAAGTTTTCTTTTTTAAAAAAAAATTGCACTTCCTGTACTTTTTCCCAGGTCTCACCTGGACAAACATTCACCAAGCATGGAGTCGTACACAGAATTAGCACAGTTGTAAGAAAATATTTCCAAATAATTATGCTGTTAGCACAAGGAATAATGCATGTATACTAAAAGACTACCCTCTCCCAGTTCAGGTAACTTTAAATAACCAAGTCCATCCATGCTATGATGTTAAAACTAAATTTCCTAAACCATTTGCAAATCAATTAAAGCCATGTTTGCATTTGTAAACAGTCACAAGGTAGCACAATTATGCTAAATTCAATTCTCAGAAGCATTAATTATAAAGCCAGTTTTGTACTTAAATTCCAATAAAAGGCTGAAAGCTTCATGTCATTCAAAGAAGGCAATGAACGAAGCAATCTTTTGTAATTTTATGTATTTCTTTAATTATAAGCATGCGGTTCAGAAATGCAAAAAACAATCATTCCAAGAGAAGACAAAAGCTGCAAAGAAAATTCAGCCATCAAAATATTAAACCAGAACCCTATTAATCCATGTAGTAGACTACACAGATATACCACTTTCTGGTCAAAAGGAATATTGTATAAAACAAGCTACAATAACATTCAACATCCTGCCTCACAGCATCCTAAATCCTAAAAGGCCTATTTTACATGCAAGTCAGTCAGTTACTTGCTTTGAGGACATTAGTATCTCATGTGACTTATCAACCAAACATAGGTGACACCACCCTTTTGTTTTTGCACAATAAAGCATGAAATATAAAAAATTACATCAAAACTTCTGGATTACAGAAAAGTAATAATTTCATGAATCTAAACTGTATATCAATTCCATTTTTATCTTTGGAACTGTTCATTTTTTAAAATAAATAATATATACTAAGTGGCCAATGGTTCTCAATTTTGATAAATGTGTTTTATTTCAGTGTACTAAATATTGAAAAGTGTCTGGTTGTGAACTACAGTAAGCAACCAATGGCTTAAATTAGGGCTATCATGATAAAGCTTTTGAATTCCAGTATTGGACACTCAATTTTCTTCACATCATTCTTTTAAGTTTATTTTTTTTTACAAATTGGAAATACTGCAGATATATTTTCCAACCAGTAGTACTACTTAATAGTATTTGAGCCAGATTGTGCAGTTCTTCGTGTGCAATTATTCATTTTCAGGAAATTAACTTTCAACAAAACAAATTTAGCAAAAATCCAATTGCCTGGATTTCTAAAGCCTTGTGTTATCTTATCGTGAGCCATTTGAGTTGCTTAGATCACTAAAAGCCTTAAACAGTGCACATGTTTTCTAATACTGCCATAGCTTTCTGACATCATTCACATAACATTTCAAGACAAGCATGTATAAGTACTAGACTTCACATAAAATGTCATGGTTTATCATGGTTATTATCACACTTAAAAGTCAGAAAATAAATAACATCAGAAAGAAAGAACGGATGGGAAGCAGATGCACGTATAGAAAACTTTAACAGCTCAATGCTATATTCGTAATCAATTAAAAAAAACTATAAGATTAAGAATAGCAGATAAAGCTTCTTTTCACTCTTTCAAAGTTGCATCATACATTTTTCCTGGTATAAATCAGCTCACAGGAACATAAAATCAAATTAAAATTATGGTTTCAACAGTGATTTACAAATTCAACTGTTAAAAATAAAATGCAAACTGACATTTTATAATTATTTCACATGTTTTTTTAAAGGGGAGAAAGATATTGAAATGAAAAACAACTAGTCTCCACACAAACTTATTAAATGGGAGGGCTAAGTAGTTCTTTTTCAGAAATTTCTCAATGGCCACCACTGATATTTAGGAGAAGTTTATACTTTTAAAGCAACAAGACAAACCAAGTGCACAATTTTCTTCCCATAAAGGTAAAAGGCTTCACAATCAACAATTTTAGCAGTCTGAGCATGGAGGCATGCTGATTCGAAGTGTATAAGACAAATCGAACAAGTAAGCAGCCCTGGGATTTTAAAACTGTAATCATCTGGTAGGGAAGCCAGCCCGTTACCTCAGACTAAATCATCACATTATTAGTTTGGGGCTACATCAAGTAATAGCAATGTAGAAAGAGGGAAGTAGCATATATGCCTCATTTACATTACAATTTAACACCAGCACAAAGTCAGGAAAATCAGTAAACAAAAACCTCTGATTCTGCCTAGCATTACAACATTCATCTTGCAAATTCCAATGTCAGGCAAAATCACCCAGGTTTTGTTGAAGTGACTTTTCCCAGCTTTTAACATGTTAAATTATAATGCGAACCAAATTTGTGTTTTCCCACAGATCTCTCGTTCACATTACATTTATTTTCCTCTCCTATCATTCTCTGTAAAAGCCCTGTTCACTTTGGAAATTTCTTCCCCAATGTTCTGAGGTTAAATTGCTAATTGACCCCAGAACGTTAGTAAAATAACTGTAATGTGAACCAGGCCACAACCATCTATTGAAAGCATGACATCATTTATAGCCAATAAGCTGCAAATACTCCATTCACTGGGAACATTCTTCTGACAGTAGGTTTCTCTCTTCTAATTTTGTACAAGAACACGAAAAATGTATCCAGCACTTCCAATGTTGCTTGTTATTCACAGTAACAGTTATACCAAGCGCTAATAGTTCTATTTTGTCCTTCTACTAATATTTGTGCTTGCTGAAGTTCATGCAGTAAGGTTCAAATAAATGCTATAGCTTTAATCCATTTGTTGTTACAGTGCATTCATTGATGAAATGTTTGAAACAAGTAAGTTTAATACAAAGTTTCTCCGTGAACTAGTGAAGTTTGTAAATAATGAAATTCAGAAATTATTGCAGCCACTGAAGTCAATCTATTGAGTTTAAAGTTTATTTATATCTTTCATTGATTAGACAAGTTTGTGGACTACACAGAAAATGTCCTAAAAATCTGCATTGAAGTTGCATAAGCATAGTCTTGGATTATATAGCTTACAATTTTTTAAAAACAAATTTCTAGGACAAATGTAATCCTCACAGCACAGATATAAATTTAGGAAACAAAAAAGTAGTTATATGTTAAAGCCTTGACTGTCCATAAACATAGGGCTGATTTTAAGCTGGGCAGGCAGTTAAAGTCACTCATGGGACTTACCCACTGATGCCCTGCTGTTTTCTCACGGGTTCCAATTTTAACCTGCTCCTGAATAGGCGAGAGGGACACCCACCAAAAGACAGCGGGGTCATTCTATAAATACGTAGATCGGGTTCCGATAACGTTGTTGGGGCCTGACTGCAATTTTAACCAGAGGCCTGCTCAGGAAAGCCGTTGTGGCTTTCCCGCCAGATAACCTAGAGAAGGCGGGGCCAGAAGTGGTTTTTCTTTTTTTTATTAAAAACTTTCCTTGTGGGGCCAGGAGTAGGAAGAGAAAGGTTAGGCCTCCCCAGGTCCAGGATCCACCCCTCCCCCGACTGCTAATACAATACAATATTGGAAAATGTGAGGTTATGCACTTTGGCAGGAAAAATCAGAGAGCAAGTTATTAACTTAATGGCGAGAAACTGGAAAGTACTGCAGTACAAAGGGATCTGGGGGTCCTAGTGCAAGAAAATCAAAAAGTTAGTATGCAGGTGCAGCAGGTGATCAAAAAGGCCAACAGAATGTTGGCTTTTATTGCTAGGGGGATAGAATATAAAAACAGGGAGGTATTGCTGCAGTTATATAAGGTATTGGTGAGACCGCACCTGGAATACTGCATACAGTTTTGGTGTCCATACTTAAGAAAAGACATACTTGCTCTCGAGGCAGTACAAAGAAGGTTCACTCGGTTAATCCCGGGGATGAGGGGGTGGACATATGAGGAGAGGTTGAGTAGATTGGGACTCTACTCATTGGAGTTCAGAAGAATGAGGCGATCTTATTGAAACATATAAGATTGTGAAGGGGCTTGATCGGGTGGATGCGGTAAGGATGTTCCCAAGGATGGGTGAAACTAGAACGAGGGGGCATAATCTTAGAATAAGGGGCTGCTCTTTCAAAATTGAGATGAGGAGAAACTTCTTCACTCAGAGGGTAGTAGGTCTGTGGAATTTGCTGCCCCAGGAAGCTGTGGAAGCTACATCATTAAATAAATTTAAAATAGAAATAGACAGTTTCCTAGAAGTAAAGGGAATTAGGGGTTACGGGGAGCGGGCAGGAAATTGGACATGAATTTAGATTTGAGGTTAGGATCAGATCAGCCATGATCTTATTGAATGGCGGAGCAGGCTCGAGGGGCCAATTGGCCTACTCCTGCTCCTATTTCTTACGTTCTTATGTTCTAAGTCCTCCTAAACCGCTTCTGGAGTGCCGAGGACCATTCCTTCTGTCCCCAGCGGCAGCCTCCTGCTGCTCGACATTCCACTCCCGACCACTGGCCAGCTGCCACTTCTCACCAGTTTCGGGTGGGAGACTAGGCAGATGAGGACCGGGAGTTAAAATCTCCTGGGTCTCACGTTGTCGATGTCAGGACGGATTGTGTCCACCTTGGTCCCTGCCAAGGGTGACTCCCACCCCGAGTTAAAATTGGGCTTCTCTTTTAGAAACTGAATGCAGACAATTGTACAAAATGTATGCTGTAATTGCCATGTCCTAAACATTCCCAAGGGAAAAAACAAGGAGTTTTTGTGGCTATTCATTAAAATGTTACGGTCACTTAGACTGGGCAATACATTTTTTTAAGCTCCATGCTAACTGAAAGTAAAAAAGTATCCTGTGTTCTGCCTAATGATCACCTCATTAAAAAAAATCTGAACTGTTTGTTATTGTAGCCAGGTAATTTTTTCTAATGTTTGCTCTTAAATTCAGCTAATTTATTCTGGAGTTTAGACATAAAGTTTACAATTGTATTCTTGAATTTTGTACAGCCAGGATATCTACTTAAAAAAAGCAAGAAAATATCTAATTTAAAAGATTTCAATTTCAGTCCACAAAATTCAGTTTAATGTCTCTTGTTGCATGCTCATCTGGATGTTTTTAGGCCTCTTGAAGCTCTGGTCATATTTTTAATATAAGGAACGTCTGAAGTAAATTACAACCTTCTGTGCACTATTTTTACAACACTCACCACAAAATATGGAAAGGACACAAACTTTTTCTTTCAAGTTGTGAAAACTAGCCAGTGATCATGATTCAGCTATTACTGACAAGATAAGAAGTGGTGTGTTTCCCATGAAATGGGCTTGCCAAATTTTGATTGCTTACTTTTAGGCTCAAGAGTTTTATTTTTCCTTCAAAGAGACATCGAGTACACAAACAAGGAAGTTATGCTAAACTGTTATAAATCATTGGTTTGGCCTCAGCTGGAGTATTGTGTCCAATTCTGCACATCACACTTTCGGAAGGATGTCAAGGCCTTGGAGAGGATGCTGAGGAGATATACTAGAATGGTACCAGGGATGAGGGACTTCGGAACATAGGAATAGGAGTAGGATATTCAGCCCCTCGAGCCTGTTCCACCATTCAATTAGATCATGGTTGATCTGTATCTCAACTCCATCTACCCACCTTGGTTCCGTAACCCTTTTACCTAACAAAAATCTTCAGTTGTGTGGAGAGATTAGAACTGGGATTGTTCTCAGTGGAGCAACGAAGGTTAACAAAATTATGAAGGGTTTTGATAGAGTAGATAGGGAGAAACTGTTTCCATTGGCAAGAGGGACAATAACCAGAGGGCACAGATTTAAGATAATTGGCAAAAAAAATGGGGGCGGGGGGGGGAGGGGAGATGAGGACATTTTTTCTAAATGCAGCGAGTTGTTACGATCTGGAATGCACTACCTGAAAGGGTGGTGGAAGCAGATTCAATGGTAGCTTTCAAAAGGGAATTGGATAAATACTTTAAAAGGAAAAACTGCAGGACTATGGTGAAAGAGCAAGGGAGTGGGACTAATTGGATTGCTCTTTCAAAGAGCCAGCAAAGGTTTAATGGGCCGAATGGCATCCTTCTGTGCTGTAGGATTCTATGACTCATAAAACACACAAACTATATTATAAAACTGCATTGCTTCAAATGTTACAATTACCATAATGAAGAGGAAATGTGATTTTTTTAAAATATAGTAGCCCATGTATGATCTCAGAATTGTAAAATACTTCCACATATAAATAGTAATTTTAAACACCAAGTGCTCTCAAAACATATTGACCGTTCTTGAGAGTTACAAAGTATCTCTAAATACACTAACTAGTTTGCAGTGTCCACACATTGGGCAGAACATCAGGCTTTCAATCTAATTTTGGAAGAAACACCCACCATCACCCTCCCCACCACCAAGAAAAAATAATCTGGGAAATAAACTTATTAGAAGATAATTATGACATATCTTGGTTAAATTAGGTTGCAGATTAATAATATATGGTCTGTTTAAGATGGCATGGGGGAGTTCCTTTCGCAAATCAACATTTTTTCAACTGTTTGTTCCTTTGAGAGATACGCAGTTACAGTTGCTACATTAATCTTAGCTGAAATAAAAACAGAAAATACTGAAAATACTCAGCAAGTCAGTCAGCATCTACGGAGAAAGAAACAAAGTTAACGTTTCAAGTCGATGAGCTTTCGTCAGAATGGGAAGTAGTTAAAGATTTAACAGTTTTTAAGCAAGTACAAAGCCATGCAGAGAGGCTGGGGAGCGCGGAGAGGAGGAAAGAACAAAAGGGATGGTCTGTGATAAGGTGGGGGATGATGGTGCAAGATAAGGAGGGTGGTAAAGTAAAGAAACACATGATGCATCTAAAAAGGAGCTGTAAATGGCAACAGTAGAACCATTACCAGCACCTGCTGTCAGAAAAAATGGGAGCAGTGGTTACGAAATCTATGTTGAGTCCAGCTAAAGTGCATCTTAGCAATACAAGTAAGGCCCTACTTGGAGTACTAAAGAGGGGACATCATAGCATTGGAGAGTACAGCTACGGGTAACTAAATTGATATTTGGGTTAGCCATCAGTGCTAAAAGGAGAAGCTATGGAATCTAGGAATCTTTACACTTCAGAGAATAGGCTCGAGGAACTTATTGATGTTTAAGATTCTAAGAGACAGAGATAAATTGGACTTTAATAATATGTTCACTACAAACACAAACTCTACAAGAGGAGGACATGGACTGAATGTTAGAAAAAAGAGAAGGTAAATAGATTGTTCAGATTTAAACTACTTTACATAGAGTATATGGTGAATATATGGACCAGACATCCCAGCGGAAGTGTACATTCCATACATTTCTAATCAGACCGTAGAATGGGATAATTAATCCTTTGATAACTACAATATTTCTGCACCACATTGAAATGTAATACTACAATCTTCCATTTTCTATTATGAAACGTACTATGAATGTTTAACTAAAGTGCACACGCCACAAAAATGAAATTACTTACACCCTCCAAAAACTGAAATCAGAAAATGTTATTACATAAATAGAAGTAAGCAAAATTCCTACTTAGAAGGAATAGCAGTTAGTTATATTTAGCAATTTTTCTCCAATTATCCAATCTACCTTATCGATTACAGTTGGAGTAACTCTCCTATATATTTCACTAACTGTGAAATCCTTACTCCTGTGCAATATGCCCAACTTCTTTGAAGATCAAGAATGAAGTGGAAGTGTATCATTTAACAAATGATTTTTCACAAGTAACAAAATACACGGAGGACAGAAAAATAGGCAAACTTCATGAGTATAATAAGGGATCACAGTATTGTCCATGTTCTCAAGTTACCACAAATATATCCTGAAGCTCATAGCATTTGTGATAAAATGCTCTCAGCGGAGAAACATTAGCAGTTGATGCTGGCAAGACACCATTTTCAAAGATTAAGCATGGAAATCATGTATGAAACAACTGAATTTAAGAATTTAATTTTGTCATAATTCTTCAAATGTCGTATTTCTAGGCAATCAGAATTAACATTAGTTCATTAATCTCCGAGATATATATATATATATATATATACACACACACACACACTTTTTAAAAATAAACCAATGGTTTTGGACCCTCCATTAATTTTTTTAAATTAAAAACTCCCAAGATAACTGCCCCCCTAATGGTTCAGTTGGCAAATTTACTACCAGTGTGAAACTGCGTTTTGCAGACCAGGAAAGTCCCAGATTCAGCCCTTAATTGTGTTAACTAATCTCAGCTGGGATAGCAACACTGGCACTACAATTATCCTCAGTGTCCATGAACTAGAGAGGAGAGGGAAAGTAATCGGCCAGGGTTCCCATTCACAATGATCGCTATCTAGTGACATCTGTTGGAAAGTAAGAGAGTGTGTGGATGACACTGAATGCACTGCTGGCACTCACTGTCGAGGCACATACACAAAAATAGTCACTTAGACGAGGTACCAGAGAGCTCATGGAACCATACTTCAACATGAGTCAGCGTCTACAGGACAGGAGAGAAAACTGGAGGGACAAAAAAAAACTTGAAGGATTACCTATGTCATTTTAGGGATGTTTACAGAACAGTTGAAATATTTCATGATATGCAACACCCATTTTAGTTAAATTCTACGTACTGCATTTTATACTATGCATGTAAGGTTTACACAGCAGTGGTTTAAAAGTACCTTTGCTGGAATTTATAATTTATTATTTTTTCCTCAGGCTGTGGGCAACAATGGTAAGACTACATTTACTGCCCATCCCTTGTTGCCCTGATGGTGATGGGCCAGCCACCTTTTGAGGACTTTAAGAGTCACATGTACCTTAGTCCAGGTGGAGTGGCAGGTACCCTTCTCTGGTTGGGTTTTTACAACAAAACAGCAGCTTTACTTGTCATTTTGATGCCAACCCACACATTTAATTTCACATATTGAATTGCTGGGATTTGAAATCACAAGCTCTGGATTGTTTGTCCAGTCCCATAACCACTACATTACTGTACCCTAACTATTCATTCACCAATCTTCTCCTGCTGTGTTTGCCACATGAAGTTAGTCACTTTCTTCCCAACAGCTCTAGCTTTTTCCTGCAAATTCATTTTCTGCATGAATCTATCTTTTTTCTGCTCTGTTCCCCTCTCATTCCTCAATCTATGTTTCCTGGCACTGCAACTGGAATATTGGGTGCCATTTTATTTAAAACTAACTCCAGGGGATTAGTATTACAATATCAGCAACATTTCTCACAGCAAGCTGGAGAAAAGCAACATTTCTGTACCAAAATCAAAAGAAAGAAAAAATAAAAGTTTTTTTATTTTAAGAATATGTGCAATATAGATTGACTTAAAATCTCATGACTCATATATTCCAATAGTCTTTCACAATGATGCTATTTAGAAGAAGATTTGGTGAATCAACTTTCGCCCCAAACTTCTCCTTTTCTCTTCTCCTAAATGCACTGACTGTTGCTGAGGTACAGTTCCATGGGGACCAGAAGTTCTCTGGTACTTTCTTCAAGTGACTATTCTTTATATGTGAGCCTACCATGTCTATGTTAATGAAAGAAAGACTTGCATTTAAATAGCGTCTTTCACAACCTCATGATGTTCCAAATGGCTTTTCAGCCAACCAATTAAGTACTTTTGAAGTGTAGTCACATCACTGTAATGTAGGAAACACGGCAGCCAATTTCCACACACCAAGGTCCCACAAACAGCAATGTGATAAAGTGCCTTTCATGATCTCAGGACATCCCAAAGCATTTCAGTCATTGAAGTACTTCTGAAGTGTAGTCACTGTTGTAATGTGACTACTGTATATATGCCTTAAATAAGGACAATGAAATACAGCTGGTTACATTTGACATTTTCGGACAAACACATAAATTGATACGGTATGTATCTGATCAAAAACAGGAACCTATACAAGTGTCAGAAATGAAACACAATGTTTTAAAAAAATAAATAGAATAAAACAGGTGTACATTACACACAGTGTGTTACTGCCAGGAGATAAAGCATTTTCTTGCCCAGATAGAAATATCTGATATAATGGGAATTTATGTTCATTCAAGTAACCACTATAGTTAGCAGCAATAGAAAAGAACATCAACCACCAACTTGACAATAATATTTAAATTCTATGTTTAGAGATTGTGTATTGGTAGTTTTGCAATACTGCTTCAGCCAATTAAACATTGCTTAATCTCCCCCATAAAACGCACAACAAAAGCACACCATCAACATTACGCCTAATAGCTCACAAGTGGTAAGGTAGTGAGTCCATTATGGGCTCACTGCCACTAAGAATGTGCTTTGATCACATTCTCTATCCAGTATAAAATGTTTCAAAATATTACTAAAAATAAACACTACACTGTTCACTTGTTGCAATTTCACCCTCATGCAGGTGAAAGTGACACATCATTTTATGTACATGGTGAATTACAAACTTATTTTGCTGTAGTGATACCTTTTCAGCTTTAGAATATTCTGCATATGTTAGAAAAAACTTTCTTCAGATTTCAACAACTACAAAAGGTCATTTAATAAGAAATATATTTGTAGTCAGAATTTTTCAAAACGCATATGGTTAGCTTAGGGATTCACTCAAAAATAGCAACTGGTAAACAGTAAAAACAGCTCAAATGGCCAATACGGTAACTGAGCCAGCAGACAGTATTTGTTAAATATGTTATGCATCCGGCCTGGAGAATAATATGTTCTACTGATTAAAGTCATAGTGGTCCTCCAAGGGCGTTTTGTTTCCCTTATTCACGCTATCGTTGGTCAGTAATGGATGCTGCCTATATCGCTAATTTCACAATTTGTAAGAATTCCTGTGCACACAAGTTTAAGTTTTCTGTGCCCTTGTTTGACACTAACAAACTCAAAACTATAGATGCATGTCAAAAATGTGAATCAAACTCAGGTCTCCTTGTTTCCAGTGCAACACTGTAATATAGGAACATGTAATAACAAGTGGAAACTTCTATTGTTTCTTTGGATGGTTGGATCTACTGGATAACAGATAAATTAAGCCTTGTAAAAGATAGTTCATTTCACAATTGCTACATCTGGTCATTCACGACTATTCCGGCATACTGAGACTGTCAGTGTTTCAGCTGTTTGCCCAGAAGGGACAAAACTCACTTCATCAAAATCATGTACAAAAAGAGAGCACTGATAATACAACTCTCTGGATTCAACATAATTCTATTTTCTTCCATGTGTTGTTGACAGAGTGCCCAATAGAACATCACTCTCCTGCAGGACAATGCTTTCAGCTGAGACTAGCAGTTACAAATAACCAAATTTGCAGGTGTTCAGCCTGCCTGCAATCTGACACATTAAACAAGTATATAAAGGGTCCCTATTTTAATATCTTCTCCCTCCAATATGCTGAATAAATGTCTAATACTTGGAGTACTACAACAATATTGTTATACCAATGCAGAAAATGGATTGACATGACTGGTTTAAAAACTCATGGGGATCCACTGGAACTGCCTGATGAAGGGCTTACTATAGTCAGGCAATCAGGCAGCTCAGGTGGGGTCTGAAGTGCCGGCTCTCACTGAAATCAATGAAACTGCACTGTAAGCTGGCAGGCTTTCCCTGTCATATAGGTTAACAAAGTAACTGAAGGGAATGAGGCTGAAATGGCAAGTTTCTGTGAGGCTAGAAATTGACAATATAGAGCTTAATTTCTTCCCAGGTAATATAATCATTTATTTAAAGATAGAGATAGGAGATCACATTAAAGTACCCACCAGATTTTCTTTCCCTTTAATGAACTAAACAATGCAAGAGAATCAGTGATCTGAACAAAAGGGTATATGGCCAAATTAATTTTGAACTCTGTCTCTGAAAAACAATAATGTGCTAAGATCTGTACTTTTCCACCTACAGGAAATGTTGGCATATTGCGCATAATAAACAGTTTTGGATATTTTTGTTGATCCCTATAGAAAAATATAGTGGCGTTAAAATATTTATTTAAGGAACTGCTACAAATTAGGAACAGTTCTGTGGGTCCTTGCATTTGTTATATTCTCCTTTCTAATTCAACATACACATTTCGAACACTTTTTTGCCATGACTATGCATGAAAACAATTTCAGAATACAGCAAAACATTAAAGTTTAAATAAAAGCACAAAATTCTGAAAACATTCAGCAGGTCAATCAGCATCAATGGAGAGACAGAAGGGCCTACACCTGAAACATTAACTTATCTGTTCTCTCCATAGATGCTGACTGACTTGCTGTGTTCCAGCATTTTCTGTTTTTGTTTCAGATTTCCAACCTCTGCAGCTTTTTGTTGTTGAAGTTTAAATGTTGAGCACTCAAAATTACTTTTGCTTATGGAACTGACCGAATAATTTTATTCAAGTGTTTAGATAGATTTTTGGACACTAAGGGAATCAAGGGATATGGAGATAGGGCAGGAAAGTGGAGTTGAGATAGAAGATCAGCCATGATCTTATTGAATGGTGCAGCAGGCTCGAGGGACCATATGGCCTATTCCTGCTCCTATTTATGATGTTTAAAAGGAAACTACACATTTTAAAACAGTAAATTTCAATACGTGTATCAGAGAACTTAATGTGATTCAACAAACAGACAAATAGCTCTCCCTTAAGTCAAGCTGCTTTTCTTATTCACAGTGCTTTTTTTCCCTTTAGATTGAAAAACTTAATTGACCAAGAAAAGGCCTACCAGGTGAAAAAAGAACAAGAAAATGTCAAAAAAATTACAAAGCTAAAGGAAGAGCTTACAAAGCTGAAATCATTTGCATTGATACTTGTAGATGAACAGCAACGGCTTTCAGAGCAGCTTAAGCAACAAACTCAAAAAACCCAAGCGCTATCTGTCACTGCACAGCAAGCTCAGGAGAAATTAACAGCCACTGAGGAAAGGGCAATAGAAGAAGAACATAAAGTGCTCGCTTTTGAGATTGAACTACAAACACAAGCCAGTAGATTTTATCAACAACAGGAAACAACAATGGCCAAATTAACCAATGAAGAAAGCCAGAATCGACAGCTCCGTCTAAAATTGGCCACACTCAGCCGACAGGTAGATGAATTGGAGGAGACTAATAAATCATTGAAAAAAGCAGAAGAAGAACTACAGGATTTGAGGGAGAAAATAAACCGCGGTGAGTGTGGGAACTCCAGCTTGATGACAGAGGTGGAAGACCTGCGGAAACGTGTGTTGGAAATGGAAGGAAAAGATGAGGAGCTCTTAAAAATGGAGGACCAGTGCAGGGATCTCAATAGAAAGTTAGAAAAGGAAGAAAGCCACAGCAGAAACCTAAAAACTGAGGTAGAGAAATTGAAGAGGAGAATAATGGAATTGGAAAAATTAGAGGATGCCTTCAGTAAAAGTAAACAGGAATGTTACGTGCTTAAATGTAATCTGGAAAAAGAGAAAAATCTAACTAAGCAACTAGCAAATGAACTGGAAACCTTAAAAGTGCGAGTTAGGGAGCTTGAAGCAATTGAAAACAAACTGGAGAGAACAGAATTGGCCATGAAGGAAGACCTAAGCAAGCTTAAAACATTAACTGTGATGTTGGTTGATGAAAGAAAAAATATAGCAGAGAAAATGAGACAGACAGAGGATACAGTTCAAAATGCAAATGCCCAACTTCAAATAGAGGAAAATAAAGTTACAGTTGTGACAGAAAAACTAATTGAGGAAAGTAAAAAGGCATTGAAGTCCAAAGCAGAATTGGAAGAGAAAACATACAGCTTGACAAAGGAAAGAGATGAGCTTAAGAGGAAGCTAAAAGCAGAAGAAGAACGAGGAAGTGATCTTTTGTCCAAGTCCAACCTGCTGAAGAGGAGACTCCAATCCCTTGAATCAGTAGAAAAGGAGTTCCTCAAAAACAAAGGAAAACAAGAGTATGGCAAATCCCCAACACGTTTACAGCAGGATGACAATAAAGTCAGAGAATTAACTCATGAGGTTGAACGGCTTAAACGCAAATTAAAAGATATGCAGGTTGTAGAAGATGATCTAATGAAGACAGAAGATGAGTATGACTCACTGGAGCATAGGTACTACGATGAGCAACAACAGCTAAAATTATTGTCAGTGGAGCTTGAGGCTGTGAAGAAGGAATTGGCTGGATATAAGCGAGCAGAAAAGGCTGAATCAACACAAGAACAAATCCTGTTTGACAGACTCAGTGAGGAACAGGCAAAATCAAGCCATCTTACAAGGGAAGTGGAAGCCCTGAAAGACAAAATTCATGAATATATGGCAACAGAAGACTTATTATGTCATTTTAAAGCAGAGCAGACATCACTGCAAAAAAAGTTGACTCAACAGGAAAACCGAAACAAAGAACTAGCAAGGGAAACCGAGAATCTTACCAAAGAACTGGAGAGGTACAGACGGTTCAGCAAGAGCCTTCGGCCTGGCATGAATGGCAGGAGATTTGGGGAATTACAACTCTGCTCAAAAGAGATCCAGACTGATGCATTAGACAGTGAACCACCTGATTACAGAAGCCTTATCCCTTTAGAAAAAGCAGTTGTGAATGGAAAAATATGCATAGAAAGTGAAGAGGCTGATTACAGTACTCAAGATGATGATCAATCCTTGCAAGTAAACTACAACTCATTAACCGTAAACAGTGTCAATAATAATAAGAGATCATGGATACCCTGGATGAAGAGCAAAGAAAGTTGTGCACAAAATGGAAAAGCCGTATCTAAGCAGAATGGAAATCTGGTGCAGCCAGGTGAAATGGTTCTTACTCAGAAACAAGGCCAACCTCTTCACATAAAAGTAACACCAGATCATGGGCACAGTACAGCTACTCTTGAAATCACCAGCCCCACTTTAGAAAATTCATTCTCCTATACCAGCACAGCAGTTATCCCCAACTGTGGTGTTCCAAAGCAAAGAATAACCATTATTCAGAATGCCTCTATCACACCTGTAAAATCAAAGCTATCAGATGGGTACTCCACACCAGAGCGTGCCCTGTCACCCCTTACCAGGACTACAATGTCAAGATCCAGAACTCCAGACTCATGTGGTTCAATGACTCCAGAAAGAACAATGTCACCAATTCAAATAGTTGCTGTAACTGCAAGCTCTACAAGCTCACCAGAACGAGCTCTGTCCCCTGAGCCAATGGAAGCTACTACAGCTCATACAATCTTTAGAGTATCACCTGAAAGGATACAAGGGCGTCAGATACAAAAGTCGAACACAAGTCCTAATGTAATTACCACTGAAGACAATAAAATCCATATCCACTTAGGTAATCCCCACATTCAAACAGCTACACCTGTCTCAAGACCAATGAGCCCCTGCAGTTCAATCCAGGAGATCAGAACTCCAGCTATAACTAATGGGACACCAAATAAGTCAACCAATAAAATCACGAGCAGTATTACTATTACACCAACAGCCACTCCTGCCCCACGCCATTCACAAATTACAGTAAGTAATGTCTACGATTAACCTCCCTTCCCCCAACCCAAACCCCAGTGAAAATAACAGCTCTCTTAATTTCATTATTAGAAGATCCACCTACAGTACCTGCATCTTTTGTTTTAATTTGAGACTGGTTTGTGCATGTTATGTATAAACCCTGCACCTAATCAATATCCTTCTGGTTTTGTGTGTTTAGTAATACTGTGTGTGCATATTATAAACTGTAACTCCACAACATTAAAGACTTGTATTAAAAGGTCAATCACCATTTAATCTGCACCTGTATAAAAACAAAACAAAACTGTATTTGCTTCAAATATTAAAGGACAAAAAAGATTTTCAAATACAAAGTGTAATAGAGAAAAACAATTCAAAAGTAGCAGTAAACATTAGAATGAGTTTGCTTGTTGAGTTTCTTTTTTCCTCTTTTGCATGTTCACAAATATATTTTATCACTGGAAAAAGTATTTGCGATACGCAGTTCTGAAATTGTCTTTGTATAATAACAACTCTTCTTAAACCATCTCAAATTTTGTTGAAAATGAGTACTGCAGCAGATTGTTTTACCTCTGCGATCCAAGTTCAAATCCAGTTGCAGCTGATGGGATGAAAGTTTCCTCCCTCTGCTGGCTGTGAGAATCCTATATGAAACAGCCGTGGGCAATTTCAATCCAATTCTTAGGCTTTGAAATTATACTGTGGAATAATAGCACATAACACAAGAACACTTAACATATTCATCTGAAATTCCTCTCTACTATTTTAGCCATGATGTGGAGATGCCGGTGATGGACTGGGGTTGACAATTGTAAACAATTTTACAACACCAAGTTATAGTCCAGCAATTTTATTTTAAATTCACAAGCTTTCGGAGATTTTCTCCTTCCTCAGGCAAATGTTTCAACATTCTTGAAACATTTGCCTGAGGAAGGAGAAAATCTCCGAAAGCTTGTGAATTTAAAATAAAATTGCTGGACTATAACTTGGTGTTGTAAAATTGTTTACTATTTTAGCAGAAGCATTAACCAATTTATCTTAAGTGGATTAATGCCTCCATTAAACAAACAAAGAGGAATTTCAAACAAAAGCATTAAGCATTCATACCACAGTGTAAATTCAAGGCTCTCGTGATTGACGGCTCATAGCACAAAACTGTCAACATTTCAGGACAAACAAACATCACTCAGATAGCCATAAGAACGTTGTGGGAAATTTAAAAATTCAAACTGGTGCAGAATGCATGGTCTTTTGAGATCGAGGTTAAGGCACATCTTGGGACAGAGTAAAGGAAATGCTTGTTGTTTGACCTGGGAGAGCACAATGCTTTCGCTGTTTGCACAAAATAGAAAAAGTGTTCCAATTTCCAATGTAAACATCCCATACATTTGAGTGCAAACTTCACCAGAGAAATGGCCACTTAAAGTTTTGGGACTGGGCAGATCAGAATCAACAATTGCAAAATCCATTACCTAATAAAGTGAACAAAATGTACGTGCTGGAGAATGAAGCTCGATAATCACAGAATCTCACAGGGTAAGCAAACTTCTTTTCTTTGTTATAACACAAAAAGAAATAATGAATTCAACCTGTAATCTGCCATCTTCTCACACTGCAGAAAATCAGAGATGCAAATTAAAATGAATCAACAGAACGTAAAGATAGCGGAAAACAAAATTGCACATGGATGAACAGAACCAACATGGTTTGAGCAATAATTATGTAACATTGTAGCATCACAATATCTGTACAATAATAGAAGAGTAATAGTTACTGTTTTTGCAGCAATAAGAATTAAATAAATGCATCACCTTTCTTGCAATATTATGAAAACAAAAATACACTTTCCATGACATTCAAGTATGTGTCAAAAGCTTTACTTCAGTTTAGAAATGAATACCAGACAACAAATTTTTGTCAGCAACAAAATTATCAACTAGCCCATTTAACTAAGTGGATTTCTACTGGTACGTATCAATGTATAATAAAAATACTTAGTACGGTGGACTAGCGTTAATTTAGAGTTCTGATTATTTATAACCATTTGGTAAAATTGCAAAAGCAATTTAACTGAAAGTTAGAGTATGACAGCTTCTAGTATCGTCCTTTTGTTAATAAACAAGAGATATCAAATCTTTAAAGCCCTTTTAATCAATATTGTTTTTCAGGAAATTCCAGCAAATTTTATCAATTAGTAATTTACTAATTTTAACATTATGCTGATATAACCTCAAAGCCCATGCAAGTGTCTTACAGTAATAAATGTAATGCTGTTACTAAGTTTTTATACCTCATACTACAACACTACAAATCACTGCATAAGTACAATAATCCATGCAAATAAATTTTCTGCAGCCCCCTTTTGCCCTCACCCCATCGTTTAAACTGTAAGACACTTTATTTGCATCCATATGTGAAACCACTGAGCAGCAGTAAAGAGGACATGTATCCATCCCCCTGTTTCTTTCCCCCATGGATTATGTCCCCTTCTCACTCCAAATTTCAGAATGGCCTCTGATGTTCCCTCCCACTCCTTAAACATGGTTGCGTCTTTGCATGGAAATTTAAATGTCATTTCTATTGTGAATGAAACAGCGCCATAAAGTTAAAATCAATTAGAGCGTAAAAATGAGTCCTGAGATGAGATTACTGCTTTGAACTCATGCCTATGTATCAATTATTTTTTAAAGACAAATCAAATTTGCAGATGATACCACAGTAGGAGGGGCAATGGATTCAGAGGAGGAAGTTCAGAAATGACAAGATGAGTTGGATAAAATATGCAAGTAGGCAGAATGATAGCAAATGAAATTTAATGAAGACAAGTGTAAAATACTGCACATACGAAGGAAAAAAGGGCAACACATGTACTTCATGAATGATGTTTAAATTGCTATAGATGAAGTTGAAAGAGACCTAGGAGTCTTAGTAGAGTAGATGCTCAACATGCCCATCTAATGCAGCAATCAACAAAGTGAATAAAATACTAAACAACATAGCCAAAGCTAGAGCATGGGAGCAAATATAACATACCCACCCGACAGAAACTGGGCAGGTGGGCAGTTAAATTACCCCAGGTTACTTAGCTGCCGGAAAGCCAACCTGCCGACCGCGATTTTTACTCTGGCTTCCAGACAGAAGGAAATCACGCTTTATTTGTGTTTTCTGAAAAAACAAAAAGGAGGAGCAATAGAGGGATGCTAGGCAGGTGAGACTGCACCAGAGAACTGCGCTACTCACTATGACTCTTCAAATGGCATATACAGACAGACGGGCACTTACCTTGGTTTTCCAGGAGCTCTGTCTGCATAAGCTAATATTCATTAGGAAAGCTATGAGAGTTGTGCCCCATGCTACAATCTGATATACAGCCAAATTCCCACCACAGCACAACAGGTCTGTGGCTTTTCAAGGCCACTTTAGCTCTGACTTTTATGCCTCAGATTCATTCCAGGTTGCTACAGAGGACATCAATCAATCTGCAGTACATAAATGCATCAAGCAGGTGACAGATGCATTCACTGCAGGCAAGAGCAAGTAACGATTATCCATGGGGAGAGTTAATCAACAGCATGAGGGTACTGCACTTTTCCAAAACAGCAAGATTACAGGAGAACATAAATAGGCTGGCAAGATGGGCAAATAGTTTCATTTTGGAAGTAAGAATAAGGCAAGGAAACACACCGTAAATGGTAAGATTTTAAATGGTGTAAAGGAGCAGAGGAACTTTGGTGTGCAGATACACAGTTCATAAAAGACAGCTCAAGTAGTTTTGTATCTAGAAATGCAGAGTACAAAAGCAAGGAGGCTGTGTTGAACTTGTACAAGCCTTTAATTAGGCTGCAGTTGGAGTACTATGTACAGTTTTAGGCACCCCATTATGGGAAGGATACAACAGTAATAAAAGTGCAACTTAGATTTATTAGGGTATTACCAGGATTGAGGGGTGATTTGATAGAGCTATTCAAGATTATAAGGGGTTATTATAGGTTAAATAGTTTCCACTGGTCAGTGAAATGGCAACATGAGGGTACAAATTTCAGATGATCACAAGAAGAATTAAAATGGTTAGGAAAAAAAACCTTGCATACAGAGGGTGGTTACAATGTTAAATATCTGTCACAAAACATTGTTGAAGCAAAGCCCATAATTATTTTAAAAGGGGATTAGATTTGCTTGAAGAAAAAAGGAATATTAAAGGATACAGGGACTGAGCCGGGGAGGGGGATTAGGCAAGGTACCTCAAAGAGAGAAAAACATCAGCACAGGCTTGGGCCAAATGGCTTGTTTCTGTGCAGTAACACTGTGATTCTAAGAGCATGATCTTCTATCCTTGATTTTAAAAAATGAATCTCAAAACCATTGATGCAAATGCAAAGGAAATGTTCAACGGCAACTAGTGAATGGATTTGATTTAGTTTTAATTGAACAAAACCTTAATCTCCTAGTGATATAATGATGTCAAATGTAAGGAGTCGCACAACACCAGGTTATAGTCCAACAGCTTTATTTGAAATCACAAGCTTTCGGAGCTTTGCTCCTTCATCAGGTGAGTGAAGGGTTCCATAAAGGCACAGCGTATATAGTCAGAGAACAATGCCTGATGATTTCAGATAATCTTTCTAACTGCCCTTTATCACACCTCAGCAGAGAGATAATCACAGCAATCAAAGGAGTGGATGGTGTTCAGACAGGTTAGTCAGGGAAACATTACATCCAAGAATACTGAATACACAAGGGGTCAAATCACAAAGACAGAGAGAGAGAGAAACCAGAGAGAGAGAGAGAGAGAGAGAGAGAGAGAATGACCCGTTGTATTAAAAACATAACTTTTTTTCGCTGGTGTGGTTACATGTATCGTGACATGGACCCAAGATCCCGGTTGAGGCCGTCCTCATGGGTGCGGAACTTGGCTATCAATTTCTGCTCGACGATTTTGCGTTGTCGTGTGTCTCGAAGGCCGCCTTGGAGGACGCTTACCCGAAGATCGGAGGCTGAATGTCCTTGACTGCTGAAGTGTTCCCCGACTGGGAGGGAACCCTCCTGTCTGGCGACTGTTGTGCGGTGTCCGTTCATCCATTGTCGCAGTGTCTGCATGGTCTCGCCGATGTACCATGCTCCGGGGCATCCTTTCCTGCAACGTATGAGGTAGACAACGTTGGCCGCGTCACAGGAGTATGAACCATGTACCTGGTGGGTGGTGTCCTCTCGTGTGATGGTGGTATCTGTGTCGATGATCTGGCATGTCTTGCAGAGGTTGCTGTGGCAGGGTTGTGTGGTGTTGTGGATGCTGTTCTCCTGAAAGCTGGGTAATTTGCTGCAAACGATGGTCTGTTTGAGGTTAGGTGGCTGTTTGAAGGAGAGTAGTGGAGGCGTGGGGATGGCCTTAGCGAGGTGTTCGTCGTCATCGATGACATGTTCAAGGCTGCGAAGAACATGGTGTAGTTTCTCCGCTCCGGGGAAGTACTGGATGACGAAGGGTACTCTGTTGGTTGTGTCCCGTGTTTGTCTTCTGAGGAGGTCTTTGCGATTTTTCGCTGTGGCCCGTCGGAACTGTCGATCGACGAGTCGAGCGTCATATCCCGTTCTTACGAGGGCGTCTTTCAGCGTCTGTAGGTGTCAATCGCGTTCCTCCTCGTCTGAGCAGATCCTGTGTATTCGCATCTCCATCAAAGACGGGCACCTCAGCACCTCACTCTACCGCATGCCCACGGACGTCACGATGCTCCACTTCTACAGCTTCCACCCTAACCACGTCAAAGAGGCCATCCCCTATGGACAGGCCCTGCAAAGACACAGGATCTGCTCAGACGAGGAGGAATGCGATGGACACCTACAGACGCTGAAAGACACCCTCGTAAGAACGGGATATGATGCTCGACTCGTCGATCGACAATTCCGACGGGCCACAGCGAAAAATCGCAAAGACCTCCTCAGAAGACAAACACGGGACACAACCAACAGAGTACCCTTCGTCATCCAGTACTTCCCCGGAGCGGAGAAACTACACCATGTTCTTCGCAGCCTTCAACATGTCATCGATGACGACGAACACCTCGCTAAGGCCATCCCCACACCTCCACTACTCACCTTCAAACAGCCACCTAACCTCAAACAGACCATCGTTCGCAGCAAATTACCCAGCTTTCAGGAGAACAGCGTCCACGACACCACACAACCCTGCCACGGCAACCTCTGCAAGACATGCCAGATCATCGACACAGATACCATCATCACACGAGAGGACACCACCCACCAGGTACATGGTTCATACTCCTGTGACGCGGCCAACGTTGTCTCCCTCATACGTTTCAGGAAAGGATGCCCCGCATGGTACATCGGCGAGACCATGCAGACACCGCACAACAATCGCCAGACAGGAGGGTTCCCTCCCAGTCGGGGAACACTTCAGCAATCAAGGACATTCAGCCTCCGATCTTCGGGTAAGCGTTCTCCAAGGCGGCCTTCGAGACACATGACAACGCAAAATCGTCGAGCAGAAATTGATAGCCAAGTTCCGCACCCATGAGGACGGCCTCAACCGGGATCTTGGGTTCATGTCACAATACATGTAACCCCACCAGCGAAAAAAGTTATGTTTTTAATACAACGGGTCATTCTCTCTCTGTCTGTCTGTCTGGTTTCTCTCTCTCTGTCTGTCTTTGTGATTTGACCCCTTGTGTATTCAGTATTCTTGGATGTAATGTTTCCCTGACTAACCTGTTTGAACACTATCCACTCCTTTGATTGCTGTGATTATTTCTCTGCCGAGGTGTGATAAAGGGCAGTTAGAAAGATTATCTGTAATCACCAGGCATTGTTCTCTGACTATATATGCTGTGCCTTTATGGAACCCTTCACTCACCTGACGAAGGAGCAAAGCTCCGAAAGCTTGTGATTTCAAATAAAGCTGTTGGACTATAACCTGGTGTTGTGCGACTCCTTACATTTATCCACCCCAGTCCATCACCGGCATCTCCACATCATAATGATGTCAGTGGATGCAGTCAGGACTTCTATCAGTGTCCTGGCCTACACTCCATCCTCAACCTACATTACCAAAAGCAATGATTAACTGACCATTCATTTGCATGTTTGTGGAATGTCGCTAGCTGGCATATTTGCTTTCACAACAAGATTAAACTGTTGTGTGGAGTACTATGACTTGTTTCAATTTTATTAAAGGTGTTACATAAATACAAGTATATTTCGAAATAGTTACTTAGCTGGGAGAGGGGGGGGGAGGGAGAAGAGGATATTCTGTGGAAACAGTATCTTTGATTAGGATTTTTTTTTAAAAAGAGGGATGCTTTTTAAAGGGGATATCAATTTTACCCTCATTCCTCTGGAAAATACATTAAACATTTTTTTAAATTAATCACTTGCTTTAGCACAACCCTAGCCCAAATGATCCCACCTCCATCCACGTCAGTTGAAATTAGTCATAAAGTGAGTCTACCACATCCATCACCGTTAACATAAACTGTTTTGGTAGGCCTGATCTTTTAATTCAAATTTGTCATGCTGCTTGTCCGACATCCAATATTGGATGAACAGAAATTTCCTCCAATTAAATATTGGGAAGACCGTGTCATAGTCTTCAGTCCCCACCACAAACTCTGTTCCCTAGCCACCGGCTCCATCCCTCTCCCTGGCTGAACCAGACTATTCTCGACCTTCGCATCCTACTTGATTGAGCTGAGCTACCGAGCCCATAACCTCTCCATCACCAAGACCGCCTACTTCCACCTCCATAACATCGACCATCTCCACCCCTGCCTCAGCTCATCTGCTGCTGAAACCTTCATTCATGCCTTTGTTATCTCTAGACTTGACTATTCCAATGCTCTCCTGGCCAGCCACCCACCTTGCACCCTCCGTAAACTTGAGTTCATCCAAAACTCTGATAAGTTGGTGGAATGGACAAAAAAAGGCAGATGTCATACACTGTCACAGAATGTGAGGGGATACATTTTGATATATAAAAAATTTATACATTGAATAGGAAAAGCTGGATGATGTGGAAGAGCAGAGAGATTTTTGGGGTTTCAGGTTCAGAAGACATTAAAAGAAACACCTCAAGGCCATAAAAAAAAACAAATTGAATACTGGATTTTATGGCAACAGGTATAGAATATAAAAATTGAGATATAATGGTGAATCTACATAAAACCTTAGTGAGATAGAGAAGGTACAGAGTAATTCACTGGGACGCTTCTCCATAAGAGGAAATATAAATATATGAAGAAATATTTGAAAAATTGGGGCTATTTTCATTAGAACAGAGGAGATTATGGGGTGATTTGATAGAAGTATTTAAAATTACGAAGGGATAGGACCGATAAAAACAGACTGATTTCAGTGATTGAGGGGTCTAGAACGAGGGGACATAGATATAAGATTAAACGTAGGAGACTTATAACAGAGAACAGGAGAGACTTTATTATGCAGAGGATTGTGACGATGTGGAATACACTACCAGAATTTGTGAATGAAGCAGAGAACATGACGACACTTAAGAATAGATACATGATTGAAGGAAAGGGAGATAAAGGGATATGGGAACGGAACGTGCACAACGAATTGTGGAGGATAAACATCAACGTGGACTGTTTTGTAATTAGCATGTGGTAATTACTATATAATTTGAGATGGTTATGGGTTTAAAATCCAACTCCAGATACTTGAGCATAAAATCCAGGCTGACAGTTTCGTGTAGTACAGGCAGAGGTGCTGTCTTTCAGATGGAACACTAAACCGATGTCCCGTCTATTCAGGCGGACATGAAAGATCCCATTTCACCAATCAAAGAAGAGCAGTGGAGTTTCTCCTGGTCTCCTGGCAGGTAGTTATCCTTCAATCAACACTACCAAAACAGATTACCTGGTCATTTATGTCATTACTGTTCGTTGAACCTTGCTGTGCTCCATTGGTCTATAAAACAGTGACTAGCTTCAAAATAATTCACAGACCGTGAAACGCTTTGGGATGCGGTTGTGAAAGACACGATATAACTATTCTCTCTTTCTTTCTTTAACTAAGTTAAAATTACATTATACTCTATTGAACCAAACTGAATCCAATGCATCTACTGTAACCAGTTGCATGGTATGGAATTGTAAATCTGATGAAACCATCCTGCAAGCAGTAATTTTATTATTGAGACACATTTTACATGGCTTCTTGATCAATACCTGTGGGAAAAAAATGCATGATATCCAGAGGTTTTTATATAGACCACGCAGCATTACCGAAGGTATGCTATTTAATAACCTTCTGCATGCTGCAAAGAAGTTTACTTGTCAAGGTATGCTATTGCTCTGAGGATTTGCTGATGAATATATTTGTTCCTCTGCAGCCTCCTGTTTTGATGCATAAAAACACAACAAAGATTCTAATGATAATATCTAAAATGAGACATTTATGATGTGACCCTCTCAATCTCTGTGCAGTCTTTTTATAAGCTAAAAAGGCATTTGGAACCATTTTTTTTGCCAAAAAGTTGCTGCCACCTTCAAATTGAACAATGGAAGCCAGTAAAAAAATGTAAGTAAAAGTTTAAAATGTAATAAAAATAGATGATAGGGAATAGGAGAACGGGAAGGAAAGAAACAATAAGGCAAAAAGAATTTAAATATTGTTTAAAACATTTTTTTCAATGAACCTAAGTAGTTTATTTTTGTAGGATTAATGTTACAGTAATAAAGATGCACCAGATATTTGGGTGCCTTTATTATGATATTATTCATTTTTTATTTCAGCATCAACGAGACAGTCAGTTTCCTAGTCTTCCTAGCAGTCTGACTGTTAGTGTGAGGTGTGTAGAGAAAAAAGATGAGCAACAATTCAAATCGATCCCTTTTAAACCAATTTAAATCCACCTGTCTGCATCAATTTTAATACAAGCAAAAGGAATTATAATTGCTTTTGTGATACCACAGAAAACAAATGTATCATGTGGTGTTGTATAAAGCAATAGCGACCAGAAATATCCTAGGTTAGATCCTGATCTGTGCCAGGATAGCAGTGGGAGCATTGCAATTGGCCTCAACGTTCCCAGGCTAGCGAAGATGGGAGAGAGAAAATCAGCAAGGTTCTCATTCCTGATCTCTATCCAGTTTCCCTTGCTGGAAAATGCACTTATGGAGGTCAGGATCATCATATACAACACCATTCATCTCAGCTTAACCGTGGGGAATGGGTATTGGGCAAAATACCATGGAGCTGACAGCATTCGTGGAACCATACTCCTTCAGGAGAAGAGTTAAAATTGAGAAGGGGAAAAAACTTAAGGAACTACAGGCACAATAGTATGGCAACCTCAATGACCATTTACGAACTAGAGATATTCAAAAACTGGAGGACCCTATCTTGCCATGAAGGATGATACTGTGGATACTCGACTAAACTGGGAGCGAGAAAAAAAGGATACGCAATTCAAATAATCTACTTAATCATTTTTGCAGTATTCTCTGTGCATGGGCTTTGACATCACGTTACCAAGGCTATTACTGAATTTGGAAAATGGCCTTAATTACATGTCTAGGAAACAATTACTCTATTTGAATGAATTTCCTTTTTGTGTAATTCGTGCTGTTGAGGATTTGAGAATTTAAAATATTATGTGGCCTCAAATGAATAGTTTATGATCACAATGTAGAGTAGCACCTAGAAAAGAAAGGATGCTGTCAAAAAAAAATCTATTAGGGTAGAGAGCTACCACCCAAAAAGTTGAGTTCCTTCTTTCATATATGCACTCATCACTTTTTTTTTAAATGTCAATTTTTAAAATTAGTCTGTTTAGTTTAGAAGTTTATTCTTACAAAGGATTTCCAATATAAAAGAAAGAACTTAAATATGAAATATATACATACGAAACATGACGGATGAGAAAAGACCTAATGGTCCAGTCAGCCTGTCCCACACAAATGTGATGTCTTGTGCATCACAAGACATACACTCCCCACACCACCCGGAAATCATATAATCTCCTGGGAGAGGAAAAAAAGATTAAAAACCCAAGCTGCTTGGGGAAAAAAAAAAAATCTAGAAAATTCCATTCCAACCCCCTTAGGCAATCAAAACTAGTCCAGGCCATTCTGGCTCTGATTAATGTTATATGGTAACTATCTCTTATATGTGGTGATCTCCGCTCTAGCCAGAAATAGGTCCAGCTCACACTTGTAGGAACTCAGCGAATCAACGTTCATCGCACAAGCTGGCAGACCGTTCCACAGGTCTACTATTCTATGGGAAAAGAACCACCTCCTAACATCTAACCTAGTTCTGCCTTTACATAACTTAAGGTTGGGTTCCCTGGTCCTCCCTAACTTATTTAGTTGAAACAAACTGTCGACACAAACATAATCTAGTCCCTTCATCATCTTATAAACCTTGATCAAATCACCACTAAGTCCACACTTCTCTAAAGTGTAGAGACCTAGCTCTTGCACTTATAAAGCATCTTTCACGTCCTCAGAATGTCCCAAAAGTGCAGTCACTGTTGTTGCGTAGGCAAATGCAGCAGCCAATTTGTATACAGCAAGGTCACACAAACAGCAATGAGATAAATGATCAATTAATCCATTCTGGTGGCGCTGATTGAGGGATAAATGTCAGCCAGGAAACTGAGAAAACACTCATGCTCTTCTTTGAAGACTGCCATGGTAATCTTTTACATGCATCTCAACAGGTAGATGTGGCCTTGGTTTCACATCTCCACCCTAGAGACAATACCTCCGACAATGCAGCACTCCCTCAGTACTGCACTGAATTATATGTGTTCAAGTCTCCCGAGAGGGACTTGAACCCATGACGTTCTGACTTGGAAGCCAGAGTGCTACCACTGAGCCAGAGCTGATACCTTGGAAGGACCTGTCCTCCACTCAGAGCTTTTTGTTGGGCTATTTCTATTTCACTGTTCCAAATCTAACACAAATTTAACAAAAGGAAACAGTAGTCCAAAAATTACCATTGACAATATTGGTGGGTAAACATTTAATACATTCATATGACATTTCTCTGTCCACTATTTTAACGTAGACATTAACTTGTTTATTTTAGAAGGGTGAAAAAGATAGGGGAATGTTGTATAAGCATGTTAAGTGTTCAGACACTAATACTGCCAACAGCTAGTATTTTTAAATCATGAAAATTACCTGTCTTTACTGAAGCTAAAGAAAACTCTTGTATCGATTGCTGTTTCACGGTGTCTCCAGCATTCCATACATAGTAGTAGCCTTAATCTTGCCTACATTCATTAAAAGTAATCATTACAAATGTTGGCATATACTTGCACTACATTGTTTTTACTCTATATCATTGTGAAATAGAAGTAAATGTTGTTATATAGCATCCCTTGTTTAGTAATTCTGAATGGCCAACTGTGCTTAATTTCACAGAATTTTTTTTGTATATAACGCACATCATTTTACATTGAAAAACAACTGTGCATTATATACATGCTATATGCAATAAAAGATAAAGTTTCTATTGTACATGAAAAGTACCGTATAGTCAAAAAATAACAGTACCCCAATACATTCAAATAGGACAATGAATGATATCAGTTATATCACTAATTTAAAAGCACACAGGCCTAAATATAATCTGGTGGTGATTGGTTTTAAATACTGTACTTCTATACGCTGCCATTGTGTAAGCTAAACCAACAATGGTCTTTCTGAAGCAAATTTTTTAAATCGTTTTTAATCCCCTATATCGGCAGCAAAATGCTGAAGCTCTGAAGCTCATCCATTCTATTGGTTTCTGAAACAAACAATTCTACTTAGAAGTTCTACTGTAGCCTATTTTCACTTCTCAGCCTCACATTCAGTCTCCCAATCTCCATTTCAAGGCCACTGACTGAAACCTTGACCTTCCCTAACTGCCATGATTTGCTTGTCCATCGCAATAACATCCACAAACTGAAAATAATGGCTCGACTGCACCACAGTATAATGCTGCACAACACTTCTCATTCCCCCCACTTTCTGCACAAATTAGATATGGAAGTACTTAAAATAACTGACATTTCTATTCTGTTATCAGTTACAAAAAATTAATAGTGGTTAACCACAATGACAATAAAAACAAAACAATGTTGTCTAAAATATACCAAATTCCTGCTATGACCTTGCAACACAAGAGTAAAAACAATTACTTAAAATAATTCAACGTAATCATAGTTTTAAAAAAAATACAAAGTAATCAAACCATGGACATGAAATGGTTTGGAAAATTAAATGGGTTCCTTTTCTACGCAAAGGTAAAAATGAAAACACACAAACAAGTAGAACGGCATTTGATTTGTCTTTTTCTTCAAAGTTTAACATTCTTTTCAAAAGAAGAATACATAGGAACAGGAATAGGCTATTCAGCTCTTTGAGCCTGTTCCGCCATTCAACTAGATCATGGCTGATCTGTACCTCAGCTCCATTTACCCGCCTTTGTTCCATATTCCTTGATAGCCTTACCTAGCAAAAATGTATCGACCTGTTTGAAAATTTCAACTGAACCAACATCCACAGTCTTTTGGGGAAGCGAGTTCCAGATTTCCACTACCCTTTGTACTTCCTGATTTCATTCCTAAATGGTCTTGCACTAATTTTAAGATTCTGCTTTCTTGTTCTAGATTCCCCCATCAGCGGAAATAATTTCTCTGTATCTACCCTACTGAGTCCCTTTAGCATTTTAAAACATAAGAACATAAGAAATAGGAGCAGGAGTAGGCCAATCGGCCCCTCGAGCCTGCTCCATTCAATAAGATCATGGCTGATCTGATCCTAACCTCAAATCTAAATTCATGTCCAATTTCCTGCCCGCTCCCCGTAACCCCTAATTCCCTTTACTTCTTGGAAACTGTCTATTTCTGTTTTAAATTTATTTAACGATGTAGCTTCCACAACTTCCTGGGGCAGCAAATTCCACAGACCTACTACCCTCTGAGTGAAGAAGTTTCTCCTCATCTCAGTATTGAAAGAGCAGCCCCTTATTCTAAGATTATGCCCCCTCGTTCTAGTTTCACCCATCCTTGGGAACATCCTTACCGCATCCACCCGATCAAGCCCCTTCAATAAGATCGCCTCTCATTCTTCTGAACTCCAATGAGTCCCAATCTACTCAACCTCTCCTCATATGTCCACCCCCTCATCCCCGGGATTAACCGAGTGAACCTTCTTTGTGCTGCCTCGAGAGCAAGTATGTCTTTTCTTAAGTATGGACACCAAAACTGTATGCAGTATTCCAGGTGCGGTCTCACCAATACCTTATATAACTGCAGCAATACCTCCCTGTTTTTATATTTATACCCCTAGCAATAAAAGCCAACATTCTGTTGGCCTTCTTGATCACCTGCTGCACCTGCATACTAACTTTTTGATTTTCTTGCACTAGGACCCCCAGATCCCTTTGTACTGCAGTACTTTCCAGTTTCTCGCCATTAAGATAATAACTTGCTCTCTGATTTTTCCCGCCAAAGTGCATAACCTCACATTTTCCAATATTGTATTGCATCTGCCAAATCTCCGCCCACTCACCCAGCCTGTCTATATCCCCTTGTAGGTTTTTTATGTCCTCCTCACTCTCCACTTTCCCTCCCATCTTTGTATCATCTGCAAACTTTGATATGTTACACTCGGTCCCCTCCTCCAAATTGTTAATATAGATTGTAAAGAGTTGGGGACCCAGCACCGACCCTTGCGGAACACCACTGGCTACTGGTTGCCAGTCCGAGAATGAACCATTTATCCCAACTCTCTGCTTCCTGTTAGATAACCAATCCTCCACCCATGCCAGAATATTACCCCCAATCCAGTGATTCTTTATCTTGAGCAATAATCTTTTATGTGGCACCTTGTCGAATGCCTTCTGGAAGTCTAAATACACTACGTCCACTGGTTCCCCTTTATCCACCCTGTACGTTATGTCCTCAAAGAACTCAAGCAAATTTGTCAGACATGACTTCCCCTTCATAAAGCCATGCTGACTTTGTCCTATTAAATTATGTTTATCTAAATGTTCCGTTACTATCTCCTTAATAATAGACTCCAAAATTTTACCCACCACAGATGTTAGGCTAACTGGTCTATAATTTCCAGCCTTCTGCCTACTACCCTTTTTAAATAAGGGTGTTACATTAGCATGACCGTACTGTAATCCCTGGGTCCAGTTCCTATCTCGATCGATTTTGAATAACTCAGTTAGATCAACCTCAATCTTCTAAACTCAAGGGAATACAAGCCAAGTTTATGAAACCTGCCCTCATAATTTAACCCTTTTACCCCTGGTTTCATTCTGGTGATTCTGCGATTTTGCACAACTGATTTATAATATATACAGACTAACGGGTCATTTTTTCATCTGCTTTTTATGGGATAATGATGTGCACAAAGTGGTTGTCATACTTTACATAACAGTGACTACACTTCAAAAGTAAATCATTGGATGCGAAGCACTTTGGAACATCCTGAGAACGTAATAAGATACTATACAAATGCAGCATTTTTCTTCATTGCTATATGATACTATGTATTGGTAAGGAAATAAATCCGAGTAACACAACTTGTCAAACCACATGATTCAATGGTGTCATCTACAAGCCATCCCCACTTTGCAAAGTAAACAGGGAACCTTGAAATAATAAGAACTTACTAAGTTCTGGTGAATTATACATAACTCTCAAGTATGCTTTAATTAAACATGCTTTTGCAGTACTGTCAACAGGGAATACAGAATGTTTTTCTGCACATGTGCATAGAAACATAGAAAATAGGAGCAGGGGTAGGCCATTCAGCCCTTCGAGCCTGCTCCGCCATTCAATAAGATCACGGCTGATCCTCTACCTCAATGCCATATTCCCGCTCTCTCCCCATACCCCTTGATGCCTTCTGTGTCTAGAAATCTATCTAGCTCCTTCTTAAATATATTCAGTGACTTGGCCTCCACACCCTTCTGTGGTAGAGAATTCTACAGGTTCACCACCCTCTGAGTGAAGGAATTTCTCCTCATCTCAGTCCTAAATGTCCTACCCCGTATCCTGAGACTATGACCTCTCGTTCTAGAGCCCCCCCCCCCCCCCCAGCCAAGGGAAACATCCTCCCTGCATCCAGTCTGTCTAGCTCTGTCCGAATTTTATACGTTTCAATGAGATCCCCACTCATTCTTCTAAACTCTAGTGAATATAGGCCTAGTCAACTCAATCTCTTCTCGTACGACAGACCTGCCATCCCAGGAATCATTCTGGTGAACCTTCGCTGCACTCCCTCTACGGCAAGTATATCCTTTCTTAGGTAAGGAGACCAAAACTGCACACAATACTCCAGGTGTGATCTCACCAAAGCCCTGTATAACTGCAGTAGGACATCCTTGCTCCTGTACTCAAATCCTCTTGCAATGAAGGCCAACATACCATTTTCCTTCCTAACTGCTTGCTGCACCTGCATGTTTGCTTTCAGTGACTGGTCTACAAGGACACCCAGGTCCCTTTGTACATCAACATTTCCCAATCTATTACCATTTAAATAATATTCTGCCTTTCTGTTTTTCCTTCCAAAGTGGATAACTTCACATTCATCCACGTTATGCTGCATCTGCCATGTATTTGCCCACTCACTCAGCTTGTCTGAATCACCTTGAAGCCTCTTTGCATCCTCCTCACAACTCAAGATCCCACCTAGTTTTGTGTCGTCAGCAAACTTGGAAATATTACATTTGGTTCCCTCATCCAAATCATTGATATATATTGTGAACAGCTGGGGCCCAAGCACTGATCCCTGCGGTACCCCTAGTCACTGCCTGCCACGCCGAAAAAGACCCATTTATTCCTACTCTGTTTCCTGTCTGTTAAATAATTTTCAATCCATGCCAGTATATTACCCCCAATCCCATGTGCTTTAATTTTGCACACTAACCTCTAATGTGGGACTTTATCAAAGGCCTTCTGAAAATCCAAATAAACCACATCCATTGGTTCTCCCTTATCTATTCTACCAGTTACATCCTCAAAAAACTCCAGTAGGTTTGTCAAACACGATTTCCCTTTCATAAATCCACGTTGACTTTGTCTAATCCCGTTGATATTTTCTAAGTGTCCTGCTATCACATTTTTTATAATAGATTCTAGCATTTTCCCTACTACTAATGTTAGGCTAACCACTCACCACACATCATCTCATTATGGGTCTCTGTTTCAATCAACAGTTTTGAGACCATAACACTATACTGACATCATGTGCAATGAACCAACTCTGTGCATTTATTGGGCCAGAAGTGAAACCCAGTGAATCTGGTAGCAGCTTGCAAAAGTGCTGCTGCAAAAACAACAAAGATTTGGTGATTTATATTTATGATGCAGCCAATAGCAGCAAAACCATACACTGCTAGTGGCTGCAGTCTTCTAATAAAAAAGCCACTTCAGCTTCATTCTTGTCGTTTCATATCATCCCAATGCCTCAATTTGTTACACCGGTTAGTATTATTTTTGACAATCAGCATATTTTTGTTAATGCCTACAGTCACCAATAATTATCTTCCCTATAAGTAAAACTAGGCCTAATTAATCAGAATGTCAAAATGTAAACAATCCTGGGATGTTGTGACATCCACCAAGCCATGATTTTTGCTAGCACTTGATTTTCTGTCTTCACCTCTTCTCGCACACAAGATAGATACAGATGAGGAAGGCATTTGGCTTATCCAAGCTCATGCATTCAGAAAAAAAAACTACAGTACCCCATCAGGGCATCCAGATAATCCTTAAATGATTCCAGAATTATTGCCTCCACTACTCTATGCAAAAATTCATTCCACTTCTTGATCTTTGTGTGAAGAATTTCTTGGCATTGGTCCTAAATAGATTGAGCTTGTACTCTCTTGTCCTAGTTTCATTCAAAATAATGATCCAGGTTTATCTTTAATGGTGCCTTTATCTTCTGGAGCATTGAGAGAGCCAAAGCACAGGTTTATTAAGAAATACAATGTCAAAACAAAAAATATTGCCATTAACGCTGAATCGTGAGTCTTCACCATCAGCACCAATTTCAAAATATTGATTTAGAACTAAATAGGATTTTCTTCCATGACATTATCACCAGACATTTTTGTCATCTGGCTTATTTAGCATATTGGTGCCAAAACACTAATGGAACAATTGAACTTCAATCAATCCTTAATGTTGTGGCACTATGCCTCGTGTGATTTACTCTTATATCATCACCTCAAATTGCTCCCACCAACGTTTTCTGTTCAGTTGTTTAAAGTGCCCTGAAATAGGTGCTGCTCTGTTAATTAAAGCACCAGTAAGTGCAACTAAGTAGATTGTTTAAAAACCTAGTGGTAGCTGGTGGGGCAGGGAGTTCCCTCTCCTATGGAGCCTGCAGTACTCAGCATCCTTTTCTCACCAGTGGAACCAGCTAATGTAACAATTGCAGCAAAATCCATGTTAACCACTCTTTGGCAGAGTCACTGATCAAGTTGTTTCAGAGACATGAAATGCATATTATTACAGGCAAATCCTGATTGTCTTACCGGCAGAAACCTGAACAAATAAAATCCTGTAGAATAAGTTACCTCGTGGAAAAGTAATTAACATTTCTAATTGTTATTAAAAGGAAGAAAGCATAGCAAGATTGGCACTCCAGTTTTTATAAGTGGAAAACAACTCCCCATGTCACTTCCTTTTTTGCTTGCACAAACTTACAAAAACAAAGGAACACAAGCACGTGCTACATTTATATGATACATATATAATAGCTATAAGTAATGCACAGACTGAGCCTTGGACTCAGTAACTTTTTAAGACTTGGGCTCCTGCAGTTGACATCAATTAGCCCTGGGGTCCTGCAATCTAAACCCTGGCAATAGTGAATATTTTGAATCTGAGTTGCTTGAAAATCATGTAACTGGATCATAATCAACACAATCTTCAAATGGGGAGGAAGAGTAAAAGAAATTCTGAGACTGTGACATCATTGTGTTGAAGTCTCAGTCTTTCTAGAATTACATGTAATGTAGCAGAGCTGTTACAGTTGTGCCCTGGAGAAATAACCACAAAGTCAAATGACATCATAATTAGAAACTTAATAAATACTTTCTTTTTGTTTGATGTGTCACAGCTGGATCTATAAGTAAACTTTGTACATTTACTGCAGACAGACGGATTTTTTTAAACTTTGAACTTTTTCCTCCCCATGAATTCATAGTAGCCATGATGTGGAGATGCCGGTGATGGACTGGGGTGGACAAATGTAAGGAGTCTTACAACACCAGGTTATAGTCCAACAGCTTTATTTGAAATCACAAGCTTTCGGAGCTTTGCTCCTTCGTCACGAAGGAGGAAAGCTCCGAAAGCTTGTGATTTCAAATAAAGCTGTTGGACTATAACCTGGTGTTGTAAGACTCCTTACATTAATTCATAGAATTGCATGGAATGTACAGCACAGAAACAGGCCATTCAGCCCAACTGGTCAATGCTGGTGTTTATGCTCCACACGAGCCTCCTCCCGCCCTACTTCATCTAACCCTACCAATGAATTTATCATGAAGAAGAAAGGCAACTAGTCAACCGAAACATGTACCAATTTGGCTGCCATAACACAAAGTGTAGAGAGTTAAAACTAGGCACATACATTATTGACAGTCTCCTCCTAGTCCCAGTTAATTTGTATAGTATCTTTCACAGATGCCATTAAAATTTAAAATGCACAAAGCAGTAGCACAACTGACCTGGATGTTGCCATGTCAATTGGGCAAACCAACACAATTATTACCATTCATGAACACAATCTACAAATAGATTTGAACAAAATACATTCCACTCTTGGGGGCATTCGTGAGATACCCACTTTTGAATACCACATTGGTATATCAGGCCTATTAATAGCACTAGTAGTATACTCATGAAGCTGTTGAATAGGTCAAAGTACTGTAAATCTCTAATGCACTAACTGTACCTTTTACAGTAATTTTAATTTGGATCCTTGCGATTAATTGTAAGTCAATCAATGGTTCTACGGTTTAATATAGTGTACAATACATTCCCTATATTCTGCTAGAAAAAAGTAATAGAATTGTACCAGTCATGTGATACCATATTATCCAGCTATCAAAACCAATTTCCTTTTATCTATGTTCTACCATCTCTACTGTGTTTAACAAGTAGTAATAATGTTTTTTTTTAAAACTACAAAAAAATAGGAAATGTGTGCCAGTAAATTCAAGATAGCAATTGAAAGTTGCTGATAAGAACATCACCAGAGCCTCTCAATGATTTTTGACTTGTTAACGCAGATGCACAGTAATACCAGTCTCCCACCCGTGCGGAATATGAAAAATATATGCTGCACAGCAATTGATTTGGAGTCAGGTTAAAAGTTACATTTTGAAAAGTTAAATGTCAGTACTGAGGTTGCCTTAAATTTATCTAAGTAGGAGGCAAAAGTAATGCCTCAACAATGCATCATAGCCCTAATCTTAGTATAACAACCCCCACTGAGCATTGTGAATTATGCAAATTTCCTCAAGGGAAGGGCATAGAATTGGAGGGTGTCACCCAATGCCATTCTTTGTGAAACCAGCACACAATGACACTGGTGGAGCCCAAGATGGTGAATGGTATGGGGGTATCCAAAAAAGGGAAGGGGAGAAAATGACTGAAAATAAAATATCATCCTCAAGATAAAAAATATATAATGCTGCTGTTGACAGATACACAAGACATGCACGAGTCATTTATAGCAGTTCCATTTTTCCCAAAAGTCTGATAAAAAAAGAATTGGCAAGACATAATGTGAAAAAAGATAAACATTTTGAAGTTAATATTGTTAAAAGTGAAAGTAAGGTCCAGGGAAATACATTTTTTCAAAGTACTTTTCCTTTTACAGAGAAAATAGGAATTTTACCAGAAATTTTTTTGGACTTTTTTCTTGAAAAGAAAAAGTAAAATTTATTGCTAATATGGAGACCAACTTGAACAATAATCGCTCAGTGTTAGATTACCCTGTATCAGCCCTCAAGCCAATCTGAAGTTATGTTCCTCACGGTTTGCATCGGAACCACTGGAGGACACACAACACTCCCCTTAAGTGATGTCACCAGAACCTCATTAGGGAAGAAAACCCTTTATCACGGAATTTCTTTTTTAAAAAAAGTCAAAATGAAATTTAAAATAATATTTTCTTCTATAATGCATTCAATTAAAAGTATTCCCCTTAGATTTTCTTCTCTGATTTACAGATAGACTAATGACACAACAAAAATAACTATTTTTAACTGAGTGGTGAGAAATACACGACTAAAAGTCATCAGTCTGGAGAAACAGTGCTCATAATACAGCTTTCATTTATGGTCTGCCTGGATGTGAAATGTTGACCAACTTGGGATTTAGTGCTGCTGCATTTCCTTTTCTTGCTTTCCTGCATGGGTAAAACTGTAGCAGATGGAGTTCAATGTGGGGAAATGTGAGGTCATCCACTTTGGACCAAAGAAAGATTGATCCGAGTATTTTCTAAATGGCAAGAAGCTAGGAACCGTGGAAGAGCAGAGAGATTTAGGGGTCCAAGTACAGAAATCACTAAAAGCTGGTAGAAAGGTACAAAAATAATTTAAAAGGCTAAGGGAATGTTGGCCTTTATCTCAAGGGGGCTGGACTACAAAGGGGTGGTATAATGTTAGTTATACAAAGCTCCAGTTAGATCCCATTTAGAGTGCTGCGTTCAGTTCTGGGCACTGCACCTCAGGAAGAATATATTGGCCTTGGAGGGGATGTAACGCAGATTCACCAGAACGGACTAAAAAGGGTTAAATTATGAGGACAGGTTCCATAGACTAGGCTTGAAGATTAAGGGGTGACCTAATTGAGTTGTTAAGATGATGATTAAAGGAGTTGATAGGGTAGATAGAGAGAACATAAGAAATAAGAGCAGGATTAGGCCACATGGCCCCCGAGAGCCTGCTCCGCCATTCAATCAGATCATGGCTGATCTTCAACCTCAACTCCACTTTCCTGCCCGATCCCCATATCCCTGATTCCCCTCGAGTCTAGAAATCTGTCTATCTCAGCCTTGAATATATTCAACAACTCAGCATCCACAGCCCTCTGGAGAAGAGAATTCCAAAGATTCACAACCCTCTGAGTGAAGAAAATCCTCCTCATCCCAGTCTTAAATGGCCAACCCCTTATCCTGCAACTATGCCCCCTAGTTCTAGACTCTCCAGTCATGGGAAACAACCTCTCAGCATCTACACTGTCAAGCCCTCTTAGCATCTTACATGTTTCAATTAGATCACCTCTCATTCTTCTAAACTCCAGAGTATAGGCCCATTCTACTCAACCTCACCTCATAGCACGACCCTCTCATCCCAGGAATTAATCGAGTGAACCTTCACTGCACTACCTCTAAGGCAAGTATATCCTTTCTTAGATAAGGAGACCAAAACTGGTTCCTCTGGTGGGGGAGTCCAGAACACGGGGGCATAACCTTAAAATTAGAGCTAGACTGTTCAGGGGTGATGTTAGGAAGCACTTCTTCACACAAAGCCACAAAGGGTAGTGGAAATCTGGAGCTCTCTTCCCCCCAAAAGTTGAAGTTAGGTCAATTGAAAATTTCAAAACTGAGATTGGTAGATTTTTGTTAGGCAAAGATTTTAAGGGTTACGGAACTGAGGCGGATAAATGGAGTTAAGATACAGATCAGCCATGATCTAATGGAAAGGCGGAACACGCTCAAGGAGCTGAACGACCTACTCCTATTCCTCTGTTCCTGCCTATCAGTAGGCAGCTTTAAGCCAGCTTCCATATAAGTACATACCAACCATCCACATTTCACAGTTGGAATTTTCAAGTGAGTGCCCACGTGTTTGTATATGAAAACCAGTACCACTCCTGCTCCTCCCCAGTAAAGCTGCTACTCCTAGGGTCGAAGTCTGCTGTGGTGGGATTTCTCGTAATAGTTTTGAGCGATCAGAAATTCTTACATGTACACCTCTATGCCCGGAGCAACAGCAACAGCTGATACAAGACTGGAGCAGCAATAAGGGGATATAAATGCACACTCTTTTTCTTATAGGATCATACAGCACAGAAGGAGGTCATTTGGCCATCTTGCCTGTGCTGGCTCTTTGAAAGATCTATCCAATTAGTCCCACTCCCTTGCTCTTTCCCCATAGACCTGCAAATTTTTCCCCTTCAAGTATTTATCCAATTCCCTTTTGAAAGTTATTATTGAATCTGCTTCCACCACCTTTCAGGCAGTGCATTCCAGATCATAACAACTCGCTACATAAAAATTTTTTTCCTCATGTTGTCTCTGCCAATTACTGTAAATCTGTGTCCTCTGGTTACTGACCTTTCAGCCACTGGAAACAGTTTCTCCTTATTTACTCTATCAAAACTCTTCATGATTTTGAACACCTCTATCAAATGTCCCCTTAACCTTCTCTGCTCTAAGGAGAACAATCCCAGTTTCTCTAGTCTCTCCACGTAACTGAAATCTTTCATCCCTGGTACCATTCTAGTAAATCTCCTCTGGGCCCTCTCATAAGACATCCTTCCTAAAGTGTGGTGCACAGAATTGGCCACAATACTCCAGCTGGGGCCTAACCAGTGTTTTCTTCTTTATGTCCAAGTAATTACACAAATAACAAAGAGCAGGACACTGATGGTACTATACTTAAAATACTGCAATGGATAGTGATCACTGGAAAGGATACAGAAGAGGAGAAGAAAGGTGCCTTCTGTAATTGGTACTGTTATAGGAAGCCTAAAATGTCAAAATACATTTCTTTTACTAGATTTCCAGCTAAAACGATTGTGCACATGCCACTTGCCATTCACGGTTTCATTCTGATTGAGTTTCTACATCCTGATCAGTGTAACTGTCATGAATTTTGCCACTTTGAATAAAAATGGGACAAAATAATATTCATTATAGACAATCCATTCTCAGGACCAGTATAAACATGGCATTCGGTCGTTGAACTATAAATACAAGTTAAGGAAACCAGGAATATTCTCTCTAGCAAGGCAAAGAGTGAAAGGAGATATAATTCAGATTTCTTGAAAAAAAATGAATGAATAATAAATTTGTGGAAACACAGGACCATGTTTTCAGAATTAGGAAATCAGTTTTACAGACTTGATGATGCAAAGCAAGTTCCTTTTCACCTCTGGGTGCTAAGTTCAAAACTCCTGTCTTTACCAGCAGTAAGGTTCCTATGTGAAAGGCATTGCACAATCTTAACCCAGCTCCTACCACCTGCAGGTCTAAGTGTACAACTGCCCACATTTCAGGACAACAGCTGTTGTGCTTGACATCACAAATGATTATAAAGAATACTCAGAGTTAAACAAGTGGAAAAGTTTTAAAAGCAAATGTAGCAAAATTACGATCTGCCATCCATTTCCATAAAAATGACAATAACTTTCAACAAGTTTCATATATTGCTAGTGGTGAAGCGCAATCTGAAATGTCGTAGTACAACATTGAGAATCAACAGTTCAGACTGCACATCATCACAAAAAGCTTTATTTGATATCCCTCCCATTTTTCCCCTGCAGCTCAGCACCAGATATGCAAAGGAGACCAAGTACTCAAAAGGGTTCTTTTCAAACTTTTTGGAACTATGTTACACACAAATACTGCTACTAACTCTCAATTCTAATTTTTGTTCTGCACATTTTTCCTTCAGGTTGCACAGGAGGATGTAGTCCGCCGTTCATTTCCAACTCGCATCCCTAAACCGAGATCTCGTACAATAAAATTGTTTAAGATGCCTGAAAGACTTATCTCCAAATCTGAACTACAGTCAGAAACAAAACCTGCAAGAAAACAGGCAACAAGTGTTACATCCAACTTCAATATGCAAACCACTTTCGGCAAAATGTAAAATGCTTTTTTTTTGCAAAGAATGAATAGATAACAAGGTGCTATAGGCTGCATAGACCTTTGTATTCACTTAAATCTCCAATGAATAAGAGTTCTGGACAGTTTTCCACAATGTGTGAAAACAGCTGCAACAGTCTGTCACAAGCCTGAAAACATCAAATTGATAAATGATAATCCTGCATAATCCTACAGTGCACATAGTTTATCAAGAGGTGATAACCTCACAGAGAAATTAAATCAAAAGAGTCATCTGTTAATCTCTTATGGCCATGCTGAGATCCAGACCAGCTCCTAAAATGGTGTGGTTCCAGGCTGAAATCTCTCTGGAGTTAGGTTGGCAATGTTCACGCTGAAAAGAACTGAACTGTATCATTCTGGCTGTAGAAACTGTCCCAAAGAAAGGATATAGTAACGTGATGAACATATGAATGCATTACATCATTGACCTCTTCATTCTAGTTCCAGTGTAAACTAATCAGATGTTTCCAAGTAAACAAACTCAGACAAGATCTTAAAACTGGAATAAGTTCAGGCAGCCATTCTCAATAGCAGAATAGGAAAATCTACTAGGAATTAATCTGTTATTGAACAGAGGCTCCTTGCCTCAAAGTGGGAAGCTTTTCACTGTAAAACTAGGAAACTCACAAACAAATCTATTTAAACACAAAAAACTGTGGAAATGTGTATTTTCAAAATGAAGCAGAGGTGAAAATGCACTGGATTAGTCAAACTGAAGATGGCTATTACACATCAGGGACACAATGAATCATTGTGGAAGGTAATGGGCAAACAGGCAAGCAGCGAATAAAGTCCTTAAATTACCACATACTGTAGATTACAAAAATGTCTGTCTATGGCTCAATTCACACCTGTTTGAACAAATATAATCTACTTTAAGTTAAAAAGAAAGTTTCCAAATGTTGCGTTGCAATCACTCCACATTTTAATGTATAGCCATTGTATAGTAGAATTTGAATTCATACATAATATATATATTAAACACGACTTCTGACTCCTTTCAGTGTCTTCCTTTTCCCTACAAATCGGGCTGAATTTAACTTCCAGTTACTTCACAATGCTCACCTTTTTTTGAAAAGTACAATTTTTCCTTAATTTTTTTCTTTTTACCAATACTTTCCAGGAAAAAGCAATTCATACTGTACTGGTGGCGGTTCAGCAATTTCTCACCCAAATTGTTGTTCATCACATCAACCTAAACAAGACATGCAAAAATGCTGAGCCACTGGCAAAGCTTTTTCCTTTCCATTATCCTCCCTTTGCTACACCCCATCCATGGCTGATAAAGTGGATGGTAATATGCTGCTATGACTCCATCAATTCCATTCTTAAACCAGACCCTAAGAGATCTATGAGTGGACAGATGACATTTCTTCTGATATCTCTGCCACCCACTATGGAAATATTGTTCACCCATGCTCATTGCTTCTCCACGATGGCACAGCTACGGTGGAAAAGTTAATGTGGAGATATGGGCATTGATTCACATTCATTAGTATCACTTCAGATTACAATAAACTGTATCAACTGCAAACAATACTCGACTTCTAAAAATAACACTTGCCAATTTATCAATAAAGATCAAACCAGAAAATATGAATTACTGGCTGCACATAAATCCTCAAGATAATCCTTTTCCACATTTATTTAAGTTGTAGTACCAACGTTCCAAAAGTACTTAGCTATGACACTTACAAATGTAGTACAACACCACCACCTTCTGGAAAATAAATATTACTGCATAAGCTTTTACATTGGTACACATTCTGTAACAAAAACAGCTTTATTCCTTGAACAGGCAAGCAGCAAATAAAGTCCTTAAATTAGTTTACAAAAATGTCTGTCTATGACTCAATTCACAACTATGGGTCTGTTTGCACAACTATAATGCACTTTAAGTTAAAAAGAAAGTTTCTAAATGTTGCACTGCAATCACTCCACAGTTTAATGTTTGTTGTATAGGCATTGTGTAGTGGAATTTGAATTCACACACATACATATAAATTAAACAGTGACTTCTAACTCCTTTCAGTTTCTTCCTTTTCCCTACAAATCAGGCTGAATCTAACTTCCAGTTATTTCACAACGCCCAACTCTTTTTTTTAAAAAGTACAATTCTTCCATTTTTTTTCTTCTTGCCAATACTTTCCAGGAAAAAGCAATTCATACTGGACTGGTATGAATTCATTGCTCAGCAATTTCTCACCCAAATTGTTGTTTATCACATCAACCTGAACAAGACATGCAAAAATGCTGATGGTCTCTAATGTTTGCACAAATCTTGCATGCAGGTCCTGAAGATGTGAAAAGCACTATATAAATTTGTTCTTTATTTCTAATTCTTCCCTTGCCCATCTGTTATCTTGTATGAACAAGATTTTTTTCTCCTTGTTTGGTTAATTACTACATCTGGCATCACATCCTGATTACTTAAGTAAGGAGACCGTTGTTAATGAAACATTGAGGTTATGTCTGAAATGCTGACTCTTCCAAAAATGTTACACCACAAAGATATAAGGCATCAGATTTTCAACCCAACAGGGAAACTGTTTTTTCATTCTGTAGGAACTTGCAAATTAGGAATAGAATTTTCAGAAAATACAGCAGGATATGTACTCTGAACTTTTGCAGTCCAATATATTTTCTTTGCAAAAGTCCCAAAAATCCATTACTGGGTCATTTTATATTCAAGTTTGCTGACAACACCGAGTTAAGTGTTACAGTAAATAATCTGGACGGGAGCAGAAAGTTGCAAAGGGACATTGATAGATTAAGTGAGTGTCATGGGAATAGTGCCATGGGATCTTTTATATTTCACCTGAGGGGGCAGACGGGGCCTCGGTTTAACGGTTCATTTAAAAAACGACACCTCCGACAGTGCAGAATTCCATCAGTACTGCACTGGAGTGTCCACCTAGGTTTTGTGCCTGGAGTGTGACTTGAAACCACAACCTTCTGACTCAGAGGCAAGGGTGCTACCACTAAGCCACAGCTGACACAAAGTAGAATAAGCCACAATTCTGTAAATGAAGTTGAGGATGAAATCTGTAGACAAATTAGAGGTGTATATTAATATAATCATAATCATAGGAGATTTAAATTATCCAAAAATAGACTGAGATAGTGAAATATCTGTGGTGAGAAAGTGGAGTTTTTTTAAAAACAATATGGTCAGTTAATATGTTGCTACTCCAACGTGGAAGGAAGCTGCTTGACTTAGTTATGGGTAATGAAGTGCAGCAAGTACGTGACCTAAACGTAGGGAAACAGTGGAGGGCTGCTTGTGTCCATGGAACTGTATCATAGAGCCAGTGCTTTCAAGTTTCCTTATGCAAAGAGTAGAATTATCCTAAAACTTAAATGTAATTAAAATTGAGAAATTTTGTATTATTATGTCCTTGTCTTCCTAAATCTGGCCAGTGATGTAAATTCTAATATCTCTCAGGTGCATTTATATTATAGAAATGCAGCCAATAGGACATGAGCAGGTCAGCTGCACTCTATAAACACTTTCCATGCCGGAGGGATAGTTATGGCATCAGGAGTTACGTTTAGAGGGAATCTGAAGAACAGAAGCTGCGTCTCACAGAAGAGATGAGCTTGGAGAGGGCAGCAGCTACCAGGAGTGAAACTGCAGTGATGATCGGAGAGTCCCTGAGCAAGAACCAAACCTGTGGCCTTCTGTGTACATTGCTCAGTTACACACATCTTTACCAATGGACACTAGGATAGCCTGCTTTCGTTCTTTCAAATCCCTCCATGGCCTCACCTCTCCCTGGCTCTGTAACCTCCTCCAGCCCTACAACCCTCCAAGGTCTCTGCCCTCCTCCAATTCTTGCCTCTTGAGCATCCCTGATTTTGATCGCTCCACCATTGGTGGCCGTGCCTTCAATGCCTAGGCCCTAAACTCTGGAATTCCCTCCCTAAACCTCTCCACCTTTAAGACAATCCTTAAAACCTACCTCTCCTGTCCTAATATCTCCTGATATGGCTCGGTGTCAAAGTTTGTTTGATAACGCACCTGTGAAGCACTTTAGGATGTTTTACTATGTTATATAAATGCAAATTGTTGTTATATATGGAAATTGTGTACCACATTATTTTCTGTGAATTATGTCAGAGTCTTCTGAGTTCATATGGGACCTCACTTTCCTGACACATTTTGACAGAAGACTTGTGATTTTAAAAGAACATTTTTAAAAGTGAGACATGGCTTTTACTAGGAAGGTCAATACCTACCAGGTACACATGGTTGGAACAGTCACTAAAGGCTTTTGTATTTCAACAACATGCATACAACAAATTCAAAAGTTTTTGATATATATTAATGACCTGGACTTGGGTATAGAGGGTATAATTTCAAAGTTTGCAGATGACACAGAACTCAGGAATGTAGTAAACAATGTGGAGGACAGTAATGAGACTTCAGGAGGACATAGACAGACAGGTGAAATGGGCAGCCATACAGTAGCTGAAATTTAATGCAGAGAAATGTGAAGTGATTCATTTTGGTAGGAAGAATGAAGAGAGGCAATATAAACTAAGTGGTACCATTTTAAAGGTGGTACAGGAACAGAGACCTGGGGGTGCATGTACACAAATTTTTGTAAATGGCAGGACAAGTTGATAAGGCCAATAAAAAGACATATGGGATCCTGGGCTTTATTAATAGATGCATAGAGTACAAAAGCAAGGAAGTTAAACCTTTATGAAACACTGATTAAGCCTCAGCTGGAGTATGGTGTTCAATTCAGGGCACTACACTTTAGGAAGGATGTCAAGTCCTTAGAGAGGGTGCAGAAGAGATTTACTAGAATGGTGCCAGGGATGAGGAACTTCAGTTATGTGGAGAGATTGGACAAGCTGGGGTTGTTCTCCTTAAAGCAGAGAAAATTAAGGTGAGATTTGATAGAGGTGTTCAAAATCATGAATGGTTTTGATAGAGTAAATAAGGAGGAACTGTTTCCAGTGGCAGATGGGTCGGTAACCAGAGGACATAGATTTAAAGGTGATTGGCAAAAGAACCAGAGGCGACATGAGGAATCATTTTTTTTTAAAACGCAGAGTTGTTATGATCTGGAATGCACTACCTGAAAGGGTGGTGGAAGCAGATTCAAGAGTAACTTTCAAAAAGGAATTGGATGGGAAAAAAATTACAGGGCTATGGGGAAAGAGCAGGAGAGGGGGATTAATTGGATAGCTCTTTCACGATGGGCCGAATGGCCGCCTTCTGTGCTGTAGCATACTATGATACTATGAACAAGAGTTCAATTTTGATTCATTTTAAACCAGTCTGCCAGTAATTGTAATAGTGGAACAAAATCAACTGCAAGTGTGGAGAGAAATTCTGCTCTTGGATTTAGCTATTCTCATGTCCGGTTACCTGCAACTTTTAGGGTATAATACAATTATTTTCCCCACCACAAGATTACAATACCAGACTAATAACAAACACACACCGAGCCAGAACCTTCACAATTCCTTCTTTGATGCCATTGGAGGGAAAATTGTAAGGCTGGGCGGACGACTGCACAGTTAATCAAAAGCAAAATACCGCGGATGCTGGAAATCTGAAATAAAAACAGAAGATGCTGGAAAAGCTCAGCAAGTGAGGCAGCATCTGCGGAGAAAGAAACAGAGTTAACGATTCAGGTAGATGACCTTTCGTCAGACCACTATTATCCCGGAGACCACTGACAGCCTGCTCCACCTCATCCCACTAACCATTGGTCCATTCAAAAAGAGACACCCCCCAGCAGCACAAATACACGTTTGTTGTTTTTAATACTGTAATATCAGGAGCGGCTGCTGCTAGAGGCAGAACTGTACGTGTAGGTTAAACAACATCAGTGAGCCCTGGTGCAGGGTTCACACACACAGGGGGAAATCGCTAAACATCAGATCAAGGGCAGCACCTGAACTGAACCCGGGCCCCGGCCCGCGGTCAAATACAACACTCACACATCGTGTTACACAGACCGCGGGCAGGAGGGTTCAACGCCGCCCCTGAGACACGGGAGGGTAGTTTCTAGGCCTGCTGCCCCGACAGTCGGTGAGTGAGACCTCCGTACCTGAGTCCTAGTCCCGGCTCGAGCGCCCGCTCCGCTCCGCTCTCGCACCTTCTCTCTCCCCGCCTACCCGAAGCAGCCGTGGCGCCGACACTGGACCCGCGAGCACATTCCGTACAAACCGGCTCTAACTTTATAAATCAGGGGACAGGAGCAAAGAGGCCGACAATAAGGCTCCGGGCCTCGCTGACCCCATCCCGTGTCTGATTGAATGATTTTAAATTTTATTTGGCGTCTCCTCGCCTCTCAAATGTTGAAACTGCCGCGCTAAAAACGAAACTACTTATTTCCAGGGGAACCGGACGACGCAGGAAGTGAGCAGAAGGAGCACATGGCATCAAAAGCAAAATACAGTGGAAATCTGAAATAAAAACAGAAAATGCTGGAAAAGCTCAGCAAGTCAGGCAGCATCTGTGGGGGGGGGAAGAGTTAACGTTTCAGGTCGAAGATTTTTCCTCAACTGAAGATGGTAAAGAGTTAAAGTTTTTAAGCAAGTATAGAACCAGGGGAGGTAGAGGGCAAGAGTGATTAAACAGCACATAGCATCATCAAAACCTGACTAAAAACCCTCAGCCCTCCCTCTTTAAAAAAAACACTTTGAACATTGACCTATCAGATGTAGCTGCCCTATGCTGCACACATGATCCATCACATGTGTAAGTAATAGCAGGATTTTTCCATATTTTTCTGGTGGAAAATTGCAGCTTATTGCAGATATATACTCGTTCTCCTGTTAAATCTCATAGTTAAATTGTTTCTACAGTTGTCACAGAAGCAGAGTTACACTTCTTCCTCCTTCCTAGTTTATGCTGCCACTGTTCTACCCCTCCTCCTGCATACTGGTATGCCTACCCTCATCCGCCCAGGTGACACTCTTTTGACTCTCCATTCCACTGCTGCACTCCCCCTTTCCTTCCCTACTCATCCACTTTTCCTCTCCTACCCTCATCGCCACTACCATCTAACCCCGCTTGACCTAAAAACTGCTCTTTGTCTTGACTCCCCATTTGTAACGCCATTTGAGATCCACTGATAAGAATTTAGGATCAGGAATAGGCCATTCAGCCCCTCGAGCCTTTTCCACCATTCAGTGAGATCATGGCTGATCTGTACTTTAACGCCATTTGCCTGTCTTTGATCCATATCTCTTGATACCCTTACCTATCAAAAAAATTTCAATTGACGCAGCATCTTTTGGGAGAGCAAGTTCCAGATTTCCACTACACTTTGTGTAAAAGAAAATGTGGCCTGATTTTACTCCTAAATGGCCTAGTGCTAATTTTAAGATTATGCCCTCTTGCTCTGGATTCCCCCACCAGGGCAAATAGTTTCGATGTAACTATATCTAATCTCTTAATTATTTTAATTACCGCAATTAGATCACCCCACAGTCTTCTAAAATCAAGGGAATACAAGCCAAATTTATGCAACCGTTCCTCATAAATTAACCCTTTAAGCCCTAGTATAGTTCTGGTGAATCGGTATTGTAACCCTTAAGCTCGGTGCCTAAAACTGCACACAATACTCCAGATGGGAGCCTGACCAATTCTCTGTACAACTGAAACATCATCTCCTCACTTTTGAATTCCAGTCCTCTTGAGATAAAGCCCGTAATTCCATTAGCCTTTTTGATTACTTTTTTATCCGATGCACTAGCTCTTAGTGATTTGTGTACATGAACACAAAATGTTGTTTAAAAAGGGAGCGAGGGTTAGACCAAGTAATTACAGGCCAGTCAGTCTAACATCGGTGGTGTCAAATTATTGGAATCAATTCTGAGGGACAGGATAAACCGTCACTTAAAAAGACACGGAGTAATCAAGGACAGTCAGCATGGATTTGTGAAGGAAAGGTCATGTCTGACTAACTTGATTGAATTTTTTGAGGAGGTAACAAGGAGGGTAGATAAGGGTAGTGCATTTCAAGTTTGGATTTTAGCAAGGCTTTTGACTAGGCCCCACATGGCAGACTGGCCAAAAATTACAAGCCCATTGGATCCAAGGGAAAGTGGCAAGTTGGATCCAAAATTGGCTCAGTTGGAGGAAGCAAAGGGTAATGGTCGACAGGTGTTTTTGTGACTGGAAGGATGTTTCCAGTGGGATTCCGCAGGGCTCAGTACTAGGTCCGTTGCTTTTTGTGGTATATATTAATTTGGACTTAAATGTAGGGGGCATAATTAAGAAGTTTGCAGATGGGCCATGGGGTTGATAGTGAAGAGGAAAGCTGTAGACTGTAGGAAGATATCAATGGACTGGTCAGGTGGGCAGAAAAGTGGCAAATAGAATTCAATCCAGAGAAATGTGAGGTAATACAATTGGGGAGGGCAAACAAGACAAGGGAATACACAATAAATGGGACGATACTGAGAGTTGTAGAGGAAGTGAGGGACCTTGAAGTGCATGTCCACAGATCTCTGAAGGTAGCAGGACAGGTAGATAACGTGGTTAAGAAGGCATATGGAATGCTTTCCTTTATTAGCCGAGGCATAGAATATAAAAGCAGGGATGTTATGCTAGAACTGTATAAAACACTAGTTAGGCCACAGCTTGAGTACTGCATACAGTTCTGGTCACCACATTACAGGAAAGGTGTGTTTGCACTAGAGAGGGTACAGAGGAGATTTACGAGGATGTTGCCAGGACTGGAGAATTTTAGCTATGAGGAAAGATTGGATAGGCTGGGATTGTTTTCCTTGGAACGGAGGAGGCTGAAGGTTGATTTAATTGAGGTGTACAAAATTATGAGAGGCCTAGATAGAGTGGATAGGAAGGACCTTAGCAGAGGGATCAGTGACCAGGGAGCATAGATTTAAATGACTGGTAGAAGGATTAGAGGGGAGCTGAGGAAAAATGTTTTCACCCAGAGGGTGTGGGGGTCTGGAACTCACTGCCTGAAAGGGTTGCAGAGACAGAAACCCTCAACTCATTTAAAAAGTATTTGGATGTGCAGCTGAAGTGCCGTAACTTACAAGGCTACAGACCAAGTGCTGGAAAGTGAGATTAGGCTGGGTGGCTCATTTTCAGCCGGCGCGGACACAATGGGCCGAATGGCCTCCTGTGCCGTAAATTTTCTTGATTATGTGACACCTAAATCCCGTTTCTCCTCCACAGCTCCCAGTATCTCACCAATACCACGCCTGATTTATTGCGTAGTGTTTTTTGACTGGATTTTAAATAATGCCTCTCAAAAATTCAGAGGAAGAAAGCAGAAATTATGAAACTGTTAACATTGTAGAATTTCCTCTGCCTCTCGTGCTTTCCACCGAATAATAATAGCTACTAACAACATAGCACTTCTTGAGTCTCATCTACGACTGCGAATGGCCCAATGCCGACTTCTTGACCCTAACTGTAGTGTAAACGTGGTAGAATTTCCATGGGATTCTCCTGATCAACCACTAGTACTTTGATGGAAATACAGGAGAAATGGTGTAAAAAGACATTTCTCTGGGCTTTCCACCAATCTGCTGAAGTTATGGCGGCAGATCAGGAAAACTAGCATAACTTTGTACCGTATTCTAAGTGCTTAGATGCATATTTTGTAGTCATTATTTTCAATAACAACAAAGAGACTCTTTTGGTATCAGTTTATAAAAGACTAGTCAAATGCCAAAAAATGCTGTAATTCAGTTGCAAAGGAAGATGGTTCTGCAGATGTCTGTAAAAGAAGAATAGAGACAGTATACTAGGCATTGCACAAGTCTGACAGACAGCTTACATAATACACTAAGAATGCACTGAGAAGAATTCTCAAAGTAATTACTTTGGTGCAAACAGAACTTGGTAGTTAAAGAAAAGATCCTCAATGCTGTAAATTTCAAAGTTCTTCATTCATTATACTGCCAACTTGGATCCCTTGCTGATGCAGCATTTAAAATTGACCCCACATGATTCACAGTACACATCACCACGAATTCAATGGACCAATTAGGGTAATATCACAGCAAATGCAACAGAAAGTTTTATAGGGAGCAAGAGCTTCACAGTTTTTCATTTTAATAGCTAACGGCACTACAGGCATTGGCAACAAAGAGCAAGTTACACTTGCTGTACGTTGTGTACACAAGAAATGAAAATGGGCAGGCAAAAACTTGTTAAGATTTTTGGAGTTTAGGAACATAAGAACAGGAGTAGGCAATTCAGCCCCTCAAACCTGTTCTGCCATTCAATGAGATCATTGCTGATCTGCATCCTAACTCCATGTACTCACCTTGGCTCCGTATCCCTTAATACCCTTTGGCAAGCAAATATCTATAGATCGCGGATTTAAAATTATTAATTGAGCTAATATCTGCTTTTTATGAGAGAGAATTCCATACTTCTACAACCCTTTGCGTGAAAAAGTGTTTCCTAACTTCCCTCCTGATTGGACTGGCTCTAATTTTAAGGTTACATCCCCTTGACCTAGACTGCCCCACCAGCAGAAAAAGTTTCTCCTTATCTACCCTATCAATTCTTTTCAAAATCCTGAAAATCTCAATCAAATCACTCTTTAACCTTCTATATTCCTGGGAATACAAGCCTAGTTTATGTAATCCCTCCTCATAACCTAACCCTTGAAGCCCTAGTAACATTCTGGTGAATCTGCACTGCGTTCCTTCCAAGGCTAATATATCCTTTCTAAGGTGCGGTGCCCAGAACTGCAGTACTGATGTGGTCTAACCAGGGCTTTGTATAGCTGTAGCAAAATTTCCTCCCCTTAATATTCTTGCCCTCTAGATATAAAGGCTAACATAACATTAGCCTTTTTGATTATTTTCTGCACCTGACCGCTACATCTTAGTGACCTGTGTACATGCACCCCTAAATCTCTTTGGACCTCCTTGTTCCTAGCTTTTCACCATTTAAAATATACTCGCATCTATCCTTTTTTGGTCCAAAATGGATGATCTCACACTTACCTGCGTTGAGATCCATCTGCCACAGTTTTGCCTGCTCATTTAATCTATCAATGTCTCTTTGTAATTTTATGCTCCTTACTACACTACCTACTATGCCACCTATCTACCTCATTTGCAAAAACTTTTAATGCAACAGGGAGAAATCTCGCAGAACTTTTTCTGCAATGGTTGACAGCAAGAGTCATTGACAAACAGTTTATTGGGAGGACAGATCTATGATAAGGCAGCAAAATGAGTGGAAGGCTGAGTGATATTCAGGCACATATCCATGTAGTTGTTCCTGAAGGTGTATCCTGCATCTGTAAAGCTCACAACCTGAACACTGCAATTGTGCATTGATGTGCATTGTTGCAGGTGGTAAAGAGGTCCCCACCCTCCAGAAAGCTTATAATAATTTTGAAATCTTCATCAAAGTTCTGCAATATTTATCTTGCTCAACTGAAAAATTTAATAATCCTTCCCAGGGGTATAATGATGATGTAGGAGGCTGGAATACTTCCAAACCTGTAGCAGAAAACACTCAACGTATGAGCCAAGCAGCCTCGCAATGTGCCCTCAAGACCAGAAATATTGTTATGTCAGATGATTGGAGAAAGCACTCTTGAAACCTTCAAGACAGAAGGTTTCTCTGAAGCAGAGATGTTTTTGTTTTCCCATGCCAACTTCAATTTGTTTGTTACTTTAGTATTAATGGAGTGTGTCTTTATTTCCATTTAACCTCTCCATTTGTACTTACATTGTGTAGTCATTAACTTGCTTCAGGCATCTGATTAAGCAACAGTTATTATCCATGCTCTCAAAAGGATGGCAGAGAATGTTTGTCTAAGCTTTGGTTCATAAATGGGGAAGCAAAATGATTGGCAGATTGCATTCTTAGAAGAATCTGAGCAAAGAACACATGGAAGACAAATAAGCAACAACACTGCATCAAGTTCAACAGATTGATACAGGATGAATATCTCCATCCCATTTTTGGACTACGTAATAACAGAGCTGCAAGGCGAACTAACAATGCCAGACATTTTCTACAGACATAGGGTCAAGTTCCATATAGTACACTGATGAAACCCATCTCTACCTCTCCACCACCTCTCTCAACCCATCCAATATCTTTGTCACACTACTTGTCTACCATCCAGTCTCAAATGAGCCACAATTTCCTCTACCTAATCAGAATAGTTCAATCAGAGGGAGGCCTGATGCAGGGACAGTGTGACCTCAGGGGGACATTATCATCTCAAGGGTACTTGATGCAAGGACAATGCAATCTCAGGGGACCTGGTACAAAGACCGGGCAATCTCAAGGGGCAGCACTGCAGGGATACTGGTCTGTGGTGCCGGTATTTTGGTTGCTCAAGACTGTTGATGTATAATTTGATCAAACTGAGGAGAAGCAGCAGAAGGAGTGTGGGGGAAGGAATGCTAGTGAGCAGGTTTGAATAATGGAATGGAAGAGTAAAATTGGTCAATCCCTTGTAATGAGATCAGACAGTGCATGAGGTGGGTGAGGTAATGATATCATCAGATAAAGAGATGGTGCTAATCAGCAATAAATTTGAGGAAGGTTAAACCAGTGCTGATATGCAAGAAAGAACTTTCCTTTATATAAAACCTTTCATGACCTCAGGGCATCCCAAAGCGTTTACAGCCAATGAAATACTTTTGAAATGTAGCCATTGTTGTAATGTAGGAAACGCTGCAGCTAATTCGCGTAAAGCATGGTCCCACAAACAGCAATGTGATAATGACCAGATCATCTTTTTAGTGATGTTGGTTGAGGGATAAATACTGACCAGGACACCAGGGAGAACTCCCTTGCTCTTCTTCGAATAGTGCCATGAGATCTTTTATATCCACCAGAGAGGGCAGATGGGGTCCCAGTTTAAAATTTCATCTGAAAGCCAACACCTCCCATCATGCAGCACTCCCTCAGTACTGCATGGAAGTGTCAGCCTGGATTATGTGCTCAAGTCTCTGCAGTGGGGCTTGAACCAGCAATTTTCTGACTCAGAAGCAAGAGTACTACCCACTGAGCCACAGCTGACACCATGTGGAGATTGAAAGCATAGAGATGAAGGTGGCCCCAGGCTCAATTTCCTGTCTGCATTAGATTAGTTTATCTAGATGGTAAGGGTACTTGGGTTGGTCTCAGCGCTCAAGGCTATGGTGGAAAGAACATCCCCCTTCCTGCTTGATATTCAGTGACTCCTGCTGCAATATATACATGTATGAATGTTCATTAAGAACAGGATTGGGCTAGGTTGCGATAAGCTCCCATAGTTGATTACCATGCCAACACTCATGGGAAGAGTGTTGCAGTTGTGAAACCATATGCCAGCATGCATCAGTGCCTTCAGGAAAGGACAAAAAATTGTTAAAAATGTAAAAATCAAAATGTTGAAAAAACATAAGTGGACTGCTAACATGTCCTCTGCCAATCCCACTTTGAATAGTCCAGTTGATTAACTTGCCCTCAAGTTTTACCTCTTCATTCAAGGATGACCCCAACTAAATTTAGGACTCAGTCAGGTGTTTAATTGTAGAGGTGAACCCTGCACCCTATCACTCAGCGGCATGGTAAGTTAACAAGCGAAGCCACAGTACCGACATTTTTTTCAAAATTTAGCTTCTCCAATGATCTAATGCAAAAAGGCTATCTGATATTAAGTCATACATCAACGCAAGACCTGAATTCCAGAGGTGATGTGAGAGTGACTGCCATTGACATCAAGGCAGCATTCAACCCGAGTGTGGCACCAAGGTACGCGAGTCAAACTGAAGTCAGTGGAAATCAGGGAATAACTCTCCAGTGGCTGGAGTCACACCTGGCACAAAGGAAGATAGTTGTGCTTGTTGGAGGCCAATCATCTCAACCCGAGGACATCATTGCAGGAGTTCCTCAGGGCAGCACCTAGGCCCAATTATCTTCAGCTGTTTCATCAATGACCTTTCCTCCATCATAATATCAGAAATGGGGCTGTTCGCTGATGATTGCACAGTGTTCAATTCCATTCGCAATTCCTCAGATAATGAAGCAGTCCATTCGTGCCATACAAGAGCCAGACAATGATCATCTCCAACAATAGAGCCGAACGACCTCATTCAATGGCATTACCATCGTCGAATCCCCTACCATTGACCAGAAACTCAATTAGACCAGCCACATAACTGACACACGGGTACGGTAGCATAGTGGTTATGTTACTAGACTAATAATCCAGAGGACTGGACGAATAATCCAGGGTCATGAGTTCAAATCCTGTCACAGCAGTTGGGGAATTTAAATTCAATTAATTAAATAAAAATCTGGAATTAAAAAGAAAAAACTGGTATCAATAATGGTAGCCATGAAACTACTGGGTTGCTGTAAAAACCCATCTGATTCACTAGTCCGGGGAAGGAAACCTACTGTCCTTACCCGGTGTGGCCGCTATGTAACTCCAGACCCACAGCAATGTGGTTGATTCTTAATTGTCCTCTGAAATGGCCTACTCAGTTGTAAAATCTCATAATAAGAATAAAACCGGACACGACAAAGGCAAACCAAGCCCAGTCGACCTTGCAAAGTCCTCCTCACTAACATCTGGGGATTTGTGCCAAAATTGGGAGAGCTGTCCCACAGACTAGTCAAGCAACAGCCTGATATAGCCATACTCACAGAATCATACCTTTCAGCCAACGTCCCAGACTCTTCCATCACCATCCCTTGGTATGTCCTGACCCACCAGAGGTGGTGGTACAGTGATATACAGTCAGGAGGGAGTGGCCCTGGGAGTCCTCAACATTGACATTGCACCCCATGAAATCTCATTGCATCAGGTCAAACACCCTCCCTCAGGTGATAAATCAGTTCTCCTCCATGTTGAATACCACTTGGAGGAAGCACTAAGGGTAGCAAGCACACAGACTATGCTCTGGGTGGGGGACTTCAATGTCCATCACCAAGATTGACTCTGGTAGCACCACTGCTGGCCGAGTCCTGAAGGACATAGCTGCCAGACTGGGCCTGTGGGTGATGAGCGAACCAACACGAGGAAAAAACCTACTTGACCTCGTCCTCACCAATCTGTCGCAGATGCATCTATCCATGACAGTATTGGTAGGAGTGACCACCGCACAGTCCTCATGGCGATGAAGTCCCATCTTTGCACTGAGGACACCATCCAGCGTGTTGTGTGGCACTATCACTGTACTAAATAGGATAGATTCAGAACAGAACTAGCAGCTCAAAACTGGGCATAGCAGAATTGTATTCCAGCACAATCTGTAACCTCATGGCCACAACATAATCCTCACTCTACCATTACCAATCAAGCCAGGGGATCAACCCTGGCTCAATGAGGAGTGCAGAAGAGCATGCCAGGAGCAGCACCAGGTGTACCGAAAAATGAGGTGCCAACCTGGTGAAGCTACAACTCAGGACTACATGCATGCTAAACAGCGGAAGCAACATGCTACAGACAGGGCTAAGCGATTCCACAACCAACAGATCATATCAACGCTCTGCAGTCCTGCCACATCCAGTCGTGAATGGTGGTGGACAATTAAACAACTAATGGGAGGAGGAGGCTCTGTAAACATCCCCATTACCAATGATGGTAGAGTCAAGCACATGACTGCAAAGGACAAGGCTGAAGCGTTTGCAACCATCCTCAGCCTGAAGTGCCAAGTGGATGATCCATCTCGGCCTACCTCCCAATATCCCCTCCATCACAGAAGTCTTCGGCCAATTCGATTCACTCCACGTGATATCAAGAAACGGCTGAGTGCACTGGATACAGCAAAGGCTATGGGCCCCGACAACATCCCGGCTGTCGTGCTGAAGACTTGTGCTCCAGCACTAGCTGCGCCTTTAGCCAAGCTGTTCCAGTACAGCTACAACACTGGCATCTGCCTGACAATGTGAAAAATTGCCCAGCTATGTCCTGTCCACAAAAAGCAAGGCAAATCCAATCCGGCCAATTACCGCCCCATCAGCCTACTCTCAATCATCAGCAAAGTGATGGAAGGTGTCATGGACAGTGCTATCAAGTGGCACTTACTCACCAATAACCTGCTCACCGATGCTCAGTTTGGGTTCCGCCGGGACCACTCAGCTCCAGACCTCATTACAGCCTCAGTCCAAACATGGACAAAAGAGCTGAATTCCAGAGGTGAGGTGAGAGTGACTGCCCTTGACATCAAGGCAGCATTTGACCGAGTGTGGCACCAAGGAGCCCTAGTAAAATTGAAGTCAATGGGAATCGGGGGGAAAACTCTCCAGTGGCTGGAGTCATACCTAGCACAAAGGAAGATGGTAGTGGTTGTTGGAGGCCAATCATCTCAGCTCCAGGAGTTCCTCAGGGCAGTGTCCTTGGCCCAACCATCTTCGGCTGCTTCATCAATGACCTTCCCTCCATTTTAAGGTCAGAAATGGGGATGTTCGCAGATGATTGCACAGTGTTCAGTTCCATTCGCAACCCCTCAGATAATGAAGCAGTCCGTGCCCGCATGCAGCAAGACCTGGACAACATCCAGCCTTGGGCTCATAAGTGGCAAGCAACGTTCACGCCAGACAAGTGCCAGGCAATGATCATCTTCAACAAAAGAGAGTCTAACCACCTCCCCTTGACATTCAACGGAATTACCATCACCGAACCCCCCACATTCAACATCCTGGGGGTTACCATTGACCATAAATTTAACTGGACCAGCCACATAAATACTGTGGCTACAAGAGCAGGTCAGAGGCTGGGTATTCTGCGGCGAGTGACTCGCCTCCTGACTTGCCAAACCTTTCCACCATCTACAAGGCACAAGTCAGAAGTGTGATGGAAATCTCTCCACTTGCCTGGATGAGTGCGGCTCCAACAACACTCAAGAAGCTCGACACCATCCAGACAAAGCAGCCTAGTTGATTGGCACCCCATCCACCACCCTAAACATTCACTCTCTTCACCACCGGCGCACTGTGGCTGCAGTGTGTACCATCTACAGGATGCACAGCGGCAACTCGCCAAGGCTTCTTCGACAGCACCTCCCAAACCCACGACCTCTACCACCTAGAAGGACAAGGGCAGCAGGCACATAGGAACAACACCACCTGCACATTCCCCTCCAAGTCACACACCATCCCGACTTGGAAATATATCGCCTTTCCTTCATCATCTCTGGGTCAATATCCTGGAACTCCCCACTTAACAGCACTGTGGGAGAACCTTCACCACTCGGACTGCAGCGGTTCAAGAAGGCGGCTCACCACCACCTTCTCAAGGGCAATTAGGGATGGGCAATAAATGCTGGCCTCGCCAGCAACGCCCACATTCCATGAACGAATAAAAAAAACGGACACAAGTCAGGAGTATGATGGAATCGTCTCCACTTGCCTGAATGGGTGCCGTTGCAACAATTACTCAAAAAGTTCGACACCAACCAAGACAAGCAGTCGGCTTGATTGGCACCCCATCCACCAGTTTAAATATCCACTCCCTCCACCGCCAGCGTACTGTAGCTGCAGTGTATACTATATACAGGATGCACTGGAGCAAGTTGCCACGGCTTCTTCGGCAGCACCTCCAAATCCCGTGACCTTCACCAGCTAAAAGGACAAGGACAGCAAGTGCTTAGGAACACCGTCACCTCCAAGTTCCCCTCCAAGTCACACACCTATGGAACCATACTCCAGCCCTCAGGGGTGGAGGGGAGAGAAAGGGAAAATATTTTCAGAAACCCCATAATTATTCTAGTAAACAATTTTACAACACCAAGTTATAGTCCAACAATTTTATTTTAAAATCCACAAGTTTTCGGAGGCTTCCTCCTTCCTCAGGTGAATGTGGAAATGAAATCCTCGAACCTATCGCATTTATAAATTACAGATAATCTTTTCAACTGCCCGTTGCCAAGGCAACCAAAGTGTTCAGACAGATAGGTGTTACCCATAGGGCCACCGAATATACAAACGGCCAGAACTAAAAAAACAAATGATGTGGAGATGCCAATTAAAAAAAGAGCGAGAGAGGCAGAAACATAGAAACATCTGGAAGGAAAAGACAGCAATTGACCCGTTATATTAAAAACAGATAACATTTGTTCGCTGGTGGGGTAACGTGTAGCGTGACATGAACCCAAGATCCCGGTTGAGGCCGTCCTCATGGGTGCGGAACTTGGCTATCAATTTCTGCTCGACGATTTTGCGTTGTCGAGTGTCTCGAAGGCCTCGAGCTTCAACAACTCTTAGATATCAACACCCCTCCTGATCCTTCTTCCCCTTCACGTTCTTCTGACCCCATCCCTCATTCCTATCTCACCCTTCGTCACGTTTTCACTTTCCCTTCTGACCCCAAACGATTAGTCCTCAGCTTCATTCCCTTACATCCTCGCCTCAATGAATTTCGAGCTTGACATGATGCTGAGCTCTTCTTCTGCCGCCTTCGTTACTGCAACCACTTCTATGGCCAGGAGGCTTCCCCTCGCACAGTGGACCCTTTCTCCTGTCTTCAAGACTCTTATTCCACCTGAACTCCTCCCTCTAGCCTCTCTTGATCTTTTCATTGGGAACTGCCAGTGTGACATCGGCCATCTCAATTTCTCTGCTCCCCTCCCTCACTCTAATCTATCTCCCAGTGAACTTCTAGCACTCCGTTCCCTCAGGTCCAACCCTGACACTGTCATTAAACCTGTTGCTGCCCAACAAAACTTATTGCTTCTTATCTCAACTCTTTTTTTTCCCCTTGTCCAGTTTCTTCCATCCGTCACTCTTCCGACGCACTCCGTCATTTTAACCATTTCCAGTTGCCTGGCCTGAACCGTCTCCTTTTCACCGTGGACATTCTGTCCCTCTATACCTCCATCCCCTATCAGAATGGCCTGCGGGCCCTCCGCTTTTTCCTTGAACGACAGCCCAACAAATCCCCATCCACCACCAACACCTCTGCCTGGCCAAACTTGTTCTCACATTGAACAACTTTTCCTTTAACTCTACTCACTTCCTCCAACTCAAAGGTGTCGCCATGGGAGCCCGTATGAGTCCTAGCTATGTCTGCCTTTTCGTGGGATACATGGAACGTTCTTTGTTCCAGACCTATTTAGATCTCCTCCCTGACCTCTTTTTCCAGTATATTGATGACTGCATTGGTGCCACTTTCTCCTCTTGCCCTAAATTACATTGAGTCAACAGCACAGTAACAGGCCATTCGGCCCAACTGGTCAATGCTGGCGTTTATGCTCCATACGAGCCTCCTCCCACCCCTCTTCATCTAACCCTATCAACATACCCAACTATTCCTTTCTCCCTCATGTGCTTAGCTAGCTTCCTCTTAAATGCAACTACACTATTTGCCTCAACTACTCCTTGTGATAGCGCGTTCTACATTCTTACCACTCTTTGGCAAAGAAGTTTCTCCTCAATTCCCTTTTGGATTTATTAATGACTATTATATTTATGACCTCTAGTTTTGGAATCCTCCACAAGTGGAACATTTTCTCTACCCTATCAAACCTTTTCATTATCTTAAAGACCTCTATCAGGGCACCCCTCAGCCCCAGACTGTTAAGCCTTTCCTGCCTGATAAGTACATTCTCTCAGTTCTGATATCATCCTTGTGAATCTTTTTTGCACCTTCTGCAATGCCCTACACCCTTTTTATAATAAGGAGACCAGAACTGTGTACAGTACTCCAAGTGTGGTTGAACCAAGGTACTATACAAGTTTAATATAACCTCTCTACTGTTCAATTCTCTCCCTCTAGAAATGAACCCCAGTGCTTGGTTTGCCTTTTTTTATGGCCTTATTAACCTATGTCACTACTTTTAGTGATTTGTGTATCTGTACCCCGAGATCCCTTTGCTCCTCTACCGCATTTAGACTTATTATCCAAGCAGAATGTGGCCTCCTTATTCTTCCTACCAAAATGGACCACCTCACACTTCTCTATATTGAAATTCATTTGCCAAATACACACCCATTCTGCAAGTGTATTAATGTCTTCTTCCATTTTAACGTATTCTTCCTTTGTATTAACGACACCCCTCCAATTTAATGTCGTCCGCAAATTTTAAAACTGTGCTCCCGATTCCTGAGTCCAAATCGTTAATGTAAATTTTGAGCAACAGCATTGTTCCGAGTGGAACACCATTTTCCACCTTTTGCCAGTCTGAGTAGCTACTCTTAACTCCTACCCACTGTTTTCTCTTTTGCTATCCATTCTGCTGCCTGTTGCCTGACTCCACATGCTCTGACCCTAGTCATGAGTCTACAATGCGGTACCTTACAGAAGGTCTTTTGAAAATCCAAATATATTACATCTACTGCATTACTGTTGTCTACTCTTTCTGTTACTTCTTCAAAGAATTCAATAAGGTTAATCAAGCATGAGTTTCCCTTCTGAAATCTGTGCTAACTACTCTTCATTATATTTTCCTTTTCTAGATGTTTTTCTATTACATCTTTGAATAAAGATTCCATTATCTTTCCCACCACCGATATTACGCTAACTGGTCTATAGTTCCCTGGACTTGTTCGATCTACCTTTTTAAATATAGGAATAACATTAGCTGTCCGCCAGTCCTCTGGCACTATTCCCTTTTCTAATAAATTTTTATATACATGTAATAATGCCTCTGCTATCTCTTCCCTAACTTCTCTTAATATGCGCGGATGCAATCCACCCGGTCCAGGAGTTTTATTCTCTCTAACTTTGATTTTTATCAGTTTTCTCCCCCTGTTTTATCTTAAATGTCTTCATACCTTTTTTGATCTCTTCTAATATTATGCCCATGTTGTTAGTCTCCCTGGTAAATACTGAGGCAAAGTAACTATTCAATATTTCTGCCATTTCATTGTCATTACCTGTGAATTAATATTGTGCATCCCTTTGCAGCCCTATCCCTATCCTGATTTTTGTTTTGTTATTTATTTGTCTGTAGAATACGTCACCATTTATTTTTATATTCCTTGATAATTTTAATTTCGTAGTTCTTCTTTGCTTTCCGAATTGTTTTTTTGACATCCTTCCTATCCTCTTTTGCCATTATGTCATTATTAAGGGAACGGTAGCATAGTGGTTATGTTACTGGACTAGTAATCCAGAGGCCTGAACTAATAATCCAGAGTCATGAGTTCAAATCCTGCCACGGCAGCTGGGGAATTTAAATTCAATTAATTAAATAAAATCTGGAATTAAAATACGAGTATCAGTAATGGTGGCCATGAAACTACCGGATTGTCGTAAAAACCCATCTGGTTCACTAATGCCCTTTAGGGAAGGAAATCTGTCCTCCTTACCTGGTCTGGCCGAAATGTGACTCCAGTCCCACAGCAATGTGGTTGATTCTTAATTGCCCGCTGAAATAGCCGAGCAAGCCAGTTGCAAAATCTCGCTAAAAAAAGTCACCATAAGAACAATACCGGACACGACAAAGGCAAACCAAGCCCAGTCAACCCTGCAAAGTCCTCCTCACTAACATCTGGGGACTTGTGCCAAAAGTGGGAGAGCTGTCCCACAGACGAGTCAAGCAACAGCCTGACAGAGCCATATTCACAGAATCATACATTTCAGCCAATGTCCCAGACTCTTCCATCACCATCCCTGGGTATGTCCTGTCCCACCAGCAGGACAAACCTATCAGAGGTGGTGGTGCAGTGATATACAGTCAGGAGGGAGTGGCCTGGGAGTCCTCAACATTGACTCTGGACCTCATGAAATCTTATGGCATCAGGTCAAACATGGGCAAGGAAACCTCCTGCTGATTACCACCTACCGCCCTCCCTCGGCTGATGAATCAGTGCTCCTCCACATTGAACACTACTTGGAGGAAGCACTGAGGGTAGCAAGCGCACAGAATGTACTCTGGGTGGGGGACTTCAATGTCCATCACCAAGAGTGGCTCAGTAGCACCACTGCTGGCTGAGTCCTGAAGGACATAGCTGCCAGACTGGGCCTGCAGCAGGTGGTGAGCGAACCAACACAAGGGAAAAACTTACTTGACCTCATCCTCACCAATGCATCTGTCCATGACAGTATTGGTAGGAGTGACCACCGCATAGTCCTCGTGGCGATGAAGTCCCGTCTTCGCACTGAGGACATCATCCAATGTGTTGTGTGGCACTACCACCGTGCTAAATGGGATAGATTCAGAACAGATCTAGCAGCTCAAAACTGGGCATCTATGAGGCGCTGTGGGCCATCAGCAGCAGCAGAATTGTCTTCCACCACAATCTGTAACCTCATGGCCTGGCATATTCCTCACTCTACCATTACCAACAAGCCAGGGGATCAACCCTGATTCAATGAGGAGTGCAGAAGAGCATGCCAGGAGCAGCACCAGGTGTACCTAAAAATGAGGTGCCAACCTGGTGAAGCTACAACTCAGGACTACATGCATGCTAAACAGCGGAAGCAACATGCTATAGACAGAGCTAAGCGATTCCACAACCAACGGATCAGATCAACGCTCTGCAGTCCTGCCACATCCAGTCGTGAATGGTGGTGGACAATTAAACAACTAACAGGAGGAGGAGGCTCTGCAAACATCCCCAACCTCAATGATGGCGGAGTCCAGCACATGAGTGCAAAAGACAAGGCTGAAGCGTTTGCAACCATCCTCAGCCTGAAGTGCCGAGTGGATGATCCATCTCGGCCTCCTCCCGATATCCCCACCATCACAGAAGCTAGTCTTCAGCCAATTCGATTCACTCCACGTGATATCAAGAAACGGCTGAGTGCATTGGATACAGCAAAGGCTATGGGCCCCAACAACATCCCGGCTGTAGTGCTGAAGTCTTGTGCTCCAGAACTAGCTGCGCCTCTAGCCAAACTGTTCCAGTACAGCTACAACAATGGCATCTACCCGACAATGTGGAAAATTGCCCAGGTATGTCCTGTCCACAAAAAGCAGGACAAATCCAATCCGGCCAATTACCGCCCCATCAGTCTACTCTCAATCACAGCAAAGTGATGGAAGGTGTCGTCGACAGTGCTATCAAGCGGCACTTACACACCAATAACCTGCTCACTGATGCTCAGTTTGGGTTCCGCCAGGACCACTCGGCTCCAGACCTCATTACAGCCTTGGTCCAAACATGGACAAAAGAGCTGAATTCCAGAGGTGAGGTGAGAGTGACTGCCCTTGACATCAAGGCAGCATATGACTGAGTGTGGCACCAAGGAGCCCTAGTAAAATTGAAGTCAATGGGAATCAGGGGGAAAACTCTCCAGTGGCTGGAGTCATACCTAGCACAAAGGAAGATGGTAGTGGTTGTTGGAGGCCAATCATCTCAGCCCAGGACATTGCTGCAGGAGTTCCTCAGGGCAGTGTCCTAGGCCCAACCATATTCAGCTGCTTCATCAATGACCTTCCTTCCATCATAAGGTCAGAAATGGGGATGTTCGCAGATGATTGCACAGTGTTCAGTTCCATTTGCAACCCCTCAGATAACGAAGCAGTCCGAGCTCACATGCAGCAAGACCTGGACAACATCCAGCCTTGGGCTCATAAGTGGCAAGCAACGTTCACGCCAGACAAGTGCCAGGCAATGACCATCTCCAACAAGAGAGAGTCTAACCACCTCCCCTTGACATTCAACGGTATTACCATTGCCGAATCCCCCAACATCAACATCCTGGGGGTCACCATTGACCATAAATTTAACTGGACCAGCCATATAAATACTGTGGCTACAAGAGCAGGTCAGAGGCTGGGTATTCTGTTGCGAGTGACTCACCTCCTGACTCCCCAAAGCCTTTCCATCACCTACAAGGCACAAGTCAGGAGTGTGATGGAATACTCTCCACTTGCCTGGATGTGCGCAGCTCCAACAACACTCAAGAAGCTCGACACCATCCAGAACAAAGCAGCCCGCTTGATTGGCACCCGATCCACCACCCTAAACATTCACTCCCTTCACCACCGGCGCACAGTGGCTGCAGTGTGCTCCATCCACAGGATGCACTGCAGCAACTCGCGAAGGCTTCTTCAACAGCACCTCCCAAACCCGTGACCTCTACCACCTAGAAGGACAAGAGCAGTAGATACATGGGAACAACACCACCTGCACGTTCCCCTCCAAGTCACACACCATCCCGACTTGGAAATATATTGCCGTTCCTTCATCGTCACTGGGTCAAAATCCTGGAATTCCCTTCCTAACAGCACTGTGGGAGAACCTTCATCACACGGACTGCAGCGGTTCAAGAAGGCGGCTCACCACCACCTTTTCAAGGGCAATTAGGGATGGGCAATAAATGCTGGCCTCGCCAGCGACGCCCACATCCCATGAACGAATTTAAAAAATGTCCTCTTCTGCATTGTCAATGTACTTAGTCTCTGCCTTTTTCTTTAGTTTCAATTTTACACTTATCTCTTTATTCATCCAGGGTGTTTCATTATTGGTTGGTTTGTTCTTGTTTTTTAGAGGTATCTATTTCTCCTGAACTCTATTGATTACCGTTTTAAATATTTCCCACTGCTGTTCCATCTCTTTGTCAATTTTTTTTTCCAGTTTACCTTCCCTAATTCCATTCTCATCCCCATAAAATTAGCTTTTTTCCAATATATTACTTTGGTCTTTGTCTTACTTATGTCTTTCTCAATCATTATTTGAAACCTTATTATGTTATGGTCGCAATTACCTAGATGTTCCCCTACACTTACTTCTGTTATCTGCTCTGGTTCATTTCCCATTACTAGATCCAGCAGTGACTCCTCTCTTGTTGGGCTTCTCACACACTGGGTAAGAAAGGAGTCCTGTACACACTGTAAAAACTCCATTCCCTTTTCTCCTTTCCCTACCTCACCTTGCCAGTTTTTTTGGGGCTAGTTGAAATCTCCCAATGTTTTTTACTCATTTCATAGATTTGCCTACATATTTCTTCCTCCACTTCCCTTCCACTATAAGGTGGTCTGTAGAATACCCCTATTAACGAAGAAAATTTAATCAACTTTGTTCCTAAGTTCCACCCCTCCGTTACCTTCATATAGTCCATCTCCGACACTTCCCTTCCCTTCTTCGACTTCTCCATGTCCATTTCTTAGGATAGGCTGTCCACCAACTCTACAGCAGACGCCGCAACCTCGAAACCAAGAAAGAGTCCATACTCTCAACCTGTACTCAGGACACAGCAGACCAGCTATGAGACACTGCCAAACAGACGAGGCAACGGAACTACGCTGCCGACATGAAAACCAAGAGCAGGAAGCTTGAGAAACTCGGCATCACCACCAGCATCAACCAAGCCTCCCCTGGTTGCAACCACAGGGAAGTCTATCGTCAATTTGTCCGACCACACCCTTCAACCAGACGAAATCGAAGTTCTCAGCCGAGGGCTCAATTTCTGCCCCACTACCAAAATGGACCCCATTGGTCTCGCGGCGGACACAGAGGAATTCATCAGGAGAATGAGGCTCCGGGAATTCTTCCTCAAATCCCAAGATTTCAGCAGCGAACCCAATGAGACAATCAATGATCCGGGACAGCAGACAGAGGGATCCGCAGTACAGCAACCGAAGAAGAAAGAGTCAAACTGGACTCCTCCGGAGGGTCGCTGCCCTAAGCTTGACATGTATGCTCAAGCTGTCAGGAAATGCGTCAATGCCAGATTCATCAGCCGCACTCACAAGACAGTCCAGAATGTCACCCGAGCACAACGCAACGCCATCAACGCTCTCAAGACCAACCGCAACATCGTCATCAAACCAGCGGACAAAGGAGGAGCCATCGTCATACAGAACAGAACGGACTATTGCAAAGAAGCATACCGACAACTGGACAACCAGGAACACTACAGACGGTTACCCGCAGATCCAACCAAAGAACACACCCACCAGCTCAACAAACTGATCAAGACCTTCGATCCAGACCTTCAAAGCATCCTACGCGCTCTCATCCCACGTACTCCCCGCGTGGGAGACTTCTACTGCCTCCCAAAGATACACAAAGCCAACACACCCGGACGTCCTATCGTATCAGGCAACGGAACCCTGTGTGAGAACCTCTCTGGATACGTCGAGGGCATCCTGAAACCCATCGTACAGGGAACCCCCAGCTTCTGTCGCGACACTACGGACTTCCTACAAAAACTCAGTACCCACGGACCAGTTGAAACAGGAACACTTCTCACCACGATGGACGTCTCGGCACTATACACCAGTATCCCCCACGATGACGGCATCGCTGCAACAGCATCAATACTCAACACCAACAACAGCCAATCTCCAGACGCCATCCTACAACTCATCCGCTTCATCCTGGATCACAATGTCTTCACCTTCGATAACCAGTTCTTTACCCAAACACACGGAACAGCCATGGGGACCAAATTCGCACCCCAATACGCCAACATTTTCATGCACAAGTTCGAGTACGACTTCTTCACTGCACAGGACCTCCAACCAATGCTATACACCAGATACATCGACGACATTTTCTTTCTATGGACCCACGGCGAAGAATCACTGAAGAGACTACACGATGACATCAACAAGTTCCATCCCACCATCAAGCTCACCATGGACTACTCCTCAGAATCAGTTTCTTTCTTGGACACACGAATCTCCATCAAAGACGGGCACCTCAGCACCTCACTCTACCGCAAGCCCACGGACAACCTCATGATGCTCTACTTTTCCAGCTTCCACCCTAACCACGTCAAAGAGGCCATCCCCTATGGACAGGCCCTGCGAACACACAGGATCTGCTCAGACGAGGAGGAACGCGATGGACACCTACAGACGCTGAAAGACGCCCTCGTAAGAACGGGATATGACGCTCGACTCGTTGATCGACAGTTCCGATGGGCCACAGCGAAAAATCACATAGAACTCCTCAGAAGACTAACACAGGACGCAACCAACAGAGTACCCTTCGTCGTCCAGAGCGGAGAAACTACGCCATGTTCTCTGCAGCCTTCAACATGTCATCGATGACGACGAACACCTCGCTAAGGCCATCCCCACACCTCCACTACTCGCCTTCAAACAGCCACCCATCCTCAAACAGACCATCGTTCGCAGCAAATTACCCAGCTTTCAGGAGAACAGTGTCCACGACACCACACAACCCTGCCACAGCAACCTCTGCAAGACATGCCAGATCATCGACACAGACACCACCATCAAACGAGAGGACACCATCCACCAGGTACATGGTTCATACTCCTGTGATTCGGCCAACGTTGTCTACCTCATACATTGCAGGAAAGGATGCCCCGGAGCATGGTACATTGGCGAGACCATGCAGTCACTGCGACAACGGGTGAACGGACACCGCGCAACAATCGCCAGACAAGAGGGTTCCCTCCCAGTCGGGGAACACTTCAGCAGTCAAGGACATTCAGCCACCGATCTTCGGGTAAGCGTTCTCCAAGGCGGCCTTCGAGGCACACGACAACGCAAAATCGTAGAGCAGAAATTGATAGCCAAGTTCCGCACCCATGAGGACGGCCTCAACCGGGATCTTGGGTTCATGTCACGCTACACGTAACCCCACCAGCGAAAAAAAGTTATCTGTTTTTTAATACCACGGGTCATTCTCTGTCTTTCTCTTCCTTTCGGATGTTTCTCCCTCTCTTTCTCTGTTTTGTGTTCTGGCCGTTTGTATATTCGGTGGTCCTGTAGGTAACACCTCTCTGTCTGAACACTTTGATTGCCTTCACAACGGGCAGTTGGAAAGATTATCTGTAATCACCAGGTATTGTTCTCTGAATATAAATGCGAAACGTTCAAGGATTCCCACATTCACCTGACGAAGGAGAAAGCCTCCGAAAGCTTGTGATTTTCAAATAAAATTGTTGGACTATAACCTGGTGTTGTAAGATTCTTTACATTTGTCAACCCCAGTCCATCACCGGCATCTCCACATCACCAATATCTACCATAAGCCCACCGACTCCCACTGTTGCCTTGATTATACTTCCTCCCACCCCGTTTCCTGTCAGGACTCTATTCCATTCTCCTGGTTTCTCCGTCCTGTCGCATCTGTTCCAACAATGCCACCTTCCATAACAGTGCTTCCAAAATGTCTTCCTTTTTTCTCAGCTGAGGATTCCCCTCCACCATGGTTCACAGGGCCCTTGACCATGTCCATCCCATTTCCCTCACTTTCACCCTTCCCCTCCCTCCCAAAACCATGATAGGGTCCCCCTAGTCCTCACCTTCGACCCCACCAACCTCCCCATTCAACAGATCATCCTTTGCCATTTCTGCCACCTCCAGTGCAATGTCACTACCAAACACGTCATCCCTTCCCCTTTCAGCATTCCGAAGGGACCGTTCCTTCTGTGACACCCTGATCCACTCTTCCATCACCCCCAATATCTGCTTCCCATCGTCTGGCACCCTCCCCTTGCAAGCGCAGGAGATGCAACACCTGCCCTTTCACCTCCTCTCTTTCCACTGTACAGGGCCACAAACACCCCTTCCGGGTGAAACAGCAATTTACTTGTACTTATCCCAACTTAGTATACTGTATTCACTGCTCACGATGGTCTCCTCTACATTGGGGAAACCAAACGCAGATTGGGTGATCACTTTGCTGAACACCTCCATTCAGTCTGCAAGCGTGACCCTGAGCTTCTGATCACTTCCCATTTTAATTCTTCATCCCAGTTCCACTCTGATCTCTCTGTCCTTGGCCTCCTACACTGTTTCAATGAAGCTTAATGCAAGCTCCATGAACAGCACCTCATCTTTCTACGAGGCACTTTACAGCCGTAACATTGAGTTTACCAACTTTAGATCTTAACCGCTGCTCCCATTTTCTCTCAGACAGCAGACGCTGGTAATGGAGGATGGCTTCACCAGAGTCACTGGGAGCGTAGGAAGTGTGGGCTGTTCTTGGGTTCGGGATCCCCTATTGGTACACAGCCGGCAGGGTAGTCTACCTGCCTTTCTACTGCCGCATTCCTGGGCCACGGGAGCCTCTCCACTTCGCCAGATTTTCCGTGCTGCCCTCCCCCTCTACTATTCTACTGTAACCATTTACAACTCCTCTGGACCAATCTTTTATTTATTTACTTGTCCCTTTATCATCCCTTTTGCCTTGCACCATCATCCCTTTTGTCATTTAATCACTCATGCCCTCGATCCTATCTTTCTCTGTCCCCCTTCCCGCAGGCTCTGCAATTGCTTGAAAGCTGTTCATCTGTAACATCTTACAGTTCTGATGAAAGGGCATCAATCTGAAACATTAACTCTGTTTCTCTCACCACAGAGCCTGTTGACCTGCTGAGTGTTTCCAGCATTTTCTGTATTTCATTCAGATTTCCAGCATCTGCAGTATTTTGCTTTTGATTTTTTTTCTACTGATCCCTACATGCGATGTTATAAATGCAAACTTGCTTTGAAAATACTTTAAAGGTGTGTAATTGGGGTTGAGGCAAGATACGAGCAAAAATTACTCTGAATTTGAACCTCAGTCTCAGCCAGCCACATGCAAATGTTTGCCTTGCTTCATTCCTAAATTTTACCTGTTTTCTAAAAAGCTACGAGTATCTTTGCCAGTCTACATAAGAACATAAGAAATAGGAGCAGGAGTAGGCCATACGTCCCCTCAAGCCTGCTCCGCCGTTCAATCAGATCATGGCTGATCTTCAACCTCAACTCCACTTTCCTGCCCGATCCTTATATCCCTTGATTCCATTAGAGTCCAAAAATCTATCTATCTCAGCCTTGAATACACTCAATGACTCAGCATCCGCCACCCTCCGGGGTAGAGAATTCCAAAGATTCTCAACCTTGTGAGTGAAGAAATTCCTCCTCATCCCAGTCTTAAATGGCGCTCCCCTCATCCTGTGACTATGCCCCCTAGTTCTACACTCTCCAGTCAGGAGAAACAATCTCTCAGCATCTACACAGTCAAGCCCCCCCAGAATTTTATACTTTTCAATTAGATCATCTCTCATTCTTCTAAACTCTATAGAGAATAGGCCCATTCTACTCAACCTCACCTCAAAGGACAATCCTCTCATCCCAGGAATTAATCTAGTGGACCTTCATTGCTCCGCCTCTAATGCAAGTATATCCTTCCTTAGATAAGGAATACAAAACTGGACGCAGTACTCGAAGTGTGGTCTCACCAAAGCCCTGAACAATTATAGTAAGACTGCCTTACTCTTGTGCTCCAACCCCCTTGCAATAAAGGCCAATATGCCATTTGCTTTCCTAATTGCTTGCTGTACCTGCATGCTAACTTTTTGTGTTTCTTGTATCAGGACACCCAAGTCTCTCTGGACACCAATAGTTTCTCACCATTTAAAAAATATTCTGTTTTTTTTATCCTTCCTACCAAAGTGAATAACCTCACATTTCCCCACACTATACTCCATCTGCCACCTTCTTGCCCACTGGCTTAACCTGCCTATATCCCTTTTCAGACTCTGTGTGTCCTCCTCACAGCTTACTTTCCCACCTACCTTTGTATCGTCAACAAACTTGGATACATTGCACTAGGTCCCTTCATCTAAGTCATTAATATAGATTGTAAATAGTCTCTGATTAATTAATGAATCAACAATTTTCGAAGTGTACATATATCTTTGACACGGGGAGTTTATGAAGTCTTCCTTGTTTGTATAGCATTATGCTGACAAGTGATGGATTTGGAGTTCCGGTTAAAAGGACTGATGAGTATCCAATAGAAACCGCCCGGGGTATTGTGCGCCGCTGAGTATTGGGTGAAATTGACGAAGCCCCGCCCGCGCGGCAATTTCCACTTTGTTACATTGCAGCCAGAGGACGGAAAAGTTTCAGTGAATCTACCTCGAAGTCAGTCATTTAGTGCATTGCAGTCAGGTGGACAGTAAGAACGAGGGCGGGGGGGAAGGGGACAGGGGGGGGAAAAAAGAGCACCAGATTGCAAAATCAGTCAGTGAACATTTACGAGAAAAGAAATTCCCATCCTCTTTTATTCCGTGCTGTTCACAAGAAGCAGTTCTTATTTGGCAGGAAAACAGCCCGGATCCAGAACCTTTTTTTTTAGTAATTTGAGAATTTTTCCCCCCCAAAAAAGACGTTTGGGTAATTTAGCTCGGTTTCATATATATATATATATAAAATATTTTTGTTGATGGCTCCTGCTGTAAACCTAAGACAAGTTCTGGTGGAAATTCCAAACCCGCAGCCTAAGATTGCTGGTGAGTAAAAACCCTTTTTTAAATAGACGCGGAAAAAAATAAGGCGCTCAACTGAGACGAGGCGATGGGGGAGGGAAGGGGAGTACTGTCGTTTGTCAGTTTTTTAAAAATATTGCGAGTCAATACAATGGCAGTACACGCAAAGTATTTCATCTGTGAAGTTAAACTATCGATCTGTGTCCTTCTTGTAAGAAAAAGATGAGTTATATGCTTTTAAAAAGATAGTTCTACTGTGATATTGGCGGGCAGATGAGAACGCGGTTTTCGTCATCCTGCACATTCAAACTAAATGTACCTTTCTTTTTAAACTTAAAAATAGACAATATTGCAAATACAATCCAAGTAAACAAATCTAATCTATAACGTTGATTTATTAATTAAAAATAATTTGAGAATTTTATTCACTATTGTAGGAAATAGAAGTTGCAGTAGGCGCCAAACGCGAGCCAGCAATTAAAGGGTATCATTATTTAAATATCATCTTGATTTAAAAATAAATTAACTTTGTATTCTGGCAGTTATTTAAATATATACTGTATTGATTGTTTATATTGACCAAAATGATGTAGTATTTTATAATGTAATAATACATTAATGACTAGATATGATCTGAGAGAAATTTTGGGCACAAAGAAAACGTGAGGTACTGAGTGAGACTTAATCTTTCAACCGTATGCATTAATATTAATATTATGTGATTGGGGTTTTTTTTCTAAACACTTACTTTAAAGCTAACCTTTTAAACAAATCATGAGACCCCCCTGTTGGCCAGACCTCTCCTCATCTTAGTCTTGATGACCTCCCTGATTAAATAAATGATTAAAGTCACATTTTCAATAGGTTTTTAAGTTCAGCAAGCAGGAAGTTGTAAATTAAACATCCCAGCTGATCGACACCAAAGCGCAATACGCACAAAATGTTAGCCATGCTGGAGGCCCATCGTGCCTCTGCTGGTTTTCTGAAAGATTATCACTTAATTCCGATCCTTCCTGTACCATTTTAATTTTTCTTCCAAATATTAACTTTCTTTTAAAAATGACTGGATTTTGTTCCACCGCTGCTTCTGATAGAGCAGTCAATGTCCTAACAACTTTTTAAAATATATATATATTCTAACCTCTCCCTATGATTTTTTTTTGGTGTTTTATCTTAAAATTGTACTCTCTAGGAAAAATATATTGCCAATTACTTGTGCAAAAGTCACTTAGAAACACCAACTATTGCTTATTATGCAATGCATGGTACTGGTACTTAGCATCTGCCATAGTGTGCAATATTTGCTTTTAAAAGAAAATCTTCAATAAGTAGTTTTTTTTTAATCCACCAAGGACTCAACATTTGCTGCAGTACAGGACTGCTAGGAGGCTTGGCTGGCTGCCACTTAGCATGTGCTTTTTGTCTTTGAATTAATAGAAGCAAAATAACTTGCAGATGCAGTCACATATAAGCAGAAATTCTGTTAAACAATATTTAAAATAACCTTCTAATTTTTTTCTCTTCAGTCCAGCTGCGCCGATCCTATGAAGACATTCTGAATTCTACAAGAACACCGTCACGGTTAACAACATTTCATGTCAATATGCCAACGTCTTTCCTAATAACAGACAACATCCCTTCAGATGATCGTTTAGTTCAAAATCTCAATGTAACACCAGGTTTGTAATGTGTGTATTTTTGTCTGGGTGTATGATTATTAATAAGGGCATAAGTCTTATCCCATTTTTCTTCTGAGAAATTTAAATAAAAGGGCATGGGCTATTCCAATGCTCCTTAGTTTGTTACTAAGAGTACAACAGCAATCTAGTGGAGATTTGCAGTTGATCCGTTTTCCTCTCCCACTCAGGCTGAAATGGGGATTTCAACAGAGTTGAAAGTTAATCTATATTGGTCTACTCAGTTGAACTGTGCGTAGGCCAAATATGCATTGCCATTGTACAGTCCAAAAGTAGTCAGATCACAATTGGAACATAGAGCCCTAAAACCTTTAACTCCAGGCTTTATCATAAACATATTTAATTTCCTGATGGAATGGTTGTGGGGAAAAAAAAAATTCTATGCCTCCAAAAGTAGTGAACTGAAACTCTAGAATATGTGGCTTCTCTTACAACCCACATTATGTAACCCTCACTGCTTGTTTCTACGGATGATATTTTATATGGTCTCAATCCTGCAGGAACCTTTTGAATATTTGATCACCTATCTGTATTTACTCCTCTTCATCTGTGCACCCCCGCCACACCCAAAAGCCTTCAGTTGGTGCTATTTAGGTCATGTTTTCACTGTCCAGCTTTCTACATAATTTTCTAGCAATATTTGGGGTTCTTCATGGAACTATACAAAAACACTTTGTTTGCAGGTTGGTGGCTTAAAATTTATGGACAAAGTATTTTTTTTTGTTGGCGTTAAAATATATATTTTGGTAGCTTAGTGCTACTGGAGGATGCACTGCATTTTGGCAGGGGAAAAGAAATGGAATACTACATATGCCCTTCAAGAAGACATACTTTATTTTTGCCAATATGCATCCTCTCCAATGGAGCAAACTTGAATTTATAGAGCCCCTTTTGCATCCTCGGGATATCCCAAAGTGTTTTAGTTAATGAAGCACTTTTGAAACGTAGTCACTGTTACAAAGACAAACACAGCAGCCAAATTGTGTACAACAATGTCCCACAAACAGCAATGAAATATATGACCAGAAAATTAATAATGTTGGTTGAAGGATAAATGTTGCCAAGGACACTGGGACAACCCCCTTTTCCCCGCCACCCCCAATCTTGGAATAATTCCACGGGGTATTTACGTCCACCTGAGAGTACAGGTGGGATCTCTGTTTAACGTCTCACCTGAAAGATGACACTTCCATCAGTGCAGCACTCCCTCACTTCTGCATTGAAGTGTCAATCTAGTTCATGCGCTGCAGTCTGTGGAGTGGGTCTTTAACCCACAACCTTCTGACTTAGAGGTGAGAGTGCTGCCACTGAGCTGTAGTCTAGAATGATCTTAGAGTAGACAGGGCTGATGGCCGGCGCGGACACGATGGGCCGAAGGGCCTCTATCCGTGCTCTGACTCTATGACTCTATGATCTTCATGGCCATATTTGTAGCAAGAGTTAACTTCAAGCTGAGCAGGTAAGATAATGTCATTTTTCTGATTCACTGTTCTTGAGTTGCTCAGTCTAGCCCCTGCTGAAAAACTGATAAAACTGCTGCATTTGGAGTAGGTAGATTGAAGTGATGGGCAGCTCTGATTATTTGGTTGGGAGGCAAGACCCCTGAAATCTTGCAATGCCTGAACACCTTTGCTTATTCTTAACTGTCAGTAGCCATTAACTGTGATCTATCTTGTCATTTTGCCGTAATTATGTTTTAGTATTCCTTTTCAACAGAAAACACTTCTGAAGTCTCACCGTTTGCCAGAAGAAAGTTTGGAGAAGGGAGAAGATCGTGCTTAAGTTCGCCAGCAGCTTCCAACTATCATACAAAAACATTGCAAACTGGCAACAAGAAAGGTGTGTGATAGAACCATAGAAAAGATACGGCACAGAAGGGGGCCGTTCGGCCCATCGTGTCCGTGCCGGCTTGAGGAATAACCAGGTGCCCATTCTAATTCCACCTTCCAGCACCTGGTCCATAGCCCTGCAGCTTATAGCACTTTAGGTGCAGGTCCAGGTACTTTTTAAATGAGTTGAGGGTCCTTGCCTCTACCACCAATTCGGACAGTGAATTCCATACACCCACCACCCTCTGGGTAAAAAAAGTTTTTCCTCATGTCCCCTCTAATCCTTCTGCCAATCAGCTTAAATCTATGTCCTCTATTCTTGAACTCTCCACTAGGGGAAACAGGTACTTCCTGTCTACTCTATCTCGGCCCCTCATAATTTTGTACACCTCAATCAAGTCTCCCCTCAGCCTCCTCTGCTCCAAGGAAAACAACCCCAGCCTATCCAATCTCTCCTCATAACTGCAATTTTCCAGCCCTGGAAACATTCTTGTAAATCTTCTCTGCACTCTCTCCAGAGCAATTTTGTCCTTCCTGTAATGTGGCGACCAGAACTGCGCACAATACTCCAGCTGTGGCCTTACCAGCGTTTTATACAGTTCCATCATTACATCCCTGCTTTTGTATTCTATACCTCAGCTAATAACGGAGAACATTCCGTACGCCTTCTTCACAACCTTATCTGCCTGTACTGCCTCCTTCAGGGACCTGTGCACATGCAATCCAAGGTCTCTCTCTTCCTCTACCCCTCTCAATATATTCTCGTTTACTGCGTATTCCCTTTTACTGTTTGCCCCCTCCTAAGTGCGTTACCTCACACTTCTCCAGGTTGAACTCCATTTGCCACTTTTCTGCCCACTCCACCAACTCATTGATATCTTCTTGGAGTCTACAGCTATCCTCTTCACTATCAACTACATGGCCAATTTTTGTGTCGTCTGCAAGTTTGCCAATCATGCCCCCTACATTCAAGTCCATGCCATATGCCATATAATACAAACCTGTGTTTCTACAGTTTATATTGCATCCAAATCCAGATAATTTTGAATTTAGGTTTGGAGATCAGAATCCCACTGTGGGGGTGTGGGTGTTTGATGGCAGATGTTCCACAGTTGCCTTCATTTTCTATCTGATGTTGGGTGTGACCTGTCACCAATTTAAGTCTGTTTCTTGCTTCCAAGACAAGATATCTATGTGGTGCCGGTGATTTCTCTGGTAGGCCAAATGTAGGCAGAGCAAATGCACACAATTGAGAAGCAGGGTTTAAACTAATTTGGTTGGGGGAGGGGCACCAGGATGAAGCATTAGAGAGGAGATACAAGGTGCACAGAGGACTGGGTGAGACAAACAGCATTAGAATAAAAAGTAGTTCAGACGGGGAAATGCAAGGCAGACTAAGATGGGTGTAGAATGCATGTGTGTGGTAAATAAGGTTGGTGAGCTGCAGGCACAAGTAGCCACATGGGATAATAAAGTGGCAATAACTGAGACCTGGTTCAAACAAGGGAAGGAATGGGAACTTTATATTCCTGGCTACAATGTATTCAGGAAAGATATGGATGGAAAAGAAGGATGGGGGTGGCAGTATTGATCAAAGATACCGTTACAGCTCTAGAAATGGATGATGTACTTGAGGGTTCAAAGAATCTATTTGGTTAGAATGAAGAAATAGTAGAGGAGCTATTACACTACTAGGTGTATAACTGTAGGCCACCAAATAGTGGGAAGAAGATAGAGGAGCAAATTGCAGAAAGATGCAAGAACTTTTAGAGTAGTGATATTAGGGGACTTCAATTATGCTAATATAGGCTGGAAAAATAACAGTGTAAAGGGCAAAGATGGAGAAGAATTCCTAAATGTGAACAAGATAACTTTCTTGATCACCAGTATGTTTAAGAACATAAGAAATAGGAGCAGGCCATACGGTCCCTTGAGCCTGCTCTGCCATTCAATCAGATCATGGCTGACCTTCAACCTCAACTCCAGTTTCTTGCCCAATCCCCATGCCCCTGATTCTGCTGGAGTCCAAAAATCTATCCATCTCAGTCTTGAATGTATTCAATGACTCAGCATCCACAACCCTCTGCGGTAGAGAATTCCATAGATTCACAACCCTCTGAGTGAAGAAATTCCTCCTCATCTCTGTCTTAAATGGCTGACCCCTTATCCTGCGACTATGCCCTCTAGTTCTAGACTCTCCTGCCAGGAGAAACAACCTCTGTATCTACCCTGTCAAGCCCCCTCAGAATCTTATGATTCAATGAGATCCTCTCATTCTTCTAAACTCCAGAGAGCATAGGCCCATTCTACTTAATCTCTCCTCACAGGACAATCCTTTCATCCCAGGAATTAATCTAGTGAACCTTTGTTGCACTGCCTCCTAAGGCAAGTATATCCTTCCTTAGATAAGGAGAGCAAAACTGGACGCAGTACTCCAGGTGAGGTCTCACCAATGCCCTGTACAACTGTGGTAAGACTTCCTTACTCTTGTACTCCAACCCTCTTGCGATAAAGGCCAACATACCATTTGCCTTCCTAATTGCTTGCTGTACCTGCATACTAACTTTGTGTTTCTTGTACGAGGACATCCAAGTCTCTCTGAACACCAACATTTCTCACTTTTTAAAAAAAAATATTCTGTTTTTCTATTCTTCCTACCAAAGCGAATAACCTCACATTTCCCCACATTATACTCCATCTGCCACCTTCTTGCCTGCTCACTTAACCTGTCTATATCCCCTTGCAGACTCTTTGTATCCTCCTCACAGCTTACTTTCCCACCTAGCTTTGTATCGTCAACAAACTTAGATGAAGGGACCGAGTGTAATGTATCCAAGTCATTAATACAGATTGTAAATAGCTGAGGCCCAAGCAGTGTTCCTTGTGGCACCCCACTAGTTACAGCCTGCCGACCTGAAAATGACCTGTTTATCCCTACTGTTTTCTGTCCTTTAACCAATCCTCTATCCATGCTAATATATTACCCCCAACCTCATGAGCCCTTACCTTGTGTAACAACCTTTTTATGTGGCACCTTATCGAATGCCTTTTGAAAATCCAAATATACTACATCCAACCCAATGAGGAAGGAAGCAGTGCTGGATCTCATTCTGGGGAATGAAGTGGAGCATGTTTCAGTAGGGCAGCATTTGGGAAACTGTGATCACTATCATTAGGTTTAGAGTAGTTATGGAAAAGGACAAGGAAATATCAAATGTAAAAATACTCAACTGGAGGCGAGCTGATTTCAATGAGTTGAAAAGGGATCTGGCCCAGGTGGATTGGAATCAAAGATTGGCAGGTAAAACAGTAAATGAGCAATGGAAGGCCTGCAAAGAGGAGATAGTTCTGGTACAGACTAAACATATTTCCACGATGGGGAAAGGAAGGGCATCCAAAGCTTGAGCTCTCTGGATGACTAAAGATAGAGATTAAAATGAGCAGAAAACGGAGGCTTACGATAAATGACGGGTTCATAATTCAGTAGAGAACCAAGCTGAATACAGGGAGAACCGAAAAAGGAAATAAGGGACAAAGTGGGTGAGAGAATATATTAGGGTGTTGTCTTTTTATAAATAGTGGAAGGGTGGGGCCAATTAGGGACCAAAAAGGAGATCATCTTGTGGAGGCAGAGGGCATGGCTGAGGTATTAAATGAGTACTTTGCATCTGTCTTCACTAAATAAGAGGATGCTGCCAATGTCACAGTAAAGGAGGCGGTAGTAAAGAAATTGAATAGGATAAAAGTAGATGAAGAGGAGGTACTGAAAAGGTTGGCAGCGCTCAAAGTAGAACCATTGCCCAGTCCAGATGGGATGCATCCTAGGTTGCTGAGCGAAGTAAGGTTGGAAATTACAGAGGCTCTGGCCAAAATCTTCAATCCTCCTTAGATATGGGATTGGTGCCTGAGCACTGGAGGATTGAAAATGTTATACCACTGTTCAAAAAAGGGGAAGAGGGATAAACCTGACAACTACAGGCCAGTCAGCCTAACGTCAATGATGGGAGATCTTTTAGAGATATTAATTGGCATTTGGAAAAATATGGGTTAATGAATGAAAACCAGCAGGGATTTGTTAAATGGCAAATCGTGTTTGACGAACTTGACTGAGTTCTTTGAAGTAACGGAGCGGGTTGATGAGGGTAGTGCGGCTGATGTCGTGGATATGGACTTTCAAAAGGCGTTTGATGAAGTACCACATAATAGACTTGTTAGCAAAATTGAAGTCTGTGGGACTAAAGGGATGGTTGCTGCATGGATATGAAACTGATTGGACATATGTATACAGGGCATAATTTTGAAGTTTGCAGCTGACACAAAACTTGGAAATGTAGTGAACATGAGGAGGATAGTAGTAGACTTCAGGAGGACATAGACAGACTGGAGAAATGGGCAGACACATGGCAGATGAAATTTAACACAAGTGTGAAGTGATACATTTTGGTAGGAAGTATGAGGAGAGGCAATATAACATAAATGGTACAATTTTTTTTTAAAGGGGTTCAGGAACAGAGACCTGAGGGTGTACATACACAAGCCTTTGATGGTGGCAGGACAAATTGAGAAGGCTGTTAAAAAGGCATATGGGATCCTTGACTTTTGTAAATAGAGGCATAGAGTACAAAAGCAAGGAAGTTATGCTGAACCTTTATAAAACACTAGTTAGGCCCCAGCTGGAGTGGTGTCCAATTCTGGGCACCACACTTTAGGAAGGATTTCAAGGCCTTGGAGAGGGTGCAGAAGACATTTACTAGAATGGTACCAGGGATGAGGGACTTCAATTATGTGGAGAGGCTAGGATTGCTCACCTTAGAGCAGAGAAGGTTAAGGAGAAATTTGATAAAGTTGTTCAAAATCATGAAGGGTTTTGATAGAGTAAATAAGGAGAAACTGTTTACAGTGGTAGAAGTGTCAGTAACCAGAGGGGACAGATTTAAGGTGATTGGCCAAATAAAGGTGACCTGGAAACTTTTTTTAAAAAAGCAGATTTATGATCTGGAATGCACTACCTGAAAAGGGGGTGGAAGCAGATTCAATAGTAACTTTCAAAAGTGGAAAAAAATGACAGGGCTATGGGGGAGGGGACTAATTGGATATCTCCTTTAAAGAGCCAATACAGGCACGACGGGCTGAATGGCCGCCTGTGCGGTTTCATTCTATGATTCTATTAATAGAATTCTTTGGAAAATATTTTTGTAATGTTGCAAAATGATGACATCTACCATAAAAAGCAAAACATTTCCATGAAAAAATAGACAGTTCAGCTTTTTATCCCTTCCTCCTCAGAACTGCCTTTCAAGAAACAGCGACTGAATTTTAAGCCGGGTGTAAATTTAGAATTCAAACTGAATGACCTAGCATCATCCCAGCTTGTGCGCACTCTTTTATTGCACAGATATCCAGCACTTGATGATGAGGTATGTATTTGCATCACATTAATGTAATACTTCAATTTAATTTCTTATACCTCAGATGGATTAGTGTCTGACCTGTGCTTCTCTCTGGTAACTATGCCTTGATAAAGATTTCAATTTACACCATGAATAAGGGTGTGTTTGATTCAGATATGTCAAACCATCTTTTTTCTCTAAAACAGGACTTGAAATTGGTTCTTCCATCTTTGAATTTAAAGTTTGCTCAGGAACATCTGGAGTTGAATAAGATCAACATATATCGATCAATACCGCGATGGCGCTTGGGTTCCAATAGAGATGCATACTGCTACCGAAAAGCGCATGTCCATCTTCAGGCTTTCAAGGTTTGTATTTTGCAAGAAAATTGTTTTTGAACACTTATCAAAAGGTTTTGTATTTCTGCCTTTTTCTTCTGAAGGTGGTAATTATACTTCAATATAATTCCATGCCTGCCAGTAGCCTTCAGTACCTCACTCACTTGAGTGGCCATTTATATGGTCAGTCTGTGCTGCAGGCTATTTGACCATTGGCAACACTTAATCCTGTTCTCATTGCGTGCATATCCCAGCCAATGTCCGTGATTAATCAAATGTAAAATCTTGATTTTTTTAAAAAAAGAAATATCCTTAGGCCGAATTTAGTGCTCTAGTCCTTACTAAGATCATTGAACTCGACATCATTGCACAGATTGAACAAAGGGCTCAATACCCCTGCACGTGCACTTACCTACTCGGAAGGGCTGTATTTGTATTCTTTAACATTTTTCTGTTCAATAGTGGGTACTGATATAAGTTTGGTTATGGCTTGAAGGAAGTATTGCATTTCAATAAAGGAGCTGAAACCCAAGGTTCACAGGATAGATGGGGAAGCCATTTAGGCCATCTTGGCTCATCCATCCAAAAAGGACTTTAGTTGTCCTGCCCCCCCCCCTTAAAATAATCAATCACAACTTTTTTTTTGCAAGGTTGTAGGTTGGGTTTTTTTTTGCCTCCTATTACCTTGCCTGGAATTCTGTTTTTATTCCAATCCATTCCATGTGTTAACTTTATGACGAGCTAGTTTGCATCAGTCCTAAAATTGCTTTTTACTAGTTTGCATATTTGTCCTTTCAAAGCTTAATCTGATGTAGTGATCTGGATTTTTTTTTTTCACATAATGCCTATATCTCTTGGTCACTCCCTTTTTGAGTTGCTGAAAAGCCCAAATTTCTCCAGTCTTTCCTCCATTCAGTCCTCTGCCAGGGATCACTTTTGGCTCTTCACTGAACACCATCCACAGCTTGAATGGCTTGGTGACCAGAAGCGGCACAGCACTCTAAAGTGTGGTCTGACTTCTTCCAGCTTGTACTCTAATTAAACATTCTTTCTACTTTGTTGCTCTGCAGTGGTTTGCCAGTTGAATGCTGGCTACTAAAAGCCTGAAACCTTTCACCCTCATCCTTTGGCTTTTTTTATTCCTGGAATCCTGATGCTACCTTTTTTTCACCCTTTATCTGTGAATCTGACTGACTAGCTGCAGAATTGAAGCCATTAATATAAATTAGAAATACCTGGGGTCCCAACATTGATCTCAGGGCACCTCACTCCCCACCCTGACATAACCCTTTAACTAGTACCTGCAAACTACCAGGTTGATCCAGCTTCAACTGTATGTACATTCAATATCTTGTTAATACTTCCAAGACCCATGCCAGCCTTTCTCTTCCCCGCACCCCCCCCCCCCCCCCCACCATTCCTTGCTAATGTTGTCAAAAGCACTTGCTGGCTAAAATTAAACGAAGCAAAAAAATCCCACTTTGAACTTTGTGCATATCAGCACCAATAAAATCAATTTAGGTGTTCCAAATCTGAAGGTTGAATATCTTTGCAGCTATTGTCTTGAGTTCCTGACCAAGGCAACTGAACTTAATAAAGGTGAAAGAAGAAATTGGGAATCATTTTTCTATGCCTGAATTGCATCTCCTTCTTTGTTCTGATTATTGGAGGCCAGAAAATGAACCCAGTGCATTCTGTCCTGAATGGAAAGATGCTGTCAAGTTCTGATGATAGATCATGTGAAAATTCTGTGGATCAACACTGTATCTAAGTGACTTTTAGAAATTTTGTTACTGATGTATTTGATTTTATTGCTTTGCAGAAAACTTGCCTGGAACAAGGGAGACTGTTATTGCAAGCAGAGTGCTGGGAAACTGCATTAGACTATATATTAATTGCATGGAGATACACAAGTGAACTTCCTCAGTGGGATAATAGCTTCCACAATGAATGTACGCAGCAATGTTTCACTGCTTTAGCGGTTCAGTGCACGACTGGCTTGCAGAGAAGCAGCCTAGAATTGGAGAAGTATAAACAACTTAAGAAAAGGTATATGTCTATGTTCCTTCTCTAATAAAACCAATATTATAGTTTTTCATAAAGGGGAATTGAGTCTGGGGGGAGTTTTATTCAATGCACTCGACTGTAAATTTGAGCAACAGATAGTTTATAAAGATGTTGAGTGCTGTTCTAAGTGGCTAAATGATAGTGGTTTCTCTGGGGTTGGTGACTTTGGATTGGCTTGCAGGCCGGCCTGAAGGCCTGCATTCCATTGAGGTGCTCTAGGATACAAGGGTTCTTCTTTCTCATTTTTTTTTCTCCCCCCTCCCCCACCCCCCTCCAATAATATCACTAAGCAACGTAGTAGCAAGAATGCATTACATGACTAAATTGGAGGTGAAGATTGATCATTTTAAAAGAGAAAATTCCAAACAATCTTGTAATTTTTATGTCCTTTTTTCCCCTCCCATAGCTAACTTCCTTACCAAGATATGGGTAGTGAGCTCTCTCAGGTACTTTGCCCAAGTTTGAGCTTTGACAGCAAGAGACATCCAGCCCAATCCTATCCATACCATAATATTCACTTCCATTAGGGATTGCTGAATAGTAATCTGGAACCTTGGACAACTTGATTTCTTCACTTCACCCCACCCTCAGGGATGACTAAGGAACTTGCGGAGCCATTGGGGGAAGTGTCTTTCTTTTCAATATAATGGGGAGACTGATTTTTAAATAAAATTGGCATCCACCCCCTTACCTCAAATAAAGTTGTGCTGTGTATTGTCCGATTACACAAAAACAAAGGGAACCTTCATATCTCAAGTTCAGTCTTGCATTTTTTTTCCTGATGAAACTATTGAAGAATAAAACTCTTTCCCTGATGGTTCAGTTGGAGAATGCACTGGGCAAAGTAGAACTGAGCTGTCCAGACCAGGTAGCTTCCAAGTTCAACCTCTAGTCTGAGCTGAGTTGCCTAATCTCAACTGGTGACAGGAGGGTATTACAACTTGCCCTAACCTGGGATAAGGGGAAAAAATCAACCAGACTTCTAGGCCAGCACTGACATCAATGCAGTATGTCGCATAAGCAGAGGATTGGGGCCGATACCCCCACGGTCAAATCGCATAAAAAAAACTCTGGGCTTGCACATCAAAAATGGCCACTTAAGGGACATGCCAAGGAGTGGTCAGTGTCTGGAACATAGGAACAGGAGTAGGCCAGTCAGCCTCTTGAGCCTGTTCCACCATTTAGTTGAATCGTGGCTGATCTGTATCTTAAGTCTATTTGCCCACCTTGGTTCCATATCCTTTAATACCCTTGCATAACAAAAATCTATCAATCCCAGTTTTGAAATTTTCAATTGACCTAGCCTCAACAATTTTTTGGGGGAAGAGTTCCAGATTTCCACTACCCTTTGTCTGAAGTGCTTCCCGAAAGCACCCCTGAACAGCCTAGTTCTAATTTTAATGTTATGCCCCCTTGTTCTGGACCCCCCCCCCCCCCCCCCCGCCCAGAGGTAATAGAGTAGATGGAGAGAAACTATCATATTCTTTAATCATCTTCAACACCTCCCTTAATCTTCTATACTCAAGGGAATACAAGCCTAGTCTGTGCAACCTGTCCTCATAATTTAACCCATTAAGACCTGGTATCATTCTGGTGAATCTGTGCTGTACCCCCAAGCCAATATCCTTTCAGAGGTGCGATGCCCAGAATTGAACGTGCTATAACCAGAGCTTTATACAACTGTAGCATGACCTCCACCCTTTTTGTATTCCAGCCCACTTGAAATGAAGGCTAACATTCCATTAGCCTTTTTAGTTATTTTTTTGTACCTGTCCTAGTTTTTAGTGATTTTATTACATGGACCCCTAAATCTCTTTGCTCCAGAGAACTTAGCTTCTCACCATTTAGAAAATACTCTGATCTATCTTTCTTGGGTCCAAAGTGGATGACCTTGCACTTCCCCATGTTGAGCTCCATCTGTCACTGTTTTGCCCACTCACTATCAATGTCGCTTTGCAACTTTCTGCTCCCATCTACACTACTTACTGTGCCACCTAATCCTAGTTCAAGTTAGTGCCTTTTTGGAGGATTTAAAAAAATATATATACTTCAGTATTATACAACTATGCACTACCTATTTCTGCATGTCAGTTAATATGGCTCAAAATCCTTGCTCCAAAGAGCTACATATCAAAGAGCAACTCTGAATGTCTACCAATTACAAAGTTTAACCAGTTAACTACTTTTTCCCAAATCATTCTGTCTGCCATTTATTTTTAATTAGCAAGTGAACAATACATTACTCAACATTACGTAAACTACACATTTCTCTAATTTTTAAACCTGCCTATATAACTGCTTTTCTTCAAGATTTTGTCTCAAACCTGGGATTACTAGTTCTCAATCTTATTCTACGTTGGCATGTATGTATGCTGATCACACCACTTCCCGCTCTTTTCCCGCCCCCCCCCTCCCACCGACAAATTGTGGATTACTATTATTTTAGTATTGAGCTGCCCTCTTTTGGTATGCTCTGGCAGAAATAGATGGGTTTTTTTGGTGACCATTCTCTTGATAGAAAAATGGCATCATTGCAATTTTGACACTCACTGTAAATCACTGGCCCTGATGAATAAATTGTGCATTAAATTGCATAACACTCCTGTTGGTGTATCTTCCTGTAGCCATGTGGAATGCCATGGGAGATCCACTCATTTCTAAAAAATAAACATGGTTACTACACTTTTGGTACATTTTTGTCTGAGTTTACTACAGTGCAGTGCTAACATTGTGCTTAAAACAGATGCCCATTAATGTGCAAGCACCCTTTAAATCCTTTACCACAGTTCTTGATCATGAGAAAATGTATTAGCAACCATTTTGACTGACTTTTGGGGAGGTAGATCTGATTGTTGGTAAAACTGTAGGCTTGATCTAAACACTTAAAGTTGAGTAATTCAAGAAAGTGAGCAAGAGTTGCTTTGTAATTTATTTCTTTAATGTAATAAAAACCAAGCCAGACTTTGAGCCATGAAATAACTGATTATTCTTCTCTTTTCCAGACTTAGAACTGCATACACTCAGAGCAAATTAATCAAACCATGCCTTGAAGAGTTGGATAGGATTATGGAGGTCCTGGAATGCAGCCCCCCAAAACACAATCTGTCTTGTTGTTGATGATTTGAAGTACTTGAGATTGTATTTTGAATAAGGATAGTAGTCATCATGCTTTTGTGTCCACAGTAAGGAAATCCTACTGTCTTAATGGAAAATGGTTGCTGGATTTCCCTCAGTCTGTTGCACGAAAGCTACAAGTTGATCTTGTTTTGAACAGACAGGCTACAGGTGTCCAAACTTAGGGTATTCTTACTTTGGATTGGTTTCAGTCTTGGACAACATATGGAAAGTTGAAACAAATTGAGATTAAAAGGATGGGACGGGGAAAAATATTGAGCAAACTCCAGTATATTTGGTGGAGAAAATTGGTAGTTATATTTTTAAAATTGCATTTTTGGGGAACCTGTGTCTGAAAACTCAAACTAGTTCACTTTTTTAAAGAAAAAATTTTTTTTTTTTTTTGCAAGTGTTATAGGTGATGCTCTGAACCTGCATAAAATTTTGTAATTGGAAGAATAGTTGTCATTTTAATAGCTTAGCCTTAAATTGTGACTGCAAATATCTGGCCTGTGAGTGTCCACAATTGTGGACAATCAGATTAATGGATCTTCTGGCATTCATGAAGATTTGTGCAAATTTGGTACTGTTCATGTTGGAAATTTCTAATGGCATCTTTTTCAATGGAAATAGGCCATTGTATGAAGTTCACAGAAGTGCTTTTAAGGTTAGAATTGTACTTTTTTTTTTGAAAATCTATTGCCTTTTTATTTAATTCCAATTGTATTAGAAAACGAAATATCAAATGTTGTGGATCAGTCATAGTATGCAGGTAGAATTTGTAGTTATTTGTACAATAGAAGTAATTTTAGTGCAATAGCAGTATTAGTAATCTAATAATGGCAATTGCACTTTAACTTTGACCAAGTACTGTATTTTAATGTTGAGTTTCTGTTATAAAACCTAATGTGTTTGGGAATGAATTTTGACCAGAGTTGGAGATATTTTTGATGTGTGTTTAAAAAAAAAAATAGAAAAAAGTACTATTTTCCTTAATTATCTATATTTTATAAATATATAGATTTGTCTTGTATTATGAGTAGTGCAATGTGTTGATTCTTAATGTAATGCTGAAATGGCAATGTCCCATAGGTACTATGCTGTAAATGGGCACAATGTCATTTTATGTTTTAGAAGATGTATTTTGTAAGAGTAATTTGGCTGTTTAGAGTTTTTCCAAATAAAATGAAACATGAATACAAAAGTATGATCTTAACCTACTATCCAGACGTACAAACTCGTACGACTTTACATGCATTTTTGTATGAGATACCAATCTATTTTAAATGCAAACATAGCTTTGATATTGTAGAAATATTGCAAATGGCTTATTTTGCAAAGTCTACATCAATGCAGAGTTAAGGGTGTGTGAAGGTTGATGGTGAGGATTATGAGCTGTAGTGAAAATGGTACTTTTTAACTGATTAGGCAATTATTTGTATAATGCAATTACAACCTGCTTTTAGGGAAAGTGTAACTAATAAATTCAGCTGCTCACTCATTGAGTAGCACAATACATTGGCCCTTGCCATTTACATTGACGTGTCATGAACAGGTGTAGAAAATAATCAATAAGGCTAATTGAATGCTGGCCTTTATATCTATAGTACAAGGGGGCAGAAGTTATGCTGCAGCTATACAAAACCCTGGTTAGACTGCACCTGGAGTACTGTGAGCAGTTCTGGGCACCACACCTTCGAAGGACATATTGGCCTTGGAGGGAGTGCAGCGTAGGTTTATTAGAATGATACCTGAACTTCAAAGGTTAAGTTACGAGGAGAGATTACACAAATTGGGGTTGTATTCTCTAGAGTTTCGAAGGTTAATGGGTGATCTGATCGAAGTTTATAAGATATTAAGGGGAACGGATAGGGTGGATAGAGAGAAACTATTTCCGCTGGTTGGCGATTCTAGGAGTGGGGGGCACAGTCTAAAAATTAGAGCCAGACCTTTCAGGAGAGCTCTTAGAAAACATTTCTACACACAAAGGGTGGTAGAAGTTTGGAACGCTCTTCTGCAAACGGCAATTGATACTAGCTCAATTGCTAAATTTAAATTTGAGATAGATAGCTTTTTGGCAACCAAAAGTATTAAGGGATATGGGCCAAAGGCAGGTGTATATGGAGTTAGATCACAGATTAGCCATGATCTTATCAAATGGCGGAGCAGGCACGAGGGGCGGAATGGCCTACTCCTGTTCCTATGTTCCTACAACCTTTTTGTGGATGATTGCATTTGCATCCTGGCTTTGAATGAAACTTGGCTCACAGGTGGTGACACCTTGGCCCTGACCAAAGCTTTCCTTCCTGGCTATACTTTCTACCAGCTTCTCCACCCAAACCACTAAGACCGTGAGATAGGAGCAGGAGTAGGCCATTCGGCCCTTCGAGCCTGCTCTGTCATTTAATGAGATCGTGGCTGATTTGATTTTTACCTCAACTCCACTTTCCTGCCTTTTCCCAATATCCTTTGACTCCCTTACTAATCAAAAATTTGTCTAACTCAGCCTTGAATGTATTCAATGACTCAGCCTCCACAGCTTTTTGGGGTAAAGAATTCCAAAGATCCATGACCCTTTGGGAGAAGAAATTCCTCCTTTTATTTCCGTCTTAAGGGGTGATCCCTTATTCTGAGACTATGCCCCCTAGTTTTAGATTTCCCCCATGAGGGGTAACATCCTATTGAGTCCCCTCAGAATCTTGCATGTTTCATTAAGATCTCCTCTCATTCTTCTAAACTCCAATGAGTATAGACACAACCTGTTCAATCTTTCCTCCATAAGACAACCCTTCCATACCTGGAATCAACCGAATGGACCTTCTCTGAACTGCCTCCAATGCACGTATGTCCTTCCTTAAATAAGGCCACCAGAACTGTACGCAGTACTCCAGGTATGGTCTCACTCGCACCCTGTACAGCTGTAGCATGAATTCCCTGCTTTTATACTCCATCGCCTTAGAAATAAAGACCAATATTCGGTTTGCCTTCCGGATTACCTGCTGCACCTGAATGTTGACTTTGTGTTTCATGGAGATCCAGATCTCTCTATACCGCAGCATTTTATAGTATTTCTTCATTCAAATAATATTTTGCTTTTTTAAAATTTTTCCTCCTAAAGTGGATGACTTCACATTTTCCCACATTATATTCCATCTGCCAAATTTTTGCTCATTTGCTTAACCTGTCAATATCCCTTTGCAGACACTTTGGGGGTGATTTTAAACCCCAAGAACGGGTGGGTTGGGAGCGGGTGGGAGTTGAAAATAGTTGGGGTTTTTTTGGGTCGCGACCGTGAAATTTTTGGACTTGGCATTCCTAGTGGGAAGCCTGTACTTTTCTGCGCCGACGTTAAACTCTGAAATAAAGCCGCGTTGCAGTCGCGACCCAAAAATCAACTGTTTTCAACTTCCACCCACCCCCAACTCACCCATTCTTGGTGTTTAAAATTGCTCCTTGCAACTTGCTTTTCCACCTATCTTTGTATCAGCAAATTTAGCCACAATACACTCTGTTCCTTCATCCAAGTCATTGATTTTATTTATTTTTTATATATATATAGTTGATCCCTGTGGCACCCTGCTAGTTACAGATTGCCATTTTGAAAATGACCCTTTTATCCTGACTGTTTTCTGTAAGTTAGTCAATCCTCTATCCATGCCAGTATATTGCCCCCAACACCATGAGCTCTTGTGCAGTAATCTTTTATGTGGCACCTTATCGAATGCCTTTTGGAAATCCAAATATACTGCATCCAATGGTACCCCTTTATCCACCCTACCCGTTACTTCCTCAAAGAACTCTTAATAAATTTGTCAGACGTGATTTCCCCTTCATAAAATCATGTTGACTCTCCTTGATTATATTATCAGTCTCCAAATGTCCTGCTACTACTTCCTTAATAATGGATTCTAGCATTTTCCCAATGATAGATGTTAGGCTAACTGGTCTATAGTTACCTGCTTTCTCTCTCACTTCCCTTCTTGAATAGGGGTGTTACTTTTGCGGTTTTCCAATCCGCTGGGACCTTTCCAGAATCTAGTGAATTCTAGAAGATTACAACCAATGCATCCACTATCTCTGTAACCACTTCCTTTATGACCCTTGGATGCAAGCCATTCAGTCCAGGGGACTTGTCAGCCTTTAGGCCCATTAGTTTACCTAGTACTTTTTCTCTAGTGATAGTGATTGTTTATAGTTCCTCCCTCCCCTTTGCCCCTTGATTATCTACTATTACTGATATGTTATGTGTCTTCTACTGTGAAGACAAACAAAATATCTGTTCAATTCCTCTGCCATTTCCTTTTTATCCATTATTATTTCCCCAGTCTCATCCTCTAAGGGACCAATGTTTACTTTAGCTACCCTCTTCCTTTTTATATGCTTGTAATGATCGTGTGACCCTTATCACCAAGTAACACCATGGTCTTGTCTCTGATTTCATTGGCCCCTCCTCCTTCAAGCACCTCACCTTGTTTCACACCTCTTGTGTGTCTCTATAAAAGTAACATTTGTCCACTGCCCTTCCCCCTCCTGCCACCCTGGTAGCTATGGCAGTGGACTATGGCATGTTATTAAATTGAATTCAATGAATCTGGTCATTTGTGGGCTAGCTCCAGAAAATGACCATGAAAACTACTGGATTGTTAAAACCCAACTGGTTCACCAATATACTTCAAGAAAGGGAACCTGGATCTCCTGCCTGGTCTGGCCTACATGCAAGTCCAATCCCACACTATGTAATTGACTTAAGCCCTTAGGGCAACTAGGGATATGTAATACTGTCTTGACAGTTTTGCCCATATTTCAAAAACAATTTTTTTTAAAAAAAGCAGCCCCAGCCCGAGTTCATCTGATAGCCTCCCTCCTTGGTAATTTCAATCTCCATCTCCACTCACCTTAACCTTTCTGAATTCACTGTCCTAAATCCCTCCCTGCTATATACATTCCTTATACATTCACCCTTTGGTGGGGTGGGGGGGGAACTGTACTTTCAACTCCCAACTACCTAGCCTCTGCCCCTCCAATTGCCACAGTTGTCTGAAGCTGTCTATTTGCTCAGCCACCACTTCACTTTTTCATGTCCTTATCCCCAGCAAAACCTTCATTGTGTCCAATCAATGTTCACTTGCTCAAGTCCAAAGAGCACGAGTTTGAGCATATCTGCTGCATTACCAGCTTGGCTGTCCATCACTAAATTTGGCTAGATCACATCAAGCTGCACCAGGCTTCTCTCATCCGTCAAAAGCAATCATTACTCTAGGATTAGCCTGAAGAGCAAAGATAAACCCTGGCTTTTCTCAACTACCAACTGTTTACTTCAATCCCTCCTCACCATTTGCTACATTTCCGAGTTTTATGTCACCAAGATGGCGACCATTTGTTCTGCCCTCTCCAAGCTCATCTCATCCATGTGCTCCACTTCCTGCTTCCTTGTCCCCCATTCCCACTAAACTGACCACCCACGCTAGCTGACATTGCAAATGTTTCCCTTGCCTCAGGCACTGTCCCCTTCCATTTCAAAACCACTGTCATCTCCCCTAAAAAAAAACAGCATTTACTCTTCTGTTCTTGCAAACTACCACCCCATCTCTCCTCAACCCTCTTTTTGAATCTTTCCAATACAGATTTTTGCCCCTCCTATGGCACTGAAATGACCCCAACCAAAATCACAAATGATATTCTCTCTGACAGTGACCATGGTACATTATTCATCAATTTCTTTGCAGCCCCTGACACGTTCCTCCAACAACTCTCCTCCGTTGTCCAGCTTGGTGGGCGTGTCTGCTCTTGGTTCCATGCTTATCCAATCATAGCCAGAGCATATCCAGTGATGGCTTCTCCTTCAACCCTCATATCAGTAACTCTAGTTTCCCAAGAATCTTTCATTAGCCACCTCCTCTTCCTCATCTACATGCTGTTCCTTGGCAACATCATTTGCAGACACGGGTTCACCTTCCACTTGTATGCTAAAGACCCAGCTCTACCTCCACCCCCTTTCTCAACTCCTACAATGCCTCTGTGCTGTCAAAACTGCTTATCTCACACCTAGTCTTGGATGAACTACAATCCAGCAAAACATTGGGAAGACCGAAGCCATTGTCTTTCACCCCACCTCAAACTCCATAACCTTGCCAATGACTCCATCCCCCCACCCCACCACTGTCTCAGGCTGAACCAGACTGTTCATAACCTTGGAATGCTAATCGAGCCTGAGCTGAGCTGAGCCTCTGACCCCATATCCTCTCCATCACAAAGACCACCTGCTTCCTCCTCAGCAACATTGCCCACCTCTGCCCCTATTTCATCCCATCTGCTGCTGAACCCTCATCCATGCCCTTGTCACCTGTAGACTCAACTAATCCAATGTTCTTCTGGTTGCCCTCCCATCCTCCAATCTCCATAAACTTCAGTTAATCCAAAACTGCTGCCCGTATCTTATCCCATACCAAGTGCACTTGCCCATCAACCTGTTCTTGTTGACCTACATTTGGCTCCCAGTCCCCCAATGCTTCAAACTTAAAAATCTCATCCTTGTTTTTAAATCCCTTTGTGGCCTTGCCCCTCCCTATCTCCAACTTCCTGCAGCCCCGCACCCGCATCCAAACTATTCCTCTGATTCTGGCCTCTTGTGCACTCCCCCCCACCCCTTGCCCTCCAGCCCAACATTGGCAGTTGTACCTTCAGCTGCCTAGGCTCTATCTGGAATTATCTCCCTAAACTCCTGCCTCATTCATTTTCCTGTCCTCCTTTAAGATTCTCCTTTTAAAACTAGTCTCTTTGACCAAGCTTTTGGTCACCTAATATCTCCTCTGGCTGTGTCCGTTTTTGATTTACTGTGCAGCGCTTTAGGACATTTTGCTATAACTTTCGGTTATTTGGTTCCTTTCACTTCAGAAAGGAAGGAAACTATCTTGGGATTGCAGTCAGGCTTGTAAATTACTTTCTTATGGGGTCAAGTCCTTTTTTTTTGTCTAGGGCCGAATGCTGAGCATACAGCCTGATCATGAGATGTTACCTGTGTGGGGCTGGGGTGGGGGGTCATCTTGCTCTGTGCCATCATGCTTCCCACTAGAAGATGGTGGTTTCAAGTTGAGCTTGATTGTGCATTAAAATTGTTAACCTGTTGCTCTTCTCCATTTTTCTGAAACTATCAATAACAACTGCTTGGATGGGGACTGAATTGCTTCTGTGTACCATGGCCCTATTATCCCTGCCCTCTAACCTCTCCACCTCAATACTGCACTTGGTCTTGATCCCGTATACAACACCACAGGAGATCGACTTGTAGCCTCTTTATCCTCGTGACTTAACCAGAGATCTTGAAGTAACCTTAAAGCAACAATGAAACTGGACTCTATACCACAACTGAAGGGACAGCAGGAGAAGGATCGCACAGACTGCACAGTAGAGGGAGTAAGATTTGAAAATTCGATCAACCCTACCACTTTTTCCTTCAGAGGCTTGTCCAGAAATCACTGCCATTACTTCTGTATCTCCATCAATCACCCAGTTACCCACAGCCACTTCTGCATGGATGTGTCCTCCTTTCAACAGCTAATTTAACATCTTAAATCATGGGGGTTGAGTAAGAGACACCAGCCAAATAGCTTTTCAGCTATCATGGTGCTATGGGTCTAATTGGCTACAACACTTTTTTCCTTTGTTATTACCATTAATTCCTAAATAGCTAATAACATCTATTTCACGTGATTGGAGAAAGTTATGCCTTTTATGTAATGTGTAAATCTGAATACTGTAGTTTAGAACTATTTAAATTTCCTCCCCAATTTTCTCCCATTCTGAGCCACAAACCCCTAGAGGGGTACAGCTCCATAAGAAACGCTCTCACGCTCCAATACTTAGCTCATTCTTCAATTCTAAGCCCTGACTGAAAACTATTTAACCATGGAAGGAATCATAGCTGAGGCCAATTATGTTTTATGTGCAGGCCACAAATGCTTTGGAGCGGAGGATTAATGGATAGCAACCAGAATAGGAACCCCATCTGATTTTCCCTCTACCTCACCTATGCTGAGGCGAATTAAAATATCTATTACCACTGTTAACAACCCATACTGTGGATTGAGTCTGGGACCTTGCTGGTTTGTATGACTCAGATTACTTTCTGAATAAAGTCACAAGATGTTGAAAATACAGAGTAGGTCTGTCAGCAACTGTAATGATGTGGAGATGCCGGTGATGGACTGGGGTTGACAATTGTAAACAATTTTACAACACCAAGTTATAGTCCAGCAATTTTATTTTAAATTCACAAGCTTTCGGAGGCTTCCTCCTTCGTCAGGTGAACGATGTGAAAATTTTCACATCGAGCAACTGTAAAGAATGGGACATTTCGGGTGTTTGAACTTTCATGAGAACTGAAGACTGAAAAAAACAGGCCTTGCAGTAAGGAAAAATCAGAGGGCAAGAAAGATCAGCCAACAAACTGGCTTGGGAATGGGGAAAGATATTCAATTCTTTCTTCCCAACAGAAATGTCCAGTTAGAAAGAAGAAACATTAAAAAATATTGAACCGTTTTTCACCATCCTGACGTCGGTCACAATAACTCCTTTACCAACGATAAGTGAATGTCAATGGAATTAATGCCGTAAACCGACTCGCCGACACAGGTTTTACGACGGTTTGCATTTTCTGACGACACTTGATTGAGGAGCGCGAGAGAGAAAAAAAAATCCAGCGATACAGTTTACGGCGGCAGCTGGGAGACAGACGTGGAAGCGGAGAGTGGAAATGGCGGCGGCCGAGGCGCAGCCGGTACCGGGCGGCAACAGCAGCAGTTGGTAGGTGTCAGTGAGGCTCGGCTTCTCTCTGTGTGAGGCCATAAACGGACACAATGAATGGAGGCAGTGTGTGCGGATCCGGAGTGGCAGTGTCGCTGTCGGGTAGAAATGGCTCATCATGAAGCCCAGCCAAGGAGCTTTAAACTGGGAAGAGACTAGATTGAGGGGAATGGCTGTGACAGGCTCACTATTTCTGTTCTGTTCTGTGACTTCAAATCACATGTTAAGCGAGTCATCCCCCCCCCCCTCCCACTTATGGGAATCTAGTTCATAAAATCTGAATTTAACCATAAATGTAGAAATTCAGCAGTTGTTCTTAAGGTCATATGAATTGATTATAGAGTGGATGTGTCCGTTTCTTAGTGCTAGAGATATGACTTTTTTTAACAACAAAAATCAGTCAAGTGTTTAATAATTTCCTTAAATTTAAAGAAAGAGGAAAGGAATCTGTTAACTTCAATTTCATAAATTCAACCAGAAGGTGAAAGTGGCAGCAATCTGGTGGGGCCAATTGTGTGTGTATGAGACTGAGAGGGGAGGGCTTGTTTACATTTACTGACCTTCCTGTAAAGGAGTAGGAGTAGAGTGGGAGTTCTACATCAGAAATACTTGAAAGTAATTTGGTGTGAAAGAGCTTCACACCAGACCTTAATATTTTCTGTCACATCCTGTAATTACATGGAAAATAATTTGGTTGGATGAACTATTTCAAAAATGATTTTGATGGTACATTTTTGTATTAAAATGTGTTCTAGACAAGAAAACTCAATTAACTTTAATCTATCTTGTCTGCAATCTGATATTGTGCTGGACTGGATCTGTAATTGTAATTTGATATGAAAAGTAATTAAATATTTTTCTATACAATGTTACTAAAATTCTACAGTAATTATCTAGGGTACCATAATGGCAGAAGATTATCGAATGCAGTTATGCTTACAATGTAAAGTAGAGCTGGTAGTGGTGAGTTATACTGCAATCTCTGCATTGTTTTTTGGCAAATAAAGCAGAGCACTGTACATGTGCTTATGGTTTGCCAGTGTTCAAATGTCAATTATATTTGAATGTGAGCTCAATTAGGATGCTACTCTGTAAGGATGCTACAACTTGTATTTTGGTTCCTGCTGCTGATAGGTATTGAGTGACCACACTCTGGTTTTCTTTGTGTGTTCGATGGGAAGGAAATCAGTTGTCGCTGTGATGCCTATGTAGCTTAAAAAGTTTGCTGATACTGTCTAGGTTCACACACACTGTGGTAATTAGAGAAGGGTCAGGAGCTTGTGGAATTACAAGGAGTGAATCTCTTTAAGGGAGGAGGAGGAGAGAAAATTGATAGCAAATAGATAAATTGAAGTTTAATTAAGTTTTTAAGTGGGTGGTAGGCTGCTTTGACTTGTTGCAGTTGCTGCAAAGTAGAAGCATTATGAGACTACTTCCTAGAGGTTGTTTCACACACTTGCCTAAATTTAATTTGGGCAACTTGTCGCCATTGTCATATTATACATTTTACATCAATATGAAGCCGAAGCTGCTTTGTAATATAACTGACCAGTTAGGTAATTGTGAGATCACAATAGGAGCTATCACTGGTTGATGCACAATTATAGGAGTGCCCTTAGAAAAAAAAGTCTTGCATTCTATAGTACCTTATCATGTCTCAGAATGCTTCACATACAATGAAGTACAGTGACTATTGTTTAGACAGATGTGTCAACCAATTTTCACACAGCAAAGTCTGACAGTCAGTAATGGTCAGTTAGTTGATCTGTTTTTGGTGGTTGAGAGAGGAATATTTGCCTAGATCATCTTATCTGCACATCTTTAATGTCTATAGGCAAATGGGCCTTTGTTTAACATTTCATCCAAAGGACAACATCTGCAGCATTTTCTCAATACTGCGTTGGAGTGTCAGTAATTTATCGGTTCATGCCCACAAGTGGTGCTTGAAGCACAACCTTCTGACTCAGACAGGAGTGCTACCAAACCAGGTAAAACAACAGGGTATAAACCTTAGAATGACCATTCAGAATCTTGTCTTGTCAGTGGCCCTACATTTTAAAATCATGTTGATTACTCTATCAAAACAGTTTCAAACTCTGTTTCATGAATTATTGCTGAACTGTAGAACTTAAAACCTGTAACAATTTAATGCAACAATGAACTTCGTGTTTCTTTTGGGGATTCACCACACCAATAATTCCTGTCACTCTTGTCTTGCTTTATGTCAGAAACAATTGGCGACTTGGTATGCAAACCAAGTTCAATGCTGCCAATTCAATAGCTAAAATTAGCACTAATAACTTTTGTCTCTGTATGTTTCTCATAACACTTGATTGATTTTGCTGACTATATGTCATTTTTTAGGAAGAGAATTTTGTAATATATTGCTCATATTTAGGTAGTTTTAACATGTTTCTTCAATTACTGCCTCATCTCCAACCTCCAGTTCCTGGCTATGAACGTGTTGTCACCTCCCAGCTCTGAGCTCATCTCTTGCAAAACTCCCTGTTCAAATCCCTTCAGTCTGACTTCCACCTTTCTCATAGCACTGAAAGGGCTCTAGCAGAAGTTATAAATGGCATCTTCTGTGATTATCCTCCTGTATTATCCTCCTCGACCTATCTGCGGTGTTCGATACAGCTGACTCTGCCATCCTCCTCCAATGCCTCTCCTCAGTGTCCAGCTCTGTGCGACTGCATGGCTCCATTCCCACCTATCCGAATACAGCAAGTGCAACTGCAGAGATGGCTTCTTTTCCCTCCTCTGCACCGTCACCTCTGGCTCCCGTCTCTTCCTTAAATACATGCTGCCCCTCAGTGCACGGTCATTGGGTCGGATTTCAGTGATGATACTCAGCTTTACCTCTCCACCACTATTTTTGACTTCTCCCTGCTGTCAGACTTGTCTAACATAAAATTCTGTTTGAGGAAGAGAAGAGTAAGTCTAAGACTAGTGTTTTAAACTTAAATGAGGGCATGAAGACAGAGCTGGCTAAAGTGAACTGGGAACTTAGGTTAAGGGATGTGTCAGTAGAGATGCAGTGGCAGACTTTTAATGAGATATTTCATAACACTCAGCAAAGATACATTCCAGTGAGAAAGAAAGACTCTAGGGGAAGGACGTACCATCTGTGGCTAACTAAGGAAGTTAAAGATAGTATCAAATTGAAAGAAAAAGCATACAATTCTGTGAAGATCAGTGGCAGGTCAGATGATTGGACAGAAAATAAAAAAACAACAAAGAATGACTAAAAGAATAATAAGGAGGGAGAAATTAGAGTACGAGAGAAAGCTAGCTAGAAATATAAAAACAGATAGTTAGAGTTTCTACAGGTATTTAAAAAGGAAAAGCATAAGTAAAGTGAGCACTGGTCCTCTAGAGAGTGAGTCTGGGGAATTAATAATGGAGAATAAGGAAATGGCAGATGAATTGAACAGATATTTTGCATCTGTCTTCACTGTAGAAGATACAAATAACATGCCAGAAATAATTGTGAATCAAGAGGTGAAAGGGAGAGAGGAACTTAAAACATTTACAATCACCAGGGTAAGGGTTCTGAAAAAATTATTAGAACTAAAAGCTGACAAGTCCCCAGGTCCTGATGGACTTCATCCTAGGGTCTTAAAAGAAGTGGCTGCAGAGATAGTAGATGCATTGGTATTAATTTTCCAAAATTCCTTAGATTCTGGAAGGGTCCCATCAGATTGGGAAAATAGTGAATGTAACTCCTCTATTCAAGAAAGGAGGGAGACAAAGCAGGAAACCACAGGCCAGTTAGCTTAACATCTGTCATAGGGAAAATGCTAGAATCTATTATTAAGGAGGTTATAGCAGGGCACTTAGAAAATCTCAATGCAATCAGGCAGAGTCAACATGACTTTGTGAAAGGGAAATCGTGTTTGACTAATTTATTAGAGTTCTTTGAGGAAGTAAGAAGCAACGTGGATAAAGAGGATCCTGTGGATATGGTGTACTTGGATTTCCAGAAGGCTTTCGACAAGGTGCCACATCAAAGACAACTACACAAAATAAGAGCTCATGATGTAGGGGGTAACATATTAGCATGGATAAAGGATTGGTTAGCTAACAGGAAACAGAAAGTAGGCATAAATGGGTCATTTTCAGGTTGGCAAGATGTAACGATGGAGTGCCACAGGGATCAGTGCTTGGGCATCAACTATTTACAATCTATATCAATGACTTTGATGAAGGGACCGAATGTATGGTTGCTAAATTTGCTGATGACACAAAGATAGGTCGGAAAGTAAGTTGTGAAGAGGACATAGAGTCTGCAAAGGAATATAGATAGGTTAAGTGAGTGGGCAAAAATTTGGCAGATGGAGTATAATGTGGGAAAATGTGAACTTGTCCTCTTTGGCAGGAGGAATAGAAAAACAGTATGTTATTTAAATGGAGAGAGATTGCAGAACTCTGAGGTACAGAGGGATCTGGGTGTCCTAGTACATGAATCACAAAAAGTTAGTATGCAGGTACAGCAAGCGATTAGGAACGCAAATGGAATGTTGTCATTTCTTGCAAGGGGAATGGAATATAAAAGTAGAGATGTTTTGCTACAGTTGTACAGGGCATTGGTGAGACCACATCTAGAATACTGTGTGCAGTTTTGGTCTCCTTATTTAAGAAAGGACATAATTGCTTTGGAGGCGGTTCAGAGAAGGTTCACTCGACTGATTCCTGGGATGAGGGGGTTATCTTATGAGGAAAGGTTGGACAAGTTGGGCCTGTATACACTGGAGTTTAGAAGAATGAGAGGTGATCTTATTGAAACATGTAAGATCCTGTGGGGATTAGAAGGGGTAGATGCTGAAGGGATGTTTCCCCTTGTGGGAGAGACTAGAACTAGGGGCCACCATTTAAAAATAAGGGGTCTCCCATTTACGACGGAGATGTGGAGAACTTTTTTTCTCTGAGGGTCGTGAGTCTGTGGAACTCCCTTCCCCAGAGAGTGGTGGAAGCAGGGTCATTGAATATTTTTAAGGCTGAGTTAGATAGATTCCTGATTAACCAGGGAGTCAAAGGTTATAGTAGGTAGACGGGAAAGTAGGGTTGAGGTCACAATCAGATCAGCCATGATCTTGTCAAATGGGAGAGCAGGCTCGAGGGGCCGAATGGCCTACTCCTGCTCTTAATTCGTATTCGTATGTTCCTTCAGCTCAACATCAATAAGACCGATGCCATGTCTTCGGTTCCCACCATAAATTCTACTCCCTTAACATTATCCCTGGCCACACATTCAGGCTAGATTAGACCATTAGCAAGCCTTGGTGTCTTATTCAATTCTGATAATCTGAGCTCTGGCTCAGTGCTTATTTTTCTTATGCCTATTTGTGAAGTGCCTTGGGATGTTCTTTATGTTAAAGGCACTATATAAATGCAAGTTTTTGTTTATTATGGTACGATATTTGAGCCAGGGAATGAAAAATTTTAATTTCATCTATCATCTATAGAAATGCAGTTTTGTACTTATGGTTGAGCAAAAGCTTTAATGGCCCAGTTCACACTTCATATTTGGATAAAGAAATAATTTGAATTTATATAGCTCTTTATGATCTCAGGATGTAACAAGGTGCTTCGCAGCCAATGAAGTATTTTTTTAAAAGGAGTCACTGTTGTAATTTAGGCAAATGCAGCAGCCAATTTTCACATGGCAAGGTCTCACAAACTCCAATGAGGTAAATGACTAAATAATTTGTTTTAGTGACATTGGTTGAGTGATAAATGTTTGCCAAGACACCTTCCTGCAGAGATCTTCCCTGCTCTTCAAATAATGCCATGGGATCTTTTATATCCACCTAAGAGGGCAGACAGGGCCTTGGTTAAATTCTCATCCAGAGGATGGCACCTTTGACAACTCAACAGTCCCTCAGTACTGCACTGAAGGATAGTTGCAGTAGTGCAAATAACGATTGTGAGTAGAGGTCTAACTCATCAGAGATATATATACTGACACTGTGGTACTGAGTGATCACAGCACTGTCAGAGGTGCCATCTTTCAGATGAGGCGTTGAACCAATGCCCTGTCTGCCCACAGTTGGATGTAAAAGATCCCATGGCACTATTCGAAGGAGAGAGCTCCCAGTGTCCTGGACAACCTTTATCCCGCAACCAACACCACAGAAAAAAAAACGATCTTCAGGTCATTTATCTCATTGTTACTTGAGATCTTGCTGTGTCCAAATTGGCTGCCACGTTTGCCTACATTACAACTATGACGACAATTCACAAGTACTTACTATACACTAAAGCAAAATTTTTAAAACTCAAGTTTAATTCAGGTCTTCCAGCAGGCAAGCGTTTAGCCAACAAGACCATAAAAAAAGTATAGTCAGTAATTTTATACAGAGTAAACTATTTGCGTTATTGCTGTTTTCTTTTTACTTAAAGATAATTGAGCTTTTGAGATGAGGCTATTCCAAATTGTGTTTGATGTCTAGGAACGTGGGTGTCGTGTTGTATTCCTTTAGGAAACTTAAGTCTGCACCCATTCTACGCTTTGGCAATGAATCAATGGTAAAGTCTCAGAAAAACTCTACAGATCGTCAGTCTTGCCAGTTGGTAAAATTGTTAGGTGTGCAGTATTGGCAGAAGAAAGGATCTACAGGCCAGTTTCACATTCACATGGATGATTGAGCTGAGACTGGCAGAAGTATGAGGGTCAATTGTGATCGAGCTGAAATTGTGTTTTTATGGTAGTAACGTGCAGCTTTTAATCAATGTAATGGAATACTCCTCACTTGCCTGAATGGTTGCGGCCTGAGTAACATTAAAGAAGCTTGACAACATCAAGGACAAAGCAGTTTGCTTGAGTGGTGCTCCCGTGACTGGATTCAATATTCAACTTTCCCAGCACCAGCATACTGTGGCGCAATATATATTATCTATAGGATGCACTGCAGCAACTCACCAAGGTTTCTTGAACAGCAACCCTCTCTTTTGTGACCTCTACCACTGAGAAGGACAAGAACAGCAATGTCATGGGAATGCCATCATCTGCAAGTCCTCCTCTAAGTCATACACCATTCTTGGTCATATATTGCCGTTCCTTCATCATCAACACTGTGCTGACATCTTGGAATTCCCCACCTAACATTATTGTGGGTGTACTATCACTTTAAGGACTGAAGGAGTTCAAGAAGGCAGCCCACCTTCACCATCTCAGGGCAACTAGGGATGGGCAATAAATTCTGCCTTGCCAGCTTCCCCCAAAAATTATGTAGAATTGGAATTACTCTGGTGGCCTTCGCTTGGGAAACACAATCCTATCTTCACCCACACGACAAGGCAACATAATCACTGGTAGAAGGATTCACGTTAAATGTACGAGATAGTAAGAGGAAGAACTGTAAATAAGGAACTGCACAGGAAATAAATAACTTAGATGAAAGGAATTCATGAAGAAGGTGAGGAGAGAGAGGGCGGGGGTCGGGGGAATGAAGTAAATAGAAGGATTAAAACTACTGCTGAGTTGGCTTCTGAGATAAACCTTCGTTGCACTGCTGGCTTTCTCAGTTCACCCTCACTGCCCTCTAATCTCCTGGGCTGGCCCCTGGTTTACTCCTTGCTTTTGGCTCTCGGCTCCTGGCTCCCCCTATGCTTTCTTGGATTCAGACTGTTACTGCTGACGTTTGTTTGACTACATTCAGCTTCTTTGTCTCCTCATCTACATGCTTCCCCTCAGCGACATCGTCCAAAAACATGATGTCAGATTCCACATGTATGCTGACGACACCCAGCTCTACCTTACTACCACCTCCCTCAACCCCTCCAATGTCTCTCGTGTGTCACATCGTCAAACATCCAGTAATGGATGAGAAAAAATTTCCTTAACAAATATTGGGAAGACCGAAGCCGTTGTCTTTGGTCCCTACTGCAAACTCTGTTCCCCAGTCACCGACTCCGTCCGTCTCCCTGGCCACTGCCTGAGGCTGAACCAGACTGTTCGCAACCTTGGTTTGACCTTGAGATGAGCTTCTGACCGCATATCCGTTCCATCACCAAGATCGCCTACTTCCACCTCCGTAACATCGCCCGTCCCCGCCTCTGCCTCAGCTCATCTGCTGAAACCCTCATCTGTGCCTTTGTTACCTCCAGACTGGACTATGCCAATGGTTTCCTGGCTGGCCTCCCATCTTCCATCCTCCATAAACTTGAGCTCATCCAAAATTCTGCTGCCTATATCCTAACTCGCGCCAAGTCCCGTTCTCCCATCACCCTTGTGCTCGCTGACCTACATTGGATCCCGGTCTGGGAATGTCTTGATTTTAAAATTCTCATTCTTGCTTTCAAATCCCTCCATGGCCTCATCCCTGGTAGCTCACTGATGTGGCTATTATTCAGACATGAATCTAGATAGTGAGTGTTAGCAGGCGATTCAATCATAGGGATGGAGGCATCACAGTGAAGTTTTCGCTTAACGTCCAGATTTGTGGACGGAAGCTCATCTCAAGGTCAGATAGGACGCCAAGGTTGCGAACTGCCTGGTTCAACCTCAGATAGTGGCCAGAGAGAGGGACGGAGTCGATGGCTAGGGAACGGAGTTTGCAGCAGTGATGGATTTTCCCCCTTTCCCTAGCACAGGGACATTAAAGCCAGTTGCCTGCCCCACAGGCCACAAGTCAGACCCGGGTCCTTCCTGATCTCTATGACTTTGAATCATAGTGTTGCAGCACAGAAACGGGCTGTTCAGCCCACCAAGTCTGCACTGGTGTTTTTCTCCATATGAGCCAACTAACCTAATCTTGCTCTTCATATCGCTTAATATTCCTCTTTTTCAAGCATCTACAGTCTACTGCTGATAATTTGCAGTCCTTTTGTTTTTAAATCAGGATGAAAGTGGGACATTGTAGATAATTTCAGTTCACTTAGTAAACTGCTACTGCAAATGGATTTGTATTCTTTGTATTTTCCAATGATAGTTTGACACGTTTAAATATTTTTTTTGTAACTGTACCTTGTGTTCCGCAGAGCAAAGTTGTGTGTTAATATGATATTCTTTTATGCAATACTATTAATGGCAACAAAAATGTTTTAAAGGAAAATGCCAGTGTTACCTAGGAAAGATTAGTTTCTGTACTCTACCATATGCATGAATGTGAGAGAGATTGATCAGTTGATGCATGTTCTGTGAGAGTAATTATAGAAGTTTAGAACTGTAGAAATTTACAGCTCAGAAGGGGGCCATTTGGTCCCTCATGTCTTTGCTGGCTTTTTGCTTGCAAAATCCAAAACAAATCAATTGCCTTGCTTTCTCCTCGTAGCTCTATATCATCTTCTGCTTCAAATATCTATCCACTTTTCCGTTAAAAGATGCAGTGGTCTCTGCCTCATTTGTCCTCTGTGGCAAAGTATTCCATTGTCCCCTAACTCTCTGAATAAATAAATTTCTCCTAACCTCATTATCAAGTGAAAATTTCAAATTGACCCCAACCAGAGCTATTCATCCGAACAAAATCCTTCAAAATTTTAAAAACCTCTATTAAATCTCCTCTTACTCTCTGCTCCAGTGGAAATAACCCCAATATTTGAAGGTTCTCGTAATTATAGTTTCTCATCCTGATAAATCTACATTGTACAGTGTATGTGGCTTTAATGTCCTTTCTGCAATGGGTGCTCAAAACTGCACATCATACTCTTAACTGTGGCCTAATCATTGCCTTGTACAAATTTCTCATTACATCTTTGCACTTGTACGCTTTTGCCCATATTCACAAAACCCCAAAATGCTATTGGCCTTTTCTTTTGCTGTATCTGCCTGCATTTTATTTCAATTTTCCTCATGCCTCTCTGAAGCTATATAAAGGCAACTTGTTCATCTTTGCTGTCTTGCACTTTCAAGATATATATTTGAACTCCAAAGTTTCTCTATTGATCCCCATCTTTCAGCATCTTTCCATTGAGTGTATATTCTATTCCTCAGTTTTCCTCACAAAATTTATTCCCTCCCAATTCTATGCTTTAAATGGCATCTGCCACCTGTCCATGCCTGCCTATTCTGCTAACCTGTATTTATCCTCCTGAAGACTTTTACAGTCCTTACTCTTTGCCAAACCTCCTACTTTTGTGTCTTCAGTAACTTTTGATATGCTCCCAAGTCCAAATCATGTAAACATACTGGGAAACAAACGTGCACCCAATACTGATCCCTGGCGTGTGTCACTTCCAAGCCTTCTCCAATCGAACCAACACCCGTTATCCCTTTGTTTCCTGTTTGTCAACCAACTTTGTATCCATGCTGCTACATTTCCTCTTGTACCATATGTCTGATGTTTTGTAACAAGGGTCTTGAGACACCTTATTGAATACCTTGTAAAAATCCACATACACCACATCTACTGCATACCCTTTATCATAGTAGGTGAAGCACAGGGGGAGGCCATTTGGCCCATTGTGCCTGAACCGGCTCTTTGAAAGAGCTATCCAATTAGCCCCATTCCCCTGCTCTTTCCCCATAGCCCTGTAAATGTCTTCCCTTCAAGTATTTATCCAATTCCCTTTTGAAAGTTACTATTGAATCTGATTCCTACATCCTTTCAGTCAGTGCATTCCAGATCATTACAACTTGCTGCGTTAAAAAAAAATGTTTCCTCATGTTGCCTCTGGCTCTTTTTCCGAACACATTCAATCTATGTCCTCTGGTTACCAACCCTTCTGCCACTGGAAACAGTTTCTCCTTTGTTTACTCTGTTCAAAATCATGAATGGTTTTGATACCTCTATCAAATCTCCCCTTAACCTTCTCTGCTCTAAGGGGAAATGCCTCAGCTTCTCCAACCTCTCCGCATAATTGAAGTCCCTCATCCCTGGCACCGTTCTAGTAAATCTGTCCTGTACGCAAAGGCCGTGTCATCCTTCCTAAAGTGTGGTGCCCAGAATTGAACACAATACTCCAGCTGAGGCCTAACCAGTTTTATAAAGGTTTAGCATAACTTTCTTGCTTTAGTACTCTATGTCTCTAGTAATGAAGCCCAGGATCCCATATGCTTTCTTAACAGCCTTCTCAACTTGTCCTGCCACCTTCAAAGATATACATATGTGTACCCCCAGGTGTCTCTGTTCCTGCACCCCCTTTAAAATTGGACCATTTAGTTTATGTTGTCTCTTCATTCTTCCGACCAAAAAGCATCGCTTCACTGTTCTCTGCATTAAATTTCATCTGCCATGTGTCTGCCCATTTCACCAGTCTGTCTATGTCCTCCTGAAGTCTGTCCACATTGTTTACTACATTTCTGAGTTTGGTGTCATCTGCAAGCTTTGAAATTTTACCCTCTATTACCAAGTCCAGGTCATTACTGTTTATGAAAAAGAGCAGTGTTCCTAATACTGACCCCCTGGGGAACGCCACTGTATACTTCCCTCCAGTCTGAAAAACAACTGTTTACCACTACTCTCTGCTTTCTGTACCCTAGCCAATTTTGTATCCATGGTGCCACTATCCCCTTATCCCATGGGCTTTAATTTTGCTAACAAGCCTATTATGTGGTACTTCCATCAAATGCTTTTTGAAAGTCCTTATGCACAACATCAAACACACTACCCTCGTCAACCCTCTCCCTTAATTCATCAAAGAACTCAATTGAAAGTTAGACAGACACGATTTTCCTTTAACAAATCCATGCTGACTTTCACTTATTAGTCTGTACTTTTCCAAGTGCCAGTTTATTTTGTCCCAGATTATTGTCTCTAAAAGTTTCCCCACCATTGACATTAGGCTGACTTTTTTTTATATTCGTTCATGGGATGTGGGCGTCGTTGGCGAGGCCGACCTTTATTGCCCATCCCTAATTGCCCTTGAGAAGGTGGTGGTGAGCCGCCTTCTCGAACTGCTGCAGTCCATGTGGTGAAGGTTCTCCCACAGTGCTGTTAGGAAGGGAGTTCCAGGATTTTGACCCAGCGACGATGAAGGAACGGCGATATATTTCCAAGTTGGGATGGTGTGTGACTTGGAGGGGAACATGCAGGTGCTGTTGTTCCCATGTGCCTGCTGCTCTTGTCCTTCTAGGTGGTAGAGGTCGTAGGTTTGGGAGGTGCTGTCGAAGAAGCCTTGGCGAGTTGCTGCAATGCATCCTGTGGATGGTACACACTGCAGCCACTGTGCACCGGTGGTGGATGGGGTGCCAATCAAGCGGGCTGCTTTTTCCTGGATGGTGTCGAGCTTCTTGAGTGTTGTTGGAGCTGCACTCATCCAGGCAAGTGGAGAGTATTCCATCACACTCCTGACTTGTGCCTTGTAGATGGTGGAAAGGCTTTGGGGAGTCAGGAGGTGAGTCACTCGCCGCAGAATACCCAGCCTCTGACCTGCTCTTGTAGCCACAGTATTTATATGGCTGGTCCAGTTAAGTTTCTGGTCAATGGTGACTGGCCTGTAATTGCCAGGTTTACCCCTCCCCTTCTTTGAACAGGGACGTAACATTTACAATCCTCCAGTCTTCCGGCACCGTCCCCATGTCTAAGGAGGATTGGAAGATTGTGGCCAGAGCCTCTGCAATTCCCACCCTTACTTCCCTCAGCAAACTAGGATGCCTCCCATCTGGACCAGGTGATTTTTCTACTTTGAGTACTGCCAATCTTTTAAATACCTCCTTTATCCATTTTTAACCTATCCAATTTCGCTACTACATCCTCCTTTACTGCTACAATGGCAGCATCCTATTCCCTAATGAAGACGAAAGCGAAGTGTTCGTTTAGTGCCTCACCTATGCCCTCTGCCTTCATAAGAAGATCTCCTTTTTTGTCCCTAATCAGTCCCATCCATCCTTTGACTACCCTTTTACTATTTTTATGTTTAAAAGGGACTTTTGGGTTCCCTTTTATGTTAGCTGCTAATCTATTCTCATACTTTCTCTTTTTCTCTCTCTCTCTCTCTCTCTCTCACTGTCCCTCTTATTCCGGTATTTAGATCTCCTCTGTACTTTCTGTATTCAGCCTGGATCTCTCTGTGTTATGAATCTTACACTCACCATAAGCCTCCTTTTTCTGTTTCATTTTAATCTCTACCTTCAGTCATCCAGGGAGCTCTAGCTTTGGATGCCCTTCCTTTTCCCCTTCGTAGGGATGTGTCTACTCTGTACCTGAACCAACTCCTCCTTGAAGGCCTCCCATTGTTCAGTTACTGTTTTGCCTACCAATTTTTGATTCAAGTCCACCTGGGCAAAATTCATTTTTAACTTACTGAAATTTGTCCTCCTCCAGTTAAGCATTTTCACATTTGATTGTTCCTTGTCCTTTTCCATAACTATTCTAAACCTAATGATATTATGATCATTGTTCCCCAGATGGTACCCCACAGAAACATACTCCACCTGCCCCACTTCATTCCCCAGAACTAGATCCAGCACTGTGTCCATCTTGGTTGGGCTGGAAACACTGTTCCAGAAAGTTCTTTTGAACACATTTCAAGAATTCCTCCCCCTCTTTGCATTTTACATTGTTACTGTCCCAGTCTATTCAGTGGTCCCTTCTTTGCAAAACTTTATTAAATTTGTCAAACATGACTTGTCTTTAATAAATTTGTGCTAGATTTCTTAATGATCCTAGGCATCTCTACATGCTCCCCAAGCTCAAAAGTGCAGCATAGAGCCAATAAAAGGATTTTAAAAATATGGTAGGTAGAGATCTCACAGACATAGAGCTTGGGGGATTGTCTGTCCCATTAAGTCCATGCTATTTTCAAAATTATGTAATTGTCTGCAATTCTTTAGGAGCAGCAGTTTTTGAAAAACGTCTAATGAATAAAATATTAACTTTAATGGGTTACTATGCTTTGACCATGATTGCTTAAATTTCCAGATGTATTGCTCTTCTCTCTTGTAGTCTGTGATAAGAGGAAGTGCAACTGGTTAAGGCCTTGTCACATGTTTGAATGTCTTGTGAGGGCCTGAACTAAGTTTGAAAGTATAACATTAACCCAATCAGAGAGTGATCAGATAAACATGACAGTGTCAACATTGTGCACTTTATCAAGCTGTCTATGTTTTTAGGTTTAAATACACTCACAGTTCCTTAAATGTTTTTTTGTTGCTTTAGTCAGTGGTTGTATGGACAAAATGACTAGAAACGTAAAACATCATAGTAGTATGCACGGTGTACTTTGCTGGAATGCATAACAAAATTGGTGTACAAAACATTAGTCTCCTACAATTTTTTGCAATCACTGAAAACTGCAAGGCTATGATTAACATTAACATTAATTCCACAGTAGAATATGTCCGTTGAGATTAATAAGAGATGATACTTTGCAAAATAGTTTATTTTCTGTACAAATTTTCTGTTTTATATTTGATAGTTTACAGTGATGGAGTTTGACAGATTTAAAAAGACCCATTTCTTTGACAAATGTTTCTTGACATTTTCATGTACTCCACATTAGTACTTCTGATGCAAAGTGCACACATTAAATATAATAACCTCTCTGTTCTGTTTACAGATACTGACTACTGTGTATTTCCACTAAAACAAAAGCAAAATGCTGTGGATGCTGGAAATCTGAAATAAAAACAAAATATTGGAAAACATTCAGAGAACATTTCTCTCCACAGATGCTGCCTGACCTGAGTGTTTTCGAACATTTTCTGTTTTTATTACTGTGTATTTCCAGTCTTTTCTGTTTTCATTTAGCATTATATTATGTTTTCCTAAATTTCTGTATAAGGAATGTGACTACCTATTGTTGCAGTCAGTTTTTAGTTCCAACAAGCCACTTATTAATATTAGACTAAGTTCTCTTCCAGTATTTCTAGGTCAGCCAGTGATGAGATGTTCTAAACACTAGTTAGAATAGCCTACTGCTAAGTCTGGTGTATTTCAATTGACCAAGGTGAACTTTGAACCGTGTTGAGTTACCAGTAATAGTGTTCTGTAATGCTATAGGTAAATGTAATTCCACAATCAGCAATGCGCTGATTAGTAATTAGTCAATCTTTCACTTCCATCTTAGGGATAAAGACCTAGCTGAAGCATTGGATGAAGGTGGCTGTGATCTGGAAACACTTAGAAACATAATTCAAGGACGATGCATACCATCTGACCAAAGGGCCAAAGTGTGGAAGGTAAATAGTTACTGTTGCAGATATACTGCCTTTGTCAATTTGAACTTACAGCATTTTTAGTACAGTGTGACCATACAGACATTGATTAAACTGCTCTGCACACAGTTAAGCATATTTTTACAACTTCACTCACTTGCCACTGACTACTGGTGTAATTTCTAATCTTAGAAAAGAGCCAATAGGACAGTCGACTCATTTTGAACATTAGAAACATCATATTGCCTGTTTTCCTCTGATGGTCTCTACGTAAATTTGCCCAATGGTTTGGTACTAAATCTCAGATCAGAAGATACTACGTTTAATTCTCAGTCTATGTAGATTCAGCCAATCTCAACAAGGAAAGGAATTGGCGTGTTTCAGTTGGCCTCAGTGTTCCTGAGCTATGGAGGGAAAATTAACAACCAGAATTCACTTAAGGTTGCTCTCCAACGACTCATACTAGAACACATGAGCAAATGGTCAGTTGTGATGTCCTCCACGGTCAACCTGCCTGCTGATCACTGTCTAGGCGCGCAAGTAAAGAATGGACACATGGGTGAGGTAGCCGAATAGTTTCATAAGGGAAAAAAAAGGTTTCTCAATGACATCAATTTGGCTGGAGATTTCTGCCCTTGCATCAATTTGACATAAGATCTACGCTGTCATTGCATAGCTATGTGAACTAAATTTCAAATTTGATAGTTTAATAAATAACTTTGCTCCCTGGATTTCATATAAATATACCAAATTCAACTGTGTGAAAGGGCTAAAACAAGTGATTTCTAGTAGTGGCTTTAAATGATGTTCAGTCCCAACCACTGTCAAATGTATTAACAACAATGATGATTTAATATGTAATCCTTTCTTCTTTCCTGAAGGCCATGACTCTTGCTGGGATACAGTTTGATGCACATTGGCATCTCTTGTTTCTAATCTAAGTGCCCATTGTTCTTATGCACGCTTAGATGGTGACTGTGGAGAGCGTGCCATGGAACTGTACCCCTGTATGAGTTTGCATCTTCAGGAGAAAAAACTGGAGGGAGCTAAGTTTTTTTTAATGTTTCTGTTGTATTGGAAAATTAAATACAAATGCACAACTTGCTGCATTGTGGTACAATGTGCTAGTACCAATGTGCTGCATCCCAGGATATATTTGTTCCCTTTGTTGGGCTGGGTGTTGGAGTGTACTCGGCCCTAGGCCACCCTACCAATAATTTGGCTTGGCACTCCCAATTGGGAATAACAAGGCTTTATTGTAACATTAGCAGAATCAATATTCAAACAACAATTAACAGAATCAAGGTCGGTATTACCTGGTCCTAACCTCTGGACAGCAGCGCAGTGTGGTAGGTCTTCTTCAAATCTGCTGTGTTTTGGTTTTTTTGAGCTCTTTAGTTTATATCCTTATGTTTGTCAAATAACAAGGTTAAGGCCCCCTCTGAGGCCATCTGACAGTTGACAAGGTTAAAGCCCTCTCTGATGTCATCTGACAATTGACCGTTAACAAGGTTATCAAACACCATCTCTATTACAACTACCTGGAACTGTGCTTCCTCCAATACCATTTGATGAAGGGATGACAGCTGTTCAATGGCCAGTTGATGGGAAGTATACGTGCGCAGGGTAGACTGATCCTATTAGGTGTGCCTTGGCTCAGTGGTAGCACTCTCACCTATAAGTCAGAAGGTCATGGGTTCAAGCCCCCCTATAGAGACTTGAACACATAATCCAAGCTGGCACTCCAGTGCAGTACTGAGGTATTGCTGAGCTGTTAGAGGTGCCATCTTTAAGATGAGACATTAAACCCAGGCTCCATCATCTTGCTCAGGTAGAGGTAAAAGATCTCATGGCACGAATTGAAGAAGAGCAGGGAATTCTCCCAGAGTTCCGGCCAACATTTATCTCTTAACCAACACCACAAATAACACACTATCTGGTCATTTATCTCATTGCTGTTTTGTGGGAGCTTGGTGTGTGCAAATTGTCTGTCGTGCTTGCCTACATTACAACAGCTACTGCACTTCAAAGGTAACATCCTGTGGATATGAAACGCACTATATAAATTTAAGTTCTTTTTATCTGTGATATGTTTACATTTTAACTGGTTCTACTTTTCAGATTTCACTTAATGTAGCAGGGAAAGTGGGTAGCTTGGGATTGTGGGATGGATCTCTGGATCTACCTGAACAGACATTAATTCAAGAAGATTGCCAAAAACTCGTAGGTAAGTTAATTAAATAATTTCTGTAAAGCACAGAATTTTTGTCCGTTCTCCAGTTATTCCTTATAATAATTGCTGTGAAGCATGGCATTCTACCAGGACGGAAAGCGAGAGAACAGTTATAGCAAAGGCCCACAATGCCTGACACCACTTAGGTTGAAAAGAGTAAAAGTGAAAACTAGATAAATTAGGAAGTAATGATTGGACATGCTAAGCTTGGGTTTTAAAAGCCTGAAGATTGTCAGAGGAATAGAATTTTACAGCACACAAGGAGGCCATTCAGCGAATCGCACTTGTGCTTGTTCTCTGAAAGAGCTATCCACTTAATCCCATTCCCCTCCCCTTCCCCCATACCCGTTTAATTTTTTCTTTTCCAAATATTTATCCACTTCCGTTGAAAAGTTATTCTGCTTCCACCTCTTTTTCTAGTATGGTATTCCATGTCCTAACTTCTCCCTTCATTCTTAAATTTATACCCTTTACTTAGTGAGTCACCAACCAGTGGAAATAGTTTTCCCCAATTAACTTTATCAAAATCTTTCCTCTACACCTTTTAAACTTTTACCATTTAGTGCATGTGTCCTCTCTTTGTGGCTAAAAGGGCGAGACACCCTACATATGGTTTCTTTATTTGCTTTTGAATAGACAGATTTCTGTAGGCTACCGTCTGTGCATGGAAACGGTGTTTGTAAATTAGTTTCTCAATATACATTAATAATCAAGGTTAAATAATTGTATAACTATTGCTACTAATATTCTATTCAGCTTGTTTTCCCTATCTTTCACAACCCCATCTGCCTTTCCTCTTCCACTGAAGATGCTATTTTCAGTTCATAAATTGTTCTTTGTTCTTGAGCTGCTAGTATAAGGAGAGTCTAGAACTAGGAGACATAGTCTCAGGTTAAGGCGTCGGACATTTAGGACTGAGATGAGGAATTTCTTCACTCAGGGTTGTGAATCTTTGGAATTCTCAACCTCAGAGGGCTGTGGATGCTCAGTCGTTGAGTATATTCAAGAATAAGATGGAAAGATTTTTGGACTCTAAGGGACATGGGGATCGGGCAGGAAAGTAGAGTTGAGGTAGAAGATCAGCCATGATCACATTAAATGGCGGAGCAGGCTCGAGGGGCTGTATGGCCTACTCCTAATCCTATTTCTTATGATCTTATGTTCTTATAAATACTTTAAGGATGTAAATCTGTTTGAAAAACACATGCGACTGTTGCAGCTAACAGCAAGTACTAAACATGTTATACACGCTGCCCTGCAGCGACATCATCCGAAGACATGACATCAGGTTCAACATGTACGTTGACAACACCCAACTCTACATCACCACCACCTCCCTTGATCCCTCCACTGCCTCTGTGTTGTCAGACTGTTTGTCCGGCAATCCAGTCCGAGATGAGCCGAAATTGGCTCTTGGTCCGCCAGTGCCTTGATTTTAAAATTCTCATCATGTTCAAATCGCTCCATGCACTTGCCCCTCCCTATCTCTATAATCTCCTTCAGCCCTAAAACCCTCCGAGAACTCTGCATTCCTCCAACTCTGACCTCTTGTGCATCCTTCCTTCACTCCACTATTGGCGGCCATATCTTCGGCTGTCCAGGCCCTAAGCTCTGGAAATCCCTCCCTAAACCTCTTTGCCTCTCCACTTCTTTGTTCTCCTTTAAGAAGCTCCTTAAAACCGACCTCTTTGACCCTCATCTGTCCTAATGCCTCCTTCTTTGGCCCAGTGTCAATTTTTATCTGATTATGCTCCTGTGATGCGCCTTGGGACATTTTTCTACGCTAAATGCAAGTTGTTGTAAATGCCTGCCTTACTGGAAATATGTCACTGTGGTTCATTTACTGGTAACTTGCGAAGTCGGAATTTGGAGATTACAATTAAGACGTACATAGATGATTTGGGACAGAGGTCAAGGTGCTATAATTGGCATCATGGATTAATGGTGGGAAAATCATTGAGGGTTCTTGCTCCTGCTTTGTTTCCAGCTGTAAATGCAAGTTAGTAGGTATTGGGTGAGCAGCTTAGCTGTTTTGCCCCCTGCATTTCAATAGCTTGCTGACCCCCCACTGTCTAGCACCCCCCATAAATAATGGATACATGGGCAAGGTACCAGAGGGCACTGACACTTGTGGAACTGTACTTCAGCAAGAAGTCTGTGTCTTGAGGACAGAACAATTGATAGAAAATAAGGGCTAGGAAAAAGAAAACAATAGGTGATCAAGTGAAATAAATTATACTGATTTCTGGTGCTTTAATTATATAGAGATATGTATTGATGAAAAAACACTTCTATTGATATCGATACAGGCGTTTTTTTCTCCTCCTTTAGCTTTTATAGCTATAGTTTACAATATAATGCAGCATTATCGAAGGAATCTTCCCATGTGCTGCTTCCACCCTGGTAGATCCATTGAAATATGGCTCCCTTTGTGAAAATGTGTTTTAATTGCTCCTTTTTAAATACCGGATTTTTCCCCTCTATCAAGCTTCAGAAGCTTAGCACAATAACAGCTCTAAAGTGAAGTATTATAATTCTGATTTGTATACCAATATTAATTTTTCTTTTCCCACATGTAGATCATCTTTCAGTGGCAGACGAGGAACAGACACTATTACTTTCAGACATTGAATCTGTGATCACATTTTACTGCAAATCCCGAAATGTCATATATACCCAGAATCTTGGCTGGACTGACTTGCTTAAACCTCTCGTTCCACTCCGAATGCCACGGAATGATTTATATAATTGCTTTTATGCTATCATAAATAAATACATACCCAGGTAAGAACGCACAGATGTCATCAGAATTCATTTTTCTTTTGTATGGCATACAGTCAAGATATCTCCATTTTCTTGTTTTCAGAATAGGTAATTGCTTTTGATAGGATTGAAATAATCCCACAGGTCTCTTATATTCTTAAGTGAAGTGCCAGCTGGCATGGATAACTATGTTCCGAGTTGTAGTTTTGATTTTATTTTCCAAACTGGAATGCTGTATTTTACAGGGATTGTGTCCCCAAGGGTCGGCCGTTCCACCTCTTCAGGCTTCTTCTGCAGTATCATGAACCAGAGCTTTGCTCTTATCTTGACACAAAGAAGATTACTCCAGACTCCTATGCAATAAACTGGGTAAATAAATCTCTTCAAAAAATTACTTTGTATGTTCTCAACATTTTAGCCACTAAATAGCCTGAAACTTTTTTCTGTGCATCTGATACCTATTCCAGTCATTTATATATCTTTCTTATTGTATGCACAGTTAAAGGTATTTTTTCCCCAAAAAGTAGTATTTCAGTTCCATTTATTGTGGCTAATTTTAAAAAAATCTAGCTGCACAATTCATATCAGCATTATAAATTTTGGAAATGCTGTTTTTCAGTTATCTAATTATGTTTTTGAACAGATTCCATTTTTGTTATCTACTAAAATCTGGCATGTACTATTCTTAAACTCACTATGCCATCCCAAACTGTTCTCCGTTGAAATGGAGAAAATTGTACTTACCAAATTATTTTGGTGTACTTTGGTTTTATTTAATTACCTGCAATTTGTATCCACCTAAATGAATACCCCATAGAGGTTCATTGGAAATTATTTGTGACTTTTCCCTAATGAATTGGCTGATGATGTAAAATTCTGTCGTTCTTTCAGTAAATTATTTGCAATTTCAACAGTCATCCTACATATTTGGATAGGCAAAGACATTTCACAGTTTGTGATATAATATTTGGAATCACAGCACTCCAGAATGACATACAATAATGTAATTGTACCTAAGCTAGTTTTCAGCTCTTTGTTTCAGCCTTTGGTATGTCATATGCATGATGAAATTAGATTCCAACAGCCACAAAATCTTTGTAGAGATTTTTTTTTAAAGTTGTATTCCTGAAATGCAGGTATGAATTGCCAAGAAGCTATGATTTTGAATTTTTAATAATTTCAGTTTATGAAACATTCTTGTCTTTTTTTATATTGCTCTGAAGGGGGCAAGCCTCTTTGCAGGTTGTTGTACAGAAGATGTTGCCCAGCTGATGTGGGATGTGTACCTACAGCAAGCAGACCCTTTCCTAATTTTCTTCCTCATGTTAGTTATTCTAGTTAATGCAAAGTAAGTATACTTTTTGGGAAAATTTGCTAAGGAATGGTTTTCACAATGTTAAGATTATGTCCATTTAAACATTTGCATGTTTGTAGCATATTATTGGTAGAAAATACAGTTGATACAGTGGGTGGTTGATGTGTGGTTCTATTTAAAGAATTGGATCTGTCAATCTTCATTTTCTTCAATCAGTTTACAACTTCTTATTATAGGTACCAAACCCTTGGTGTAAATTCCTTTTCTCATTTTATATCTTTTTTTCCCTATTCTTTATTTAATTAAAACAGTTAATAAATATGTCTAGCATTATCTGTTATCACTCACTTAAATATTAAAAGTTATAGGACTGATTTTAGGTTGTCTTTACACTTTTAAAATAAATATTTGAATCATTATCAACCTACACCTGAATGCTGTCTTAATGCTAAGAGCCACATAATTTCTATATAGCTGAAGCCTTTTTACCCACTCATCTTATCTCCATACCACTATCACTGCAGTTTCTCTGCCATCTTCCCCACCCACCCCCTCTGAACTAATTTCTTCTGTGAAACCCACACCCTGCCCCCTTGATCTGCTCCCCAGCCCCCCCTCTCAACTCCTGACCATTTAACTACCTTCTGTCCCCATTGCTTGCTGGTATTGTAAATGTCTTCCTTTGCTTAGCCATTGTTTCTCTCCCTTTCGGAAGCGTTGTAATCACTCCTCTCCTTAGAAAAAAAATTGCTCGCGCATTTGCCCTCTCTGACAGTCACCCCATTTTTTTTTTATTCGTTCATGGGATGTGGGCGTTGCTGGAAAGGCCAGCATTTATTGCCCATCCCTAACTGCCCTTGAGAAGATGGTGGTGAGCCCCCCTCATGAACTGCTGCAGTCCATGTGGTGAAGGTTCTCCCACAGTGCTGTTAGGTAGCGAGTTCCAGGATTTTGACCCAGCGACAATGAAGGAAGGGCGATATATTTCCAAGTCTATAATCTCCTTTTCCTCTAACATGACAACACTTTCCAACTTAATGCTGCCTCATTCAAACTCCCTGTTAGAATCCCTTCAGTCCAGCTTTTGCCCTGCTCTCAGTACCGAGATCACCCTAGCCAAAATTACAGATGAAATTATGTCTAACCCCACAATGCATATCTATTCTCGACCTTTGTTGGCATTTTGATACAGTCACCAGGCCATCCTCCTCTATTGCCTCTCCATGGGACTGGCCTTGCATGTTTTCACTCCTACCTGCTCCAATGCAGCCAGTGCATCTTCAGCAGTGGCTTCTCCTTCCATCCTGCTGAAGTCCCCCAAGGACTCTTCTGTTTCTTGTCTATTTGTTACCCCTCAGTGATATCATTTGGACACGTGGAGTCAGGTTCTGTATGCATACCGATAACTCCAGATCGAACTCTCCACCAATTTGAAACCATAGCCACCTCTGCTTGGAAAACTGTAAGTCGTGAATGATTCTGAGTTTTTCAACTAAATATCGGGATGACCAAAGTCTTCACTTTCGGCCCCAGGTATAAACTCTCTTCCTTTTCCCAGTAACTCCATTATCCCGCCACGGTCATTCACTGAGGCTGAATCAGACCATATGAAACCCCAGCATGCTGTTTGATCCAGAGTTGTGTTTTAAATCCCACATGCTATCTACCTTTCTTTCACCTCTGCAACAACCCCGCCTCTGTTGGGGAATATTAGAAAGACAAGTTTGGAGTCATTGTTTCTGTGCCATAAATGAGAGTTCTAGACACCAAATCTTTTGCTTATAGACTTATTAGAGGAAATGATACACATAGACAAAATACATGATGCGAAGCAGACCTCACGTTACAGGTGCTGTAACACCGACCTTTCACTTGTTGCCACCAAAACCCTTATCCACGCTTTTGTTGCCCCTGGATTCAATTTCTCATATCCTATCCTGCTCTTGCATTACCCCTATCCTTGCTGACCGACACTGGCTTCCTATCCACCAATGCACTGAATTTAAAATCCTCATCCTGAAATCCCTTCATGGCCTTGCTCCACTCTGCCTCTGCAGCCACCTCCAATCTTAGATCCTTCCTTCACCTTTTGGTCCTCCATCTCTGGCCTTCTGTGCGTCCTGCTTTCCTTATGACAGATCCTTCAGTCACTTCGATTCTACTCTTCAGAGGTCCCTCTCTAAATCCCTGTCTCTACCTTTTTATAAAACTTCTTAAAACCCATCTCTTAGACCAAGCTTTCTGTTATCTCTCCTAATTCTCCCATCATGGCTTAGCATCTGTTCCCTATATTTACTTCTTTTTGACTCTGTAAAGCACTGTAACATTTTCTACATTAAAGGTGCTATATTTTCATCGCTCCACCATTGACAGCCATGCATTCAGCTGCCTAGGTCCTAAACCTCTCCGCCTCTCTACCCCTCTCCTCCTTTAAGATGCTCCTTAAAAGCTACCTCTTTGACCAAGCTTTTGGTCTCCTGTCCTAATATCTCCTTATGTGGCTCGGTGTCATATTTTGTTTGTTATCGCTCTTGTGAAATGTCTTGGGATGTTTTACTACGTTGAAGATGGTACATAAATGCAAGTTGTTGTTACAGGAAGCAAAACGTTTCAATTGAACACGCAAGCTTTTAGTCCAGTAGGCCAATTTAAGAACTGAGTGCCTGTCCAATAATTTCTGACTCCTAAAATCCCTTCAAAGTATATTTACAGTTCTCAGTATTGAATCCAGTACCAATAATATATCTTTTATATCTTTCTTCCCCCCCCCCCAGAGAGATTGTGTTGTCTCAAGAGGCAGAATGTAAGGAGGAACTCATTCGTAAGTGTACCCAAATGATCAATTTTTTCAATTAGAGTTGCATGTATTATATGTAATGAGAACTTCTTAAAAAGTGCATATGCTCAATGTTATGAGCACTTAACCCTCCAAGAATGACCACAATGTCAATATAGTATTCCAGTCAGCAGAAAATTAGTAAAGTACTGAATATTTTTTCTGAACAATGATAGTGCTAGGTTAATATTCAGGTCATAATTCTAGTATTAATGTAACTTAAAAATTGTGCACACTATTTCTATCAATTAAACATATATAGCTAGCCTTTCTAGTACCTCCTCTTTATCAATTATTAGCCCATCCAGTATCTCAACTACATCTTCCTTTACTGAGACTCTGGTAGCATCTTCTTCCTTGGTAAAGACAGATGCAAAGTACTCATTTAGTACCTCAGCCATGCCCTCTGCCTCCATGAGTAGGTCTCCTTTTCGGTCCCTGATCGCCCCCACCCCTCCTCTTATTACCCGTTTACGTGCCTATAGAAGAGTTTTGGATTCCCTTTTGTGTTTGCCGCCAGTCTAATCTCATACTCTCTCTTTGCCCCTCTTATTTCCTTTTTCACTTGCCCTCTGAACTTTCTATGTTCAGCCTGGTTCTCACTTGTGTTATAAACCTGACATCTGTCATATGCCCTTTTTTCTGCTGCATCTTACTCTCTCTCTCTCTTGTTATCCAGGGATGATGTGGAGATGCCGGTGATGGACTGGGATTGACAAATGTAAAGAATCTTACAACACCAGGTTATAGTCCAACTATTTTATTTGAAAATCACAAGCTTTCGGAGGCTTTCTCCTTCGTCAGGTGAATGTCACCTGATGAAGGAGAAAGCCTCCGAAAGCTTGTGATTTTCAAATAAAATAGTTGGACTATAACCTGGTGTTGTAAGATTCTTTACATTTGTCATCCAGGGAGTTCTGGCTTTAGTTGCCCTACCTTTCCTCAGCATGGGATTGTACCTAGACTTTACCTGAACCATCTCTTCCATTAAAGGCCGCCCATTGTTCAGTTACAGTTTTGCCTGCCAACCTTTGATTCCAATTTACCTGGACCAGATCTGTTCTCATCCCACTGAAATTGGCCCTCCTCCAGTTGAATATTTTTACTTTAGAGTGGTCCATGTCCTTTTCCATAGCTATTCTAAACCTTATGATACTATGATCGTTGTTCCCTAAATGTTCCCCCACTGACACTTGGTTCACTTGGCCTGCCTCATTCACCAGAACCAAGTCCAGCAATGTCTCCTTGTAAGCATTGTAGATGGAATGCTAAAATTACAGAGAGATATTAATAGATTAAGTGAATGGGCAAAACTGTGACAAATGGATTTCAATGTAGGCAAGTGTGAGGTCATCCACTTTGGACCTAAAAAGGATAGATCAGAGTTTTTTCTAAATGGCGAAAAGCTCGAAATAGAGGAGGTACGAAGAGGTTTAGGGGTCCATGTACATAGATCATTAAAATGTCATGGACAGGTACAGAAAATAATCAAAAAGGCCTTTATATCGAGAGGACTAGAATACAAGGGGGTAGAGGTTATGCTACAGCTATACAAAGCCCTGGTTAGACCACACCTGGAGTACTGTGTTCAGTTCTGGGCACCGCACCTTAGGAAGGATATATTGGCCTTGGAGGGAGTGCAGCGTAGATTTGCTAGAATGATACCTAGACTCCAAGGGTTAAATTATGAGGAGAGATTATGCAAACTAGGATTGTATTCCCTGGAATTTAGAAGATTAAGGGGTGATTTGATCGAAGTTTTCAAGATATTAAGGGGAACTGATAGGGTAGATGGAGAGAAACTATTTCTGCTGGTTGGGAAATCTAGGACTAGGGGACATAGCCTAAAAATTAGAGCCAGGACTTTCAGGAGTTAAGTTAGGAAACACTTCTACACGCAAAGGGTCGTGGAAGTTTGACTCTCTTCCGCAAACGGCAGTTGATGCTAGCTCGATTGTTAATTTTAAATCTGAGATTGATAGATTTTTGTTAACCGAAGGTATCAAGAGATATGGGGCTACAGCGGGTATATGGAGTTAGGTCACAGATCAGCCATGATCTCGTTGACTGGCAGAATAGGCTCGAGGGGCTAAATGGCCTACTTCTGTTCTTTTGTTCCTAACAAGTTCCCACAGAAAAGTAAAAACTAGAAAGGCTGAAATTTCAATCAGTCCCTTGGTATATATGTTTTCCAATCTATTCTGTCCCAGGTGAACATATAGAAGATACGCCCATTTTAAAAAAAAAAAATTGCCCCCCCAAAATCATGAAAGTTACCCATACACTACCTTTATTTCTCACTATTATTTCTTTCCAGAGACCTATACATGTCTAAGGGGCATGGGACTCACTTTTTCTCATTGTATGTAGCTTAATTATCTTTTTTTCCTGGTCTCTGTTACCCCTTTCTTTACATTAGTCAGGCTTAATTGCACATGCATGCTCCTGGTAGTTGCCAAAAAATTTCCTCCTTCAGTTTATCTTCTTGGTTCCCTTTTTTCCTTTTACAGTTTCATTTTTGACTCCTCAATGGAATGGTAAATGTAAATCAAGTCTACTTCAAATTAGTGTGAGACCAGGACAAGGGGACACAGGTTCAAACTAGTGAAAAACAAATTTAGTATGGATATCAGGAAGTTCTTCTTCACAAATCCAGTGATTAAAGGAAGGAATGAACTTCTAATTAGAGCAGTAGAGGTGAAAATCGTGGGCAACATCGCTGCAACGGGGAGAGTTTAGGGTCTTCCTGGATGGATGAGTTAAGGTGGGCCAAATGGCCTTTATCACCCACAATTACCTTGTGATCTTAAGTTGTTTTTTTTTGCCCACGTTCAAATTTGGCCTAATTGTGTATTGTACTCAATCTTCGCCACCTTCCAAGTATGTTTACAGTCTTGCATATTCTTAACTACTGTTTCCACTCATGAGTAATGCCATGGGAGATTAACTCTATTATTCATTTTTGGGATATGTATATCGTTGGCATTTAATGCCCATCCCTAGTAGCCTTGAGAACGTGGTGGTGGGCCGCATTCTTGGACCGCTGATGGTGATTGATGCAACTGAGTGGCATGCTAGTCAGGTGATTTAACCACGTTGGTGTTGGAGTCCTGGGCTAGGACGGCAGGTTTCCTTCCCTAAAGGACATTTGTGTACCAGTTGGGTTTTTATGACAATCCGACAGCTTCATGATCACTTTTACTGAGATTTTTTAAAAATTGAATTTAAATTCTCAAACTGCCGTGGTGGGATTTGAACTCATGTTCTCTGGATTATGTCTATGTCCAGACGTCTAGATTACTTCTCCGTAAACATAACCACTACACTAACATACCCATGCAGCTGGGGAGATGGACTAATAAAGTTCTATCAAAATTAATCTAGGGATCCTATTTGCTTTTCATTGGTTCAGCAATTTTATCGACTCAATTGATATTAGGACCAATGTGGAAGTGTAACCTGGATTATTTCTTTTTAGTTTTTGAGAAATTAATGTTTTTGGCAATTCTGCTGCTTGCCTAAAGAACAATGATGCTCTATATTATAGAACTGAAAGCGAATGTTGCGGAGAGAACATATATTTATGCAATTTAAGGAATTAAATTATAAGCATGGCTTCCTATTGTTGATTAACTGTGGTGTAAGGATACTCAATTTTTAGTAGCTTAAAAATGCTTCGATCACATCTTCTCCAAACATTTTGTTTACATTCTTTTGTACTAATCAAGGTGAGGGATTTTAATGCTGCAAAATGGAATTCCACCCATTCAAGGTGCCCAGTGTCAGCATCAAGCACTCCTAGGTCAGGTGTAACACAACCAGATGAGGGGGTAAAGCTCCCTCTACTCTGCCCCCACAATGTGTTTCAGCACCCAAATTCAGAATAATACTATTGCACCAGTATGACACTTTTTTCTATTTCCCACATTTGCCACCCATCCTGGGCTTTTTGAGTGCCAAACTAGGTACAATTTTGTGGTGTAAGCCCATTCCAACTGGGAATTGGACTGAGACTGCCCAAAATCATTTTGCATGGGTCCCTTACAGCCAACAGACATTTGGCTGAATTTACACACTGGTTCCAGACTTGAAAAGCCAGTGTGCCACTCTGTTTCTTCTCTCTCAACTTTCTAAGTGACTCTTCACATCTCTCTCTCGATTATTTTTAAAAAATAATGGGTAAGTTGAAAGCTATCAAAGAAGCTGTATATGAAAGGTGTGTCACGAACATTAATTTGATGCATCAATAACTTGGAAGTAATATTTGTTCCAAACTTGTGAAGGGAAGTGCTCTTACCTTACTCTTGATCCCTTTTAAAAGTGAACATATTGGAAATAAAGGGGCCAATTTCCCTGGCCTTTGTGGCCAGGGAAATGAGTGTTCCCTTTGTGCAAAGGTAAGGAAAAAGGAGTAGAGACTGAAATGGCTGGGTCTCAGCCCCTTTTAACACTGCTCTGAGATATTTCTGGGCCTTTCCGGAGGAAGGGGATAGCCTCACCTGCGTCTAGGCCAGAAGATATTAAATCCAAGTTGGGGGCAGTCCCAGTCTCTTGCCTCATATTGTGTATGCTGTACTTGAACACCCAAAAATTATGGCACTGTGGTTTGCCTCTCAACCCCCACTAATCACAGAGGTCCTGGGGCAGGGCAAAGAATTCCAGGTATGGCATGTCTTTCAGTGCTAGGCCCAGCTCTCAGAAGTTTGATCGTCAATTAGAATCTTCTGTCTATTGACCTCCATCAACAGCCAGAAAATCCTGAGTACTGAGGCCAGAGAGGCAGCTGCAGCTGCCCTTGACTTTTCAGGCGCTACCGACAGTGCTGGGCCCTGCCAGGAGTCAGGCTTACACTGGGTCTGTCCCCGGCACATTTAAATGGCCCTGGTGTGCTACACCTGTTTAGTGCCCAGGCAAAGGAGGGGGCCCAGGAAAATAGCCTCCAATATGTTGCTGTGTTCATAAGTATTGAATGGTGAGCACCATGAGCTTAAAACACAAATTTAAACCAAAACTTTGTAAATGACTTCCCTTTGTTGCATTGTTTCCAAAAGTCCGCCAGGGACTCTTAATGCTGCACCCCTACACTGAGTTTTAAAAAAGGTAATTGATTTACTTTTTCCCTATACGCCTCCTCACATGTTCATTTAACTATTTCTGCCTGTGTTTATCACATTTGGACCTCTATTTCAACAACCCACCGTATTCAAGGTTGGGGTGGGGTGGTCTGCTGGTCATTTGAGTTAGGGCTGTACAGTATTTTAGTTGGATATGTCATTAAAATAAGAGTGCTGAAGTGGAAAATGGATCTTATTTTGTGGAGGTATATGTCAAGAATTGCTGTTACCTGACCCACAATTCATGCACAGGGTAAAGAGCATACAAGGTGCAAAGAGAAACTGCTAGTTTCTATCCCACTTATACTTCTAGCCCTGTGACTCTGTAACATGCTGACCTGGCAGCAAACATTATGGCTTGATTGTCTTGCATACCAAACTGCAATACTGTTTCCTTTGATTGGCTGTTGTTGATCAACTGATGGCTGAGGGAGGGGTTATGTATATGACATACATCTGCTATCAGATTAACTGTTTGCAGAGCATAGATTTAGTTCCGATACTAGAAGATATTAAAACATCAGTTTGCTGAATTTTTAGCAGAAAGCTGTAATAGGTCAGCGTTAGTAGCTTTTAACAGAATGATGCAAATTTCCTGCGTTATAGTTTGAGTAATTCCCAGGTTTAAAAATGGGATTAAATTAATCACTATTAATGAATATCTGTTTAGACCTACTCGTAAATCTGTCTCCCTTTGCAGGGGTTCACGGGAAATTGACTTGACGTACCTAACATTTCATTCATTTGGAGTGCGTTTGATAGCCTTTTAACCTCCCTAGATTACACCTGGGAAGAACGTTCTTATGCTAAAAAAAAAGCTCTCATACCATCAATCAGGATTCCAGCATAGACTTATTCACCTGCTCTTAAAGGATCGTGTTTTGCAATATTACAGCCTATAAATAACCATTATGAAGATTATGTGCAGCCATCCATTTATAATGAATTAAACATAATTATTGTAAAAATGTTATATGAATATAACATTTAAATATAAGACAGCAACAACCTGTCTGACAATAATTCTTGGATAAATCAAAATTTCCACCCTTTTTTGTAATCATCTCTTTCTACATGCCTCTGCCATTAACTCCATCAACCTCGATGGCTGCCAGTAGTGTGGAATAAGGACGTGTTGCTTCATCTTGAGCTAAGTTTCCTTCTCCATATGCACTCCACCATCAAGATTTGTTCTTCCTTCTTCGCAATATTGCGAGTCTCCCCCATTGCTGCCAAGATAAAAATCCACGCTTTTTTTTACCTCGAGCCACAACTTCTGTAAGCCAGACTCCGCCACTTCCACCCTCTAAAACTGCAGTTCATTCAGAATGCCACTGCCCAAGATCTTGCCTGCTCAAAGCCCAGTATTTCTATTACTCTAATCATCACTGGGCTTTCCCGACTCCCCATGGATTTAATTGTCAGAGTTCAATGTGGGGAAGTGTGAGGTTATCCACTTTGGACTATTAGAGTTCTTGAGGAAGTAACAAGCAATGTGGATAAAGGGGATCCTGTGGATGTGGTGTACTTGGATTTCCAGAAGGCTTTTGACAAGGTGCCATACCAAAGGCTATCAATCAAAATAAGAGCTCATGGTGTAGGGTGTAACATATTAGCATGGATAAAGGATTGGTTAGCTAACAGGAAACAGAGAATAGGCATAAATGGATCATTTTCAGGTTGGCAAGATGTAGCGAGTGGAGTGCCACAGGGATCAATGCTTTGGCCTCAACTATTTACAATCTATATCAATGACTTGGATGAAGGGACCGAATGTAGGTTGCTAAATTTGCTGATGACACAAAGATAGGTAGGAAAGTAAGTTGTGAAGAGGACATAAGGGGCCTGATTTAAGCAGGCCTGCGGGTTTCCGGCGGGTTGGGTTTCGGGTGCGTGGCCTCCGCGCCCGGTGAAATTAGTGGGTTGCCCGCGCGATCGTAGCAGGCAATGCACTAATTGGAATCACTTACCTGCTCCTCCGGGGTCCGCGCTGCTGGTCTGCGCGTCGGGCGGGCTGCGCATGCGCAGTACGATCTGTCAGCTGGAGGCTCTCTAGTTAAAGGGGCAGTCCTCCACTGACAGATGCTGCAACCAATGGAACAAATTACAGCATGGAGCAGCCCAGGGGGAAGGCTGCTCCCAGTTTAATGATGCCTCACCCCAGGTATCATCAGATGGGGTGAGAAGGAGGGGGAGGACAGAGATCTTCCACCCGGCGGGCGGGAGGAAGCGGCCTGCCTCTGCCACCAAGAAGGCCTGGCTCGAGGTGGCAGAGGAGGTCACCTGCACCACCAACATATGGCCCACCTGCTTACAGTGCAGGAGGCGCTCCAATGACCGCAGTAGGTCAGCCACAGTGAGAACACGTAGTCTTTCCCCTACACTCCGTCTGCCACAACACTGCCCCCACCCCACATCTCCTTTGGCACCGCCAACACTACTCTGTCACATCACCCCTCATACTCACTCAAACCCCATCCTCATCTTACCTGCACCTACTCACCTCGCCAGTACTCACCCGCCACTAACACGCAACCCAATCCTCATACAATCTCATGGCTCTATCCCATACTCACCCTCTCGTGCATCTCTCTCACGGCTAGCCTCACTCAACCTGCCACCACCTGTGCTGCAGCCACAGGGCATGCATCGCATATGTGCAGTAGGCAGCGTACGGCAAATGTGTCGTGAGCATGAAGGGGATGCAGAAGGGTGTCTGAGGGTTTGCCATGGGTGTTACCTATATTGCATTTCAGAGCAACAAACATCACACATTATATTGGCACCACCACTGCCATGTCTCCGCGAATCCTGTCTGTTGTGTCCAATAATGCCCGCTCCTGGGTATCACTATGAGGACCCACCACTGATGCCACCCATTGTGTTACTGCAGAGTAGGTGCAGGTGTATTTGCAGGGCTCTTCCGCGCAGACGACTGAGAGACATCGGCGGTGTACCCGGCTGCACCCTGGAAGGATGCGGTGGAGAAGTTGTGGAGGGCAGTGGTGACTTTGGCAGCGACAGGTAAGCAGATGGTGCTGGGGCCAGCCAGGAGCAGCTCGGCATGAAAGAGCCTGCAGATCTCCACGACTACATGTCGAGTGAATCTGCGCCTCCGTGTGCACTGCTGCTCGGAGAGGTCCGGGGAGCTGCGCCTCGGTCTGTGGACCCTTTGGCGAGGGTAGTGCCCTCTGCGACGCGTCTCTCTCTGCGGTAGCCCTCCCTCCTGCTGTACAGGTGGATGTGTCACAGCACTCTGTTGTGGAGCTCCACGTGTCAGAGGTGGACGGCGTGGATGGCGAGGCTGGTGATGCTGTTCGCCCTCCGAGGGGGTCATGACTGCAGCTACGGCGGCCCCCATCCGCAATATGTACATCTGAGGGGGTCCGCAAGGTAGGCACATGTCTCCGGACCCCGGGGTGAGTGTGCAGGTTGGTGACTTTGACCGTCCAGAGGGGGGGGGGTGGTGGAGGCCACACTTTGTCCCAAGTGACAGAGTGGCCTCCTGCAATGGGTGAGGGTCTCCCCCTCCCCCCCCCCCCCCCCCACCCCCCCACCTGTCAAATGGACCTTTGCAGCTGCCACAGGCTGACGGCTGCAACACGTCCAGTTCAACTAGGACTGTTTCCCCCAGTGTGTGAAACAGTCCCATGTTTCCCCAAAATCACACACAGTCCCTTAATCAGGTCAGTTAATGACCTGAACAAGCGAAATAAATAACCTCAAGTGGCATCCCGCTGGCTTTAATTGCCTGTGGGATTCCCACCAGCGGGGGCCACGCACGCACCCCCGCACGTCATCGGGGAACCCGGAAGTGGGCGGGATCGTGGCGGGTTCCCGTCACGTGACTGGATATCGGGATTTTCGGGGCCCCCCCGCTAGAAACCCACAGGAAACCCGACGGTAAAATCGAGCCCAAGGAGTCTGCAAAGGGATATAGATAGGTTAAGTGAGTGGGCAAAAATTTGGCAGATGGAGTATAATGTGGGAAAATGTGAACTTGTCCGCTTTGGCAGGAGGAATAGAAAAGCAGTATATTTAAATGGAGAGAGATTGCAGAACTCTGAGGTACAGAGGGATTTTTTTTAAATTTGTTCATAATTGCCCTTGAGAAGGTGGTGTTGAGCCGCCTTCTTGAACCACTGCAGTTCATGTCGTGAAGGTTCTCCCACAGTGCTGTTAGGAAGGGAGTTCCAGGATTTTGACCCAGAGATGATGAAGGAACGGTGATATATTTCCAAGTCGGGATGGTGTGTGACTTGGAGGGGAACGTGCAGGTGGTGTTGTTCCCATGTGCCTGCTGCTCTTGTCCTTCTAGGTGGTAGAGGTCACAGGTTTGGGAGGTGCTGTCTAAGAAGCCTTGGCGAGTTGCTGCAGTGCATCCTGTGGATGGTGCACACTGCAGCCACAGTGCGCCGGTGGTGAAGGGAGTGAATGTTTAGGGTGGTGGATGGGGTGCCAATCAAGCGGGCTGCTTTGTCCTGGATGGTGTCGAGCTTCTTGAGTGTTGTTGGAGCTGCGCTTATCCAGGCAAGTGGAGAGTCTTCCATCACACTCCTGACTTGTGCCTTGTAGATGGTGGAAAGGCTTTGGGGAGTCAGGAGGTGAGTCACTCGCTGCAGAATACCCAGCCTCTGACCTGCTCTTGTAGCCACAGTATTTACATGGCTGGTCCAATTAATTTTCTGGTCAATGGTGACCCCCAGGATGTTGATGGTGGGGGATTCGGCGATGGTAATGCCGTTGAATGTCAAGGATGAGGTGGTTAGACTCTCGTTGGAGATGGTCATTGCCTGGCACTTGTCTGGCGTGAATGTTACTTGCCATTTATCAGCCCAAGCCTTGTTGTCCAGGTCTTGCTGCATGCGGGTTCGGACTGCTTCATTATCTGAGGGGTTGCGAATGGAACTGAACACTGTGCAATTATCAGCGAACATACCCATTTCTGACCTTATGATGGAGGGAAGGTCATTGATGAAGCAGCTGAAGATGAATCAGGTTGGGTCTAGGACACTGCCCTGAGGAACTCCTGCAGCAATGTCCTGGGGTTGAGATGATTGGCCTCCAACAACCACTACCATCTTCCTTTGTGCTAGGTATGATTCCAACCACTGGAGAGTTTTCCCCCTGATTCCCATTGACGTCAATTTTACTAGGGCTCCTTGGTGCCACACTCGGTCAAATGCTGCCTTGATGTCAAGGGCAGCCACTCTCGCTTCACCTCTGGAATTCAGCTCTTTTGTCCATGTTTGGACCAAGGCTGTAATGAGGTCTGGAGCCGAGTGGTCCTGGCGGAACCCAAACTGAGCGTCGGTGAGCAGGTTATTGGTTAGTAAATGTCGCTTGAAGCGCTATCGACGACACCATTCACCACTTTGCTGATGATTGAGAGTAGACTGATGAGGCGGTGATTGGCTGGATTGGATTTGTCCTGCTTTTTGTGGACAGGACATACCTGGGCAATTTTCCACATTGTTAGGTAGATGCCAGTGTTGTGGCTGTACTGGAACAGCTTGGCCAGAGGCGCAGCTAGTATTGCCTAGAGGCGCATCTGGGTGTCTTACTACATGAATCACAAAAAGTTAGTATGCAGGTACAGCAAGTGATTAGGAAGGTAAATGGAATGTTGTCATTTATTGCAAGGGGAATGGAATATAAAAGTAGAGATGTTTTGCTACAGTTGTACAGGGCATTGGTGAGACCACATCTAGAATTATTATGTGCAGTTTTGGTCTCCTTATTTAAGAAAGGACATAATTGCTTTGGAGGCGGTTCAGAGAAGGTTCACTCGACTGATTCCTGGGATGAGGGGGTTATCTTAGGAAAGGTTGGACAAGTTGGGCCTGTATACACTGGAGTTTAGAAGAATGAGAGGTGATCTTATTGAAACATGTGAGACCCTGAGGGGACTTGAAGGAGTAGTTGCTGAGAGGATGTTTCCCCTTGTGGGAGAGACTAGAACTAGGGGCCACAGTTTTAAAATAAAGGGTCTCCCATTTAAGATGGAGATGAGGAGAATTTTTTTTCTCTGAGGGTCATGAGTCTGTGGAACTCCCTTCCCCAGAGAGCAGTGGAGGCAGGGTCATTGAATATTTTTAAGGCTGAGTTAGATAGATTCCTGATTAACAAGGGAGTCAAAGGTTACAGTAGGTAGACGGGGAAAGTAGGGTTGAGGTCACAATCAGATCAACCATGATCTTATCAAATGGCAGAGCAGACTTGAGGGGCCGAATGGCCTACTCCTGCTCTTAATTCGTATGTTCGTATATATGTTCATATGGATCTGAGAAAGACAAATCAGAATATTTTCTTAATGTGAGAGATTAGGAGGAAAGAGATTTAGACGTTAATGCAAACAAATCTCCAAAAGATAGTGCACAGATACAAAACATAATCAAAAAGGCTAATGGGGTGTTGGCCTTTACCTCAAGGGGGTTGGAATACAAAAGTGAGGAAGTGATACTTCTGTTGTACAGAGCCTTGGTAAACCCACCTTGGGTACTGCGTTCAGTTTTGAGCACTGGACTTCAGGAAAAATATATTGGCCATGGAAGGGGTACAGCGCAGATTCACCAGATTGATACTAGGCCTTAAAGGTTTAAATTATGAGGACAGGTTGCAAACACTTGACTTGTATTCTTGAGTTTGAAGGTTGAAGGGCGATCTTATCGAGGTATTAGAAGCGTTGAGAAGTGCCAAGTGGATGATCCATCTTGGACACCTCCGGAGATTGCCACCATCACAGAAGCCGGTCTTTGGCCAATTCGATTCACTACATGTGATATCAAGAAATGGCTGAATGCACTGGATACAGCAAAGGCTATGGGCCCCGACAACATCCCGGCTGTAGTCCTGAAGACTTGTGCTCCAGCACTAGCTGTGCCTAGCCAAGTTGTTCCAATACAGCTACAACGCTGGCATCTACCTGACAAAGTGGAAAATTGCCCAGGTATGTCCTGTCCACAAAAAGCAGGACAAATCCAATCCAGCCAATTACTGCCCGTTCAGTCTACTCTCAACCATCAGCGAAGTGGTGAACGGTGTCGTCGATAGTGCTGTCAAGTGACATTTACTCACCAATAACCTGCTCACCGACGCTCAGTTTGGGTTCCGCCAGGACCACTTGGCTCCAGACCTCATTACAGCCTTGGTCCAAATATGGACAAAAGAGCTGAATTCCAGAGGTGAGGTGAGAGTGTCTGCCCATGACATCAAGTCAGCATTTGACTGAGTGTGACACGAAGGAGCCCTAGTAAAATTGACGTCAATGGGAATCGGGGGGAAAACTCTCCAGTGGTTGGAATCATACCTAGCACAAAGGAAGATGGTAGTGGTTGTTGGAGGCCAATCATCTCAGCCCCAGGACATTGCTGCAGGAGTTCCTCAGGGCAGTGTCCTAGGCCCAACCATTTTCAGCTGCTTCATCAATGACCTTCCCTCCATCATAAGGTCAGAAGTGGGGATATTCACTGACTGTACAGTGTTCAGTTCCATTCGCAACCCCTCAGATAATGAAGCAGTCCGTGCCTGCATGCAGCAAGACCTGGACAACATTCAGGCTTGGGCTGATGAGTGGCAAGTAATATTTGTGCCAGTCAAGTGGCAGGCACTGACCATCTCCAACAAGAGAGAATCTAACCACTTCCCCATGACATTCAACGGCATTACCATTGCCGAATCCCCCACCATCAATATCCTGGGGGTCGCCATTGACCAGAAACTTAACTGGACCAGCCATATAAATACTGTGGCTACAAGAGCAGGTCAGAAGCTGGTATTCTGCAGCAAATGACTCACCTCCTGACTTCCCAAAACCTTTCCACCATCTACAAGGCACAAGTCAGGAGTGCGATGGAAGACTCTCCACTTGCCTGGATGAGTGCAGCTCCAACAACACTCAAGAAGCTCGACACCATACAGGACAAAGCAGCCTGCTTGATTGGCATCCCATCCACCACCTTAAACATTCACTCCCTCCACTGGCGCATGTGGCTGCAATGTGTACCATCTACAAGATGCACAGCAGCAACTCGCCAAGGCTTCTTCAACAGCACCTCCCAAACCCATGGCCTCTACCACCAGCAGGCACTTGGGAACACCACCACCTGCACGTTCCCCTCCAAGTCACACACCATCCTGACTTGGAAATATATTGCCGTTCTTTCATCGTCGCTGGGTCAAAATCCTGGAACCCCCCCCCCATCTGATAGCACTGTGGGAATATCTTCACCACCTGGACTGCAGCAGTTGAAGAAGGTGGCTCACCACCACCTTCTCAAGGGCAATAAATGCTGGCCTTGCCAGCAACGCCCATATCCCATGAATGAATTTTTAAAAATTAAAATGATTAAGGGATTCAATGAGGTAGATAACGGAGAAACTATTTGCTCTGGTAGGGGAATCCAGAGCAAGAGGACATAATGAAATTAGAGCTAGGCCATTTAGGAGTGAAATCAGGAATCACTTTTTCACACAAAGGGTAGTGGAAATCTGGAGCTCATTCCCCCCAAAAGGTCAATTGAAATATTCAAGACTGAAATCCATAGATTTTTTTGTTGGTATCAAGGGATGTGGAGCAAAGGCGGATAAATTGAGTTGAGGTACAGATCAGCTATGATCTAATTGAATGGTGGAACAGGCTCAAGGGGCTGAATGGCCTACTCCTATTCCTAAGTTTCTGTGATTCCATTTCTAGGTGCCTCAGTGACCTCCTCAGCCCTATATCCTTGCTCACACCCTTTGCTTCTCTGACAGTGTACTTCTCATCTGTTTTGTTCCACCATTGTCAGCTGTTCTTTCAGGCATTATGCCCCAGTCATCCGGAATTCCGTCCGAAAATCCCTTTGCCGTACCCTCCTCCCTTCCTGTTCACAGAAGCTGCCTACACACTGTTCTCTTCAACTGTTCTGTTGGCTCTGCCTCTTAACTCCATTCTATCTCTTCTTTTACCTCAAGGCTGATGTCCATTTCACTCTCTGATCTGTAAAGTACTCTGGGATGTTTTTCTGCTGTGAGCAGTTCTGTAAATGCAAGATGAAATACTCTGTATTTGCATGGTAATCCGAGTGACAAAACAGTGGAACAGAGTTGTTTAAGTTTCTTTTGTTACTTCAATCAAAATCATACTGGATGAATAGTCAGCAATTTGATAATACAATGCAATTCAGATACAATACATTAGCAAAATTATTGCAAATATACACAGTTATTCAATATCAAAATTTATTGCAAATATAGTATAGTTTAGATATGGTACAGTTTAATAGTGCAATCCATGAGGTAATCATTTGGTCTTTTGTTTACATTTGTATATTCACTTCAGGTGTTACAAGATACATTTTTGATCTTTACAGATGCTGTTAATGTTTAGTTATTGCACATGCTTCATTTAACGATGATAAATGATCTGGAAATTTCAAAAATAGTGTGTGCATGAGAACAAGGGTTGAAGCATAATAATTTTGTTTAGCTGCTGGTTTACTCTGGTTCCTTGTACTGAAAAGAAAGCAACGAAAGCCATCTGCTGCTTTTTGTCACATGGACGGAGAAACAGAAGAAAAATGCTGAGTCGTGTTTCCCCTCACCAGGCTACAGAGATTAAGTGATTTTATTTGGTCTACTCTGAACTAATAAGCCTGATAAAGCACAAAGAACAGGAATGTGCCCAATTTATCATGCCAATATGAATAAAGCATAATGATCTGCAAAACTGTGCTCTGCAAGCAAATGCGCTCGATGATATAAGAATTGTTTTCATTCACCAGTTGATGGTTTTCACTACTTAACAGCATAATTAAGTGCAGTGGATGTCAATTTAAGCTATTCCAAAAAAAATTGTTCGGAAGGTATCTGATATGAAATTCTGACTATTTGCTTCCTCTTTGAGTCATGCAAGATAGAATGCATTATTTGTTACAGGAAGTGCTTGAAAATTATTCCAAGTTTATTAATTCATCACAGGCATAACCTGATGTTGTACCATGATGGCTCTTTGAGAGTTAGATATTTTACCCACGATAAAGAATGATGATGTATTGTCGCTGGTGTGATATCCTAGATAACTGTGTTATGTGGGGGAACTGTGGGAAAGACAAACCTGAAATGATTAGAGAGAGGTGAATTCTGTATTTTCATTTTCAGCTACATGGGTGGTTTTGATTCTTTCCTGTTAATTTTCCTTACTGAGTGAGGCTTACAAACAGGTCCTAATGTGCTTTGTGAATGGCAGTCTTGCTATCAATTATGTAAAAAAAAATCCTGGTGTTGTTTTTGTGCTCGTCCTCATAAAATTGTGATAGTTACCAGATTCGTAGGAGGCAGCCTTAAGCTGCATTCTGAGAGTTGTAATACACGAATTGCATGCAGAGAGAGATCCTGGGAGTTGTATCTGCTAACTAGTTGAGCCTCTACATTCACGTGACAGATTTGGTAACTCTTGGCAGCCCCATGAACTCAAACTTCAGGCTTCTCAAAGAGGGGCAGGCCTCTGACTGAAAAAGTTGTTGAGACATTTCAAAAGACACAAAATGAAACAGTATAAATAGATTTAATGGTTTTCTTCCAAATTTTGTAATATTTAATATCTTTATTGTGTTAGGAACCATGTTTCCATTAGTAACTACTCAGTTTAGTGAAAAAATGATGGGCAAAAAGATGTTTTGAAAATAATTTGAATGATTTTATTGGTTCTCCTTTCTTTTATTGGTAGCTGTTTCCTGACTTTTTTATTGATTGGTAATTTTTATATCCATTTTTGAGTGGTGCGTTCTGTACTGTTCAGTTATTTCTTTTATGAATATAAATTTTACGCCAGTTAGGTAAGTGTGACAAAAAAATTGCACATGTACAAGTATGATGGATACATCGCATGCCAGAAATATCCATGTAGATATTTAGAGATTATACAGTATATTTCTTGAATAGTATTTGAAATCGAAACAAAATACATTGTTTACATTGCTTGCTTGGCTCCTGTTAGTGACATTGGGTCTACATCACTGCATGGCCCGATTCCTAATTCCAAGAAAGGAGATTACTAAAGGGATTGAGATTACTAAAGGGATTGACTTAAGTGACTTTTATTTTACTATAACACACTACTTGTCAGAATGTGTGTGAGCCCAGTGCAACATATGTTTGTATTTCAGGATCACTTGAAAGTGTTCCATGCAACCTGGAGACAGAAGATGTAGAGGATCTCTTTTCATTGGCACTGTATTATTATGCCAGAACACCTGCTTCTTTTAGAAAGGTACATTTATTTCTGAAAAACAAATACATTCGGCTTTTATTTTTGATCCGTATGTGGCAACTAAAGATGCAAACCAGGTTCAGATTAGGCAGAATCCTTTTAAAGAATTTGTATGATTTGCTTTTAAAATTTTTTAGCAGCATAAATTTAAACGAATATCAAATTTCATCCTCCTAAAGAAACACATTTTTCTATTAAAGAGTCAATATTATGTGATGACAGGAATTTCTGTCTTTATTTCATACTGTTTTACAAATAGCTAGAATTAACAGAGAAGATGGGCTCGATTTTGGCGTCGGGTTTCCGGCGGGTTTCCAGCGGGGGGGCCCCGAAAATCCCGATATCCGGTCACGTGACCGGATCGCGACGAAATCCCGGCCACTTCCGGGTACCGCGCTGACGTGCGGGGCTGCGCGCGCAAGCCCCGCTGGTGGGAATCCCGCAGGCAATTGAAGCCAGCGGGGTTCCACTTGAGAGTACTTACCTTGCTTGTTGAGGTCAGTTAATGAGCTGAATCAGCGGTCAAAAGAGGAAGTGTGGGATTTTAGGTTCAAGGCAGTGAGTTTCCCACACTGGGGGAAACAGTCTCTCTCCAACCAGGCGTGTTGCAGCCAGCAGCCTGTGGCAGGTGCCAAGGTGCACTCCACGGGGGAGAGCCCTCACCCACGCAGGAGGCCACCGCCCCCACCACCCCCCGCCAAGCCAGAGGACAGACCGACACGAAACCGCAGCCCCAGTCCGAGGAACCACCCACCTACCCTGCACAACCCCTCAGACCAACACCTGCCAGATGGGTGGTGTGTGGACACCCTCGGAGGATGAACAGCATGACCAGCCCCAGCAGCTTCGCAGTCCACGCCGTCCGCCGAGCTGCTCCTGGCTGGCCCCAGCACCATCTGCTTACCTGTCGCTGCCAAAGTCACCACTGCCCTCCACAACTTCTCCACCGCATCCTTCCAGGGTGCAGCCGGGTACACCGCCGATGTCTCTCAGTCGTCTGCGCGGAAGAGCCCTGCAAATACACCTGCACGTACTCTGCAGTAACACAATGGGTGGCATCAGTGGTGGGTCCTCATAGTGATACCCAGGAGCGGGCATTATTGGACACAACAGACAGGATTCGCGGAGACATGGCAGTGGTGGTGTCAATATAATGTGTGCTGTTTGTTGCTCTGAAATTCAATATAGGTAACACCCATGACAAACCCTCAGACACCCTTGTACACCCCCTTCATGCTCACGACACATTTGCCTTACGCTGCCTACTGCACATATGTGATGCATGCCCTGTGGCTGCAGCACAGGTGGTGGCAGGTTGAGTGAGGCTGGCCGTGAGAGAGATGCACGAGAGGGTGAGTATGGGATGGAGCAATGAGATTGTATGAGGATTGGGTTGCGTGTTAGTGGTAGGATGAGTACTGGCGAGGTGAGTATGTGGAGGTAGGATGAGGATGGGGTTTGAGTGGGTATGAAGGGTGATGTGACAGAGTAGTGTTGGAGGTGCCGAAGGAGATGTGGGGTGGGGGCAGTGTTGTGGCAGACGGAGTGTAGGGGAAAGACTTCGTGTTCTCACTGTGGCTGACCTACTGCGGTCATTGCAGCGCCTCCTGCACTGTATGCAGGTGGGCCATATGTTGGTGGCACAGGTGACCCCCTCTGCCACCTCGAGCCAGGCCTTCTTGGTGGCAGAGGCAGGCCGCTTCCTCCCGACCGCCGGGTGGAAGATCTGTGTCCTCCCCCTCCTCCTCACCCCATCTGATGATACCTGGGGTGAGGCATCATTAAGCTGGGAGCAGCCTTCCCCCTGGGCTGCTCCATGCTGCAATTTGTTCCATTGGTTGCAGCATCTGTCAGTGGAGGACTGCCCCTTTAACTAGAGAGCCTCCAGCTGACCGATCGTACTGCGCATGCGCAGCCCGCCCGACGCGCAGGCCAGCGCCGCGGACCCCGGAGGATCAGGTAATTGATTCCTATTAGTGTGTTGCCTGCTACGATCGCGCGGGCAACCCACTAATTTCTCCGAGCGTGTTGACCACGCTCCCGAAACCCAACCCGCCGGAAACCCGCAGGCCTGGTAAAATCAGGCCCGATGTCTTTGATCACAAAAATTTAATAGGATTGCAGACAGAATGTCTGTCTGAGAAAGTGGTGAATGTCTTTATTTAAAATCATGTTTTTGTGGCTGTTACAGCTGATTTGGAATGTTAGGCAGATTGACAGACAGTAGAGCAGAAAATTCTATGTATTCTGAATACTGAGCTATCAGGAGTTCATATGGTCCGACATTTGTCTAGAGCAAATGTATGTGTGAAAAGGCCAATATCCAGACATTAACACCAAAGCTCACAGGGTGTAAGATCTTTTAAATAGTTTGTTTACTTGAAAAGAAGCGGTTAAAACATAAAATAAGTCCCATGGCATAAGCTGCAGCTTGGGCTGCTCATCTTTTGACCGGCTACGACATTGCAAACTCCATGGGTGAACTGAGGTTTGTGCCATGCCTTTTCATCTTATCATGAAGATCTGCCAAGAGACAAACCTGACTGTTTCATCTAAAGGTCCTATTGCTTATCCCAATGTAAAACCGCATTTTAAAAAGTATATGTTAACCCATTATAGACTGATTCTGGTTTCATTTTTAAAAAATGATGCTGTGAAATATTTCACTATGTTGTAACTTTTGTTTAAGTAGTAGATTAATCTCTTAAGTAGTTTTAATCTGTATGCATTGGTATGATGGTGTTACATTCCATTACCTTTGGAAAGTACAGGTGAATTTGGTGTGCATCACATGTATTCTTCAGTGAGTAGTATACCACGAATATCAATTGATTGTTAAAAATGGACATGCTAACCCATTGATGGCACATACAAGGCCATGGGTTTTGGTTCATAAGAGTTTTGTGATACTAGACAAAAGTGTTGGGGAAAAATCTGAACTGTAACGTGTTTTATGCCTAAAAATTACAAGAAATTTAACAAATATAATATTTTTTCGGGATTTGTAAAATTGTTTTACCCCTAATAATGACTTTTATGGTTTCAAATGGCCTTGTGCGTCTTAAGATTGTGTTTTGGCTGAAACATGTAGTTAGTTTAATACTTTTGTAACTGACCACCTGATTTTATTATAGTTTTTTTTTCATTAAATATATTTTGAACTTTTATTTCTTGACAGGAAATTAACTGTTTTCATATTTTCTCAAACATGTTTTGTATACTGCATCTCCCGCTGAGAAGGCAGTCTGCAAAAGGTTGTGCTTTAGTGGTAGAACTTAATTCCCTTCCTTCTGACTTATCCTTTCTCCCTTGTGGGGACATGCTTAATCTCTGCCACCATGCCAAACATGCACATCTTGGATAGGAAACGAAGTGGAGAATCTAGTTACACAGACTAGAAACCTTTTGTTCCACCAGGTGGTTGGCTTCATTAACATCGTAGTACTTCATTGAGATGAACTCCAATTTTTTGTGTATTGATAGGAGAATTTGTTTTGGCATGTTTTAAAGATGTATAACTGAAACTCATTGTTGCAGGGTCAATTTTTAAAAATGAGCAAATTGCATTATCTAGATTTTGCATTCTTGAATTTTTGCAAGCATCGGGTGCTGCCAGCATTTTATTTTCCCAAAATATTTAAACCAAGAGCTCGTCAACGGTGGCCATTCTGTCAACATCGGGTGGCACTGTATGAGCTGATCTGCTGGCTCATTGCTCTTTGACTCGCCCACTTTTGACTCCAGCTGCCAAAAACCTGAGGGCTACCCAAAAATCGTTCCCTGATACCAATAATGCGGTACCTCCTCCTTCCCAGCTACAGAGGTGAACATTAAAGGCAGTGTGCCTTTACATATAGAGATCCTGTCACCAACTCCACTGAGATTAAGGCTGCAAAAGTGACAGTCTACATCAGGAAGGGCCCAGAATGATAGCACCCTCTATTTGTTCTTCTCCTTTCTTGCTTTGGGACAATCTAGAGCAATGCTGGAGTAGGTTTCACATCTCAAAAGTGCTTTTGGCAATTTCTTTTTGGTTCCTTACCAAAGTACATGAATGTAGATTTCTCTGGAAAATGCTATAATTACTTTGTATGAAAAATTTGAGATTAATATTTCTGAAATTCTGTTTAGTTTGAAAATATGAATATTGGAGAATGAGTACATTCATTTTTATGATACATTACTAAACAAATGAGGAATTCAAATGCTAGATTAAGTTTGGACATGGAGGAGTGGTATAGGATGACTTGGAGAAGTGTGATGCCTCTGTGCAGTGTTTACATTACAACATAGTTGGTGTCGAGCTTGCTACATGCCAAGTAATATGTCTGAACCAAAGTCCTACTGTTGTACTGCTGCACAGCTTAATTTTGCTGCCTTTTCTATCTGATCTTGTCTGCAAGAGGGAGTGAGCTATTCCATTGTTTTAAAATTGCCAAATTCCCCTTCAGCTTTGTGGTCTCCCTGTGGCACATAACAATCTGGTAGGCAGGTAGTCTATTACTAGGATTCTTCATGTGCTACTCTGACAAGCTGCTCAAAGGTACATAAGCCAGTCCTGGGAAAACTCTCCTTCGTGCCTTGACACCTCGTAACGCAGCTAAGAATAGTAATTCACACACTGGGCATACATCTGTTTCTCTCCACTGTGCGACTCAGGAAGGTGGAGCTCTACATGCTGTGTTGCCATGCTGTCCATGTGTTTATTGTTTTCTTAGTGCTTGGGCAGGTAATACTGGCATAATTTGTATTTAACCTCCTTTTGTTTGCCAGTTGCAGAGGAGCATCGACTGCTGTGAAGACCACGGCCACATCTTTATGATTTCATTGTTGAAATACTGTCGTGCAATGATTGGAACCATAGGGAAGACAGTAACGGAGCATGGGAGGAAGAAAAGGGGAACGTGTTTTAACATAGGAAAAAATATACACTGGACAATTTAATATGCACACCCTAACACCCTAAAAATAACTTCATTGAATGACTGAGGATTGCAATGTGTTAGTAAGCTGTTCAAACCTAGGTTTGAATACAGCCCAGATCATAGGGATGAAAATTTTCCTTCACTGCTGGCTTGAATCCTATATGAAATAAGTTTGGACAATCTGGGAGAAAGAGATAGATCGTGTAATTATAGACCAGTCAGTCTAACCTCGGTGGTGGGCAAATTATTGGAATTGATTCTGAGGGACAGCATAAATCATCATTTAGAAAGGCACGGGTTAATCAAGGACAGTCAGCATGAATTTGTTAAGGGAAGGTCGTGTCTGACTAACTTGATTGAATTTTTTGAGCAGGTAACAAGGAGGGTCAATGAGGGTAGTGCGTTTGATGTAGTCTACATGGATTTTAGAAAGGCTTTTGACAAGGTCCCACATGGCAAACTGGTCAAAAAAGTAAAAGCCCATGGGATCCAAGGGAAAGTGGCTATGTGGATCCAAAATTGGCTCAGTGGCAGGAAGCAAAGGGTAATGGTTGACAGGTGTTTTTGCAACTGGAAGGTTGTATCCAGTGGGGTCCTGCAAGGCTCAGTACTAGGTCCCTTGCTTTTTGAGGTATGAATGATTTGGACTTGAATGTGGGCGGCTTGATCAAGAAGTTTGCAGATGATAAAAAAATTGTCCGTGTGGTTGATAGTGAGGAGGAAAGTTGTAGACTGCAGGAAGATATCAATGGACTGGTCAGGTGGGCTGAAATGTGGTAAATGGAATTCAATGCAGAGAAGTGTGAGGTAATGTATTTGGGGAGGGCAAACAAGGCAAGGGAGTACACAATAAATGGGAGGACACTGAGAGGTGTAGAGGAACAACAGGACCTTGGAGTGCATATACACAGATCCCTGAAGGTAGCAGGACAGGTAGATAAGGTGATTAAGAAGGCATACAGGATACCTTCCTTTATTAGCCGAGGCATAGAATGTAAGAGCAGGGAGGTTATGCTAGAACTGTATAAAACATTGGTTAGGCTACAGTTCTGGTCACCACATTACAGGAAGGATGTGAATGCACTGGAGAGGGCACAGAGGAGATTTACAAGGATGTTGCCAGGGCTGGAGAATTTTAGCTGTGAGAAAAGATTGGATAGGCTAGGGTTGTTTTCTTTGGAACAAAGGAGGCTGAGGCGTGATTTAATTGAGGTATATAAAATTATGACTGGACTGGATAGAGCGGATCGGGAGGAACTATTTCCCTTAGCAGAGAGGTCAGTGACCAGGGGCATAGATTTAAAGTAATTGGTAGAAGGATTAGAAGAGAGCTGAGGAGAAATGTTTTCACTCAGAGGATGGTGGGGATCTGCCTGAAAGGGTGGTAGAGACAGAAACCCTCAACTCATTTAAAAAGTACTTGGATGTGCATTTGAAGTGCCGTAACCTGCAGGGCTTCGGAACAAGTGCTGGAAAGTGGGATAAAGCTGGATAGCTCTTATTCGGCCAGCATGGACACGATGGGCTGAATGACCTCCTTCTGTGCCATAACTTTCTATGATTCTATGAAGCCAAATCCTGGGCATGAACCCATGTGACAGAAGTTTCACTCAGAGACCACAAGGTTGGATGGTATGAGAAATGAAAAAGTCACACTGGAGAATTAGGGTTGCTGTTCTTAGAGTACAAGAACAAATTTGCATTTATGTAGCACTGTAGGATGTCCCAGAGTACTTCACAGCCAATGGATTACTTTTGAAATGTACTCACTGTTGTAATGTAGGCCGACGTGGCAGTCAATTTGCACACAGCAAGGTCCTACAAACAACAATGAAATAAATGACCAGATAACCTGTTTTAGCCGTGTTTGTTGAGGGATAAATGTTGTCTAAATACTGGGAGAACACCCCCCCCCCCCCCCCTTCAGCCGCTGTTCGAATAGTGCCATGGGATCTTTTACATCCACCTGAGGGAGCAGACCTTGGTTAACGTTTCAACCGATAATTGGCATCTCCGACAGTGCAACATTCCCTTAGTACTGTATTGAACTGGCAGCCTAGATTATGTGCTGAAGTCTGTGGAGTGTGGCTTGAACCCACAGCTCGGTAACTCAAAGTCAAAACTGACACCTGAGAATAGTGTTAATGCACATTGTTGGGGCACAGTAAAGTGAGCTTTATTCTGAATCTGACCTTGGAGTGCTTCATGCTGACCCTGAAAGCAAAAAGTGGAAAAATACTGTATTTCTCTGCACTGACATCCCTCACCTTGAGAAGTGCAAGAATTCAACAAAAATGAACACTGTATTTTCTGTATCATTGTCAGAACATCTCTGAAACAGTACGGTATCTGTCAGAGGAATCTATGATGTAGTGAGGTCAGCCAGCATGTATCGAAGTTTGGGAAGTTGCACAGGTTTTTATCTTGTAGATTAATTTCTTAAGTACAGTTGAAGTATTCCCTGCATCTTGATGATCTGTAAACTGCACAGATTCAAACACTTTCAAGTCTCCAGTCTCCTTGTCTATCAAGTAGTTCATATTGCTTCCGGTTCATATTGCTTCCAGTTCAAGTGCAGATATTTCTAAATAGTAGTAAAACTTCTCCTGGCATATAGCTGTGCACAATGATTGTTCATGACTAATAACATTGTTCTTGGTAGGATAACCAGAACCTGTTTGGAAGTAATCTTCTGGGCCTGAAGGATGATGAGATGGACCTGAGCCAAGCTTTATGCTTGCCTGTTTCAGTATCAGAAATACTACAGGCAAATCAACAGCAAGGGGTAAGATATACAAATAAACAGGCCAAACTATTTAAACAAAAGAATTGAGCAGACTGTGATGGCTATAAGATTTGTAATATGTCTGTGAACGTAAGAAATAGGAGCAGGAGTAGGCCAAATGGCCCCTCAAGCCTGTTCCACCATTCAATAGGATCATGGCTGATCATCTACCTCAACTCCACTTTCCCGCCCTATCTCGATTACCTTAGTGTCCAAATATCCATTGATCTCAGTCTTGAATATACTCAACGACTGAACATCCACAGCCCTCTGGGGTAGAGAATTCCAAAGATTCACAACCCTCTGAGTGAAGAAATTTTTCCTCATCTCGGTCTAAATGGCCGACTCCTTATCTTGAGGCTGACCCCTAGTTCTAGACTCTCCAACCAGGGGAAACGGCTTCTCAGCATCTACCCTGTCAAGCCTTCTAAGAATTTTATATGTTGCAAAGAGATCACTTCTCATTCTTCTAAACTCCAGAGAATATAGGGCCATTCTACTCAATCTCTCCTCATAGAACAACCCTCTCATCCCAGGAATCAATCTAGTGAACCTTTGTTGCACCCCCTCTAAGGCAAGTATATCCTTCCTTAGGTAAGGAGATCAAAACTGTAGTATCACCAGAGCCCTATATAATTGCAGCAAGACTTCCTTACTCTTGCATTCCAACCCCCATACAATAAAGGCTAACATACCATTTGTCTTCCTAATTGCTTGCTGTACCTGCATGTTAACTTTCTGTTATTCGTGTACAAGTTCACCCAAATCCTTCTGACTATCAACATTTCTTAGTCTCTTACCTTTTTGAAAAAAAATTCTGTTTTCCTATTCTTCCAAATTCATCAAAGTGAATAACCTCACATTTCCCTACATTATACTCCATCTGCCACCTTCTTGGCCACTCACTTAACCTGTCTATATCCCTTTGCAGCCTCTTTGCATCCTCCTCACAGCTTACTTTCCCACCTAGCTTTATACCATCTGCAAACTTGGATACATTACACTCGGTCCCCTCATCTAAGTCATTGATTTCTATTTAAAAAGTACTTTGATATACACTTGAAGTGCTGTAACCTACAAGGCTACAGACCAAGAGCTGGAAAGTGGGATTAGGCTGGATAGCTCTTTTTCGGCAGGCACAGATGAAATGGGCTGAATGGCCTCCTTGTGTGCCATAAATTTCTCTGATTCTATTCTACGATTCTATGATAGATTGTAAACAGCTGAGGCCCAAACATTGATCCTTGCGACACCCCATTAGTTACAACCTGCTAACCCGAAAATGACCCGTTTATTCCTACTCTCTGTTTTCTGTCCGTTAACCAATCCTCAATCCACACTAATACATTACCCCCAATCCCATGAGCCCTAATCTTGTGTAACAACCTCTTGTGTGGCATCTTATCGAATGTTTTTTGAAAATCCAAATATACAACATCCATTGGTTTCCCCCTTATCTATCCTGCTAGTTACATCCTCAAAAAACTAATAGATTTGTCAAACACGATTTCCCTTTCATAAAACCGTGTTGACTCTGCCTAATCATGTTATGATTTTCTAAGTGCCCTGTTACTACGTCCTTAATAATAGATTCTAGCATTTTCCCTACTACTGATGTCAGGCTAACTGGCCTATAGTTGCCTGTTTCTCCTCTCCCTCCTTTCTTGAATAGCGGGGTTACATTTGCTACCTTCCAATCCACTGGGACCGTTCTAGGATGTAGGGAATTCTGGAAAATCAAAACACATTCATCCACTATCTCTGCAGCCACCTCTTTTAAAACCCTAGGATGTAGGCCATCAGGTCCAGGGGATTTGTCGACTTTTAGTCCCATTAATTTCTCTAGTACTTTTTCTTTACTGATCTGAAATGCTTCAAGTTCCTCATTCACATTAGACCCTTGGTTCCCCACTATTTCCAGTATATTTTTTGTGTCTTCTACTGTGAAGACCGATGCATAATATTTGTTTAATGTCTCTGCCATTTCCTTATTCCCCATTATAATTTCTCCTGTCTCTACCTCTAAGGGACCCACGTTTACTTTTGTTAATCGCTTCCTTTTTACATACTTGTAGAAGCTCTCTCAATCTGTTTGTTATTATATTTCTTGCTAGTTTACTCTCATATTCAATTTTCTCCCTCTTTATCAATTTCTTGGTCATCCTTTGCTGATTTCTAAAACTCTCCCGATCCTCAGGCTTACGATTCTTGGCAACATTATAAGCCTCTTCTTTTAATCTAATACTATCCTTAACTTCTCTAGTTAGCCATGGTTGGATCATTTTTCCCGTGGCGTTTTTATTCCTCAATGGAATGTATATTCATTGAGAATTATGAATTATTTCTTTAAATGTTCACCGTTGCTTACCTACCGTCACCTTTTAATCTAATTTCCCAATTTACCGTAGCCAAATCGCCACTCGTACCTATGTAATTTGCTTTGTTTAAATTTAAGACCCTAGTTTTGGATTTAACTACATCACTCTCAAACTCAATATGAAATTCTATCATATTATGATCATTCTGCCCCAGAGAATCCTTAACTATAAGATTACTAATTAACCCTGTCTCAGTACTAGATCTAAAATAGCCTGTTCCCTAGTTGGTTCTTCGACCTATTGTTCTATATGTGAATATTTGTTGTTCACATGAATGACTCTTAATAAACTTCATAAATAACATTCATGTCATGAAATATCAAGATTCCTTTTGTATGAACAGCGTGTCTTAGCAGACAATGAGTGCCTGCATGCTGATTATAGTTTGGTATCACTAGACTCCAAATGGTGCCTTCAAATTACAATTTTTTTAAAATGAAACAAAGTTTGATCTTTATCTGTTCTTATATTGGTTTAGTGCAACTCTCAAGTATCCTTGAACCTGAAGTTTGTTCTCCAGCAATCCAGTGAAGTCCCAAAATATGTCTTGTGTTTTATCCAAAATAACTTTTGGTCTCTTTTTAAACCCTTTTTGTATGTTGTTATCATAGAATGTAACAAATTGAGAATGTAAATGCAACTTCATTTATTTCGAATCAAAACTCAGTCTTTACAGCCAAAAGTAAAATCCTTGCAGCTGACTCTAGTTGCATAAAAAATGGCTCAGACTTTCCTGTCAAAATAATAATGAGGCTATCGACACTTGCTGTTTTTTATGTGCAAATCGCACAGCAACTTCAGGCGAGGATAGATGCGAGGTTAAACGTGAAAATACGGAAGTTGCTGTCCGAGATGCACCCCTCCGCCGTTAGCTTTGTGAAAATGGTATTTTGCTGCCTAACTCACCATTCAAATGCATTGAATGGCGTGAAGTTCCTGTATTTGCATGGTAGATACGAACTAAACTGACCACAGAATGTTGGGGCTTGTCCATTTCAGTCTAAGTACCCTTTTTAACGGCATGGTAAGTGTCATTTACTGCCAAACAACCTGTCTGACATTGAAAATTAACTATTACAAGTGTTGGAGTCTCATTCCTTCATGTTTTAATTGTTGGGAATTTAAAATAAAATTTAAATTAATTTTTTTTTACTTTTTCTTTCTGTCTCTCTTTCTCTCTCAATCCAATCTTTCTCCCTCTCTATTTCTCTTTCTGTACCCTTTTGACATTGAATTCACTATTTTAACTTGCACTTCCTGATTCAGACCCTGTGCTGTTCATTTAACAATCCTTCAAATGATTGGTTAAGGAGATACACAGTTGCTTGCCCTGTGCAAACAGATCCCAGATGCCCTGTAGAGGGCACCACGCCGTTCCGATCTCCCACTTACAGCAATTTCCAGTGCAAGATCTCATGGGAATTAAACGGGCAAGGGCAAGTCTAACTAACAGCGGGTGCCATTTGTTCACCAGCTACAGTAAATTCTGACCCATTGTGATTTTATTTGGAAGGCTTTGCATTTAGTTCACTAGAGGTGAAATGTACGAAGTTGTGTTCTGTGTTACCGAACAATTTACAACTGCATTCAGATTGTAGACCTCTTGTTAGATTGGATATTTACTTTTTATTCTCTAGACAGTGTTGTAGTTTGATAAGATTGTAATGAGGTACAAGTACTATAAAGATTTAATGGTACTATGAAGACTTAATGGTACTATGTAGAAATATAAAACGCATGATTCAGTGTTGGAGTGGTTTATTGACATTTCAGAATAATACAGTTGAGTAACCTTTTACACTACAGTACAAGCACTTTATTTTGTTATATCTCCACTTTCAATTTTTTATTTACCTTTTATTTTCACTTTAAAGGATGGAGTTCGGTTCTTTGTAGTAGATTGTCGACCTGCAGAACAATACAATGCTGGACACCTTTCTACAGCATTTCACTTGGATTCAGACCTGGTAAATAAAAATGTATACTGAAAATTACTGGAAGTGAATGCATGCTATGCATAGATGTGCTAAGGTTGTTAAAATCAGGTAGAATGATTGCATTTATTGGCAACCTTGTAGGAACTTTCTAGACAATGTGAGGTACTTGTTTGCTTTGCAGGATCAAATTCCAATAGGTTTCACACATGAAAATATTGTCATGACACAATACTTTGGAAAGTTTGGAAGGAGAAAATATAATTTGATACAGAAAATATTATGTGGCCTGTGGCTAGAGTGGAGAAATGTGTGGATAGTGCAGTCCATTAGGGAACCATCACATTATTTGTTCATAATATTGTGTTATATTTCCTTTTAGTCTCCTACTGTGTTGACCTACTATAGTTCTTCCTTTGCATAAATGGTTTGTATGATTTGGTTTGTGGAATTCTCTGCTGTTGCCTTTTTAATGGCCTAGTATGACGAGTATGATGGAACAAGACTGGGCTTATCAGTTTTTTTTCCCCTCTTTTTGGTTCCTTTCTTCACAGTGCAGTGGCCTAATATAAATGAGGGAGTTTTTCTGCCACTAGAGATACAGAGAGCCACTTGGTGGTTTCCCAAGGTTTCTCTGAAGGCAGCAAATATATATGGCTGCCATTTTTTTGTGCCCAATCAGTCCACCGTGCATTATTGGCCTGTATCGGCGTTCCCTAGTCAGCGAATGTCAATGATCAGAAAATGGAAGTTGTGATTGTGACTTTGAAACAACTGGGCAATGTAAATGTGGCTGATTCTACAGCACCAGGAGCCCTTCATATCGTTGAACTAATTTAAATAGAAGTGGCTCTTTAATAAAAAGGACACAATAGTCCACTGAATTCCAGTGAAGAGTGAATGAGTTCAGGCAACCTTAGGAATTGGTATTTAAATGTGTGGCCCTTTGGGTTAAGAAATAATTGCTTGAGCTGCTAGGTTATTCTGGTCTGGACTCTGCTTTTCACAGTAGCACCGTCTAACAAGTGCTACTATAAAAAGGTATGACAGTTTAGCCATTACTTGAGTGCCTGTGCACATCTTGACCAAAGATGTGTCCTTTAACATTAACAAAGTTGCATGATGGCTTTGTGGGAAATTGCACTGCAGTCAATACTGCTGCTTTCAAAGAAGTCTTGGGAAATGACCTCAAGCAGCACTGAGACAAATGGACTAGGATAGTTCCAAATTTAAAAGGAAAGACATTTTTGTGTGATTGTTGCTTATTCTCAAAGTTTCACACTTATCAGAAACAAGTTCCAATAAGGATAATCTTGGAAATTCGTATTTAATGAAAACAAGTTATTTGAACCTTGTATAGATCATTGGTGAGGTCACATTTGGGATATTGTGTACTGCTTTGGACAAGCAGTCTCAAAGGGACATTGTAGTTTTGGTCTTAGGGTTCAAGCTATGAAGACAGTTATAGAGCTGAACTTAATTTTATGACAAAAAAAATCTAAGTTTTAAAATGCTGAGAGGAATGGATAATATAAATAGAGCTAGAACACATAAGTATATAAATAACAAGCCTACAAACTGGAGTACTTTTTTCATAATATATGGAATTGGACACCGGCAAAAGTAATTAGTGATGTATCTATCAATAAAGAATTGTATAAATAGCTAGATAAGCTGAGACCAAGAAGGTATCGTCAGTGGGCACCAATTTTCTGAGTTTTAAAAAAACAATTAGTCCAAAAGTGATTTTCTTTAAGCTTCTCAATGGAAATCTAAAGTTAATACAACCACAGAACAGTTCAGTTGGAATGAGCTTTGAATAAATATGGCTCGCTGATTTTTATTCTGGTGTAAAATGTAACCATAGTCCTCAAAAAGTTAAGATATTTTGCAAACCTTTTTGCAACTTGATGGGATTCTTTCCATTTTCCACAGATGCTGCAAAACCCTGCAGAGTTTGCACTTTCAGTTAAATCCCTTTTGGAAGCACAGAAACAGTCCATCGAGTCCGGGTCAGTAGCAAGTGGTGAACATCTGTGCTTCATGGGAAGTGGCCGAGAAGAAGAGGACATGTACATGAACATGGTCCTGGCTCACTTTCTTCAGGTGAGTTATAACTCGATTATACTTATTTTAGCACCAGTTCTATCAATTACAGAAAGAGTTTTAGAAAAAAAACTTGGTCATATAGAGGAATAAAAGTTCAAAATCTGTTAAACCTTTTTAATAACCCATATTTTACAGGCTTAATAATAGAATAATAATAGAAGCAAAATATTGTTATATAGCCCTGAAATTTATACATCAGGTTGTACAATAAGTTGAATTTTTTCATTTGGTAGTAAAAAATATTCCGGGACCCTTGAACAGAGATACCAAATTTCTTCATTCTGCATTTTCCACACAATGTGTATAGCCTAGCTTAATGTTTTCTAGGGAAACCTTGTGGTAAGCATGCACATGAAAATATTGTCATGACACAAAGATTTCTGTATGCATTCTCTCTATATTCCACAGATAGTTTTAAAAGTGAGTAAATCTAGTGAAAATCATACTGATAACCTTTAATTGACCCTGCAAACTGATTCTCAAATATAATGGCAGTGAGCAGTGTCAGGATTCTACTGCCTCACAGGAAGGATCTCCTCCCTCAGTTTAGGATTACTTAAAGACAATGACAGTTAGATCAAGGTCTCCCATCCTGAGTGGTAGCTACCTTGATTAGTTCCCTCTGTGAGAAATAGTGACACATAACTAAAATAATGAATAGGACCAATTTGGGAAAATTATTACTCTCCATTTGAGAACGCTGAAGGAAAGGGGTTGATATGGCCTTGAAGAATGATAACTGCAGGGAAATGACTTTTTTCAGTTGTGAGAGAACAATCTAGCAAGAGCACTAAGTTCACAATTGTTTAATAGGAAATGCTGGAATTTGTTACAGTTATAAAATCTTCTCAGCCTACAAGAACATTGAAGGAATCAAAATCTGCCACAGTTGAGCACTTAGCAGTTATCTGTGATATTTTTATACTTAGGCTGACCCTTAGCTAGACTTCATATATCATTCCCATCCTTTGCTTAAAAACCCCAGGATCTGTACAGCTGTTGATCAATTTGTTCAAATTGCTGTATTCTAAACTAGATCTAATTAATTTGGTTTTATTGATTTTTCTCCCCATATGGCCCATTTGGTCTGTATAATTCTGTAATGAATCTTCAAGTTTGATTATATAGTTACTAGTTCTATATTATGCTCAATATTAAAGGCCAACATTTGAGGGTTTTTTAATGTTTTTATATTCTAGAAAAACAAAGAATATGTTAGTATTGCCAGAGGAGGCTTTATGGGTAAGTTCTCAAAATCTTTGAATGTTGGTTCTATTCGTTTGACAAAAGCTATTTCTACTGAACAAATCTATTTAATATTACACCAAAGTGTTGAAGATACTGATCTCAAATTTCCACTTGCTTGACAAGGGCATATTTCCAAACTTGCTACATAATATGTTTCTGTTCGATATGATGAAGTAATAGAACTTTTGTGCATTAGTTTAGCAAGCATATATATAGTACTGCCTTTTAAATCTTAGAGTACTTTGCTACTACTTTGTGCAAACATTTCTATTTTCAGTTGATTGACAGAAAAGTGTTCATTCTGGCTTCATATTTGTCTTTATCCTCTACAGTCAACATGTGAAGTTCAATATTGTCATTATTGATATTATGAAAAGTATGCGCACAATTAAAAGTTGCAAAACTACTCAAAGGGTTAACTAATGGAAACTAACAATAAAGGGACTATTGTACCACTGGGTAATAAAGACATAGATTAATTCCTGATAGTTTTGTAATTAAGATTACAGTAGTCACTATTTCCTCTCTATATATTTGTAGTCAATTTTGTGCAATTGTTGTAGAAGTTCAACATCTGTGTATTTTCACTTCCTCAGCAGCCATTTCATTAAATTTTATTTTACATTGTGCAGTCGTTGTCTGTGTTCAGTTTTAGTCACCATATTGATCTCTTTATTTTCCAGCATTTTAGTGGATTGGCATTGTCGTCCTATACCCAACTCAATTTTATTTCTTGTCAATTTGCATGCTATTTTCTGACAGCAGAGCCTTCCTTCAGTGTTTTCAGTAAAGGATTTTGTAGCGTGAGTAGGAGGGACTATATTTGACTTTATTTAAAATATCTATTGTTATAGGCTGTTGTTTAACTAGTTAGGACCCCACAATGCTTTGCATAAGAGTTGTGGTTCTGGATGGCCAATATTTTATTGTACAACTGTTTAATTAAGTTATTGATGAAGGCCTTTTTAAGATTATAGTGTTGATAGTAGGTAGAAATTGGTGACTGTGCCTTCTGAATCTGTTCAATGCTGTCCGAAGTTTGCCCTGCCGCTACATTATTCACATTTACTGCTGTGATGTCCAGTCATTTAAATTATCTTTGCACTTAATTCTCAATATAAATAAATTTTAAAGAAAATTCAACCATAGGCAAAGATGATGGTCAATATCGATCTTGAATTTATCATTATGTGACAGCAGAAGGGAAATTCTATTTTGTCAGCTGTTTCTGTAGTTATCCTGTGTTATTACATTATTATGCATTACTGAAGACTGACTAGTGCTAGATCCTCTGAGCCACTAGAGATAATAATTGTTCCACAAGTGAATGATATTTTGGTGTCTTCAGAATTTATTGCATGAAATATTTTCTGATTTGATGCATTAATTTCCTCCAGTATTCCACATAGAGTATCAAAAAAATTCCAACAGTTGTATTCAATCAACTTCAGTAGAGAAGCCAATTCAACTGCTATACCTTAGTTATAAAATGATTAAGTCTTTAATGGAGGAGTATATTCTAAATTGTCAGGTAACTAAAATGCTACAGATGGAAGATAGCTAGATATTTATCAACCAGAGTTTCATTGCTATGGTAGTGTTTTATGTTTTAAAACTGCTGATTCGAGGCAACCCAAAAACAAATATTGTGATATTCAACTACAGTTAGCAGGGATGTTGTACACAAAATGGCTGTGCTCCACACCGCCTCTAAATAGCAATTTTCAAGTGTAAAACACAAAAGCAATACGGTAAGTGAGAAAAACCTTTGTAACATTAGGGTGATTCAGTAGAATTGGTCCCCGCCACAAACTCCGTTTCCTATCCACCGACTCCATCCCTCTCCCGGCCACTGTCTGAGGCTGAACCAGACCGTTCTCATCCTTGGCATCCTATTTGACCCTAAGATGAGCTTCCGACCACATATCCGCTCCATCACCAAGACCGCCTACTCCCGCCTCCATAACATCGCCCTTGTCCGACCCTGCCTTAGCTCATCTGCTGAAACCCTCATCCATGGGCCTTTGTAACCTCTAAATCTGACTATTCCAATGCTCTCCTGGCCAGCCTCCCATCTTCTACCCTCCATAAACTTGAACTCATCCAAAACTCTGCTGCCTGTATCCTAACTTGCACCAGGTCCCATTCACTCATCACTCCTGTGCTCGCTGACCTACGTTGGCTCCTGGTCTTGGAATGCCTTGATTTTTAAAATTCTCATCCTTGTTTTCAGATCCCTCCATGGCCTCGCTCCTCTGTATCTCTGTAACCTCCTCCAGCCCTACAACCCTCCGAGATCTCTGCACTCCTCCAATTCTTGCCTCTTGTGCATCCCCGATTTTAATCACTCCACCATTGGCAGCCGTACCTTCAGCTGCCTAGGCCCTAAGCTCTGGAATTCCCTCCCTAAACTTCTCTGCCTCTCTACCTCTCTCTCCTCCTGTAAGACGCTCCTTTAAACATACCTCTTTGACCAAGCTTTTGGTCACTTGTCCTAATATCTCCTTATTTGGCTCGGTGTCAAATTTTGTTTGATAAGGCTAATGTGAAGCATCTTGGGACGTTTTACTACATTAAAGGCACTATATAAATGCAAGTTGTTCTTGAATACACTTTCCCTTTAAATCTGTGAAAGTAAAATCTGTTTTTGTGTATAACAAGTCAGAATATAAACCTAGATAGCAATTTTATTTAAAGTTGTTCTTCCTTCCCAAACAGTATAATACTGTGCTCTTCTGAGGCTATGTACTGAGCTATAGGGTGCCAAAATACTTATCTTTAAACTTTTAGTAACCATTATATACAAATTTCAATAACTATAATTATTTTTCTGGTTATACTGCCTTTCTAACTTTTATATAGGAATGCCATCGTTGTACTCAATATAGGATTTCATGTCTTGCCACACTAGAGCTAAAATTGCAGTAGTGACTATTACGTTAAATATATAACCCTCCTCTCACCAACTGTAGCTTTCCTTTGCTTTAGAACATTAGGAATTACACAAAACATTGTGGGAAGGCTCTGATACATTTGGTGTCCTTGGTCGCTGTTGGAAGCTGCATCCTTTCTTTTCTTTGAAAACTTTTCTCTCCAAATCATTTCACCCTTAAGCTCATGATGATGAATTCCCTTGTTTATCATGGGCATCGAGACTGTCCCAGAACAACCTTTTTATTTTCAGAAATACTGCAGTAATAAAATGTAGAAAATTGTGCTGCATTTGTGAATAGTATACGCTAATACTTTCTTAGTTGGTGCACTGACTGGGAAATAGATTATTATTAAATTATACACCATTTTTTGAATTACAAAAAATGCCAATATGTAATTAAGGTGTCTGGTTTTGATAGTTATTTTTTAAATGTTTCATTGTTTACCCTTTATTGGTTGCATCAAAATCTGGTTTTCCAACAGCTACAATCCAGGATAACAACACAAGTACCTAAATGACACAAGTTAGGGTGGTGCATGGTAGCATCAGGTGTTCATCATAGCAGCTGGTACTGTGCCAGACAAAAAGAATGGAATCTGAAGTTGACTCTGCTGGGTGCTGTTTTATTTATTTTTTGTTACTATTTCCTGCTAATTTTCTCTCCTAAGGGCAATGATTCTTTGCTTGATCTTCAGTTCCATGACAGCTGGTTTTCCCCCTTGGCACTTCACCCAAGTGGCTATTAATCATGCGTGATGGTGAGTGTCAACAGGCTGTTTGACTGTGGTGGGTATCACGGTCAAGACCAGTCCTGTTTCCACCTGATGTCCAGAAAGTGCATTTCCAGCGGGAGCTGCTGGATAGAGATCAGAAATAGAAACACTGGCAATTCTGCCCCATCCTAAAGCAGGGATGCTAAGACCAGTTGTACTGCCCCTGCCACTGCCCTGGTTGAAATCAGTTAATTCAGCACAGAGTTTGGATTGAACCTAGTCCCTTCTTGGATTAGGCCTTTCAATGTTTCGGTCTGCAAACACTAAAAACTTTTCAATTGGGTTGGCGATTATTAATGTAACCCAATAATCGGAATCTATATTTAATGCCTTCTATTGAACTTGATTCTAAATATAAAATTTCCCTTTACAAATTTTAAAATGTAGTTAACTAAGGCTGCTACAAAATTAAGCTCTGTCTTGTATAAATAAATCGGTGAAGTTCATTATTAATGGGATTTTATAATTCTCATCTCTTCTAACATGTATACCAAGTTAGAAGACCAGCAAAGGCTGATCAGCTTCAAAAAAGCTGACAGCCCCAAAAGCTGAACTCAAAAATGGACCTAAATATAAGCCCATGCCATTTGAAAACAAAATAATTCCACTAAAAGTGCTTCTAACTTAACCTGTAGGTATACGCAACATTCCTTCACTCGCATTAGAGGAAACAAACCATACATGCATGAAAGCTTACGAGGGGGAGTGGGGGGGGGGGATGCAAGTGCTAAAGGCACCAGATTTATTTTGTGGGGGGGTCTGGGAGCATTTAATTTACCCTCTCCCCACAAAAAAATTAGATTTTTATTTATATTGGGTACATTTTCTAGCATTTTTGCATCCACAATGAACATGGGTGTTGATTATTTTTTTATCTAAAAAGGAAGGTGCATTTGCTCATTTTTGTTGAAAACTCCTCTCTATTTGTCATTTGGGAATTAATTGTTTTCCTTTATATTTTAACGTTTCTTTCTTCCAGTTGCAGCAGATAATCTTGTCACTGGGAGACTGTCAGTCTGCCTTTGTAGACCATGTGCTTTCTTTTGTTCCTAACTGAATAGGAAACGAAGGGCTTGACCTCTGTCCCTCTCATAGAATCATAGAAAGGTTACAGCATGGAAATAGGCCATTCAGCCCATTGAGTCCGTGCCGGCTTTATGCAAGAGTAATCCAGCTAGTCCCACTCCCCTGCCCTATCCCCATAGCAATTTTTTTCCTTTCAAGTACTTATCCAGTTCCCTTTTTGAAGGCCATGATTGAATCTGCCTCCACCATCCTGTCGGGCAGTGCATTCCAGATCCTAACCACTCACTTTTTTTAAAAAAAAGTTTTTCTCCATGTCACCTTTGATTCTTTTGCCAATCACCTTAAATCTATGTCCTCTGGTTTTTGACCCTTCCACCAATGGAAACAGTTTATCTCCATCTACTCTGACTAGACCCTTCATGATTTTGAATACCTCTATCAAATCTTCTCACAACCTTCTCTGTTCCAAGGAGAACAACCCCAGCTTCTCCAGTCTATCCATATAACTAAAATCCCTCATCCATGGAATCATTCTAGTAAATCTCTGCTGCAACCTCTCCAAGGCCTTCACAGCTTTACTAAAGTGCGGCGCCCAGAACTGGACACAATACTCCAGTTGTGGCCGAACCAGTGTTTTATAACCCAGGTCTGGGAATCGGCCAGCTGAGCTGCCAATCAAACTGGTTACCACCCTCCTATGTGAGACCGCCTAAAAAATTAACTCATTTAAACTCAAATTGATGGGGCATTCCAACACCTCAGATGTGAATGTTTATTGGGATATTTTTAATTATCCTCAACTGTCTCCAGCAGTTTGGATAGATGCTTTGTATGAAACTACCTAATCCACATTCTCAGAAGTTGCCTGTTGAGAGCTGAATTTAACTTAATATCATTTTACTATAAATTACACCAGAATCTTTCTGTGGCCAAATAGTCAGAAATCCCTAATCGTGATTGTGACATTTGGGTTTTCAATAGACCAACCTGACCATTATTTTGTCAAACTACCTCAGCACAGCATGCTCTTTTTCACAGAAGTACTCTGTCCCTTCTGACCATTCCCCACAGTTCAGATACACTCTTTCTCTCCAATTTCTATACAGTTCAGAAAAACGTCCCCCTTCAACTGCCTTCTCATTCACAGAAACATTCTCTCCCTCCAAGCTCCCAGTTCGTAGAGGCACTGTTACGTTCCAAATATTTCTCCAGTTCACAGAACCCTACTCTTACCAACCCCACTATTCCATTGCTGAACTCTTCTTTCCTCCCCCCCCCCCACCCCCCACCTCCTTTAGTTCAAGCTGGAACTCTTTCTCGCCCCCACCCCTTCCCTCGAGTTCGTCTTCTCCCTCTCCTCTCAGCTCACTGTTCTCCATTTCAACTCAAGCTGGCGCTCTTCTTCCCCCTCCGCCCCCCCCCCCCCCCCCCACAGTCCATGCTGACATTCATCTTCTCCTCCCCCCTCTATTCAAGCTGCCGTTTTTCTTTCCCCTCCTTCAGTTTATATATGGCAATCTTCCTCTCCCATCTTCTAGTTCATGCTGGTTCTCTTCATCTCTACCCAGTACCAGTACCAACTCCTGGGTTTCCTGTGGCTAACTATTTTAAAGCCTATAAACAGGAATAAATTAAGACTAAGACACCACCTATAAATGAACAGAAAATGTCATATAAGCAATTACAATGAATGCACTTCCCCTGTAAATCCTAAGCCCCACTGTATTCTTGATTCCATACTATCTTTCAACTTTGAGGTTCGACTGATTTTGGCAGCACTCTGGAATTTAGTAGGGCCTTTTTTCCTCCAGATAATCTGACCAAGAGCTGCAGAGACTCCCCATTTAGGATAATCGACCGTTTATTCGTCAAGGCTAAGATTTAAACCTGGATCCCCAGTAATGGAAAGCTTACACAGTATGATTAGTAATATTTTACCTACAATGGATGATTTATTTTCTATTGGTCTAGATGGGAATGACATTGTTTTGTTATCACATCTCATTTGTAATGTTTTAGCCTTGCTCGGTGTTTTTTGTTTCCAGCTAAATTCCTTTTTATTAATTACAAGTTTGCAATAGCCCATTTGATATATAAATTGGTTACATAATTGAATGAAATATAGAATTGATAAAATTGTGCCAAATAAATTTTGTGTAGTAAATTGTGAAAGGGTCATCATTATTATTGCAGATTATAGAATAAGGAAATGTAATCTAGCATCATTAAACAGGAGTACAGTAGAACTTTGATTATTCACCATAATGGAAGGGGGAGCTATGGTGGATAATTGAGAGTTCTCCTTTACAGTTCATTAATTTGTAGTTTTGATTAATACAAGTTTGATTAACCTAACCGGGGAATTTCCCCCTGGAAAAAAGGGAAAAAAATTGGAGAGATAGTCAATTTGCATCATTCTCTTATACGTACCAGCATTATTGATCGATGTCTAGATATGAGTTGATTGCCTGTCTTTTTTTGTAAAATGGTGCATGATGTCTTGGGACCTGAAGGGGTTTGGGGTGTGGATTGCAGAAAGCCAGTGGTCTGTTTGTTCTGTCCTCGTGTAGCAGTCAAAAACTTAATTCTTTTAATGCAGAAAGCATTTTACTTTGTTGCATAGCAAAACTTTTGGACTAGTTAATTAATTGATTTCCATTTATTTAATTAGTGTTTAATGCACTCATTAGCAGCTTTTGTTGGCTAATAGAGGTACAAAATAATGCAGCTCTGAGATTAATTATGCTACTTCTGAATCCCCAAGGTCTCCAAGGCATTATGCACTGTTTGTTTTGTAGAGCTCCTATCTATCATGCATTGCAAGATCTGTAACGCTGTCTAAAATTGATGAGACTTTCCTTATGCAGTGCACAATTCACTTTTTGATAAATTTATCTGCACTAGTTAATCTGAATTCATTTAATTCTTCCAATAACCAACTTCCATAAGCACAGTGTAGGTAGATTAACTTTAAAGCGTTGTTTCTATTTTTAGGACTATATTCATAATTAACTTGTAACTATATCAAAATTGCTGTCTGTTGTAATGAATACTAAACCATCTAATTATATGACCACTTGCAATGAAGAAACAATACTAATGTAACCAGATCTATGCTTACATGGGTAAAAGAACTAACCAGGATTGATGAGTAGACTATACTTAATCTGACTGAATTTAAAGGTTGTTCTGGTGAACAGCATTCTCTTCGTATTGAGATTTATGAAGACTATTATTGGAAGTAAGATTGGAAGGTTTGGTTGATCATTGTCAGTATCTGTAAGTTGCCCTGTCTTGCAGCATTGCAGCAGCACCTTGTAGACATAAATGTAGATGGGCCAGAAAATGGCTACGGTCACTGGATTGTTAGTACCTCTGGATCTCGTGGAAGTATCTCTTCCTCTGCTGATGTAAGTGTATCTTCGTTATTTCAATGTTTAGTTTAAAGTAAGAATATTGATTAAGATTGTGAAACCTTATTGCACTACACTTAAGAGTGAATCCAAGCTTCAGTTAAAGTAAGATATGACTTCTTATGTAAACCCAGAGTTGATATAAAGTAGAAACTGCCTTTTGGTTCACAGTTGGGTGTCTTGTTTCACGAGACTTGGAATCTGCCTATACAATGTTTCCCTTCAGTCTGTATCATGGAGGAACACCAGTGTGCTTTTTGTACATGTCCAATTCGAAATGAAGGGCAGCCTTGTGAATGCTTTAAATGTCGTCCATGTTCGATAAAGGACTGATATTTCCTCAACATCCTTTCGTTAAATCTATTAAAATGGGGAAGTAGTTCAGAACTAACTCTAGCTGCAGTAGTGGGATACAGGTTTGATTACCCTCTAAGTTCCTGATCTCGGGTGCAAAGAGAAGGTAAAGTTCCTCCGTAAGGAAGGACAATCAGCAGAAGAGTTGTTCCTGAGCCATACTTGCACGTCTTCTGGCTGGCACAGAGAGGAATTAGTGGATGCCTGGAAACAGATTGACTATGTGCTGTCTGGTTGAGGGCAGGGTGAAGAATAGATGGAATTTGCATTTAATATATTAAAACAATTTAATTGTGCACGGCCAAAGCATCAGCAACTCAATGCGCTTGTATAACAGCTTTCTAATGAAAATTGTTCCGTCAGTTAAATTTCGTATCCAGCTTCATAGCCTCTGTTCTAAACTCATACTTTTTGCACTGTGCAAATGCCCACGGGTATGACTGGATAAAATACTGAAGTTTAATTTTAGCTGCAGGTTTTCTGCTCTCTATGTAAACTAAATACTCTGTATAGTTTTCTAGAATAAATAAAAGTGTATTTTAAGTGCTTTGCACTGCAGTAATTCAGCTGTTCCAGTACAGCTGCAACACTGGCATCTACCTGACAATGTAGAAAATTGCCCAGACATGTCCTGTCCACTAAAAGCAGGACAAATCCAATCCGGCCAATTACCACCCCATCAGCCTACTCTCAATCATCAGCAAAGTGATGGAAGGTGTCGTCGACAGTGCTATCAAGCAGCACTTACTCACCAATAACCTGCTCACTGATGCTCAGTTTGGGTTCCGCCAGAACCACTCGGCTCCAGACCTCATTACCGCCTTGGTCCAAACATGGACAAAAGAGCTGAATTCCAGAGGTGAGGTGAGAGTGACTGCCCTTGACATCAAGGCAGCATTTGACCGAGTGTGGCACCAAGGAGCCCTAGTAAAATTGAAGTCAATGGGAATCAGGGAAAACTCTCCATTGGCTGGAGTCATACCTAGCACAAAGGAAGATGTAGTGGTTGTTGGAGGCCAATCATCTCAGCCCCAAGACATTGCTGCAGAAGTTTCTCAGGGCAGTGTCCTAGGCCCAACCATCTTCGGCTGCTTCATCAATGACCTTCCTTCCATCATAAGGTCAGAAATGGGGATGTTCGCTGATGATTGCACAGTGTTCAGTTCCATTCGCAACGCCTCAGATAATGAAGCAGTCCATGCCCGCATGCAGAAAGACCTGGACAACATCCAGGCTTGGGCTGATAAGTGGCAAGTAACATTTGCGTCAGACAAGTGCCAGGCAATGACTATCTCCAACAAGAGAGTGTCTAACCACCTCCCCATGACATTCAACGGCATTACCATTGCCGAATCCCCCACCATCAACATCCTGGGGATCACCGTTGACCAGAAACTTAACTGGACCAGCCATATAAATAGTGTGGCTACAAGAGCAGGTCAGAGGCTGGGTATTCTGCGGCGAGTGACTCACCTCCTGACTCCCCAAAGCCTTTCCACCATCTACAAGGCACAAGTCAGGAGTGTGATGGAATACTCTCCACTTGCCTGGAAGAGTGCAGCTCCAACAACACTCAAGAAGCTCGACACCATCCAGACAAAGCAGCCCGCTTGATTGGTACCCCATCCACCACCCTAAACATTCACTCCCTTCACCACCGGCGCACTGTGGCTGCAGTGTGTACCATCCACAGGATGCACTGCAGCAACTCGCCAAGGCTTCTTCGACAGCACCTCCCAAACCCGCGACATCTACCACCTAGACGGACAAGGGCAGCAGGCATATGGGAACAACACCATCTGCACGTTCCCATCCCGACATGGAAATATATCGCCGTTCCTTCATCGTCGCTGGGTCAAAATCCTGGAACTCCCTTCCTAACAGCACCGTGGGAGAACTTTCACCACACGGACTGCAGATGTTCCAGAAGGCGGTTCACCACCACCTTCTCAAGGGCAATTAGGGATGTGCAATAAATGCTGGCCTCGCCAGCGATGCCCACATCCCATGAACAAATAAAAAAAAATGATATGCGTGAACATCAGTACTGTACTGTACTGTCTGAATATTTTTGATATCCTATCTAGAAGTTTTCTATTAAGTTATAGAGTTAATGGCCAATAGCTATATAATTGTATATGTGTTGTAGATGAGAACTGTTTATTTCTGCATAACACTTTTTATTCTAGATATCTCATAATACTTGCATGGATTTAACCTGCTAAGAAATAGCAAGCAAGCTAAGCACAAAGTGTCACGTTGTTCTTGCTGTGTTTTGAGGATTCTGTAATTGCATTCTATTAAATGCTTTTGCAGGGTGAGTCTCCAAATGGTTCAGGTGATGGAAGGGGAGTGAAGTCATTAGTCAACAAAATGACCTTTGCCCTCAAGTCCAAATCGGTGAATGTAAAAGAGAAAGTGATCAGTTTTATTGAGAATACATCTGCACCGGTTGAAAGGTAATGTAGAAGTACTTCAAAATTATATTTTATTCTATATAGAATTTTTCTGTATGGACCATATTGTGATCATGATTAGAGTAACAGAGTTTCTTCCAGCAGGAGGAGTTCTGAAACCAGAAATACATTTTTAAAAATTTCCAAACTAAACTTTTCAGTTGTGGAATTTTGATTTAAAGGAAACATTTTCCCTTATTCAATTTACCAACATTACCATATTTCCAGTAATGAGATAGAATGTATGTATTTCTATCTATATATCTGAATCTAGCACAATAAAATACATACACATAATTGCAGAATAAGTAAAACTTGATTGGGAGGTCTTTTGGAAGCAGAAATATTTCTTTTTTGGGAAGAAATCTTCTGTTGCAGTTAAGCTTTCATTTCTGATTAGATTTTAATTGTAGCTTTTCATTTCCTTTTTGAAGTTTATTGTTTTTGTTCTGTTTTCTATCATGAATTAATATAGAATGCCTTTTCAACTTCCTTGGCCAGAAAAAGTGAACCTAGATCGGTAAGATGGTGTTCAGAATAGCTTGCCAACTTCTGGTCTGTGTACTTTAGCATGATGCGCAAGCACTTACTACTTTGACTTTTTACTGTTACTTTGCTGCAGCATCTTAAGCCTTAAGCAACTTCTACTCATTTTAATTTCTACTTGGTTTGTCTAAATCCAAAAATACTTGTTTGTTATTGGTCTTTCACAGTGGAACCATACAAAGAAACTAAAATGTGTATATATAACATTTTTAGTTGTATTTCACCTTATCTGGTATCCTGATAGTCTTGCACAGAACTTTGCTGAGATGTGCAGCGTGCTATTAGTAAGTTTCGCAATGCTGTGCTTTTGTTGTTAGTTTTCTGTAATTGCCGATTATATAAATAACAAACCATCAAAAACCATCGGTATTTTAAAAAAATGTATGCTGCCTACCTTTTTCATGAGTTTCCCAGACTAGCACTGCCTTACTGCTCAAGCTACTGCTGGTTGATTCTTGACTAGCCAAGCTTTTTAAAAGTAAACATTTGGTATTGAAGGATCAAAGGAATAACTAGGCTCTATCACGCAGTTGAGTTCTACGTTGCTGTTTACATCTAGTGTCAACTTTAGTTTTTGAGTTAAACTGAATGGAAAAAGTAAAAGTTGCTTGAGTAAGCAGTGGAGGGGACCTGTTTTAATATGTTTGATTATAGTCAGAAAGCTTATTAGTAAACAACATTTTCATAGATGTGCAAGGGTTAGTGAAGGACAACATGGCCTTGATCTGGTATCAAATGCCACATAGGATTTTGTCAATAACAGTTGCATTTAATCTTTTAAGTTAATTTACTTTTTAATAAAACTATCAAATTACATTTCAGAATAGAAAATAAACAAATAACCTGAAATGCCAGCTTCTATCACAGTGTCATAAGATTATTGATTTTAAAATCAAAACTGTATCACCTGACTCATTAAACTTCTCTCCACTTAGTTGGGAAAATAAAAATTATTTAGCTATCTTCCCTTCTAAGAGCACTGACTCATAGGGTGCATTCCATGGCCCCATCTCTGGCAGCCCTTTGGTTGCTGGTTGATTCTTGACTATCCAAGCTTTTTAAAAGTAAACATTTGGTATTGAAGGATCAAAGGGATAACTAGGCTCTATCACGCAGTTGAGTTCTACGTTGCTGTTTACATCTAGTGTCAACTTTAGTTTTTGAGTTAAACTGAATGGAAAAAGTAAAAGGTGCTTGAGTAATCCAATGGACATTCTTTCTGTGTGAGCCTAGGCTGTACTCAACACATCCCTAGAATGTTTGCAACTTTGGCAACCTATTTGACCCTGAGCTGAGCTTCCAACCCCACATCCCTGCCTACTTCCACTTCTATAACATCGCCAACCTCTGCCCCTACCTTACCCGATCTGTTGCTGAAACCATCATCCATGCCTAATTCACCTCCAGCCTTGACTATTCCAATGCTCTCCCGGCTGGTGTCTCATTCTCCACCCTCTGTGAAGTTCAACTCATCCAGAACTCTGCTGCCCTTATCCTATCCTGTCCCGTTTGCTCGACACCCCTGTCCTTGATGACCCCCATTGGCTTCTGGTCCCCCGTCACCTCCAATTTAAAATTCACATCCTTGTGTTTAAATCTCTTCATGGTTTTGCCTATCTCCGTAACTTCATCCAGTCCAAAACCACCCACCCCTGAACTCTGTTCCTCTGATTGGCCTCTTGTGTGCATTATTTCTTCCCCCGCCCCCCACCTCCCGCCAGCCCGACCAAACCCACCATTGGCTGCTGTGCCTTCAGCCACCCATACCCCATACTCTGTAGCACATTCCCTAAACCACTCATCGTCCTCTGAGATCCTCTTTAAAACCCATCTTTTTCATCAAGCTATTGGTTACCCCTCCTAATATTACCTCCTTTAGCTCAGTGTCCATTTTGTTTTTCATCATGCCTCTGAAGTACCTGGGGACGTTCTTCTACATCAAAGGTGCTATGTAGATGTTGTTGCAGTTTGGCATTACACATAGCATGAATACTTTTTTCCTATTTTTTCAGTCAACTCCTTATCCAGTCCCATGACCTGCCCAGGATTCCTGTGGTTTTCGGTTTCAAAATTCCTCTAGGTTATAGGGTCTACTACAAAAATTGGATTTTTGGACTTAGTGAAAATGGGACTTAACTAAATTCAGACAATAAAATGTGAAGCCTTGTATTAATGGTTACACTGAAGTCTTATTGAAGGGTCAAATTCTTCTGTTGTTGTGATCAGAAACATCGAAAGGTTCTCTAGCTGTTTCATTGGCTGTTTTACAATATGCTGCAATTATTCACTTCGCCTCACTAACACAAATGCTTTGAGTGTCTTGTCATTTTGTTAATACACTTATCATTTACATACTGTGTAAAATTTAATCCAAAACTGCTGCTCACATTTGTTCAGCATTACAGCTGTATGAAATGAGGAAGACTGATCACTTTATGTATTTTAAAGTGTACTCAGTGCATTAACCTGTCTCCTAGTACTCTTATTTTTAATTTTTTAACTTTGTAAAACTGCAATCAAAAGAAGTGCACAACCAACCTGACTCCTGCTTTCCCACCCTCACTCAGACTCCTGCTGCACTCCTGATCGGCCTTTGACCCCACAGAAGTTTTGTGGATAATCTGGTGCGCAGTTAATGGGAGGACAGATAATGTAAATCATGGTTTTAGTCGGTAAACACACTGAATAACTTCTTGACACGGTGTGTGTGAGTGACCTCAGACCAAAGTCAATCTCCCCAGCCACTGAATCCATTCCATTGGAGCTTATCACTCTACCAGTCATCCACCTTATAGCTTTTTAGGGTTAAATGAGCCTCTTAAATCATAACACTGATCACATAGCTAATTATTTGCTATGGTTGCATGGATTTATAATTCAGAGAGATGGTGTCACTTATGGCAGTTCTTAATGTAGGGAGTGATTCATTGTGAAAGTGAAAGTGCTCTAACAAATGTAGGTTTGAAATCAAATGAAAGTTAAGGAGTTTGTTTGCTCAAGAGTGGTGTCATTTAGATCAGCAGTTACTTAATTTAATGAGTAAAAATGTCTTATTGGAAAATTTAAAATGCCACAGTATCTACATATAAATGTCTCACCATATTTTTCATTTTTCGACTAATTCTCTTTCTCCTTCCTCACTTATTGCTGTTCAGTTATCGGAGTCATCATATCTGAGTCCCTTCCTGTCCCCGATACACTATGCAGCAGGGGCCTTTCAATTGTGTTTGATCTCATTGTGCAGTTTGGCGCCTTCAATGCGTTAAGGGTTTCCGGTTTATTGGAGGAGTTAATTGGAGCGCATGTGTTTTTTATATACTAAGAATTCATAAGTAATCATTTTCTTTCCCCATAAAGATTTGTTTATAAAGCTGTGGTAAGTAAGGAAACACTAATATATTTTCCAAGAACCAATCAAGAAACTTTCACTTCACTGTCTCTGGGCAGAAGACTGAGAAATTTATTTCCAAATTCTTTCACTAGAAATGTGCACCCCTCTCCCACTTCCTCACCTCAGTAACCTCCCCCATCACCACAACAGCATTACCTCTGATTCACTGAGCAACGCCTGCACTTTGAAAAAGATGCAAAACAATCTTAAATTTCTGGAGCCTGCAAGTAATGCGCACCTTCCAATTTACAAAATTCCCTGACCAAACAATTGAATGCTGAAAGACCTCTGTTTACTTAACAGTTTGACTTTGTAGCCTTAAAAATTTGTTTTCTTCATCTTCGTTTTCTGCAAGACATTACGAAACATGGTATGTACAGTACAAATTGTTGTGTAATTCTAATTCTAACCTTTACAATGACCAGTGTATTCACAGAGGATTGCAGTTTTCAATATGCAGGAAAATTTGTTGAAGAAATTTGACTAGTTTTATTAGTTGGAATGTTCTCTGACTAATATGAGGCATATAACCATTCGTACTGAAGTTTGTATTTTTTGGTTTTAATTATTGACCACTGTATTTGCCCTCACTCAGGCATGTGAGCAGCAGTGACAGGGTGGGGAAACCCTATCGTGGGGTAAAACCTGTCTTCAGTATTGGAGATGAAGAGGAGTATGATACAGGTAATTAAATTAAGTGTACAGTAAGCTCTCAAAGTAGAACTGGGTGTCCTAACTGAATACAGCAAAGGCCGTGGGCCCCGACAACATCCCGGCTGTAGTGCTAAAGGCTTGCGCTCCAGAACTAGCCGCGCATCTAGCCAAGCTGTTCCAGTACAGCTACAACACTGGCATCTACCTGACAATGTGGAAAATTGCCCAGGTATGTCCTGTCCACAAAAAGCAGGACAAATCCAATCCAGCCAATTATCGCCCCATCAGTCTACTCTCAATCATCAGCAAAGTAATGGAAGGTGTCGTCAATTGTGCTATCAAGCGGCACTTACTCACCAATAACCTGCTCATCGATGCTCAGTTTGGGTTCCGCCAGGACCACTCGGCTCCAGACCTCATTACAGCCTCGGTCCAAACATGGACAAAAGGGCTGAATTCCGGAGGTGAGGTGAGAGTGACTGCCCTTGACATCAAGGCAGCATTAAACGAGTGTGGCATCAAGCAGCCCTAGTAAAATTGAAGTCAATGGGGAATCAGGGGAAAAACTCTCCAGTGACTGGAGTCATACCTATCACAAAGGAAGATGGTAGTGATTGTTGGAGGCCAATCATCTCAGCCCCAAGACATTGCTGCAGGAGTTCCTCAGGGCAGTGGCCTAGGCCCAACCATCTTCAGCTGCTTCATCGATGACCTTCCCTCCATCATAAGGTCAGAAATGGGGATGTTTGCCGATGATTGCACAGTGTTCAGTTCCATTCTTAACCCCTCAGATGATGAAGCAGTCCGTGCCTGCATGCAGCAAGACCTGGACAACGTCCAGGCTTGGGCTAATAAATGGCAGGTAACATTCGCGCCAGACAAGTGCTAGGCAATGACCATCTCCAACAAGAGAGCGTCTAACCACCTCCCCTTGACATTCAACGGAATTACCATCGCCGAATCCCCCACCATCAACATCCTGGGGATCACCGTTGACCAGAAACTTAACTGGACCAGCCACATAAATACTGTGGCTACAAGAGCAGGTCAGAGGCTGGTATTCTGCAGGGAGTGACTTATTTCCTGACATCCCAAAGCCTTTACACCATCTACAAGGCACAAGTCAGGAGTGTGATGGAATACTCTCCACTTGCCTGGATGAGTGCGGCTCCAACAACACTCAAGAAGCTCGACACCATCCAGGACAAAGCAGCCCGCTTGATTGGCACCCCATCCACCACCCTAAACATTCACTCCCTTCACCACCGTGGCTGCAGTGTGTACTGTCTACAGGATGCACTGCAGCAACTCGCCAAGGCTTCTCCGACAGCACCTCCCAAACCCGCAATCTCTACCACCTAGAAGGACAAGGGCAGCAGGCACATGGCAACAATACCACCTGCACGTTCCCCTTCAAGTCACACACCATCCCGACTTGGAAATATATCGCCGTTCCTTCATCGTCGCTGGGTCACAATCCTGAAACTCCCTTCCTAACAGCACTGTGGGAGAACCTTCACCACACGGACTGCAGCGGTTCAAGAAGGCGGCTCATCACCACCTTCTCAAGGGCAATTAAGGATGGGCAATAAATGCTGGCCTTGCCAGCGACGCCCACATCCCATGAACAAGTAAAAAAAATAAATGAATTGTCCTCATTTTACAATTTGAAGTTTAAACTGTTGGACTATTTGATTATGTAATTTTCTCCCCTCACCTCTCCTAAAGACTCTGTGACTGTGCCTGGGATAAACCTCCATTGGCAACAGTAGCCTTCAGGTATATACCTCAGACAAGTGGCCATTCTTCATGTATCAGCTAAGACTGAATGCTGGCACGCTGTTTGTTGTTAAGAGCATTATAGCTGTGTGTATGCCCCCTTTTCCAGTGGGGGTGAGGGTACATTAGACACAAATTGGGAGCAGAAACTTTTTTTTCCTCGCCTTCCTAGCCCATGGACGCTGGGACCAGTGTCGCATCTCAACTGCTGTTTCACATGAGATTAGCTAACTGATAGATCAGGGATTAAACCGGACACTTTGTTACATCGAATTACATCAAAACTACAGCACAGAAACATTCGGCCCAGCTGGCCTATGCTGGCATTTATGCTCCACACGAGCCTCCTCCCACCCCTCTTCATCTAACCCTATCAACATACCTTTCTATTCCTATCTCCTTCGTGTGCTTATCTAACTTCCCCTTATATGTTTCCATGCTATTTGCCTCAGTGTTTGTGTTCTTTATGGCTTAGTACTACACCGTGTGGTGCTTTACAGATTACACCATTTTCATTTTTTTTAATCATCTCAATTTTCATGTTAAAAACAATTAAAATGGTATCTTCCAGTTTAAAAATAAGTAACAGTTAGATGCGACTATGAAATCCTTCTCTCCATCCCCACCCATTTCACTATTCGGGTTCTTGTTTGAGCCATGCATCATCTGTGGCTGAGAGGACGCAGGCTCCAAGGCCACTTCCACTTTCTCTCAGTGATGCAGCTGAGATTGGGAACTCTGCTCAATGTGGCAGAGAGGCTGTTTTAAGCCTATCTTAGATGATATCAACAAAACAGATTGTAGTTTAGTGACTGGTCTCCTGTTGTATTCTTCTAGTAAATCATACCAAAAGAAATTCAACTTTGATTCCGCTCAGTGATGGCAAAATACCAAATTTAAGATTTTGGTTGGTTGACATATATCAGCCTCATTTGCTTGTGTTCTAATCCTACAGCACCATTGTTACACATTTGGGTATCTCTGAAAGCAGACATATCAAACATATGTCTGTAAATGTATATTAAAAGTCCCTAATAAATTACTAGAGTTAAATACAGACCTATTCTTAACACAAATATTTTAATGCTTATTTATGTACTTTATGCATGTTTCTGGTTCATTTAACAGGTTACATCCATTGTTCGATTTTTCTGTTCATTTTATTTTAACAGATGAAATTGACAGTTCTTCTATGTCCGATGATGATCGGAAAGAGATGGTGAATATTCAGACATGGGTGAACAAGCCTGACATCAAACACCATTTTCCATGTAATGAGGTGAAAGAGACGGGGCATATGTTTCCAAGGTGTGTAGCGACCGATGTACTAGTTCAGTTGTGTTATAGGTGCTTTCAAATGGCATATAACTACACCAAAATACGTCCATCTTAAGAGGTTTAAAATGTCTACATTCATAAAAAGTTTGTTGCCTTTTGACCTCAGCCTTAATGTAACTATTCCCAAAAAAGCATGAAGAAAATCTATTAGAACTCTTGACTATTAAGTTGTTCAATATCAAGTCTGGGGTGCCCTTTTTAAAAAGGGCTTTGAAAAAAGTTCCATGTCATTGGTCAAGTTATTTGACAAACTGTCTCTCATTCATGCTTACAACTAAATGGCAGTCGCACTGTAGATCCTGGTCCCAGGAAGACACTGAAGAACATCATTAATGTAGATGTGCAGTATGATTGCTGATTAGAGTCAATAACTTCACAGTGATCTTGTATGGTGAATTAATTTAATTTGAGGAGGCTCATGTGGAGCATAAATACCAGCATAGACCTGTTTCTGTGCTGTAAAATTCTATGTAATCATTTTACTCATTGTATACTACCCAGTCTGTTTCGGAATAGATTGCCAATACACAAAAGCATTTTTCTTCAAATCTCTCCACTATGTATTAAATCATTATTCCCAGGGAATAAAAACTAAAGGCTGCTACTAAAATAGCAGCTAAATTTTTTTCGTTGTTTTGTTTTTTCAGTCACCTTCTGGTAACAGCAACCCACATGTATTGTTTGCGAGAAATTCCGTCTCGGAAAGGATTTGCTTACATTCAATCACGGCAGGCCTTGACCTCTATGGTAAAAATTACATCCAAGAAAAAGCACCCAGAGCTGATTACATTTAAATTTGGGAACAGTAATGTCTCACCAGTGGAGATTTTGGCTGTGGAAAGGTAAGATTATAAATTCACTTTGAGTTTAAACGTTTAAGTAAAAATGCCAAGTAAAGATGTGCCAATCTATTTTATTAAAAATGTTTATTTAATGTAGGAAATGAGCTAATTTCGCTGAAATGTTGTGTATGCTTTTTGTTTACACGGAGCTTGACTAATTCAAAGTGTTTGCCCTCCTTTTGAGAGTTTTACTGCCTTATGAATTCTCCACGAGATGGAACATTGAAAAATAGATTAAGGGGAGGGGTCAGGACAAAATCAAACTGGCCCACAAAAACTGGGAAAATAATAACTGGAAAATTAGTATGTATAAAAAGAAACCAGGTAACCAAACCAAGAAACAGTACTTCTGAGCTAACGATGACAAATACTGCTTAATTTAATATTTATATCTCAATAGAGATCTGCTGTGGCATTGTGCATGCTGAGCTAGAGGATAGGCTATTTTGTAATAATTGCCATGTACAGGATCACATCAGGGCCACTGATTTGCAGTGACTGAATGTCAAATTTCATTTTTACCAATTCATAGTCTGGGATTTTTACCAATGCTTTGGGGATTGAATTTGACAATACTGTCCATTATTCTGTAAAAACTATAAATGAGTGGCCTTTATATTTTTGTTTACCTATGTATTTAATTTTTTTCTCTTAACCTATTTAAAGCTGAGAATACACAGCAGGATAATATACAAGATGCACCAGTTGTAATTAGACATGTATTTATTAGTACTGGGAAGGGGGAATGGGGTTCAGCTGAACTGTCGGTGGTCCAGGGCTTTGATAGCACAGAGAATGGTCCTGGAGTTTGATGGAACTGGATTGGGAGTTCCAGAGCATGTCTTGTGGTCTGGCATCACTGCAGAGGGGAAATCTGGAGCTTGGTAGAAATGTAGAGTGTGAAGCTGAGGTTTGGCAGAAATGGGGGGAGGGTGGACTGTGGGGTTTGGCTCATTGGTAGATTCCCGGTATCTGTTAATAGTGAGGAGAGGCTGAGGGCATGGGCCTGATAGCACTGGGTGGGGCTGGAAGTCCCAGGTCTGGTAGCAGAGTTATGGTTTATAACTTTCTAAGACAGTGTTGTGCAATAGAAATAGCTGACTAGCCATAGGTGTGGCTATGGCAATACCGTTTTAACCACATGCATTAGTTTTAGTAGAAAATACCTTGCATACATTCACATAATACAGGTAAATGTACTTCACATATATATTTACTTAACAAACATCTACCACCATTCAGTAACCAAGGAAATAAAACATTTACAATGATCTAAAAATACTTGCACACTCTGCTTTTGGTCTGTTTTACCAATGAACGCAACAAAAGGTTAAAGTACACCTGCATACTGTGTGAATCAGAGTTTTGAGCACACATGCCCAATGACACTGTCCATTACTCATTTTTTATTTACTGATCAGAAATGCAGTTAGCCACATCTGGATTCCCAATTAGCCACATGTGGCTGGTAGGTAACTTATTGGACAATACTGTTCTAAGAGATATCGGCAAACATTAAATTTGGTATTTTGTGATTGTTTCCTGTGTGTGTGTGTGTGTGTGTGTGTGTGTGTGTGTGTGTGTGTCTCCTCCCCCCCCCCCCCCGCCCGCCCAATCTTTCTAATTCTCACAGGTATTAGTAATTAGAATCTTCACATTATTTTTCAACCAGTGATAATTGGAGGCTTTCTGTAAATTGCCCTCTTTCTTCAAACTGCCTCCCACCTCTTTTGATTCTTCTCTACCCCATTCTGCAGATTTAATAAAGTTTTAAACAAAACATTTCCAACAACTATGGTATGATCTTGTATTTTTTTTGTAGTTGCCAAACTGTTTTGAGTATGGTGAAGATGACATTAATCAAGCTCTTCCTGGCACTTTGTTATTTGATGGATTAAAGATAGGGATGTATTTTGTAGATGAGCACTTGAGGCAAAGGGCACTGTTTGAGCTTTTGGATGTTTCCTTTAACCAGTGAATGCAGTGAGAGATTGCATACTAGTTTTAATATAAAACTAACAGCATTTGCTGCAAAAATCAGAGAAACAGAATTGCTCATGATTTTCAAACATGGCATTGTAAATGATGCTACCTCTAAGTTCTGGATAACTTAATTGCTTGTTGAATTGCAGTCAGATACTTATCTGTGATTTATTCTAAATATTTTTTCTGCAGGTATTTGATACCAAATGCAGGAGATGCCACTAAAGCCATAAAACAGCAGATTATGAAAGTTCTTGATGCTCTAGAAAGCTGATGAACAGAAGACTCAAGATGTTGCCTTCAAATACTAAAGAGGCTGAGAACAGATGAGGTGGTGGAATTTCCCTTTTGGATGATTAACCTACCAGTAATTCTGTTTCTGACAGTGGAACATCTGGGGCTTGACTCAAACGATACAGATTTATAGGTGTTGCATTAAACCTTTTTTGGTACACAGCAAATTTACATACCGCCGATATCTGAGAATTTGAACTCTTTTTGAGAACTGAGCTCCTAAAGAAGTAGACGTGTTTTGAAGGCAAAAGGTTCAGTCTGTTTGAATATTCTTAACTTATAATTGTTGATACTTGTTTCTTTTTCCAAATAGTTTGATATGAAATTTCCTTAATGGTTAACATTTTCCCCCCTTAGATTTAATAATCACTGTATAGAAATAACAGACTTTACCTTGGATGTTTTTGTTTAAGCACCTTAAAATATCTTTTAATACAGTTCAAATGGACTAAAATTATTTCCACCAGGCTTTTTGCATGAATATGCGCTTGTAAAGGGCCTGTTTATTTCATGCTTTCACTGAACTTCTATTCCTCTACGAAATTCCTGATGTGACCTCTACTTTGTGCCTACTTCAGTAATGTAATTTTCAGTAAATTAATGTAAACAACTTTGTGTTACTGTATGCCACTTACTGCTGTTTATAAAACACAGCTGTAAATAAACTGGGAGAATTTAATCTTAATTTTAGCAATTGTTTGTCTCGTCACTTAAAAGACTGTGCAGTGTAACATAACTCAGCATTTTACATGTTAAAAGGGTAATGTCAGGAATTTCTGGTTTACAAAACCATTGCCATTTCAGAGTGTTAAAAGCTGACTTACTACAGTATTTACCATAAATGTGTTTTGGATAAGTTTAACATGAGATCTCCAGGAGAAATTGTTTATGAAGTTTGCGACTTTAATCTGTTCTTGAATTGAATGATATGGCTGTTCTTCCCTGTCAAAATTGTTTAGCATCGAGGGATACATGTGCACTGGCTCCAGCCTTCCTGCATGCCACAATTATAAACATCCTTTTGTTATCCATAGAGTCTGTATTTTTAATAAAACCAACTTGATCCTCTTCAATTTTTTCTTGTCTGAGTGAGACTTTGCATGAACTTCACAATCTGTATTGAATGAGAAATTCATCTATAATCAATGACAAATTAGTAATTACCTCAGCTGTCTCTGATTCTGTAGTTGCAGCACTGTAGATCTCAAAAACTGAATTTGAATCCTAGGTTTCTAAAGGAGGAAGCAAGGTTGACCAAGAAAAGTTGCTGCTTGAATCTGGTTTCATAGGACCTAACTAGTTAAGACAGTTTCCTAAGTCAAATAAAAGTAGAGAAAAGGCTTTGCTGATGGCTGAGAGTTTATCTGCTGAATAGCTGAGCTTTATGAATCATACTAAGTTAACTATTTTCAGCTGAAGCAGCAGAAGAGGGAAACTGGCTAGGGTTCCTACTCCAAATCTGTATTCAGCGACTCGTGGAATTGCATGTATGTGGACAATGAGTAAGGACAGGATCAAGCTCAACTGTGGTAACCATTGTGTTGAAATAGCTTGCTGATATTCATTCTTTCAAGTCTCACTATGAATAATAATCATTTGAGCAAAGTAACAGAGGGTGCTTAGCAGCTGTGGAACCATACCACAGCAAGGAGTCAATGTCTTGGAAAATAGAAGAAAATTGTCAAGAAAAAAGTAGGGGACTATTGCTCCTGACGTACAAGAAAGATCTATGAAACTTCAACCTCCACAATATTAGTTATTGTTTTCTATTCCCATGACTATTACAAGGTTGCCTAAATTAACCATTGTAGCTTGGTGGTTAACCTTCAGAAAAGTATACAGTATCATGTGATGTAGTCTCTTGTTCTTGCCATGTCTTCTGATGATGGAACAAACAATCTAATGACTGCTGCTATGCATATACTGCAAGTTATATATAGTGCCAGCATCCTTAATCCACCAGTTCAGACAAGCAGAATATTTGAGAACAGCTGTTCTAACATATTTTGAGATGTATGGGGAGGGGGGGGGGCAGGATAACATATATATTCACAAATCTGACATTGCCAGAATATTGCAGAGAGAAAAATGTTTGAGTTAATCCGAAATTTGATTTCCACTTTGAATCCATCCAAACTCCAGAAGAGTTAGATTTAAACATCAAGGTTTCCAGCATCAATATCACATGAGAATTACTGGCTCTGTCCTAGGACAAGAATAGATAAATCTATTTGCTATTTCAAAAATGGAAATAGAGCAAAGAACATTCCTGCCAAGTAAACCTACTATTCCATTTGCTATGGCTTCTGAGCAATTTGTTAAGCACTGATGCAGAAGAAGAGTGTTCTTGTTTGTCTTCCCAACAGTTCAACGTGTTGTTAAAAGGTTGTTGTATCCAAATGCCAACTGTCTCCCAGGCTTGCACCCCCATCACAGAATGTGGTATTAGTAGCTAAGGTTAGAGGGGAAAAAACAGTACAGTAGCATACAAGCTGGAATATTGCCACTAAAATTAAGCAATAGAGTACACAAATGGATATTAAACGACTGTGACCCAGGCTTTCCTCCCACTCCCATTTAGGTGCACCTTCAATGGGGCAGGGCTTCTGCCCACCCTAACCATATTTGTGGCCCAAAGGTCATTGACATGTAGGAGGTGGGCTCTCTGATCTCTACTGAGGAGTGGTACTAGTCTGGTGGGGTGGTTAGACACTTTCTGTGGCAGGTCTTGCTGAGATGCCTGTAAATAAAAACACAAATTTTTGCTTTAAAATATATATTTTTAGTTTCTTATGATGAGGCTTGTGCTCAGCTCCATCACTTTCTTCCATAGGCCTTTTCTTCATGACCTCCTAGTGGGACCAGCCCCAGGAAACAGCAGGGGTGCAGCTGAGAGCATCAAGTAGCTTTCGGGGTCCACACACCCCCATCTCTGTGGGGGGAGGTGAGTTGGAAAGCCTAGTTTAGCATTTCCAATCACTGTTGACTAGAATAAAAACAGAAAATGCTGGGAACACTTAGCAGGTCAGGCAGCATCTGTGGAGAGAGAAACAGTTAACATTTCAGGGCAATGGCCTCTCATTGTGACCTGCTGGGTGTTTCCAGCATTTTCTGTTGTTTCTGATTTCCAGCACCTGCAGTATTTTGTCTTTGTTTTACTATGTTGATTGGACCTACTCAAATCATTTTCAAGAATAGGAATCAACCAAGCTTTTTTTTTGCAGTAATATAAATTTATACTAATGTTTTTCCCCTGAACTCACCATGGCAGTTTGCTGTCAAATTTATCCAATCCTGTCTAAAGTACTATGCTCAATTTGAATGATTGTGATAGTTGTTCTCAAGTACTGCCTTTTATAAAGTTAACATATACATGCCTTGGTTCAGTGTTAGCACTCTGATTCCAATAATTGTGAATTCAAGCCCTACTCCAGAGGCCTTAATTACATGCTCAAGTGCAGTACAGAGGGAGTGCTACAATGTCAGAGGTGTTGTCTTTTGGATGAGATGTTAAACTAAAGCCTCGTATCCCCCCCAGGTGGACATAAAGGATCCAAGGGCGCTATTTGAATTGCAGGGGAGTTCTCAAGAGCAGGTCTTGGCTAATATTTACACCTCAACTAGCATCACTAAACAAAACAGGATGTGGCTGATCATTTCAATGCGAACAGCTCTGCATGATGAATCTGGATTCGGTGTTGGAAACGCTCAATGACTTCACCCAGAATGTCAAGGTAGTGGCTGCATATCCATGAGACATAGTGCAGTGCAGCACTTTTTACTCCTGTTAAGTGTCCCCTCCTAACCACACATTCTTTGTGTTTGTCTAGTTTATGGTTGCTCTACACTTTCAGCGGCAAACTGAACAATTGAATCACCTTAGCAATGCCTTCCATGTACAGCATATGCATGATACAGGTTTGTCTTCCCAACACCTATGCCTAAAATGCTGAAAAATGGGTTTTGGTGTATGTGATGTCAGCAATATAAACTCTAATAATGAAGTAACCTATGGCAGCCTAAGTAGGGACTGGATAACATCCAGGCTTGAGCTGAGTGTTAACAAGCATCTTGAAGAGAAAGCCCAGTCATCTCCCCATGACCTTCAGTGGCATCACCATCGCTCAGTTGCCCACCATCAACATCTTGGGGTTACCACTGACCAAAGGTTGAACTGGACCAGCAAAAGCAACAGTGTGCTTACAAGAGTAGGGCACAGGCTGGGTATTAGATCATATGTGGCTCATTCCTGCCCCCTCAAAGCACATCCACAAGACTTGATTCAGGAGTCTTTTTTTTTATTCGTTCACGGGATGTGGGCGTCGCTGGCAAGGCCGGCATTTATTGCCCATCCCTAATTGCCCTCGAGAAGGTGGTGGTGAGCCGCCTTCTTGAACCGCTGCAGTCCGTGTGGTGACGGTTCTCCCACAGTGCTGTTAGGAAGGGAGTTCCAGGATTTTGACCCAGCGACAATGAAGGAACGGTGATATATTTCCAAGTCGGGATGGTGTGTGACTTGGAGGGGAACGTGCAGGTGGTGTTGTTCCCATGCGCCTGCTGCCCTTGTCCTTCTAGGTGGTAGAGGTCGCGGGTTTGGGAGGTGCTGCAGTGCATCCTGTGGATGGTGCACACTGCAGCCACAGTGCGCCGGTGGTGAAGGGAGTGAATGTTTAGGGTGGTGGATGGGGTGCCAATCAAGCGGGCTGCTTTATCTTGGATGGTGTCGAGCTTCTTGAGTGTTGTTGGAGCTGCACTCATCCAGGCAAGTGGAGAGTATTCCATCACACTCCTGACTTGTGCCTTGTAGATGGTGGAAAGGCTTTGGGGAGTCAGGAGGTGAGTCACTCGCCGCAGAATACCCAGCCTCTGACCTGCTCTCGTAGCCACAGTATTTATATGGCTGGTCCAGTTAAGTTTCTGGTCAATGGTGACCCCCAGGATGTTGATGGTGGGGGATTCGGCGATGGTAATGCCGTTGAATGTCAAGGGGAGGTGGTTAGACTCTCTCTTGTTGGAGATGGTCATTGCCTGGCACTTATCTGGCGCGAATGTTACTTGCCACTTATCAGCCCAAGCCTGGATGTTGTCCAGGTCTTGCTGCATGCAGGCTCGGACTGCTTCATTATCTGAGGGGTTGCGAATGGAACTGAACACTGTGCAGTCATCAGCGAACATCCCCATTTCTGACCTTATGATGGAGGGAAGGTCATTGATGAAGCAGCTGAAGATGGTTGGGCCTAGGACACTGCCCTGAGGAACTCCTGCAGCAATGTCCTGGGGCTGAGATGACTGGCCTCCAACAACCACTACCATCTTCCTTTGTGCTAGGTATGACTCCAGCCACTGGAGAGTTTTCCCCCTGATTCCCATTGACGTCAATTTTACTAGGGCTCCTTGGTGCCACACTCGGTCAAATGCTGCCTTGATGTCAAGGGCAGTCACTCTCACCTCACCTCTGGAATTCAGCTCTTTTGTCCATGTTTGGACCAAGGCTGTAATGAGGTCTGGAGCCGAGTGGTCCTGGCGGAACCCAAACTGAGCATCGGTGAGCAGGTTATTGGTGAGTAAGTGCCACTTGATAGCACTGTCGACGACACCTTCCATCACTTTGCTGATGATTGAGTAGACTGATGGGGCGGTAATTGGCTGGATTGGATTTGTCTTGCTTTTTGTGGACAGGACATACCTGGGCAATTTTCCACATTGTCGGGTGGATGCCAGTGTTGTAGCTGTACTGGAACAGCTTGGCTAGAGGCGCAGCTAGTTCTGGAGCACAAGTCTTCAGCACTACAGCTGGGATGTTGTCGGGGCCCATAGCCTTTGCTGTATCCAGTGCACTCAGCCGTTTCTTGATATCACGTGGAGTGAATCGAATTGGCCGAAGACTGGCTTCCGTGATGGTGGGGATATCGGGAGGAGGCTGAGATGGTTTATCCACTCGGCACTTCTGGCTGAAGATGGTTGCAAACGCTTCAGCCTTGTCTTTTGCACTCACGTGCTGGACTCCGCCATCATTGAGAATGGGGATGTTTACAGAGCCTCCTCCTCCTGTTAGTTGTTGAATTGTCCACCACCATTCACGACTGGATGTGGCATCGCTTAGCTCTGTCTATAGCATGTTGCTTCCGCTGTTTAGCATGCATGTCGTCCTGAGTTGTAGCTTCACCAGGTTGGCACCTCATTTTTAGGTACGCCTGGTGCTGCTCCTGGCATGCTCTTCTACACTCCTCATTGAACCAGGGTTGATCCCCTGGCTTGTTGGTAATGGTAGAGTGAGGAATATGCCGGGCCATGAGGTTACAGATTGTGGTGGAATACAATTCTGCTGCTGCTGATGGCCCACAGCGCCTCATGGATGCCCAGTTTTGAGCTGCTAGTCTAATGGCATACTCTACTTACCTGGATGTGTGTAGCTGCAACACAAGATGCTATGCAGTACAAAGCAGTTCACTTGTGACACTGGACTCAGTAACCAACCCCTCCATCACCAGTGCACTATGGCTGCTGTATGTACAATCTACAAGGTGCACTGCAGCAACTCACCAAGATTACTTCAATCGTACCTCCCTCCCTTGTGACCTCTACCACTAAGAACAAAAGCAGCAATAAGTCCCAGTGTTAGCCCTACTTCAGAGACTCCAGTAGATAATCTAGGCTGCCACTGCAGGAGTATACTGCCTTTTGGATGAGATGTTAAAGCAAGGTCCTGTCTGCACACTCAGGTGATCATATGGCAGTATTAGACAGAGCAGGCAAGTCCTCCCAATGTTCTGGCCAACATTTATTCACCAAGAGATAGTGGTCATGGAATTTGAGTACAACCTCTGCACAGTCATTTTAATTTATGCACCCTCCTTGTTAAAACCCTATTTCTTGTGTTGCTTGAGCTTAGAGTGCTGCAGGTGCTGATTGTACAGCCCCACAAGAAATCATCATCCCTTCCCATTGTCCAAAGCCTGGCAGTCAGACTCTGGCTCCTGTTTAATCATTTATGTGAATAATCTCTGGCTAAAATCATCAATTATCTGTAACTTATAGCCTGCATCCTCTTAGAACAAAGATTAGCTACTGAATGATGTAGCTACAGCAATACTTGTCCTAGTGTGTTGATACTCCACCCTTAAGCAAACCCCCCAAAAATAAATTTGGCACAAGACTATAATGCTTTAAATTTATTTTTGGTCATTGTGTTTCCAAGTAGGTGACAACTTTGAAAATGTTTTTCTTTTTTTTTAAAAAAAAGAAAATTGGAAATTGTACAATGTAAATAGCAAATTAACAATTGTTGCCATAGACTATTCTGGCTATGGTGCACTGGACTAGTTCGGAAGCTTTAGGTAATAAATCGCAGAATAGAATAATTAATTATGCAATTATCGGTTTATCAGTCTCTATTAGTGGAGAACAAATTATCCTTACATAGATGCGTTTTGACCTAAAAACCCTACAAAATACTGACTACGAATCAAATCTATAAAAATTGCAACCGTTTCACTTTGAAAACAAATGCAGCGAATAGCTCCTATTCAGCTGGAAATCTCATCACTGAAGATGAACATGCGACAGGGCTACAAGAAAATTCTACACGGATACATTAAATTAACGCTTGCTAAATAGATGTTTATTCTAAAAGTTTCGAACCAAACGAGATGAAAGCGCATAATACAGTTTGAGAGCGCAAAATTAATTCTTACAAAGATCAAGGCTTGAATGAACCCCCACCCCCCCAAAATAAAACCTTTTATTGAAATAAGAGCAAGCAACAAAGTCACAAAAACACAGCGAACAACAGTTTTAAAAAACGCTGGTCCCAATTTACATTCGGCAGCTACTTAAAAAAAGGGAAAAATGTCTCGCTCGTCACAAAATCAAGTCCTTCCAGCAGACAGAAATCGACGTCCCATGATTTCAGGGAACAGCTACAGTAGGAACAAGTCCAAACACCCGGGATAGACAGGCATCCGTTTCAAACCAACTCCCAGCCTTCCTGGTGAATCAACTGGTTGAATTGAGAGTCGGATCACAGCCTCCCCCTCCACCCTCTGCAGAACGCCTGGGGGAAGCCACCAACACCCGTGGGCTGGACGGTCGCACCCGGTCGATGTTACGTGGAGCCGGTGTCTTCCAATACGTCGTGTTTGGGCAGCAGGAGGCTCACGGCCGCCTGGGTCTCCCGAGAAAAGTGAACAGAGAAGTGGAGCGTGTGGCAATGAGCCGGACGCGACCCGCTCGAAGTTGCCGGTGTCGAGAGTTCATGGTCTCGGGCGGAGATGCCGGTGTCCGGGTGCACCTGCCTCAAATACTTTCGGCGGGTCCGGCGCTTCTCGTTGCCTTTCCGCTGGTGTTTTTGTTTCGTTTCCGAGCCCTTCTGGGGAGCGGGCGGCCTGGAATCCGGCATCTCGCAGAGCCCGAAGACCGGGGTCGGCGCGGACGATCTGTATTTATAAACACTGATATGCAAATGAAGGATAGACCAGCGTGGGGATTCCTATTGGACAGTTTTTAAAACTACGAATTTAGCCAACCTTGAACGAAAGGTTTCTATAATCGCCGAAGACGGACTCCGAGATGCTCGAGAGCAACAAGAAGCAAGCGCGCTACTAAAGCAAAGCCTTTCCTTTTTAAAAAAAAAAATCCCCAATGTATAACAAAGTCCGTCTTGAATGGTAGGCAGAGAGGAAGCCACCCGCCTTTTAGCCACCGAAGCCGTAGAGAGTGCGGCCCTGACGTTTTAAGGCGTAGACCACATCCATGGCGGTCACCGTCTTCCTTTTTGCGTGTTCGGTGTAAGTGACCGCGTCTCGAATCACGTTCTCCAGGAACACCTTCAAGACACCTCGGGTCTCCTCGTAGATCAGGCCGGAGATTCTCTTCACGCCGCCGCGCCGAGCCAGACGGCGGATTGCCGGCTTGGTAATTCCTTGGATATTATCCCGGAGGACTTTACGGTGACGCTTTGCTCCTCCTTTCCCCAGACCCTTACCACCTTTTCCGCGTCCCGACATTCTTCAAATTAAATTTTCTTTTTTTTCCCCTCCCTAACAACTTACACAGCAACAGACTCACACTCTCAACCAGCCACCTCCTACGACACTGAAGTCACAAACCTTTACACCGAAACAAATCTTCAATTGAAGCGGACCTGGATGTAAACGGCACACTGACATCCGCCGCATTGATAACCACGTGGTTCATTTGTAAAAAAAAAACACAACCACGTGGTTTGTGTTTCCCGCCCCACTTTCCCTGAGGTTTACATAACTAGGTCTTTGCGGAAGTTGGTATATGCGATTGATTTTTTTTTTGCTTCTAATTTGTTTTATGCTGTAGAGAAGCAGGGCTATCATCAAAAGTAAGGAAACTTCAGAAACGAGATTTATGATTGCCTGGTCTGGTACAGGTTGGTTATTTTTAAGTTACCCATATATAGAGTAAATAAGGAGAAACCGTTTCCATTGGCCGATGGGTCGGTAACCAGAAGACACGGATTTAAGGAGAGCGAGAGGTGAGATGAGAAGACTTTTTTTTAAACGCAACCAGTTATGATCTGGAATACACTACCTGAAAGGGTCGTGGAAGCAGATTCAATAGTCTCTTTCAAAAGAGAATTGGATAAATACTTGAAAGAGAAAAAATTGCAGGGCTATGCAGAGAGAGAGCCAAGGAGTGGGACTAATTGCATAGCTCTTTCAAAGAGCTAGCACAGGCACAATGGGCCAAATAGCCTTCTTTTGTGCTGTAAAATTCTGTGATTCTATGATCTCAAAATAGGTTGCATTGTCAAACGAACAAATTGAGTGATTATCATTCTTAATCAAGGCCATAGGCATCAATTTTCAAATTGTACACATTTCTTCCAGCCCTGAAAATTTTGAATTTTTACATAAAAATGTTACATGCTGGATCATTTTAAACCCAGTTTTACTTCACAGTTGGATTTTTTTAATCTGAAAAAGAAAGTGACATTTGGCTTCATCCATATTCAATAGACCAAACAGATCGTCACTTCCCCAAAAGCTATATTCATTTCTCCCTTCACACAAGCACACCCCCTTTAACACGGGCACTCAGCCCCTTAGTTTGGAGGCATTCTGTCATCTAACCCTTCAGTTCACGAAGGCACTAATCACCTCTCAAATTCACACACACTGCCCTTTTCAAATCCCCAGCTCAGAAATCCACTCTACCCTCTCGAATCCCATCTTGCTTCTCTAATCCTCCCTCCAGTTCGTAGAAGCACTGTTCGTTCCTCAGTTCACTGAGGCAATCTTCCTTTCCTTCAAAACTTTCCCTCCCCAGGAGGAATGTTCTCTCCTTGGAATTTTGCCACCCAGTTTTGGGTCGAGGAGTGAATAATGCATGAGTCGGCTTGCGAACTGCCTTTACATTAGAGAGGGGCTGCCAAATCTAGAGCCCCCTGGATATCAAGAAGCATTCAGGGTAAGATAAGGCAGAAAAAGAAAGCCTATGATAGACACCGGGAACTCAATATTACAGAAAGCTTAGAGGAGTATACAAAGTGTAGGGGTGAAGTTAAAATATTAGCAAGTAAAATTAAAGATAACCCAAAGATGTTTGATAAATACATTAAGAGCAAGAGGATAACTAAGGAAAGAGTAGGGCCTATTAGAGACCAAAAAGGTGAACTATGTGTGGAGACGGAAGATGTGGGTATGGTTCTTAACGAATACTTTGCATCTGTCCTCACAAAGGAGAGGGATGATACAGGGATTGAAGTTAAGGAGGAGGAGTGTGAAATATTGGATGGGATAAACATAGTGAGAGAGGATGTATTCAGGGGATTAGCATCTTTGAAAGTGGATAAATCACCAGGGCCAGATGAAATGTATCCCAGGCTGTTAAAAGAAACCAGGGAGGAAATAGCAGAGGCTTTAACAATCATTTTCCAAACTCCACTGGTTACAGGCGTAGTGCCGGATGATTGGAGGACTGCTAATGTACCGTTGTTTAAAAAGGGAGCGAAGGATAGACCGAGTAATTACAGGCCAGTCAGCCTAACCTCGGTGGTGGGCAAATTATTGGAATTAATTCTGAGGGACAGGATAAACTGTCACTTAGAAAGGCATGGACTAATCAAGGACAGTCAGCACGGATTTGTTGAGGGGGGTGGGGGGCGGGGGTCGTGTCTGACTAATTTGATTGAATTTTTCAAGGAGGTGACAAGGAGGATCGATGAGGATAGTGCAATTGATGTAGTCTACATGGATTTTACCAAGGCTTTTGACAAGGTCCCACATGGCAGATTGGTCAAAAAAGTAAAGGCCCATGGGATCCAAGGGACTGTGGCAAATTGGATCCAAAATTGGCTCAGTAGCAGGAAGCAAAGGGTAATGGTCGACGGGTGTTTTTGCGACTGGAAGGCTGTTTCCAGTGGGGTGCCACAGGGCTCAGTACTAGGTCCTTTGCTTTTTGTGGTATACATTAACGATTTGGACTTAAAGGGCCTTGGGAATTAGGGGTTACGGGGAGCAGGCAGGAAATTGGACATGAATTTATATTTGAGGTTAGGATCAGATCAGCCATGATCTTATTGAACGGCGGAGCAGGCTCGAGGGGCCGATTGGCCTACTCCTACTCCTATTCCTATTTCTTATGTTCTTATGTTAAACGTCAGGGGCATGATTAAGAAATTTGCGGATAACACAAAGATAGGCCGTGTGGTTGATAGTGAGGAGGAAAGCTGTAGACTGCAGGAAGATATCAATGGACTGGTCAGATGGGCAGAAAAGTGGCAAATGGAGTTCAATCCGGAGAAGTGTGAGGTAATGCATTTGGGGCGAGCAAACAAGGCAAGGGAATACACAATAAATGGGAGGATACTGAGAGGTGTAGAGGAAGTGAGGGACCTTGGAATGCATGTCCACAGATCCCTGAAGGAAGCAGGACAGGTCGATAAGGTGGTTAAGAAGGCATATGGAAGACTTTCTTTTATCAGCCAAGGCATAGAATATAAAAGCAGGGATGTTATGCTGGAACTGTATAAAACACTAGTTAGGCCACAGCTTGAGTACTGCGCACAGCTCTGATCACCACATTACTGGAAAGATATAATTGCACTAGAGAGGGTACAGAGGAGATTTCCGAGGATGTTGCTAGGAATGGAGAATTTTAGCTATGATGACAGATTGGATAGGCTGGGGTTGTTTTCCTTGGCACAGAGGAGGCTGAGGGGTGATTTGATTGAGGTGTACAAAATTATGAGGGGCCTGGATAGGGTGGATAGGAAGGACCTATTTCCCTTAGCGGAGGGGTCAATAACCAGGGGGCATAGATTTAAAGTGATTGGTAGAGGGATTAGAGTGGAAATTAGGAAGAAATTTTCACCCAGAGGGTGGTGGGGGTCTGGAACTCACTGCCTGAGAGGATGGTAGAGGCAGAAACCCTCAACTCATTTTAAAAATACCTGGATGTGGACCTGAAGAGCTCTGACCTGCAGGGCTACAGACCAAATGTGGGAAAGTGGGAATAGGCTGAGTGGCTCGTTTCACAGCCGGCGCTGATATGATGGGCCGAATGGCCTCCTTCTGTGCCGTAAATTTTCAATGATTCTGTTAACCAGTTGGGATTAAATTTAACTCTGAGTTTGCAACCCTCGATTAAAATACAGCCGTTGCAATAACCAAAGAACAGTTGCGATAAAACAAAAAAGCATCTCAATTTGTATGATTCCGGAAGTTGTGCATTTGATTGTTTTGTTTCTGAATTAATTATATGCCGTTTTTTTTAAAAAGAAATTATCTAAATGTGTTCATTAAGGTATAACGATTGCATTGTTCTTCTGAAAAGAAAATCATATAACCATACCGTCTATGATTAAATACTGTCCTCTGCAGTAGGAAATTAATTCCGCGACTACTGTTTAGAACTGAAACGAACAATGATAAACGATGAGTTGTATGGGTCGTCTACTTTGTTCTACATTGCCATGTTTGGTCACAGTTAACCCGTAGTCCATTTCAAAACCGGGAAGAACTACAACCCCCGAGCACCGCCCTGGTGATTTCCGGAAAGTGACGAGATCCAGGCAGTCGAGTGGAAAGATAGCAGCTCACTGTCAAGGGCTTCTCGATGTCTGACAACATGTCTGGAGTGATGACAAGTAAGTTATTCGAGATAAACAAATAACCTGATTTCGATCATTGTCTTAAAACGAGTGATTCCGTTTTGTATCGTCTTTTATCTGCAAGGATTAGCTTAATTGCAATTCGAGTGCACGTTGGCACGTTTCTGTTATATTTTAGGAGTTAAGTTGCCGCCGTCTTGCAGAACAGTTGTGCATCATTTATTTCCAGTGATAGTCACTATTTTCTTTGTGGAAAGAGTACCTTCTTTCTCGTGTTTCTGTTTAAAGCAAACTGATCATTTCAGCGGGTTTGTAATCCGTGCCCCTCTCCCAAAAAGAAAAGTTTTTGCGTTGGCAGTGCTTTCTCTAAAAGATCCAAAAGTGAACCGCCTGATGCCTCTCCCAGGAAGACATAAGCTTAAAACTGGTTTTGCCAGTGAAAAAATTGTTGAAGTGAAAATATTGTGTCATTTTGTTGAGGCTGAGAACTTGAGTCATTTTCTCAGTGTTCACAGTGTTCTTGCACAGTTGATTCCATTGTTGCTATTGGTTCTGATTGCAGTGCCGTGCTTCATGATTTTAACAAAACTGTGTGGTAGATATGTTCACAAGTCCTCACCAGCTATGGTCGTCTGAAACCCCGCTCCCTGCCCCTCACCTCCAACAACAAGTGCAAGGAGCTCATGGATTTCTTTGTCTGTAAGATTGAGACCACCCGTTTAGTTGCTTCTGGTGCACCATCAAGCCAAACTCCCCCCTGGTTCTCCCCGGTCCTAGCCCTGAACCTGAGTTTTTCTCTAGTTTCTCTCCTATCTCCCCTCATGCCCTCTCCGAGCTTGTCTTGCCCATGAGACCCACATCCTGCTCTCTCGACCCCATTTCCACTAAACTGTTCACCACCCAACTCCTCTTCCTGGTCCCCATGCTAGCTGATATTGGAAATAGTTCCCTTTCCTCAGGTACTGTCTCCCTCTCGTTCAAAACTGCCGTCATCATCCCCTTCCTCAAAAAAACCCACCGTTGACCCCACTGTCCTTGCAAACTGCTGCCCCATCTCCCTTCTTGAACGTGTTGTCACCTCCCAAATTCATTCCTATCTTTCCTTCAGCTCCATGTTTAAATCTTTATAATCAAGTTTCTGCTCCTGCCGTAGTGCTGAAGTGGCCCGAATCAAAGTCACAAATGACATCCTCTGTGACCACGGTGCACTATCCCTCCTCGTCCTTCTCGACTTCGCTGCCGCCTTTGACACAGTCGACACACCATCCTTTTTCAACACCTCTCCTTTGTTGTCCAGCCGAGTGGGACTGCCCTCGCTTGGTTCCATTTATACCTATCAAATCATAGCCAGAGCATCTCCAGCAATGGCTTCTCTTCCCACCCCTGCACTGTTACCTCTGGAATCTACCAAGGATCTATCCTTGACCCCCTCCTCTTCCTCATCTGCGTGCTGCCCCTCAGCGATATCATCCAAAAACATGGCGTCAGGATTACACATGTATACTGAGGACACCCAGCTCTACCTCTCCACCACCTCTCTCGACTCCTGCAATGCCGCTGTGTTGTCAGTCTGCTTGGCTGACATCAAGTCCTGGATGAGCTGCAATATTCTTCATTTAAATATTCAGCAGACTGAAGCCATTGTCTTTGGCCACAGACTCCATACCCTTGCCTCCGATTCCATCTCCTTCACCCGCCACTGTCTCGGGTTGAAGCCTACAGTTCGCAACCTCAACGTCGTATTTGACCCCCAAGCTAAGCTTCCCACACCATATACTCTCCATCACAAAGACTGCCTACTTCCACCTCCATAATATCTCCTGTCTCCGCCCCATCTCAGCCCATCTACTGCTTAAACCCTCATCCATGCCTTTGTCACCTACAGACTCGACTATTCCAATGCTCCCCTAGCTGGCTTCCCATCCTCAACCCTCTGTAAACTTAAGCTCATCAAAAACTCTGCTGTCCGTGTCCTAACCCGCACCAAGTCCCACTCACCCTTCACCCCTGTGCTCGCTGACCTGTATTGGCACCGATACCCCAATGCCTCCAATTAAAAAATTTTCACCCCTTCGTGGCCACTCATCTTCTCCAGCCCTACAACCCCCGAGAACCATGCATTCCTCTAATTCTGGCCTTGTGCATCTTCGATTTCCTTCGTCCCACCATTGACGACCGTGCCTTCAGCTGCCTGGGCCCTAAGTTCTGCAATTCCTTCCCTAAACCTCTGCCTCTCCACCTCTCACTCCTTCTGTAAGACCATCCTTCAAACCCACCTCTTTCGCCAAGCTTTTAGTCTGCGCACCTGATACCTCCTTCATAAGCTCGTTGTCGATTTTTGTCTGATTATGCTTTTATTTTTTTTATTATTCGTTCACGGGATGTGGGCGTCGCTGGCGAGGCCAGCATTTATTGCCCATCCCTAATTGCCCTCGAGAAGGTGGTGGTGAGCCGCCTTCTTGAACCGCTGCAGTCCGTGTGGTGACGGTTCTCCCACAGTGCTGTTAGGAAGGGAGTTCCAGGATTTTGACCCAGCGACAATGAAGGAACGGCGATATATTTCCAAGTCGGGATGGTGTGTGACTTGGAGGGGAACGTGCAGGTGGTGTTGTTCCCATGCGCCTGCTGCTCTTGTCCTTCTAGGTGGTAGAGGTCGCGGGTTTGGGAGGTGCTGTCGAAGAAGCCTTGGCGAGTTGCTGCAGTGCATCCTGTGGATGGTGCACACTGCAGCCACAGTGCGCCGGTGGTGAAGGGAGTGAATGTTTAGGGTGGTGGATGGGGTGCCAATCAAGCGGGCTGCTTTATCTTGGATGGTGTCGAGCTTCTTGAGTGTTGTTGGAGCTGCACTCATCCAGGCAAGTGGAGAGTATTCAATCACACTCCTGACCTGTGCCTTGTAGATGGTGGAAAGGCTTTGGGGAGTTAGGAGGTGAGTCACTCGCCGCAGAGTACCCAGCCTCTGACCTGCTCTCGTAGCCACAGTATTTATATGGCTGGTCCAGTTAAGTTTCTGGTCAATGGTGACCCCCAGGATGTTGATGGTGGGGGGATTCGGCGATGGTAATGCCGTTGAATGTCATGGGGAGGTGGTTAGACTCTCTTGTTGGAGATGGTCATTGCCTGGCACTTATCTGGCGCAAATGTTACTTGCCACTTACGAGCCCAAGCCTGGATGTTGTCCAGGTCTTGCTGCATGCGGGCTCAGACTGCTTCATTATCTGAGGGGTTGCGAATGGAACTGAACACTGTGCAGTCATCAGCGAACATCCCCATTTCTGACCTTATGATGGAGGGAAGGTCATTGATGAAGCAGCTGAAGATGGTTGGGCCTAGGACACTCCCAGTAATATGTTACTCTTTCCCTGTTATTTTAGATTTGGATTTCAAGTTAATTAATTAAAAAGCTAATTAATAGAACAAAACATTCCAGTAGGTGAATCCTGCCATGTATTTAGTTGATTTATTTTTATATATAACAAATCTTTAAATATGCATCACACTTCCTGTCTTGTAGACTTCAGATGTTACACTTGTCTAATACAAATCTCTATGCCAAAATGTAAAAATTGTGCAGGAATAGAAAATGCCAGAGCTATAGGTGCTTAGTTGACTTTCTCAGGACCAGAGCCATGGTTCTGATCTCAACCACGACAATTTGCATTTATATAGTGCTATTGACATAGTAAAATGTCCCAAGGCTCTTAACAGGAGCGTAATCAGACAAAAAATAATTGACACCAAGCCAAAGTAGGAGACATTAAAAAGTTGACCAAGCTTGATCAAAGAGGTAGGTTTTAAGGAGCGTCTCAAAGGAGGAGAGAGAGTTGGAGAGGTTTAGGAAGGGAATTCTAGAGCGTAGGGCCAAAGGAAGCCAGGAATGCACAAGAGGCCAGAATTGGAGGAATGCAGAGTTCTCGGAGGTTTGTAGAGCTGGAGGAGGTTGCAGAGATAGGGAGGGGAGAAGCCTTAGAGGGATTTGAACACAAGAATGAGAATTTTAAATTTAAGGTGTTGATGGACGGGAGCCAGTGTAGGTTAGTGAGCACAGGGGTGATGGGTGAACTGGATGTGTTCCGAGTTAGAATACCAGCCTGGATAGCAATTAACCTTTGAATGACCTTACTTAACATCAGTTAAACTTTATAGCTTTAAAGGGATATATACCCACACTTTAGCAGCAGAGTTATACATTGTTGTTTACATGACTTAACATTACTGTTGATATGAAACAATGTATTGACTGATAGCGTGAGCAGCACCATGTTAAATTTACTAGTAATGTATTAAAAAAAGTATATCTAACATGCATAGATGTCACACTTTGTTAAAGATACATACAATCTTAAAATGTTGGATACTTCTGAACTGCTGCCTATAACTAAAAAGCATATTCTAATCTCCGCAGTTCCCTGATCAAACAGCAATTGAACTCTAATTGAATTGAGTCAGTGTTTAACTTAACTTTAAAGCCTTAAAGGAAGATAGTCCCACCTTAGCAGAGTAAGAAGTGCACAGTGCATGGTATAACACTCTTGTCCTTATGAAACAGTGTATCACCTGACCATCTATTGGTTTATCAAAAATAAGGCACATTTCTCACGTTGAAAGGGGCAGTGTCCACAAATGAACCCTGCTGTGAGCGGGCCTAACTTGTGCTGATTCTTTGTTTTGCAGATCTAGTGATAGTTCAGTACAGCTTTGGTATTGACAGGATTATTTATTAACAACTGTTTGTTGTCCTGCTTTTTATTCCTAGAATTCCGTTTAGCTCTTATTCAGCTCATGGTATCGCCCCTGAAAGCCAGTAACCTCCGCAAAGTCCGAACACTAGTGAAGGAAGCAGCATCGAAGGGGGCAAAGGTTGTAGCACTCCCTGTAAGTAAACAACCAGTAACAAAAAAAAACTGTGTTCATACTGCTTGTTGCATAATTTAACTCTTCCCAGCTGAAATTACCTTCAGACATAGCAGCACACAACCGAGAGCGCATGGATTTAGATTGGTGCTAAGTATATTTGAAACAGAGGTTGGGGGGGGGGAGGGATTTCTTGTATTGTGGTGAATGTTTTGACTGGTCTGCATGACGGGGTGGGCGAGGCAGGGACATTGGAGATGTTCAGAGTGTAGCTGTATGCAATATTGAAGAATTAGGGCCATAGAGGGATGCACTTTGATGGACCAAATAGCCTTTTCTCACCTTTGACTTTTCTTACACGCCAACAGGGGAGGTGAGAATCATAGAAAGTTACGGCACAGAAGGAGGCCATTCGGCCCATCATGTCCAGCTTAATCCCACTTTCCAGTGCTTGGTCCGTAGCCCTGTAGGTTACGGCACTTCAAGTGCACATCCAAGTACTTTTTTAAATGAGTTGAGGGTTTCTGCCTCTACCACCCTTTCAGGCAGTGAGTTCCAGACCCCCACCACCTTCTGGGTGAAAAAAATTCTCCTCAGCTCCCCTCTAATCCTTCTACCAATTACTTTAAAGAAAAGGATGAAAAAAATATATATTCTGGGAAAATACCTCTGACAGGTATAATACAATCCAAGAGTTTAAATGACAGTCGTAAACTGAGCTTTGCTTTTGTGCATTATAACATAATTCAGACACTTCTATTGTGCTACAGCCTTGTAACATAGTCTGGAGTACATTGCAGTGACCTTGACCAAAATTCAGATAATGGTTGGTTTGAATATTGCATTTCTTAGTTTTTCTGAATGTTTTTAAAGATTCCATTAATCTTAAATCACAGGAATGTTACAACTCTCCATATGGAACAAATTATTTCCCAGAGTATGCGGAAAAAATCCCAGGGGAGTCAACGCAAGTGTTATCTGAAGTAGCAAAGAAGCATGGGGTTTACCTTATTGGAGGTAAATATGGGACCTCTGTTGGAATGTTTAATGCAGATTATATGAAGAAACAAACCAGTTTAATTGCTGCATTCCACCGTGTGAACCAGCTTCTGATTCATTAACAACTGAATGGAATTTGGAAGCACAATACTATTTACACATTAAAACATAGGGGGGCAATTTTAACCTTTACATATGTAGAATTACATAAATTTACAGCACAGAAACAGGCCATTCGGCCCAACTGGTCTATGCCGATGTTTATGCTCCACACAAGCTTCCTACTTCATCTCACCCTATCAGCGTAACCTTGTATTCCTTTCTTCCACATGTACTTATCCAGCTTCCCCTTAAATACATTTATGCTACTCATCTCACCTCGAGCGGATTGTGTAAAACAGGCACCCGATCCAATGCTGTCAGTGCCCTGCTGGATGAGTTAGGTTAAAATTACCCCCCACATCTTATAACATTTGTTAATAGGTGTAGAATGAGAAGTAGCAACAGTAGAATTTCTATTCAGCTGTCAGAATCTAACAACATACACACCACAAATGGGCGCTGCCTTCATGACTGTTTGTACTGTACATACAGCTGCCTTCATTGCAGCTTTGTGTGTGACTCATATATAACAATATTATGTATAATTTTTGACTGTACTCCACATATCTTGAATATCACAGTAATAGATCTATGTGTGTTTTCATATCGTGTCCGTTGGTAGCACTCTCGCCTTTGGAGTCAAGGCCCACTCCATAACTGGAGCACATAATGTGGTTGACACTATTTTTCGCTGCCGTTCTGAGTGCAGCCGTGTAGGAGGTGCCGTCTTTCAGATAAGATGTTAAACCAAGACCCTGTCTGCCAGCTCAGGTGAACATATAAGAATCTGGCACCATTTGAAGACGAGCAGAAAGTTCTGCTGGTATCCAACACCATCATAAAACCCCAGGGTATTTTGTCATTCATTCATTTGCAGTTTGTGGGATATTTGCCAACATAACAGTGACTGCACTGGGTGTAAAGTGTTTGGGGATGTCTTGAGGATTTAAATACCATATAAAAATGCATTCTTTCTTTCTTATTCACACTTCTAACCAGTGATAACTTTTCTTTTGTTATTTTATATTAAAGTAGAGGGAGACACTGGGTATTTTGTTCTTTTAACTTGGATTTGAAAGATTGTTGGAAGTGAAACAATGAAAAGTGTTTGCCAGTAACTGAATGGAACTGATTGCTTGTTTTGTTCTTGCAGGCTCTATTCCAGAGGAAGATGGTGGGAAGTTTTACAACACCTGTACAGTGTTTGCACCCAATGGATCCATGTTGCTGAAGTATAGAAAGGTCTAAAATCTCCATATTAGGCAGTGAATGTGTAGTGCAGTGGATTAGAAGACCTTCCTTTTGACTTCAGCCTAAGCTGATGAGAGGACGTTCTCCTTTCTCTTATAAAGGTCCAAAGTAAAATGACACTGAACAGTCTTAGCACAGATCGTATTGGATACCATGTTATAGCACAAAACTGACCCTAATTCTGCAGAGACTTGGATACAGTGCTGGATAATGTGAGAAATATAAAATTCATAATTTTTAATAATGTAATTTTTTTCTTCATGTAAATCAGCCCTAATTTTTGGTTCATTTTTAGTCTTGAAACTTGCTCCCAGTAAGCACTGTGGGACCACCACCCACCCCCCCCCCCCCCCCATCCCTTCCACTTACAGGGAGACACCACTGCCTCAGCGCTACCTCTCCACTCACCAAGGCTAAAATTGAGAGCTTAGTGTACTGGGGATTGAACCCGCATTCACCTTCATTTTGGGGTCTTGGCTTTAGTGCTCTAACTATCAGTGCCATCACACCACTCTAGAAAATCCATATTTATGTAGCAAGGGTGCTTTCCTGGAATTATAGTAAAGGTGCATTGCTGCAAACAATGTAAAGCTGTATCCTGCACCTAGCCCATGCTAATACAGACCAGGGAATAGAAAAGTTTTTCATTCTGAAGCACTGACTTTCCTCACCTCAATGAGGACAACAGCTAAAACATGGATAGGATTCAACAACAAAAAAAATCAAACTGGCACAGTTGATCTTTTGCTGTTTTGTTTATAAATGATGTGCTGAGGCAAGTGCCAAAGATACTCTGGGGACAGTTTAGCGTTGTTCGGATTGCTGCAACAGGTATTAGCAGACTATTAATTCTGGTAAACCCAGATTAGAAAATGCATAGACCAAGGAACTCATATCACTGCATCCCAGCAGAGGTCTGTAGGAACCCCTAAAGCAGGTACAAGCTGTGGTAGTTCCATGTTTTTGCTGGCCTGTCCCATCTATTACAGGAAAGATGTGATTGCACTAGAGAGGGTACAGAGGTGATTTGTGAGCATGTTGCCAGGACTGGAGAATTTTAGCTATGAGGAAAGATTGGATAGGCTGGCATTTTTTCTTTGGAACAGAGGAGGCTGAGGGGTGATTTAATTGAGGTGTATAAAAATATGAGGGGCCTAGATAGGTCCTTCCAGTCCACTCAATTTCCCTTAGTAGAGAGGTCAGTATCCAGGGGGCATAGATTTAAAGTAATTGGTAGAAGGATTAGAGGGAGCTGAGGAAAAATGTTTTCACCCAGAGGGTGATAGGGGTCTGGAACTCATTACCTGAAAGGGTGGTAGAGGCAGAAACCCTCAGCTCATTTAAAAAGTATCTAGATATGCACTTGAAGTGGCACAACCTGCAAGGCTATGGACCAACTGCTGGAAAGTGGGATTAGGCTGGGTAGCTCTATTTCGACCGGCACAGACACGATGGACTGAATGGCCTCCTGTGCTGTAAATTTTCTATGTTTCTACCTCTTAAATCTGCACTATAAGCAAGTGAAGTCTGTATACTGCTGAAAATTTTCATTTCTGCCAAAGCAGCAGCAAAGCTCAAATGTACTTCACGTGGATGTGAATCTCTGCACCGATAAGAAAAACCTTTTTAGCAAACAGTAATAACTGTTCTAGTTTACTCACAGTGTACTGTTCTTTCTCAGTATGGTAATTGAACAGATTACAAAAAGCGGTGGCAAGATAAGGTTTGAGGTAAAGTTAAAAATTAAAGTCAGTTTTTCCAATGATCTGTTTTTCTGGTGCTAGCCCTCAATGTGCCAGATTTATTGAATTCAGTTTCACAACTTGCCATGATGGGATTTGAACTCAACCTCTCGTCCAATACCATAACTACTCTGGTGAGGCTTCATGTGAGGTTTGTGCTCAAGTGTTAGGTGCTCTTTGAGTGCAACTGGTATACTGGACAGAGTGGATAGTACAGTATGAGTACACAAGCACACTATGGGGTACTGTATTGTCATTACATGGTATTTTAAATGTATGGCACAATTCATGTCTGTGGGTCCATTGATAGCACTTGTGTAAATCATGGAATATATGACTAATGTGGTATGTTCCATGAGTTCTACCCTTTCCTGTAATCTCCACAGACCCATCACATTCCACACTTTACCTCCTGAACAAATGCACTGTAGTTTTCCCCAAGCAACGGTGAATTATGGTCAATTTTGCACTGTAAACCTGTGCTCATAAGGACTTGGGGTTATATTTGCATTTCTGCATAAGATTAAAGAAAATTATTTACAAAAGTGTCATTATAAACCACTGACACACCACGAAAAATGGATTAGCTGATTATTCATCTGTTGCTGCTTGTAGGATCTTGTGTGCAAAATATCTGCTATGTTTGCCTATGTAACGTCACTGCACTTCATTGTAAGTGTTGCACATTGAGATATTTCTGAGATGTGATGAGGTGCAATGTAAATTCAAGTGTTTCTTTAACTATATGTGGAGCAAAATACCCTCCAGAAAGAGAGACTGCTGAAACTCATGAAACACAATAGTCTTATCATTACTGTCAGTTTTTACCAATTTTCATCATAACCTTTTTTCGGGTTAGCGGATTGGTTAAAAACCAGTTCTGACCACATTTTCTAGAAAATACCTTAATTCTCTCTGTTCTTCATCCTGGAAGTTGGGTTGGGATGTCCACATACCTCGGGACCTGATCTTCAGCACCAAATTCAATGGAGAATTGTCTTGAACTCGAGTTCAGAATTATCTGCCTTCAGCACATTATTGTCTATGTTAAAAGTTTACAAAAAAAATAGAATTCAAAAACGACTCTGTTTACATTTTCTCCCCTTAATCTTGTCTTAATTGTTCTTTACCTCAAACTTGGTGCTGGAGTCGGTGTCATGTGCTTAATGGTTTACTCCAGGTGAATAAACCTTGGCAAACGTAGTTTAACCCAACTGCTGCAAGCATACATAGTGACCATGAACTGTGTAAATAATTGTGGGTTGCCGTTAAGCTTAACTGTATCCTTTATTAGTCCCTTGCTTGTTGTGTTGAGTTTTAGGAATGTTCCAGATAATAACTGATATTTATTGATTTTCTCCAAATTTTTCGTGTCTAATCCCACCCCCCCCCCCCCCCCCCCCCATCCCTCATTTTCTCCTGGTTTTTGACGCAAAAAAACAGAACCTGACAAACATCTGCTTAGGTTTTTAAATCGGCAATAAAAACCTTCTTTAACAATCCTTACTTAATAGTCAGAGACTTTGAGCACCTGCATCCAAACCCATATCCCCAGAAGTAAAAAAACTTATGTTGTGACACGCACTGCTGGACACAGCATCTTAAACATATATCTTCAATGTCAAATCTATTGATATTTCTTTCTACTGAAACTTTTTTTTAATGAAAATCATGTGTACATATGGCTCCCAGCTTTATTTTACATTGTTTTAGAAAAATACCTGTGAAAAGCATTAAAATCATTTGGAATGTTTTTATTGATGTGGAGCAGGACCAGGACCAAGCTCAGTATATATTCTAGGAAACAAAGGAACTTTGTTGGAAATCCACCATGTTATGAAATGGTTTAGATCAGTAGGGGCTCCACTTTGCCTGTGAAAGTCACAGGCATGGTCAGTATGGAGATTTGCTCCCATCTAATCTACAAGCAGTTCAATGAAGACTAGATGTCATTGTTCAGACAGATTTGAGTGCCAAAAAAATGTGAAGGGGAAAAAGCTTATGTAGTACACTACTATATTAAAGCACATTAACTTTTGGGCTTCACTAGTTTGGATTTCAGAAAAGCGACATCTGTGTGCTGGCTGCCCGCATTTACATTGTTAAAACTGGCTCCCTTATGTTGATGACAGAATCATAGACCCATATTAGTGTACAAAATTATGAGGGGCACAGATAGGATGGATACTAAGGAGCTTTTTCCCTTCGTTGAGGGTTCTATAACAAGGGGACATAGATTCAAGGTAAAAGGCGGGAGTGTTAGAGGGGATTTGAGAAAGAACTTTTTCACCCAGAGGGTGGTTGGAGTCTGGAACTCACTGCCTGAAAGGGTTGTGGAGGCAGGAACCCTCACAACATTCAAGAAGCATTTGGATGAGCACTTGAAATGCCATAGCATACAAGGCTACGGACCAAATGCTGGAATATGGGATTAGAGTAGACAGGGCTTGATGGCCGGCGCGGACACGATGGGTCGAAGGGCCTCTCTCCGTGCTCTATAACTCTATGACTCTCTACTCTCTATGACTCTATTTGGATGTTGCTTTCCCATGATCTGAACTACAGGAAGGCCAAAGGCAGAACTGCCTTTACCTGTCTGATATTTGGCAATGCTTACACAATGAGAAGGGAAGTGATTCACAATTTAAAATCTTAGCTGAAGGCTGACAGCCATGTTAGAGATCACTAACTGCCCATGTTCTGTGCTTGAACCAGATTCACTTGTTTGATATTGATGTACCTGGGAAAATCACTTTCCATGAATCTGAGACACTTTCTCCTGGCAACACATTATGCACCTTTGATACCCGTAAGTAAAAACACTGAGATGTTCTAATCTGCAATTCCTTACAATGGCTGAACATTATTACATTCACAAGTTCTTAGTTTTTAAAATAGAAACTACCACTTAGGCACCCTTGTGCTGCAGTTGCTTGGTGTAGGATGCAGGTTCATACCTATTATTTTCCATGTGGATTGTTTGGAGATCTCTCTCAGTACGGGCCAGACTCCAGTAAAGCGGAGGGAATGTGGCTGGTGAGAAAATCAGAGTGCCTGCATTGGCAGATACCCAAGCATTAGTTCACTGTGCACTTTGTCAGTCAAGAAATCCTGCAAGGCATGCGGGGAGACTTAAGGTAATTGTTTTAAAAGTAGAGATAAATACGTGATAAATTACACATTTTAATTGTGCAAACAGGGTGCTCAGTTTTAAGCATTATTTTATCTATCTATAAATATATTACTGATTACCTGTAAACATCAAAAAGGGACATTTCATAGTTCCCTTTTCCATTCCTGCATTGTTACAGTTGTGCTGTCCGTTCCCTCTTCCACCTTCCCCATCCAAAAACAATATAACGGCCATCCCCTTGAAGACAAGTAGCAGGATTCCAGAGGTGCTCGGGTATCACAGTAGGATATCATGGGTCAGATAAAACCAGCCTCTACTGCTCCCAGATACTGTTCTGTAATCAGTTACTGGGAGATGTGCGACAACAGCCTGGGGTTATTTGCCCACAGATTTTTTTTCCCCTTCTCACACCCTTTGGTGAAGCACGTAGACTGCTTGAAGGAGACTAGGAACTTACTGTATGGCCAATTGTGAGTATGAACTCATACTCTACTACTTCATGGCACACTGCATGGATATACACCCATGTATGTACATTTTAAATTAAGGTCTGACCATACCTCAAGTCATGTATTATCTTAATAATCTCTTTTCTTTACAGCTTACTGCAAGGTGGGGATTGGGATCTGTTATGATATGAGGTTTGCAGAACTTGCTCAAATTTACACAAAGGAAGGTAAGTAAATAGACATGTACTAATGACACTAGAACAAAAAAGGTGGTATTTGTGTTAAGATGCTCACTTTGTTCAGTGCACTACAGAGGGAATGCTGCATTGTTGGAGGGGCCATCTTTCGGATGAGATATTAAACTGAGCCCTGTCTGCCCTCGCATGTGGGTGTAAAAGATCCCATGGGACTATCCAAAGAAGAGTAGGAGAGCTCCTGGTGTCCTGCCCAACGTTTATCTCTCAACCAGCATCACAAAAACAGATTATCTGGTCATTTATCTCATTGTTGTTTGTGGGTCCTTGCTGTATGCAAATTGGCTGCCACATTTCCTTATGTTTCAGCAGTGACTGCACTTCAAAGGTACTTCATTGGCTGTGAAGCTCTTTGGGATGAGCTGAAGACGTGAATGGCCTATATAAATGCAATTTGTTTCTTTCTTATGCTGATCACAGACTTGAGTCTTCCGTATCTCTGATAATTGCATTTATTTTATGAAACCACTTCAGTGCAGGGCAGGTTGCACAGCTCTAAAGCAACAGACAACTGCCAAGATTGGTGCTTGTGTTCATGCAGTTGTTCAAATTTGCCATTCACAGTTTTATTTCTGGCTGCTGCATCTTCTCTGATGGTTATGGAAAGTCCATACAAACCAGTAATCAAGAAAATTCATCCCTGATTTCTATGGGTGAGTTGACTGCTCAGCCGGAGAAGATAAGGGCCTCTGTGTCATCAGAGGCAGCATTTGGACTCTCGCCCAAGGCAGCGTTTGGACTCTCGCCCAAGGCAGCGTTTGGATTCCCGCCCCAGGCATCGTTTGCACTGCTGTCAGTGTTGCTGCCTCTGGAGATGCAGGTGAATACCAGCTATTCATCCTGCTCTTTGAGCTAGGTATGGATAGGGTATCAAGTTAAGAAGTGGCAGACAAACCCCATGTGGCTGGTTCTCCATCACTGTTGCTGAATCAGGTTGTGTTCCTCTTTGCCACTTTGGCTGCTTTGGTGTCTCAGATATTCTGGCAAATATATCACAAGACATTAAAATCTGACTTTTTTTTGAAAACTAATGTGGGTCAGATAGATTTTGTTCATTATATACAATGTTGTTTTAAAAATAAATTAATAAAAGAACTCATTTTTGATGTGCTCCACAGGATGCCAACTTCTAGTTTATCCAGGAGCCTTCAACATGACAACAGGACCGGCCCATTGGGAACTCCTACAAAGGGCGAGGTCAGTGTGGAAAATATTCTGTGTGGACTGCAAAGGAGAAAATAGTTGGTTATTTTATTTTTAAGCAAGCTTTGAAACAATAGTAAGTTTTTCTCAAGTCTTAAGATTAGTGTGGAGGTGACAGATTACAGTAATGGTTTAAGTGAAGGCTCATTTAATGGCAGCGTTCAACACAGTACCAAACTACCAGTCTAACAAAATCATTAGTGTGTCAATATTTGTTCTTCATTTGGAGATCATATTGTTCAAACTCTGCAGAAGTAGTCCTCTTAAAATGAGCATAGCAGGTTTACATGATGATCCCATGTTGGATTCGCTGTTTGTTTACTAATAATAAAAAAAATGGAAATCTTAAATCGAAATAGAAAATGCTGGAAATACAGAGTAGGTCTGTCAGCTTCTGTAAAGAGAAAAGACAGATTAACCTTTAGGGTATAGACCATTTGTTAAAACTGGAAACTGAAAGATCAGAGAACCCCTTAATAGGGCTGAATAAAACAAAGGGTAGGGGAGAGAACAACAGTATCAGGAATGCTGCAAAAAATGGGGTAAATAACCAGCAAACAGCAGCCAAACCAATCCACATCCACTACCTTCCTCCACCTGCTAAACTTGTTCTCACCCTGATCAATGAAGAATCCCATTGAAATGGACAGTATAGATAGGTGCAAGAGACAATTAGCTGTGATTCTGGGGAGAGAAGGGACTGAAAGATATGCTAAGAAGACGGGAGAGTGGAGTTGAGGTCTATGAAAAGAGTTAGGCTTTTTAAAAATTTGTTCTCGGGTGATACTGGCAAGGCCGTATTTATTGCCGATCTCTAGTTGCCCTGAGAAGCTGATGCTGTGACTTCTTGAACTGCTGCAACCGTCTTGGTGTTCGAGCTCCCACAAGGGTGTTAAGTGGGGAATTGCAAGATATTGACCCAACAATGATGAAGGAACGGCAATACATGTCCAAGTCACTATGGGGTGTGACTTGAAGATGATGGTGTTCCCATGACAATTGCTGCTGTTGCTCGTCTCGGCGGTAGACGTCACAAGGGAAGGAGGTGCTGTTCTTAACATTTCTTTCTTTTCCATAGACCTCAGTCCATTTGACTTAGAATAAAACAATATGGCCAGTTTTCTAAATGTGTTGGGCTTGAAATTCCATTTGGGTCATGGGCAGAACTGGAGTGGATCACTTCTGGAGGACTGGAAAATTGGACAGAATCCTTTTCAGCCAGAATACTGTCCTGTGCTTTCCTTCTGCCATTTTCCGGGAAGGGGAATCCATGGCTGTATCTTCATCTCCCCACCCCACCCCACATCAAGTGGGTGTGGTCTGGGGGAGTTCCCAGGCTAATCTGGGAATTCCATCCACTATGCCCTTATAAGGCCTCAGCAGAACTAACACCAGCTGAAAACATCCTGCAGCAAGAGGTTATCAATCCTGGGGGGAGTTGATTACTTTTGACAATGGCCTCACTCGCTCCTATAAGAGCTGAAGGGTCATTTACCTTGAGTACTGTTGGACCCTTCGTGGGCCTCTCCTCTGTCCTCGGAGCAGCACCATGGCGGTCTGATTTTCCTGGTATCTCAATGGGGTGGACACTGCTGATACACCTTACTCGCACAATGACCCAACTCGCAAATGCTAATGACGCTGTCACTGTAATTTCGGACAGGATCTGCACCTGGCTGCTCAGATGGACTTAGGTCTGGTCCCCTGCTCTTCCACCAGCGGAGTGGTTTTGCAGAAATTTTGGGGCCATTATTTTTACAATACACGTAGCCTAATACTGTTATAAATCTACATTATTATAAAGGCATTAAAAAATCAATGCTGAGATTTGCTCTAAAAAATATATACAGTATACGAAAAAAGAAACCGCAGCATATTTATATTAAATTACTCTTGCATCTGTTTGCAGGGCTGTTGATAATCAGGTGTATGTAGCAGCAGTATCACCTTCACGAAATGAGAAAGATTCCTACGTGGCATGGGGTCACAGCAGTATAGTAAACCCATGGTATGTATTTCACAAGATAATTACAGATGAGGAAAGCCATTTGGTGCATCTCAGTTCATCCATCCAGAAGTTACACCCCATTGAAGCATCCAATTGTTTCTTAAATGATTCCAGAGCTTTGCCTCCACTACTCTATCCAGACATTCATTCCATGTATTGATCACTCTTTGTGCGAAGAAGAACTTCCTGACATCAGTTCTAAATTTGCCTTTTAATAACCTGGACCTGACCTCTCGTTCTACTCTCACAATTTAGTTTAAAGTAATTTTCTGGATTTATCTTTTCCATACCATTGACTACCTTGTATACCTCTGTAAGATCACCTCTCAGGCACTTTCATCAATGCTGAAAAACCCAAATTCCTCGAGTCATTCCTTATAACTTAGGCTCTAACACTAGGGAACAGCCTCATGTCTTTGCACTGCCTCCAGCACTTTAATGTCTCCTTTGCATTTTGGTGACGAGAACTAGACACAGTAGTCAAAGTGTGGTCTTACCAGACCACTATACGTTTTGAGCAGAACTTCCTCTGACATGTACTGTACCATTTTGGGTATATAGTTCAGCATTTTATTGAGTTTGTTGAATGCTGCTTAGCATTAGTTGGACATATTCAGCGTTGAGTCTACTAAGACTCCTAAGCCTCTTTCAATTTCATCCGTAGTTATTTCAATAGCATTCATGGAGTACGTATGCCACCCACTTTTCCTTCTAGTATCGGTCTGTCTGTCTTTCCTTCCTTCCTATTTTCCAAGATTTACCCTGAATTCCCATAGCTTTGAGCTTTCGTTTTACTTGATGTTGAATCTGTCACCTGTAGCTCATAATCTGGAGTTGCAAGGGAGCACCCAGCTGTGACTCTCCCCTCTTTTTTTTTTCTTTTCCCTTCCCCTCCCCACCTCCCCTGCAATCTCAGATTATCATGGCTCAGATTGGGAACTGGACAGCACAAGACCATTTTGTTCTAACAACATTCATTAAAATAGTAAAAGGAATATAAATGCAATGAGTGTCTGTACATTTTTACCCACAGCATAATTTCAACTCCATGAGATTTTTAAATTGTTCCCTTTCAAAAGAATACTTTAGAAAAACAATTCTGCTTACTAAACATTTTATGATCAGATATTCTTTTATATCATTTGCTTCTTGTCTTTCCAGGGGTGAAGTTGTAGCCAACGCTGGTTCTGATGAGACCATTGTATACGCAGATATAGGTGAGATTATTAAGCCATGTGACAACTGCTGAGAAACTTAGGAACATAGGAACAGGAGTAGGCCATTCAGCCCCTCGAGCCCGCTCCGCCAAACGCTAGTGGCCAGTACGGCCAAACTTACCTCATATCTGATTGACAATTCATTTTGAGAGAATTTTTTCCCCCTCCTTTATTGCTTTTCTTACCCGATTCCTTAACCTGCACAGGTAGGTCTCTCTCAGTGAACCCATAAGGAGACACTGGGTTGTCCCTGTGTCATCAACCCAAATAAAATAAAACTAATAAAAGTGCCCCCTTTTTAGGGGTGGCACAAATAAGAAACACCCAAATCATACAAAAGGAAAAGGAAACTTATCAAATTAAATAAGAATATTATTGTCCCTATCGACCACGCACTCCAGTTCCTTTCGATACCCACCAGTCATAGAAGGCCTCAAGTGTACCGGCAGACACCACATGCTCCTTCTCCAAGGTCACCCAGGCACAGAGAAAGCCGTGGAAGAGAGGCAGGCAGCCAGAGCGACCACTCCCACAGCTGCATCCAACGTGGACCTGTGGATGGTCTCCTTGGCCAGGCCCAGGAGCAGACCCACGAGGAGGTCCTCCGACTTGCCCACCCCCTCCGCACCAGGTGGCCAAAGATCAGGAGCGTGGGGCTGAAGCCTGCCCAGGTAGGAGATGTGTTGAGATTGTTGCCAGTACTTTTCTTGGGTTGGATGTGAAATAATGGACCAGTTTGATCCTCCTTTCCAAATCTCTTATCTCTTGCTTGCTCACTCTCTTCATTGTCTCTGCTGGGTGGTCACCCCAGTGGTCTGGCTGAGACGGGATCCTCCTGTCTCATGAGTTGTCTTATCATCCTCTTTATTCATACTTGTTAGAAATACATTCAGAAAGTTGCTTTAATTATTTCTAACTGCACATTTGTCAGATGAAACAAATGCTTCTTGGAACAAAATATATATTTACAATATTTTATAAGGTATCACAATATTTGGATTGATTAGAAATGCCATTTCAAGAAACCTCTGAAATTACTCAACTTCCAGACAGCTCCCTGGAATGTGCTCTGCCAAGCAGAAACAAATCATTTCCTCTGGCACCTGTACTGGATTCTATCATTCAAAAAAAGTTAACTGCTACCTCTTTCGATGTTCCCATACTGGCAAAATAAAAATGGGTAAACACTTTGCTTTTACTCGTTTCTACAACAGAATAACACCTGAAGCGGTCAAATACCTAAATCCTGTATACAAGCAAACCAGATATTCATAAAAAAAACAATTTGAATGTTTTATTTAGGAAGACATTACAATATTAGTTCCCCAAAAACAGACACCACATTGATATTTTGTATATTCTATTTTCCTCTGAACAGATTTGAAATATCTTTCGGACATTCGTCAACAGATACCAATTCACAAGCAGAAGCGGCCTGATCTCTACAGTGTGCAGGCAGTGCAAGATTGAGCATCACAGGCCTCTGGTTGCGTCCTTCAGTCAGAAACAGCACGTGGAAATCTGAATCTTCCAATCAACTCTTCTACAATTTGTTTATAGACGTCAAATGCACCTGGGTTTGAGACTGTACATGCAAAACACATCATGCAATTTTTCTATATATAATTATAGATGATTGAGTTGTAATATTGTCTTCAGTTTCAAATGACATAAACCACCCATGGTATAAGATGTCTTATGAACCCTGAGTTTAAATGACAGCTTTATACTCTCAGCTATTATTCTTTTAATGCAAATACTTCCCATAACATTAAAATTATACTAATGCAGTTAAAGATTATGTTGCTATTACATTAATTGAATATTCTGAGAGGCTATTGCGATGAAAAGAACAAACTTACACTTATTTCTTCAAGATACTAAAGGACTTTACAGTATCAAGTTACATTGAGTCTACAGCACAGAAACTGGCCATTCGGACCAACTGGTCTATGCTGGTGTTTATGCTCCACATGAGCCTCCTCCCTCCCTACTTCATCTAACCCTATCAGCATATCCTTCCAATCCTTTCTCTCGCGTGTGCCTAACTAGCTTCTCTTGAACTTAACTGGACCAGCCACATAAATACTGTGGCTACAGAGCAGGTCAGAGGCTGGGTATTCTGCGGCGAGTGACTCACCTCCTGACTCCCCAGCCTTTCCACCATCTACAAGGCACAAGTCAAGAATGTGATGGAATACTCTCCACTTGCCTGGATGAGTGCAGCTATAACAACACTCAAGAAGCTCGACACCATACAGGACAAAGCACCCCATCCACCACCCTAAACATTCACTCCCTTCACCATGGGTGCAGTGTGTACCATCTGCAGGATGCACTGCAGCAACTCGCCGAGGTTTTTCGACAGCACCTCCCAAACCCGCGATCTCTACCTCCTAGAAGGACAAGGGCAGAAGGCACGTGGGAACAACATCTACACACCATCCCCACTTGGAAATATATCGCCATTCCTTCATCGTTGCTGGGTCAAAATCCTGGAACACCTTACCTAACAGCACTGTGGGAGAACCTTCACCACACGGACTGCAGCGGTTCAAGAAGGCGGCTCACCGCCACCTTCTCAAGGGCAATTAGGGATGGGCAATAAATGCTGGGCTTGCCAGCGATGCCCACATCCATGAACAAATTAAAAAAAAACGCATCTCTGCTATTTGCCTCAACTACTCCTTGTGCTAGTGTGTTCCACATTCTTACCACACTTTGGGTAAAGAAATTTCTCCTGAATTCTTGATTGGATTTATTTGTGACTATGTTATATTTATGACCTTTAGTTTTGGACTCCTGCACAAATGGAAACATTTTCTCTATGTCTACCCTATCAAACCCTTTCATTGTCTTAAAGACCTCTATCAGATCACCCCTCAACCTTCTCTTTTCTAAAGAAAAGAGCCCCAGCCTGTTCCACCTTTCCTGATCAGTATATCCTCTCAATTCTGGTGTCATCCTTGTGAATCTTTTTTGCACCTTCTCCAATGTCTATATATCCTTTTTACAATATGGAGACCAGAACTGTGCACAGTACTTACTCCAAGTGTGGTCTAACCAAGGTTCTATACAAGTTTACTATAACTTCTCTGCTTTTCAATTATATCCCACTAGAAATGAACCCCAGTGCTTTGCCTTTTTTTATGGCCTTATTAACCTGCAGCGCTACTTTTAGTGATTTGTGTATCTGTACCCCGAGATCCCCTTGCTCCTCTATCCCATTTAGACTTATTAAGCAATTGTAAACAATTTTACAACACCAAGTTATAGTCCAACAATTTTATTTTAAAATCCACAAGCTTTCGGAGGCTTCCTCCTTCCTCAGGTGAATGTGAAGGAGGAAGCCTCCGAAAGCTTGTGGATTTTAAAATAAAATCGTTGGACTATAACTTGGTGTTGTAAAATTGTTTACAATTGTCAACCCCAGTCCATCACCGGCATCTCCACACTTATTAAGCAGTATGTGGTCTCCTTAGTCTTCCTACCAAAATGCACCACCTCACACCTCTATATTGAAATTAATTTGCCAATTACATGCCCATTCTGCAAGTTTATTAATGTCTTCTTGCATTTTGATGCATTCCTCCTTTATATTAACTATACCCCCAATTTGGTGTTCCGATTCCCAAGTCCAAATCATTAATGTAAATTCTGAACAGTGATACCAGCACCGATCCCTGTGGAACACCACTTCCCACCTTGTGCTAGCCTGAGTGGCTACTCTTAACCTCTACTCTCTTTTCTGTTTTGCAGCCAACTTGCTATCCATTCTGCTACTTGTCCCCTGATTCCACATGCTCTGACCTTAGTCATGTGTCTACAATGAAGGCCTTTTGACAATCCAAATATGTTACATCTATTACACTACCCTTGTCTTCTCTTTCTGTTACTTCTTCAAAGAATTCAATAAGGTTGATCAAGCATAACTATCCCTTCTGAAATAATACTCAATTATATTTTTGTTTTCTAGATGTTTTTCTATTATATCTTTGTGTAAAGATTCCATTATCTTTCCTACCATTGACATTAGGAAGCTAACTGGTCTCCTAAGTTTGATTAGTTTATCAATTGTCTATCCCCCCTTTCAATCTTAAATGTCTTTATATCTTTTTTGATTTCTTTTAATATCATGCTCACCTCATTAATCTCCCTGGTAAATACTGAGGCAAAGTAACTATTTAATATTTCTGCCATTTTGCTGTCACTACCTGTGAGTGTATCATGTGTATCCCTTAGTGATCCTATCCCTATCCTGGTTTTCCTTTTGTTATTTATGTGTCTGTGGAATACTTTACTATTTCTTTTTATTTTCCTTGATAATTTAATTTTGTCGTTCCTCTTTGTTTTCCTAATTGTTTTTTGACTTCTTTCCTAACCTCTTCATATTCCCTTTTGTCATCCTCTCCTTTATTGTCAATCTACTTAGAGTGTGCCTTTTTCTTTTGCATCATTGTTACCCATATCTCTTCATCCACAGTGTTTCATTATTGGCTAGTTTGTTCTTTTTTTTTAGAGGAATATATTTCTCTTGAACTCTACTGATCACCGTTTTAAATATTTCCCACTGCAGTTTACCTTCCCTAGTTCCATTCACATCCCTTCAAAATTAGCTTTTTTTGCAATCTATTACTTTGATCTTTGTGTTACTTTATGTCTTTCTTAGTCATTATTTTAAACCTTTTTATGTTATGATTGCTATTGCCTAGATTTTCCCCTACGCTTACTTCTCTTATCTGCTCTGGTTCATTTCCCATCACTAGATCCAGCAGTGATTCCTCTCTTGTTGGGCTTCTCACATATTGGGTAAGAAAGGAGTCCTGTACACTGTAAAAACTCCATTCTCCTTTCCCGAACTCTTTTTGCCGGTTTATTTGGGAATAGTTGAAATCTCCCATGATTATTATTCGATGTTTTTTACTCATTTCATAGATTTGCCTACATAGTTCTTCCTCCACTTCGTTCCACTATTAGGTGGTCTGTAGAATATACCTATTAATGTGATCAAACCTTTGTTATCCTTTGCCTCAATCCATATGGATTCTGTTTCTGTCTTAATATTACTTATGTCCCTTTTTTCTATTGCCATTATGTTGTCTCTAATTTGTACAGCTACTCCACCTCCCCCCGCCCCCTTCCATCCCTATCATAAGAACGTAAGAAATAGGAGAAGGAGTTGGCCGTACGGCCCCTCGAGCCTGCACCGCCATTAAATAAGATCATGGCTGATCTTTGGCCTCAACTCCACTTTCCGGCCCGATCCCCATATCCCTTGATTCCAAAAATCTATCAATCCCACAAAAGTATTTCATTGGCTGTAAAGCGCTTTGGGACGTCCTGAGGTCATGAAAGGCGCAATACAAATGCAAGTCTTTCTATATTTGTGAACATGGAACCATGTACTTTTACAATCTCCCCATTTTAGTTGTATTTTGGAATTTGGACCTGGAAGTGCCAATAGCCTGCATAAGTGAGGTACCCACTGCAGATGCCACTGGTGTTGTCAGATGCTCAACAGCCATTGGTCCAACCTAACCATACTTTCTTCCAGTATTGTGTACATGGAGGCAGGTGACCAACTAGCTTGGATCCTGTATTTTAACAGCATTTGTCTTAAAGCAAACCCTCAAAGGTCTGTGTTGCCATACAACTCAGGGGCACTCAAGATAATGGACTTCCACCCTGTACCAGTTGATCCCTCATCAGCCATCACCACTGCTATCCCTCACCAATGTTTGGTGCCTCACTCTGTGCGTCCTCATCAATATCTCTGTCTATGTCTGCAATTGTAAACAATTTTACAACACCAAGTTATAGTCCAGCAATTTTATTTTAAATTCACAAGCTTTCGGAGGCTACCTCCTTCCTCAGGTGAACGATGTGGAAACATCTGTGGTGGTGCCTAGTTCATGTGGCGACTACAAGAAGATAACTTTATTGACACAATAAATTGCAAAAGTGAAGCCCAAGTAGTTGATTGACATCGGAACTCTGAAATCTGGTTATTTTCATTCTAAATACCCATTTTTTAAAGTCCTGGACCATCTCGTGGCATTACAGTAAGTTGGAGGATATATTGTTTAAGGGTCTCTTCCTCCTGACCAAATGAGCCATAGCTTTCCCATACGGAATGAGTTCCTCACTAGCATTTCTATTATGTCCCAACTTTGCCTTTAACTAAGAGCAGTGGGGATTGAGACACCGATTTGGCACTGGAAAATTTGTTTAATCTCTCTCCCATCAAACCATAAATAATGTAATTTGCATAACGCTGCTATTTTCACTTCTAACATTTCTCTGTCATTTCACTATTTTTTGCATATGCCTGTATCTTTGACAACTAAACTTTCATTCATGGTCATATACTCCTGTGCTGGCACTTTGTAATAATAATCATGCCTTACCATCGTGCTTCTCTTAAATCAGCCAACTTTTTGCTGGACCTCCATCCAGGTCCTCTCCAAATTGTGCAGACACCGTTCACCTTATCTGTCACCTATTGCTGCTACTTCTGCCTTTTAGGATATTTGGGAGTTGTCGACATGGCACCAAAAATGTGCTCTTTTGTTCTATTACTGTGCATACCAACTCTTGTCATGCCTCATTGTTAAATTGGGTTTGTTCTCTGTTGCATTCAAACATTTTCTGTTAAAGACAGCACACTACATCACTATATTGAAGAATCTTTCAAAATTTATACCAGTTAAGTGGCCTGTTAGTTGCTTCAGAAACATTAAAGGATCGTTATTGCAGGTGTGTTGTGATCAGCTGCTAATTTTTTTTTGTTGCCACTAATGAAATTGCTTTTGCACAAATTGCATATTTTAAAAAAAATCTGTGTTCCTATGATTTCATTAACCGTTTGTTAATTTGGGTAAAGGCACACACATGTCTGGCCCTAAATCACTTGTGTGGAAGGAGGGAACAAATCATTGGAACAGCTCTTGCAGAAAGGACTTCCTCTTTGTTGTATAAGGGGACTCTTATGTGGTCACTACTTTTTTTCCTCCCACTATTAGTCATCTGAAATACTTTATCCTGTAGAAAATGCCATACTTGAAGGAATCAAAAATTTGGAACCTATGACAGGAATCACATACAAATTGATATGTACATTTAATACTGTACTTGAATCTTGCTCCCCTGTTGATCAGGAAGATATGGCAGTGTCACAATCGGTGATTTTTCCTTTGGTGCTCTCAGTCTCAGGTAGAAAATGTAAATCATAGCATTGAGTGTGCCTGTGTAAGAAGATGTATAAAGAAATTTCCAAAGGCTAAAAACCACCTCTAGCATTGGTATAAAAACATTTCAAGGAATTCTGTGCATACCAACTTGTTCCTTGTAATTGAAGTTAAGTCACTATCAGCTACATTCCCCAGTACTAGGAGAACTATACTCATTATGAAACACTGCATCCCTCGTCCCAGCTAATTTAAATACATTCCAATGGCACTTTCAACATTCTGACCTAGTTTTTTTTAAACTCCCAATGTATTCAAGTGAGCCCTCTCCTTCCTGAAAAATGTACTCTCCCAGTAAATGTCCTACAGTTATCTGCAAACACAAAATTTTCTTTTTTACTCAATTAGACCCAATGATCCTGCTGTTTCCAGTAACTTAACACCCTCTTTCTTCAAAAAGCAAAATACTGCAGGTGCTGGAAATCTAAAATAACACTAGAAAATGCTGGAAATATTCAGCAGGTCAGGCAGCATCTGTGGAGAGAGAAACAGTTAGCGTTTCAGGTCGGTGACCCTTATCCTTCAATTTGCTGACCATTTTCCAGTATTCTTTTAAGTTGACAGACTTCTAATCCATGATACTACCAATGTGCAAAGTAATTACAGTTCCCATATGAATGGTGCTGGACAATTAAACAACCAACGGGAGGAGGAGGCTCCATGAACATCCCCATCCTCAATGATGGCAGAGTCGAGCACGTGAGTGCAAAAGTTAAGGCTGAAGCGTTTGGTACCATCTTCAGCCAGAAGTGCCAAGTGGATGATCCATCTTGATCTCCTCCCGAAATCCCCACCTTCACAGAAGCCAGTCTTCAGCCAATTCTATTCACTCCACGTGATATGAAGAAACGGCTAAGTGCACTGGATACAGCAAAGGCTATTGGCCCCGACAACATCCCGGCTGTAGTGCTGAAGACTTGTGCTCCAGAACTAGCCGTGCCTCTAGCCAAGCTGTTCCAGTACAGCTACAACACTGGCATCTACCCGACAATGCGGAAAACTGCCCAGGTATGTCCTGTCCACAAAAAGCAGGACAAATCCAATCCGGCCAATTACCGCCCCATCAGTCCACTCTCAATCATCAGCAAAGTGATGGAAGGTGTCGTCGACAGTGCTATCAAGCGGCACTTACTCACCAATAACCTGCTCACCGATGCTCAGTTTAGGTTCTGCCAGGACCACTCGGCTCCAGACCTCATTACAGCCTTGGTCCAAACATGGTCCAGAGGTGAGGTGAGAGTGACTGCCCTTGACATCAAGCATTTGACCGAGTGTGGCACCAAGAAGCTCTAGTAAAATTGAAGTCAATGGGAATCAGGGGGAAAACTCTCCAGTGGCTGGAGTCATACCTAGCAAAAAGGAAGATGGTAGTGGTTGTTGGAGGCCAATCATCTCAGCCCCAGGACATTGCTGCAGGAGTTCCTCAGGGCAGTGTCCTAGGCCCAACCATCTTCAGCTGCTTCATCAATGATCTTCCCTCCATCAAAAGGTCAGAAATGGGGATGTTTGCTGATGATTGCACAGTGTTCAGTTCCATTCTCAACCCCTCAGATAATGAAGCAGTCCGTGCCCACATGCAGCAAGATCTGAACAACATCCAGACTTGGGCTGATAAGTGGCAAGTAACATTCACGCCAGACAAGTGCCAGGCAATGACCATCTCCAACAAGAGAGAGTCTAACCACCTCCTTTTGACATTCAACGGCATTACCATCGCCGAATCCCCAACCATCAACATCCTAGGGGTCAGCATTGACCAGAAACTTAACTGGACCAGCCACATAAATACTGTGGCTACAAGAGCAGGTCAGAGGCTGGGTATTCTGCGGAGAGTGACTCACCTCCTGACTCCCCAAAGCCTTTCCACCATCTACAAGGCACAAGTCAGGAGTGTGATGGAATACTCTCCACTTGCCTGGATGAGTGCTGCTCCAACAACACTCAAGAAGCTGGACACCATCCAGGACAAAGCAGCCCGCTTGATTGGCACCCCATCCACCACCCTAAACATTCACTCCCTTCACCACTGGCGCACTGTGTACCATCCACAGGATGCAATGCAGTGTGTACCATCCACAGGATGCAATGCAGCAACTCGCCAAGGCTTCTTCGACAGCACCTCCCAAACCCATGACCTCTACCACCTAGAAGGGCAAGGGCAGCAGGCACATGGGAACATCACCACCTGCACGTTCCCCTCCAAGTCACACATCATCCCGACTTACATGGAAACATAGAAAATGGGAGCAAGTGTAGACCATTCGGCCCTTCGGGCCTGCTCCGCCATTCAAAATGATCATGGCTGATCGTCTAACTCAGTACCCTGTTCCCGCTATTTACCCATATCCCTTGTTCCCTTTAGCATTAAGAAATATATCTATCTCCTTCTTGAATACATCGAATGACTTGGCCTCCACTGCCTTCTGTTGTAGAGAATTCCACAGGTTCACCACCCTCTGAGTGAAGAAATTTCGCCTCATCTCGGTTCTAAATGGCATACCCCGTATCCTGAGACTGTGACCCCTGGTTCTGGACTCCCCGGCCATCGGGAACATCCTCCCTGCATCTAGTCTATCTAGTCCTGGTAGAATTTTATATTTCGATGAGATCACCTCTCATTCTTCTAAACTCCAGTGAATATTGGCCTAGTCGACCCAATCTCTCCTCATACGTCAGTCCTGCCATCCCAGGAATCAGCCTGGTAAACCTTTGTTGCACTTCCTCCATGGCAAGGGCATCCTTCCTCAGATAAGGAGACCAAACTGCACACAATACTCCAGATGTGGTCTCATCAAGGCCCTGTATAACTGCAGTAAGACATCCCTGCTCCTGTACTCAAATTCTCTTGCAATGAAGGCCAACATACCATTCGCCTTCCGAACTGCTTGCTGCACCTGAATGCTCGCTTTCAGCGACTGGTGTACAAGGACACCCAGGTCTTGTTGCACCTCCCCTTTTCCCAATCTATCACCATTCAGATAATAATGTGCCTTTCTGTTTTTACAACCAAAGTGGATAACCTCACATTTATCCACATTATACTGCTTCTGCCATGTTCTTGCCCACTCACCCATCTTGTCTAAATCACATTAGAGCCTCTTTGCATCCTCCTCACAGCTCACATCCCACCCAGCTTTGTGTCGTCTGCAAACTTGGAAATGTTACATTTAGTTCCCTCATCCAAATCATTGGTATATGTTGTGAATAGCTGGGGCCCAAGCACTGATCCCTGCGGTACCCCACTAGTCACTGCCTGCCACCTGGAAAAAGACCCGTTTATTCCTACTCTCTATTTCCTGTCTGTCAACCAATTCTCAATCCATGCCTATATATTACCCCCAATCCCATGTGCTTTAATTTTGTACACTAACCTCTTGTGTGGGACCTTATCAAAAGCCTTCTGAAAATCCAAATACACAACGTCCACTGGTTCTCCCCTATTTATTCTACTAGTTACATGCTCAAAAAACTCCAGTAGATTTGTTAAGCATGATTTCCCTTTCATAAACCCATGCTGACTTTGTCCAATCCCGTTAACGCCCTCCAAGTGTTCTGTTATCACATCTTTTATAATAGACTCTAGCATTTTCCCCACTACTGATGTTAGGCTAACTGGTCTGTAATTCCCTGTTTTTTCTCTCCCTCCTTTTTTAAATAGTGGGATTACATTTGCCACCCTTCAATCTGTAGGAACTGTTCCAGAGTTTATAGAATTTTGGAAGATGATCACCAATGCATCCATTATTTCCAGGGCCACTTCCTTTAATACTCTGGGATGTAGATTATCAGGCCCTGGGGATTTGTCAGCCTTTAGCCCCGTTAATTTCCCTAGCACTATTTTTTTACTAATACTGGTTTCCTTCAGTTCCTCCCTCTCACTAGACCCTTGGTTCCCTAACATTTGCGGGAGTTTATTTGTGTCCTCCTTTGTGAAGACAGAACCAAAGTATGCGTTTAATTGTTCTGCCATTTCTTCGTTCCCCATTATAATTTCCCCCGTTTCTGACTGTAAGGGACCTAAATTTGTCTTCACTAATCTTTTTCTCTTGACATATTTATAGAAGCTTTTACAGTCAGTTTTTATGTTCCCTGCTAGTTTATTCTCATATTCTATTTTTCCCCTCTTAATCAATCTCTTTGTCCTCCTTTGCTGAATTCTGAACTGCTCCCAATCCTCAGGCTTGCCGCTTTTTCTGGCAATTTTATATGTCTCCTCTTCGGATCTAATACTATCCCTAATTTCTTTTGTAAGCCACGGTTGAGCCACCTTTCCTGTTTTATTTTTGCACCAGACAGGAATGAATAATTGTTGTAATTCCTGCACATGTTCTTTAAATATTAGCCATTGCCTATCCACCGTCATCCCTTTTAGTAAAGTTCCCCAAACTATCATAGCCAACTCGCACCTCATACTTTCATAATTTCCTTTATTTAGATTCAGGACCCTATTTTGGTTTCAACTACTTCACTTTCCATCTTAATGAGGAATTCTATCATGTTATGGTCGCTCTTCCCTAAGGGACCCCGCACAACAGGATTGTTAATTAATCCTTTCTCATTGCACAATACCCAGTCTAGGATCGCCTGTTCTCTAGTTGGTTCCTCAACGTATTGGTCTAGAAAACCATCACATACATACTCCATGAATTCCTCCCCCACAGTATTATTGCTAATTTGGTTTGACCAATCTATATGTAGATTAAGGTCACCCATGATTATAGTTGTACCCTTCTTGCATACGTCTCTAATTTCCTGTTTAATGCCCTCCTCTACATCTCCATTACTGTTTGGGGGCCTATCGACAACCCCCACCAACGTTTTCTGCCCCTTGGTGTTTCTTAGCTCCACCCATACAGATTCCACATCGTGATTTTCCGGCCAATATCCTTCCTCACTATTGTATTGATTTCCTCCTTTACTAACAACGCTACCCCACCTCCTTTCCCTTTTTGCCTGTCCTTTCTAAATATTGAATACCTCTGGATGTTCAGTTCCCATCCTTGGTCATCCTGCAGCCATGTCTCCGTAATCGCAACTATATCATAACCGTTAATATCTATCTGCATTGTTAATTCATCTAGCTTATTGCGAATGCTCCGTGCATTATGAAACAATGCCTTTAGACTTGTCTTTTTAAGATTGCTAGTCATTTTAGTTTTATTTTGCACTATGGCCTTATTTGTTTTTCGCCCTTGTTTCCTTTGCCTTCCACTATTGCTTCTTCCCTTTCTGTCTTTTGTTTCTATCCTTGTTTCCCCCTCCTCTGTCTCCCTGCTCAGGTTCCCATCCCCCTGCCATTCTAGTTTAAACCTTCCCCAACAGCACGAGCAAACACCCCTGCGAGAACATCAGTCCCAGTCCTGCTCGGGTATAACCCGTCTCGCTTGTACAGGTCCCACCTTCCCCAGAACCGGTCCCAATGTCCCAGGAATCTAAATCCCTCCCTCCTACACTATCCCTGCAGCCACACATTCATCTGGTCTATTCTCCTGTTCCGATACTCACTAGCACGTGGCACCGGTAGTATTCCTGAGATCACTACCTTTGAGGTCCTGCTTTTTAATTTATCTCCTAACTCCTTAAATTCACCTTGCAGGACCCCATCCCTTTTTTTTACCTATATCGTTGGTACCGATATGAACCATGACTACTGGCTGTTCACCCTCCCCCTCCAGAATGCCCTGCAGCCGCTCCGTGACATCCTTGACCCTAGCACCAGGGAGGCAACATACCATCCTGGAGTCATGTTTGCGGCCGCAGAAAAGCCTATCTGTTCCCCTTACAATTGAATCCCCTATCACTATAGCCCTGCCACTCTTATTCCTCCCCTCATGTGCAGCAGAGCCACCCGTGGTGCCACGAACTTGGCTCTTGCTGCTTTCCCCTGATAAGCCATCTCCCCCAACAGTAACCAAAGCGGTATATCTATTTGAGAGGGAGATGGCCCCAGGGGACTCCTGCTCTACCTGCCTAGTCCTTTTACTCTGTCTGGCAGTCACCCATTTCCTTTCTGCCTGCGTAATCTTTACCTGTGGTGTGACCACCTCACAGAACGTGCCATCCACGATAATCTCAACATCGCGGATGCTCCACAGTGAATCCACCCGTAGCTCCAGCGCCGAAATGCGGTTAGCCAGTAGCTGCAGCTGGACACACTTCTTGCAGACATGGTCGCCAGGGACACCTGTAGTGTGCTGCCATGTCTTGCCTTAGATTTACATTGCGTTCACCTCTCGGAACTCTCCTTTTACACTGCGCTCACCTCTTGGACTCTCCTCCCGCTCTCAGACTCTCCTTTTACACTGCGCTCACCTCACGGACTCTCCTCTCGCTCTCTCCTTCCGCCCTCGGACTCTCCTTTTACACTGCGCTCCCCTCTTGGACTCTCCTTTTACACTGTGCTCACCTTTCGGACTCTCCTCCCACTCTCGGACTCTCCTTTTACACTGTGCTCACCTATCAGACTCTCCTCGCTCTCAGACTTTCCTTTTATACTGCGCTCACCTCTTGGACTCTCCTTTTACACTGCTTTGGAAATATGTCACCGTTCCTTCATCGTTGCTGGGTCACAATTCTGGAACTCCCTAACAGCACTGTGGGAGAACCTTCACCACTGCAGTGGTTCAAGAAGGCGGCTCATCATCACCCTTTCAAGGGCAATTAGGGATGGGCAATAAATGCTGGCCTTGCCAGCGACCCACGTCCCATGAACGAATTTTTAAAAATGTTGTTCCTCAAGCTTCCATTGAGCTTCACTGGAACAGTGTAGGGGGCCAAGGACAAAGTGGGAGTGGGATGGAGAATTAAAATGGCAAGCGACCAGAACCTCAGGGTTACATCTACGCTGTACCTTCTATTGTCTCCACTTCCTTCCTATAGCGTGGACCCCAAAACTGCACACAGTACTGCAACTGTGGTCTTACTAACATTTTGTATAGATTCACCATCACATCTTCACTTATTCTATACCTCTTGCCATGAAACACAGTATTGTGTTTAGTTTATTATGCCTTTGTCCACTTGTGCTTGTTTTAATATGTTGTGAACCTAAATTCCTCTGCTTTTCCACATCCTAATCAACTTTTTAATCAAAATGAACCACCTAATTCCAACATTGAATTCCATCTATGCTCGCTGACCTACATTGGCTCCGGGTCCACCAACACCTCAAAAGTTAAAATTCTCATCCTTGTGTTCAACTCTCCTATGGCCTCGCTCCTCTCCCTGTAACTTCCAGCCCCACAACTCTGCGTTCCTCCAATTCTGGCCATTGTGCACCCCCAACATCCTTCGCCCCACCGTGTGATACGTATGTATTGACAGGCCCACTGGAAAATCGCTGTGGGGAGGAAGTCAGTATCTCAGCCCTCCTTCTGGCCAGGAACACATGGGAGGTCAGGTCTTCTTAAATAAAGGACAATGCACAGAGCGTGGGCCCTTGGCCCAGAGTTGGAAGTCAGTTTTTGCAATTAGTATGAAAAGAGGCCATGTCAAAAACCAGTGAAAGGGGCAGGGTGGGATTAAGGACTATGAAAGTTCTTCTCTTGTAAGAGAAAGCTAATTCAAAATAAAAACAATTTAACATGAAGGGTTATTGGCTAGTGGAAGCATGTATTTTAACAATTACTTTGATGCTGGTAATGTGGATTGAGTGACTGCATAAATAAGGCATGAATGGCAGACTTGTTCTTCTTGCAGCTTGATATCCAAGATGTCTACCTTGCAGCAATCACTATGCTTTTATTTAATCAAGCAAGAGTTTTCTTTTACTCTTTTCCACCCCTACACCCAAAAAAATCTTCTGGTAGAGAAAGAGCTGAATTATGAACCACTTGCGTTTATAAAGTACTTTTAACGTAGTAAAACAGGGATGTCTCCCGTTGACAGAAAGCTCAATTGGAGCCTTCAGAATTTTTCTTCCCTGGCTGCTCACCAGTTCTGGTGACCCATAAATTATCTCAGAACCAGTTACAAAAAATGTTCAGTTGGTTGTACATTTCCAAGAGTTCAGCATTTATGAATTACAAGGCTATTGGTAGGGCCATGAATTTATTGCCAGGTTCTTCCTGAAACTATTCCCCTTGGGAATGGGGATTGTGCCTGAGGAATGAAGAAAAGGAAATGAAAGAGGGTTTAAATAACCCAGGAAAATACAGCCTGACATCCATTGTAAGGAAAGTATTGAAGGGCATCCTGAAAGAATAATAAAACACCTGGAGAAATAAGGAAAAAAAGAGGGAAATTATGCCTCATGAATTTGAGTTCTTTGAGATAAAGACATCCAGGCATCGAAGAGGGTGCAATAAAGAACAACTAAATTAATAGCTGGGATTAGGCACTTGAATTATGAGGAGAGGCTGCAGAAGCTGAGAAATTTGCACTGGAGAAAACTCAGGGGTGATAAATATTTCAGATCCTAAAGGGTATAAACACAATAAACGTCAATGTTTAATGTTGTCACAGCAGCTGGGCTGAGGCAGAATTGGGCAATATTAGAAGTGGAAGTAGGCAGTCTTTGCGAAGCGCTTTGAGGTGGCCAGAGGTCATGAAAGGCACTATATAAATGCAAGTTTGTTCTATCTGCTGTCCAGCTTAACTACTTTAGTTTCACCTCAAAAGCAGTTTTATCTTGCCCCTTCTCTCTCCTCTTTCTCCCCCCTCTCCACCAAAAAAAAAGGGTGCAAGGAGTGAGCCAGCAGCTCTTTGCAAGTTGCTGCCACTGTAAAGCCCAACCATGCAGACTTTGCACTCTCACAGCACATCATATGCAATACACTAGCAGCAATATTTAAATATAATGAGCTGTCCTCATATATGGACAAATATACAATGCCTCTCGAACAGCAGTCCTGGTGCTACATGGCTAGCACAATTGACCTCCTTTTGTATGAGTGGTTTAAAAAAAAAGTCCCCTTGACCACACTGACTCATGTTAGGTATGGCTCTCCTGACAGGACTACTCTCTGGTACCTCACGCAAATGACCATTCTCCACATGAACCAGTGGTGAGCATCAGCAGGCAAAATAGGAATCACTCATTAGCGCGTGTTTGCTCTTGTGCACTGTGTCCACGTCTCTATCAAAGGGTCAGAGACTCAATGCCAGGTCTCTGCTCCTTTAGTACATCATGCCTCTGACCATATGTGTCACATAAAAACTGCACCTTTATATCAAAAAAACTTAAAATTACTTAAAAGTATTCTGTTTTTATTAGCTTTCCCCCAGTGCAGTATACAGTAGTGTCTACTTCTCACCATTTTTATTCTGAATGCAGTATTTATTGGGTGTGTTTACACTGTATATCAGTCATTTACAAAAAAAAACTAGCTCAATAACTTTTTCCCAGTGCATTTTCCAACATTGTATTTAACAGCCATTAGTTCTTGGTAACATGGAATGCTTTAACTGAAGAGCACATGCTTCCATTAAGAGCCTTTTCCATTTCTACATACAACTGATTAGGCCAGACAAATAGAACCTTTAGCAAGATCAAAATAAAATTCACTGCGCATCACACCTGCACGTGAATACATTAAAATGGGAATGGAGAGTCTTCTGCTTCTTGGCCACAGTGGCAGCCTACACATAGTGGCATCTCTACAGGCACAAATTTTTGGGTCAAGTATGTAAACAGCAAAACACACTGCAAAGCCCAGATAAGAATCTTTCCATGCAAACCAGTTATAATCTGCTTTTTAAAGATACCCCAAACTATTTTTTAATGCAGCGTATAGGACAACCTCTCATTGGAAACAGTGATTTGATTAGAGCTCTACTGTATAACTGTGCCCTGTATGTGCTTAAATGCATACTTTGCAAAAGACATTTTGAGCACAGTATAAGTGAATTGGTTTTCTATGAATGTAGAGAGCATCACCTCTACCACGTCAAATCATATATCACACAATGCATACTCGGACTTTTGACTTGGACCATCAGATCAGTCTTAAACATTTGAAGTGCCATGGAGCACATTTTGAACAGGTAAGATTTAAAAATGCAAATATAATTGCAAACAAACTTATTCCCATCATACACAATGAAAAATATGAACAATCACAATTTTGTTTAATTTGTTGTACATTTAGCTATTTATATCACACCATATTTATACTTTTAAAGGGGAACTCCAATCTTGTACTATACAGGAGTTTCTTTTTTTTTAAAAAAAAGCACATCATCCTAAAATGAAAACAACCATAAGATATTGTTTGTGTGGCCTGATTGTGTTTGTGTAAAAACAAATGTTTTGTTCAGTGCCATAATAGGTAATTCCACTTTATAGGCCAAATAGAGTGCAATTTTTTTTTTGCACATTCATCACCAACCACTAACGCACCTATACAGAAAACATAACAAATATCACAAACATCGCTGTGGCATTCAACAGTTTATAAAAATCATCAGAGGCTTAACAGAAGAACAATGGGAGTAGCTTTGTGCGTATTTTTCCAATCACAGGGTTGGGGGCTTCAATCCATATTTTTTAGCAACTTCTGTCTGAGCATACGCAGCATCACACAGTGAATACAGATGGGCCATTTCCATTTCTGACTTGGCCAGGTTAATGGCCTTGTTAAACATATCGATGGCCTTAGCCAGATTTCCTCTGTAAACAGATTTTAAAACAAGTGTAAGTTAAGGTGCAAATGTTATGAAAAAAATGGTTCTTAAAAACAATTTGGACAATCTATTTAGAAATAAGATCCACTTTATTGAGGTCTACCCACCTAAAAATCTATTACTCAGATAGAGAAGGATTTTAACATTTCTGTAGATGAGAAAATCTTAACCAATAGACTTTCTTGCTAGATTTCCATAAGCATGTTAGATTAGTAACTTAATTCAAACACTAATATCCTAAAAAAATTGTCTGTTTGCTGCTGTTAGACAACTAAGTGCTTTTATTTACATGACAAGGATTATTCCAGGATGTAGGGCTCTAAGTTGTTAGGAGACTTGCAGAGCTGAGCTTGTTTTCATTGGAGAAAAGAAATCGTAGATGGATAATATGTAGGCCAATGCTGAGAGTCATTGATGATGTACGTGTAAGGAACACAGATCAAACTCAACTAGAGGGTATAAGTTTAAAATTAAGCCGCCTCAAATGAGACTAGAAGAAATGTTTTATTCCCACCTCACCCCAGAGTATTAACTATGTGGAATGATTACCAATAGCAGTTGATGTTTTATTGACTAACTCCTTCAAAAAGCAGCTGGATGAAGATCAGGTTAGGAAAACAGTATAGAACAAAATAATCACATACTCCCCAGGACATGATTCCTGTGCAGCTGGAGTGGAAAAGATGGAATGTTGCCTGTGGAGGGCAGCTGAGCATTGCTGAATAGTGACGATGGATGAATATGCTGGAATTTTTCTGCCTATATTTTTGGTGATAAGGGTATATTTATGCAGCACTTAACACGAGGCTAAATGGTGGGGCAGAGCCCACAATAAGGTAGGTGATACAGTGCTCTGCCAAAAAGAATGACAGGGCTCTGCACGATCTAGCCTTTTGTGGAACTGGGAAAATCTGACTTTCTTGGTCTTCCCCTCAGCATTGCCACAACTGCACTTCGAGCCTCCCTAGATTGCCATCTACAACACAGCGCAACTGCACTACTCAGGCATGTGATCGAATATTCACCTATCAGGCAGATGGGTGCAGCCGCACCAGCACTCAGCACAATCCAAGATAAAGCAATACACTTTATTCTGCGCCCCTGCCATTGAACTCAATACCCACCCCCTCCACATCATGGCTGCAGTATTTACTATTCACAGGATCCACTGCAGAAACTCGCCAAGCTTACTGCAACAGCACCTCCTAGCCCTGCAACATCTTTCCTGGCTAGAGAGTCTAGAATTAGGGGGCATAGTCGCAGGATAAGGTGGTGGGCCATTCAAGACTAAGATGAGGAGGAATTTCTGCATGCAGAGGATTGTGAATCTTTGGAATTCTCTACCCCAGGGGGCTGTGGATGCTGAGTCATTGAATATATTCAAGGCTGAGATAGATAGATTTTTGGACTCTAGGGGAATCAAGGGATATGGGGATCGGGCAGGAAAGTGGAGTTGAGGTCGAAGATCAGCCATGACCTGATTGAATGGCAGAGCAGGCTTGAGGGGCCGAATGGTCTACTCCTGCTCCTATTTCTTATGTTCTTAAGGACCAGAGCAGCAAGGTCAGATAAACATCACCACCTCCAAGTTCCCTTCCAGGTCACAAATAATCCTGACGTGGACATATAGTCATTTGTTATTCATTGCTGGGACAAAATCCTGGAATTCCTCAACACCACTGTGGGAATACCATCAGCACAGAAACTGCAACAGTTCAAGGAGGAGGCCCACCATCTCACTGGTTAACTAGGAATGGGCAATTAATGTCACCCATATCCCAAGAACAAATACATTTTAAAAAATGCATCGAGAACCTTGTGCACTTTCGAACGATGAACTACACCAAAATTAGCATCACCAAATGAAGAGTTTCTCAACAGATGTGAGCCATGCTAGCTTTACAAGTTCTAAAACCATGCATGATTTGTGGCAACCTACAATTTTGAGTATTTCCAAAATCAAACAGCAACAGAGATGCATGGCTACACATCTCACTTCTTTTAGAAATGCAATAGCCAGATTCAGTGCAAGTAAATACAATCCATTCATAAATTACCTCTGGACCTCAATAGTGCCCATGGTCTCGTATGCAAAATCACATTTATTGTCGATCTCAATGGCCTTGCTGATTAGTTCCAAGCCTTTATCCAAATCCTGTTTCCATTGAAGCTGAAGCAAACTACAATAAATTAAGTGAATATCAAGTTGCCAGAAACAGAAAAGCAAAATAGGTATAATTCAGTAATTCTATACAAACTATTTATAAAAAGCAATATTGATCAAACAATAAAAGGACAGGGCAACTTTCCCCAATGTAAGAACTCTCTGGATTGGCTCTAAATTTTAAATAAATCATGGTATGAAAGTACTACATAGGTCGTCTAATAGGTTTGAAACTTGAGTCAATGAGTAGGAGATATACAAACAAGGCAGGTCCTAGGTTTGATTTATGGATTGTGCAAAATTAATCAATCTCAGCTGAGACAGCATAAGGAGCACTAGTGTGCTTCAGCATTCCTGGGATGGGGGGGAAAAACACTTTGGATTGCTATACACTGACTCCTGTTGGGAGTGTGTATGTATAGATGTTGCTCGAGAACAGGATTGGGCTCAACTGTGCTGCTCTAACATGTGAATAATCTGCTGATAATTGCAGCCACGGCCCAATTGCAGCCACGGCCCATACCCATATTAGAACTAAAAGCTGACAAGTCCCCAGGTCCTGACAGACTTCATCCTAGGGTCTTAAAAGAAATGGCTGCAGTGATAGTAGATGCATTGGTATTAATTTTCCAAAATTCCTTAGATTCTGGAAGGGTCCCATCAGATTGGAAAATAGCAAATGTAACTCTTCTATTCAAGAAAGGAGGGAGACAGACAGCAGGAAACTACAGGCTAGTTAGCTTAACATCTGTCATAGGGAAAATGCTAGAATCTATTATTAAGATTATAGCAGGGCACTTAGAAAATCTCAATGCAATCAGGCAGAGTCAACACGGCTTTGTGAAAGGGAAATCGTGTTTGACTAATTTATTAGTTCTTTGAGGAAGTAACAAGCAACGTGGATAAAGGGGGATCCTGTGGATGTGGTGTACTTGGATTTCCAGAAGGCTTTTGACAAGATGCCACATCAAAGGCTACTGCACAAAATAAGAGCTCATGGTGTTGGGCGTAACAAAGGATTGGTTAGCTAACAGGAAACAGAGTAGGCATAAATGGGTCATTTTCAGGTTGGCAAGATGTAATGAGTGGAGTGCCACAGGGATCAGTGCTTGGGCCTCAACTATTTACAATCTATATCAATGACTTGGATGAAGGGACCGAATATATGGTTGCTAAATTTGCTGATGACACAAAGGGAGGTAGGAAAGTAAGTTGTGAAGAGGACATAAGGAGTCTGCAAAGGGATATAGATAGGTTAAGTGAGTGGGCAAAAATTTGGCAGATGGGGTATAATGTGGGAAAATGTGAACTTGTCCACTTTGGCAGGAGGAATAGAAAAGCAGCATATTATTTAAATGGAGAGAGATTGCAGAACTGAGGTACAGAGGGGTCTTAGTACATGAATCACAAAAAATTAGTATGCAGGTACAGCAAGCGATTGGGAAGGCAAATGGAATGTTGTCATTTATTGCAGGGGGAATGGAATATAAAAGTAGAGATGTTTTGCTACAGTTGTACAGGGCATTGAGAGACCACATCTAGAATACTGTGTGCAGTTTTGGTCTCCTTATTTAAGAAAGGACATAATTGCTTTGGAGGCGGTTCAGAGAAGGTTCACTCGACTGATTCCTGGGATGAGGGTGTTATCTTATGAGGAAAGGTTGGACAAGTTGGGCCTATATACATTGGAGTGTAGAAGAATGAAAGGTGATCTTATTGAAACATAAGATCCTTAAGGGACTAGAAGGGGTAGATGCAGAGAGGATGTTTCCCATTGTGGGAGGGACTAGAACTAGGGGCCACCGTTTAAAAATAAGGGGTTTCCCATTTAAGACGGAGATGAGGAGAATTTTTTGCTCAGAGGGTCGTGAGTCTGTGGAACTCCCTTCCCTAGAGAGCAGTGGAGGCAGGGTCATTGAATATTTTTAAGGCTGAGTTAGATAGATTCCTGATTAACAAGGGAGTCAAAGGTTATAGTAGATAGATGGGGAAAGCAGGGTTGAGGTCACAATCAGATCAGCCATGATCTTATCAAATGGCAGAGCAGGCTCGAAGGGCCGAACGGCCTACTCCTGCTCTTAGTTCGTATGTATGCTTGTACGTATGAGGAAGGTACTAAAGAGCATTGTGCAACTGTATCCACATTAAAGGAGTGAATAACCTGAAGGGAGAAAATTAGCAAGAAAATAAATGCACAGCATGATGTGCCACTGAGTCACACAGAACAGGAATGTTTCTGGGTAAATCCTTGCGACTGTGCTGAATTTCAGCTAGACAGCAGTGAGGGCATTACAACTGGCCTCAGCATCTAAGTTTTTTTCGGTGGTTGCAGGGTATAGCAAAGAAAGAAAACAGTTGAGGGAATGATAACCAGAGTTCCCAGTCCTAATTGACGCCCTCAGTTGAAATTCCACATGTGCAGAAAGAGCCGACTTTATCTATGTTAATTAAGGTGTTGAAGTGGCACGGCTGCTGGGTAACTAAGCTCCAGCATGAGTTGGTGCTACCGGGTGCAGAGGCTGGAGTAAAATACTGGAGCACGAAAGAAAACTATTAACTTCCATGCCAAATTCATTTGAATTATCCTATGTGGAAGTAGAAAAATAAAAGGAAAACTATTCTAGATATTTAATGTCAATACTAAATACAGCAAAATCAACTAATGCTTTCCTTATTCTTTAAAAAAAATCAGTTTGGTTTATGTATCAAACTATTTGATTGACAAATTTCCCTAGACAGCATGCCTATGAACCACTGAGGACCAACTTCAGCATTTATGGAGGACATCCTTCCTCAGCTCTATCAAATATATCTATTGTTTATAATAGCAACTTGATCCTGGTTTTCAAAAGACTTCATATAGTACTAATGCTCACATTAAATCTTTATAGGGTAAGCTAAATAGTGAAAGCAATTATATGGAAATTGCCAGTTATGCTTATTACTTCTATAACAATACTGCAGGCAATGTTAACATATTAACAGAACAAAAATCAGAGATGACAGAACCTCTCCAAGCCCGTGGCACACAATAATGACAAAGTAAATGCATAGGACGATTATCATTTTTTTTTAGTCTAGCACTGGATTCATTGGAATCTTAGCACAACATATTTGGCTCTGATATCTGATGTGATACAGTTGAAATCACTTGGTTTATTCCAATTCTTATAAATCACAGATCACTTACCCTTTGTGAACATATGTTGTTGCATTGTCTGGTTCCAGTTCAATGCATTTATCGTACATTTCATCTGCCTTGCTAAAATGTTGCTGGTCAGTTAAAGCCTAGAAAATTTTTAAAAAATCAAATGTTGCATTTTTATCAAATATACATCCAAATACAAGATTGCAAAGATTAAGTTCAGAATGTTAGTGAGCCTGAATTAGAAGAACTTACATTAATATAACGCCCCAGGACATCATTAAAAACTTTTTGAATTTTGGTGACTGTTGTAATGTAGGAAAAGACAACAGCGCAATTTGTGCACAGTAAGGTCACACAAACAGCAATGAGATAAATGACCAGATAATCTGTTTTTGGTGGAATTGGGTGAGGGCTAAAACGTTGGCCAGGGCATAGGAATGCCCCCTGCTCTTCTTCAAATAGTATCATGGGATGTTTTACTTCCATCTGAGGGGAGAGACAGGGCCTCGGTGTAAGATCTCATCCGAAAGATGACACCTCCGACATTGCAGCACTCCCTCAGTCAGTCGAGATTATGTGCTCAAGTCTCTGGAGTGGGGCTTGAACCCACAATCTTCTGACTCAGAGGCAAGAGTGCTACCACTGAGCCAAGGCAATTACTAGGCCTTCATAGGAAATCTAGATTTAAATCCCTCCTAAAAGTAAACAATAATTTGGTAACAGCAACTCTGAAGATAACAGCGAGTGGAAAAAATAAAGTATCCTGGACTTGTACAAGTTCATTGTTGCAATAAATTGAGGTTGTCATGCAAGTTACATGGCTGAACTAGAGCTTTAGCAATTTATTTTAGAACTGTTACAAAGGGGTGCGAAATTCAAATGATGGGTACTGTAATTATATTTTTTAAAAAATTAATTACATGCTCCAAATTCGAAGAGCAGGACAAGGTGGCATAGGTTCACGGGTGTATAGGTTTGAGACAGACTCCTGGAAACGAAGGATGGGTGAAACAAAAAGAAAAAGTTGCAAATGCTGGAAATCTCAGTTAGCAGTAAAGACAAATGACAGAATATGATGTCTTGGGTGTTTACTCTTTATCAGACTGGAATGGGTTGGTAGGATGGCTGAGACCAGGACACTGGCCTCTAAATAACTCGATGCTGAAATGAGACAATAGACCTGGTATATTAGAAGGATGAGCCAAATGGGTTGAAGGGCCTTTTCTAAACATGCCTTGTGACCTTTAGAAGAATCAAAATTTAATATATTCACAGTGGAGTTTATGCTGATATTTGCAATTGGACACTACAGCAAAAAGTCTTAGTTTTAAATGTTCCATCCTCCAGGGTTGTTATCCATCATCTTGCTGAACACAAATGCCTGAAATAACTGGTGTTGAATGCTGAAGGCTTACCTGTGCATATAATGCATAGCCCTCTGCACATTTGGGAAAATCTTTAATAACATCTTCAAAGCCTTTTATAGCCACTTGGATCTGCAAAGGATTGCTTCCAGTGTAGGCCTGACGATACTGGAAGAAAAACGATGAGAAAAATCCATTTCATTTGCTTTAAAATGATCCAACGGAATGGAGAACTTTTTCTGTAGGAAATGTGAATTTAAATGTTTTTCTCTTTATATCAATAAAGATTAACAGTGTGTAAGATTTAAACATCATGAGTTCAAGGTTGCTCAACATCAAATCTTAAGAGTGCCCTTCACGTAGCACAGGAGATTATTAATGGTACCATATTCTAAATTTTTAGGATCCTGACTGTAGGGATCATGCTGAAACAATATCCAAATTGCCACACTCAAATTGGGCTCAGAAGGTGCACTGAATACCACTTTCAAGATGGATAGCCATTATTGATATTGCATTCATGTTATATGATCAGCTCCACATCGCTTCTTGAGCCCTTCTGCCAAAAATCTAGTGCTCAACTGTAAATTAAACATCTCACAGCTCCATATTTTTCTGTAGCAACGACAGCTTACACTTCTATTGCACATATTCACAGACAAAATCTCTTCACAGGGCATTGAATAGCAAGTGGATTCTGCATGAGGGGGAAGGTGGCAGGAATGGAAGAGAGCCTGGTGGGAGCAAAAGCAGTCACAGAGGCCTTTAGGAGATTTTTTGAACACAGAGGGAGGTAGTAAGTGAGAGATGCGGGGGAGGGAATGCCATTGGGGGGTGGGGGCAAGGTGGCTAAAGGACTGGCCATCGATGGTGCAGCACAGAATGAGAAGTAGGCTGTTACTGGGAAGAGTGGAGTGAATGCAGGGACATGAGGCCAGAGAAGAACTGAGTTAGGGAGGAGTGAGGCCATGGAGGGAGAATGAGAATCTTAAAAGTCAATTCTATGGGTCACAGTAAGCCATTGGAGCTTGGCAACAATCTTGGGCGATGGGGATACAGACATCAGGATAGCATTCTGAATTACTCGTAGTTTATGAATAGTAGAAGTGGGAAGTTGACAAAAAGCAATGGAGAAGTCCAGCCATGAGATGACGTATTGCTCAGTGGTGAGCAACATTTCTAGGTTCCACATTAGTGGGCTAAGCCTGAAGTGGTAGTCAGGGAAGGAAATGGAGCAGAAGCACCTAAGTTGTTTGTGGGAGTGGAAAAGGCTGGCTTCGGTTGTACAGACATTACAGTGGTGGCAACAGTTATGAGGGGCAATGGAGGCGGCAGTGAAGCAGATCAGGATGTCACCAGCATTCACTTGATATCTGAAAGATTAGGGTCACTTTTCATCACCAATGGGTAGCATGTGAATAATGCATAGTGAACTCACTGACCTTAAGGGGGCAAACTCACTGTGTGGCAGCCAGTAATATGCTAGTTAGAAGAGTAAAGTGTGGAGGGTTATTTATTAAAGGTCCTTGCTTGGTTTTCATTTAGCAAAAATGTAACACTCAGTTGTATGGTGCAATAAGACATTCATCTGTAGTGAATTTTACAGAACAAAATTAGATGTATAGACTTCTTACCAACGCAAAGCATTTCTGGGCCTGTGCTAGAGCAGAGTCTGGTCGAAGTCTAATGCACTCATCAAAATCATCAACAGCCTCCTCAACGTGGTCAAGTAAAATCTTCAGCTATAAGCAAAAATTTTGGATTACCGCATAACCGTACAATCTGGACTGACTTTGAAATCAAGGCAGACTACAGCATTCTCTCTGTACTCCCATCCCATCAACACTTTGATACCAAATACAGAACAGAAAATGGAGGGGGTGAAGAGAGAAAGAAAAAAAGGATTATAGCCTGATTTGTTCCTTCCCAAACAGCTTCTCCCTTCAGTTCTTGAAGTGAGAGGGTCTATTAGAAAGCAGGAATATCAGCTATGTAGTCTGAAAGAAGTTTAAACCAGTTCACCATCCCCAACTAGGGATAGGCAATAAATGCAGCCATGTCAATTTTGCTCACATACAGAAAACAAATAAAAATAAGGAAGACAATTTGTTTCTGTAAAGTTGTGTGACTGGTCCATTTCCCCACTTAATCAGAAATTTGCAGGTTGCTTTAGCTTCAAAGAAGTGAAGACAATTCTCTCACACTGGTTCAGAAAATTGTAGCCCTTCCTACCTGTCCTCGATGATGGTAAACATCAGCATTTTGAGGATCAATATCAGCAGCCATGTTGAAATCTTGTGTAGACAGCTGCGATTGTTGCTGCTGCATGTACATGCTTCCACGCTTGATCAATGCATTGGCACGCAGCTGGAGGACAATCACAAACAGTACAAAATTATTTATAAATTCTCATTGAGTACATGTATTATTTTTGAATCTGGTTGCATATTCTCATTCAGCCATCCAGATTTTACACTAGATAAGATCACGTGATCTTGCCGATACTCCATGTTGCAGCAAGTGAATAATTATTCTGGTTTAATCCAAGGAAAAAGCGGGAAAATCTAGTGTTCAGTTGGATGGTCAATATGATATTGAAGGAATTAATGAGGCATCAGAACTACTTGCTATTTATTAGATTAGTTAAATTCTTTGTAGTCACCACACTGCACGAGATGCAGTTTCAAAGCAGCTGTTTTTGTATGCAACACCTTCATTTTTAAAAATGTATTTATATTTGTAAATTGAATCCCAAATATGCTCATCCTATCAGAAGAAGCAACTGTAAAACATTGTGATGACAGAAGTAGCCAACACTTTTGTCTGCAACATGCCTCTGACATGTTCATGATGTACTAATGTCATGAGCACAGCAAGAGAACCATTTTTCATTTTGTTTACTGCAAAACACAGCAACTTGAAGGGAACATTTACAATTTAAATAAAAAAGCATCTCAAAATAACAATGCATTTTGTTTCCCCCTCTAGGTTGTTTATCAAGTTAAGATGTAGGCTTCTTCATGATGAGAAGAAACTGCTAGATTTAGGGCTTCCCCAATGAGGTTAAGAACATTTGAATGTCAGCTACAGATAAAATTCATAATTATTACATTCTTTTGGGAACCCACTGCACAACAACATTCTAATTTTGATGGCCTGCAATGACAGTGAATGTAAACAGCAGTCAAATTGCTGACAGAGAGAATATCCAAGACATTCTATACAGCAGAATTTCCTGCATTATTCCCAGACTGTCAGTCATTCCAACACATCAATGAAACTAGCTAGGAGCAGAGAAGAGGCTTTAATTTAAATTATCTATTAATTTACCTTTAGCTAACCAATGAAATATGGATTAGGTCAACGTGGTATCAGACTAGAGCACGCTATTTTAGTCATTAACTGTTCTAAAGAACATTTTGTTTGGGGTGGGATGGGGGGGAAAACAGGAAGAGAAACAAATATACACGGTCATTTCAAAAAAGGTCCGCATAAGTCCAGAGTCCCAGTTGCAGACTTGCAATTATTACCTCTCAATTATTATTTTTCTTTTATGGTCGACTTCAAGTTCACCTTATTGAACCCATTTCTGTAAGACTCCTAAATGAAAAATGTTAGATCATTAATTATAAAAGTTTCCTCATTCTTTGAATGAGGTTTTGTAATATTAGTTTTATTAATAGCGTCAGCTTGGTTTAGTGATAGCACTCTTACATGAGTCAGAGGGTTGTATGTTCAAGCCCTACTCCATGCCCCAAACACAATCTATGCCGACATTTCAGTGCAGTACTGAGAGAGTGCTGCATTGTCGAAGGTGCTGTTTTTCAGATTAGATACTAAACGGAGGTCCCGTGCACATAAAGCTCTCAAGGCATTTGTTTTATGAAGAGGAGATAGTTCTCCCATGGTCCTAGCCAACATTCATCCATCACTCAACCAACGTCACCAAAACAAATTAACTGGCCACTTATCTCATCATTGTCTGCGTTACCTTCCTGTAGGAAATTGGCTGCTTCAAAAATCAATGCATTGACTTTGAAGCACTTTGGGACATTAAAAACATAAAATACGCTACACAAATGCAAGTTTTTTTTCTTTCTGTATTATTTTGAACATAATTAGTTTTATATTCATCACTTCTTTTATTCCTTGCTGCCATTCAGTCTCACTACTGCCTTTATAGGTCAAAAAAAGCTATGGACCTCCTTCAGGTGATGTCCGTCACAGCAGTGTGGGAGAAGATCATTTGATAACATGCTGTGATTTTCTTAAAAAGAAATTGTCACTTATGATTTCTCCCAATGGGATGACAACCATTTCCTTACTGTACGTGGATGATCAACAATTGAGGAAGAACTACTTATTCTTGTTCATACTCTGGGTAAGTGAAAGGCAATGTGGATACAACACCCACCTTTACATTTGCATCATCCATACCGACGACCATATCAAGGTCAGGTTGAGCAGCTGTAGCATTGCCTATCAGCAGGTAGAACGTAGCCCGAAGCAACAAGGCTTCAGCCACATATTTTCCTTCTGTCTCTATTTCTTTTGTGCATTCGCTAATAATTTTGTCATAGTTCTCTTCCTCCATGTATTGTTTTGCCTTTTGGTATCCAGATCTGAAATATATAAAAATATAGCTATGCATAAATTGCACCATCAGAGGGAGATTCTTTTCCCCCGCCCCCTTCATTCGTCTGATGAGCTCACTAGACCTTTTAGCACAAGTTAACAGAAGCCACAAACACTAGTAGTATTTACCAGACTGGTTTTGTTTTGTTGCATTTCTATATTCATTATATTGATCCATGTTTGCCGCTGATACCAGGTTACAACAAAAACACAAGACCAAGAATGCAGTGGTATTACTTTGATTTGTACCTATGACCCTGTATAACCAGTATCACTATGGTGTTCATTTGCAGCTGCTTTAAAACGTCTTTACTCAAGAGGGCAGTCAGAATATGAAATTAGTTTCTACAAGCTGTTGAAGCACAAGTACTTTTAAAAAGGAATTACACCGTTGCTTGAAAAAAGAGGAATATAAAAAAAGATATGGAGACTGGAATTAGACTAAGTGGCTTACAAAGAGAAATGTAAGGAATCTTACAACACCAGGTTATAGTCCAACACAACTATAACCTGGTGTTGTAAGATTCCTTACATTTGTCAACCCCAGTCCATCACCGGCATCTCCACATCATGGCTACAAAGAGAAAAACATTGGTGCAGACTTGATAGATTGAACAGGCTGTTTCTGGGCTCTAATATTCTAGGAATTCAGGTTGCGGCATGGTTCCACAGGCATCGGCAGCCCTCTAGTATCCTCCCAAGTAACCTTTCTTCATACTTGAGTGTGTTCAGTGAACGCTGGGCTGTTCAACCATTAAACTTAAGATTTATCACAGGCAAGGTCAATCCAATCACCACCAAAATGCACTTGTAGCAGCATTACTAAACAGCCAACAGGAACAGGAACCCTGGCTGATTTTCTTTCTGCTATCTAGCTGGACGATGCTATGGGTAATGTAAACCTCTACTGCCCTAATTGTGATGAATTCACTCACCGCAGATCATGGATTAAAATCAGGAACTTTCTAATCTGTACCACACTATACAGTGCATTTATCCACTGGGGCTTGAAAAAAAAAAACATTTTTACACAATTACCTTCCTGTTCCCCTGATATCAGCAGCTTCACCCTCCTTGTCTTTGTCCTCATCAGGCTTTTCACCTTTAAGCAAAGGCTGTGAGATGATATCATCAGTGAAGGAATTAAAGTATGATTTGATGAACTGTGGGGAGGGCATCAGAGGCTCTCTATTCTACGAGGGAAGAAAACAGAAGGGAATTAGAAAACACAGTCCTTCTTGTAATAGCAAAATACAGCACAACTCCAAAAGGGAATGGAAGTACCACAATCACACTGATCACCTAGGAGTGTACCTCAAAAGATTCTAAACCAGTGTAAAATTCACAGATGTACAAAATGTAGCATGGGCTAAAAAAGAATCTTTCATAACCCTGACATCAAATGCAAAGTTGTTTTACACAGTTCCTTTCTGACTGAAATGGTGAGTGACTGGAGTGCAAACCATCTCAAAGTTCTCATGGCCAATACTCAGGCAACTTAAGATTCTCTTTCTAGGGGAAGCCATAGATCAGATAATCTCTTTCAAACATCTTGGGTATCCAGCATTTTAAACCAGCTGGCAGCAGCATTTTGCCTAGAGACAGGGAAGGAAACTAACTCACGGCAAGGTTCTATGCCTCTCAAACTACATAATGCACCTTATTTTTTTTTTTATTAAGGTGCTGCGTCCGAAGGCAATATCAACAAAGGGTTCATTCTTTATGAATATGCATTGCTCCTCCCTATGTCCATCTTCTCTATTCACATTCATTTTGCTTTGCTTCTTGACATTATTCATTCTTCCCTCTCTCCCCCCCCTGGTCTTTTATTTTACTCTTTTCCTCTCAAACCAGTCTTTTCTTACTTAGACCACCACCTGATTGCCACCTGCAATGAATATTGATTTTATCTGCACTAATCCATGTAATTTTGTTTTATTAGCTCAATGGTAATATTGAATAGCATGCTGATTAACTGATGTGCTGACCCATACCACGTTTTTTTTTAAATCTGGAATTAAAAAATCTAGTATCAGTAATGGTGGCCATGAAACTACCAGATTGTCATAAAAACCCATCTGGTTCACTGATGTCCTTTAGGGAAGGAAACCTGCCGTCCTTACCCGGTCTGGCCTATATGTGACTCCAGACCCACAGCAATGTGGCTGATTCTTAATTGCCCTCTGAAATGGCCTAGCAAGCCACTCAGTTGTACAATCTCGCTCCAAAAAGTCATAAGAATAAAACCAGATGGACCACCCGGCATCGGACCATTACGCACCGGACACGACAAAGGCAAACCAAGCCCAGTCAACCCTGCAAAGTCCTCCTCACTAACATCTGGGGACTTGTGCCAAAATTGGGAGAGCTGTCCCACAGACTAGTCAAGCAACAGCCTGACATAGCCATACTCACAGAATCATATCTTTCAGCCAATGTCCCAGACTCTTCCATCACCATCCCTGGGTATGTCCTGTCCCACCGGCAGGACACACCGACCAGAGGTGGCGGTACAGTGGTATACAGTCAGGAGGGAGTGGCCCTGGGAGTCCTCAACATTGACTCCGGACCCCATGAAATCTCATGGCATCAGGTCAAACATGGGCAAGGAAACCTCTTGATTACCACCTACCGCCATCCCTCAGCTGATGAATCAGTCCTCCACCATGCTGAGCACCACTTGGAGGAAGCACTGAGGGTAGCAAAGGCACAGACTGTACTCTGGGTGGGGGACTTCAATGTCCATCACCAAGAGTGGCTCGGTAGCACCACTACTGGCCGAGTCCTGAAGGACATAGCTGCCAGACTGGGCCTGCGGCAGGTGGTGAGCGAACCAACACGAGAGAAAATCCTACCTGACCTCATCCTCACTAATCTACCTGTTGCAGATGCATCTGTCCATGACAGTATTGGTAGGAGTGACCACCGCACAGACCTCATGGAGACGAAGTCCCACCTATGCATCCATCCAACGTGTTGTGTGGCACTACCATCGTGCTAAATGGGATAGATTCAGAACAGATCTACAGCTAAAAACTGGGCATTCATGAGGCGCTGTGGGCCATCAGCAGCAGAATTGTATTCCAGCACAATCTGTAACCTCATGGCCCAGCATATTCCTCACTCTACCATTACCAACAAGCCAGGGGATCAACCCTGGTTCAATGAGGAGTGTAGAAGAGCATGCCAAGAGCAGCACCAGGCGTACCTAAAAATGAGGTGCCAACCTGGTGAAGCTACAACTCAGGACTACATGCATGCTAAACAGCGGAAGCAACATGCTATAGACAGAGCTAAGCGATTCCACAACCAACGGATCAGATCAAAGCTCTGCAGTCCTGCCACATCCAGTTGTGAATGGTGGTGGACAATTAAACAACTAACAGGAGGAGGAGGCTCTAAACATCCCCATCCTCAATGATGGCGGAGTTGAGCACGTGAGTGCAAAAGACAAGGCTGAAGCATTTGCAACCATCTTTAGCCAGATGAGCCGAGTGGACGATCCATCTCGGCCTCCTCCAGATATCCCCATCACAGAAGCTGGTCTTCAGCCAATTCGATTCACTCCACGTGATGTCAAGAAACGGCTGAGTGCAATGGATACAGCAAAGGCCATGGGCCCCGACAACATGCCGGCTGTACCGCTGAAGACTTGTGCTCCAGAACTAGCCGCGCCTCTAGCCAAGCTGTTCCAGTACAGCTACAACACTGGCATCTACCAGACAATGCGGAAAGTTGTCCAGGTATGTCCTGTCCACAAAAAGCAGGACAAATCCAATCTGGCCAATTACCGTCCCATCAGTCTACTCTCAATCATCAGCAAAGTGATCGAAGGTATCGTCGGCAGTGCTATCAAGCGGCACTTACTCACCAATGCTCAGTTTGGGTTCCGCCAGGACCACTCAGCTCCAGATCTCATTACAGCCTTGGTCCAAACATGGACAAAAGAGCTGAATTCCAGAGGTGAGGTGAGAGTGAATGCCCTTGACATCAAGGCAGCATTGAGCGAGTGTGGCACCAAGGAGCCTTAGTAAAATTGAAGTCAATGGGAATCAGGGGGAAAACTCTCCAGCGGCTGGAGTCATACCTAGCACAAAGGAAGATGGTAGTGGTTGTTGGAGGCCAATCATCTCAGCCCCAGGACATTGCTGCAGGAGTTCCTCAGAGCAGTGTCCTAAGCCCAACCATCTTCAGCTGCTTCTTCAATGACCTTCCCTCCATCATAAGGTCAGAAATGGGGATGTTCGCAGATGATTGCAGTGTTCAGTTCCATTCGCATCCCCTCAGATAATGAAGCAGTCCGTGCCTGCATGCAGCAAGACCTGGACAACATCCAGGCTTGGGCTCATAAGTGACAAGTAACATTCGTGCCAGACAATGACCATAATATTCCCCATCTTAATACTGGCAAAATAAAAACCATCCTCCAGCTCCCACTATCACCTAGATGTCGTTAGGCCTTGGTTTGATCAATGTCCTCAGGCTGAGGTCAGAGATAAAGAACCTTGACTTGATACTCAACCTTCCACTCAGCTTCCTTCCTCACATCCATGCAGTCATTAAAACTGTTTTCTCTCACCTTCTAAACTTAGCCTCCCTCTGCCCTATACCACTCAAAACCCTAATGCACACCATCACTAACGCTGGATCTCTCAAACACTCTGCTTGCTAGTCTTTACGTCTCCATCCTCCATAAACTACATGCCATTCTGAACGCCATGGGTGGTGTTCTCGCCCCTACCAATGCCTATAAAGGCACCACCCCAGTTCTTAATAGGCTCCGCTGGTACCTTGTGACCCAGTTAACTGACTTCAACATTCTCGAGATCCCTTCATGTCTTTGCCCTTCTCTATCTTCGAAATCTCTCACCATATGTCCCTGCACATATTCTCTGCTCCTCTGGCACTGACTGACTGATCATTCTCAGGCACTCCTTCAGCAACTATGCCACCCTCCCTGGAACTCCATCAGCACATCCACCTTGCCACCATGCCTTCAAAAGCCCCCTGAAGACCATCCTCACTGATTGCGCTTTTTCTCTTTCCCCCCTCCCTTCTCTCTCACCTGCTTGGTATTCATTTGTTTGCCCAGCGAAGCACTCTGCAAAGGTTTGTATGTGGGAGGTACTATGAACAGGCAAGTTGTTGTCCTATGATACCAAGCAGTAGCAGATTACCACCTGGCACAGGAAAGGGGTATGCTAACAGCAATACAGTGCAAATATGATTTTTTTTTCTGCTTCAGCCTAATGGAAATACCATTTGTGTTAATGCATGAGAACAAATTCAAGCTGACATACATAACAAGTACCTATAGCATTTCAGCCACCAACCTTGTACTTTTCTTTAGCTTTCTCTTTTCCAAGCAGCTTAAGGACTTTGTCAGCAAGCAACATGCTTTGTTGATTTTGGAATCCCTCCAGGATACAAACTGCAGTGACATCTGCAAGATGCAAAGACATGTTTCCAGATAAGAGCACTTCGAAATATTCCCAGCAACAGCACCAATCCTAATGATCTTTTTTAAAAAAGGAACACCTATCTTCGAAATCTCTCACCATATGTCCCTGCACATATTCTCTGCTCCTCTGACACTGACTGATCATTCCCTGGCACTCCTTCAGTGACTATACCGCCCTCCCTGGAACTCCATCAGCAAATCCACCTTGCCACCGTGCCTTCAAAAGCCCCCTGTAGACCACTCTCTGATTCTGTTTTCTCTCTTTCCCCCTCCCCCAACCTTTCTCTCGCGCGCTCTCTCTCTCTCGCCTGCTTGGTATTCATTTGTTTGCCCCGCGAATCTCAATGATCTTTTTAAAAAAGAAACACCTACCCGGCATAGTTCCAAGTAGCTTGTGGTTACAAAATAAGTTGTTAACAAGTAGGGTTGGAAAGTACTGGCTGTTTTGATGTCAGTGTGATTTTAAACCCAATTAGCTTGAATTAAGCACTAAAACAAAATCAAAATACTGCAGATGCTAGAAATCTGAAATAAAAACAGAAAACGATGATCAAGCAGAACTGGTGAATGGTCATCGACCTGAAATGTTAATTCTGTTTCTCTGTCTACAGATGCTGCTTGACCTGCTGAGTGTTTCCAGCATTTTCTGTTTTTATTAGCTTGAATTAAGCAGCATTATTAAATTTTTATAATAGATTTAATGCATTTGAATTACAAAGAGAAGAACGATTATTTTGGAAAGTACAAATGCTGGTTACAATTTGGGCTTCCCCCCCGCCAAACAGGAAGTTTCCATAGGTTAAAGTGCCACTGGATTAAAAATGATCCCGTAGCAGTGATTTTTCACACCAGATGTTCAAAGGGAGAGCACAATGCACTCAGACTACATTGTCGAGGCTATGACTACAAACTGAGTTTATTTCAATAATTAAATATACACTGAAGCAAACTGAATATAGATTTGCACAGCTTACTTGACAACTTGAAAATAACAAAATATAGAATTTCAGAGCCCCTTCGTACAACCTTTAAACCAAGTTCTTTGATAACCTTTTACACAAGTGCATGCCTCTGCACTATGGAGTTCTCTCCATCAACATGACACCGAAATACAATTTCACTGAGTGAAATGAACATGCTAGTATGGTTGCTCAGATGTATGTCACTTTCTCTGAAGTGCAGGCCAGCTTCTTTTAAAAAAACAGTAAATGCTGGAATTACACAGCATGTCAGTGCAAAATGTTCTGCTCTTGTTTGAATAGTTCACCCGAGAGTGCAGACATGGCCTTGATTTAACAGCTTATCCAAAGCATGGCACACCAAACAGTGCAGTGCTCCCTCAATACTTCACTGAGGTATCAGCCTTGATTATGTGCTCAAGTCTCTGGAGTGGGGCTTGAACCCAAAACCTTTTGACTGAGGCAAGAGTGCTACCACTGAGCCAAGGTTGCCACATTGAAGGGCCATATGACCAAATTAATTTATCTGTTTTCACCACTGATGCTGACTGATGAGTTTTTTCAGGACTTTGTTTTTACATGCAGTTTGTTGCTTTTAATTTCTTCGAAAAATACCTCCAGTTCATTCTCAGCAGGCCGACAGTTACTTATTTCTAACGTCTAAGTAAATGGCAATGTGGATAACAGCCCAATTACCGCCTGGAGCAATGTTAACTGAAACAATGCGTTTTGGAAGTTCCATCTTGTATGACATCCCTTTAACAGTTGTGCAATCACAGACAATCAGCTCCGTTTCACCCCACAGTATCAAACTTGCCAAAGTTACAATTTCATAAATCTGAAGACACTATTCAGACAACCCCTCACCTGATTAAGCTTTGCTTGTATGCAATAACAAAGACCTGTTGCGTCTCAGGTGCTTGCAGGCAGTATACATTGTTAAAAATTCCCAGTCAGAATTTTTTTTTATTTCACAACTCTTTGAATTCCTTTCTAAATTTAGTATAGAGACGCATACATACACACAAATATTGTGAGATCTGGTGCACGACAGAGCCAATACTATTACTACTTAATTCCTCAATTTTAAAAAATGGACAAACATTTCATATTTGTGAACTTTTCTACACTATGATTTTTAAATTTCATATCAAGTGCTGAATTGAGTCAGGGAGCCACAGCATAAAACTAACAACTTGGTGAATGGATGGTGGTTAGTGTGGAACATGGAGAAATTCACCGTGGTGCTGTAAGAGGGTGCCATTCTGGGTTGGGGTCAAGGCACATTAGTGGGGTGTAATAACTGGAACTTTACTGTGCACCAAATCTGTTTCATGATGACACCAGTTTCGAAAATATTCTTCATCTCAGTAAGAAGAATTTAACAGAAGTTAAAAACAAAAATAGGTGCAAGGAGCAGCTGATTGCTACAGTTCCAATTTTCTGCTGTAAAACTGCTAGTGAATGGTATAATGCTCGTAACAGCCTCCAGTAGCAGAAGTGAAACAATGAAATGCAATATGGATTTTCCACTCAAATTTTGAAGTGGTATTTTCTTCTCCCCCACAAAACTAATGTATAGAATTTCAGGCAAATGGCATTGTCAGGTCATTCATCTATGCAAGAGAAAATATCTTTAGTTGGATGTTAAAAAGTATATCACTTCACTCATCCTGGAAACCTGCTCTTAAAGCCCACTCAGGAAATGGTATTTAGGATTTCTGAACTTAACCTCATTCTAAATTTGATGGGACACAAATCTACAGTATAATTGCAGCCTTACAATTCCATGTGGATATAAAAATGTTCAGAAAGTTAGGCTAAACTTGATGGGCTAGTGCATATTACTAAGTCATACACACCAGAAAGTCGCAGGTTCGTTTCCTAAGCTGAGATATCTGATTTCAGCCATGGCAGTGAGTGTTAAAATTGTGCTAGAGATAAGAGAGAGGATGTGAAAAATCAGCCAGGGTTCCTGCGCCTGATTGCTATTAATTGACCCCTGCTGGAAACTGCATGAGTGGTAAATTTAGTTCAGCTGTAATTCTCTTCCATGGTAAAAGTCTGATATTCCCCTGATAGGCTTATACTTGAAGAATGATCATGGGTTAGATATTGGAAGGTTGATAGCACTTGTGAAACTGAAGTCCAGCAAAGGTCAGTGCCTTTAAGATAATAGGGGAGGAAATTATTAAGGAATTGTCACTTGATCAAGCTCAACAAGAGACTGCCTTCTGAGAAGAAAAATGAAAAAAGTTATTAGGTTAAAAAATACAAACCTTCTAAGCACTCCTTCTTATTATCTAGTCTCTCGTATGCCTTCGCACGGCGGTATAGTGCCTTTATGTACTTGGGGTTGAGTCCTACGGCTTTGGTGCAGTCCTGAGCAACTTCCTTCCATTTTTGCTGCAATACAAATTTGTTACATGATTAAAATGAATCAGTGATTTTGTTTCAGAATCAATGAACACAGAGTAGATTGCAGTGTCAAAACATTCAAACTAATGCAATAGCCGTTATATTAAAACCTACATGCAGTCTGACAAATTAAGATAAGGCGGCATGGAAAGTTCATCTTTCATGGGAGGGGAATCAGAACTGCATTACAATTTTGATCACAAACACATGAGAGATTATAGTGTGGACTTTCAACTAATCAAATTCTTTTGTCTCTTCCCATTGACCATCCACGATGCAGCACCCATTCATGGCTACTCAAGCCATGGCAACAGCACAGTAATATCAGTGAGGCAGCAGTGCTACCAACAGCTGCCACAGGCAATGCATGGCAACATTCTTTCTGGCAACAAGCAGGCCAAGGGCTGTATGAACCTTTCCAGCAAGAACCCAAAAGTCACAACTGTCCATGCATAACTTGGTGCTTTTGCAGCTATTTGTTTTTTTCGCACTGGTGCTGTGGGAATTCATGGCATAATTTAGAACTAGAAATTCGTAGGGAGGGGGCAGGAGGAGCAAGGGAAAATATTGCATTATTCGATTCTATTTGTACACAATTAATCTCATGCATTTTTTACCTTTCATCAGATGCTTCATATCAACAATGCAATTCTTGCAGATATGTTGATAGTGGATCGACCAATACTACAATTAACCCTCTGACACTTTATTAGACAAAATAAAGCACGTTGAAACAGCAGTGTTCCATATGGTTCCAAACCCTCAATTGTTAAGTATATATTTCCTTTTAAAGTTAATCCGAAGTACTGGTTTGATATGCAATTTTGGAAGCACAATTCTTGAGTCACGATTGTAGACATCACTGATTTACAGTGCCAAAAGTCAACATGAGTGCAATAAAACTCCCCATCTTCAGCTAGTGTGAAGATGCAAGTGGGCCAAGCACCACCACCAACCCCTCCTCCCCACTTTGGTTAGAGTGCGAAATTCTACATGAATTGATTAACCCCCACCCTCAGCTAGAAAGTTAAGAGTCAAGTGAATTCAGTACATCTCACCCTCCACCCCACCAAGAACGAAGAGCTGAGTGAACAGTGTAATTGCACTGGCTGATTAAAACTCTACTCATGTCAGATAAAGGAATTTTCAACAGCACAAATCTCTCAGTATCTACTAACTGCAGACAGATGATAAATGGTTAGGAAGATTAGGAGTACATCAGTTCATGGAGTTTGGAGTAACTCTTAAATGTCCTTGGATGGTGGATCTGAGATGCTCAATACAGATTGGTAAAATCAGACAACGATTGTCAGGAAACTAAGCACCATTTGTCAATACTCATGCTGCAATATGCACTATACTTAATGTCAAGTATAGTTTATTCATACCCAACTGTTGTGTGAATTAGTCAAAGATTCTGTCACAATGTGGAGAACACAGAGTTGAAGCATGTTTCATTTCCATTAAAATCTATGGTAGGATTGTGGTATCTCAGAAAATTAGCATCAACAGGAGTTGGAGAAGAGGAAAGGTAAAAACTTTGAAAAGGTGCAGCTATACTGCACATTGCAATGCCACCTTGAAGAATTCCCTCCAGTTCAATATTTATATTTGGCCAGAAATACCATCCTCATTTTTTAAAAAGTAATGCTTAGGACATCCTACATCCCCTTGACAAGCCCTTGAATAAAAAGATTATTTAGGCCAGGAATATCCAAGTCTCCATGGGCCACTTAGGCAACGTGCCATAGAGCCTAAGGGGCCATGTGTAATATATAATTCCACGTTCAGATTAATTTGCATCGATCTCAAGTTGCTCATACTAACAGTCCTGATGTAGGACTTATCCACCAAAGAAGCATAGTGTTAAGCAAAGCACCTTCCAAATAACCAGGCCCACAACATTGACAGGACAAACCCCCAAGTATGAAATATAAATGAAAACAGGACTCAGGTGCCTGGGCTATGACAGCCGGATTGCCAGGGTTTGGGGATCACAAGTTGGATATCCCTGACTTAAGAACATTTTTTTCCATCCAAATGTTTTAACATCAATAAGGTTTGTTATGCCAAGTTGTCGAATGCTGCCTTTGTTGCCATATACCCTCAATGGGACTTGATGGGATTTGTTTTCCAGTTTAATAATTATTTTGAACTCTACTCCCCCAATAGATAACTAACTAACTATAAAGGTGCTTGGAGGCAGCTGCCTTGGCTATACTGATAATTTATAACTCTAGCTTAACATTCTGCTGTCACATTAGTTATACCATCCTTGTATGTGACATTTAGTTAGTCTCATGGTTATTATTAAAGTACAAGAAAGAAGTATTACATACCAGCTGTTCAAATGCTGCAGCCCGATTCTGGTAAAATGTTGAAAGGTCCTGTTTCTGGTCTAATGGACACAGGCTAATTGCCTCAGTATAACATTGAATAGCTTGTTCAAATTTTCCAGCTTTAAAATACTTATTTCCTTTATTCTTGGCAGCTTGGGCCCGATCTATCAAGCTCTAAGGAAGGAAAATTATATTTAATAATGGATTACAACATTTCAATTTTTCCCCCATAGACCTAGTACGCAGAAAAATAACAGAAACCAGATTAAAGAAGTGACAGCATCTTTCTTGTTCCTTCTATTACTGTTGGCACAAATTTCTGCTTTAATCTTTATTTCTGAAAAATTATCACTGCCTGTTGCTTTTTTTCTGTTCCCCCCCTTTATCCCTCCTCTCAAAAGGAAGTAGATTCTGCTAGCTACACAGGTGTCACCGTCGGTCCCCACTGCACCTTATTCAAGTGTCCACTTTTCCTGCTACTTCAGCATTGTAGCAGAAACCAAAGAACTCAGCAATGTGGGAAAACTGAACCTGCATCCACCAGTGGCACTTCACACAGCATGCCATCTAATACTAATATACACAAGTCTGCTACCATAGTTTTTATATAATCTGCTAATAATGCATATTATTGAAAATTTCATATGACTATTGAAACTATTTGAAGAGAAACCTAAAATTTTCTAAATTACAAACTTTGTGTACTCAATGCTGCTAGAAATGCTTCTGGATATGGAGAAATCAGAAGTACTCTGATTGCTGAATTTTGTTGATAAACTTTACTATTGACAAGCTAACAATATGTTAACTCAGGCTAATATCCGATTGCTCTGAAAGAACAAGCCACAAGTGAAAAACAGTTCTCAAACAACTTGAGTCAAATTGCCTACTTAGGAGTTCCCAAATACTATTTATGCAAGAATCACACTTGTTTCAGGACAGAATTAAGATTGGATTGGTTGGAAATAAACAGATTAATAAGGATGAAATAACCTCAAGCTCCGCTCTATCCTGCCTCTGCATGCCACCTGCTCATCTACACATCACCCCTCTTTCCCCCTATTTTTTCTCTGGGGCCAGAAAGCAGAAAGTAGGGATAGACAGATGTTTTTCAAGTCGGCAGGATGTGCTCCATGGATCTGTGCTGAGACACTCTTGTTTACCATTTATATTCATGATTTGAATATAAGCACAAGGAATGCTAAGCTTGCTGAGGGTACCAAAGGGGGAATGGCAAACTGTGGCCAAGAATACAGGAGATTGCAGACAGACACTGAAAGGTCAACGGAGTAGGGTTGTGTTGTCGATGGTGGAAATTGATCTGGTTATTGGTTTGGAAGGTGAGAATAATACAGAAGATGGTGTTCAATGCAGAGAAATGTGAAATTCTACATTGAGAGAAACAGTAAAAAAAAAGTATACCCTAAAGAGCAAAATTCTTAGAACAGAGAAATAAAAGGATCTGAGGATGCAGATATATAGATAATGAATTTAAAAGCAAGGAAGCAATATTAAATTTGTACAAGACATTGGCTAGGCCACAGTTGCATTACCTGAGCACTCCATTATAAGAAAGATACTAGAATGAGGGAAAAGCAACAGTGAAGATTCACTAGAACAATACCAAGAATGAGAGGTTACCACTATCAAGAAAGATGGATGTATTTTTCACTAATAGGGAATGTTAAGAGAAGACAGAAGAAAGGTTTTCAAACTTATACAAGAGCTTGAGATTAGTAAATAGTGGAGGCTTGTTTCCAATGGATGGAAAAATCAGTAACAGGAGCATAAACTCAGGTCTGTATATAACTTCAGATCGTAGCTAAATCCTCCTTCATTTTTACAGCAGGAAATGCTGATTATGTTGGATGAGTTTTTTTGCTGTTCATGTTTGGGATGTGTATTTTAACAGAGTGCTAGCAGGAAAACTGCACCATGATGTTGGCATGATTTTGTTCTGTTTTTGGGACTGGCAGGATCACTGTTTCCCAAAGTGTTTTCTGTTCTAATTTCAGACTTACTGCATTTGCAAGTTCCCCCTTCCATGACTCACCTTTTCATTTGTGTGGACCTCTTCCATACCTTTTCAAATTCAACAATATGCATTTTCTTTCACTTTTTAATATCTTTCCATTGCCTTTTATATCATTTAAGTTTTCTATTAAATTGTTTGAAGATCCTTTAACCTATTAACACCTCTTGTGATTGGAGTATCTGTTGATTTGCTCTTCTCCCCTTTTTTCAATTTCACCAAAATGTTTGTCTGCCAAAACACTAACCTATCTTTTCTCTTTACAATTGCTGATGCGCTTGTGTATTTCCAACATTTTCTATTTTTATTTTTGATAGAGGTAAATAAGGAAAAACTATTTCCACAATTTGGTGAGTTGGTAACTAGAGGGCTAAAATTTAAGTTTACTACATAAACAAATTGCAGTGCAGAAAATTATTTTTTAAAACAATGGGTTGTTAGGACATGCCATGCCCTACCAGAGACTGTGATGGAAGCAGGATCGATTATAGCTTTCAAAAAGCAAACGGATAAATATTTGAGAAAGAAAAATGTAACGGGTATGGGAAAAGAGGTTAAGTCAATAACTGTTCGAATGCCAACGCAGGCTGATTCTGGGATCATTAATAATACTTCACAAGTGGCTGTTGTGGCAGATACATCATTCAAAAAGGGAATTCGATAAAGATGTTGAAATAATGTAAGGATAGGGGAAGAAGTAGGGGAAGAAGTAGGGGAAGCGGGGAAGCAGGGAAACTGGGTTTAGATCAGATAACTTTAGTTAAAGGTCTATGGCCAATTCAGTGATCTATGATTCTCCGCACCACACCATGCCTCCACTAGATTACCTATCTTTCCCCATTCAGTCTAAGCTGGACCCATTCAGTCTAAGCTGGACCCCTCCCCTCCCTCCTCTCCCTCCTCCAATACGCCGCTCCCATTCTCGAGTCACCCCACCACAACACTGCCCGTTTCAGCCTCTTTCTGTCCCGCCCTTTCCCTCTCCCCACCTTGTATTCCCTCCCCTCCCTCCGCTCCATACCATGTTGTCCGTCTCGCTCTCCCCGCGGCCGTCCTCCTCCTTCGGCACGGGGCTGGAGCTGCCTTCCGGCGCTTTCCTCTCGCTCCGCTTCGACACCGTCCTCTTATTCCACAGGTAGACGGCTCCGGCCCCCAGCAGGATGGGGGCGCCGACGGCGAGCGCCAGCTGCCACCGGGACAGGCCCGAGCCGGACTGCGAGTCCACAGGCTTCGAGGCCGCCATCACCCTGCTCGCAGCGAAAGAGAAGCAGAGGTCAAAGGGAAGGGCACGCGCTGGCAAACACTTCCGGAGCGAAACCTCCTCCAATCACAGCGAGACCCAGCGCCGACTGCGGGGTGGTGCTGCAGCGCCGCCCTGCGCCTGGAGGACTAAATGACAGAAAGTGCTTTGCTTGTCTCAATATCTCCATCACTTTTGCCCTTAATATTTCCAACGTTTCTTGCTGTCCGGAGGAGGCGAGGGTCCCCAATGGAGGGCTGTCTACACGGGAGCCCTCCCCTGCACCAGTGGGGATCTGGGGTGGAGAGTGTTGCACAGGGCGGGCCCCACCATCCATCTTTTAAGCCACTTCGTGGTCTCCTAGGGCGCCTGTACCTTTTGCGGTCTGGATGAGTTTGTGTACCACTTGTATATGGAGTGTGAGAGGTTGCAGCCCCTCTTCCGCTATTTGAAAGGGCTGCTCCCCGACTGCCGGTTGCGCTCATTCACACGCTCCTGATCTTTAGCCGCCCGGTGAGGAGGGGGACAGGCAAGTCGGAGGACCTCCTTGTGTGTCTGCTTCTGGGCCTGGCCAGGGTAGCCATCCACTGGTCCAGGTTAGACACGGGCCCTGGAAGTGGTCATTCTGGTTGCCTGCCTCTTCTGTGGCATTATTTGTGCCTGGGTGGTCCTGGAGAAGAAGCACACAGTGTCTGCCGGTACGCTTGAGGCCTTCCGCGACCAGTGGGTATTGCAGGGATTGGAGTGTATAGTAGACACTGAGAATAATATTGAAATTTAATTTGCTTTTCTTTAAAGATGACATGGGTTATTACAGTGTTATCAATAGAGGAGCAAATTTATACCTAACCGGTCCTGCCCCCCTCTATAAGGGGCATAACTGGGAAAAAAACGTCCAACCTTCATAAATTTTTATTATTTCCATTTTTTCTTTTTGAGTTTTCTCCCTGCTGACTCATGGAGTTACCAAGCTGCAGATGTGAGCTGACACTACCGGTTTTCAACTCTGGCCCCCAGAATCCAGGGGGTCCTGAGCCCATTATATTTTTGTCCATCCATATCAGATTTCTGCATTTATTGATTTAATAGCACATAATTCATACATGGTAGTCATCAGTGTTTCATTGTGATGGTCAGTATGTTAGCATTTGCTGTCAAAAATCAGTACCAGACCCGCTTTTGCCTCCCCCCGTTTCATTCCTCTTGAGTCCAGTGGTGAATACAGCACATTGAATATGTCTGGCTCTTCCTCTCACCGTGCCCTTTCTGTATACTGTATGTGAAACAGCAACGACAACAACTTGCATTTATAAAGCACCTTTACATGAAGGAAAATGTCCCGAGGCCCTTCATCAGACAAAAATTGACACAGAGCCAAAGAAGGAGATATTAGGAGGAGTGACAAAAAAGCTTGGTCAAAGAGGTAGGTTTAAGGGGGGCCTTAAAGGAGGATAGAGAGGCGGAGAGGTTTAGGGAGGGAATTCCAGAGCTTTGGGCCTAGACAGCTGAATGCACGGCACCAATGGTGGGTCGAAGGGAGTAAGAGATATGTAAGATGCCAGGGTTGGAGGAAAGCAGAGTTCTCGTAGGGATGTAGGGCTGGAAGAGTTTACAGAGATAGGGAGGGGCAAGGCCATGGAGGAATTTGAACACCAGGATGAGAATTTTAAATTTGAGATGTTGATGGACCGGGAGCCAATGTAGGTCAGTGAGCACAGGGGCAATGGGTAAACAGGACTTGGATACAGGGAGTAGAGTTTTGGATAACCTCAGTTTTATGGAGGATGGAAGTTGGGAGGCCAGCCAGGAGAGCACTAAAATATTTGAGCCTGGAGGCAACAAGCATGGATGAGGGTTTCAGCAGCAGATGGGCTGAGGCAGAGGCTGAGATCGGCAAGGTTATGGAGGTGGAAGTAAGTAGTCTTTATGATGGTGCAGATATGGGGTCGGAAGCTAACACTCAAGTGAAAATGAGTTCCCATCTAATTAATCGATCTGTGATTGCCCAGATTTCCTGCCCCTAGCCATTAGCATGGCTTGGTCCATCCTCACCTGGCAGGCACTCGAGTTGAGAGCCAGGTCATCAGGTTGATGCAAGATCCTGCTCAAAGAGCAAAAGAAACAACTTACCTGTAGGGCTCCCCTCAGAGTCCACTACTAGCATTTGTCTGTTTGAGCACTCTAACAACGGCCATACAGAAAAATGAGGTTCGAGGGGGTCCTAGGTGCAGGGTCAGTTCTGCTCTTTCAGAAAATCCCAGGGCAACATAATGGGGCACAGAACTGATGTAATGGGTCTCTGTTTCCTTTTCCTCTTCATTGCACCAGGGAACTGAGCATCCCAGGTGCACCGAAGAGGAATATTGACCCTAATATCTGGTGATGTAGCATTGCCCAAGGGTTAAATACAAACTCTTGCTACAGTATTAGCTTTCTGGCATTGACAGAAGCCTCTTTGTGTTTCCCTTGCCATTGGATAGTGGAAGAATAAATACTTTATCAGACTGTGTGAATTAGGCTATAAACTTCAAATCAAATTTATTAAAGGCAAAGATTAAACAGTAGCATAAAGTCAACAACGCAATGGTGACTTTATTACAGAATTTCTAACTTAAACCTCCTCAAATACAAAAAGACTTTACTCTTAATAAAACTAAGCCTAGACCAACGTCTGCAACATAAAACTTATACATGAACTTTCATCTAGCCATCATAGGATGTCATATGATTCTATCAATTGGGACTAGCTTAGTGGTATAAACTGGGCGACATGGACATGTTGGGCCGAAGGGCCTGTTTCCATGTTGTAAACTTCTATGATTCTATAGCCATAAGTCTGTATCTTGCTGAACCCAGAAAAATTGTTGAACAGGGGAAGGCTGTCCCATTTAACCTTCAGAATCAGTAGCTTCTGACTACCAAGCTGTCCATCAAGTTTAATTATTTGTTCTCAGGATATGGGCAACGCTGGCAAGGCTGCATTTATTGCCCATCACTGAGAAGGTGGTGGCGGGACCATCTCCTTGAACAGCTGCAGATTTTGTAGAGATGGTATTCTCACATGTGTCAGGTATAAATTCCAGGATTTTGACAGTGGATTTGAAAAGATCATTGGCCCATTCAGAAACCTATCTTTAGCCAAACATGGTGGCAAGTTTACAATCAGCCAGATTCAATGACTGATAACTGTATACGTCGTTATCAGCAAGTGCTCCTGATAAGACAGTTACGAATGACCACAGTTAAAGGCAAGTAACATATCAATGCCAACTAGTGTAATGGCAGCCATATACAGCTGCATCATTTGTGGACCTGGTTGCCCTCATAATGCAATTTTCAAGCCCCTTGAGACATTTTACTATATTTGAGGCACTATATAAATGCAAATTGTTGTAGTTACGCCGAAGAATGAAGATTCTACCTCACTTGGAGACACTAAACCTATAGTAACATAAATTTAAAGTGACAGTCACATTTTATAGATAAATATTAAAAAATATAAACTTTATGATTTGAATTATGACTGAATTCCTATTCATCGTGGGTACTTCATTCTGGGATGCAGATATTGTTAAGTAATTATTCTACATTAGTGTTGTGTGACAGTCAATATATTTAGTGCTATACTTAAAACATTCTTTACTAAATTAATTACAGAATAATAGACAAATACAACGACACATGTAGATTACTGACATTACACCGTTGTAATAGTTTCGGAGAAAATACCACTTAAACCGCTGGGTGCCTCACATTTGCTGCTTATGAACGCTGAGCTATCTGATGCCACTGCACATGCATTAAAAATTAGAGCAGACACAGAAGATGTTTGCTTGGTTCATTATTGAGCAACCTTGGATAGCTAGGAAAGTTTAAATTTTGCACTAACATTTGTCAGACAATGCTGACAAGCAGACACTACCTGCGAAATCCTGATGATTGACCTGTATGGTCAAAGATTCTGTTGCTCACAGATGAGGGAAAATCTTGGCTGATGAGAAAGGAGAACTAAAGTCCAGAAAATGGAGAAAGGTCAAGGACATCCAGAAAGGTAAGGGAAAAATCAGAGATGGACCACATTAAGGTGAGGGGTGAGAGGAAATGGGAAGCATAATAACTGAAGTTCTGCAGATCGGAGTAAAAACATGAAACATCATCAATGGAGAAAGAAGTCAGGGAAGGGGCTCGAATGGGATTATTCCACATATCCTACAAAAAGACAGATATAACTGGGACCCAGAAACAAAGTGCTGGAAACACACAGCAGGTCAGTCAGCAACTGGGAAGAGAACAGTCAGGTGTAACCCGTCATCAGAACAGGAAAAAAATACATAGATAAACAGCATTTAAAAGGAACAGAACAAAGAGAAGGGGAAGGGAAAACACACATGCAAGAGAGGAAGTTTAATGACCTGCAACTTGCTTAAAAGAAAAATAGGAGATTGTTAAATGGCTGAAGTGCTAATAAATTGAGATGATATAAAGAATAATAATAAAAGAAATTAAAGACATCAAAGAGGCACAGACATATGAGTAGCTGAGTCAGTGTGGGGTTGGGGGCAAAGCAAGTCTGAAATGGAAACAGGAAAAGTTGGCAAAGTGGAACAGAATCCAGCAGCTTGAGGATAAAAAAAGTAGGCCCACACCAAGGGTGCAGACAGCCCAGCAGCATGGTGCTCCGACAGAGGCTCCCCACCCAAGCACCGTCCCATCTTCCTGCCTCCTCCAGAAACACTAACACACCCATTCCACATTGTCAGCATCCCCTACAATAAAGAAACTGGGAGCTAAAGTTAAGGTCTGAAGTTATTAAAGTGAATATTAAGGCCAGAGGGCTGCAAAGTGTTTCATAGAAAGATGAAGGTATTGTTCCTTGAGCTTGTGTAAAGCTTCATTGGAACAGTGGAGAAGGCCAAACTCAGAGAGGTCAGAGTGGGAGTGGTAAACAGAATTGAAGTGGCAAATGACAGGGAACCTGGGGCTGCACCTGCAGGAGGTGTTCAGCAAAGTGGTCACCTGATATGTATTTGGTTTCCCCAGTGTAGAGGTAGGCATTGAATACTAGGTCGGAGAAAGTACATGTAAGTTGCTATCTCACATGGAAGGAGATGTGGGAGGATGAATAGACAGGTCCTGCGCTTGCATGGGAAGGTGCTAAAGGAAAGACAGCATGAGGCAGAAGAGTGAATCAAGCTGTCATGGAAGAAACCGTCCTTTTGGAAAGCAGAGAAGAGGGAATGTATGTTTGGAAGAGTGACCATGTTGGAGGTAGTGGAAATGGAAGAAGATGACCAATACATAGGCTGGAAAGATGGAAGGTGAGGACAAGGGGGAGCCTATCAAAGTGATGAGGTGGGGAAGTGGTGGGAGCAGAAGCATGGTAAATGGGACAGATGCAGTCGAGGGTCCTGTCTAGCAGGTAGAAGGGAATCCTTGGCTGATGATAAAGGAAGAGGTTTTAGAATCTCTGGTGTGGAAGATGGTATCACCACAGCAGTAATTTCCATGCTATAGTCTTATCAAGTGTTTACCCCTAATGACAATCAGACCTTTGAAAAGATTTTAAAAAAAGAGAAAGGATAATTGTCAGCTTGGCTCAATGGAAGCACTCTTATACCGGAATCAGAAAGTCATGGGTTCAAGCTCCATTTAGGACTTGAGCATACAATCCAGGCTGACACTTCAGTACAGTACTGAGGGAGTGCTGTATTGAGGGTTCTCACAGTGATCTGGCCAACATTTCTCTCTCAACAAAAAACAGATTAGCTGGTTATTTATCTCATTGCAATTGCAAATGCACGGGGCCTGAGCCAGTTAGGGACCTCGAGTGGATCCAGTGATAAGCTTGGATTCAAAACCTCTCTTAAAAATAATGTCACAGGATAGTCAGCATAAACAAGGCACATCATGCTGTGTGGAAAGCAAAATTTCTCAGATCATAGTAAGTAAAAGAGAATTTAAGATAAAGATGATTAGTCAGAGCTTGCTTCATTCATTTGAAGGCTGACTATGTACATATAGATTTGATTTCTCATGTAAATCCTATGTTCATTTGCAGTTACAGGACCCTCTTCTATTGAACTATAATATGTGTCAATTTCATAGATTAAATCATTGGGGCTATCACAGTGTAACAATTAAAGTTTGAAAAGAACAAGTAATGGTGAATAGCAAAATATGTTAATGGTATCACCCTTTTTGTGTTCTAATGTTTCAATACAATGTGCAACTCCTAATAAATAAATATTTTAATGTTAAGAATTTTCATACATAATAATGATTTAGCTCTAAATGCTGACTATTATTTTCCAGTGTAAAATTGTCATTTTAAGGATCAGATGAAAACATTCCTGAAAATATATCTCCAGTATCAATTTTTAAAATCCGTTTGATTTTAGCTAGATTTTATGGGATAGAGAGATACATTTGTGGATGGCAATGATTAACTGTCCCAGCTGATTTTTTTTTGCCAGTTATCCCACCTTTTTTCCTCTTCTACTCCCCCAAAAGCATTGATTTCAGCTAGAGGACAGTTCTACAGACATCTTCCAGTACATTGTCCAAATGGCCATTCATGTGTGAGCCTAAACATTGAGTATTGTCAAGCTATTCAACTGTGATGGCATCACATCCAAACCCAATCCTGGCCTCACAGAAGTCCACATCCGTGCACAAGTGTCACTAGATAACTACCAGGGTTGGGAAACTTGCATGATTCTCCCCTCCCTTGTTCACAGGCCCTTATAGTGCCCTTACTTGCACCCTAGCTGAGATCAGCCAACTCACCACTGGGCAAAGATTGAACCTGGGACTTTCCTCGTCTGTATGGCTCAGCCACTTACTGAATAAGTTTGCTGAGCCATTAGAAAGCACCCTCACACTTGATTGAAATTCACTTACAACAAAGCAAATACTCATCCATGGGGATTCAAAGCACCCTTAGGCTGTAGTGCATTTAATGGGTGATTCCACAATCCAATGTCCCAGAGATGAGCAGCACTCACGGGGAGTTCATCTTGGGAAATCAATGGATGGAAAATCACAGGCAGCATGCCTGAGATGCACCTTCTGTGAGTGCTGCTTTCCATTGGGAATGCCACATCACAGAATCACCCCTAAAATATTAGGTCACTAGAAATTAACAGCCCATGTTTTACTATATTGCATCTTAACCCCATTTTCAGACAAGCATTTCTTATTAAACAAATACTTGTTTTAAAGGAAATGGACATCTGAGAATGAGATTAAGATGGAATTTCAGTGAAACGTAGTGTCATATTTTGGGATTTTTTTATCATTTTTTCACAGGAAGAATTTTGGAGATTAAGTTATGTTCGAGAGTTGAGTTTTGAAACAAAGTGAATTTGCAACAGGTTTAAAAGAAGACACAGGCTACAAGCATTGAAGAAGTGTGTATTCAAACTGATACAATGAGGGTCAATTGTCTCATCCCAGGCCATTAGCCAGGATAACCCTCTTTCATTTTGAGGTGTCTGAGAGTTGATCTTATAGAGGTATATAGATAATTAAGGGACTGGAAAATGTATATCTGGAGTATTTCTTTAAATTAAAAGTGAGGATAGGACAAGGGGGATACAGGTTCAAACTGGTAAAAGGTAAAAGAAGAGGGGGCAGAATGCATGGAAAGGGGAGAAATGGATTGCAGTGAAAGAGCGAGAAGGGGGAAATGAAGGGCAGATCAAAGAGGGAAATCAATTGCAATGAAGGGGGAGATAAATGGATAGCAATAGAGGGAAGAGGAAATAGATGATAATGAAGGAGAGAGGGAAAGGGATAGAAGCTGGGTGTGGTGCTTTGGGGTAGGGGAGGAAGGAGAGTGCTAGAATTAACTGAGAGTGAGTGGAGAAGGAGAGCAGCAGCATGAAATGGAAAGGGGAGAGAAGAGCATTAGCTTGAACAGAGGAAAATGGAAGAACACCATCTAGCTTAGAGAGGTGATGTGGAGATGCCGGTGATGGACTGGGGTTGACAAATGTAAAGAATCTTACAACACCAGGTTATAGTCCAACTATTTTATTTGAAAATCACAAGCTTTCGGAGGCTTTCTCCTTCGTCAGGTGAATGATTTGATTCACCTGACGAAGGAGAAAGCCTCCGAAAGCTTGTGATTTTCAAATAATATTGTTGGACTATAACCTGGTGTTGTAAGATTCTTTAGCTTAGAGAAGGAGAAGACTGCCATGTGGAATATCCAGTTTAGTCAACACATTTTTCTTTAATTTTACACAGAGCAAAATATACCCCTTATTCTTTGTTTGATGAGGCACTTGGCAGTATTTATTGCTGATTCCGTGCTGCAAATGGCTCAGCGGTAACTATACACCTGACAGTTTGATAATATAGGGCCCCTTGAGAAATAAATTATTTTGTGTCCTACGATGATAAAGAACTAACTTAAGAAGAAACAAAGCTTTAAAAAGGTCAGTCACCAGAATTAAGTTGTCTCAAAGCCTCTAATTTTCTCACTTTAGCTGCTTACCAACTGGTATACCATTTTCTGTTTGTCAATATGTCTATTTCCCTAAACAGTGGTCCTCTAACAAATTAGAAAACGTACCTCTGAGGCATGTGTTGAGGACAACACTGCATAGTTATTGACAGTTAAATGAAGTTCAGCGTGAAAAGTGTAAAATGCGTACCGCATTTTTTTTCTAATCACCCTTTAGGCCATGTGACATAGGTCTTTCACTAATGGAAAGATGAAAAGCCCCTACTTTAAATAGATTACAACGGATTTGCTTATATAGAGACTCTGTCAACAGTGACTGTGTATTTCTGGGTCAGCGTACAGTGGGACCACTTGAAAGGTATAAGATTATTTACTATTCTACTTGGATTTTGGTGGGAGCAATTGTTTTGTTTCTATTTGCATTGGACGAAGCAGTACTGCCAAGCCATACATGGAAGAAGAAGAAGATGAAGATATTGCATTTGCCAAATGGATGAGCAGCTTTTGGGGCCACAACTGGATGGATGAAGAGGAGAGGAACTTGCAAGCCCGTCGCAGGCGGCTATCGAAAGTCCTGTCCAAAAGGAGAGCCTCTTTACCTTGCCCGGTGAGAAATAGAAGAAAGCCAACTTCTAGTATTTCAGTAAAAAATAGGAATGAAACAGCTTTGTGACATTGAAATGAATAATATCCACATAAATCATTTAATTGATAAAAATACTCGTGCAGATATCATCTAATAATGGAGCGCAGAGATCTCGGAGGGTTGTAGAGCTGGAGGAGGTTACAGAGCTAGGGAGAAGCAAGGCCATGGAGAGATTTGAAAACAAGGATGAGAATTTTAAAATCGAGGCATTGCTGGACCGGGAGCCAATGTAGGTCAGCGAGCGCAGGGGTGATGGGTGAACGGGACTTGGTCAAGTCTAGAGGTAACAAAGGCATGGATGAGGGTTTCAGCAGCTAATGGTGATTTTTTTTGTGCTGGAGCCCTACTTTGTTATTTCATCTGACACAGTAACAGATTGATTAGTGTCACTGTGTTAATATTTCAGTTTGCATGTACTTTAAAAATGCTGAGGTGCTTTTGCTGCCATTTTTTGACCTCAGTAATGGGGAGGAATATCCACTCAAGGGTCTGCCCACTAGAATGTTAGAATTTTTTAAAATCACAAATTGTAATGTAAAACAGTTCACATACCTTGGAGGCTTTTTGTTTGTTTGACAAAAATAAATTATTTTTCAAAAACTTACAGGAATTAAAAATTCACCAGTGCACACTGTACCGAAGAGGGACTGTTTACTATAAACAGGTATCTTAGATTTATTCCTTTTTGATGACCCATTTTTAAAAATCAAGTTTCCTGCACATTTGTATAAAGTTTACTTTTAATATTGCTTTTGCGTTGCCACATAGTATGTAAGGATCCTTTAAAATTGGAGATATCTGTCCCTATTTATGTTTGAAAGTTGACTATTAATTATTTAGACTTAGATTTGAAAAGCCACAGAAATTAATTTGACGTTTCAGAGCAGTACTTAGGGAATGCCGCATTGGTTGGAAGTGTCATTTTTTGGGTGAGATGTTAAACCGAAGCCCTGTTCAGATGTACGTAAAAGATTCCATGGCATTATTCGAAGAACAGGGGATTCTCCCGGTGTCCTGGCTAACATTCACCCCTCAACCAACACCATCAAAGCAGAATATCTGGTCATTTAACTCATTTGCTGTTTGTGGAACCTTGCTGTTCACAAATTAGCTGCTGTATTTGCCAAATAACAGCCATGACTACACATCAAAAGTATTTCATTGGCTGTGAAGCACTTGGAATATCCTGAGGATATGAAGGGTGCCATATAAATGTAACTCTTTCTTTCTTTCTAGCATTTATCTTTACAGTGGCGTTTGAACTGTGATCTCAAATACTGCCAAGCTGAAGCTGCTGTGATAACAATTTTCTTGGAAAGTTCTTACAGAGGCAGCCAACGTGCTAGTATCTGCCAAATTTAAATTGATCACCTCCAACCATAACTAGTACCTACCCCAATTCCAATACAGAAAAAACAAATAATACTTTTACAATATAGCATTAATTTCAGCAGGTGAATACACTGCCTGGTGTGGCAAAGAGCCATACAGATCAGGAAGATCCCAGGTTCAGATCCTTGTCTGTGCAAAGAAAGTTGATCTCAGCTGGGGTAGCAGTGCAGCACTACAATCGCCTGGGGCTAAGCAATAGAAGTCAGCCAGGATTTTGACTCCTGATCACGATGCAATATTTGTGATAACTTTTCCTCCCCTCCCCTCCTATCTTGAATGCATTGGCCCCTTTCCGTGATACATTTCTAAAGACTCTGGTGGCTCTCTGATACCTTGCTCATAGCTGGAAATTGCTCGGAGCTGCACCCGCTGCAGTCTGCTACTTTGCCGGAAGTGCAGTGGAAACCCCATTTGGTGGAGTGAACTTGATTCACAAATACTTGATTAGGGAGAACATCACGGCAGTAGTGAGAGGGGATATATCCGAGGGTTCGCCCACTGAGTCTATATGGGTAGAACTGAAAAATAAGAAGGGAGAGATCACTTTGATAGGATTGTATTACAGACCCCCAAATAGTCAACGGGAAATTGAGGAGCAAATATGTAAGGAGATTACAGACAGCTGCAAGAAAAATAGGGTGGTAATAGTAGGGGACTTTAACTTTCCCAACATAGACTGGGACAGCCATAGCATTAGGGGCTTGGATGGAGGGAAATTTGTTGAGTGTATTCAGGAGGAATTTCTCATTCAGTATGTGGATGGCCCGACTAGAGAGGGGGCAAAACTTGACCTTCTCTTGGGAAATAAGGAAGGGCAGGTGACGGAAGTGTTAGTGAGGGATCACTTTGGGACCAGTGATCATAATTCCATTAGTTTTAAGATAGCTATGGAGAATGATAGGTCTGGCCCAAAAGTTAAAATTCTAAATTGGGGAAAGGCCAATTTTGATGGTATTAGACAGGAACTTTCAGAAGTTGATTGGGAGAGTCTGTTGGCAGGCAAAGGGACGTCTGGTAAGTGGGAGGCTTTCAAAAGTGTGTTAACCAGGGTTCAGGGTAAGCACATTCCTTATAAAGTGAAGGGCAAGGCTGGTAGAAGTAGGGAACCTTGGATGACTCGGGAGATTGAGGCCCAAGTCAAAAAGAAGAAGGAGGCATATGACATGCATAGACAGCTGGGATCAAGTGGATCCCTTGAAGAGTATAGAGATTGCCGGAGTAGAGTTAAGAGAGAAATCAGGAGGGCAAAAAGGGGACATGAGATTGCTTTGGCAGATAAGGCAAAGGAGAATCCAAAGAGCTTCTACAAATACATAAAGGGCAAAAGAGTAACTAGGGAGAGAGTAGGGCCTCTTAAGGATCAACAAGGTCATCTATGTGTGGAACCACAAGAGATGGGTGAGATCCTAAATGAATATTTCACATCGGTATTTACGGTTGGGAAAGGCATGGATGTTAGGGAACTTGGGGAAATAAATAGTGATGTCTTGAGGAGTGTACATATTACAGAAAGGGAGGTGCTGGAAGTCTTAACGCGCATCAAGGTAGATAAATCTCCGGGACCTGATGAAATGTATCCCAGGACGTTATGGGAGGTTAGGGAGGAAATTGCGGGTCCCCTAGCAGAGATATTTGAATCATCGACAGCTACAGGTGAGGTGCCTGAAGATTGGAGGGTAGCAAATGTTGTGCCTTTGTTCAAGAAGGGCGGCAGGGAAAAGCCTGGGAACTACAGACCGGTGAGCCTGACATCTGTAGTGGGTAAGTTGTTAGAGGGTGTTCTGAGAGACAGGATCTACGGGCATTTGGAGAGGCAGGGACTGATTAGGAACAGTCAGCATGGTTTTGTGAGTGGAAAATCATGTCTCACAAATTTGATTGAGTTTTTTGAAGGGGTAACCAAGAAGATAGATGAGGGCTGTGCAGTAGACGTGGTCTACATGGACTTTAGCAAAGCCTTTGACAAGGTACCGCATGGTAGGTTGTTACATAACGTTAAATCTCATGGGATCCAAGGTGAGGTAGCCAATTGGATACAAAATTGGATTGACGACAGAAGACAGAGGGTGGTTGTAGAGGGTTGTTTTTCAAACTGGAGGCCTGTGACCAGCGGTGTGCCTCAGGGATCGGTGCTGGGTCCGCTGTTATTTGTTATTTATATTAATGATTTGGATGAGAATTTAGGAGGCATGGTTAGTAAGTTTGCAGATGACACCAAGATTGGTGGCATTGTGGACAGTGAAGAAGGTTATCTAGGATTGCAACGGGATCTTGATAAATTGGGCCAGTGGGCCGATGAATGGCAGATGGAGTTTAATTTAGATAAATGTGAGGTGATGCATTTTGGTAGATCGAATCAGGCCAGGACCTACTCCGTTAATGGTAGGGCGTTGGGGAGAGTTATAGAACAAAGAGATCTAGGAGTACAGGTTCATAGCTCCTTGAAAGTGGAGTCACAGGTGGATAGGGTGGTGAAGAAGGCATTCAGCATGCTTGGTTTCATTGGTCAGGACATTGAATACAGGAGTTGGGATGTCTTGTTGAAGTTGTACAAGACATTAGTAAGGCCACACTTGGAATACTGTGTACAGTTCTGGGCACCCTATTATAGAAAGGATATTATTAAACTAGAAAGAGTGCAGAAAAGATTTACTAGGATGCTACCGGGACTTGATGGTTTGACTTATAGGGAGAGGTTGGATAGACTGAGACTTTTTTCCCTGGAGAGTAGGAGGTTTATGGGTGATCTTATAGAAGTCTATAAAACAATGAGGGGCATAGATAAGGTAGATAGTCAAAATCTTTTCCCAAAGGTAGGGGAGTCTATAACGAGGGGGCATAGATTTAAGGTGAGAGGGGAGAGATACAAAAGGGTCCAGAGGGGCAATTTTTTCACTCAAAGGGTGGTGAGTGTCTGGAACGAGCTGCCAGAGGCAGTAGTAGAGGCGGGTACAATTTTGTCTTTTAAAAAGCATTTGGACAGTTCCATGGGTCAGATGGGTATAGAGGGATATGGGCCAAGTGCAGGCAATTGGGACTAGCTTGGACATGTTGGGTCGAAGGGCCTGTTTCCATGTTGTAAACTTCTATGATTCTATGATTCTATGAATACATTCGTTAGATTTGTGTAGTCATTCCAAATTTTGAATTTGAAACAGATGTAGGTAATGGAGGAATGACGGGCGAATATTTTCAAACCCTGTCTTTGTAGTACCCATAAATTGAATATGACACACATAAAAGAGCTGTACATTGTATAGACTCTTTAAAATAAAATATGGTATGAAAAAGAAATTAACGGGAGGGCACTGGGAAGAGGATTTTAACATTTTTTTAAACTGAGGCCTCACTCTGGATTATCACAAGCCCCTTTATTTCTAGGAACAGGATTCAAATTCAGCCCAGATTGAATAGATGAAAGTCTCTCTGATGGGTATAGGAGTTCCATGTGAAATTACTTTGGGTAGCCTCAGCCCAGTTTGTACTGGACATGGAAGCACAACACAAAGTTGGTACTGATTGAAATGTCACTCAGAGGGACTACAAGGACAGCTGGTGTGGGAAATGAAAAAAAATCATACTGATACAGTCAGAGATGCATTTCTGAACTTGAGGTTAAAGGCATGTGGAAACAATGCTGTGAACTGGTCATGTTTCATTTTCTAAAGTGACTTGACATATGTTCTATGTCTTGTTTCCCTGGGTTTTCAATTCCTTACGATACAGACTCGACATTTCCAATGTTCACCTGGCCGGCATTCAGAACCAACTTATATCGGGGCTTTGCGCAAAGCATTGGGACAATGGCGCCCACCATGATGGAGCTTCAGCTCACAGTGCTGCCATGGAAGTTCTGCCGGCTGCCATCTTGGCTCTGGGAGTCAGTGCTGACAGGGGTCCTGCACTTTGTTCTCGCACAGAGCCGTAGCAGTGCTGAAGTGCAGTCCCAGGAGAGTGGCCTTGGCTTCACGAGAGAGGCACCTGCTGTTCTCTAACAGGATGACAGCATGCCACTCACTCCAGCAGTGCTGTTGTTAGTACCACACAGCCAGCTGGGCTAGACTGCCCTGGCCCACTCCCACACCATGATGCTGCTTTCTGCAGCCAGGCCCTCAAGGCCCAGAGCTGCTCAAGGTCGCCCTTAATGGAAATTCAGCAGCCTTTCACCTCGCAAACTGTAGCAATAGGGGAACCACTTTGTAGGAGCACTAGGATAGGCAAACGAGCACAGAAGGCAGGCATTAAGGGGTTGCACAAGAGTGATTCTTAATTATTCCTGTTAAATATTAGACACAGATAGAATTGAGTTATTGCATTAATTTTTTTCTCTGGATTTGGTGTTGGGGTTAATATTAGTAGAGAAGTGAGGGCAAGGCTCATAAGACTTCACTGAAGAAACGTAATCGGATAGTGGTAGGAAGGACAGTGTTGAAAAGGTTTGTGGGCAGTTGGTGTAGTGGGGAGAGAGGGATGGTTCATCACAGGAGTCTTAAGGGGATACACCTTGTCGCCTAGTAGCGAGCCTGTGACCTGATGGCATGGTTGGAATAAAGGCGGCAGATGAACGAATCATGACTGCATGATGCAATGCCTGAAGTCACAAACATGCTGGACATCGAGGGAGTGGATTCCCTTTCTTGTTGCCCCAAATTTTCTCCCATTCCCTTGTGAAGGCTTATTCTGGGATATGGTTCCAAAGATATTGTGCACCCTCAGAACCTCACCATGGCCATTCTTCGTGTGAAAAACATAAGAAATAGGAGCAGGAGTAGGCCATACGACCCCTCGAACCTGCTCCGCCATTCAATAGATCATGGCTGATCTTGGGACTCAAAACTTTCCCACCCAACCCCCATATACCTTGATTGCCCTAGAGTCCAAAAATCTATCTATCTCAGCCTTGAATATGCTCAATGACTCAGTATTCACATCCCTCTGGGGTAGAGAATTCTAAAGATTCACAACCCACAGAGTGAAGAAATTCCTCCTCATCTCAGTCTTAAATGGCCGATCCCTTAGCCTGAGACTATGCCCCCTAGTTCTAGTCTCGCCAGCCAGAGGAAACAACCTCTCAGCATCGACCCTGTCAAGTCCCCTCAGAATCTTATATGTTTCAATGCGATCACCTCTCATTCTTCTAAACTCCAGACAGTATAGGCTTATTCTACTTAGGAGTTAAACTAAAAAGTAGGACCTCAAAGGTAGTAATCTCAGGATTGCTACCAGTGCCACGGGCTAGTCAGAGTAGGAATGACAGGATAGCTAGGATGAATACGTGGCTTGAGAGATGGTGCAAGAGGGAGGGATTCAAATTCCTGGGCCATTGGAACCGGTTCTGGGGGAGGTGGGACCAGTACAAATTGGACGGTCTGCACCTGGGCAGGACTGGAACCAATGTCCCAGGGGGAGTGTTTGCTAGTGCTGTTGGGGAGGGTTTAAACTAAACTGGCAGGGGGATGGGAACCGATGCAGGAAGTCAGTGGGAAATAAAGTGGTGACAGAAACAAAAGGCAGTAAGGGAGAGTGTACAAAACATGACCGGACAGATGGTCTGAGAAAGCAGGGCAAAGACCAAGGGAAATCTAGATTAAACTGCATTTATTTCAATGCAAGAAGTCTGATGGGCAAGGCAGATGAACTCAGGGCATGGATGGGTACATGGGACTGGGATGTTGTAGCTATTACTGAAACATGGCTAAGGGAGGGGCAGGACTGGCAGCTCAATGTTCCAGGGTACAGATGCTATAGGAAAGATAGAGCAGGAGGTAAGAGAGGAGGGGGAGTTGCGTTCTTGATTAGGGAGAACATCACGGCAGTAGTGAGAGAGGATATATCCGAGGGTTCGCCCACGGAGTCTATATGGGTAGAACTGAAAAATAAGAAGGGAGAGATCACCTTGATAGGATTGTATTACAAACCCCCAAATAGTCAACGGGAAATTGAGGAGCAAATATGTAAGGAGATTACAGACAGCTGCAAGAAAAATAGGGTGGTAATAGTAGGGGACTTTAACTTTCCCAACATTGACTGGGACAGCCATAGCATTAGGGGCTTGGATGGAGAGAAATTTGTTGAGTGTATTCAGGAGGAATTTCTCATTCAGTATGTGGATGGCCCGACTAGAGAGGGGGCAAAACTTGACCTCCTCTTGGGAAATAAGGAAGGGCAGGTGACAGAAGTGTTAGTGAGGGATCACTTTGGGACCAGTGATCATAATTCCATTAGTTTTAAGATAGCTATGGAGAATGATAGGTCTGGCCCAAAAGTTAAAATTCTAAATTGGGGAAAGGCCAATTTTGATGGTATTAGATAGGAACTTTCAGAAGTTGATTGGGAGAGTCTGTTGGCAGGCAAAGGGACGTCTGGTAAGTGGGAGGCTTTCAAAAGTGTGTTAACCAGGGTTCAGGGTAAGCACATTCCTTATAAAGTGAAGGGCAAGGCTGGTAGAAGTAGGGAACCTTGGATGACTCGGGAGATTGAGGCCCTAGTCAGAAAGAAGAAGGAGGCATATGACATGCATAGGCAGCTGGGATCAAGTGGATCCCTTGAAGAGTATAGTGATTGCCGGAGTAGAGTTAAGAGAGAAATCAGGAGGGCAAAAAGGGGACATGAGATTGCTTTGGCAGATAAGGCAAAGGAGAATCCAAAGAGCTTCTACAAATACATAAAGGGCAAAAGAGTAACTAGGGAGAGAGTAGGGCCTCTTAAGGATCAACAAGGTCATCTATGTGCGGAACCACAAGAGATGGGTGAGATCCTAAATGAATATTTCACATCGGTATTTACGGTTGAGAAAGGCATGGATGTTAGGGAACTTGGGGAAATAAATAGTGATGTCTTGAGGAGTGTACATATTACAGAGAGGGAAGTGCTGGAAGTCTTAACGCGCATCAAGGTAGATAAATCTCCGGGACCTGATGAAATGTATCCCAGGACGTTATGGGAGGTTAGGGAGGAAATTGCGGGTCCCCTAGCAGAGATATTTGAATCATCGACAGCTACAGGTGAGGTGCCTGAAGATTGGAGGGTAGCAAATGTTGTGCCTTTGTTTAAGAAGGGCGGCAGGGAAAAGCCTGGGAACTACAGACCGGTGAGCCTGACATCTGTAGTGGGTAAGTTGTTAGAGGGTGTTCTGAGAGACAGGATCTACGGGCATTTCGAGAGGCAGGGACTGATTAGGAACAGTCAGCGTGGTTTTGTGAGTGGAAAATCATGTCTCACAAATTTGATTGAGTTTTTTGAAGGGGTAACCAAGAAGATAGATGAGGGCTGTGCAATAGACGTGGTCTACATGGACTTTAGCAAAGCCTTTGACAAGGTACCGCATGGTAGGTTGTTACATAAGGTTAGATCTCACGGGATCCAAGGTGAGGTAGCCAATTGGATACAAAATTGGATTGACGGCAGAAGACAGAGGGTGGTTGTAGAGGGTTGTTTTTCAAACTGGAGGCCTGTGACCAGCGGTGTGCCTCAGGGATCGGTGCTGGGTCCGCTGTTATTTGTTATTTATATTAATGATTTGGATGAGAATTTAGGAGGCATGGTTAGTAAGTTTGCAGATGACACCAAGATTGGTGGCATTGTGGACAGTGAAGAAGGTTATCTAGGATTGCAACGGGATCTTGATAAATTGGGCCAGTGGGCCGATGAATGGCAGATGGAGTTTAATTTAGATAAATGTGAGGTGATGCATTTTGGTAGATCAAATCGGGCCAGGACCTACTCCGTTAATGGTAGGGCGTTGGGGAGAGTTATAGAACAAAGAGATCTAGGAGTACAGGTTCATAGCTCCCACTGGCCCAATTTATCAAGATCCCGTTGCAATCCTAGATAACCTTCTTCACTGTCCACAATGCCACCAACCTTGAAAGTGGAGTCACAGGTGGATAGGGTGGTGAAGAAGGCATTCAGCATGCTTGGTTTCATTGGTCAGAACATTGAATACAGGAGTTGGGATGTCTTGTTGAAGTTGTACAAGACATTAGTAAGGCCACACTTGGAATACTGTGTACAGTTCTGGGCACCCTATTATAGAAAGGATATTATTAAACTAGAAAGAGTGCAGAAAAGATTTACTGGGATGCTACCGGGACTTGATGGTTTGACTTATAGGGAGAGGTTGGATAGACTGAGACTTTTTTCTCTGGAGAGTAGGAGGTTTAGGGGTGATCTTATAGAAGTCTATAAAATAATGAGGGGCATAGATAAGGTAGATAGTCAAAATCTTTTCCCAAAGGTAGGGGAGTCCATAACGAGGGGGCATAGATTTAAGGTGAGAGGGGAGAGATACAAAAGGGTCCAGAGGGGCAATTTTTTCACTCAAAGGGTGGTGAGTGTCTGGAATGAGCTGCCAGAGGCAGTAGTAGAAGCGGATACAATTTTGTCTTTTAAAAAGCATTTGGACAGTTACATGGGTAAGATGGGTATAGAGGAATATGGGCCAAGTGCAGGCAATTGGGACTAGATTAGTGGTATAAACTGGGCGACATGGACATGTTGGGCCGAAGGGCCTGTTTCCATGTTGTAAACTTCTATGATTCTATGATTCTAATCTCTCCTCAAAGGACAACCCTCTCATCCCAGGAATCAATCTAGTATGTAAGCCGGCCTGATATTCGATTGTAAGGGCATCACAGCCAAGCCCATTATGGTCTTATCCAATATCCACACATTTGTGTTTTCCTGCAGGATATACTGAATAACAGTCATAAATGGGAACCCTTGCTGCTGCATGAGATACCTGCAAGGAGATTTGTCCTCTATGGCACTCCAAGACACCTGCCTTGGAGGACAGCAGTTAAGCACGTGTGGCAAGTGCTGGCAGCCAGAGTTAACACTGTGGGCCCGATTTTACCAGGGGTGCGGGTTCTCGGCGGGTGGTCATTCGGGCGCGTGAAAAATGCGCCGTCTGAATTGAGTGCGTTGCGCGCGCGATCGTGGGATAATTGAGGCAATTAGCCGGCAGTTACGGGTTCTCCGCTTCTCAGCTGCGCGCCGGCGGGCTGCGCATGCGCAGTGACGTCTGAGCGATGGTGGAGCTCCATTTAAAGGGGCAGTCCACCAAAGCCCCTCCAGCCACAACCAAGAGTCCAGGCAACATGGAGGAAGGCAGGGGTAAGGCTGCTCCCCGATTTACGGACAACGCCCTCCAGGTGCTGCTGGACGGGGTCCGGACGAAGAGGGAGACGCTGTTCCCGAGTGATGGAAGGAGGTGCCCTGGCTCCGCCACCAAGAAGGCATGGGAGGAGGTGGCGTCGGAGGTCACCAGCAGGGGCAACACCACCCGAACTTGGATGCAGTGTCGGAAGAGATTCAATGACCTCACCAGGTCCGGGAAAGTGAGTACACTAACATACTCTGCCTCACTCCGTCTTCCACATCACCTCAAACACCTCACAACCCCATCTCCACTGACAGCACAGCGCTCCCGCACCAATCCTCACAGCCACCCAACTATCATCCTCACAGTGCCTGCACGTACCCACCGTCCCTGTCCCCACTCGACCACTACCACACACCCTAATGCCCATACAATGGGATGGCCATGTGGCACATGCATCCTCCCATACATCTGCCACATGCTCAACCCACTCACACCAATGCTTGAAGCGTCTCACAATGCAATCATCACTCAATAACGTTTTTGTGTTTTGCCCTCACAGGAGAAGAGTTGCAAGAACGCCCGGGAAAGGGCCCGCACCGGAGGGGGCCCGCCACACGAAGTGGCTCTGACAGACACCGAGGTGGAGGCGTTGGAGATCAGCCACACGCTACATTGCCTGTCCGTGGCGGATGGCGAGGCTGGGTCTGGCAAAACGGCCGGTAAGGGAAAGCTGACACTCAGCACGCATGATCGCGAATGATCTTAGCATCACATGGCATATGCCGCACCGCCACATTTGGTCACATGCCTGATATTGCCCTCTGTTCTCTTGCAGGGACGTCTGCGAGCGCCGTATCCGTTGAGGGTGATTCCTCAGAGGACATGCCGGTCTCTGAGGGTGCATCGTCACACATGAGCCAAGCATGCACCAGCGCAGATACACACACCTCGGTGGGTCCCCCCCTCAGTTAGTTGGGATTGCACATGGTGAGTCACCGCGCACACGTGAGCATGAGCAGACCCTGGTGGCAGGGTCAGCCGCGGAGGGTCCGCGTCGGTGGGAGCACTCTTCTCCAGGCTCTGCTCAGCCGGACCCAGATGCTGAACCCAGGGGGCCACCAGTCAAAAGGAGAGTCGTCGAGGGGCACCAGCACATTGCCGAGGTACTGGGAGAGGTGCCACGCGCACTCTCCACAATCGCACGGAGGATGGAGGAGTCCAACTCCTGCATGAGGGGAATGGTGGCACAGGTGCAGGAGGGTATCGCCGAGATAGTGACGCAGGGACGTGAAGGCATCTCTGAGATAGTGTCGCGGGTAGGTGCGGGAATGTCTGCGGTGGAGGACAGGCTAGCCTCCCTCGAGCGTCATGCACAGCTCAACAATGAGTCCATCCAGGCCCTCACAACGGCTGTTCGGATTCAGGGTGAGCAACATTCTGCCGCCATAAACAGGTTGACAGATACACTGGAGGTGGCCTTGCAAGGTCTCACACACGTCATCCAAACTGCCGTCCAGCAGGGTGGAAGGGGTGATGTGGGCCTAGGCCATGAGAGGGAAGATGGTGAACGGGGACATGGAAGTGTGGACGCTACTCAAGGTGCCCCCACGTCTCACCCGTTGCCCCACTCTCAACCAGTGCCCGCAATAGTCCCTCCTCTCCAGGTGGCCGAGTCTGCCCCTGCACAGGTGCAGGAGGAGCAGTCTGTGGAGGTGCCCTCACGGGCACCGAAACCCAGGGGGCGTCGGCCCAAAGCATCTACCCGGTCAGGGCACGAACAGGAGCAACCTGCCACCACCTCTGCTGGAGCCACAGGGGTAGCACCACGTAGGGGTTCCAGAAAAAGAAAACCCAAGGTTCTGTGAACACACAGGGATTGCACCAGGGTGTTTGACGATTTGTTATCTTTTTATTTCTAGTCCTTGATTGGCACCACACAATAAACTCAATTTTTCTCACCAATGCTGCCACCTCTTGTCCATTATTCTGCGGCTTGTGCAATAGGTCCCTTCCGTGCGCCTCATCATGACGACGAACACCCCGTCCCACCCATTGGGCATAATACAGTGGGTGCAGGTGTACAGGCACCACTCTTCTGCAGAGGGAGCCTGTATGGACCCTCGTCTGTGCACGTTATGATATGTGAACGCCTCACACAGTGTGATGTTAGGAGAACCGTTGGCATATGAATGCCTCCCTGGCCTGACGAGCACGCAGGTGAGCCAGTGTTCGGCCCATGGGTCGTTCCTCCTCCTCTCGCTCGTACTCCTCCTCTTCCTCCTCCTCCTCCTCATCGTCGTCCTCAATGTGGGTGGCGGGTGTGGATGGGGCCTCCTCCAGCGGCACCCCTCTCTGTTGTGCCATGTTGTGCAGGGCACAGCAGACAACTATAATTCGTCCCACTCTGAGTGGCATGTATTGGAGCGCTCCCCCGGAACGATCAAGGCACCTGAAGCGCATCTTGAGCAGCCCTATAGCCTGCTCAATTGTACACCTGGTAGCAATGTGGCTGTCATTATATTGACGCTGCGGCTCGGTAATGGAGTTCCTCAGAGGTGTCATAAGCCACGTGTGCAGGGGATATCCCTTGTCGCCGAGGAGCCAACCGTTGCCGGTGTTGGGTGCGTGGAATAGGGGCGGGACGGTGGACTCCCTGAGGACGAAGGCATCGTGGCAGCTGCCAGGGTATCTGGCGCACACGTGTAGGAATCTCTGGCGGTGGTCACAAATGAGCTGGGCGTTCATGGAGTGATACCCCTTCCTGTTGATGAACAGCCCTGGCTCATGTGGAGGTGCCCGTATTGCTATGTGGGTGCACTCGATTACACCCTGCACCTGTGGGAAGCCAGCCACATCATGGAATCCAACCACCCTCTCCGTCTGGCTGCGCTCTTCCATGGCGAAGTTGATGTAGTGGGAGGCCCTGCGGAACAACCCATCGGAGACCTGCCTTATGCACTTGTGTGCAGATGACTGAGAGACCCCGGTGATGTCCCCCGTGGCACCCTGGAAGGATCCGGATGCGAAGAAGTTGAGGGCAGTGGTGACTTTGACGGCGACGGGTAAGAAGATGCTGCTTGGTCCATCCGGGAGCAGCTCGTCATTAAGGAGGCTGCAGATGTCGGCGACTACCTGGCGAGTGACTCTGAGCCTATGTATGCACTGCTGCTCAGAGAGGTCCATGAAGCTGAGCCTCGGTCTGTAGACCCTTTGCGGAGGGTAGTGCCTCCTGCGACGCATCTCTCTCTGCGGTTGCCCTCCATCCTGCTGTGCAGGTGATGTGCCACAGCACCATGTTGTGGGGATCCACGTTTCTGAGGCGGATGGCGTGGACTGCGAGGCTGGTCATGCTGGTCATGCTGTTCGTCCTCCGAGGATGTCAACGCAGCCCCCATCTGGCAGGTGTAGGTCTGAGGGGTTGTGCACAGTTGAAAAGTGTGTCCTCACACAGGGGTTGCGGTTCCACGCCGGTGAATCTTCTTGCTTGGTGGAGGGTGGTGGAGGGCAGGCGTTGCCCAATGTTACGGAGTGTCCTCCTGCGTTGGTGAAGGCTCTCCCCCCCCCACCTGTGGAATGCACCTTGGCAGCTGCCACAGGCTGCTGGCTGCAACACGTCCGTTGGGAAACAGTCTCAGTTCAACGTAAAATCCCACACTTGGTAAAAAAACAGCTCAATCAGGTCAGTTCATGACCTGAAATAGCTACATAAATACTCTCAAGTGGAACCCAGCTGGCTTTAAGTGCCTGCGGAATTCCCACCTGCGGGGTCTGCGCGCGCACGCCGGCGCGTCGGCGTGGAACCCGGAAGTGGGCGGGATCGAGGCGGGATCCGGTCGGGGTCGTCCTTTTGCCGATTTTCGAGGCCTCCCCGCCGAGAACGCACCCGAGAGCAGGTGCTAAAATCGGGCCCTGTGTATATTATCTGCAGGACCTAGGGAAATATGAAAGAAGATGCTATACCTTGAGTAAGCTGCCAAAGTAAGACTGCCCAACAGTACCATATACCAGGTGGATGATGCAAGTATGTATGCCACAAAGTGTTGCCTGTCAACCCGTTGCACATTTACTGCTGGTCTCTGCCAGCTTACAGCTCTTTCATTGCTTACCATGCATGCCCCCATTGCAGCAAGGCACAATCAAAAGAGCTTCATGCTGCAAATCATTGTAACAAAACCTAGCTGCATGATGCAAGGTCTTTACTGCCGCACAGGTTGGGCACCTGTCTGTCACTGCATGTGCTCCAGTCAATCTCAAAAGGCAAACAATGACATCGAGCAATCAGTTTCCACTGGGGAACCAGACAGAAGGAGCAGGGTAAGACACACATCATATATTACAAGGGAAGCACTGGAGTGCAAAACAGTAATAACACATACACTGATCGCCTATAAGGGTAAATTCAGCACTGAAAGGGAGTGCAGGTTTGCAATAGAGCTGCAACATTGTAGCACCAATTTTCCAACCCATGAACCCTTCAAGTTTGGCTCCCCACTTTGATGGTTCAAGTGCTGAATTTACTCTATGAAGTGTTAAATTTGTATACACTTTATTTCACATTTGTCCAGATAGTTTTCTACTGATATGGCAGATTAAGATATCAGCAGATCAGAAATGATTTTCAGTAGTAGCTGAGTTAATGTTTAAAGGACAATGTTTGTGAAGGTGCGTGGGGTCACTGTACTATGCATGTGTGAACATTGTTAGTGCACTGGGCAGATTAGGCATTAAATGAAGGTCTTATTTCGGTGGAGTGTGAGTCTTGCTGCCTGCAAAGGTATTTCAGTGGGGATACCTACCGGGTCATTGTCATGTCCTTGGCTTTGGGTGGGCCTCCTTCTCCACCTGCTTCTTGATTAGGTCTCTCTAGATGGCAAAATTGCGTAGCTAGCAGTGGACAACGATGACCTTTTAGACCCTGGCAAGGCTGTACTGTAATCCGCCCTCTGATCTGTCCAGGCTTAAGAAGTGCTGCTTCAAGATGCCTATAGTGTACTCAATAATGATCCTACTGGCTGAAAGGGGCCTCATTATAAGTGCATTCAGCTGATATTCTTGGCTGTCGCAAGAGTGCCATGAGCCAGCCATCTTCCCAGTGTAGCTTCTTCTTCAAAGAACACAGGTACAAAGGATTGCCTGAAAATAAAGGAATCAAAACAGAAAGCAAAGAGTAGGGGCGAATGGATGTTCTTTGAATTGGGATGTCATAGTGATGTGCCCCAGAGATCTGCGCTGAGGCATCTCTTGTTTTATATTTATAAAATTAATTTAAACATAGGCACAAGAGGAATGATATTGAAGTTTGGTGATGACTCTAAGTTAGGGGACATGTAAACTGTGCAGAAGAACGAGGAGATTATAGGAGGACATAGACAGGTTAGCGGAGTGGACAAATTGTTAGCAGACGTAGTTCAATACAGATAATTGTAAAGTAGTACATTTTGGGAACAAGAACAGCGAAAGAAAGTATATTCTAAATGGTATGTTCCTTAACAGAGCAAAGGAATAGGGAGATTCGTGGGATCCTGATCATCACAAGGATTACAATGGTTCAAGAAGAAGACCCACCAGCTTCTCAGTGCAACTAGGAATGGGCAATAAATGTGGCCTTTCAAGCGCAGTCTCTCCTGCAATCCAGGAACAGGTTAAAAAAATTAGGGATACAGATACATAAATCTTTAAAGGTGGGAATGCAGGTAGAAAAGCCCATGAAAAGGCAAAGGAGACTCTGGGTTTCAGGAGCATTTAATATAAAGCAAAGAAGTGATGTTAAATTTGTTCAAAACTTTGGTTAGGCCAAAGCTGGACTACTGTGTGCAGTTCCGGGCACGCTATTACAGGGAGCATATTAGATTTATGGAAAGGGTACAGCAAAGATTCATTAAAATGATACCAGGAATAGGGTATTTTAGTGAGAAAGAAAGGTTTGGAAAAGATTTTGACAGGGTAAATGGTAAAAGATTATTTCCACTGGTTGGTGAATCAGTACTAAGGGGTCATGGACTCAGGATTATTCACTGGAAACACAATATTTCACACAGCAGATTTTTAGAACATGGAATGCATTACTACAAAGTGTTATTGAGGCAGAGATTGTACCATTTAAAAGTGAATTGGATAAGCATTTGAAAAGGAAGAATATAAAAGGATACAGGGAAAGGACATGGAGATGAGATTTGTGTAGATAGCTCCAGCTGAACAGCTAGCACTGGTACAGGCTGAATTCCCTCTTTCTGTGATTTTTATGATTCTGACTGCTGCCTGCAAATTAGACACTGACCTGAATAATCCTGTGTCGCTGGTCACTGACCATATGGGCATTGTTAGAGTGGTACCCTTCGCAGTTGAGGAACACCATTGGATTGTGTATAAAGATCTGAATGGTGATATGGGGGCCAAAAATATCAAAATGGGCTTTGGGGAATCCTGCGATGCAGGACTTGCAATATTCTCTCATTCTGCTGCTGCTTTTCCATGGGGAAAGTGATGAAGGTGTTAACAATGCATCATTGCACTAATTGTTGTATCTGTGCACTGGGGATTGACAAATGTTGTTTATGTCCCTCTGTAGTAGTTTGGTAGGAGCTGGAGGCATAAAAGCTCAGTGCTGTGGTCACCTTCATAACCACTGACAAGCCTGTTGATGTTGTCTGCTGCTGCCAAAATCCAGTAGATGGCGCAACTCAGTCACTGCCTCCCTGGTGAAGCAGAAACTATCAAGACAATTGTCCAAGGACATTCCCAGCTGCGCTTGGGTCTGTGCACAGAGTTTCATGAGTAAGGGCGGGTACAGGCAGTCCGCATCTGCAAGCAAAACTTGCCTTGCATCCCTCTTCTGCCTACATAAAACTTAACAATAAATATAAAAGGGGATTCTCATATTCCAGTTTTGCTTGTAGCAATCAAAAAATTGGTAAACAAAATTATAGCAAAAGAAAAAAAATCCAGCCAGCTGGGATTTTATAACTAGTATTAAAATTATAAAGTTCTGTTTCGATTGGGTCTTATCAGTGCATATAATTTGTGCATGAAATTCTGATCTCCCCAAAAAGTTCTGCCCTTCCTCTTCCATTGGAATTTTGGAATCACAGATTCAACAGGTCTGTTGAAGGATAAGTACTATATGTGGTTCTCTCCTGCAATATCCAAGTACTTTGAAATCGAATTGCTTTAAATAAAACAATGCTGTTTACAGTAATCAAAAATAAGTCAATGGTAAATGCTATTTAGAGGTCTATCGAGTCTGACTTGTTTCTTATCTTTCAACTGTGAGTAAAGTTCAAAGGGGAAATATTTGATTAGCTACAGTATGTAAATTAAAGCTGTCACTTTTTGTTTTACCTACCTGTCAACTCGCAAACGTGAATCCAATAGATTTCAATTTACTGTAAAAGAAACAAAGATCTGTCCATTATAATAAACACCTGCTTATATTTCATCTGAACGTGTGTTCCATAGGGGTAAATATAGCATAACATCAAATGTATAGGTCACACAAGTGGTCAAAGCCATTTCTAGAGCACAAAACTAATCTTGCAACTGAATGGTTACAAAAAAGCTTGAAAATGTATCTGAAAATCTTTCTACAGCAGCTCAAAGATCCATCAAACAATTCCACGAAATAGTTATATACCTAGTACGTCTTCCCTTTGGAAGAAACATTTTGGAAGAAACTTTTCAAAATTCTTCAAAGATAGCTGCTGTAGCCAGGTTGTAATGTAACCTTGTTCTTGAACACTAAATCAAATGCTGAAGTACAGATCTGCATCGAGGAACATAGGAACAGGAGTAGGCCATTCAGCCCCTCGTGCCTGCTCCGCCATTTGATAAGATCATGGCTGATCTGTGATCTATCTCCATATACCTGCCTTTGGCCCATATCCCTTAATACTTTTGGTTGCCAAAAAGCTATCTATCTCAGATTTAAATTTAGCAATTGAGCTAGTATCAATTGCCGTTTACGGAAGAGTGTTCCAAACTTCTACAACCCTTTGTGTGTAGAAATGTTTTCTAATCTCGCTCCTGAAAGGTCTGGCTCTAATTTTTAGACTGTGCCCCCTACTCCTAAAAGCCCCAACCAGCGGAAATAGTTTCTCTCTATCCACCCTATCTGTTCCCCTTAATATCTTATAAACTTCGATCAGATCACCCCTTAACCTTTGAAACTCTAGAGAATACAACCCCAGTTTGTGTAATCTCTCCTCGTAACTTAACCCTTGAAGTCCGGCTATCATTCTAGTAAACATACGCTGCACTCCCTCCAAGGCCAATATGTCCTTCTGAAGGTGCGGTGCCCAGAACTGCTCACAGTACTCCAGGTGCGGTCTAACCAGGGTTTTGTATAGCTGCAGCATAACTTCTGCCCCCTTGTACTCTAGTCTTCTAGATATAAAGGCCAACATTCCATTTGCCTTCTTGATTATTTTCTGCACCTGTTCATGACACTTCAATGATCTATGTACCCGAACCCCTAAGTCCCTTTGGACATCCACTGTTTTTAACTTTTTACCATTTAGAAAGTACCCTGTTCTATCCTTTTTTGTTCCAAAGTGGATGACCTCACGTTTCTCTACATTGAATTCCATTTGCCACAGTTTTGCCCATTCACCTAATCTATCAATATTGCTTTGTAATTTTATGTTTTCATCTACACTGCTTACAATGCCACCAATCTTTGTGTCATCTGCAAACTTAGATATGAGACTTTCTATACCTTCATCTAAGTCGTTAATAAATATTGTGAATAATTGAGGCCCCAAGACAGATCCCTGCAGGACTCCAATGTGAGTACCTTCCCATTATCCCTACTCTCTGTCGCCTTTCGCTCAGCCAACTTCCTAACCAAGTCCGTACTTTTCCCTCGATTCCATGGGCTTCTATCTTAGCTAACAGTCTCTTATGTGGGACCTTATCAAATGCCTTCTGGAAGTCCATATAAATAACATCCATTGACATTCCCCTGTCCACTACTTTAGTCACCTCTTCAAAAAATTCAATCAGGTTTGTCAGGCACGACCTACCTTTCACAAATTCATGCTGACTCTCTCTGATTAACTGAAAATTCTCAAGGTGTTCAGTCACCCTATCCTTAATTATAGACTCCAGCATTTTCGCCACAACAGATGTTAGGCTAACTGATCTATAATTCCCCGGTTTCCCTCTATCTCCTTTCTTAAAAAGCGGAGTGACATGTGCAATTTTCCAATCTAGAGGGACAGTTCCTGAATCTAGAGAACTTTGAAAGATTATAGTTAGGGCATCCGCAATGTGCTCACCTACTTCCTTTAAAACCCTGGGATGGAAACCATCTGGTCCTGGGGATTTGTCACTCTTTAGTGCTATTATTTTCTTCATTACTGTTGCTTTACCTATGTTAATTTTATCGAGTCCCTGTCCCCGATTCAATATTAGTTTTCTTGGGATTTCCGGCATGCTATCCTCTTTTTCGACTGTAAATACTGACGCAAAGTAATTGTTCAACATGTCCGCCATTTCCCCATTGTCAATGACAATATCCCCACTTCCAGTTTTTAAGGGGCCAACACTGCTCCTGACCACCCTCTTTTTCCTAATGTAACTATAAAAGTTCTTCGTATTGGTTTTGATATCCCTTGCGAGTTTCTTTTCATACTCTCTTTTTGTAGCCCTTACTATCTGTTTTGTGCCCCTTTGTTGATCTTTGTATCTTTCCCATTCACCAGGATCTGTGCCATTTTTTGCCTTTTTGTATGCCCTTTCCTTATGTCTTATACTGTCCCTTACCTCTTTAGTTGTCCATGGCTGTTTTTTTTGGCAAGTAGAGTTCTTGCCCCTCAGGGGTATAAACCGATTCTGTATCACGTTAAATGTTTCTTTAAACATTTCCCACTGATCATCAGTCGTTTTACCCATTAACAGATTTGCCCAGTTTACTGTGGACAGTCTCTGTCTCATCCCATTGAAATCGGCCTTGCCCAAGTCTAGAATCTTAGCAGCTGATTCACTTTTTTCCCTTTCAAACACTACATTGAACTCGATCATGTTGTGATCACTATTGGATAGATGTTCACGCACAGTTAAGCCGTTAACTAAATCTGGTTCATTACTCATTACTCATTACTAAATCTAGTATGGCTTGCCCCCTTGTTGCCTCTAGGACATACTGCTGCAGAAAACTATCCCGGACACACTCAAGAAATTCACTACCTTTCTGACAGTTGCTAGTCTGCTTTTCCCAATCTATGTGAAGGTCCCCCATTAAGACCACTATGCCTTTCTAACACTCTTGTCTAATCTCTGCATTTATACAATTTAGCACTTCAGAGCTGCTGCCAGGGCTCCTATACACAACTCCCACTATAGTCTTAGATCCTTTCCTATTTCTCAATTCAACCCATAAGGTCTCTGTTGGCTGCTTACCTCTCATTATATCCCCCTTTATCATTGAAGTGATTTCATCTCTAATCATTAAGGCTATTCCTCCCCCTCTTCCATTTTCTCTATCTCTCCAGTAGACCTTATAACCCGGTATAATTAGTTCCCAATCCTGACCATCCTGCAGCCAAGTCTCAGTAATAGCTATCATGTCATACCCTCCAATTTGAATTTGAACCTGTAGTTCATTTAATTTATTCCTTATACTCCGTGTATTTGTACATAGAACTCTTAGTTGGGCCACACACCCTAGCCTGACCTTCAGCCTTGATGCTGGGTTAATCGCCTTACGCCTTCTAGTTTTTTTTTTATCTGTCGTGCCTAAAGTACACTTTCTTTCCGCTGCTCTATGCTTTTCCCTTTCACTTGTTCTTGAACAACTGTTTGTACTATTTGTATTGTAGATTTCCCCTGGGTCTTCCCCTCTCTTGCTGCTCTCAACTTTATTCCCTTCTGACTCCCCGCTCAGGTTCCCATCCCCCTGCCACTCTAGTTTAAACCTTCCCCAACAGCACTAGCAAACACCCCCGCGAGGACATTGGTCCCGGTCCTGCTCGGGTGTAACCCGTCCCGCTTGTACAGGTCCCACCTTCCCCAAAAACGCTCCCAATGTCTCAGGAATCTAAATCCCTCCCTCCTACACCATCCCTGCGGCCACGCATTCATCCTATCTATTCTCCTGTTCCTATACTCACTAGCACGTGGCACTGGTAGTAATCCTGAGATCACTACCTTTGAAGTCCTGCTTTTTAATTTATCTCCTAACTCCTTAAATTCACCTTGCAGGACCTCATCCCTTTTTTTACCTCTGTCGTTGGTACCAATATGGACCACGTCTACTGGCTGTTCACCCTCCCCCTCCAGAATGCCCTGCAGCCGCTCCGTGACATCCTTGACCCTTGCACCAGGGAGGCAACATACCATCCTGGAGTCACGTTTGTGGCCGCAGAAACGCCTATCTGTTCCCCTTACAATTGAATCCCCTATCACTATAGCCCTGCCACTCTTCTTCCTCCCCTCCTGTGCAGCAGAGCCACCCGTGGTGCCCCAAACTTGGCTCTTGCTGCTTTCCCCTGATAAGTCATCTCCCCCAACAGTATCCAAAGCAGAATATCTGTTTGAGAGGGAGATGGCCCCAGGGGACTCCTGCCCTACCTGCCTAGTCCTTTTACTCTGCCTGGCGGTCACCCATTTCCTTTCTGCCTGCGTAATCTTTACCTGCGGTGTGACCACCTCACTGAACATGCTATCCACGATAGTCTCAGCATCGCGGATGCTCCACAGTGAATCCACCCGCAGCTCCAGCCCCGAAATACGGTTAGCCAGTAGCTGCAGCTGGACACACTTCCTGCACACATGGTCGCCAGGGACACTGGTAGTGTCCATGACTTCTCACATAGTGCAGGAGGAGCATATCACGGGTGCGAGCTGTGCTGCCATGACTTGCCTTAGACTAATTATATAACGTAACCGCATTCATACTTGAAACCTGAGGGAACAGACCAGCATTTGTTATATGTATACTTTTGTTCTGCAGTCAGGTTGGGCCAAGTTTTAGCCTGGAAGCTTTTGATATTTTACTATGCTTGCACAATTCAAGTACAGATGAATAGTACAAGGGTTCGATCATTTTCACAGTGACAGTTTTGACACAAAATGTTATCATGTAAATATCTTTCAGCACAAACCTCTTGACAAACATTCCTTGCTGAATCAAGATGATATTTGTATTTCATACACTTAATTCCCATTCTCCTGTTCTCTCACAGTTTGACTGTCAGAGCGGCATTTAGTCTCTAACTTTGAATAGATTTGTACTGAAAATTCATTAAAAGTGGCAAATAGGTTGTGGCTGAAAGAAATCATTTTACTTGAGATATTATCAGCTGGATTTGATTGAGTTCAATGACCTAAAGGTGAAAGGACAATATTGTTTACAATTTACTGCAGTGACTTCTAACATGTTGTCTTTTATATCAGTGCAACCGTATCTGTTTGTACAAATGTCAAAGCTCTTTTGGACAGTAACCTATGTTAAGCAAGTTTTTTGGTTGAACAGACTACTGGCTTCAACATATTGCAAATTAAAAAATAAATATATGATACAGTTTTTAATTTTGTGAGGCTTTTCTTCAGGCATAGAGCATCACTAGAGGGAAGCACAGGTTGGAGTCAGGGCTATAACGCCATAATGCTCTGCCCTCCAGTAAGGCTTCCTGCCGGGAGTAGAGCCTCACAATTTACTCCATACTGAAGCAGTCAGCTAAATCTCTTCCATTCCTTTATACGGTACAGGTGTCTGCGATGAGTCAAATACACGCAGCTACTGAAGTGCTATCCACTGTTTATCTGAAAGATTTCAATGACATCCCTAAAGAGAAAGAAGAGAGAGGTTGTAATCTTATGAAGGTGAAGGTTGGTGACTCAAAACTAAAATTACAGGCTGCAGAAGATAAATGCCCTTCCATGCAAATACATTCAAAGTCTTTTCAGAAAGGCATGAAATATCAAAGCAGAAATGCATTTTCCCTGGTAAGTATAGGATTTAATGGGGTAAGCCTAATATTTTTAATCACTAAATAAATGTCTTATTGTCCACCGATATTGTTCTTGTCCACATTTAAATTCTGATTATCATGAAGTTATTTTTGTATGTTGATTTTGGCTGTTATTACAAATGTATTTTTTATTTTATGAAATTTCTTATCCATTTGGAACCGATTTATTCACAAAATACAAAATGTTTATACAATGTTATTGTTTAACCAAAAAGTGTAAATAGCCATGCCCAGAGAAATATGTATTAACACATTCTTGAGTGCAGTTTGTTTATACCTAAATAGAAGTTTACACTGGTGAAAGGATTACAACCTTTGTACTATCAGAAATTTCTTGCTTGGAAATGATATTTAACAAACATTTTGGGTCCAAAATTCCAGGTTCCCTGCTTTGTGGGCAGAAATGCTGCAGATTGGGACTCTTGGCCACAGGAGCCAAAGGCATGGACCCTGTCCCAAACAGTGGGGCTGGTGTTATTTCCTTTGTTGGGGCGGGCAGCCTGTGTTTATATGGGCACATCAGAGGTATCTGCTGCAACTGCTCTCTGGAAAATCAGAATGTTGCTCTGATGCCAGAGCCAAAAAAACAACAAACATTTTTTCTCTCTTTCTCCAAGGGAGAGTGTGGTCATTCATTTTAATCCTACGATTAATTACCTTTGCCAGAAAACCATTTTGTGGCCTTAGTAAAGCCCAGTATGAGAGCAATGTCAGCTCTCACCTGGCTTAGATCCCGCTGGATCTGTTGGTGGCGGACTGGCAGAATTCCCAGTTTAGGCTGGGAATGCCCATAGACATGACCCCAAAAGCTGTGTTTCAATGTAGAAGACTGTGCTTCAATCAGTAATTCCAATGGCTGTTACGTCGGTTGGAAACCCAGCAGATACAGGTTCTGCCCCAAATTTTGGGCCACCCCACAAGCAATCCACTTGTCCTCAGCTCTCCAACCCCACCGGAATTTCGGTCCCTTTGAGTTTAAGGTCTTTCTGACTTGTTGAACAGTGGTGCCCAAATTCAACATTGTTGCACCCATTTTATCAGCCTAAAACGGATACAACGATAAAAAATTTAGCAGGCCCAGGTGGACGCCTGAAATGAGCTCAGGCCTCATTTCAATATTAAAATGAGGCACCCAAGCTCATTTCCGATCCAAATTGATAAATTCGCTTACACTAGCCAGAGCTTGCCACATCCAGTCGTGAATGGTGGTGGACAATTAAACAACTAATGGGAGGAGGAGGCTCCATGAACATCCCCAACTTCAGTGAAGGCAAAGCCCAGCACATGAGTGCAAAGGACAAGGCTGAAGCTTTTGCAACCATCTTCAGTCAGAAGTGCCAAGTAGATGATTCATCTCGGCCTCCTCCCGATATCCCCACCATCACAGAAGCCAGTCTTCAGCCAATTCGATTCACTCTACGCGATATCAAGAAACGGCTGAGTGCACTGGATACAGCAAAGGCCATGGGCCCCAACAACATCCCAGCTGAAATACTGAAGACTTGTGCTCCAGAATTAGCCACGGCTCAAGCCAAGCTGTTCCAGCACAGCTACATTACTGGCATCTACCCGACAATGTGGAAAATTGTGGACAGGTATGTCCTGTCCACAAAAAGCAGGACAAATCCAATCCGGCCAATTACCGCCCCATCAGTCTACTCTCAGTCATCAGCAAAGTGATGGAAGGTGTCGTTGACAGTGCTATCAAGCGGCACTTAATCACCTCCTGACTCCCCAAAGCCTTTCCACCATCTACAAGGCACAAGTCAGGAGTGTGATAGAATACTCTCCACTTGCCTGGATGATTGCCGCTCCAACAACACTCAAGAAGCTCGACACCATCCAGGACAAAGCAGCTCACTTGATTGGCACCCCATCCACCGCCCTAAACATTCACCCCCTTCACCACTTGTGCACCATGGCTGTAGTGTGTATGATCCACAGGATGCACTGCAGCAACTCGCCAAGGGTTCTTCGACAGCCCCTCCCAAACCCACAACCTCTACCACCTACAAGGACAAAGGCAGCAGGCACATGGGAACAACACCACCTGCACGTCCCCCCCCAAGTCACACACCATCCCGACTTGGAAATATATCGCCATTCCTTCATCGTCGCTGGGTCAAAATCCTGGAACTCTGTGGAGAACCTTCACCACACAGACTGCAGCGGTTCAAGAAGGGGCCTCACCACCACCTTCTCAAGGGGAATTAGGGATGGGCAATAAATGCTGGCCTTGCCAGTGATGCCCACATCCCATGAACAAATAATAAAAAAAAAATCACCTGCTCACCGATGCTCAGTTTGTGTTCCGCCTGGACCACTTGCCTCCAGACCTCGTTACAGCCTTGGTCCAAACATGGACAAAAGAGCTGAATTCGAGAGGTGAGGTGAGAGTGACTGCCCTTGACATCAAGGCAGCATTTGACCGAGTGTGGCATCAAGGAGCCCTAGTAAAATTGAAGTCAATGGGAATCAGGGGGAAAACTCTCCAGTGGCTGGAGTCATACCTAGCACAAAGGAAGATGGTAGTGGTTGTTGGAGGCCAATCATCTCAGCCCCAGGACGTTGCTGCAGGAGTTCCTCAGGGCAGTGTCCTAGTCCCAACCTCTTCAGCTGCTTCATCAATGACCTTCCCTCCATCATAAGGTCAGAAGTGGGGATGTTCGCTGATGATTACACAGTGTTCAGTTCCATTCACATCCCCTCAGATAATGAAGCAGTCCGTGCCCGCATGCAGCAAGACCTGGCCAACGCAAGACCTGGCCAACATCCACGTTTGGGCTGATAAGTGGCAAGTAACATTTGCGCCAGACAAGTGCCAGGCAATGACCATCTCCAACAAGAGAGAGCCTAACCACCTCCCCTTGATATTCAACGGCATTACCATCATCGAATCCCCAACCATCAACATCCTGGGGGTCACCATTGACCAGAAACTTAACTGGACCAGCCACATAAATACCGTGGCTACAAAAGCAGGTCAGAGGCTGGGTATTCTGCGGTGAGTGACTCACCTCCTGACTCCCCAAAGCGTTTCCACCATCTACGAGGCACAAGTCAGGAGTGTGATGGAATACTCTCCATTTGCCTGGAAGAGTGCAGCTCCAACAACACTCAAGAAGCTCGACACCATCCACGGCAAAGCAGCCCACTTGATTGGCACCCCATCCACCACCTTAAACATTCACTCCCCCCACCACCAACACACCGTGGCTGCAGTGTGTACCATTTACAAGATACACTGCAGAAACTTGCCAAAGCTTCTTTGACAGCACCTCCCAAACCTGTGACCTCTACCACCTAGAAGGACAAGGTTAGCAGGTGCATGGAAACACCACCACCTGCAAGTTCCCCTCCAAGTCACACAACATCCTGACTTGGAAATATATCGCCATTCCTTCATCGACGCTGGGTCAAAATCCTGGAACTCCCTACCTAACAGCACTGTGGGAGTACCTTTACCACACGGACTGCAGCGGTTCAAGAAGGCGCTGTAGATAGGGCTTTAAACTAAAAAGTGGGGGAGGTGTCAGGTTTGGGGAAATTTAGAAATCTAATGAGAAAAGTCAAGGCATCAGAGCAGTGTAGTGATTTGGGTAAAGATAAGCAGAGTGTGGCAGGATGGGATGGGCAATAAATGCCGGCCTCGCCAGAGACGCCCACATCCCATGAACGAATAAAAAAAAAGAGTTTACCGGCAATAGTGCATTTGCAAATAAGGTCCAAGCTTGGAAAAATGGTAAAAAGTCAAAATTAAAGGCTCTTCATCTGAATGCACGGAGCATTTGTAATGAGATGGACGAATTAGTTGCACAAATAGAGATAAATGGGTTTGATCTAATAGCCATTACAGAGAAATGGTTGCAAGGTGACCAAGGTTGGCAACTAAATATTCAAGGGTACATAACGTTTAGAAAAGACAGGCAAAATGGAAAAGGAGGGGGTGTAGCCTTAATAATAAAGGATGACATAAGGACAGTGGTGAGAAAGAATCTTGGCTCGGCAGATCAGGAAGTAGAATCAGTATGGGTGGCAATAAGAAATAACAAGGGGCAGAAAACACTGGTGGGATTATTCTATAGACCCCCTAATAGTAGCTTTACCGTTGGACAGAGTATTAATCATGAAATAATAGAAGCTTGTAACAAAGGTAATGCAATAATCGTGAGGGACTTTAATCTTCATATAGACTGGACAAATCAAATTGGCAAAGATAGTCTGGAGGACGAGTTCATGGAATGCATTCAAAACAGTTTCCTAGAACAATATGTTGTGAAACTAACCAGGGAACAGGCTATTTTAGATCTTGTATTGTGTAATGAGACAGGGTTAATTAGTAATCTCACAGTAAAGAATCCTCTGGGGAAGAGTGATCATAATATGATAGAATTTCACATTGAGTTTGAGAGTGATGTACTTAAGTCAGAAACTAGAGTCTTAAACTTAAATAAAGCCAATTACATAGTTATGAAGGGCAAGTTGATAACATGGCAGCGAGGGAAACCGGGCATCTGGGACCCGAGTGAACAGTGGACAGAGTGAACTTAAGTCAGAAAATAGAGTCTTAAATTTAAATAAAGTCAATTACATAGGTATGAGGGGCGAGTTGGCAAAGGTAGACTGGGAAATTAGATTAAAGGGTATGACAATAGATAAGCAATGGCAAACATTTAAAGAAATATTTCAACATTCTCAATGATTATACATTCCATTGAGAAATAAAAACACCATGGGAAAAGTGATCCATCCGTGGCTAACTAAAGAAGTTAATAATAGTATTAGATTAAAAGAAGAGGCCTATAATATTGCCAAGAAGAGTAGTAAGCCTGAGAATTGGGAGAGTTTTAGAAACCAGCAAAGGACGACCAAAAAATTGATAAAATGGGAGAAAATAGAATATGAAAGTAAACTAGCAAAAATATATTAACAGATTGTAAGGGCTTCTAAAAGTATGTAAAAAGGAAGAGAGTAGCGAAAGTAAACATGGGTCCCTTAGAGGCTGAGACAGGAGAAATTATAATGGGGAATCAGGAAATGGCAGACATTAAACAAATATTTTGTATCTGTCTTCAGAGTAGAAGACACAAAAAGCATACCAGAAATAGTGGAGAACTCAGGGGCTAATGAGAGTGAGGAACTTAAAGTAATTAATATCAGTTAAGAAAAAGTACCAGAAACTAATGGGACTAAAAGCCAATAAATCCCCTGGATCTGATGGCCTACATCTGAGGGTTCTGAAAGAGGTGGCTGCAGAGATAGTGGATGCATTGGTTGTGATCTTCCAAAATTCCCTAGATTCTAGAACGGTCCCAGCGGATTGGAAGGTAGCAAATGTAACTCTGCTATTCAAGAAAGAGAGAGAAAACAGGGAACTACAGGCCAGTTAGCCTGTCATCGTTCATCAGGAAAATACTGGAATCCATTATTAAGGAAGTGGTAACAGGGCACTTAGAAAATCATAATATGATTAGGCAGAGCCAACATGGTTCTATGAAAGGGAAATCGTGTTTGTCAATTTTATTAGAGTTTTTTGAGGATGTAACTAGTAGGGTAGATAAAGGGGAACCAGTGGATGTGGTATATTTTGATTTTCAAAAGGCATTCGATAAGGTGCCACATAAAAGGTTGTTACGCAAGATAAGGGCTCATGGGGTGGGGGTAACATATTAGCATGGATAGAGGATTGGTTAACGGACAGAAAAAAGAGAGTAGGGATAAATGGGTCATTTTCAGGTTGGCAGGCTGTAACTAGTGGAGTGCTGCAAGGATCGGTGCTTGGGCCTCAGCTATTTACAATCTATGTAATGACTTAGATGAAGGGACCGAATGTAATGTATCCAAGTTTGCTGACAATACAAAGCTAGGTGGGAAAGTAAGCTGTGAGGAGGACACAAAGAGTCTGCAAAGTGATATAGACAGGTTAAGTGAGTGAGCAAGAAAATGGCAGATAGAGTTTAATGTGGGGGAATGTGAGGTTATTCACTTTGGTAGGAAGAATAGAAAAACAGAATATTTTTTAAATTATGAGAAACTAATAAATGTTGGTGTTCAGAGGATTTGGGTGTCTTTGTAAAAGAAACATAAAAAGTTAGCATGCAGTTACAGCAAATGGCATGTTGGCCTTTATTGCAAAGGGGTTGGAGTACAAGATTAAGCCCTGGACAATACAGGGCTTTGGTGAGACCTCACCTGGAGTACTGTGTACAGTTTTGGTCTCCTTATCTAAGGAAGGATAATCTTGCCTTAGAGGCGGTGCAACGAAGGTTCACTAGATTAATTCCTGAGATGAGAGGGTTGTCCTATGAGGAGTGATTGGGTAGAATGGGCCTATACTCTCTGGAGTTTAGAAGAATGAGAGGTGATCTCATTTTCTGAGGGAGCTTGACACAATAGATGCTGAGAGGTTGTTTCCCATGGCTGGAGAGTCTAGAACTAGGGGGCATAGTCTCAGGATAAGGGGTCGGCAATTTAAGACTGAGATGAAGAGAAATTTCTTCCCACAGAGGTTTGTGAATCTTTGGAATTCTCTACCCCTGAGGGCTGTGGATGCTGAGTCATTGAATATATTCAAGGCTGAGATCAATAGATTTTTGGACTCCAGGGGAATCGAGGGATATGGAGGTCAGGCAGGTGAGTGGAATTGAGCTCGAAGATCAGCCATGACCTTACTGAATGGTGGAGCAGGCTCGAGGGGCTGTATGGTGTACACCTGCTCCTATTTCTTATGTTCTTAAGGCGGCTCACCACCACCTTCTCAAGGGCAATTAGGGATGGACAATAAATGCTGGCCTTGCCAGCGACACCCACATCCCATGAATGAATTTTAAAAAATGCCACTCAAAAAAGGCCCTAAAACTTCAGATATTTGTTTTTTTGTGGTTTCAGAATGAGAACCATTCTTGCTCCTGATTCCATAAAACAATTGCTGGCCATTGACGGCCCGCCCCCGCCTCCCCCTTTTGTTCGTCTCCCCCCTTGGACTTACCTGTAGGCTTCGCGCTAAGTGAAATTGGTAAAACTCCGACAAGCAAGCTGCAACGGAGTGCCTGATTGGTGCCCACAGCTTGCCTGAGTTATGGGCCCGATATTACCATGGCGTGGGTTCGCGGCGGCGTTCGATTGGGCGCGTGGGTAACGCGCCCGGTGAAATCAGTCTGCTCCGCGCGCAATCGCAGGCTAATTGGATCCACTTACCTGGTCTTCCGGGTTCCCCGCTGCTGAGCTGTGCGGCGGGCGGACTGTGCATGCGCAGTAAGGTCTGTCAGCTGGAGGAGCCCTATTTAAAGGGGCAGTCCTCCACTGACTGATGCTGCAGGAAATAGGAAAAATTACAGCATGGAGCAGCCCAGGGGGAAGGCTGCTCCCAGGTTTAATGATGCCTCACTCCAGCTCTTATTGGATGGGGTGAGGAGGAGGGGGAGGACAGAGATTTTCCCCCCGGCGGGCGGGAGGAAGCGGCCTGCCTCTGCCACCAAGAAGGCCTGGCTCAAGGTGGCAGAGGAGGTCACCTGCAACACCAACTTATTGCCCACCTGCATACAGTGCAGGAGGCGCTGCAATGACCTAAGTAGGTCAGCCAAAGTGAGTACACTTACTCATTCCCCTACACTCCATCTGCCACATCACCGCCCCAACCCCACATCTCCTTCTGCACAGCCAACACTACTCTCACATCAATCCTCACACCAACTCAAAACTGAACCTCATCTTACCTGCCAGTACTCATCCCACCACTAACACTCAACCCAATCCTCATACAATCTCATGGCTCTATCTCATACTCACTCTCTGATGCATCTCTTTCACGGTCAGCCTCACTCAACCTGCCACTACCTGTGCTGCAGCCACAGGGCATGCATCACATATGTGCAGGAGGAAGCGTAAGGCAAATGTGTTGTGAGCATGAAGGGGTTGCACAAGGGTGTTTGAGGGTTTGTCGTGGTTTTTACTTATATTTAATTTCTGATCAACTCACATTACATATTATATTGGCACCACTACTGCCACGTCTTTGCGAATCTTGTCTGGTTTGTGCAATAATGCCCTTTCCTGAGGATCACAATGAAGACCCACAACTGATTGTGTCACTGCAGAGTGGGTGTCGGTGTATTTGCAGGGCTTTTTTGTGCAGACGACTGAGAGACATCGGCGATGTCCCCGGTGGCACTCCATGTGCACTGCTGCTCAGAGAGGTCCAGGAAGCTGAGCCTCGGTCTGTGGACCCTGTGGCGAGGGTAGTGCCCTCTGCGATGCATCTCTCTCTGCGGTTGACCTCCCTCCTGCTATGCAGGTGGATGTGTCACAGCACTGTGTTGTGGAGCTCCATGTGTCAGAGGTGGACGGCGTGGCCGGCCTGGCTGGTGATGCTGTTCACCCTCCGAGGAGATCATGTCTGCAGCTACGGCGGCCCCCATCCGGAAGATGTACATCTGAGGGGGTCCGCAAGGTAGGTACATGTGTCTGGACACCGGGGTAAGTGTGCAAGTTGGTGAATTTTGTTGTTAGGAGCAGGGTGGTGGAGGCCAATCTTTGTCCAAAGTGACAGAGTGGCCTCCTGCAATGAGTGAGGGTTTCCCCCCCACCACCTGTCAAATGGACCTTTGCAGCTGCCACAGGCTGATTGCTGCAACATGTCCATTTGAACTGGCAGTGTTTCCCCCAGTACAGGAAACAGTCTCAGTCAGTTGCAAAATCCGATCCCTGCTAAAATAACAGGTCAATCAGGTCTGTAAACAACCTGAAGTACATGTTCAAGTACTTTAAGTGGCACCCCGCCAGCTTTAATTGCCGATGGGAGTCCCACATGCGGGGGCTGCGCGCGCAGGTCAGCGCGCCAGTGGGGAAACCCGGAAGTGGACGGGTTGGAGCCGGGCTCCTGACCTGCCCCGGGAATCCCCGATTTTCGCAGCCCCCCCCCAGCCACGAATGCACCCGATCGCAGGTGTGAAAATCGAGCCCATTATGATGAAGCTAGAGGATGAATTTAGTTTGGTCCTGTGGGCCTCTCTGTTCTGGTGTGCTGTCACTATGCACTGCCAGAATCGCGTCCGGTTTGGGGCGCTAAGGAATTTAGGACCCAATATGTTTAATGCTGGCAATCTTCCATCATGATTATAATATACTTCATTACAACTGCCTGACAAGCAGGGGATCTTCATGAAAACATTCTTATGTGATTATTCCTTTCTTGAAGCTGTAAAAGAACAATATGACGTGTACAAATCAGAGCTATCTTTCTGCTGTTATACTTCCTCCGACATTGATACCTATTTTTATGACCATATTTACTATCTGCTTATAATGAATAATTGTAAACAATTTTACAACACCAAGTTATAGTCCAGCAATTTTATTTTAAATTCACAAGCTTTCGGAGATTTCCTCCTTCCTCAGGCAAACATTTGCCTGAGGAAGGAGGAAATCTCCGAAAGCTTGTGAATTTAAAATAAAATTGCTGGACTATAACTTGGTGTTGTAAAATTGTTTACAATTGTCAACCCCAGTCCATCACCGGCATCTCCATATAATGAATAAGCAAGAGCACTACATTGTGTAATATGCTGCACCACAAAATGGCAGAACATGGGTAAATACCTATGATTCCATATGTGATGAGTTTTTGGTTCTCAACCAAGCTGTCAAGTGGAAGCAAGAAGGAGGGGCCAGTAACTTTCTCACAGGGAGTGAGAGAAAAACACAGACACTGAGCTAGGGAAGGAGAGATTAAGAGGGATGACCAGAAGGATGGTTGAAGAGTTGGGTTTGGAAGAAGTTTTTAAAAGAGAGACAGAGGCAAGCAATTCCAGAGAGTAGGATTAGCTGGTTTCAGGCTTTTCTGCCAATTGTGGAGAGAGGGTAGGGGGCTGCAGAAGAGTCCAGAGTCAGAGAAATGGAGTGTTTGGTGGGGTAGGGTGGGGGGGTGATATAGGGCTGAAGGTCATTGGGGAGATGAGGAGGTTGTGGAGATAGAGTGGGGTGTGGCCTTGGAGGGATTTAAAGAAGAGGTTTTCAGATATCCACGAAAATCTTAAAATACTTCTTTAGACAATAAAGTTGCAGGGTGGACAATCTTTCCACTAATGACTTTCCCCAGATCACTATGGAGTATATATTCTTGCACTGTATGCTAGCAAAGATGTATGCTCACCTTCATACCATTAGGAATCAGAAGCAGCTTTCACCCATCCCAAGAATAATTCACTTCATAGAAACATAAATTGCTGGTGAAAATTAGGATGCATTACACAAATATTTATGTCTAGATGCATCAAGTAGATAAATTTTAAATGTTGATGTTTTTCTAACACTCTCTTCTATGTCTAACTATGTTTGTAAATGGCAGGATGAAGAAGAAAGCCTCAGAACTGGATTTGTGCGGGAACTTCACTCCATGCACATGTTTCATAAGAAGGTATGGAAACCCTCTCTTAATAAACCTGTTAGTACAAACATTCCTCCAGGAGCTACTCCCAAAATTGCACAGTTACTGTAAAATCCTCAATGCATAAGTCACACCATCATTCATATTTCTGAATGTTTAAAATATAGGAATGTGATATACAAATTATGAGATTTGCATTGATAAGATGACAATAAACTTAGTGGGCTTGATTTTAGCACCCTTCTCCTAACAATAAAATTCACCAACTTGCACACTTACCCCGGTGTCCAGACACATGTACCTACCTTGCGGACCCCCTCAGATGTACATCTTCCGGATGGGGCCGCCGTAGCTGCAGTCATAACCTCCTCGGAGGGTGAACAGCATCACCAGCCTCGCCTGGCCACGCCGTCCACCTCTGACATGTGGAGCTCCACAACACAGTGCTGTGATACATCCACCTGCACAGCAGGAGGGAGGTCAATCGCAGAGAGAGATGCGTCGCAGAGGGCACTACCCTCGCCACAGGGTCCACAGACCGAGGCTCAGCTTCCTGGACCTCTCTGAGCAGCAGTGCACACGGAGGCTCAGAGTCACTCGACATGTAGTCGTGGACATCTGCAGCCTCATTCATGCCGAGCTGCTCCCGGCTGGTCCAAGCACCATCTTCTTACCTGTCGCTGTCAAAGTCACCACTGCCCTCATCAACTTCTCCTCCGCATCCTTCCAGGGTGCCACCGGGGACATCGCCGACGTCTCTCAGTTGTCTGCACAAAAGAGCCCTGCAAATACACCTACACCCACTCTGCAGTGACACAATGGGTGGCATCAGTTGTGAGTCTTCATTGTGATCCTCAGGAAAGGGCATTATTGCACAAACCAGACAAGATTTGCAAAGACATGGCAGTAGTGGTGCCAATATAATATGTAATGTGAGTTGATCAGAAATTAAATATAAGTAAAAACCATGACAAACCCTCAAACACCCTTGTGCATTCCCACCATGCTCACAACACATTTGCCTTACGCTGCCTACTGCACATATGTGATGCATGCCCTGTGGCTGCAGCACAGGTAGTGGCAGGTTGAGTGAGGCTGACCATGAAAGAGATGCATGAGAGGGTGAGTATGAGATAGAGCCATGAGATTGTATGAAGATTGGGTTGAGTGGTAGTGGCGGGATGAGTACTGGCGAGGTGAGTAAGTGCAGGTAAGATGAGGATGAGATTTGAGTGGGTGTGAGGAGTGATGTGAGAGTAGTGTTGGTAGCGTAGAAGGAGATGTGGGGTTGGGGCGGTGATGTGGCAGATGGAGTGTAGGGGAATGAGTAAGTGTACTCACTTTGGCTGACCTACTTAGGTCATTGCAGCGCCTCCTGCACTGTAAGCAGGTGGGCGATATGTTGGTGTTGCAGGTGACCCCCTCTGCCACCTCGAGCCAGGCCTTCTTGGTGGCAGAGGCAGGCCGCTTCCTCCTACCCGCCAGGGGGAAGATCTCTATCCTCCCCCTCCTCCTCACCCCATCCAATAAGAGCTGGAGTGAGGCATCGTTAACGTGGGAGCAGCCTTCCCCCTGGGCTGCTCCATGCTGTAATTTTTCCTATTTCTTGCAGCATCAGTCAGTGGAGGACTGCCCCTTTAAATAGGGCTCCTCCAGCTGACTGACCTTACTGCGCATGCGCAGTCCGCCCACCGCACAGCTTAGCAGCGGGGAACCCGGAAGAACAGGTAAGTGGATCCAATTAGCCTGCAATTGCGCGCGGAGCAGACTGATTTCACCAGGCGCGTTACCTACGTGCCCAATCGACCCCCAACCGCGAACACGCCGCCATGGTAATATCGGGCCCAGTGTGTGTTTTATATACTGCTGTTCCTGAATGTATGATTTATAGTGCAGATCTTTCACAAATCCATTAACCATCACATTCTTCGGATCATTTAATATCAGTATTTATTACTTAATTGAGTAATACTCTCACTATAACCTCTGTTCTGTAGTAACTAAAAGAGAAACTCTGTAGGTAGCCCATAAACTAATTGTTTGCCACTTATTGGTTTATTTTTCAGGCATTCAAAAGCTTTAAAATGCAAAATGTTCCATTTGATTAGTGATATATGGCCGCCACTTAATTATAAATAATTTCTAGTGAATTTAGATCTTGCATGTAACACCTTGTCAGAAAGGGTAAAAATCAATTAAGATCAACCAGTCACCCTTGCTGGAAGCATACATGCCAGCCTAGAAAACTAGCAAACGTGATTAACAGCTGATATAGCCCTGAATATAAGCATATGACATGTGAAGACAAATAGTAACATGGGCTTTGTAACATAAGCTGTAGGTACGCCCAACATTGTTTCACTTGTGTTGGAGTGGAAAAAATTGTAAGTACATGAAAGCATGAAGAGGAAATACAAAAGTTGAAGACAAAAGTGTATTATTGAAGGGAGAGTGGCAGAGAGCATGCCTCCATCCAGATAATTTTGCTGTTTAACATTTTATTTGGTACATTTTCCTATATTTCTCAATCTCCAATGAACATGGGATTGTATATTTTTCATCTAAAAAGAATGGATTTTATTGAAAGTAGCTCTCTATTTCCTATTTTGGAATGAATTATTTTCTTTGTACTTTAAGCTTCCTCCTCCCTGGTAGCTGAGAATTTTTTTTCCCGACCAGGCCAAAGTCGAATCTTCGCAGATCTTCGGATCGTGGGCAGGAAAATGGTGTGGAACCTAGTTTCGCTAGGATTCTGCTCCATAGTTCACAAAGAGCCAAAAGTCATACGGGCGGCGGCCAAGGCAGACAGCAAATCATCTTAATTCTCGGGCCTCATCTGTATAGGCCCCGTCAGTCTCCCTCCTGAAACCGGCAGCTGGCTGTCAGGCCAGATTGTAATGTCGCGCAGCAAGAGACAGCCTCTGGGGACCAGAAAGAATGGCACTTGGGTAAATGATTGGAAGGGGGTTTGGAAGGGCCTCGTGGTTAAGGGAGGGCGGGGGGAGTGGAAGCCTGGGGCAGGAGAGGCCTAAACACTTCTGCTCCTCCTGTCCCCAGAAGGAAAGTCAAAAGAAAGAATATCTACTTAACTTTTTGGGCTGCTTCTGGTCTCAACTTCTCTTCCTGCTAGGTTGGCCTGGCAGTAAAGCCACATTGGCTGCCCTTTGCAGGCCTCCAGTTAAAATTGCAGTCGGGCACCGATGATGTTACTGGAGACCGATCTACATATTTAAAGAAGGACCCAGCTGACTTCCGACAGATGTCCAGGACTAAATCAGCACTTAAGCCTTTTGTTTGCTTCTTTTATGGATTTATTACCTTGCACTGCCACTTCTAATGACTTGTGTACCTGCACACCAAGGTCCCTCTGCTCCTCTACTCAATTTAAAAGCTTACCACTTAAGGCAAATTTCCTTTCTCTATTCTTACTTCCAAAATGCATTTTTCCACATTGAAATGCATCTGCCCGTCCTGCTGGCCAATCTATGTCTTCCTGCAGTCTTTCACACTCCTTGTCATAGTTTGTTGTCATTAGGAAATTTTGATATTGTTCCCTCAATTCCTAAATCCAGATTATTTACGAATATAGTAAATAAGAGCAACCTCAACGCCGATTCCTGTGGAACACCACTCATCATAAGAAATTGCTTTTTACTCCTACATTTTTGCATTCTGCTTTCCAACCATCTCTCTATCCATGTTGCCGCTCTCCTTCATGCCTTGAGCCATTAACCTCTTATGTGGTATGTTATCGCTTGCTTTTTGAAAATCCATGTGAACAATATCCACAGCATTTTTCTTATCTATCTGCTTTCTTATTTCTTCAAAGAATTCTATAAGGTTAGTCAAGCACAATCTGCCTTTTATCAATCTGTGCTGACTGGTTCTGATTAACTCATGTTTCTCCAAGTGCTTAGTAATTTTATCCCATACTACAGATTGCAGGGAGTTGATGAGGTACACCTCCACTCCAGCAGTGTTGCAGTGCTCCAGAAGCTGATTTGCTGCATTATCTGGGACAGAAGCCTAAGGTCTGCTGTGCTCCTTTTGCACACATATTCATATAATGTGATGGGGAAGTGTTTATGGGCCTGAGGGCTTGCGCACAAGTCACAAGGCCTCAGATTTCATGGAAAAATATTTTTAAAAGCACATTGCACCATAATGCAGTATCTTTGCTGGCTTAGCTCTTTCTTCATCACCCGTTTGCAATGAGAGCAAAGCAAGCTCCATGGGCCCAGTTCTTAAAAAGACTAAACCTTTGTATTGTTCATGGTTTACAGTATATTTTTAGTGCAGTGTTGTTGGCTATTGTGCATGTGCTCCTTCAACTTCCAAGCTCTCAAGACTACTTTGCTGCTGGTACAAGTTGGCACTGTGAAGGCACTGTCCCAAATTGCCCTTTTTCAGAATTTCTGATCTGAAGGGGCTAGTTGCAGCTTCCAATGTCCACATTTTCTGGGAAACCTTCTTCTGACACATCAGCTTGGCAGAATCCCAGGGAAATGGTGCAGGAGGCATTATGATGTCATGCCCACGTCATTTACTTAAAATTTCAATTTCCTTGGCTTCTTCATGAGGGTACTTGCCATCCACGCCAGGGGATGCCCCAGGAAATGTGCGTCAAGTAGAAGTGGAGGGTCACCACTCCAATTACCTCTGCCTAATGCCCAAAAACCAAATGCTCACAAGGTATTAACAGAGAAATATCGGTCCTTTTTGCCATAATTTCATAATTGTATTTAGTACATTTATTGATTCACTCATTCATAAAATATAATTTAGAAGTTTTAAAAATACTGCAGCTTTCAATGATTGTTCCCAATATAGGATGTACCTGGATCAAGAACTTCAGGTTCACCATTATGTCATCAGCTCTCAAGAAGAAAGCAAAAGGGAAGTGGTCTTTTGAAATGCCCAGCTGGGTTGCACACAGCTTCTGGTACCAGCAGCATGGTGGACAATACCAAATAATGATTAAAATGGTAAGTGACCCATTCACTCACCTACATTTTAAATCAATTCCTAAAAGAAGGCAGAAAGGTAGGGACAAAGATACTTTTGAGGATATATCACCTCCAAAAACAAGTGCGAGGAGCGCATGGACTTCTTTGTCACTAAGATTGAGACCATCCGTTCAGCTGTCTCTGCCACTTCCCTCCCTTCCCCTAGCCCACCAAGCCAAACTTCCCCTAAGGTTCCCCCCTGCCCTACCCCTGAACTCGCACCTTTCTCTAGTTTCTCTCCTATCTCCCCTCATGCCCTCTCCGAGCTCGTCTTGGCCATGAGACCCACTTCCTGCTCACTCGACCCTATTCCCACCAAACTGCTGACCACCCAACTCCCTTCCTGGCCCCATGATAGCTGATATTGTTAACGGTTCCTTCTCTTCAGGTATTGTCCCCCTCCCCTTCAAATCTGCCGGCATCACCCACCTCCTCAAAAAATCCACCCTTGACCCCTCTGTCTTTGCAAACTACCACCCCATCTCCAACCTTCCTTTCCTCTCCAAAGTCCTCGAATGTGTTGTCGCCTCCCAAATTCGTGCCCATCTTTCCCTCAACTCCATGTTTGAATCCCTCCAATCAGGTTTCTGCCCCGCCACAGTACTGAAACGGCCCTTATCCTACGTGATATCCTACGTGACTGTGACCGTGGTAAACTATCCTTCCTCATTCTTCTCGACCTGTCTGCAGCCTTTGACACGGTTGACCACACCATCCTCCTCCAACGCTTCTCCTCCGTCGTCCAGCTGGATGGGACTGCCCTCGCCTGGTTCTATTCTTATCTGTACAGTCGTAGCCAGAGAATCACCTGCAATGGCTTCCCTTCCCGCTCCCAGACTGCCTACTTCCACCTCCGTAACATCGCTTGTCTCTGCTCCTGCCTCAGCTCATCTGCTGCTGAAATCCTCATCAAAGCCTTTGTTACCTCTAGACTTGACTATTCCAATACTCTCCTGGCTAGCCTCCCATCTTCCACCCATCATAAACTCTGCTGCCGTATCCTAACTAACACCAAATCTCATTCACCCATCACCCCTGTGCTCGCTGACCTACATTGGCTCCCAGTCCGGGAACGCCTCGATTTTAAAATTCTCATCCTTGTTTTCAAATTCCTCCATGGCCTCACCTCTCCATATCTCTGTAACCTCCTCCAGCCCTACAACCCTCCGAGATCTCTGCACTCCTCCAATTCTGGCCTGTGGTGCATCCCCGATTTTAATTGCTCCACCATTGGCGGCCGTGTGTTCAGCTGCCTAGGCCCTAAGCCCTGGAATTCCCTCTCTAAACCTCTCTGCCTCGCTACCTCTCTCTCCTCCTTTAAGACGCTCCTTAAAACCTACCTCTTTGACCAAGCTTTTGGCCATCTGTCCTAATATCTCCTTAAGTGGCACATGTCAAAATTTGTTTGATAACGCTCCTGTGAAGCAGCTTGGGACATTTTACTACGTTAAAGGCGCTATATAAATGTAAGTTGTTGTTATTGTTCATCTTATTTAGGATGAAATTAGTTGACATTAACTTATTAATTTTTTTTCAGAGCATAGAGAAAGGGACATGCCTAACATGTGTCAAGGGGCCCGTACCAAACCTTTTCTTTTGGTCTTCATCAAGAACGAAGATTCCAAAACACCTCCCAAACTTCAGCTCAAGTCTTAAGGTTTCTGGGACCTTTCTTTCAATTTATTTTTAAATCATACAGTTCACCCCTTTCAACCAATGGCTACCCCTAATATAAAAACATGAAAACATATGTGTTGGATTTACTGCCCATTCATAGTCGATGTGTGAAATGTTGATGAAGACATGAGTTAACATTGACAGAGTAAAAATACTTTTTACGAAGGTGGAAGTAGACCATCATTTGTGATGTAGAGGATTGGACTCAGAAGCTCAGCTCAGGGTCAAATAGGACGGCGAGGTTGCGAACGGTCTGGTTCAGCCTGAGAAAGCTGCCAAGGAAAGGATGTAATCGGTGACGAGTGAGCATTTTAGACTGATATTTGAACGATCACTGTCACAGGGAGTTGGATGAAAATGTTCAACAGTTGGTTCTATGCATTGTCAATGCCAAATAAAATAATGTTTTTATTCTAATAGCATATGAATAAATTTTAATTTCTGATTTAAATCCTCACAAAGAAACAGCCAATAATAATAGATTCTTGTAAATATCTATCAGGAACAATAATGTACTGATTTAGTTACCTATCAGTTTAAGTGAATAGCCAATTAAAAGCAAAATAACTGCAAATGCTGTAAATCTGAAAAGAAACAGAAAATGCTGGAAACACGCACAGGTCAGTGAGCATCCTTAGAGAGAAAAGAAAGATTAACGTTTCAGGCGTAACATTCTGCTGAAGGGTCACAATGTTAATGTATCTGTTCAGTCCACAAATGCTGACTGTTTCCAGCTTTTTCTGTTTCTGAGTAAATAGCTAGCATTGTGTTAAATGTTACTGCCGCACCTATCAATCCCCATGTTGAGTACGCTTCCAATGTAACTATTCAGACACTCACCAAACATTTCTTTGGAGGTTTCAGGCTCAAGGCGATGCGAAGCTCAAATTTACATCTGCACATGCCAAGCAAATCTCAAAGATGTTACTAGATCATTTCCCTGATTTACTGTAATGCTATCAGTCTGAGCTGAGCCTACTTTTCCCCCATCAGCTCCAGCTCACATTGGATTTTGGTTCATCACAGTAACATTTTTAATCAAGTTGGCTCACACCTCAGTAAAATATATTGGCCCTGAAAATCGTTGGATGCGATCCCAACAAATATGCATGGAACACACCTGCTGATCCCCTCCAGTGATGACCCAGCTGGAATTTGTGAGGTCAGTGGGAGGCCACCTCACTTGCATAGGGTAAGCAGGCACAAGTGATACAGTGGGCACATCTCTGGTGACTACCTGCCTCATTAACCAGAAAATCTAGCAACTGCCCGCCATTGGGGGGGTGGGGGGTTGGCTGTTGTTGCCAAGGTGCTTCCCCACACCAGCCATGTCCCCTTGGCCCCCTATGCAAGGGGACTGATCAAGAATTTATTTTTTTAAGTTACCTTTTTTCAGGTTCAAGCCACTTCCCTGACCTCTTCCTCCGTTCCTCCTTCCCTTCGTAAGGCCCACTTTTGCCCATCTGGATGCCAGTATGCCACATTTCATTCAGCATATCAGCCTCCAGAGACATTTCAAGTTCCAACTGAGCTATACAAGTAGGAACTCCCAGCCTCTCTGCTATTTACCAGTGGGGTCCACTGTCTCCTACCAGGTTTATGGCGGGAGACCAGCGGAACCCTTGGACATTTTTTTTTTATTCGTTCGTGGGAGGCGGGCGTCGCTGGCGAGGCCAGCATTTATTGCCCATCCCTAATTGCCCTTGAGAAGGTGGTGGTGAGCCGCCTTCTTGAACTGCTGCAGTCCATGTGGTGAAGGTTCTCCCACAGTGCTGTTAGGAAGGGAGTTCCAGGAATTTGACCCAGTGACGATGAAGGATCGGCGCTATATTTCCAAGTCGGGATGGTGTGTGACTTGGAGGGGAAGGTGCAGGTGGCGTTGTTCCCATGTGCCTGCTGCTCTTGTCCTTCTAGGTGGTAGAGGTCGTGGGTTTGGGAAGTGCTGTCGACGAAGCCTTGGCGAGTTGCTGCAGTGCATCCTGTGGATGGTACACATTGTTTTCACATATCCTGAAGTGGGACGTGGTGATAATACTACTGTTTGTAATTCAGGATATCAGTGAAATAAGTATAATTTTACTATTAATCCAGATCATTTGCCCCAAAGAAGAATCACAGAATTTTATGTTACAAAGGAAAGCCATTTGGCCCGTTGTACCTGTGCCGGCTCTCTGAAAGAGCCATCCACTTAGATCTAGTGGATGGCTCTTTCCGCATAACCATTCACATTTTTTCTTTTTTCTTTTTCAAATACTTATTACAGTGTCAGCCATGGCTCAATGGGTAGCACTTTTGCCTATGAATCAGAAAGTTGTGGGTTCAAGTCCCATTCCAGAGGCTTGAGCACATAATCTAGGCTGGCACTTCAGTGCAGTACTGAGGGAGTGCTGCACTGTCGGAGGTGTCGTCTTTCAGATGAGACGTAAAACCTTCTCAGGTAGACGTAAAAGATCTCATGGCACTATTCAAAGAAGAGCACAGGAGTTCTCCCTGGAGTCCTGTCCAACATTTATCCCTCAACCAACATCACTAAAACAGGTTATCTGGTCATTCTGACATTGCAGTTTGTGGGAGCTTTCTGTGCACAAATTGGCTATTGTGTTTCCCACATTACAACAGTGACCACACTTCAAAAATACTTAATTAGTTGTAAAGTGCTTTGGGACATCCTGAGTTTCTGAAAGGCACTATATAAATGCAAGTCTTTTTTTTCTTTTGACTTCCCTCTTAAAAGCTATTATGGATTCTGCTTCCATTACTGATTCTGGATGTGCAGAAAAACCGCTGCATTAAAAATATTCTACGAACTTCTCCTTTCATTTTTTTCATGATAATCTTAAATGCTGCCTTCTAATTACCAATTCAAAGGCATGTCGAGTTCCTGGCCTATCTTTCACTGCACCAGGAATTTCGGCTCCTACTAAGTGCTCAGTTAGCTGATGACAGCTGGGGTGGTCCAATGCTGCCTGCCTTCTCTTTGACTTTCATTGTTTTAGATATTGACTGTCTTCCAGATTTTGGCTCTTGCTGGAGGATATGGGAGAATCATTAGGATTGTGGTGATAAAAATCACAGTTGTCCCTCACATCTCAGTAAATATTGCGTTTCTTTTTGCCTTGACCTCATTTGTCAATAATAGTTAAAGCTGCTGTTTTTTAGTAACAGAATCTTTTATTGGCCCATAAACTATGCAAATATTGGTACTCTATATCAACAATGCTAGGGTTAAAGGTAATGGCTTAGAAATTCGCTTGCACAGGGTCAATTCCCTACGTCAGAATGGAGAGATCCAAGGAGCCCCAGACATTGGGCCTCGGACCGCGTTACCATGAGGCCAGTGTTGCGGGAGGAGCTCTCCGGGAATACCGAACAAAGATTGAGGGCCGCTAGCACCACAGCGGCCCTCAGGTAAGTGAAGGACCGCGGGTCTCGGGGCAGGGGGTGCTGGGAGGGGGCGATTGCGGGCCTGATAGGGGAGCGGGCCTTGGGAGGAGAGCAATCGCTGGCCAGGGGGAGGGAGGTCGGAAATCTGGGATCCTGGAGGTCGGAGACATGCAGGAGGAAGATCAGGGATTGGGGAGTGTGGAGATCAGGGACGGGGGGGAAGGGAGATTGGGGGTCAGGGAGCCTGGAGGTTGGGGCCAGGGGTCTTAGGGCTGGGGGAGGCTGGCAGAGGCAGCGATCAGGATGGTATTTTACAGGTAAGTAACATCTTTCTTTTTCAGGCGATCTTCAGGGTTGGTTTCCCTGAGTGCAGGCAGTGCTGACGTTGCTGGCTCTGGGGAAACCAACGTTGCAGCAGGGACCTGAAGCAGGTGTTTGGATCTTTATTTGCATACGCAAATGCATAACGCCTGCTTCAGGCATGGGTAAAGGATGTCTTATGTTTGTCCTTACCCAGTATAACGGCCAGCACACTTCCGTTTGGAAATGTGCGCGCTCTTCAAGCCTGTCATTTTGGGGCCTTAGGAGGCCATGTAGCGCCTGACAAACGGGTGCTATATGACCTAATTTCTAGGCCATAGACCACTTTAACCCTAACCTCGAGATTCTTAATGGTATTTTACATATGTACAATAGCTATTTGTTATACCAGCTCTTAAACGGTAAATATTTTATATATATAATAAAAAAAATGTTAGTACTTTACAGCTGATACAAAAATAAAAAGAGACAAATTCCTGTTTGCAGTAATCTGATGCTTCAGCTCTAGTTCATTTTGAATTTACGAAACAGATCTGAAATTATTACAGCAGTTTGTTGGGAAAGGGACTCTGCACACTCAAAGCGAATCTTTAAACTATCAGTGTATTCCTTAAAATTAAATTGCCCTGTAATTGTTATTTCAAACAGTTAATTTAGAAGTACTCATTAAAATGACGAGCATCTGAAAAAAATTGCAATGTTTTTTGAAGATATTCATACTTTAACTGTGCCTGTCCTGCCCCATGCAAAACAGATTAACATTATATCAAGTACATGATTAAGTGAATTGGCTGAGTTCACTGTTTATATGAGTCAGATATCACTCTAGAACATAAATACAGAATCTCTTTAGTCATCTCTTTGTAAAGGGGAAAAATGAATTGCTATATCTGGTTTGGAACATAGGAACATAGGAACAGGAGTAGGCCATTCAGCCCCTCGTGCCTGCTCCACCATTTGATAAGATCATGGCTGATCTGTGATCTAACTCCATATACCTGCTTTTGGCCCATATCCCTTAATACCTTTGGTTGCCAAAAAGCTATCCATCTCAGATTTAAATTTAGCAATTGAGCTAGTATCAATTGCCGTTTGTGGAAGAGAGTTCCAAACTTCTACAACCCTTTGTGTGTAGAACTGGAGTGATGAACTGTGACAAGTAAGCAACCCAAAGGAAGGAGAATATTTAAGACCAGTGATCAGAAGGCTTACAGTCGGAACAGATAAAAAAAAATAAAACTAAGTCAAAAACAAAAATGTTAGACTGGAAAGGGAGAACATTTTTTAAGGGGTGAAACAGGATATAGCCCAGATTAACCAAATGGAACATTTGCAGGAAAAACAGCAGACTAGATGGCTAGGGTACAGTCTAAAACAAAACAAGTGAAGGGGTTGCAAAGGCCAGAATTTCATGGATGAAGAAGGAGATCAAACCAAAAATAAAGTCTTAAATGGAGGATACAACAAAAGTAAGGTGACTGATCCAGAAGCAAACTGGGAGAAATACCCAAAGCAGGGAAGAGAAGCAAAGAAAATGAGATTAGGGGGGCTGAAAGAGACCATTAAAAAAGTGACAACATAAAGGGTAACAGAAGAGGTTTTTAGCATAATAAAGAAGGGGTGTGACCACTAAGGGACAAAGACTGAATCCTTTCCTCCTTCAGTATCTGCATTGAGCGACTCCTCATGCACAGTGATTTCAACCTTCATCTTAACTCACCTTTTCCTCTCTCCACTAAGTTCACTGCCTTCCTGTCATCCCTTAACTTTTCCCCCCAATTAAACTCTCCTACCCCATGACATCTTACATGCCTCTCCATTCACATTGTCTCAATCACGGTCAAGGCCACCTCTGATCACTTCCTTGTATCTCTCACCACTCACATCCCCCTTCCAACCCCACTTCCTTCTGCGGCCACCCCTGGAAAAAACTCTCTCCAAGTCACTTACAACTGCACTTTCAGACTCCCAACTGCCTAGCCTTTGGCTCTCCATTCACCATGAATGGTGATCTGTAGCTGTTGATCTGCTCAATCACTTCCTCACCTCTGCCTTTGATGCCCTTGTCCCCAGTAAAACCCTTAATCTCTCCCATCCTGGTCATTCCTCCTGGTACGACCCCATCTTCGCTCCCTCAAGTCCAAGAAGCATAGACCTAAGTGTATCTGGCGCACAATTGGTTTAGCCATTCTTCGCCAGATCTGGCTGGACCACATCGAGCACTAATGGGCTCTACTCTCCTCTGCCAAAACTGCTGACTATTCCAGCATCATCCTAGATGTAAAGATAACCCTCAACCTCTTTTCTCCACTACCATCCGTCTCCTTAAATCCCTCTCCCCTGCCCCCTCCACCCTCACCTCCAACAACAAGTGCAAGGAGCACATGGATTTTTTTTGTCACTAAAATTGAAACCATCTGTTCAGCTGCCTGTGCTGCATCCCCTCCTTCCCCTTTCTCACTAAGCCAAGTTTTCCCCAAGGTTCTCCCCTGCCCTAGCCCCGAACCCGCACCCTTCTTTAGTTTTTCTCCTATCTCCCCATATGCCCTGTCTGAGCACATCTTGTCCATGAGATCCACTTCTTGCTTTCTTGACCCTCCCAGTTCTTCCTGAACCTTAATCTCTCCCATCCTGGTCATTCCTCCTGGTACAATCCCCTTCTTTGCTCCCTCATGTCCAAGAAGCACAGACCTAAGCGTATCTGGCGCACAATTGTTTTAGCCATTCTTCGTCAGATCTGGCTGGACCACATCAAGCACTAATGGGGTCTACTCTCCTGACCCACATTCAAAGAACGCTAGTCACTGCAGGACACCAATTCCACCCCCCCCCCCCACCGATTGCTACCCCCCCCACCACCACCACAGCTACCTCCGCCCTGGCCACCGCCCCCTTCAAGACCCGATTGCCCCCTTTCCTCAATTACCTGAGGGCCACAGCTTGCCAGTTCGATGGAAATGAGTCCCAAGGCTCAATATAGGGTGCGGCTCAAGCCTCATCATTCAGGCGCAGGGATTGATCTCTGTGCCCCCCACCCCACTGCCCAAATATTCCACCCGAATTTCTAGGCCCATTTCACCATTTGAAGAAGAGCAGGAAAATCTCTTGATGCCTGGCAAATGCTTCTCCCTCAAACACCACTAAAAACAGATTAACCCATTGTTCTATGAGGAATCTTGCAAAATGGCTTCCATATTTTCTTACATAAGTCACTCCACTTCAAAATAATTAATTATCTGTGAAAGACTTCATGACATTTCAGAGATAGAATAAGATTCCAAATATATGCATGGAAGGGGGCAATCTTCACCTAACCCATCTGTCGGGAAACTGACGGGATTGGATGCAACGCTGGTTTTCCACCCAGCCTGATTTTACCCCCCATTGAAGTAGATGGAGAGCAATATTAGGCGGGGTGTAAAACCAGCATTTTACCCAATCCCATGGGTTTCCCACCTGGTGGGTGAGGTTAAAATGACCCCCTTTCTTTCTAACTCTTTCCCACAACCTAAAAATGCAAAACTTCTGACTTCCCACAATCTTTGATTCCGCCTGCATTTTACCAGCTTTAAAACCCATGCTTGACATCACCTAACCACTATTTTATTGATCTTGTCTCCTCTTCTAATCTTTTCAACCTTGGTGTTCTACATTATGTATCTTGGCTCTTCACCAAGGTTCCTCAATTAAAAGGCATAAAATGACACAGAATGCATTTTGATGTGGGTTAAATAATTGTACTGCATTTCTGTAAGCAAACATAAAAAGAACTTGTCAACACTTTTTCATAAAACAAATTTATTTGGTTTTTCATTTTTGTTTTGGTGCCTATGCACTCTTCAAAGTTTGGTGTACACTGAGCAATAAAATATTTTCCATTTTTGCAGCCAGTAACAGCATTAGGCTTTGATAGGTGATTATAAGCAAATAGCTTGGATTTATGGTGGTTCTTTTATGTTTCACTGCACCATTTTTTAAAACCAGATGTCACGCTGTTTTTACTATTGCAACGCTATGCCAAGATATTTTCACTGGAATATTAATTTATTTTTATAAGGGTATTTTTCCTTAACTTATGTGAAGTTTTGCTTGTTTTTAAATTTGAAGTTCAAGTGATTTATAACAATCTCCTGAGCACTGTAATCAGACTACAGCCTTTAACCAATGCTGTGATACCTGTTATAGTTTTTGTACAATTTTCTCCTCTCCTGTCCTGAAAGAAGTGACTTATGCACAATTCCACCATAGGAACATAGGAACAGGGGTTGACCTTTCAACCCCTAGAGCCTGTTCCGCCATTGAATTAGATCGTGGCTGATCTGTGCCTCAATTCCATTTACCCACCTTTGATCAATATCCCTTGATAGCCTTACCTAATAAAACTCTGTCAATTCTCAGGCTTGAAAATTTCAATTGACCTAGTATTTGCAGCCTTTTGGGGGAGAGAATTCCACATTTACACTACCCTTTGGTGAAAAGGTGCTTCCTGAATGGCGTAGCTCCAATTTTAAGTTTGCGCCCCCTTGTTCTGGATTCCCCCAACAGAGGAAATAGCTTCTCTGTATCTACCCTTATTAAATCCCATTATCATTTTAAACACCTCAATTAGATCACCCCTCAACCTTCAAGGTAATATAACCCAAGTTTATGCAACCTGTCCTCATAATTTAACCCTTTTAAGGCCCAGTATCATTTTGGTAAATCTGCGCTGTACCCCCTCTAAGGCCAATATATCATTCCTGAAGTGCGATGCCCAGAAATGAATGTAATATTTCAGATGGCATCTGACCAAGGCTCTATACAACTGAAGCATAACTTCTTCCCCTTTGTATTGCAACCTTCTTGAGATAAAGGCCAACATTATCTCTCGAACATGGCCATTACTTAGGTGTGAACCTTGAACATGAGTGTTAGCCTATTCGACTATAAGAGGCACTATAAGAGGGAATATCACAACCAAGCCTTATCCTAGTCTCCTTCAATATTCACTCAATTTCCCCTTCCTGGACCAAAGATGCTGAGGTCCCAGCTGAAATCAATTAACACTACTCAGACCAGAGATTTAACCTGGAAGCTTCCTGATGTATATGGCTCAGTACCATACCATGCTGTGCAGTCACTGAGCCACGGAGCCATTGGGGAGGCTTGTCGTGATAACATATGTTGTAACATTCTTATTCGCAGGAGTTATTAGCCTAGAAATTGGATCACACAGTGCTTGTTTCACAGGCGTAAAATCGACGCCTAATATCCCATTATGATGGGCGGCAATCATGTGCTCATTCCATACCGGGCGTGCTCTGCCCACCGTATTAGTTAGGGCTGCTCAGTAGGCATCCAGGACTGAGACTGGTGTTAGGTCCACTGCCTATGCAAATCAGAGGCCTAACGTCTGTTTCAGGCCCTTTTGCGAAATTGGACTGTGAATGACTGACGCATGCATTTACTTCAAGCATTCAGCAGTCAAACCAGTGGTCCTTAAAGGGACCTCTGGAGTCCGCCATCGAAAAGGTAAGTTTCACATTCTTTATTTACCTTAATGTGGAGCCAGCGGGAGCAGGAGTGCTCGTTCTGGTTCCAGATTTAAATGGTGGGCCGTTGCCAGCCACTGCTCATGTCCCTCTGCTGACCTTTGAGCTGGCTGATCTTGTTGCACCCCCAAGCAGGAAGCCTTTGGGGCCATGAATGGTCTCCACAGCTTGCTGGTATTATCCTAGGGTGGCCGGCAGACCAATTTACCATAGTCCTGCCGCTGGCCTCATTAGCTGCATGCAGTGTGTGCTGTGCTGTGTGATGACCTCCTGATTCGGGCATGATCCAATTTCTAGGCTATTTTGTTTTGAGTGATTTTTTATGTTGGCCACAGATGAACCCTGACTATTGATACAAAATGACAATCACATAAGAAGATTAATGATTCTAACATTATCATTGAATGTTTATTGAGAAATGATTTGCAGCTGATTTCCAGAAAATTCTCAGTGTAGTATACCATGTATAAGGAATATTGCATTGATATATAGAATATCTTCAATAAGTGTATGTGAAAGATTCACAGCTAACAAACTGGCTGGAAAATTACTGTTTAAATAGTGTGAATCATCATGTCTCTGAGTAAACTCTCCTGGAATAAAATATTAAAAAACATGATAATGTACTCACTTAAATGTGGTCTTAATTAAAACTACTCTAACACTGACTAAAGTACAGTACAGACCTTTCAACTCATCATTAATTTGAGGGTAACACCCTCATTTCTGAACAACCTCTATTTTTAAATATACATGCTTAGTTTACTGGTATATATTTTGTATCAAAGAGAATAAGTAAAGGGTTTATGACAACTCAAAACTGCTGGAAAAAAGCAGCCCTGAAACTCCAACAAAGTTGGTTCCTTAAGCACTTGGCTGGGTCTTCAATCTCATAACATTTTCTTCAGGTTGGACGGTCTAGCTCATGTCACGTAGGAATTGACCATATCACTCTTATTCTTCAAATCTTCAGATTTGCTGATGTTCTAAATATGACCAACAATCTGAAACTAATGTCAATTGGTTTATTTTATTACAATTAGTGTACAGAGATTAAAGTATTTCAGAATCTCTATTAGTCTCACCCCTTTCCCATGCCAAACACAACTTGTACCAAGCATTTTTTATCCTCCCTCTTGGGTGGAGAACCTGAAGAAAGGTATTATAGCCTCCTCAGTGTAGGCTGTGGCTGTGGCCAGGCATGTGCTGTGCCTGTGATTTCAATAATAAAAAGGTAAAAGCTTCAGTAGTAACAATGCATAGAGTGAGTCACAGTATCGACTTGGTCTCCAGGCAGCCAAACATCAGTACACCACGTCATTGCAAAACAAAGCTTCAGAACATGGAAACTGGGAAAAGAGATGCATTTATTTCCAGGTGGGTGCTATTATATTTCAGTCTGTGTTACAATGTTTCTATTTACGATTGTTTTTTTAGAATACTTTGTTGTACTTGTTTGATCTTCCCACTACAACAACAACGACTTGCATATATTTTCTACCCAGTTTGTCAGCTATAAAATGTCCCAAGGCGCTTCACGGGAGCGATTATCAAACAAAGTTTGACGCCAAGAAACATAAGGAGATATTAGGACAGGTGACCAAAAGCTTGGTCAAAGAGGTAGGTTTTAAGCAGCATCTTAAAGGAGGAGAGAGAGTTAGAGAGGCGGCAAGGTTTAGGGAGGGAATTGCAGAGCCTAGGCAGCTGAAGGGACAGTTGCCAATTGTGGAGCGGTTAAAAGCGGGGATGTGCAAGATGGAAGAATTGGAGAAGCGCAGAGATCTCAGGGGGGTTGTAGGGCTGGAGGAGGTTACAGAGCTAGAGAGGGGTGAGGCCATGAAGGGATTTGAAAACAAGGAGGAGAATTTTAAAATCGAGGCGTTCCCAGACTGGGGGCCAATGTAGGTCAGCGAGCACAGGGGTGATGGATGAACGGGATTTCGTGCTAGTTTGGATACGGGCAGCAGAGTTTTGGATCAGTTCAAGTTCATGGAGGGTGGAAGATGGGAGGCCGGACAGGAGAGCATTGGAATAATCAAGTCTAGAGGTAACAACGGCATGGATGAGGGTTTCAGCAGCAGATGAACTGAGGCAGGGACAGAGACGGACGGAGGTGGAAGTAGGCAGTCTTGGTAATGGAGCGAATATGACATTGGAAGCTCATCTCAGGTTCAAATAGGATGCAGAGGTTGCGAACGGTCTGGTTCAGCCTCAGTGGCCAGGGAGAGGGATGGAGTCGGTAGCTAGGGAACGGAGTTTGTGGCGGGGACCAAAGACAATGGCTTCGGTCTTCCTAATATTTAGTTGGAGGAAGTCTTTGCTCATCCAGCACTGGATGTTGGACAAGCAGTGTGACAAATCAGAGACAGTGGAGGGGTCGAGGGAGGTGATGGTGAGCATACCTGTGGAATCTGATGTTGTGTTTTTGGATAATATCGCCGAGGGGCAACATATAGAGAGAAATAGGAGGGGGCCAAGGATAGATCCATGGGGGATTCCAGAGGTAACAGTGCAGGAATGGGAAGAGAAACCATTGCAGGTATTTCTCTGGCTATGAGTGTCCTATAAGAATGGAACCTTCTGTCAGATTATGCTGGCAACTTTGGCATCATGTGGGCCCCCTGATATCATCGGGCCATAACTTTTTAATATTAAGTTGGCCCCTGCCTGCCCGGAGTGGGCTGCCCACCCAAACAATTTTTTTGCCAAGTTAAAATAGCATTGGGTCGGAATGCATTGGGGAAGTGGCGTGAAATCCGTCATCTGGCATTTTAACTACTTGCCCAGCCTGTTCGTGCTGGGTGGGCTGGGTTAAAATTGGGGCTGGAGTGGCAGTTTGCAAGGACAGAGGGGTTGAGGGTGGGTTTTTTGAGGAAGGGGGCAATGACGGTGGTTTTGAAAGCGAGAGAGACGGTAACTGAGGAGAGGGAAACATTTACAATGTCATCTAGCATGGCTGCCTTGAAGGGAGGTTGGGTGTTCAGCAGTTTCGTGGGAATGGAGTCAAGGGAGCAGGAGGTACATTAATTGTACGTATTATCATTGTTTGAACTATTTGACCATTTTACATAAAACAAGCTGTTGCTTTAGTTTAATTATTTGCATTTCCTTATGTGGACTGCAGTATTTAGCTGATCGCCAGTAAAGGCAGCCACATTCTTTAGTAGGCTTACACATTACAGGAATCGGGTATGGTAGCATAGTGGTTATGTTACTGGACCAGTAATCCAGAGTCATAAGTTTAAATCCTGCCACGGCAGCTGGCGAATTTAAATTCAATTAATTAAATAAAAATCTGGAATTAAAATACTAGTATCAGTAATGATGGCCATGAAACTACTGGATTGTAGTAAAAACCAATCTGGTTCACTGATGTCCTTTAGGGAAGGAAACCTGCCGTCCTTACCCAGTCTGGCCTATATGTGACTCCAAACCCACAGCAATGTGGTTGATTCTTAATTGCCCTCTGAAATGGCCTAGCAAGCCACTCAGTTGTAAAATCTCGCTACGAAAAGTCATAATAAGAATAAAACCGGACGGACCACCCGGCACCGGACACGACAATGGCAAACCAAGCCCAGTCGACCCTGCAAGGTCCTCCTTACTAACATCTGGGGACTTGTGCCAAAATTGGGAGAGCTCTCGCACAGACTAGTCAAGCAACAGCCTGACATAGCCATACTCACAGAATCATACCTTCCAGCCAACGTCCCAGACTCTTCCATCACTATCCCTGGGTATGTCCTGTCCCACCGGCAGGACAGACCCACCAGAGGTGGCGGTACAGTGATATACAGTCAGGAGGTAGTGGCCCTGGGAGTCCTCAACATTGACTCTGGACCCCATGAAATCGCATGACATCAGGTCAAACATGGGCAAGGAAACCTCCTACTGATTACCACCTACCGTCCTCCCTCAGCTGATGAATCAGTCCTCCTCCATGTTGAGCAACACTGGAGGAAGCACTGAGGGTAGCAAGGGCACAAAATGTACTCTGGGTGGGGGACTTCAATGTCCATCACCAAGAGTGGCTCGGTAGCACCACTACTGACCGAATTGGCCGAGTCCTGAAGGACATAGCTGCCAGACTGGGCCTGCGGCAGGTGGTGAGCGAACCAACACGAGGGAAAAACTTACTTGACATCGTCCTCACCAATCTACCTGTCGCAAATGCATCTGTCCATGACAGTATTGGTAGGAGTGACCACAGCACAGCCCTCGTGGAGATGAAGTCCCGTCTGCGCACTGAGGACAACATCCAACGTGTTGTGTGGCACTACCACCGTGCTAAATGGGATAGATTCAGAACAGATCTAGCAGCTCAAAACTGGGCATCCATGAGGCGCTGTGGGCCATCAGCAGCAGCAGAATTGTATTCCAGCACAATCTGTAACCTCATGGCCTGGCATATTCCTCACTCTACCATTACCAAGAAGCCAGGGGATCAACCCTGGTTCAATGAGGAGTGTCGAAGAGCATGCCAGGAGCAGCACCAGGCGTACCTAAAAATGAGGTGCCAACCTGGTGAAGCTACAACTCAGGACTACATGCATGCTAAACAGCGGAAGCAACATGCTATAGACAGAGCTGAGCGATTCCACAACCAACGGATCAGATCAAAGCTCTGCAGTCCTGCCACATCCAGTCATGAATGGTGGTGGACAATTAAACAACTAACGGGAGGAGGCTCTGCAAACATCCCCATCCTCAAAGACGGCGGAGTCCAGCACGTGAGTGCAAAAGACAAGGCTGAAGCGTTTGCAACCATCTTCAGCCAGAAGTGCCGAGTGGATGATCCATCTCGGCCTCCTCCCGATATCCCCACCATCACGGAAGCCAGTCTTCGGCCAATTCGATTCACTCCACGTGACATCAAGAAATGGCTGAGTGCACTGGATACAGCAAAGGCTATGGGCCTCGACAACATCCCAGCTGTAGTGCTGAAGACTTGTGCTCCAGAACTAGCCGTGCCTCTAGCCAAGCTGTTCCAGTAGAGCTACAACACTGGCATCTACCCGACAATGTGGAAGATTGCCCAGGTATGTCCTGTCCACAAAAAGCAGGACAAATCCAATCCGGCCAATTACCGCCCCATCTGTCTACTCTCAATCATCAGCAAAGTGATGGAAGGTGTCGTCGACAGTGCTATCAAGCGGCACTTACTCACCAATAACCTGCTCACCGATGCTCAGTTTGGGTTCCGCCAGGACCACTCGGCTCCAGACCTCATTACAGCCTTGGTCCAAACATGGACAAAAGAGCTGAATTCCAGAGGTGAGGTGAGAGTGACTGCCCTTGACATCAAGGCAGCATTTGACCGAGTGTGGCACCAAGGAGCCCTAGTAAAATTGACGTCAATGGGAATCAGGGGGAAAACTCTCCAGTGGCTGGAGTCATACCTAGCACAAAGGAAGATGGTAGTGGTTGTTGGAGGCCAATCATCTCAGCCCCAGGACATTGCTGCAGGAGTTCCTCAGGGCAGTGTCCTAGTCCCAACCATCTTCAGCTGCTTCATCAATGACCTTCCCTCCATCAGAAGGTCAGAAATGGGGATGTTTGCTGATGACTGCACAGTGTTCAGTTCCATTCGCAACCCCTCAAATAATGTAGCAGTCCGAATCCGCATGCAGCAAGACCTGGACAACATCCAGGCTTGGGCTCATAAGTGGCAAGTAACATTCGCGCCAGATAAGTGCCAGGCAATGACCATCTCCAACAAGAGAGAGTCTAACCACCTCCCCTTGACATTCAACGGCATTACCATCGCCGAATCCCCCACCATCAACATCCTGGGGGTCACCATTGACCAGAGACTTAACTGGACCAGCCATATAAATACTGTGGCTACGAGAGCAGGTCAGAGGCTGGGTATTCTGCGGCAAGTGACTCACCTCCTGACTCCCCAAAGCCTTTCCACCATCTACAAGGCACAAGTCAGGAGTGTGATGGAATACTCTCCACTTGCTTGGATGAGTGCAGCTCCAACAACACTCAAGAAGCTCGACAGCATCCAAGATGAAGCAGCCCGCTTGATTGGCACCCCATCCACCACCCTAAACATTCACTCCCTTCACCACCGGCGCACAGTGGCTGCAGTGTGTACCATCCACAGGATGCACTGCAGCAACTTGCCAAGGCTTCTTCGACAGCACCTCCCAAACCTGCGACCTCTACCACCTAGAAGGACAAGAGCAGCAGGCACATGGGAACAACACCACCTGCACGTTCCCCTCCAAGTCACACACCATCCCGACTTGGAAAGATATCGCCGTTCCTTCATCGTCGCTGGGTCAAAATCCTGGAACTCCCTTCCTAACGGCACTGTGGGAGAACCGTCACCACACGCACTGCAGCGCTTCAAGAAGGTGGCTCACCACCACCTTCTCGAGGGCAATTAGGGATGGGCAATAAATGCTGGCCTCGCCAACGACGCCAACATCCCGTGAACGAATTAAAAAAAATCGATGTATAGAAGAAGAAATGGTCAAGCACATATATTTGAAAATGAGTAATGTAATTTTCCCATAAACACTGCATTGCAAAATTATTTTTGATAGGTTACTGAAAGCCTGGTTAAGGTGCGTTTGCCTGTTAAAATAAACTGGAGCTTGCCTTTATTATTTTAGTGGCAAGACCAGCACTGTTTTGTTTCTGCCTTTAAGACGGTACATCATATTTATCTCAAATGTCAAAACTTGTTTCTAGAAATGGGCCTCCACTAGAAATCAGCGCTTACGTGTCAACCGATGAGATTGCTGGATTATAATTAATAATACTTGCATAATATAGCGTCTTATCCCATGGAAGCATCTCAGTGAGCTTTAACATGGGTTACTTTAAGAGAGCCGCGATTGTTGTTAAAGCAAACAACTACCAGTCTGCACTAGTAGGATACCACAATGAGATCACTGACCAGTTAATTCAAAGCAAACAGCTACCAATGCAGACCATCTGACCTTCCTGAAGGACCAGGGAGGTCAGAGTGGAACCTCATGCTGCTGCTTGAGTATATTGAACAACATATAGTAGACTGTGTGTAAACAATTAGGAAATGTTTCATTTTTCGAGCACAAGTGTGATAATATTACTGGTGAAATCAGGATACATTTTTTCTCGGAAAATGAACTACTTTAAGCCTGTATTGTTGGAGAAATGAATGTATTCGTCACTGCAGAATTATAACCTATTATTGGCATAACAAAAAAAATCTAGATGTTTGAAGTTTTTTTGATAGAAATATATTAAATTCAAGGTCGACTGTAGAATCAAAATGTATGGATTTCCCGTTGAATCAAACCAATTAATGAAAAACTAGTGTGTTTACGAACTAAATAAAATCGTAATCATCTTGCAGAAATATTTTTGTGTTGTTAGCAGTACACATTGTGTGAATCTGACGCAGCGGGGGGACCGACGAGAAAGTTTGGTGCTGCCACATCGAACCTCCTGCAGTTACACCCCCTGCCCGGGAGGTGGCGCTGCGGGAGACGCCTGAAAGCGTGACGAAGATTGACAGTCCAGCTGACCATTCGGAGGACGGAGATAATACGTCAGTCCCGAGTTATGACCAATAGGCGTCCGAGTGGGCGGGACGAGCGGCTGCACTATTCCCTGTGGGGGGAGCGCTGCGCTGATGAGTTGGAGCTTAGCGGAGTTCGACGACTTTTAAAACCTTCGCTGCTTCACAACAGAAAGAAGTGATGAAAGTATGACATTTATAACTTCCGGAGAAAGAACCCCTTCGCTTCGAACGATCATGTTGAGGGGAGACTGCATGGAGCATCTTTAAAGCACTTTGGGGCAAGTCAATCAATATTTTAAAATGGTCAAAACTATCAACAGAGCTATCAACCAGTTGTTTTGTTTCGTTGTATCTCTTTTACTTTTTTTCGGGCATCAGGACGGTGCTTGGCGAAAATAATTGGGGTTTAGTCACCATAAAACGACACCATTATTTGTCTCATCGCCTGAATATGAAGCATCGGTGACTCAGATTAAATGCGGGCGCAGATGTGACTAAATAATAATTAATCTGCAGTGTTTTTAAATAAAAGTACATTGGGTCACCCTCTTAACATATGGAAACAGTTAGCTATTGTAAGGACTGCAGCAGTGTTGCTGAACCAGAACAGTCTAGCCGTAGTATGTTTTACTGAATTATGTGAATGAAATGTTCTGAGTGTTTGTCATCTTGTCACTAGGGCGTTCAATCTTAGTTTATTTGTCTAGATACCACAGATTAGATTGGGAAAGTGAAAAGGGCATTTTTCAAATGGATAAAAAAATTCCTATGTCGCCTATGATGTTTAGTTTGCATGCATCTCTTTCATTCCATCGTTACATTCAACCATCAGCTGGGAAGACGGGTGAATCTGAGCAGTGACCTTTCTTGTGCCCACATTCACTGTTGCAGTATGCTTAGCAAAACGAGATGAAGTATGCAGGAATAAAAACAGAAAATGCTGGAGAAGCTCAGCAAGTCAGACAGTATCTGTGGAGAAAAAGAGTTAACGTTTCAGGTTGAAGACCGTTCATCAGAACTGGAAGATGTTAAAGACTTAAAGTTTTTAAGCAAGTACAGAGCCAGGGGAAGGGGGTGGGGAGGAAAGAACAAAAGGGAAGGTCTGTGATAGGGTAGAGGGCAAAAGTGATCAAATGACAAAAGGGATGATGATGCAAGGCAAGGAAAGTGGTAATGGGACCGGTTAAGAAACAAAAGATTGGTCAGGAGTAGCTGTAAATAGCAACAGCAGAACCATTACCAGCACGTGCTGTCCGAAAAAAAATGGGAGCGGTGGATATGATCTGAAGCTATTGAAATCAATATTGAGTCCGGAAGGTTGTAAAGTGCCTAAACAAAAGATGAGGTGCTGTTCCTTGAGTTTACGTTGAGTTTCATTAGAACAGTATAGGAGGCTGAGGACAGGGAGGCCAGAGTGGGATTGGGACGGGGAATTGAAATGGCAAGCGACCGGTCTCCTCTACGTTGGGGAGACCAAACGCAGATTGGGTGATTGCTTTGCTGAAGGCCTCCGCTCTCTCCTCAAGTGTGACCCTGACCTGCCAGCCGCTTGCCATTTTAATTCCCCGTCCCACTCCCACTCTGACCTCTCTGTCTTCGGCCTCTTACACTGTTCCGATGAAGCTCAACGTAAGCTCAAGGAACAGCACCTCATGTTTCATTTAGACACTTTACAACCTTCTGAACTCAACATTGATTTCATTAACTTCAGATCATAACCACTGCTCCCATTTTTTTTCAGACATCAAGTGCTTGTAATGGTTCCGCTGTTGCTATTTACAGCTACTCCTGACCAATCTTTTGTTTCTTAATCGGTCCCATTACCACCTTCCTTGCCTTGCCCCATCATCCCTTTTGTCATTTAATCACTTTTGCCCTCTACCCTATTGCAGACCTTCCCTTTTTTTGTTCTTTCCTCTCCAACCCTCCCTTCCTCCCCCCTTTCCCTGGCTCTGTACTTGCTTAAAAACTTTAATTCTTTAACATCACCCAGTTCTAACGAGAGATCTTTGACCTGAAACGTTAACTCTGTTTCTTTCTCCACAGATGCTGCCTGATTTGCTGAGCTTCTCCAGCATTTTCTGTTTTTATTTCAGATTTCCAGCATCAGCAATATTTAGCTTATGCATTATGCAGGGTTGGACTGATGGCATTTGTTGCTCCTCACCCCCTCCCCTTCCCAACTACCTAACAAACTTACCCCTGTTTAGCATTAGGGCTGAGAGTTTGGTGAAGTTTGCCCACTGTGAGAACGAGACTTCATATTTTTTTTAGTGAAAGTTTTGCATTAAAACTGATGTGCTACCTCTGCGAAATGATAGATGAATGTTCACTTGGACGAACCCGATTGGTAAGGCTGTCACAAAGCCACATCAAACAATGTGCATCCTAGAGGTACCAGCAAATTTTGAATAGTGTGGGTGGAATTGCTTACCTATCCAGCATTACATCATCTGCAGAACTGACATATGGATTGTGGTATAACTGTACACTGTTTAGCAGATTAAAGAGTGTGTAATAAGCATGACTTATCATGATTTGTTCAGTTTTAAATTAGTTGGATTACTTATATAGAATCAAGTGTCATTTAATTCTGTATTGTTAACTGACACAACATCCAAATCAACCAGTGGTACATTCTGCTACATGGTGACACTCATTCCCACAGAAGCCAAGTATTTTAAGCATTTCTGAGTAAGAAATCTAATGTTATATAAGCATGTTTTATTAGTTTCAAAATGGATTTTTGTGTTTGTGTGAAGATTGATTAAATGCATATTTTATTGTTAAAATATATTTATAACTGACTACTCTCTTAACCCTGTGTAAAACACATCTGAATGAAGTTTCTTAGTTCAAAGCAAATTCCAAATAGTTTTCCATTTAAAAGAAATGCATCTATCGTACCATGGTTGGCATGGCAGATTTATATTGTTAATTGTGAGCCATGCAAACTAGGAAGGTTCTAGGTTTCATCGCCGATCTGTTCTCAGTTGGGACACTGGTGGGAGTTACAATTGACTTAAGTCGCCTTGGGTTAGGGAGGGGAAAATTGGCTTGAGTTCCTGCTCCTGTTGGTAGTGTGTGGACATTGGCTGAGGACATGATCAAACTCACCTGTGATGCTCCCACAGTTGAATACTATGCTGACACTCATTGTCAAGGCTCACACATGAAATAATGGCTACTAGAGCAAGGTACTGGCTGGCATCTGGCACTTGAGGAACCATACACCAGCAAGGAATCACCACCTTTTAGAAGAGGAGAAAGAGAAGAAAATTGGCAGGAAAAATAATATAGTAGACAAAAACAGGGTGCTCCTGTACACTGTCATCTCAACTATGGGACTTGAACACAGGAACAGGCCACTCAGCCCCTCGAACCTGCCCTGCCACTAAATGAGATCATGGCTGATCAGCATCACAACCCGCTTTGGCTCCATATGAGAATACCTGCGTTGAAATCCATCTGCCACAGTTTGTGACTTGAGTGTCACAGGTTGACTGATTTGCTTGGTTGGCTTGATGGATCAGTAGGCAAATACTCTGCCTGCTGTAGTATTGAGCCATACAGAAAGTCCCAAGTTTGATCCTTGAGCAAAGATCATACATGTTTCAAGTTGTCATATGAGAGTAAATTCACCAATCCAATACTGCCAGCAGGGAGCATGGGTCAGAGAAGGGGCTAAGACACTATAGTGCTGATATACTGAGCATCACTCCCTTCAAGCACAGCTACTACCAGAGAGTGCGGGATTGGTGAATTTACTTTTTTTGAACAAGGGTGTAACATTTGCAATTCTCCAGTACCACCCCAGTATCTAAGGATGCTTGGAAGATTATGGTCAGTACCTCCGCAATTTCCACCCTTCCTTCCCTCAGCAACCTAGGTTGCATCCCATTTGGACCAGGTGAGTTATCTATTTTAAGTATAGCTACCCTTTCTAGTATTTCTTCTTTATCAATTTTTAGCGCATCCAGTATCTCAACTGTATCTTCCTTTACTTAGACTCTATATGAGGTTTGACAATGAGTATCATTAGGCTTTTCGCCCAGGAGGGAATTAGATCAAAATCCAAGCTTGATCCTGTCCTTACCCAATGTCCACACACAGTTTCCAATAGGGGTGACTGCATAACTGGGCAGAGCAGCCTTGAGGACGAGTTCATTGAGTGCATCAGGGATGGATTTCTTGAGCAGTATGTAACTGATCCTACAAGGGGGCAGGCAACCTTGGACCTGGTCCTGTGTAATGAGTCAGGATTAATTAATAATGTCCTAGTTAAGGATCCCCTTGGAACGAGCGACCACAACATGGTTGAATTCCATATCCAATTAGAGGGTGAGAAGGTTGATTCTCAAACAAGCGTACTGAGCTTGAATAAAGGAGACTATGATGGTATGAGAGCGGAATTGATTAAAGTGGACTGGGAAAATAGATTAAAGGGTAAGACGGTACATGAGCAGTGGTGTTCATTTAGGGAGTTATTTTACAACTTTCAAAATAAATATATTCCACTGAGGAAAAAAGGGTGTAAAAGAAATGACAGCCACCCGTGGCTAAGTAAAGAAATCAAGGATAGTATCCGACTAAAAACAAGGACATATAAGGTAGCCAAACTTAGTGGGAGGATAGAAGATTGGGAATTCTTCAAAAGACAGCAAAAAGTAACTAAAGGATTGATTAAGAAAGGGAAGTTAGATTATGAAAAGAAATTAGCAAAAAATATAAAAACAGATAGCAAGAGTTTCTATAGTTATATAAAAAGAAAAAGGGTGGCTAAGGCAAACATAGGTCCCTTAGAGGATGAGACCGGGAAATTAATGGTGGGAAACATGGAGATGGCAAAAATGCTGAACAAATATTTTGTTTCAGTCTTTACAGTAGAGGACACTAAGAATATCCCAACACTGGACAAACAGGGGACTCTCGGGGGGGAGGAGCTAAATACGATTAAAATCACTCAAGAGATGGTACTCAGTAAAATAATGGGACTCAAGGCGGATAAATCCCCTGGACCTGATGGCTTCCATCCTAGGGTCTTGAGGGAAGTGGCAGTAGGGATTGTGGATGCTTTGGTGATAGTTTTCCAAAATTCCCTGGACTCAGGAGAGGTCCCGGCAGATTGGAAAACTGCTAATGTAACACCGTTATTTAAAAAGGGTAGTAGGCAGAAGGCTGGAAATTATAGGCCAGTTAGCTTAACATCTGTGGTGGGTAAAATTTTGGAGTCTATTATTAAGGAGACAGTAACGGAACATTTAGATAAGCATAATTTAATAGGATAAAGTCAGCATGGCTTTATGAAGGGGAAGTCATGTCTGACAAATTTGCTTGAGTTCTTCGAGGATATAACGTATAGGATGGATAAAGGGGAACCAGTGGACGTAGTGTATTTAGACTTCCAGAAGGCATTCGACAAGGTGCCACATAAAAGATTATTACTTAAGATAAAAAATCACGGGATTGGGGGTAATATTCTGGCATGGGTGGAGGATTGGTTATCAAACAGGAAGCAGAGAGTTGGGATAAATGGTTCATTTTCGGACTGGCAACCAGTAACCAGTGGTGTTCCACAGGGGTCGGTGCTGGGTCCCCAACTCTTTACAATCTATATTAACGATTTGGAGGAGGGGACCGAGTACAACATATCAAAATTTGCAGATGATACAAAGATGGGAGGGAAAGTAGAGAGTGAGGAGGACATAAAAAACCTGCAAGGGGATATAGACAGGCTGGGTGAGTGGGCGGAGATTTGGAAGATGCAATATAATATTGGAAAATGTGAGGTTATGCACTTTGGCAGGAAAAATCAGAGAGCAAGTTATTTTCTTAATGGCGAGAGACTGGAAAGTACTGCAGTACAAAGGGATCTGGGGGTCCTAGTGCAAGAAAATCAAAAAGTTGGTATGCAGGTGCAGCAGGTGATCAAGAAAGCCAACGGAATGTTGGCTTTTATTGCTAGGGGGATAGAATATAAAAACAAGGAGGTATTGCTGCAGTTATATAAGGTATTGGTGAGACCGCACCTGGAATACTGCATACAGTTTTGGTCTCCATACTTAAGAAAAGACATACTTGCTCTCGAGGCAGTACAAAGAAGGTTCACTCGGTTAATCCCGGGGATGAGGGGGTGGACATATGAGGAGAGGTTGAGTAGATTGGGACTCTACTCATTGGAGTTCAGAAGAATGAGAGGCGATCTTATTGAAACATATAAGATTGTGAAGGGTCTTGATCGGGTGGATGCAGTAAGGATGTTCCCAAAGATGGGTGAAACTAGAACTAGGGGGCATAATCTTAGAATAAGGGGCTGCTCTTTCAAAACTGAGATGAGGAGAAACTTCTTCACTCAGAGGGTGGTAGGTCTGTGGAATTTGCTGCCCCAGGAAGCTGTGGAAGCTACATCATTAGATAAATTTAAAACCGAAATAGACAGTTTCCTAGAAGTAAAGGGAATTAGGGGTTATGGGGAGCGGGCAGGAAATTGGACATGAAGCTGAGTTCGGATCGGTCAATGCCCTGTGGGTGGCGGAGAGGGCCCAGGGGCTATGTGGCCGGGTCCTGCTCCGACTTCTTGTGTTCTTTAGATTTGTGGTTGGGATCAGATCAGCCATGATCTTATTGAATGGTGGAGCAGGCTCGAGGGGCCGATTGGCCTACTCCTGCTCCAATTTCTTATGTTCTTATGTTCTTATAACAGACAGGAGCAGGAACTCTGGATAGTGTTTTTTTTAAACTCCTTTTAAAGTCGTGCGTTTGAGGCAGTTTGTTCCTCAACTGTTGTCCTAGCTGAGGCAAGCTAATTCGGTAAAATCTGGATATGAAACCATGGACCTTCTGGTACGTATGGCATTGTGCCAAACTTTATCCATAAGATCAATGGATGAGCCAATTCTGCCTTTCTTGTATTCTTTCCTCCCCTGCAAAAGAAGTGCCATACTGCCATTTACTGCCTGACCTAAAGACCAAGTTGAGAATGGGAACTCAATATGTGCGGGATAGTGGGCACTGACCCCTGCCCTAAGATAGCTTATATGTTAGTCCTTAATAAATTGCATCCTGTATTATGCTTGGAGGTTTTTGTTCTGGTTGACTGATGTGATTTGTTTGGCACAACCTGATTCATTCTCACTGGAATTCTAAATAGCACCTGTGAATAATCATATCGTTACCACCACTGATTAATCCTGTTGCTGTGCTGTTCTTCACAGGCACAGCAACAAAGAAAAACATTTTTAAAAAGAACACTGGTCTTAAAGGTAACGCTTCATATCTTGTTCATCACTAAAGATGTGGAGAAAGTCCTTTGAGTCTCTAGGCTCTCAGCAAGCCTCTTCCTCCTCCACTGGTTAGTTCTTAAACCAAGTCATCAAATATTTTATTTCTTTTATTTCTAGTTTTCTCACCTTTTTGCCCCTCCTTTGTTAAAGGAACTGATTCTCACTGGGGGTTGGTTTCATGGACCGTGACAGCCTTTCAGGCTTTTGCACAAGTGATCATTAATCGTATGTTGAAGAAGCAGAACAACAAGTATTTATATAGCACCTTTCACATCCTCACAATGCCCCAAAACACTTCAGTCAATTAATTACTTTTGAAGTGTATTCACTGTAATGTAGGCAAATATGGTAGCCAACTGTAATACAAACAGCACTCAAATAAATGACTAGTTAATTGGTGTTGGTGGTGTTGTTTGAGGGGAAAATGTTGGCCAGAACATTGAAAGAACTCTCTTGCTTGTCTTTGAATAGTGCCAGGGCTCTTTTATTTCCACCTGAATAAACAGGGCGTCATCCAAGAGATGGCACCCCACAGATAATGCAGCTGCCCCTCAGTACTACACTGAAATGGCAGCCTGTAGTGGGTCTTGAATGCACAATTTCCTGACTCAAGAGGTGAGAATACTACCACTGAGCTAATCTAGAGCATGTCTGCAAGCTATTTGACCGTGGAGGGCATCATAGTTAAGATCAATCCTGCTCCCATTCAACATCCAAACACAGGTATCTAGCAATAAGAGTCATTGTACAGCAATTAGGAGCTGGAACCATAGTTCATCCCCTTCCTACATGCTGACTCCAATTGTAGCACCCTAATTGATGCCATTTTTGATTTGCATAGCCAAGTACTATAGCAAGTCGTACCTGTACCTACTAGGACAGCAGGGGAGTTACAACATTTAATTCTTAAAGTTGTGTCTGCCAGTAATGGCTACAGAGACAGAACTTGTATTTGTATAATGACTTATCACATCCTCAGGCTATTTGACTGTGGAGGTTTTCATAGTTAATATTACTCCTGCTCCCATCCAACATCCAAACACAGGTATCAAGCAACAAGAGTCATTGCACAGCAATCAGGAGCTGGAATCATGATTGATTCTTCCCCTTCATACATGCAATGAATTATTGTTTGAAGCATAGTCATTGTTATTACTTAGGAAAGTGCAGCAACCAATTGGTGCATAGCAAGGTCATTCAGGAGGCATATGAGATAAATGACCAATAAATCTGCTATTGGTGATGTTAGTTGAAGGAGGAATGTTGGCTAGGACACCAAAAGGACTCCCTGCAAACTTTACCAGCAAAAATCTGAGTCTCAGTACTAAGTACATTAAATAAATAATTGCAGTTATGCCATTAATTAATCAGTGCCCTGTGGGTTAACTGAATGGGAAGGTCCTACCTATACAGTGTTTTCGATATGATTGAAATTGCTTTTCACTGGTTTGTGAATTATGCCTTACAAATCAGATGCAGTTTTTATTTTGAGAAACCTAGGTGAAGGATAAATCTAGAAGCAGTGATTAGTGGAAAGTTTAGATTTTAAAACCCTGTGGATTGCAGGAAGAAGTCTAGACTGAGGGAGTTTATAGCAATCAGACTTTTTGGCCTTAAAGGCACAGGCCATTTTAAACACAATTCCAATTAGGAGCAGAATAATTGTGCATTACGTGGCATAACACCCCTATTATAAACCAGATTATAATCTGATTCACCCCCCTGAGCAGTGCCACAGGAAATCCATATATGCATCCATCATACGTTGTCACATATACATTCTTGGTGATATTTTTTAAAATTAAATTAAGTATTAAAAAAGACACAAAACCTGCTAGTGTTACAGAAACTCCCACAACACAAAATACTCTCCTAAATGACCTCTGAATATAACTAAAAGCAATTATTCTCAAATTAAAGGAAGAAAGAAATTGATATAGTGCCTTTCACATCCTCGGGACGTCTCAAAGCCTTTACAGCCGATGCACTTTTGAAGTGTACTCATTGTTGTTTTGTATGCAAACGTGACGGGCAATTTGTGCACAGTAAAATTCAGGGAAAGAGTATAGTATTCTGACCCAACATAATTTTCTTCACCACCACCAATAAAGTAGATTAACTAGTGATTATCTCATTGCTGTTTCTGGGATCTTTCTGTATCCTAAAATGACGGTGTTTACCTATCTAGCCGTGACTGCTTTTCAAAATAATTAATTGGGATGCTTCTCAGCGATGTGATAAAGTTTTATAAATGCAAGTTCGTTCTTGTGTGGAAGATTTTGTTTGCATTTTAGAAAAATGACAATAAACACTTGGAAATGTCACCAGAATTTTTTTGCAATAACTTTGTTGACAAAACACAAGTTTTCTGGAATGCAATAGAGCAAGCTCATGAACAGAATAATGGCCCTGTCGAGGTATCCATAACAGTTGATCTCACTGAGAATGTAAGCATGACAATACATTTTGATGAGGAATGTAATGACCTTTTGGCATTTGGCACAGATCTCTATCCATTGACTCCTGCTAGAAGTGCAGGCGTGTTGCTGCATTAATGACATTCCCTCCATCATGAGGTCAGAAGTGGAGCTGTTTGCTGATAATTCCACAGTATTCAGCTTCATTCACAACTCCTCTGATAATACAGCAGCCCATGCTACCCCACACAGCATAACATCTAGGCCTGGGCTGATAAGTAGCAGGTGACATTCATGCCACATAAAGTGCCAGGTATTAACAATCCAACAAAAAAAGGCCTAAGTACCTGACCTGGCCTTGAATGGCACCCCATCACTGACTTCCCCCATCTTCAACATCCTGGGGACCACCTTTGTCCAGAAGCTTAACTGGATTAGCTATTGTAAACAATTTTACAACACCAAGTTATAGTCCAACGATTTTATTTTTAATCCCACAAGCTTTCGGGGGCTTTCCCCTTCCTCAGGCGGTGTGGAAGGGGAAAGCCCCCGAAAGCTTGTGGGATTAAAAATAAAATCGTTGGACTATAACTTGGTGTTGTAAAATTGTTTACAATTGTTAACCCCAGTCCATCACCGGCATCTCCACATCATGGATTAGCTATATCAGCAACATGGCTAACAGGGCAGGGGAAAGACTGACTATTCTGCAACAAGTAGCTCACCTTCTGACTTCCCAAAGCATCTCAACCATCTACAAGACTGAAGTCAGAAATGTGCTGGATGGAAGAACATTCCAGAAGCTCGATACAATCCAGGACAGTGCAGTTTGCTTGATCAGCGCCTCTGCTACTGGTCTCTATATCCATCCCCTCCACCCCCAGTACGCTACGGCTGCAGCATGTATTATCTACAGAATGCATTGCAGCAACTCACACACTTCAACAATATCTACCAGTTCCACTACCGCTATCAACAAGAAGGACAGCAGCAATACTATCATTGGTGCATCATCACTGCCAAATCCCCTCCAGATCATACACCATCTGCCTTGGACATACATATATATATCATTCCTACATCTTTCCTTAGGATCGCAGAAAGTCACACATTGGAACTGGAGACGTTGCTGGAGAGATTTTCATGCTAACTTTTCACAAGCCAGAAATGTGACTAAAGTTATTAAGCCAGTTCTTCGCACAAGACACAATTCCTTCAACAAAGGCAATGCTTCACAACACGCCAGAAAACTGCTTATCAAGGAAGGTTTACAGCAATACTTTTGTGCACAAATACTTAACCCAAGTGATTGGGAATGATACAGCAGGTTGATGGGAACTATGGTTATGAAACCATCTTGCAAATTGATTCACCGTGGTAGCAAGACAGAGTGTTAATTGTGTTTCTGCAAGTGTGCAATGGCAGCCTATAAGTGCACAACCTTCAGTTCATATTCTGGTAAAGGCTATCCTTTGATGCACATCAGTACTGTGTATAAAGCTGAATTGGGTCTAATTAATGTATTGCTTGTACCAGAATGGTATCTCTCTGGCAATTAATTAACACCCAGCTTCCATCAAGACTATTTAAGTCCCTCTAATAGTATTTCTCTGCCAAAAATTATAACTATAACTCGATTTTTTTTAATCAATGCAGTTTATTGAAGTATGCTATATATAGTTACTAAATACAACTTTGTTATTCAACATTGGAAATTTGAAGGAAATAATTTACTTTATTTATGAAGGTGCACGGTTCCCCCCACCCCCCCACCTTTTCCCTTTATAATTTAACCCACTTCTTTGTCTGTATGGCCTGATTGCTGTCCAGCCGAGGGGCCAAGTGTGTGACTTGCTTCAAAGGACACTCGAGGGCAATTAGAGATGGGCAATAAATGCTAGCCTCGCCAGCAACGCCCACATCCCGTGAACGAATAAAAAAAAACACTGCCAATTTTTCCTGTAGCCAACTGACAGGAGGCACTAGGAACTGCCTAGGTGTGACTCTTTCCTCTAATTTTCCTTCCTCATTGCTGGGCAGACAATATCATCTGTTGAGGAAAAAAGATCAGAAATTGCTTTGAGCAGGATATCTTCAACCCCATTCTGTAACACCATGTTAGCAGATCCCCTGAAAATAATTTTTACAGATGATGTGTGACAAAAAAAGGTAATTTTGGAAGCTGGAAAGGTATTTCAATGCACAAAGGATGAATTTACCAGCCACGAGTAATAAACACTGAGCACCTATTGTGCGATTTTACACATGTAACTCTCTAATTTCACACATTTCAAAGCGGTCTCTAGTCTGATGTTGCCTATGGAAACTTGTGTTCTGAGGGATGCTTTGTGACGCATATTCCCACCCCAGTCAGCCTCCAGTACTCTGTTTACATGACAGCTGCAAATTAAGATGCATTTTGCTAACTGCATTTATTTATGTTCTCTCTTGTGTAGTAAAAGAGCTCATCTCATGATTTCTTGTTTCTAAACTATCCTTGAATCAGACTGATCTGGTTGAGACTTATATAGGTAGCCTGATTAGAATTCTGGCTGTATTGGTTTTGTTTTGGTGTACAACATGAGTCACACTGTAAAGTGAAAACATCACATCCATGAACTGCTTTGGGAACAAGGTGGCTTGTAAATACTGCCGAGACTGACTGGCTTTTCTTCAGATCAGTAATTTCAAATTGAACCCAATCCTCTGTGCAAACTGAGAGGGATTGAATCGCTTATGCAGCTGTTATACTTACCTGGCTGATGTGAGGTAAATATGCTGCTTCTCTTACACTGCCCTTATTCCCCTCTCCACAAACACACTAGGTGTTATAGTTTTCTCTGAAATTCTATGCACCACTGCACATGTGCGTATGTGGCTGTACAAGTAACACTTTGAGTTGTGGGGGAAACTTCATACCCCAATGAGGGCACATGTTTATCTAGGCTGTGCTCACATTGTAGCCACTTTTATACTGATTTTTTAAAAGTTCGATTCCAGGAACATCTGCACCTGGCATTTATGCAGTTAAATCATTGGCTGGCAGCAGACTTGTAGACCTGGGTAAAATACCAGGAACTGGCTCCCAGAATCCAACTTAAAAGACCAGTACAGAAGGTCCTTAAATTTACTTACTGGCTGGAAGGTCAAACCCAGTAAGGTGGATGATGTAGTCATATAATGTATCATATTTTGGGTGCTATGCTGGTTCAAATGTGATTCTAGAACCGAAGCACCTCAACTAGATCTATAAGCTATTTATTTGAATGGATTTCATTGAAGGTAAAGCATTCAAATTAGAGTAGAATAAAATTTGATGCTTTTGCACCAAAACTTTTGAGCCAAATTTATGCAAGATGTAAGACAATACTATATTACAGCAGAAAGACAACAGACCGTCAGATCACTTTAATTTCTTTTTATCTGGTAAAGCTGAAGGCTAATTGGCTACTAAAGAACTGCAAATCACAAGGCACTCTGTTTTAAAGCTGTAGTTATCTTTAAAAGTGCTTGTCATGCCCAATCTGCTGTGCCATGTTGAACACGGTCACATGCTGATCGCAGTTTCAGTAGTTGGTCAGAATTCAATCACAATCACATTGAGGAGTCATCTATAATGAATTGGCAAGTAGCAAAGTCAAAAGTAACTTGATTAACAAGTAACCTTGTTTACATGTCTCTCAAGTGGATGAGTGCTTTGTGAATGTCATAAAGAGTTTTACTCCTATGACCTGGAACATGTCTCCAATTTAACACTGTTGATTGTGTGGTTGGGCTCCTAGTCATGTTTGACTGAAGTAGTTTGCTCTCTCCAGGACTGTTGTCTGCTCAAAATCTTCAATAACAGTGAGTGGTATTTGAGAAGGGATGAAAAATAATTGATCCATACAGTTGACGCTATAAGAAAGCATATGCATTGTTTGTGATGTTTAGTTATTTTTTCTGGTTTATGTTTTTTGAACAGATAAGGGCAAAATACAAGAGCTGCTTTTTCTGATTGCTGATTGAGATGGTATTGAACCTTAAAATGTTTTCTTCAAAGATCTGTAGGATTTAACCTTTTCAACACACTGTTGATTGTACAGAAATCCCTGGTATCGAACCAGATTCTGGTTCTTGTGAAGTTACCTCTGAATATTGCTTTCGGATTTTAAATGTCAGTGGACAGATACTGGGTGGAGAATTATAGGTAGGCAGATTTTTATAGGATGAAAACACAGTTCAATTATTTCAATCAGATGTCTTTAAGATAAGGACCAGAAATGGAATAAATATGCCACCTGATGCAGGCTGACCTGAGAGTGTTTGATGCTGATGTTGTAAATCAGGATTATAAATTAATTCAGTTTTCAGCATTAACATCCCTTTTGAGCACAACATTTTCCAAGCAGAGGAATTAGAATTGTAACAGGAGTAATTCTACCACTAAGAGCACTGTAGAGTTAAAATATGCTGCTTGGGGCTCCCCCAATGGTTCAACTTGTTACAGCAATGAGTCCCCAGCTCAATACCTCATCTTTGTTGAGTTAGCTGATCTCAGATGGGATAGAGTTGCTACATTTGGCCTTACTGGCCCTGATTATAATAGATGAAAATTAGCCAGGGTTCCCATTCCTGATCCCTAGTTAATGGCCAGTGCAGGAGTTGTGCTTACACATGCATGGATATTGGGCGAGGACAGGATTGTGCTTGGTAGTGATGCTCCTCATGGTTGAAAAGTCTGCCAACACTCACCATCTGGGCTCAACACAAGGAATAAGTACCAGAGGGTAGCCAATGCTTGGGAACCATATCCCAGCAGCGTCAATCCCTTGGGAGAGGAGAGCAGGAGGATGGAGGTGAGAAAATTGGCAGAAAAATAGAAGGGAATAAAGTATACTACTCCTTTTAAAAGTGCCAGTGTATATGGTGGGGGACTATTCGTTTAGGATAAAGTAGCTCAAGTTTATGTAGAGGATGCATAATACAGAGCAATGCTTGTGTGGAGGATAAACATCGTCATGGCCGAGTGGTGTATTTCTGTGTTGTAATTTCAATGTATTTCTATGTAATATATTATGGGAAACTCACCATTAATGCCACAGTTGTATTGTATCTGGATGTGATTCAAGTTACCTCCTTCCATCTGACAATATTTGCACAATCCACAGATTCAAGTGTCATTTGTAAGGAGACGGTTAGACCTAGTTTGATGTACATTATTCTGAAAAATGAACTTGTATCTGTATGTTGAAGCAGCTTTATAATCGATGTCACTCTTGCTGAATGTAAATTTCACTTCACCCGTTTTCCAGATGTTGACATTTCTGGATTTGCAGCAGTTTCAATGTCCATGTAGCAACAAATTCACTTTAAAAGTTGGATTAATTTAAAATCATACCTTGCACGTGTGGATCATTACAGCAACACATCATCATGTGCTTCATTTACTGTTTAACATTCCTACGGCATACTTGCCATAAAGTATGTTTTGTTACTTTAGATGTAAAGGAGGAAAAAAACCAGCATTTTAACTGTAGCTAAAAGATCCTGAACACAAGGAAGAGCAAAATTGCATTCAGGAAGTTAGACTGCAGCCATTTCATGCCAAACGAGAGTGAAACCTGCAAGAGAAACTGGTTTCCTCCATACCAGTTCAGACCACATCAGGAATAGTTTGACCTGATTATATTGTACACTGGGGAAATAGATTTCATTGGAAATAGGAACTGTTCTGTTTTACAGTTTCTGAATAACCTACCCACGCTGCAGAGATAAATGAGTTATTGAGCCCATGTCCTCAGAGTTATATTTATCCCACACTGCTTTTCTGCCAATTAAAGATGACCACGCAAAAAAATAGCTCACCAGAGAACATTGAAGGAGATTGCTGGGAGGCTGAGATGCTTTCGGTCTATCATCAGAGTTTGTAACCTGGTTGTGCCATAGACTTGTTAGAAGTTGCTAAATAGTGTATTTTAAGGATTAATTAATAAAAGATCTGGGAAATTGTTTAGAGGTTTCATGATCTGGGTCTCATCCTTCCAGCATATTTTCTGAAACATAACTTTTGTTTTATATTTGTTTCTTTCCTGTGATTTAACAAGTCATTTTATACTAGTTGAGTAAAATAACTCATTTACTTACACTAGTTCTTTGGAACCAGTGTCTGACCCGGCTACGGTAACGGTACACAGTTAACAATTTAATTCTATATCTCTGTCATATGACTCATCACAAGACTGGTTTGGATGAAGAAGGCTGTTTAGCCCATTTGATCTCATTTTTCCAGAATGTTAACCTTACTGTCTTTCTATTACATTACCCAACAATTTGTTAAATTAATCCAATGTTCTGGTCTCAACCATACTTCCTGTCACCCATTGTAGCTGTCGAACACCCTCTGTAATTAAATATTTTCTGATGTCAGTCCTAAACTTGGACTTCATAGCCTTGAACCTGTGTACTCTTGTCCTTATGTTTTGGCATATCTGAAAATAGTGTTCTGAGTTACGTTTCCTAGCTTGACAAAGCACCTTGAATGCCTTTTTAATGTCCCCTCTGAGCTGTCTCCTTGAGAATGAACAGCCCTAACTCATAGCTCTGTTCACTCTGAGGCCAGGAATCAGTCTTGATGTTTATCTTTGTGCTACTTCTAGGGCCTCATGCATGTCTTGGTGTCAACTCCCATACTTGTGTGGTGTAAACTGAGTAATTTATATATCCATCGTTGCAGGAAATCTGATATTTGAGAACAGGACAAAGTTAGTCAGATGAACAAGTATTCATTTGTCTAGTGTCTCGGGCAGTTACAGCAGATGCATAAATACTGTGCACCTCCCTTACAGTTGCTGTCTGCCTCCTGTGCAAACGATCATTAGTTGAACCACTCCCATTCCTTCTTTTCCCTCCCCCACACCCACACAATGCCAACTTTAGCAGATATGTTTTTGCTCTTGCTTTGTTAAAAAAACAGAATTGTTTACTGAAAATACATGGGAGGAGTTTCTCCAGTCAAACTGAGGTTATTTGCTGAGGTAATTGCTTGGTGGCAAAATTACAGCTTGCAACTTTGCTCATATCTATATTACACAGATTTAGTTCAGTGATTTTATTTACTCCCTATTGAACTTCTAGCTAGTGTGTGGAAACAATATTGATCTTTGTGCATAGCTCCTTATTATTTTTCCTTTGTTTTATACTTTGGCATAATATTTGACATTATTATTTCTGCGAGCACTGATTAAGGCTAATCAACTCCAGCTCTCCAAACAATGAGGACGAGTGGTACTTTCAAATGAAATTGTCTACTACTTGGGAGAGCACATCTAATATCCTGTGAAACAGTGGATTTCTGCGTCTGCAAATCACTAATGGGTGGAGTTGGAGCTGAAGCCTTGCTGTCCCAACCCTAACCTGTGTCCGTTCTTCCTTTCCACTCAATGGGCTCAATTTTAAAAGCCAAGTCTGGATCATTGGGGGTGGTGGGTCAAAGAAAATTGGAGAAATCTGGAGCAAGAATGAATCCTGGCTCCAACCTGCCGATTTCCACGTTTGACCCAGAGTCATCTGGGTGTGTGCGCTGTTCCCGAACCCGGAAGTTAAGACAATATTTAAAGCAGCAAATGTACCGAGGTACTTAAGGTAGTTTATTTCTTGCCTTTTGGGCAGTTAAAACGATTTTGAACTTACCTGGGCGGCTTTCCCATTGCTTCCAATTCACGCCTGGTGACCAGGCGTGAAGGGCAGGATCGGTGAAAAATAGACTAAATAAATTAAATAAAATGACATTTCACATTGTAAAAAATTAAATAAACATACCTTCCATAGATGTCACCTGTTGCACCACCACCACCCCCCCCCCCCGCCGATGTCCGATGTCACTTGCACCCCCCCCCCCCAGATCTTTGCCTCCCCACCACCCCACCCCAATCTCCCAATGGCCAATGGGGTCTCTCTCTCTCTCTCTCTCCGCCCCCCCCCTTGGATGTGCAGCTCCTGTTGGCGGCTAGCTGCCAGGCGTCAAACCCTGAAGAGGCTTTAATTGGCCTCATTAGGGTATCCCAACCCGCCTACTTCCCTTCCAGGTTTGGCGCCCGCAAATCACCGCCCACCCGTGCACTCTTCCCACCGGCCTTTTAAAATTGTAAACAATTTTACAACACCAAGTTATAGTCCAACGATTTTATTTTTAATCCCACAAGCTTTCGGGGGCTTTCCCCTTCCTCAGGCGGCCACACCGCCTGAGGAAGGGGAAAGCCCCCGAAAGCTTGTGGGATTAAAAATAAAATCGTTGGACTATAACTTGGTGTTGTAAAATTGTTTACAATTGTTAACCCCAGTCCATCACCGGCATCTCCACATCATTTTAAAATTGAGCCCAATGTCTAATATGTCTTGCTCAATACGCTTACTCACAATTGTGGCCTGTCTTGTAGACATAGAGAGATTTATGCTCTTTGTTTCCATATTGTCTACATAACAACAGTCATAGCATTTCAAAGTAATCCTTGTATGTGAAGCATTTTGAGACAATTCTAAGAGATGTGATAAAGCATAAATATATATACACAATATACGCAAGTCTTTGTTTCTTTTATATCTCATTCAGCCTGTCTGTCAATTTGCATGTTAGAAATAACCCTGACATTCCACCAATAAAGGTGGGTCAAGGCTTTCCAAGTTGCTGGAACAAAGACTTATAATTCTTCCTCCAATTATACTTGACAGAAATTCTGTCTGGTTGTGTCAAGTATAGTGTCACCTTTTCCCTCTGTTTCTTCTGTCGCCACAACTACTACTTATTAACAGGAACTAATAAAGCCATTTAGGTCTTCATGACTCTGGGGACTTCCTTTTTTAATTAGAGAAGAAGCTAATATCCCTTTTTTTTCCATTCTTGTTTATATGAAATCTAACCATTTCAGAAATACTTGAAAGGTAGACCTAAACATGGATATTTATGTTGAGTAGGAATGCTTAGTTGCTTTGGGTCTTAAAGTTGTGGGTTCAAGTCCCACTCCAGAGATTTGAACACATAACTGACACATCAGTGCAGTACTGGGGGAACACAGCACAATGTTGGAGGTACCGTCTTTCGGATGAGATACTAAACCGAGACCCTGTCTGCTCTCTCAGGTGGATGTAAAAGATCCCATGGCACTATTTGAAGAAGAGTTGGGGAGTTCTTCCTGTTGTTCTGGGCAATATTTACCCCTCACCCAACATCTCTAAAATAAAAACAGATTATCTGGTCATTATCTCGTTGTTTTTGTGGGACTTCGCTATGCGCAAATTGGCTGCTGTGTTTCCCTACATTGCAACAGTAACTACACTTCAGAAGTATTTCATTGGTTGTAAAGCACCTTTAGAACATCCTGAGATCGTGAAAGGTGCTATATAAATGCAAGTTTTTCTTTCTTTGTCTTTCGCTCTTTTTCTCTTCTCTTTTCTTTCTAATATGGTAAGTGACTCGGCTAGGACTGCTTGTGAAGATGGTTCACATTGATCCCCAGGTTGGGTTGCCTAATTGATCTTTTGCTCTAATTGTGTCCAATTGCAGTGGATTCCAGTTACTTCACACCAAACTTGGCTGCCACTGAAATTTGCCTGACTTCAGATACCCTGAAGCAGAGAACTTAAGTAGGATAGATTCCAATAAATGGAATAATATCTTTGCTAAAATAGCAGAGAGAGAAATTTCAGCCACATGTGTTAAGTCTTCGTAGTAACCCTCAATGTAATTACAGGGCCATGTTTTTATTTCTTTGAATTTATTTTTAAATTTTGGGTTTTGATCATCAATGTAAAAAACAATCCTCTAGCCTGCTGGAACAGTCTGCTTATTTACGACCAGTAACTGTGCCTGTTAAATTACTATTCACATTCTGAAAGTGTGGCTTGACTTTACTTCAATTAAACCCCTTTGAACACACTCGACCTACCAGTGTACCAAAATGAAAGATAATAAAATAAATGCAGGAACACAATGTAAAGTAGCCATTGGAAATAGCCAGATTCATAAGTGGAAAGTCGGTTTGCCTTTTCCCCCTGTTATACTAGCGCAGAACTTCACTTGATGGAAGTGCGTTTCAGGAATTTGGATGCAGAGGTCAATGCACCTCTCATGAGCTTCCTTCCACTGAGGAGTGCTAATTTTTAAAATCTACCCTTAGTTCCTAATCCAGCCAGTCCCATCTCTCTACCTTCTCTTTCCAGGTAAGTTGGAATGACAGATGAGATAGTGGGTTGTTATCTGCCACTAAACACAGGTTAGGCTCCAGGTGAAGACAATTGTAAACAATTTTACAACACCAAGTTATAGTCCAGCAATTTTATTTTAAATTCACAAGCTTTCGGAGGCTTCCCCCTTCCTCAGGTGAACGATGTGAAATGACTTCATTTCACATCGTTCACCTGAGGAAGGGGGAAGCCTCCGAAAGCTTGTGAATTTAAAATAAAATTGCTGGACTATAACTTGGTGTTGTAAAATTGTTTACAATTGTCAACCCCAGTCCATCACCGGCATCTCCACATCCAGGTGAAGAGTTAGGGTAACCTGCAGCAGCAGGCAACTTTCCACCCATCCATATTGAAAATAGTCGTGCTGGTGGGATAGCAGGAGCTCTACTGTGCTGATTTTTTTTTAATGATATACTTTTAATAGGCAGACTAATGGTAGAACTACTTTGTTAGAGATACTCAGCCCAAAATTCTGATGTTTCGGTAGGGTGTAAACCCAGATCATCAAATACGGTGGGGGAGAGGGGCAGAATTTGGGATTTAAAGTGGTATATGCCGTTTTTACGTCACCTTTAAGTTCTAGCCTAAATTCTGCTGGAAATGAGGACGGGTGTAAGATTATTCTGCACGACCTAAGCTGACCACAGTGACATCATAGGTGGGATTCTTCTTTGTGGTGGAATCTGCCCACCCCTCTGAATCTGCCCCAATCCAATTCCCTGAGTCATGGGTCATTATTGATGCAGGGCGGGCTCCTGATGGGATTTCTATCAGCAAGTATGAGCCCGCCAGTGCCTGGCTGCAAAATTCAATGGTGCTGCAGTGGGAATGTGCATGATCTTTTTCTGCATGACAAAAGAATGCATCTTCAGTCAGTCACAGACAGTTAAATGTAACAACTATTTGAGAATTCTTATCACTTCTCATGGAATTCAAACCGAAGCAGTGAGGCTTCAACGACCATCTGTGCTTTGCATATGTAGGTGTCACTACAGATCATTTAGTGCACAGGGTGATTGATTGCATTGCCAGGTTAAATATAATTCTACTATCAAAATGTACAAAATACACATTAGTGGCGGTTTGCAGCTATCATACTTATCTTTGCTGATGTTGTGACATGATTAATCCTCCTCCGGCATTGGTCAGGGGTGCTTGGGATTATAAAGTTGTCACTTCCTTCCATATGGTCCGGGCTACTGTATTGGTAAATATCTTGCCATCCAGTTCCGTTATTCCATTCCCCCACCTCTTTTCTTCCTGGTTCCGTTATGATCCATGGTTTGAAATTGATGCATGCTGGTATTGCTTTAACAGCAGTCCAGCTTTAAATGCAGCACTCATGCCTTCACAAGGGCTTGCTGTAATCACACGTGTTTTCTGGGTCTTCCAGCATAACTGGGAAGTTGCTGTCAGGATGTGTGCTTTTATCCCGCCAAGCAATATTTAAATTTGCTGTCCCTGGAATCTGGGACGGGGCCAACGTCAGGCTGGTTGGTACAAATGAGAGTCCCACTCCATTGTTCTTATGGTGGTGGGTCGCGGGACTGGACTCTGTCACTAGTAGAGCCAGTGAAGACTTAGTGCTCTTTTAAACACTGGAAGTAGACCAGTCAGACGGATATATTTTCTCCTCTTTCTAAAGCAGACTTTTGTCGGCAACAGAAAGTTCTCCAACACTGTCCAAGTTCTCATCTTTCATTATGAAATAAGGTACAGTGCATTCTCTTATCCACAGGCATGACCAAAACACAAAAGCTACTACTATAAAGGCTACTGAAAGAAAACTGATAAGATCAGTATTTTTAGGAACTGAGCAGATTCAAATTTCATTGGACATCCTCAGTTTCATAAGACTTAAGACAATAGGCTGGACAGGGTTCAGCCAAGAATTGAAAATGGACTGCTGTACTCTTGTAAGAAGGTATGTTTCAAGGAGAGGGAGACATTTTTTGAAATTCCTGTTGGTGACTTACTTAGCTAAATCAAAAAAGAAATTGAGTTAGATAGTATATTTTTGGTAAGCATTGCTACAACATTATAGGGCCGATTTTAACCCTGCCTGCTGGCGAAAACCAGGCAGTGGGCAGTTAAAATGGCTGTGCAACTTACCCACACCGACACTCCCTTCCCAGGTTATGATGTTCACCTGCTCTTCCAAGCAGATGAGTGGGATATCTGCCAAAAGCAGGTCCTTCTTTAAATATGCAGAGTGGGCTCTGATGACATAATTGAGGCCCGACCGCAATTTTAACCAGAGACCTGCGCAGCTTCCCCACCAGGCCAACCTGGCAGCAAGAGGAGCTGAGCATTGAAAGCTAAGCTGTTTTTATTTTTTTCTTCTAGTTTCCTTGTAGGGCCAGGGGGAGGAGGAATGCTTCTCCGCGCCCTGCAAGGAAACCTAGGGCCTCCTCTTTCTTTTCCCTCCCCACCAACCGCAATGCCCTCGCGACCCACCCCCCCCCACCAACCACTTACCTGAATGTCATGAGCTGTTCCTGCAGGTCCCTGGTGGCAGCCTGCTGTCTGGAATGCCACTCCTGCCTGCTGGACAGCTATTGCTTCCAGCTAGGTATGGGCGGGAATTAAAATCTCCCGGCCTCGTGCTGCGGAAGGCTGGACGGTTTGTTTTCTGCCTCAGCCCCCACCTGCCCGACTCCCTGCCAGGAGTTAAAATCAGGACGTGTATTATATAGAGCCATTAAAAAAGTTAGCAATCTGTTAATAATTGACGTATCATTAATTACTTTGACATTTTAATGCCGTTAAAAACACTCTACTAGCGCTGAAGTGGGAGAAGCCAGAAGATATGACCTGGAACTAGGATTATAGCACATTCTTATGGAAGGATAAAGGTATTTATGTGTGGGCTGAGTATATTGTTGATGGTCAAGGCGGTGTCACAAGTGCAAGAAAATGGGCGTTTTGCTTACTTTAGCTTTTAGACATAATCCCAAGGAAGTGAAAAGTTTCAGCAACTGGTCACATGACAGAACATTTTACTTTCCTGGCTCAATATCTTCATTTAAGTGTTTTCTATAGGGATACATGAACTGGCTTAGGATCAAATTTGATGGTCTGTTTGAGTTAGTAGCGTTTCAGTCCCTTGCCCAAATAGCCATTCTTCACGTGTCAGCCTTAGCGGTTAGTGTTGCCAGGCTATTCAACTGTGGAGAACATTACGGCCAAGTCTGGTTCTGTTCTCACCCAATATTCCAAGCACACTTTCTAGCAGTGGTCACTGGATAGAAAACAAGAGCACAAGACCATATTTTAGTCAAGTGGCAGGCAACCAACCTGCTTCATGCTTCTGTGAATGCTGTGTTAACAGCTGTTAAGACATGTACCAAAGTATCCTAAGGAAACTCATCCTCTGGTTTTATTTTCATTTAATTTTATTTGAGTTTGTTCCAACTGCAATCTACATTTCCTCCTGATGGACACCAGAAAGTACGCACTTATCGGGGTGTGGGTGTGAACCTGTGTCCTCTCATTCCCTGGCACAGAGAAATAAAGCAGCACGTACCTCTGGCTACCTGATGGCTATAGAATTACAAAGAGGGTTGCTGTTGGAACCAGACACAGCAATACTTTCGAGCTGGAGCAGCTGAAGGCCCCGGTATTAGCGGGGAGGAGGGATGGCAGCGGGGGGGGGGTGGAGGGAGGTGATTGGGCGCGTGGGTAACCTGCCCATTAAAATCCTTCCGTTCCCCACGCGATCGCAGGTAAATTGGAGCCACTTAATCTGGCTTCCGGATTTGTCGTCGGAAAGCTGCGCATTGAGTGGACTGCGCACCTGCATCACAGGCTGTCAGCTGGAGGAGCCCTATTTAAAAGGGCAGTCCTCCAATGGCTGCTCCTGGAGGAAGCACCCAAATAGCACAATGGAGCAGCCCAAGGGAAAGGCTGCTCCTAGATTCAGTGATGCCTCACTCCAGGTGCTACTGGATGGGAAGAGGAGGAGGAGGTATGTCTTTTACCTGGCGGACGGGAGGAAGTGGCCTGCCTCTGCCACCAAGAAGGCTTGGCTCAAGGTGGCAGAGGAGGTCACCAGCAGCAGCAACATCTCCCGTACCTGGATCCAGTACAGGAAGTGCTTCAATGACTTAACTAGGTCAGCCAAAATGAGTACACTTACTCATTCTCCTACGTTCCGTCTTCCACATCACTGTCCCCACCCCCCAATTCATTCTGCACTGCCTACACTACTCTATCACATCACTCCTCACACCCACTTAAAGCTCATCCTCAATTTATCTTCACTTCCTCACCTCCCCAGTACTCACCCCACCACTACCACTCAACCCAATCCTCATACAATATCATGGCTCTGTCTCATACTCAACCTCTGAAGCACCTCTTTCATGGTCAGCCTCACCCAAACCAATGCATTCAGCGGTTGGCCACGTCACCATCACTCATTCGTGCATCTCTACTTTCTCCCCTTATAGAAGAGAGCCCTGGGGAAAATGCTAGAGTCTATTATAAAGGATGTGATAACAGAACACTTGGAAGGCATTGATGGGATTGGACAAAGTCAGCATGGGTTTATGAAAGGGAAATCATGCTTAACAAATTTACTGGAGTTTTTTGAGGAGGTAACTAGTAGAATAGATAGGGGAGAACCAGTGGATGTGGTATACTTGGATTTTCAGAAGGCTTTTGATAAGGTCCCACACAAGAGGTTAGTGTGCAAAATTAAAGCACATGGGTTTGGGGGGAATATATTGGCATGGATTGAGAATTGGTTGACAGACAGGAAACAGAGAGTAGGAATAAACGGGTCTTTTTCCGGGTGGCAGGCAGTGACTGGTGGGGTACCACAGGGATCAGTGCTTGGCCCCAGCTATTCACAATATATATCAATGATTTGGATGAAGGAACTAAATGTAACATTTCCAAGTTTGCTGACAACACAAAGCTGGGGTGGAATGTGAGCTATGAGGAGGATGCAAAGAGGCTCCAATGTGATTTAGACAAGTTGGGTGAGTGGGCAAGAACATGGCAGATGCAGTATATTGTGGATAAATGTGAGGTTATCCACTTTGGTTATAAAAACAGAAAGACAGATTATTATCTGAATGGTGATAGATTGGGAGAAGGGGAGGTGCATCGAGACCTGGGTGTCCTTGTACACCAGTCGCTGAAAGCGAGCATTCAGGTGCAGCAAGCAGTTAGGAAGGCGAATGGTGTGTTGGCGTTCATTGCAAGAGGATTTGAGTACAGGAACAGGGATGTCTTACTGCAGTTGTACAGGGCCTTGGTGAGACCACATCTGAAGTATTGTGTGCAGTTTTGGTCTCCTTATCTGAGGAAGGATGTCTTTGCCATGGAGGGAGTGCAACGAAGGTTTACCAGACTGATTGCTGGGATGGCAGGACTGACTTATGAGGAGAGATTGGGTCGACGAGGCCTGTATTCACTCGAGTTTAGAAGAATGAGAAGTGATTTCATCGAAACATATAAAATTGTAACAGGACTAGACAGACTAGATGCAGGGAGAATGTTCCCGATGGATGGGGAATCCATAACCAGGGGTCACAGTCTCAGGATACGGGGTTTAGAACCGAGATGAGGAGAAATTTCTTCACTCAGAGGGTGGTGAACCTGTGGAATTCTCTACCACAGAAGGCAGTGGAGGCCATGTCATTAGATGTGTTCAAGAAGGAGATAGATATATTTCTTAATGCCAAAGGGATCAAGGGATATGGGGAAAAAGCGGGAACAGGGTACTGAGTTAGACGATCAGCCATGAACATTTTGAATGGCGGAGCAGGCTCGAAAGGCCGAATGGCCTACTCTTGCTCCTTTTTTCTATTATTCTATGAGAATGCACGGGAGAGGGCGAGGACCGGAGGGGGCCGCAACAGGTAGTCGTGCTCACAGACGCGGAGCAGGAGGCGCTGGAGCTGAGCCGCACCCTTGAGTGCCTGTCTGTCGGGGACGCAAGACTGGCACCCGACAAACGTCTGGTGACAGAACTTTAACATTCAGCACATACAATATCAATTGATGTTAACATGCCTTGCCATCTTCACCTCAACATCTGTCATCATGTACTCAAATCCTCTTGCAATGAACGCCAACACACCATTCGCCTTCCTAACTGCTTGCTGCACCTGAATGCTCGCTTTCAGCGACTGGTGTACAAGGACACCCAGGCCTCGATGCACCTCCCCTTCTCCCAATCTATCACCATTCAGATAATAATCTGTCTTTCTGTTTTTATAACCAAAGTGGATAACCTCACATTTATCCACAATATACTGCATCTGCCATGTTCTTGCCCACTCACCCAACTTGTCTAAATCACATTGGAGCCTCTTTGCATCCTCCTCATAGCTCACATTCCACCCCAGCTTTGTGTTGTCAGCAAACTTGGAAATGTTACATTTAGTTCCTTCATCCAAATCATTGATATATATTGTGAATAGCTGGGGCCAAGCACTGATCCCTGTGGTACCCCACCAGTCACTGCCTGCCACCCGGAAAAAGACCCGTTTATTCCTACTCTCTGTTTCCTGTCTGTCAACCAATTCTCAATCCATGCCAATATATTCCCCCCAAACCCATGTGCTTTAATTTTGCACACTAACCTCTTGTGTGGGACCTTATCAAAAGCCTTCTGAAAATCCAAGTATACCACATCCACTGGTTCTCCCCTATCTATTCTACTAGTTACCTCCTCAAAAAACTCCAGTAAATTTGTTAAGCATGATTTCCCTTTCATAAACCCATGCTGACTTTGTCCAATCCCATCAATGCCTTCCAAGTGTTCTGTTATCACATCCTTTATAATAGACTCTAGCATTTTCCCCAGGGCTCTCTTCTATAAGGGGAGAAAGTAGAGATGCACGAATGAGTGATGGTGACGTGGCCAACCGCTGAATGCATTGGTTTGGGTGAGGCTGACCATGAAAGAGGTGCTTCAGAGGGTGAGTATGAGACAGAGCCATGATATTGCCTTCTGTTCTCTTACAGGGCCTTCAGCGACCGCTGTGACGGCGGAGGGTGATTCCTCAGAGGACCTGCCAGCCTCTGAGGGGGCACCATCACATCTGAGCGAGCCATCCACCAGCGCAGATACACACACCTCGGTGGGTCCCCGTGCTCAGTTAGTTGGGGTCGCACATGGTGAGTTACCACACACGTGAGCACAAGCAGACACTGGTGGCAGGGGCAGCTGTGGAGAGTCCCCATCGGTGGGAGCACTCTTCTCCAGGCTCTGCTCAGCTGGACACAGATGCTGAACCCTGGGGGCCATTCCATTAAAAGGAGAATGATCGAGGGGCTGCAGCACATTTGCGAGGTGCTGGAACAGGTGCTATGCGCAGTCTCCACAATCGCGCAGAGGATGGAGGAGTCCAACTCCTGCATGAGTGGAATGGTGGCACAGGTAAGGGAGGACATCTCTGAGATACTGTCACAGGGACGTGAGGGCATCGCTGAGATAGTGTCGCGGGTAAGTGCGGGAATGTCTGCGATGGAGAGAAGGCGAGCCTCCATGGAGCTTCAAGCACGGCTCACAAATAAGTCCATTCAGGTCCTGACAACGGCCCTTCGAACTCAGGGTGAACAACATTCTGCCACCTTAAACAGGCAGGCAGATACTCTAGCACTGGCCTTACAAGACTTCACACATGTCCTCCAAACTGTCATCCAGCCGAGTGGTAGGAGTGGTGTGGGCCTGGCCCAGGGGAGGAATGATGGCGGAAGGGGACATGGAAATGGGGACGCCACTCATAGCGCCCCCACGTCTCACCCATTGCCCCCCTCTCAACCACTACCCACAATGCTGCCTCCTCGCCAGGCGGCTGAGTCTGCCCCTGCAAAGATGCAGGTGGAGCAGTCTTTGGAGAGGCCCTCACGGGCACCGAAACCCAGAGGGCGTAAGCCCAAAGCATCTGATCGGTCAGGGCATGAACAAGAGCAACCTGCCACTACCTCTGCTGCAGCCACAGGGTAGGCACCACGTAGAAGTAGTCGGAAGCGAAATGCAAAGGTTTTGTGAACACAAAGGGGATGCACAAGCGTGTTTGACGGTCATGTTTGTTATTTATATTTGCTTTTTGTTAAACGCACATTAAATATTATTATTGTCACACTGCTGCCACTTCTCGGCCATTCTTGACTGGCTTGTGTAATAAGGCTCTTTCATGAGGTTCACAATGAACGCTCACACTTGATGCCACCCATTGGGTCACTCTACAGTGAGTGTATGTGTAGTTGCATAACTGTTTTGTGCAGGGTGGGGGTGGGGCTCGTGTGGCCGCTGCTCTATCCAGGTGGTGAGGACTGGACTATTCACACTGTCTGGTGTTAGGAGTACCATTCACATATCAGTGACTCCCTGGCCTGATGAGCAGCCAGGTGAGCCGCTGTTCTGCCAATGGGTTTCTCCCCTTCATCCTCCTCCTCCTCATTCTCCTCTGCCTCAATGTGGGTGGCAGATGTGAATGTGGCCTCCTCAAGCGGTACCCCTCTCTGTTGTGCCACACGACTATAATGCGTCCCACTCTGTCTGGTGCGTAATGAAGCGCTCCTCCAGAACGATCAAGGCACCTGAAGCGCACCTTGAGTATGCTCAATTGTAGACCTGGTAGCGATGTGGCTGTCGCTATATCTCTGCTGTTGCTCGGTGGTGGGGTTCCTCAGAGGTGTCATGAGCCACGTGTGCAGGGGGTATCCCTTATCCCTGAAGAGCCAGCCCTTCCGGGTGTTCAGTGCATGGAAGAGGGGCAGGATGTTGGACTCCCGGAGGATGAAGGAATCGTGGCAGCTCTCGGGGTATCTGGCTTACACGTGAAGGAATCTCTTGTGATGGTCACAAATGAGCTGAGTGTTGAAGGAGTGATAGCCCTTCCCGTTGATGAACAGTCCTGGCTCATGTGGAGGTGCTCGTATTGCTGTATGGGTGCAATCGATTACACCCTGCACCCGCGGGAAGCCAGCCAAAGCGTGGAATCCCACTGCCCTCTCTGTCTGGCTGAGGTCATCCATGGGGAAGTTGACGTAGTGCCCTGCGAAACAAGCTGTTGGTGACCTGCCTTATGCACTTGTGTGCAGACGACTGAGAGACCCCGGCGATGTCCCCGGTGGCACCCTGGAATGATCCGGAGGCGAAGAAGTTGAGGGCAGTGGTGACTTTGACAGCGACAGGTAAGGAGATGCTGCTCGGTCCAGTCGGGAGCATCTCGGCATGAAGGAGGCTGCAGATGTCTGCGACTACCTGGCGACTGACTCTGAGCCTCCGTATGCACTGCTCCTCAGAGAGGTCCAGGAAGCTGAGCCTCGGTCTGTGGACCCTGTTGCGAGGGTAGTGCCTCCTGCGATGTCGCTCTCTCTGTTGTTGCCCTCCGTGCTCTTGTGCAGGTGCCTCTGGCGCACCACGTGGCGGAGGTGGACGCCATGCCTGGCGAGGCTGGTGATGTTGCTCGTCCTCGGATGAAGTGATGAATGCAGCCATGGCGCCCTCCACCCATCCTGACGGTGTGAGTTTGAGGGGGTCCGCAAAGTAGATAAATGTGTTTGCACAGCAGAGTTTTGGGTGGAAAGTAAGAATTTTGAGTGAAAACTCAAAGGTCTTGCAGCCAAAACTTTGTCTGAAGTGACAGAGTGCCCTGCTGCAATAAATGAGGTTTCCCCCCCACCTGTCAAATAATCATGTGTATTTCTCACTGGCTGCTGGCTGAAACACATCTGTTAGAACAGGGAGTGTTTCCCACAGCACGGGAAACACGCTGTGGATCCTTCAAAATTGCACCCCTGCTAAAATGTCTACTCAATGACGTCTCTCAAGTCCCTTAACTATCTGTCAAGGTATGTAAATCATCATCCCGCCGGTTTTAATTGCCGGCAGGAGTCCTGCATTCGGGAGGTGCGCGCGCACCCGAACACGTCACTGGGGAATCCGGAAATCAGCGGGTTCGAGCTGGGCACCGAACCCGCTCCGGATTTCTACAATTTTAGGAGCCCCCCTCCCCCCACCCCACCACCAACACACCCGTACCGCCATCTGAAAATCAGCCCTGAAATGTTCCTGCCCACCCGAAAGAGGCCAGAAAAGTAGTTTAGTGATTGTTGACCTATTCTGACCGTCACAAGCCACTGAGGAAGGTACTGCTGCCAGCTAAATAGTCATGAAGCATGTCTTTAAGTATTTGTGCGCGTGTGTGTGCACACGCAAGCTTTTGCATGTGGAGTTCTTTTAGACTGAAGCCAGCTGCTGTAGAAACTATGCTGTTTATAAACTTTGAACTGGTTTCGCAGAAAAAAAGCTGAGCTAACCTTAATCCTTATGTGATGGCAGACAGGCTGTTGTCTTCACTTGTAATTTAGCACAAGATGGAACACAAGCCAATAAAAAAGAACAACTAGCCACTGTCTTTTGGGCCTGTTGGCTGATTGGGCCTGATATAAGTCTCTGGCATAGCTGTAACACAGAGTGGAATTTCATTGTTTTTTGATGTAGTCATACTTATTAATGAGAGCGGGGTAATAATTGGATCAAGTTGGGGGAAAATGGAGAGGAGGCAGATGGGATGAAGGGGAAGGGAAAGATGATAGCGAGGTATGATGGTAGCCAAGGCAGACGGAATGGGTTGGTCCATTTGGGATTTTATTTTGGATGGACAGAGTGGGAGAATATGAGTTGGTAACTGAGGTAGAAAAGATTTAATAGAGATATTGTAAAATCATGAGGAGGATTTTTGATCGGGTGAATAGGGAAAGACTATTTCCTCTGGTTGCGGAATTAGTGACAAAGGATCATCAATTTAAAATTAACCCAGAAAGTGAGGAGAGACGTTAGGAGTAATTCCTTTACACACAGAGTTGTTAGCATGGAATTCTCATGCCACAATGAGTAGCCCAGCAGAGAGACCATTACATCTCTCAAATGACAATTAGATCAAAATGTGAAGCAGAGGAAGATACAGGACTATGGAGAGAGAGCAAGGGAGTGGGATTATTTTTGAAATACGGTAGCAAAGAGCCCGCACAGATGCGATGGGGCAATGGCCTCCTGTGCTGTAAACTCCTCCTGTGGTTCACTGGAAGGATGGTCTGGTTTCTGATCTGGTATCAATATATGACATAGGAGCACGCGCACAAAGAGCTGTTTTCTCCAAATGGAATGACACAGAACTGATATAATTTTGGACCGCTAGCATCCTATTGCTTTAAGCAGTTACAAGTCTCAAATTGCAACCTGTGGTATAGCTGCAACCTTAAGTTGAATCAAGCTGAACTGCTTTTATTACAATTGCCCAGTGTAAACACTATTGGCTCATAGAAGCATATGGTACAGATTGCAAGCAAACATTGCTTGAGTGGTTCAGTAGCTGTAAAGGTTTCTGAAGTACAATCACATAATGCTTGCAAAACACAATCCATAAAAATGAATGTCTGCAATGTTTAAAACTACTTGCTCGAAAATCAGTGGGGACGCATGGCCTGAATTCCCGAAATACGCTCCTGGTGGGCGAGGGCCCACACCAGAGCACCATTTCATTAAACAACACTTACTGTATGGTGAATTGTAGGTACAAACCAATGTTCTCTAATTCTGTGTCATATGCCAGGATTTTAACGCCCCTCGGCCAACAAGAATGGTGCATGGGAGGGGTTAAAACTGAAAATTCAGGCTCCCGGCTCCAACCCGTCGTGTTCTCTTCTGTCGTAATTTTTATGATGGCGAATCATGCCGTCGGCGAGGCTCCCACATCAGGCAGGCGGGGGCCTATTTAACATTCAAAACTCATGGCCTGATGACGTCATCGGCGCCACAAAGTAATAGTAACTCGAAATCAAGGGGAGTCCAGTATTGTCTGCGGCCCAGCAGCAGAACCAGGTGAGAGGCGCTGACTGGGCCGAAGAGGCCAAGTTAAGTCTTTTTTAAAAAAAAATTACTCCCCTCAGGCCCCGCAAGGAGTCCTTGGGCCTCCGCAGTCCTGGCCTCCCCTGGATCCCCAATCGCCCTGAAACCCCCCAACCCACCCCACCCCGGATCACCTCCAGACCCGTTCTCCCACTGACTGCGGGGGACTGTTTCCACGGGTGCTTGGCTGCGGCCTACTGTCACCAAATTCTCGCTCCCACTCTCCAGCTAAGTAATGAATCTGGCTTGGTGTCAGGCAGGACTCCGGGAACTTTGATTTAAATAAGATCTCGACATCATGATTATCCAGGGTCGACGTCCCTGGACTCTTCGCATTTCCCCTTCTCGATTTCTAAAATCTCTGAGCCCTTCTTTATTTTCTCACTATTGCTAATGTGGATGTGGATGTGGGATCTGGATGACAAATGCTTGAATCTCTGAGCAATCACAAAAGGTGATATTCATATATACTAATTTATGCGCCTGTTGTAAATGCAGCTTCTAATTGTACATTATGAATATTAATCCAGTATTTTATTTTCAGTCTGGGTAGCCATGGTGCCTCCTGAGTGTGCTCTTTGCATTACCAGAGGCATAATGGGCTTTGTGTGCCTATTTTTATGTTAAAGATGTTGTTTCCAGGTGATGTGGCACAAACTAAGTGAGTTACTCAAACAGAAACAAAGGTCACTTGTTGGCCATTGACAGCAGCTACTGCCTCACGTCTCCCTCGCTCTTACCTAATCATACAACTACTTCCTCACAGTGCTTCCCCCAGGCCTTGCTAAGTACAATGCAGTTATTGCTTATGTTGTTAGCTCCTTTGGGGCTGGAGAACTTTTTATATTTTGTTAAAAATAACTTTTAAAGAATATTTCATAACTTTTTCTTTAATGGTGTTATACAAAAACTATATTATAAAACTAAACATACTGTACGCAAGAGTCTTTTGAAAGTTACTATATTATATTACAATATACTTGCCTACAACGTAGGAACATTTTTAAAAGGCTTTCACTTTTTCAACATAATACATCCAGCTTACATATATCATTAATGAAACCTAGAAATGACTGTGATATTATGAATGCTTGATATGTTTGTATAACATTTGTGTTCGCCTGTCTGCTATTTTAACCGAATGGTGAACCCACATAAAATAAACAAATTAGTGTCTCCTTTTAAAATAGTGGCAGAGGAACGTCACACAAATGCATTAAACATTGGTATGCTAATATCACAAACAGTAATTTCTAGGATTTAAATCCTTTGCTTTCAATGATTCATTGAGGTAATGCACTACGTGGGAGCTGAAGGAAGGACCCCAGTTCGATTCCCACTGTGCTGATTTACGATCTTGTTCAGGGAAGGAGCGGTCTACTGCAATTGGCCTCAGTGCCTCCATGCTAGGGAGGGGAGAAAATGGCCAGCATTCTTGATAGACATCCAGTAGCCCCGATGGAGAGTGTCTGTATGCGCAAGTCGGGTGAAAACAGTATCAGACATGGTTGTGTCATCTCCCCGCCCGCCACCACCACCCTCCCCTTCCCCCCGCCCCAGCTATTACTAAATATTGAACAGATGATTGCTATTTACATTTAAACGTCAAGACTGTAATGAGGTACTGGAGGGCTGTTGGCACCTATGGACCCAAATACCAACACAAGTCGCAGCCTTCAGGAAAGAAGGAACTTTTAAGACTTAACTTCAGTTATACATTATGGATATTTCCTTCATGACTACTGTGTTCTGCATCTTTTTTCCCTTTGGCTACTTACCCATTTTATAAACACATCATTTATAAAATGTTATTTTTGTAGGGCATAAATGTAGAAAAGGAGAGAAAGACTTGATTATGACTATTCTTGGCATACATGCATTTAGCTTTGTATGGTAATATTTCACAAACTTTAAAGCCTAGTGGTTGTTGTTTTCCCCCTCCAGATAGTCCAAGAGCTCCATGTGTATATTTTAAAAACTAATAGATTAAATAAATAGCATTCTTTAATATATGTGATTTTTATAATCCTGTAGTTTAATCAAAGGTTATTGTTGGTAATAGATAGGCATCCTCCATCTTACAGCTGCGTGTCAAGTTTAATTGTTTCTGCATCGGACATACTAGCTGTAGTCTGCACAGTTCTGGCAGTTTACATATGCCACTGTAGTAGATGATTAATAAATTGCTACTCTGTTCATAGAGTAACCAGGTGAGACGCTCTCATTAGCTGCCAAATCATCTGTGTGCATAGTCCATCAGGACTCCACATTTTTTCTTTTTTAAAGTGAATCATGTTAATGTTATAGAAACAGAAGTAGGAGAACTGATTAAAGGCATGACATTCCTTTGATTCTCATGTTTAGTAAAAAGTTATTTGGTATGGGTTGGTTTATTTCATAGTGGGAAATCCTGTAGCAGAAGCCTGTTCTGTATAATGCGCGGTGTACAGTGAGGTAGTGTACGTTTTACCAAAGAGTATTACGTGTCTCGCTAAGTGTTAAAGTAGGATGTGAGTTTACCAGAGTTTCTTAAGACTATTGTAAGTTAAAAGTCAACTATCTGGCAATCTTCATTCATTCATGTTGTTTTAATTTAATTTTAAAAATTTGTAAATGGATGCATACTGCCACTTATAGAATCATAGAATCATAGAAGTTACAACATGGAAACAGGCCCTTCGGCCCAACATGTCCATGTCGCCCAGTTTATACCACGAAGCTAGTCCCAATTGCCTGCACTTGGCCCATATCCCTCTATACCCATCTTCCCCATGTAACTGTCCAAATGCTTTTTAAAAGACAAAATTGTACCCGCCTCTACTACTGCCTCTGGCAGCTCGTTCCAGACACTCACCACCCTTTGAGTGAAAAAATTGCCCCTCTGGACCCTTTTGTATCTCTCCCCTCTCACCTTAAATCTATGCCCCCTCGTTATAGACTCCCCTACCTTTGGGAAAAGATTTTGACTATCGACCTTATCTATGCCCCTCATTATTTTATAGACTTCGATAAGATCACCCCTTAACCTCCTGCTCTCCAGGGAAAAAAGTCCCAGTCTGTCTAACCTCTCCCTGTAAGTCAAACCATCAAGTCCCGGTAGCATCCTAGTAAATCTTTTCTGCACTCTTTCTAGTTTAATAATATCCTTTCTATAATAGGGTGACCAGAACTGTACACAGTACTCCAAGTGTGGCCTCACCAATGCCCTGTACAACTTCAACAAGACATCCCAACTCCTGCATTCAATGTTCTGACCAATGAAACCAAGCATGCTGAATGCCTTCTTCACTACCCTATCCACCTGTGACTCCACTTTCAAGGAGCTATGAATCTGATTTTAAAATCTAACTTCAGGCAAGTAGGTATCCAACAATATCCAGGTGTTACTGAATTTTAAAATCTCTGGCTCAAGTTTGGCATCGAGGACACTTGGCTATTTAAGAAGTGCCAATTTTATGGAGCTCACTGACCCATTGCTGATATCAGAAAAGCAGATCTATAATGATCAGACCTGAAATCTAAAGTCTCCACGAGGCTGTGGAAAGGCAATTAAGACTAAACAGTCTTATAGAATCTTACAGCACAGAAGGAGGCTATTTGGCCCATGGTGTCTGTGCTGGCTGTTTGAAAGAGCGATCCAATTAGTCCCGCTCGCCTGTTCTTTCTTCATAGCTCTGCAATTTTCTCTCCTTCAAGTATTTATCCAATTCCCTTTTGAAAGTTATTTTATTATAATTTAGTTACCTACAAAGTATGAACATTTTTAAAAGGCTTTAAATTTTTCAATGTAATACATTCAGCTTACATTTTTGATGGCATCAGTAATCCTTTTGGTGGGATGTGGTTATAAACCCAGCTATATCGTTTGTGGTATATAGCTATATACCGAACTATATCACTAACCCTTCCACTGTGATATAGCTATACAGCATCTATACCAGTTACCTTTCAGTGAGATTTGGCTGCATGCCTGGCTATTTCAGTAACATCTTTACTATTTATACAGCTACATACGCACTATACATACACTAAGGATCCACAGGGCTTTACAATAGAAACATGTCAGAATGGTTCAGGATGAATTAAGGAGATAGATAGGGCTCTGTCTGTTGATAGGGCTCTGTCTGTTTACTTTGCCTCTTTGATACACAGAAGGTGGGATGAGAAGATTGGCTATCAATTAAAAAGTAGTGTTTGGGTTATAGTAGGAACCATTGGTACACAGGTATCTGTTGGACAGGAATATGGAAGGTATTTAAAAATCTCTAGTCAAGAAGGAAAGAAATTGAAATTAAAATTGAATACTAAAATGATGAAGATAATAATAGTTGGCAGACAACACATCAACACAGGTCAGGGTAAAACAAGTAAGTAGATTTACAGACCTGGGATTAGACAAAATGGTGATTGTAAGATAAATGTAAAATAAAAAACTGGTATGTGAAGAGTTTGATGATTGAGCTGACAGTTATTTAGAAGGACTATAATGCAAGTAATTCCACCTAACACTGACTAATGAAGATGTAGGTTGTGCCTGGAGGTGCCGCCAGAAGGAGGAATATAGAAAATTGACTTTGCAAATTAAAGAACAGAATCCAGGTGTTTGAAGTGTGGATTTAAGAGGAGATTTTTCCAACCGGTTACACCCAATAATTAGTATGTAACCAACCGGAAAAATGGGAGGAACTCGACCATTTAGCACCCTGTCCAGTTTTGCAGTTGGGTTTTGTACTGGCACCAGAAGTGCCACCAGTTTGCAGCTTTTATATTCAAATTATTCCCATGACATTATTCAGATGTCCATGCAATTTCCTTATCCTGGTGCTTATCCTGGTATAACGCTCAGTCATCTACCCAACCATATGAAATGGGTGTTCAGGGCTGCAAGGAACTGCGCTGTTTATGGAAGCAGATATAAAGAGCCCAGTAGTTAGATTTGTAGCAGAATATCGAGACTATTTCTAGACCCTTTTTCTTGTTTCTTTCCTGTTTCCAAAAGAGTTCAGGAGGCTTTATGCCAAGTGTTCTGGTATTGCAATTTTTTTGTTACATCCCAATAATGGTTTTCCCTGTGGGAATTCTTTGGAAGATAAAGAGGACATAAGAACATAAGAAATAGGAGCAGGAGTAGATCATACGGCCCCTTGAGCCTGCTCCGCCCTTCAGTAAGATCATGGCTGATCTTCAACCTCAACTCCACTTTCCTGCCCGATCCCCATATCCCTTGATTTCCCCTAGAGTCCAAAAATCTGTCTATCTCAGCTTTGAATATACTCAATGACTCAGCATCCACAGCCCTCTGGAGTAGAGAATTCCAAAGATTTACAACCTGCTGTGAGGAAGAAATTCCTCTTCATCTGTCTTAAATGGCCGACCCCTTATCCTGAGATTATGCCCCCTAGTTCTAGACTCTCCAGCCATGGGAAACAACCTCTCAGCATCTATCCTGTCAAGCCCCCTCAGCATTGTAGGGGGTGGCGGTGTATGTCAGCTTCGCCTCTGACTTCTGAGCGGTCCGAATCGCTCCCACTCCCTGGGTTCTAGACCTTGGACTTATTTGGGGGTTGTGACAAAGTGCAGCAGACAACTGGTTTTGGTGCAAGAAACTTTGACCTTTATTCGAGAGAGGAAATACAACACAACAATCTTAACACTCTAATAAAATGGGGAACACTTCAGTACACGCGAGGGAAATTACAGTAGAAAGATACCTCACCCCTCCCAATTCCACTGTACTAGCTAGGTTGGACTCTAAAGGGCCAGAGATAATGCTCACCAAACAAAACCTTGACAGTAATTCACCCAGAGGTAAGTCAGAAATAGATTGTAGAGTGGAAACTTTGCGGATCTTCGGTTTTCTCCTGAGTTGGTTTTCTTTGGTTGCGGTGGCTCAATATTACCCAGTTGGTTGGTGGTAATATTCGGTTGGTTGTTTCATAAGGCCCTTGTTGCCGCGAGGTGTCTGATGGTCACTGGGGCTGTTGCTCTGGTTTCTTCTTGTGTGTCGGCCTGCTTCTAGAGCTGCTGACCTTCCCTGTCAAACTGCCTTCCCCTCGCCTTGTTGTTTTTTGGAAACTGCCCTTCTTTCCAGACACAGGCAGAACCAAGACAAGCAGCCCACCAGAGCCAGCAAGCCAGAGAGAAAGAGAGAAAGAGAGAGAGAGAGAGAGGTTTTGAGTTTCCACTTATGGATGCCTCTCTTACAATTGGTCTTCGACACTTTAAACAGACATGAAGTGTTTTTTTTAAACAGTTCTTACAAAGTCCTTAAGAATCTTTGATGGCTTTTTGATGGTCCCTCATCATGTTGCCATTGCTTCTCCCGATGGGTCATTGTTTTAATTCCGATTTGTTGATCACCTGGTATACAGGCTTCCTTTTGTATCCAACGTCCTAGGTGTTAATGGTTTTGCTTTAAAACAAAGGTATGGCCCCACCATGTCTGGAGCAGTTGCCTCTTTCAATGGGAGTGATTGTCGACCCCCTGCTGTCGGTTTTGCATTAAAACAGAGACATGTCTGAAGCATTAATTCTCCCACCTTCCACTGTGGGTTGTGGATTCATCTGGTGACCTCTCACCTATCCTTCCATCTTAGGATTTTAGTCAGGGGCCAAAGTTTTTCCATACTCAGGGAAAAGGTGAATTTCTTTAGGGTTTTTCTCTGAGTTTTTGGGGGATCTGTGAATTTTGAGAATCTTACAGCATCTTGTATGTTTCAATAAGATCACCTCTCATTCTTCTAAACTCCAGAGAGTATAGGCCCATTCGACTCAATCTCTCCTCAAAGGACAACCCTCTCATCCCAGGAATCTAGTGAACCTTCATTGCACCGCCTCTAAGGCAAGCATATCCTTCCTTAGATAAGAAGACCAAAACTGCACACAGTACTCCAGGTGAGGTCTCACCAAAGCCCTGTACAATCGTAGTAAGACTTCCTTATTCTTGTACTCCAACCCCCTTGCAATAAAGGCTAACATGCCATTTGCCTTCCTTATTGCTTGCTGTACCTGCATGCTAACTTTTTGTGTTTCTTATATGAGGACACCCAAATCTCTCTGAACACCAATATTTAATAGTTTCTCACCGTTTAAAAAATATTCTGTTTTTGTATTCTTCCTACCAAAGTGAATAACCTCACATTTTCCACATTATACTCCATCTGCCACCTTGCCCACTCACTTAACCTGTCTATATCCCTTTGCAGACTCTTCTTGTTCTCCTCACAGCTTACTTTTCCCACCTAGCTATGTATCGTTAGCATATTTGGATACATTACATTCGGTCCCTTCATCTAAGGGACCGAATGTAATGTATAGATTGTAAATAGCTGAGGCCCAAGCACTGATCCTTGCGGCACCCCACTAGTTACAGCCTGCCAACCTGAAAATGACCCGTTTACCCCTACTCTTTGTTTTCTGTCCGTTAACCAATCCTCTATCCATGTTAATATAATACCCCCAACCCCATGAGCCCTTATCTTACATTCAACCTGTTATGTGGCACCTTATCGAATGCTTTTTGAAAATCCAAATATACTACATCCACTGGTTCCCCTTTATCTACCCTGCTAGTTACATCCTCAAAAAACTCTAATAAATTTGTCAAACACGCTTTCCCTTTCATAAAACCATGTTGACTCTGCCTAATCATATTGTGATTTTCTAAGTGCCCTCTTACCACCTCCTTAATAATGGATTTCAGCATTTTCCAGACTATTGATGTCAGGCTAACTGGCCTGTAGTTCTCCGTTTTCTCTCTCCCTCCTTTCTTGAATAGCGGGGTTACATTTGCTACTTTCCAATCCGCTGGGATCGTCCTAGAATCTAGAGAATTTTGGAAGATCATAACCAATGCATCCACTATCTCTGCAGCCACCTCTCTTAGAACCCTGTGATGTAGGCCATCAGGTCCAGGGGATTTATTGGAAGGAAAAGTGGAGGGAGGTCAGGCTGCATGGGCGTAGACTACACCCACGTGCTGATGCCCTACTATCCACATTTACAGGCAGAGGCATAGCTACCTGGCAATGATCATGTGGAACTGGCTCAATAAAGCTGTGGGTCAGCAGGGAACCAGATCTAGAGCTGTGCCATTTTCTGCAAGGATACCTACACCTGAAATGCACCATGGAACTTGCACTGCCTGTGGCAGTTATGGTGAACTATGCCCTCAAATTATCTTCCTCGGTTTCTTTCCAGGCATGCCCTTCTACCCCAATTAGTACATAAATGATTGGAGACAAACCAACATAAGAGGGAAGAGATGGGTGGGGAAAAAAGATGTTCCTCAAATTCAGCATCGGAAAGTTCCAAAAAATAATATTTGTTAGTTTTAAGAAATTGAAAACTTACACACATTTGGAAATCAGCAAAGGAGAAAAAGGGCCTTTGGTACTTAAAAATTGCACAGATGACATGAAATGCAATCTGTTTTATTGAGCCACTTCAGTGAACAGTTAAGGATACTAGTTGTTTCAGATTACTCTTCAGCTTTCACTATTTCTGATGATCAAATACAGGAGCGCTTTACTAGTCAGCATGGGTGTATGCTGTAGTGGATGTGCTGTTTTTGATCTCACAGCTTTTCAATTCTAATTAGTGTGCCAATTTTTCCAAACCACCCTGAGTAGAGCTGAAAATAACTAATTACACTGAAGAATACATTGAAAAGCATTTGTCCAGCTGTCGATATTCAGAACAAGGATTTAATAATCTCATAATATGGAATACCATGAACAGAGCATGTTTATTTAGTTGATGTGTTGGGATTTAGAGCATTTGGAAATTTTAATTTACTATTTGTTACATAGAATTACATGGATATACAGCACAGAAACAGGCCATTTGGCCCAACAGGTCCATGCCAGTGTTTATGCTCCACACGAGCCTTCTCCCATCCTTCTTCATCTAACCCCATCAACATATTCTTCTATTCCTTTCTCCCTCATGTGTTTATCTAGCTTCCCCTTAAATGCATCTATGCGAGTCACCTCAACTACTCCCTATGGTAGCTAGTTCCACATTCTAACTACTCTCTGGGCACAGAAGTTTCTCCTGAATTCCCTATTGGATTTATTAATAACTATTTTATATTAATGGCCGTTAGTTCTGGAGTCCCCCGCAAGTGGAAACATTTTCTCTATGTCCACCCTATCAAACCCTTTCATAATCTTGAAGACCTCTGTCTGGTCACCCTCAGCCTTCTCCTTTCTCGGGAAAAGAGCCCCAGCCTGTTCAATCTTTCCTGATAGTTATAACCTCTCAGTTCTGGTATCATCCTAGTGAATCTTTTTTGCACCGTCTCCAGTGCCTCTATATCCTTTTTATAATATGGAGACCGGAACTGTTCACAGTACTCCAAGTGTGGTCTAACGAAAGTCCTAAACAAGTTAACCAATGTTCTTAGTATCCCTCAAAGACGCACATTTTGTATTTTATTCATTTAAAAATTCCAGTCCGTCCATATTTACAGGGCTCTACCCTCCTAACCAACAAGCTTTCGCTCTGCCACTTCTAAAATTGTCAGTAAGATTCACAAAGATATACTTAAGAGTCATATGTTTAAAGATAATCGTGACCATTTTGAAATGATTCTACACACGTGCTGCCAGTGGAGGATATAACCATACTGCAAAGCCCAGGTTGTTTGCTACCAAGCCAGGATACTGGGACAGAGAAAAGAGTGACGTAGACCAAGGAAAACCAGTGAGTCAGACAAAAAGACTGATGATAAACTCTGTGTAGTGTTCGTAAAGGTCGTGAAGTCATCTGTAGCCCTAGCCAAAGAAGGCATGTGATGGTTAGAGGTAACACCAGAAAATTTATAAATGAGCAGGAAGTTATAAATGCTGCAATATTTACTTGGGTCAAAATATCTCAGCAGTTCCCTCGATTACATGTTTCTTTCTTACTGAGCTCTGTTTATATAGGAGTACCACCAATGGAACATGAGGGGAAAAGAAGGAGGAAAATATATACAGTAGAAGGACTGGGTGCACTGTGGAATCTCAAAATCAATTCTTGTTGCTAAAAGAAATAAGGGAGTTCAATTTTGTATTTATATTTTGTTTCCCTTTTTTAAAAAAAATATTCCTCTTTGGCTTCATGCCAGGCACTGTCCCCAGCTTCCAGGACTCTGCCAATGCAATTCTGTAGCTATAACAAGCACAAGCCCGTTGAGTGAAATACCCTTTCAATTTTTTACTTCTCTGACAGAGCGTTTAGACTTCACTCAGCACCAGCCCCCTACGGCTGAAATTGAGAAGTCGCATACAGGGAATTATGGGTGGGAACCAGCACCATACTGATATATTCTCAACAACTTCCATTAACATAGCACATTTTAAATAGCAAAGTGTCCCCAGATGCTTCAAAGCTGGGTGGGTCAGATCTGAGTAGGAGCACAGGGAGATTAGAAGAGGTAGTCAAATGTGTTGTGAAATTGGTAGGTTTTAAGGAGGCTTTTAAAGGTGGGGAAAGATGTAGCAAGGTGGAGGGATTTAGAGAGAAAATTCCATTCTAGAAGGCAAATATGGCTCTGTCATCAGTGGTCGAGTGGAAGGAAAGGGAAAGAATGGTAGACTGCATTTGGAAGAGAGTGTGAGAGGGAGATAGGCCTGGAGGAGGTGCCAGGGATAGAGTGGCACAAGATCATGGAGGGATTTGTCGACAAGGATTTCGAACTAGATGTGCTGAGGGGTGGGGAGTCAATGGAAGTTGGCAAGAACAGAGATGATGGGTGAGCAGGCCTTTGTGCAGGATAGATTGCGGGTGGCAGAGTTCTGTTAAGTAGGAGTTTATGTAGAGTGCAAACCGGCAAAGAAGGTGTTGGAAAAATAGAGTCTAGAGATGACAAGGGGCATATCTCACCCCCCACTATCTGTTTCAGTAGCATTGGGAGTGAGGTGTGGGCAGAGACCTAACATTGTCCTGCTGTACAATGGAATACTATGTAAAAATGTACTTGTAGATGATAATGATGTTACATTATAAGCAAGTCAATCTGGCTGCATTGCAACTATCAAAGAAGAATATAAATTTATTGGGATTCTAGTAAATTATGATATTTTTAAGCTGTCAGTTAACTACATGGATAGCTTTAAAGGTAAACAAGTACAAACTTTACTGTATCTCACGTATAAAAGGAATTCGAGGCTGATTTAAAAAAAATATATTTAAAGCTGTTTATTTTTAATGCTTTTAAGTCTATTTAATAGCTGAGAGCCATCTACAGGCACTGGGGGGATTGTATGTGTGGGAATAGGTTTGTGTTCTTTAAGCATTTCTTTTTCATTGATTGTGCTTCCTCATTTATTTTACAGATGTTCAGCACAACTGAAAAACCATGGGTAATTTCAAAGGACATGCACTCCCTGGAAGCTTTTTCTTGCTATTTGGCCTGTGGTGGTCAGTGAAATACCCTATGCGGTACCTCTGCAGAAAGAATAAGAGTGTATGTTATCTAGCATCAATCTCAGGGCATCGGCGATTAGACATCATTGAGGGAATTGTGAAAGCTAGCTTTGCATTGATAGGTAAGTCAACAAAATCTAATTGTGCTTGTTTCATGCTTATGTGTTTCTAAGCCCAAAACGTGCAATGGGATACCTTTTTCTTTTTTTAAAAAACTGATGTAAGTAGCATACTCCTGATGGATAGAAGTGTACTTGTAGATGATAGTGATGTTACTGAATATTATGCGCCTGTGTTTTAATAACCCTGTATTGAGCATGCTTTAGGATAAGGACTTAACTCAGTTTGGCAATAGAGCTGGGGCTACTCAATGTGACTTGCGAAAAAGATCACTTAGATGAAGGTAGACTGCATGCAGATGTCTGGCTCCTGTTTGATTACATTGTTATTTATATTGTTAAATGGCTTTCTTTTAAGAACGATGTCTTATATAAAGCACAACACTCCTGTCTTTTGAACCCTTGCTGTTCCTCTTACTTGATATGCTTTTAGAAACTTTACTGCAAGAGGCTCGCCCAGTGGCTCAGTAGGAGAATGCGCTATGTTTTGTGGTACTGGAATTTTCTAGATTCATTGCCCAACTCTACCGTGAGCCAGGGTAGCAGGTGGAGATTCTGTTATTTGCCTCAGTGTGTCTGGGCTTGAAAGTGGAAAAATCAAACAGAATGATTTCCATTGACCCCTGGTAGAAAGTGCTTGTTTGAACATCAGGTGACGACTTCGCCAGATTCAGCTGTGTAGGCTCATCATTTGGCATGGTACTGGAGGACTCCCTGTGCCTGTGGAACTGTAACCCAGCATAACTCATTTTTTTCATGAGAAAAGAGGCAAGGTAAGAAGATTGGAGAGGGGTGTAATGCAAAATAAAAAGGAAAAAAAAACTTTACACCAAAATAATAAAATTGGACAAAACAACATTTGAGATTGTTGTGCTGCAAAAGGGGTTTTTGCAGCTGGCAACATGGCAGAGGTTTTCTTTTGGTTGTTTCAGGAATTGAGTGTGCCAGAGAAACTCTCAGGATTGAGTACTATAATGCCACTAAATTAAAAGGAAATAAAATCTAAAAAGGTGGGCAATGTGACATTATTTCTACAGTTCTGCGATGTTATTGGTGGATCAGCACTTTTGAAAATAAATAAAATTAGAATGTAGCAGAACAATAACTGCTACATTAGTGTTAATTCTTTATGTTTACATATACTATGCAGTGGCATATAAACTCTGCATCAATGTTAATGAAGGAATTTAAATAATCTGCATATTTGCTAAGAGGTGTACAGTGGTAGTTATAGTGAAGTAAAATCTAGTCACAGGTTTTCAAAACTGAAGTCATGTTCACTCCCCTTCTCTCGAACACTTTGATTCATGTTGAGAGATGGTTTCGTAGGTGCTGACACCCTTCTAGCATGCCATTCAAGTAAGCGTCATCATATGTGAGCTAAAACTGTGAAAAGCAGCATACTATCCAACTGTGTGGGGCCTCCACACGTTTTTTTTTAGCAGAGGTGACTGGATAGCCATGAGGAACCAGAATTTTGGTGATTTTTTTTTCTGAGCTCAGAGTGCTGAGGCCATTTGTACAGGCCCTATTACTATCCTGGCTGAAATCACCTAACTCAGCACAGATTACAGATTGAACGTGGGATTTCCTTAACCATTTGGCTCAGTAATACATACGTGTCAGCCTTGGCTCAGTGGTAGCACTCTTGCCTCTGAGTCAGAAGGTCTCACTCCAGAGATTTGAGCTCATCATCTAGACTGATACTTCAATGCAGTACTGAGGGAGTGCTGCATTGTCAGGGGTGCCATCTTTCGGATGAGATGTTAAACCAAGGCCCCTCAGGAGATGTAAAAGATCCCATGGCACTATTCGAAGAAGAGCAGGGGGTCCTCCCAGTGTCCTAGCCAATATTTATCCCTCAACCAACATCATTAAAACAGATTGTCTGGTTATTATCTCATTGCTGTTTGTGGGATCTTGCTGTGCAAAAATTAGCTGCTCCAATTCCCTACATTACATCAGTGACTACACTTCAAAAGTAATTAATTGACTGTAAAGTGCTTTGCGACGTCCTGAGGTTGTGAAAGATGCTATATAAATGCAAGTCTTTTTTTCTTTACATCAGGCTGTACCCACCGAACCATCATGGGAGTTAGAATGCGCTTAATATTTTTACAATGTATTTTACTTAAAATGGTAAGAACATAAGAAATAGGAACAGGAGTAGGCCATACGGCCCCTCGAGCTTGCTCCACCATTCAATCAGATCATGGCTGATCTTCGACCTCAACTCCACTTTCCTTCCCTTTATTCCCCTAGAGTCCAAAAATATATCTATCTCAGCCTTGAATATATTCAATGACTCAGCATCAACAGCCCTCTAGGGTAGAGAATTCCAAAGATTCAGAACCATAAGATTGTTAGACAACAATAACTGTTAAGTATCTTTCGACTGTTAACACCATTTGAAGTTTCACAGCAGCAGGGCGGTTGGACCATCTTGATTCATATATATATATATGCTGTGCTTCTCAAAGAATGCACCTTGCAAACAGAGTTGTGTAAATAAGACACATTTTCCATATATGTGCAGTTCTAGTCGAGTTCCAGTGTGGCTCTTCTACCTATTGAATTCATAACTGCCAACTGACAGTAGATTGACCAGTGCCAGTAATGGGGAAATAACGGGCCAGGACCTACTCCGTTAATGGTAGGGCATTGGGGAGAGTTATAGAACAAAGAGATCTAGGAGTACAGGTTCATAGTTCCTTGAAAGTGGAGTCACAGGTGGATAGGGTGGTGAAGAAGGCATTCAGCATGCTTGGTTTCATTGGTCAGAACATTGAATACAAGAGTTGGGATGTCTTGTTGAAGTTGTACAAGACATTAGTAAGGCCACACTTGGAATATTGTGTACTACAGTTCTGGTCACCTTATTATAGAAAGGATATTATTAAACCAGAAAGAGTGCAGAAAAGATTTACTAGGATGCTACCAGGACTTATAGGGAGAGGTTAGATAGACTGGGACTTTTTTCCCTGGAGAGTAGGAGGTTTAGGGGTGATCTTATAGAAGTCTATAAAATAATGAGGGGCATAGATAAGGTAGATAGTCAAAATCTTTTCCCAAAGGTAGGGGAGTCTATAACGATGGGACATAGATTTAAGGTGAGAGGGGAGAGATACAAAAGGGCCCAGAGGGGCAATTTTTTCACTCAAAGGGTGGTGAGTGTCTGGAACGAGCTGCCAGAGGCAGTAGTAGAGGCGGGTACAATTTTGTCTTTTAAAAAGCATTTGGACAGTTACATGGGGAAGATGGGTATAGAGGGATATGGGCCAAGTGCAGGCAATTGGGACTAGCTTCGTGGTATAAACTGGGCGACATGGACATGTTGGGCCGAAGGGCCTGTTTCCATGTTGTAACTTCTATGATTCTATGATTCTATGAGGAAATGTGCACGATCTTATGGGTGTAATTACAAATCACTGAAAGAATGAGAAACCAACTTTGAATTTATGGTAGACAAGAATGAGCCTTCAAATCATAATCTGGCTTCAGAGAGTTTGCAGTTGATGTGCTGTTAAGTTAATTGAAGCATGGAGTCTAGATTTCAGCTGGATACCTCGTGGAAGGTAGAATAAAACAAATATTTTAAAATATGAATAACTGAGATAAATTTTGAGGTAGGAAAATTTCACCTTTTTTGTATTTTTTGTAATTTCCTCATTGTAATTAGAGGTAAAATTTATTTTTAACATAGGCACCCATACAATCGCAGGAAGCTAATCTTTCTTATCTTCTAATGTTTACCTGTTGCCATAGTGTAGTCTCTTGATTATTGCAATTAAAGCTGTCATTTACTGCTGATGACCTAAATTGGATGCAGCATGTTCAATCTGCAAATCGGAGCAGAGCATAAAATGACTTAAGGCTAGCTGGAAGTGATTAGTGCGATGAAAAGAAAAACATTTATTGTTGGAGATTTGAAATAAAAGAAAAGGCTGGAAATGCATAGCACATTGGTCAGCATCTGAAAGAGAAAGATAGGTAAATGTTTTTGGTGTGATTCTTCTCACAAGCTCCCAGCGAAAGGCCCCTCTTTAAACTTTAACTTCTCTTTCTCTTTCAAATGCTGACCGACTAACCTGTTGTACATTTCCAGCATTTTCTGTTTTCACTTAAAATGAATTTGATATCTCAGTAATCACACTGGTTCAGTTCATGTATCAGGTGTTACAGCTCAACCCACATGCTGTGTTTTTCCAATAATACAGTAATTGGCCAGGGATTTACAGTAGTCATTTATAAAAGTCTTAACAAAATTAAATGTATATATTATACCACATGTAATGACATCGGCCTCAAATCCAGGGAGCCAGTTACTCCGAAGTTTCATTGCAAAGGCAGGACTTGAGCCTGCTGATACTTTCCAGCACGACTCTGGCATAAAATCAGCTAATTTTAAATATCAATTGGCATTACTGAAGCTTAGCTTCCATGTAACATTAGAGAACTTAACTGCGGCAGGGTGGGGTTGGAAACTTGAGGATCAGCCTTTAAAATGCAGCAGTTATTGAAGGAGACTGGGGGAGCAGTAGGTAAGTACTGAAACTTCTACCAAAGTGCAGTGAATGTCAGCTTGTGTTCATAGATGTCTCACCAGAGGTTTTCTACAATTTTATAAGAATGGCTTCAACAGTAGGAATAGTCAGAGGGACCCAAAGAAGGAAGCAGTCCACTGCAAGGAGGCAGTAAAGAACCATAGAACCATAGAAAAGATACAGCACAGAAGGGGGCCATTCGGCCCATCATGTCTGCGCCGGCTCGAGAAACAACCAGGTGCCCGTTCTAATCCCGCCTTCCAGCACCCGGTCCGTAGCCCTGCAGCTTACAGCACTTTAGGTGCAGGTCCAGGTACTTTTTAAAAGAGTTGAGGGGGTTCTTGCCTCTACCACCAACTCGGGCAGCGAATTCTATACACCCACCACCCGCAGGGTAAAAAAGTTTTTCCTCATGTCCCCTCTAATCCTTCCGCCAATCAGCTTAAATCTATGTCCTCTAGTTCTTGAACTCTCCGCTAGGGGAAACAGGTACTTCCTGTCTACTCTATCTAGGCCCCTCATAATTTTGTACACCTGAATCAAGTCTCCCCTCAGCCTCCTCTGCTTCAAGGAAAACAACCCCAGCCTATCCAATCTCTCCTCATAGCTGCAATTTTCAAGCCCTGGCAACATTCTTGTAAATCTTTGCTGCATTCTCTCCAGAGCAATTACGTCCTTCCTGTAATGCAGAACTGCGCACAATATTCCAGCTGTGGTCTTACCAGCATTTTATACAGTTCCATCACTACATCCCTGCTTTTGTATTCTATACCTCGGCTAATAACGGAGAGCATTCCATATGCTTTCTTCACAACCTTATCTACCTGTGCTGCCACCTTCAGGGACCTGTGCACATGCACTCCAAGGTCTCTCACTTCCTCTACCCCTCTCAATATATTCCTGTTTACTGTGTATTCCCTTTTACTGTTTGCCCTCCCTAAGTGCATTACCTCACACTTCCCTGGGTTGAACTCCATTTGCCACTTTTCCGCCCACTCCACCAACCCATTGATATCTTCTTGGAGTCTACAGCTAACCTCTTCACTATCAACTACACAGCCAATTTTTGTGACATCTGCAAATTTGCCAATCATGCCCCCTACATTCAAGTCCAAATCATTAATATATACCACAAACAGCAAGGGACCCAACACTGAGCCCTGTGGCACACCACTGGAAACGGATTTCCACTCACAAAGACATCCATCGACTTTTACCCTTTGTTTCCTGTTACTGAGCCAATTTTGGATCCAATTCACCACATTTTCCTGTATCCCATGGGCTTTAACCTTTCTGACCAGTCTGCCATGTGGGACCTTGTCAAATGCCTTACTAAAATCCATGTAGACAACATCCACTGCACTACCCTCATCAATCCTCCTTGTCACTTCCTCAAAGAATTCAATCAGATTTGTAAGGCATGACCTTCCCTGAACAAATCCATGCTGACTATCCCTGATTAAACCATGCCTTTCCAAGTCACAGTTTATCCTATCTCTAAGTATTGATTCTAATAGTTTGCCCACCGGTACTACATTTGCAGCCTTCCAATCCTCCGATACTTCCCCTGTATCTAGTGAGGATTGGAAAATGATCCTCAGAGCATCCACTATTTCCTCCCTGGCTTCCTTCAATAGCCTAGGAAACAATCCATCCGGTCCTGGTGACTTAACAACTTTCAAGGATTCCAGTCCCTCTAATACTTCCTCTCTTGTTATGTTTACCTTATCCAATATTTTACACCTCTCCTCTTTAACTGTTACGTCCAGATCATCCCTTTCCTTTGTGAATATGGGGACAAAATATTCATTTAAAACCCTACCCACATCCTCTGCTTCTACACGCAAGTTACCCTTATCATCCCTGATAGGTCCCACCTTTTCCTTAGCTATCCGTTTGTTCTTAATGTACAGATAAAATATCTTTCGGTTTTCTTTAATCTTACTAGCTAATATCTTTTCATGCCCTCTCTTTGCTTTCCTTATTTCCTTTTTTACATCATCCCTGTACTTTCTATACTCCTCTAGGCTTTCTACAGCATTTAGTTTTCTGTGACAGTCATAAGCTTTCTTTTTCTGCTTTATCTTGCCCCGTATACTTCTAGACAACCAGGGGGCTCTAAATTTGGCAGTGCGACCCTTTTCCTTTGAGGGGCGTGTCTGCATTGTACCTGTAGAATTTCACTTTTTAGTGCCTCTCACTGGCTTGCCACTGAATTCTCCTCAAGTGGTTGTGTCCAGTCCACTTTTGCCAAATCACCTCTTAATTCTGTGAAATTTGCCATCCCCCAATTTAAAACATTTACTCCTGATTTAACTCTGTCCTTTTTCATAATAATGCTAAAACTAACTGAATTGTGGTCACTATCCTCAATATGGTTACCCATTGTCACTTCACCCACTTGCCCATCTTCATTTCCCAGGACGAAATCTAGAATTGCATCCCCTCTTGTTGGGCTTGTCACGTACTGGCTAAAAAACGTTCTCCTGGACACCGATCAAGAATTTTGCACCCTCTGTGCCCCTCACACTGTTTGAATCCCAGTTGATGTTCGGGTAGTTGAAGTCTCCTACTATTATTGCCCTCTTATTTTTGCACTCAGAAATTTGCCTACATATTTGTTCTTTATCTCCCTTTTGCTATTCGGGGGTCTATAGTACACTCCTAGTAGTGTGACTGCCCCTTTTTTATTTCTTAGCTCAACCCATATGGTCTCGATTGATGATCCATTTAACATATCATCCCTTCTCACAACTGTAATTGATTCTTTAACCAATAATGCTACCCCCCCCCTCCTTTTTTATCACCCACTCTATCCTGCCTGAAAACTCTATATCCAGGGATATTGAGCTGCCAATTATCCCCCTCTTTAAGCCAGGTTTCCGTTATAGCAATGATATCATGCTGCCATGTGTCTATCTGTGCCCTTAGCTCATCTGCTTTGTTTGTAATACTCCTTGCATTGAAGTATATACCCTTTAACCCCGTCAAATTCCTGTGCTGAACACTATTTAACCTTTGTTTCTTTTGCCTTTCTGAGTCGCTAACTACGTCACTGACTGCTTTTCTACTTCCCGTTTCCTGGTCTGAATTTGTCCTATCTGTACCTGTCCTTTGGTTCCCATCCCTCTGCCATACCAGTTTAAACCCTCCCCAACTGAACTAGCAAATGCCCCCGCGAGGATATTGGTCCCGGTTCGACATGGGTGCAACCCGTCCAGCTTGTACAGGTCCCGCCTTTCCCAGAATTGGTCCCAATGCCTCAGGAATTTAAACCCTCCCTCCTACACAATCTCTCAAGCCACGCATTCATCTGGTCTATTCTCATATTTCTGCTCTCGCTAGCAAGTGGCACTGAGAGTAATCCTGAGATTACTACCTTAGAGGTCCTGCTTTTTAATTTATTTCCTAACTCCCTATATTCTGCTTGGAGGACCTCATCCCTTTTTTTACCAATGTCGTTGGTACCGATATGGACTACGACCTCTGGCTGTTCACCCTCCTCCTTCAGAATGTCCTGCAGCCGCTCCGTGACATCCTTGACCCTCGCACCAGGGAGGCAACATACTATCCTGGAGTCACGTCTGCGGCCGCAGAAACGCCTATCTGTTCCCCTTACGATGGAATCCCCTGTCACTATTGCTCTCCCATTCTTTTTCCTCCCCTCCTGTGCAGCTGAGTCATTTGTGGTGCCACGGTCTTGGCTCTTGCTGCATTCCCCTGATAAGCCATCTCCCCCAACAATATCCAAAGCTGAATATCTGTTTGAGAGGGAGATGGCCCCAGGGGACTCCTGCTCTACCTGCCTAGTCCTTTTACTCTGCTTGGTCACCCATTTCCTTTCTGCCTGCGTAATCTTTACCTGCGGTGTGACCACCTCACTGAACGTGCTATCCACGATAATCTCAGCATCGCGGATGCTCCACAGTGAATCCACCCGCAGCTCCAGCTCCGAAATGCGGTTAGCTAGTAGCTGCAGCTGGACACACTTCCTGCACACATGGTCACCAGGGACACCGGTAGTGTCCATGACTTCCCACATAGCGCAGGAGGAACATATCACTGGTGCGAACTCTGCTGCCATGATATGCCTTAGATTAAACTCGTTAGTTACTCCCTTTAAGAAGTTTACTCCTTTTAAATTACTCTTAATTTAGAGAATGTTAACTACACTAGGGACCTTGATTCACTAAAAAATGCTACTTGCTATAACTAAATTGCATTTGTTTTTTTTTAAATTTAGTTTTATGCTGTAAGTTACTTAGAAGAAGAGCACAAAACTTCAAAAAGTCTGATATTAAGACCCTCCTAGATGAAACACAGCAAAAGATAGAAAGGCTACTGGGTATACATGGGCAGAAACCTTAAATAACTGTCTGGTGAGCTAATAGGAGTGAGAAGGCATTTGCACTGAGTCCCACCTCTCTCAGCCCCAGAACCAGTACTGGAAAAAGTTTAATGATCTGATAGGACAGGCAAGGTAAGAGAACACTCACTATCTCTTTTTTTTCTCTTAGGTACTATTGGCACAAACACACTGATCACCAATTATTACTTGGAGCTCAAGTTCACCTTTGCTGCTCTGTGTTGCATGGGCTCCCTAACACTTGATCTTGCAATATGTGTTGGCATTTCCCCTTCCATGACTTACATCCTTGTATGTATCAGCTTAAAAACATTTGTCTACTTTAACAGGGTGCTACCAGCAGATGTGTAACTGAAGCTGTCTGATGCCAACTGGGAGAGATATCCTTCACATACTAATCTTCACTTAATACTGTTAATATAGTTCTAAGAGAACCTGCCACACAATATCTAGGAAAGGCAGGCCACTGGTGTGAGGATCCAGAATAAATATGAGCTGACCCAGTTCGAGTAGCAGGCAATAGATCTATTGTGGAGATACTTGGCTCTAGCTGTGGAAGATGGTGAGATTGGTAGGACAGTGCAGGCTGCAGGTTAGTGGCTGTGGACCTAGACATTCATTATGGTATCCCTGTAAACCAAAAGCCACCAGAACAATCTTTATCTTTCACTGTCTTTTCAATCTCTAAAGGTTCTTCTCTCCCATTTTTGGCTTAAGCCTCTTTTTCCTAGAAGGTCCATCACAGCAACATGACAACAGAGGAAGGAGAGGAGAGAAAATATTTCTTCCTCATAGATTAATGCTGAGGATGAAAATGTGGATGATAATGACCAGCCCACCCAAGAGTCGCTGGAGCAATATCCTGCCCTATGTTCCACTGCTTCATCCCTTTTAATATTACCCCGTACATCACTTGCTTTCTCACTCCCACGCACCAGCTCAGATACTATTACCGGGGTGGGGGGGGGGGAGTAGATAATGTGACACCGGGTGATTCACAGACCATGAGGGAGCTGGAGGAGTGGGGAGTGAATGAAGATGTGACAGGTTCCCAGCCGACGTTGTGGGTGATGGTAGTCTTTGGCAAAAGAATCATGGGACTCGATTCTCATGGGCCCTTGCCTGAACATGCAGGTACTGAGGTTAGTTTTTAACGTACGTGCAGCAACTGACAGGTGCGACTGTGAAGTCTACAGATATAATTTTCGGTAACATCAGGGAAGCTCTTTTCCTCATTGCAGGAATCAATGGAACGTGTAGCAACTTCATTGGAATCTGTGGCAGTCCCCACCTCAGAGGTGGCCTAGGACTAGTCAGTGTGTCATCCTCCACGGAAGCACAGAACGTAGCTTTGGAGGCAGTTTGGATAGGTTAGGCAACACTGTGTTCTGGCTTTCTGATACTTGGGATTGGGATACAGCCTGCTGTCTCTTGGGGCTTTCAGGATCTGATAGCAACTGTTGGACATGCCATTAATCAGTGGACAAACATGTCCTGGGACCAGTTGAACGGTGACTGCTGGAGCAGACCTGCATGAGGCTGCTGTTTCTCAGGACAGCTGGATGTGCGAGGCATCCGAACTATTCCCTCAGGGCTGCATGTGGGGCAAGGACAAGGTGCTCAGACGGACATTCTAGAGATACAACCTGCATCGGCACATTCCTAGAACCACGGTGTCATGACAGGAGGGCCACCTCTGTCCCATGTGCCTTTTGTACCATAAGAGCAGCCAATCACTTCTCGTGATACTGGCCCTCAGGTTGCACCTAAAGGAAGCAAGGAGAATAGGCTAAAAAAAAGCACACTTCAACACCCAGCAGAGTGAAGGAGGAGCAGATAAATGGTGTTCACATAAGACATTATTGTAATAAAAACGAATGTGCATTTATTTAATGCTTATTTTTTCACGGAATTTACAGAAATAAATTTTCATCTTCGCCATCTGGGTAGTAATCTGGTGGAGTGGATCAACTGAATGAAAACTAGCCGGTTCTACACAGGCAGAAGATGTGCTCGGCCAGATTACTGCCGAAGTGGTGAAGATGAAAATTTATCCCATAATGTCTTGCTGGGTTTGGTAAGGACAAAGATATGTAGTGAGGTGCTAAGCTTTTTTTGCAATAAAGGATTGGACTTGATCTGAAGGTTGTGAAAATGGAGTAATGGCAGTGGGCGAAAGAAAGAGAATTAAAAAGATGAGACAACTTTGTTAATTATTTGCGATCGGAATTCCGATTGGTTTCTAGTCTCGTTCCTTTGTGCAGGTTGTCAGTAGTTATTAGTGCTGAATGAAGTGTGCAGCATTTTAAAGATAGTCACAGATTAACAAAGACAAACATTGTCAATAATTACATAAATTCTTTACAGAGCAATTAACAATCATTTCAGACCCAGCTGTTCTCATGTGGTGTGAATCAAAGATGCTGAACTAGTTTTAGGTGGCAGGTGCATTTTTGTCATGGGACTTCTCTGCTGTTAAATTGCATCGAATTGTGACCATTTTTCCCACTTGCATGTAATTGGTGTGCACTGACCAACTGGGGCATGAAAGTGGTTGGAAGGCTTAATTTTTATGTATTATAATTGGATAGAACATGTCAGGCTTCCGTGTTGTGTCGTCATATCTATAAAGGTCTATAAATACATCAACACATGGTGCTCAGCTCCTACAGGAGCTAGTTTCTTGGGCAGTGGCTTGGTAACTCTCAAAACAACACTATGAAATAAAAGTGAGTGTGGAGTCAAGGTTAGAGAGGCAGCAAAGAGTATCAAAATGGGTATCCTTTAACTTTTCTTTTCTAAAGATACTGTTATGCACAAGCAAAGGCACTCCCCTACAGGGGACCCAATCTTTGTACGGTAAATGCAATAACGTTTGAAAACTGTGGGCAAATGTCACGTGATCAAATGCCACATGATCAAACCTCTGGGAATACGTTCAGCCAGTGTTGGCAACGTTACCCTGCATTCTCGTGGTCAAGTCATGGAAAATGTGGTCAGCTTACTTACCCTAACACGTAGTACAATAAGGAACTGTTGGATATGATCAATATCCAAGCACAGTGCTGTGCATAGCACATTCATATGTTTTATTGATTGTGATTTGGTAGATCAGCCTACTTGGATACAAGTTGTATCCTCTGACTCCTCAACAAATATTCTCAATATGTTATATGCAGCCCACAGTGAGTTCATTGGTAACTTAATACAAAATACCACATAATTATTGATTTTTACCACATCAGGAACCATGTGCTAGGTTATTTTGCAGTTACATCAATGTAACTGATCATACCCTCAGTTGGAATTGATTTTAACAGTATAATTAAACAGATGCCAAATTCTGAAGCTCTGCAGAGCAACAATAATATAGGAACCTGAAAATGTTGGCTGGGATGTTCCTTTTGATTTGCTTCCAGATACACACGGAATCTGGGCGCAAACAAGTCAAGTCGCGTAAAAGATCATGGATTTTTGGATGTAAATAAATTAAGCTTATAACTATAATTCTCCCAAGTACCCGTGATCTTTTACGTGCGTCCATTAATCCCTGTGCCTGAATGAGTCCCTGCCCACGAAACTGGCTATGCCCCCAGCACCAAAATGCAAGTTTCTTCCAATTGCGCTTGTTCGGGGGGGTTTATTACATTGCGCCCAGATTCTCAGGCACATAAGCACCGTGGTCACAAGAATCCAGTGAAAATAGCTGACCAGCAATGAATTAAAGCCTCAGGCCTGCCTGCTGCTGCAGACATCATACATCTTTAAAAGAAATTGAACGATCTGCTCATTTTCTGGCTATTCCTCTGCAGGGTGGGTAAAGTTTAAAAATACTTCAGACTCTGTACAGAGAGATTTAAATTAATTACTGTAAAAATTATTGTGACAGAGATAAGTGCTGCTTCCCTTGTAGTTTCCAGTTTCACTCTGAAGGGATTTTTTTTCCCTCTCACCTTTTATACTGCCCCACCCTAGCACCTTGTGGCTCTGTTCCAGTCACGAATCGATTACGCTGGCTGATTGCACTTTTTCATGGGAGATTTTACATTCAGGCTTATGTTAATTAGTTTACGTGGAAACTTGAGTGCATTTTGGATGCAATTTCCCAATTGTGCCCTTGGAGGAAACTCCATGCCGTTATTTTTAAAGAGAATCTGTATAACCTAACAATTTACAGAGCTACTACTGTTAGAGGATAAAAGATAGAATTTAGAATACTGTAAATAAAATTTAGTTAAAGTTGCCTGGCTGTTGTGCATAAGACTGAGAGACTGATAATGCACTCAGGGTGCAGTAGTGCAAGGGACCACTGCTCTTTGTGGCCTGCACTGCAATAATAAGACCTCATTTCATATTACGGGATCAGCTCACTTCCACAATATTGTGCACTTCCAGCACACGGAGGGTGAATTTTCGCAGGGGTTCTGACGGCTCATTAGTGTGCCCTTTATGGAGGATGCAGAGAAAGAAAACCAAAAATTGGGGGAAATAAGCATCCTCATGTAATTTTGTACAATACAATGTATTAAGGTGTTCTCCATCCAATAAACATAAAAGGACATGAAGTGTCCAGGGTTTGAAGAAGAATACTGATTAGCTATGAGACTGAGATATCCTTTTAATCTTTTATTCTTTATTGCAGGTATGATAGCGGAGCAATTTGTTCCTGATGGGCCCCATCTGAAGCTGTATAACTATGAGGAACAGCATTGGGACCACCTGATGAACTGGCAGCATGCAACTATGTATCTCTTCTTCGGCATCTCAGGGATTGTGGACATTATAGTTCACATAACCCCTGCAGTGCCATTGGCCTTGGACAGGCTCATGCTTGCCATTGCAGTCTTCATTGAAGGTTTGCTAATTTATTCTTAAAGTAACAAAAAACACTGACCTAACTGTTTATCATTTATAACTGAGATTTGGCCACATGGGGGCACTCACCACACAGTGACCCAAAATGCTCATCCAATGTGGTAAATTGTCAAAAAAATGTGATAAATAAGTATAATCTTCAAAGAAACCACGTCAATTATCAATTGCTCAAGAAACTTTTAAAAATCAATCTGGTTTAATGATTTTGGCTGCTAATATGGTTAGAAAACTTTATTTGACACCTATAGCCCATATACACTAGCTAGGAAGAGTAGAGTTTGAAAAGGAATAGTTGGAAATATCTGTGACACAATTATACTTGTTAGGTGATTGTTATCATGATAGTTCAGCTTTCCTATTCCTGTGGCTGTACATGTAAAGGAAGGACTTGTGTTTATATAGCACTTTATCACATCCTGGAAATCTCCCAAAAGAGCTTCTCATATATAGTGAATTGCTTTGAAAGTACAGTCACTATTGTTATTAGGCAAATGTCGGAGCCATTTTACACACAGCAGTGTCCCACAAACAACAATGATCTGTAGCTTTTGCTGATGGCGGTTGAAAGAATCGCAACACAGAATTCAGCCCAACCAGTCCATGTTGGTGTTGTCACCCACACAACCAGTAGTCCTAATTCCACCCCCTGGTCCCATATCCCTTTTTTCTCCTATCCTTCAACAACCTATCTAACCTATTCTTAAATGTTGACATGGTCTCCGCTTCAATCACTAACCTCTGGTAATGCATTCCACAGCCTCACAACCCTGTGTAAAACAGTTTCTCCTCTTTTTCCTAAATCTCGTACATTTAATCTTATATACATGTCCCTTTGACATCAAGAGAACTCCCGCTCTTCGAACTGTGGCATGGAACCTTTAGCATTCTGAGCTATTGGAATAGATAGGCAGGGCCTTCATTTAACATCTCATCTGAATGAGAACACTTTTGACAATGCAGCACGCCCTCAGAACTGCACTGAAATATCAGCCTAGATTGTGTGCTGAAGTCGTGGAGTGGGGCTTGAACCCAAAATCTTTGACTCAGAAGTACGAGTGTTACCAACTGACCCAAGCTAACACACAATGTACAACACATTTGCTGGTGTGTTAATGACGGTACCCACTGTCAGATTCCTATTTTCCTGCGCAACCCAATTGATTGCTGACTGACTCTCTGTATCCACTCCCTAAGGTGAGGATTCATTTCCTTAGTCAAACAATCTCACTTATTCATTTCACTCGAGAGGATAACTCTTACTGACCATTGTTTGTGATCTTGTACCTATCATGGCAACTTGCATTCAGTTTCCTTAACCAAATGCTTCAGAAGCATGTGATACGATTCAAGTATGTCTCTCCATAATGTTTACTTGTGTTCACAGCAAAAAGGAATTTTCAAAATGCAGGCTGAGTCTCCAAAAAACTGAAGCCACCTCCTTATGCATGTTGTAAATGGGCTAGTGAGTCACAGGATGAACAATTATAATCATAGAATCTTACAGCACAGAAGGAGGTCATTCAGTCCGTCAGGTTTGTGCCAGCTCTCTGAAAAAGTATCCAATTAGCCTCATTCCCCATACCCTTCAAAATTTTTCTTTTTCAAATATTTATCCACATCCCCTTTTAAAAAATATTATGGATTCTGCTTCCGCCATTGTTTCTGTTAAGTATTCCATGTCTTAACAATCCTATGTCTAAAACAAATTTTAACTTCTCCCTCCATTCTTTTTATGATGGTCTCAAATTTATGTCCTCACCAACCTGTGTAATAATTTTTCCCATTATTGAAACATTTCATAATTTTGAATACATAGATTTCTTCTGAACCTTTTTTGTTCTAATGAAATGATTCCCAATTTTTCTAGTCTCTCTTGATAACTAAAACCTCTCACCCCCTCAGATCATTTGAGTTAATCTCATCCCTACCTTCTCAATGGCTTTTTAAAAATTTGTACTCGGGATGTGGACAATGCTGGCAAGGCTGAATTTATTCCCTATCCCTAGTTGCCTTGAGGAGGTGGTGGCGGACCTTCTCCTTAAGCCACTGCAGTCTTTGTGTGACAGTGCTCCCATGATGGAATTCCAGGATATTGACCCAGCAATGACGAAGGAACGGGGATAAATGTACAAGCCAGGATGGTACGAATTGAAGAGAATCTTGCAGGTGATGATATTTTGCATGACTTTGCTGCCCTTGTCCTTCCCTGTGGTAGAGGTCACGGGGGAGGGAGGTGTTGTTGAAGTAACGTTTGAGTTGCTGTGTCACAGTAAGGTAAATATTGATCGATTGTTTCCACTGTTCGGTGAGACAGTAGCCAGTGGGCACAAATTTAAAATTAACATGAAAAGAATTAAAGGAAAGATTAGAAAAAATGTCTTTATGTAGAGGCCAGTTAGACTTTTATCCATTGCAGAACGTTTTTTCTAAACTCTTGCTTTCAGCTGCCATTTCCTGGGCAGGATGGAAATGTCTTTGGGGTTCTGATGACGCATCCGCATTTGGAAGCGGGAGAGCAATTCTTGACAGGACAATAAAGGGAAGATGTGACTATATTTCATGCATTATGTACACACCCTTACTCCATGATCCACATTTACTGGCCTAGACACTCCTTCCTAAGCATGCCAGTGGAGACCTGTCTTTGGCAGCTTTGTTTCACATAGGAGGCTGCTGTGCCACTTGCTGGAGGCTAGCCTGCAGACAACTTATACTATAGGGAAGGCTCTTTCATGCCACTGACTACTGTAAAGCCACCACCAGTGACAGATACTAAAACAGTCAGTCAGTCAGCTGTCCACAGATGCAGGAAGCAAGTGACAGGGCCATTTGAAAGGGGAAAGGGGAAACACATTCGAGACATCAGCTCAGCAGAGCACAAAACGTTTCCTGGTGGTAGAGTTCCCAAGAGTGCAGAGCATCATAGGTGGCACACTAGTATTGTGCAGACTATTGAGCCTGGCCACGACCTCCTGGCAGGCAAGATTCACTGCTGTCAGCTATGACTCAGTGGTAGCACTCTCACCTCTCAGTCAGAAGGTTATGGGTTCAAGCCCCACTCCAGGGACTTGAGCGCAAAATCTAGGCTGACACTCAAGTGCAGTACTGAGGGAATGCTGCACTGTCAGAGGTGCCGTCTTTCAGATGAGACGTTAAACCGAGGCCCCATCTGCTCTCTCGGGTGGATGTAAACTATCCCATGGCACTATTCTACCCAGTGTCCTGGCCAATATTTATCACCCAATCAACACCTAAAAATAGATTGGGGCAGAAATCGCTCACAAAATAACGGAGATCTCAACAGTGCTCTCCGTTGTTAGTGACTAAATGGAAGAGCAAGTGCCAGCGTTCGCATATGCGCAGTGACATGCAGAAATCCAGAACTTGCTCCTAGTGGTTTGCTGGTGATATGACAGCTTTGAATTAAAGGGATATCGCACGCTGCAATCAGAGAAATCATTGAAAAAGTACAAACTTGCTTATCTGCACAGATGGGAAGTAACTAATTATGCCGCCAAATAGGTGCACATAAAAATGCAGGACTAAACTAAGTTTTAATGACTGCCAAACAACTAAAAATTAACTTCTAAAAATGTGGAGTCCTATTACTGCTTACTTTACTAGTTTTTGGTCATTTAAAAAAAATGTTAATTTTTTTTTACTTTTCTCTTTGGTATCTTTTCATAGGTGCAGAAGGAGGCCATTCGGCCCATCGTGTCCGTGCCGGCCAAAAAAGAGCTATCCAGCTTTATCCCACTTTCCAGCACTTAGTGAAGTGCTGTAACCTATAGCCATATAGGTTACAGCACTTCAAGTGCTCATCCAAGTACTTTTTAAATGAGTTGAGGGTTTCTGCCTCTACCACCCTTTCAGGCAGTGAGTTCCAGACCCCCACCACCCTCTGGGTGAAAAAAATTCTCCTCAGCTCCCCTCTAATCCTTCTACCAATTACTTTAAATTTATGCCCCTGGTCACTGACCCCTCTGCTAAGGGAAAAAGGTCCTCCCTATCCACTATAATCCTGTAATAATTTTATATACCACAGTTAAATCTCCCCTCAGCCTCCTTTGTTCCAAAGAAAACAACCCCAGCCTTTCCAGTCTTTTCTCATAGCTAAAATTCTCCAGCCCTGGCAACATCCTTGTAGACCTCCTCTGTACCTTCTCTAGTGCAATCACATCTTTCCTGTAATGTGATGACCAAATTGTATGCAGTACTCAAGTTGTGGCCCAACCAACGTTTTATACAGTTCTAGCATAACCTCTCTGCTCTTATATTCTATGCCTCAGCTAATAAAGGAAAGTATCCCGTATGCCTTCTCAACCACCTTATCTAACCATCCTGCTACCTTCAGTGATATGTGGATATGCTTTCCAAGGTCCCTTTGTTCCTCTACACCTCTCGTATCCTCCCATTTATTGTGTATTCCCTTGCCTTGTTTGCCCTCCCCAAATGCATTACCTCACACCTCTTTGGATTGAATTCCATTTGCCACTTTTCTGCCCGCCTGACCAGTCCATTGATATCTTCCTGCAGTCTACAGCTTTCCTCCTTACTATCTACCACACAGCTAATTTTTGTATCATCTGCAAACTTCTTGATCAAGCTCCCCACATTCAAGTCCAAATCAATAATATATACCACAAAAAGCAAGGGACCTAGTTTAATTCAATTATTTCTTACCCTCTCTATTTCACTGCCTAACTGTTTTTACACTGATTTAAAATGTTGTACCTTTCACTTCCTGGTTTAACGCTGCAAGCCTGCAGAGACAGTGAATGCAGCTGTTAAAAATGCTGCGATCTGATTGGTCGAGGGGAGAGATCGCTCCTCTCGGTGGTTCACCTGGTAAAACCCAGAGGCTTTGAAAATCACAAAGAAAGTATTCAATCTATCCTCTTTAAAATTTTATTTTGTTTGCAGGTTTCTTGTTTTATTACCATGTCCATGGGCGTGCGATGCTTGACATTCATGTGCACATCCTGCTGTTGGTGGCAGTGTTTGGCGGTTCCATCAGCATCTTTCTTGAAGTCTTCCTCCGTGGGAACATAGTACTGGAGCTTTTGAGGACAAGCCTCTGTATACTGCAGGGCAGCTGGTTCTGGCAGGTAAGGGATTCTTTTAGTTAGGGATATCTTTTCCCTTCTATAAACTACTAATATAAATGCTTTCCTCAATCCACTAACTCTCGTATGTAACTATGAAAATAGGATAAGGGACAATAAAGGAGTAACACTGGAGACAGAAAATGAACAAAAGTGGAGTTAGTAAGCGAAACAAGAATGAGGGTAGAGAAGGGAAATCATATTTGTGCCAATAAGAGAAAGATTGTACAAATTTATGCAGATAAATGCTTCAAAAACAGGGTTGGGAAAGGCTCTGCTGTTATAAATTGGGTAGCCAGGTGGTGAAGGATAGAATACTAGAGCCTAGTCTTCAGTTGCTTCCAAACCTTTATTCACAGAGCTCCACATTACATCCCCCACCACACCCTAGATCAGCTCTCTTATTAATGGATACAAGAGTCCCCAATTGATACGCACCACCTGAATACAGTGAACACATTGATATAAACCACATGGATACAATTGACATCTGCAAATAGTTCAAACACCGAGGTCTTCTGTACATGCGCAGAAACAACTTCTTGTTCTTGGTTTTATTGTTCCATCCATTAGTCCAGAACCTGTATTGGTGATGCGTAATTGCACATGACAGAAATATAGGCTCTTCACCCTTATAGAATCATAGAAAGTTATAGCACAGAAGGAGGCCATTCGGCTCATTGTGTCTGTGCCGGGCGAAAAAGAGCTATCTATCATAATCTCAATTTCCAGTGCTTGGTCCGTAGCCCTGTAGGTTATGGCACTTCAAGTGCACATCTAAGTATTTTTTTAATGAGTTGAGGGTTTCTGCTTCTACCACCCTTTCCAGACCCCCACCACCCTCTGGGTGAAAATATTTCTTCTCAGCTCCCCTCTAATCCTTCTACCAATTACTTTAAATCTATGTCCCCTGGTCACTGATGCCTCTGCTGAGGGAAATAGGTCCTCCATATCCACGCTATCTAGGCCCCTCCTAATTTTATACACCTCAATTAAATCTCCCCTCAGCCTCCTCTGGTCCAAAGAGAACAACCCCAGCCTATCCAATCTTTCCTCATAGCTAAAATTCTCCAGCCCTGGAAACATTCTCGTAAATCACTTCTATATCCTCTCTAGTGCAATCACATCTTTCCTGTAATGTGGTGACCAGAACTGTACACAGTACTCAAGCTGTGGCCTAACTAGTGTTTTATACAGTTCTAGCATAACCTCCCTGCTGTTATATTCTGTGCCTCAGCTAATAAAGGAAAATATCCCGTATGCCTTCTTAACCAGCTCTACCTGTCCTGCTACCTTCAGGGATCTGTGGACATGCACTCCAAGGTCCCTCCGTTCCTCTACACCTCTCAGTATCCTCCCATTTATTATGTATCCCTTGCCTTGTTTACCCTCCCCAAATGCATTACCTCACACTTCTCTGGATTGAATTCCATTTGCCAATTTTCTGCCCACCTGACCAGTCCATTGATATCTTCCGGCAGTCCACAGCTTTCCTCCTCACTATCTACCACACGGCCAATTTTTGTATCATCTGCAAACTTCTTAATTATGCCCCTTACATTTAGGTCTAAATCATTTATATAGACCACAAAAAGCAAGGGACCTAGTACTGAACTCTGTGGAACCCCACTGGAAACAGCCTTCCAGTCACACAAACACCCATCGACCATTACCCTTTGTTTCTTGCCACTGAGACAATTTTGGATCCAATTTGCCACTTTCATTTAGATCCCATGGGCTTTTACTTTTCTGATCAGTGTGCCATGTGGGAACTGGTCAAAAGCCTTGCTAAAATTCACGTAGACTACATCAAACGCATTACCCTCATCGACCCTCCTTGTTATCTCCTCAAAAAATTCAGCCAAGTTAGTCGGACACGACCTTCCCTTAATAAATCCAGACTGACTGTCCTTGATTAATCTGTGCCTTTCTAAATGACGATTAACATTGTCCCTCAGAATTGTTTCCAATAATTTGCCCACCACCGAGGTAAGGCTGACTGGCCTGTAATTACTCTGTCTATCCTTTTCTCCCTTTTTAAACAACGGTACAACATTAGCAGTCCTCCAATCCTCCGGCGCCACACCTGTAGCCAGAGAAGATTTGAAAATGATGGTCAGAGCCTCTGCTATTTCTTCCCTTGCTTCTCTTAACAGCCTGGGATACAATTCATCCAGGCATGGCGATTTATCCCCTTAATATTGCCTCCTTCACTATGTTTATCCCATCCAATATTTCACACTCCTCCTCCTTAACTACAATGTCTGCATCGTCCCTCTCTTTTGTGAAGACAGATGCAAAGTATTCATCTGGAACCATGCCCACATCTTCCGCCTCCATAAATAGGTTACCTTTTTGGTCTCTAATAGGCCCTACTCTTTCCTTAGTTATCCTCTTGCTCTTAATGTATTTATAAAACATCTTTGGGTTCTCCTTGATCTTACTTGTCAGTATTTTTTCATGCCCTCTTTGCTTTCCTAATCTTTTTAATTTCACCCCTGCACTTTCTATACTCCTCTAGACTTTCTGCAGTATTGAGCTCTCCGTATCGGACATCTGTATGCTCCTTGACATCCAGGGGGCTCTAGATTTGGCATTCCCACCCTTTTTCTTTGTGCTCTGAACCCTCATTATCTCCCCCTTGAATGCCTCCCAATGTTCTGCCACTGATTTACCTTCAAGTAGCTGTTTCCAGTTCACTTTTGCTAAATCACTTCTCAGCTTAGTAAAGTTTGCCTTTCCCCAGTTGAGAACTTTTACTCCTGTTCTATTTTTGTCCTTTTCCATGACTATGTTAAATCTAACTGAATTATGATCACTACCACCAAAATGCTCTCCCACTGATAATACTTCCACCTGCCTAGCTTCATTCCCTGAAACTAAGTCCAGAACTGCCTCCTCTCTTGTTGGGCTTGCCACATACTGGCTAAAAAAAAGTTTTCCTGAATGCATTTTAAGAATTCTGTGCCCTCTATACTTTTTACGCTGATCCTATCACAGTTAATATTAGGGTAGTTGAAATCCCTTACCCTTACTGCCCTATTGTTTTTGCACTTCTCAGAAATTTGCCTACATATTTGCTCTGCTATCTCCCTCTGACTGCATGGTGGGGGGGCAGGTCTATAGTACACTCCCAGCAGTGTGATTGCCCCTTTTTTGTTCTCTAGCTCAACCCATATGACCTCATTTGATGATCCTTCTAACATATCATCCCTCCTCAGAGCTGTCATTATTTCCTTTATCAATATTCCCCTTCCCCCCCCTTTTTTATTCCCTTCCCCCCCCCCCTCTCTCTCGTCTGAAAACCCTGTAACCAGGAATGTTGAGCTGCTATTCCTGCCCCTGTTTAAGCCATGTTTCAGTAATAGCTAAGATATCATACTTCCACATGTCCATCTGTGTCCTCAGCTCATCTGCCTTATTCAATAAACTCCCTGCATTGAAGTATTTACCATTTAGCACTGCCAAACTTCTTTGTTGTCTTATGTGGTAGAGCACATTTTTTCCTTGCATATTACATGGTATAATAAGTGGATTCAGGTGGAACCAATTGTAACTAGATTGGATGTTTAATGAAATTGATCCACATGATTGCTGAGTGCATGGAAGGTTTAGAGAAATTGTACTGGGACACCAATGGATAAGTCATAGATTTCCAATAGCTTAATGGATGCTGCAGTAATGCTGATTCACAAGATTATAATATAAATATGCAAAAGGAAGGCCATTCAGCCGTCTAGGCTCATTATAGAGAATGAGTCTACAGAACCCTATCATAGCATCCAGCTGTTTCTGAGATGATTCAAGTTTTTCATTTCATTATTATAGCTAGGTTTATATGATGTGTTGATTGCTCTTTGTGTGATGAAGAATCTCCTGACGTCATTCTTAAATTTGCTTTTCACCAGTTTGAACATGTGCAACCTTGTGCTACTGTCATGGTTCAGTTTGAAGTAGTGTTCCCAATTTACCTTTTCGATACAATACTGTCTCAAGTACCTCTATAAGGTCACTTCTGAATCACCTCCTTTCTATTGCTTTAACTATATAGCTTAGAATTCTGTTTTCTTTGTTGATTGTTGCACTGCAATGATTGACATGTTGAGTGCAGAGTCGAGTCAAAAACAATAGGGGCTCGATTTTAGGAGGGAGGTGGGTTGGCAGCGGGGGGTCGACTGGGCCCGTGGGTAACGCGCCCAGTGAATTCGGGGTGCTCCGCACGCGATTGCAGCCCAATTGAAACCTTGGCTTCCGGGTTTCGCGCTGGAAAGCTGTGCAGCGGACGGACTGTGCAGCCGCATCATAGGCCGTCAGCTGGAGGAGCCCTATTTAAAGGGGTAGTCCTCCACTGACTGATGCTGCAGAAAGGAGCCAAAATTACAGCATGGAGCAGCCCAGGGGGAAGGCTTCTCTCAGGTTTAATGATGCCTCACTCCGGGTTCTACTGGATGGGGTGAGGAGGAGGGGGAGGTCAGAGATCTTCTCCCTGGCAGACGGAAGGAAGAGGCCTGCCTCTGCCACCACGAAGGCCTGGCTCGAAGTGGCAGAGGAGGTCACCAGCACCACCAACATATCATGAACCTGCATACAGTGCAGGAGGCGCTTCAATGACCCAAGTAGATCAGCCGATGTGAGTAAACTTACTCATTCCCCTACACTCCATCTACCACATTACCGCCCCCACCCCAAATCTCCTTCTGCACTGCCAACACTACTCTGTCACATCACTCCTCACACCTACTCAAAGCTCATCCTCATCTTACCTGCACTTACTCACCTCACCAGTACTCATCCCACCACGACCACTCAACCCAATCCTCATACAATCACATGGCTCTGACTCATACTCACCCACTTTCACGGTCACCCTCACCCAACCTGCCACTACCTCTGCTGCAGCCACAGGGGATGCATCATGTATGAGTAGTAGGAAGCGTAAGGCAAAGGTTTCCTGAGCACAAAGGGGATGCACAAGAGTGTTTGATGCTTTGTCATGTTTTTTATTTATATTTGATTTTGGTTCAACTCACATTAAATATTATATTGTCACTACTACTGCCACGTCTTTGCAAATCTTGTCTGGTTTGTGCAATAACGCCCTTTCCTGAGGATCACATGAAGACCCACACCTGATGCCACCCATTGTGTCACTGCAGAGTGGGTGTAGGTGTATTGGCAGGGCTCTTTTGTGCAGACGACTGAGAGATGTCGGCGATGTCCCCGGTGGCACCCTGGGAGGATGTGGAGGAGAAGTTGTTGAGGGCAGTGGTGACTTTGACAGCGACAGGTAAGAAGATGGTGCTCGGGCCAGCGGGGAGCAGCTCGGCATGAAGGAGGCTGCAGATGTCCACGACTACATGTCGAGTGACTCTGAGCCTCCGTGTGCACTGCTGCTCAGAAAGGTCCAGGAAGCTGAGCCTCGGTCTGTAAACCCTGTGGCGAGGATAGTGCCTTCTGCGATGCATCTTTCTCTGTGGTTGCCCTCCCTCCTGCTGTGCAGGTGGATGTGTCACAGCACTGTGTTGTGGTGCTCCACGTGTCAGAGGTGGATGGCGTGGCCGGCGAGGCTGGTGATGCTGTTCATCCTCCGAGGAGGTCATGACTGCAGCTATGGCAGCCCCCATCTGGAAGATGTACATCTGAGGGCGTCTGCAAGGTCGGTACATGTTTCTGCACACCGGGGTTGAGGTTGCAAGTTTGTGAATTTTATTGTTGGGAGGAGGATGGTGCAGGCCAAACTTTGCCCAAAGTGACAAGAGTGGCCTCCTGCAATGAGTGAGGGTCTCCCATCCCCACCTGTCAAATGGACCTTTGCAGCTGCCACAGGCTGGTGGCTGCAATATGTCTATTTCAACTGGGAGTGTTTCCCTCAGTAAGGGAAACACGCTCAGTTGAGTTGAAAATCCCACCCCTCCTAAAATATCCTACAAATCAGGTCTGTAAACGACCTGAACTATCTAATTAATTGCCTTAAGTGGGATCCCGCCGGCTTTAATTGCCAGCGGGAGTCCCACATGGGGGGGATGCGAGCGCATCTAAGCGCGGTACTGGGAAACCTGGAAGTGGGTGGGTTGGAGCTGGGCTCCGGACCCGCCCCGGGAATCCCCGATTTTCAGAGCCCCCCCGCCACGAACCCGCCGTCTCCGACGTCCGAAAATCGATCCCTCGATCTCTTAGACCCGTAGGCCTGTAAATTGGTTTGCGCCGCCTACCTGCTGGGCATCCCCAGGCAGCTCGCTGACTAAGAGGATTTCAATTTTGGGTAGAGGAAGCGATCGGGAGAGTGGAGTGGAAGTGATCAGGAGGGAGGGGACGATAGGGAGAGGGGGAAACTAGGTGAATGAAAGGATGGTTGGGTTAGACCATTTACCGCCTGGTACAACTAGACTGAGTGCGTGTGGCATGCATTCCATGGTCCTACAACCAGCATATCTCAACAGCCTTATGCTTTGTCAAATGGGTTGCTTGCCCAATTACAGGTCAAATGCATCAGGTGGGCCTTGGGCATCAATTAGGTAGCCATCATTAGGCAGCCAAGATCCCCCAGCCCCTCCCCCCGGTATACAACTGCTGGCTTTCAGTCGATAAATGGGCAGTCATAAATTGAAAATCTGCCTTGATAGTAATCTGGTGGAACAGATCTTACAGCCTTTATAGAACCCGCCTGATTTTAATTCCATATCAATAGAATGTAAATTAGGCTGGTTGTATAAAGTGTTTGCGAGCTTCCCCACCTGATAACCTCCCTCAGTGAGGACAAAAATCTACCCCATTGTTTTAAGCCGTCTCCTGACTTAGGAGTGCCTAATGCTGAATGCCGCAACTGTTACAAAACATAATGACAATTCATTCTCCAGCACTATTATCCTGACTTTGATGAATATAGTTATTTACAAAATAATAGTTATTTAGTATCTTTGTGCAGATGATACATGACTAGAGGTGTGTGTACTGTGTTTTGAACCTCGAAGAGTTGAGACATTTGAGTGCTCAATACTGTCAGTGATTCAGTAATTAGATGCAAAACATTATAATTACCTTTAAAATCACAGTCCAATTTTCACATTTTCCTTGCTTTTGTCTAGATTGTTCTTACTATTTTTCATAGACATAACACATTCCTCCAAGTGGTAAAAGCAGAACAAGGTTAACAATTTCGCAGTCTGGTAAATTCATACTCTGCCAAATGAACTTAATTCCATGGTCTAAATCCAATTGTTCTCAAAGGAATAGCAAACAGTATCTGATAGTGAATTTTAAAGTGCTATATGTTTCTCTGACTATGATGAGTGTTGCTTAATATGTTGTGGAGCTTTAATTGATTGATTTAGCTCTTTCCAGGACAGTGGTGAAAAAGGTCCATAATATGTTTTGATTAAATCTTTGCTTTTTTTTTGTTAACATGTAGATTTTCAATTCCCTGTTTTTAAAAAAAATGTTTCTCCTCTTTTAGAATCAAGGGAACAGTCAGTACTGATTATATTGGCTACAATTGTCAATATGATCAATACATCAAATAAAAGTCATCATTAAGCCATGGTGAACCACCATGAACCTACAGTTTAAGGAGATTTAGCATTGTAAGTTAAGGAAAGCATATGAATTAGAGTGTAGCTCATCATGATTTGTTTTTGTTATTTTTCAGGGTTTTTGATTTTTTAAATATTGAACTTTTCATTTTTGATGCCTTTTTCCCCCTTTTTTCAAAAATTCAATAGAGTAGCAGCATAATTTGCATCTGTTGAAAATTCCCATGGGGAGGTCGGGGATGCAGCATTATCATACTGCAACTGTGGCCACATCCACTTTTTAAGTGAGTGCTAATGATAAACACAAGTCAATTATTTTTTTTAAATTATGATAACTAATAGCTGATTTTGCAGGCAAACATGTAAAAAAGAGACAATCCAGACCTGCCAGTTTGGTTTCTAGACTTCGTTCCCTTGCAGTTGCATTGTTTTCCTTTTGGCCTGTTTTGATGGGCTCGCTGCCTTGTTTACAGATGGCAAACAGATAATATCACATGTACAGGAATTATTAGTGCACTACCCTAAAAGCTACTTAATTAAAAAGTTAATGGAGATCAATAGGTCAGTTTTATATTTGTTTAAATATATAATTATATTTGTGTGTTGGGTTTCACAATCAACAATTAGATCAGTAGTTCCTGGTCCAAATCTAACATTTATTTGCACACCACATGTGTTTGAATTATATTCCAAAGACAAAATACAAAATTGTTCAGCCCAAAAAGTTTCCTGAAGCAATTTCCAGGTACCAAGGAGTATGACTGCAGAATGTGCTCTCAACTTCAAGTGTATACATTATTGATCAATTGTTATTAATAACTGTCACTCTAATAAAGCCATATTATGTGATAAATTCTAATTACTGTCTGGCTTTTTTGTTACAATGGTCTTTTGGACTTTATGGAAAGCATCGTTGCCAAACCGTAATTACCACTTTAAAATAGTACAATTCTTTCATTAGAAACATATTAAATTGGTAGCTACATTAATGGAAATTTTGAAAAAAATCTACCAATATTTGAAATCTGCTTTAGTCCAAATTATTTCATTCCTTTTTGCAGATTGGGTTTGTCCTGTATCCTCCTAATGGAAGCCCTGAATGGGACCAAAGCAGCCATGACAATATGATGTTTATTACCATGTGTTACTGCTGGCACTATGCCGTTTCGATTCTTATTGTGGCTGTTAGCTATACAATTATCAGTTGGTGAGTAAATACATTTCCCCCTCACATATCTGAACACTAAGGGACATAATTTCCTCTGGAACATACTGCTTCATGCATTCACATAAAATGCCTCAGTGCCACTATTTTAACGCACTCAATAACTTAAATGGGTTAACAACTGTGCAAATAAACTTTTTCAGAAATGTGTTAAGCAGTACACCACCAGAGGAAATTAAATTCCTAAATTAACTTCTTTTAATTGAAGACTAGTCTCTCATAAAGAAATACATAAACAATTTGGACTGTTATCCAATTTCTGCAACTCTTTGAAGACTATAAACAGCATTTCTTCAAGATTAAAAAGAGAACATGACTGCCTTTATATTTTTGCTTATTTCAATGATATTTTGAATCACAGCCATGTTGTATTAGAATTAAAGTTTTAAAGCCATAAAATTGTATTTTAAAATCAGTTTTAATAGACTCCTATAGAAAAGTTAATAAGAGTTAGTACAAAACCTCAAATTCAGTGAGTTTAAAAATTACTCTATTACCATAACAGTAAAACTCCCATATTTTAGCTATTGGTTTACTCACTCAGTATTTTTCCCTGCACAGCTGCTTCTGGATCAGCACCCAAACCAATGCAAAGTGCCACCTTCTATGCAAGTAAATGGAACTGCTCCAGGATGCGCACAGCTGCGCATAACATGTGTCACCTGGTTGCAGGGGGAGACAGAATAGTGGCTCAGCAAAGGAAGAAAATGACTCATAAAATTAAAGACAGACGAGATATGGGGCAGATTCTCTCTTTAGTACTCCTGATGCAGAGCTACACACATCAGGAGAACTTATAAATTTGGTTGCGTACCCCCACCATTTATTATCTGTTAAATTTAAAATCCACCCAAATTCCCAACATTTGTTCCTGCACCAAAACTCTGGGCTGAGAGGGCTAGAAATAAAAAAACTCATTATTTAATTTTTAAATGTTTCTTTCTCCTCCAATAATGGAAGTTAATGGAGTAGGTTGGAATAAACTAGAATATAAATATTCTAGAATTGAATTTTATAGTATCCTTGGACTGGATTATTTATAAACAAACAATTTATTGCCTGAATTTATTGAAGTTTCTGTGTGCCATTTCAAGTGAAATGGTTTTGTAGCCATAAAAACCTATTTATAAACCAGTTTTTTTGTGATCAGTTCGATACAAACTACCAAGCACAACACAGGCTTTAAAATGTTAGTAGATTTTGTTGATATAACAAGCTTGCATAAATGTATAAGTGAGCTTCTGCTTTGCATATTTGATTATTTGAAGAGTTTAACTAATTCATATAAACATCTGAGAGCAGCAGAGAAAACAGTAAATGGGTGTTTTTAAAGCTATGCCTATACTCCATGGTACCACAATTATTTATGCCAGTATTTCTTGTGTCAAGAGATTTTGAGATATTTCAGCATAGTAAAGCAAGTATTTATTATTGATCGTGATACTGATTGTGTATTAGAATTGCACTGATTTACAGTTGCAGCTGTATTACTGGTACTGCCATGAATTGCTGTGCACGGTTTACATACCTCTAAATTCTTCTGTTTTAATCGGGACATCCCAATATTAATGACAAAAGCAGAACCGGTGCACAAGACACCTGAGCTGCTACCAAAATCACTTCCTGTCCCAAGTACCAACTCAAAATCCATCCATTCAACACATTGTAAGTACAACTGTTTATGTCACCAAGGTGTAATGACTGGCATTTCTTACACAGTGCAACAACTGTACGCAACAGTATGAAGCTAAAAATCAAGGCTAAAATGATGTACAAAAACATGAATTAATTGAAATGAAAATTGATTGTATTTGATGTGCTGGTACATACCAACTTGAACTGCTATATCACAATATTGCAACAATTCTGCCCCCTAGAGTCAACATGTGCATCTTCTCAATTTCTCTTGTGTCACCCTGGCAATACAGTAATTTAAATTTTAAAAATTGAGAGTGGGAGGAATTTCTTCCAGGAGACTTCAATAGAGATGTGTTAGAATCTTAGGAAACCTGAATCTATTCCAGTGATTTTGGTTTGTACTGGTTGCTCCATGAGAGGAGGAAGAATCAATTAATGAGGATTAAAAACACAGCATTAGTAAAAACGGAGCTTTGGATAACTGACAAATTTCAATAAATAAAAGCACTGTACAGTAATGAATCAACAGTATTAATATTTTTTAAACTTCAAACTTAAACCATATTTAAAAGATAACATGTAATGACTGCAATCAGTATCATTCACACCATCATCAATTTCACCAAATTTACATCTATCTTTTGTGTGTTTATAGGGTGATTCATACAAAGTTAAAACGGATCGAACCTTTGGAGATGGGACTGTTGAAATCATTTGATAAAGATCAAGAGTCTGAGGAAGAAATGTAGCCAGATAAATCTTGTAGCTTGCTTTCACTGTGCCTTCTATAGTACTAGAGTACACCCTTTAAGAATCTTTAGTAGTTTCTAATGTTAACCCCTTTCACAAGTATAAACCTGTGTCTACAGTGGAGCAAATGTATTGAAGTACCTTGGGCCTGATTTTAGCAGGCCTGCGGGTTTCCGGCGGGTTGGGTTTCGGGAGCGTGGTCAACACGCTCGGAGAAATTAGTGGGTTGCCCGCGCGATCGTAGCAGGCAACACACTAATAGGCATCAATTACCTGATCCTCCGGGGTCCGCGGCGCTGGCCTGCGCCTCGGGCGGGCTGCGCATGCGCAGTACGATCTGTCAGCTGGAGGCTCTCTAGTTAAAGGGGCAGTCCTCCACTGACACATGCTGCAACCAATGGAACAAATTGCAGCATGGAGCAGCCCAGGGGAAGGCTGCTCCCAGTTTAATGATGCCTCACCCCAGGTATCATCAGATGGGGTGAGGAGGAGGGGGAGGACACAGATCTTCCACCCGGCGGTCGGGAGGAAGCGGCCTGCCTCTGCCACCAAGAAGGCCTGGCTTGAGGTGGCAGAGGGGGTCACCTGCGCCACCAACATATGGCCCACCTGCATACAGTGCAGGAGGCGCTGCAATGACCGCAGTAGGTCCACCACAGTGAGAACACGAAGTCTTTCCCCTACACTCCGTCTGCCACAACACTGCCCCCACCCCACATCTCCTTCGGCACCGCCAACACTACTCTGTCACATCACCCTTCATACCCACTCAAACCCCATCCTCATCTTACCTCCACCTACTCACCTCGCCAGTACTCATCCTGCCACTAACACGCAACCCAATCCTCATACAATCTCATTGCTCCATCCCATCTCGTGCATCTCCCTCACGGCCAGCCTCACTCAACCTGCCACCACCTGTGCTGCAGCCACAGGGCATGCATCACATATGTGCAGTAGGCAGCGTAAGGCAAACGTGTCGTGAGCATGAAGGGGGTGCACAAGGGTGTCTGAGGGTTTGTCATGGGTGTTACCTATATTGAATTTCAGAGCAACAAACAGCACACATTATATTGACACCACCACTGCCACGTCTCCGCGAATCCTGTCCGCTGTGTCCAATAATGCCCGCTCCTGGGTATCACTATGAGGACTCACCACTGATGCCACCCATCGTGTTACTGCAGAGTAGGTGCAGGTGTATTTGCAGGGCTCGTCCGCGCAGACGACTGAGAGACATCAGCGGTGTAGCCGGCTGCACCCTGGAAGGATGCGGAGGAGAAGGTGTGGAGGGCAGTGGTGACTTTGACAGCGACAGTTAAGCAGTTGGTGCTGGGGCCAGCCAGGAGCAGCTCGGCATGAAAGAGGCTGCAGATCTCCACGACTACATGTCGAGCGAATCTGCGCCTCCCTGTGCACTGCTGCTCGGAGAGGTCCGGGGAGCTGCGCCTCGGTCTGTGGACCCTGTGGCGAGGGTAGTGCCCTCTGCGATGCGTCTCTCTCTGCGGTAGCCCTCCCTCCTGCTGTGCAGGTGGGCGTGCAACAACACCGTGTTGGGGGGCTCCACGTCTCTGCGGCGGACGGCGTGGACTGCGAGGCTGCTGGGGCTGGTCATGCTGTTCGTCCTCCGAGGGTGTCCACACACCACCCATTTGGCATGTGTTGGTCTGAGGGGTTGTGCAGGGTAGGTGGGTGGTTCCTCGGACTGGGGCTGCGGTTTTGTGTCGATCTGTCCTCTGGCTTGGCGGGGGGTGGTGGGGGGCAGGGGTTGCCCTATGTGACGCGGTGGCCTCCTGCGTGGGTGAGGGCTCTCCCCCGTGGAGTGCACCTTGGCACCTGCCACAGGCTGCTGGCTGCAACACGCCTGGTTGGAGAGAGACTGTTTCACCCAGTGTGTGAAACTCACTGCCTTGAACCTAAAATCCCACACTTCCTCTTTTGACAGCTGATTCAGCTCATTAACTGACCTCAACAAGCAAGGTAAGTACACTCAAGTGGAACCCCGCTGGCTTTAATTGCCTGCGGGATTCCCACCAGCGGGGCTTGCGCGCGCAGCCCCGCACGTCAGCGCGGTACCCGGAAGTGGCCGGGATTTCGTCGCGATCCGGTCACGTGACCGGATATCGGGATTTTCGGGGCCCCCCTGCTGGAAACCCGCCGGAAACCCGACGCCAAAATCGAGCCCCTTGTGTTTATGCATAGAAATGGACTGCATTGTCTTACTTACATTTCTGTACTGCTGTCTTTAATTTTTATCAAATCAACTAGCAGAAAAGGGTGACATTGAGCAACTTTACAATAATCAAAACTTAATACTGCACTCCATAATCATCAGTGACTGGTGAAAGGGGAAATACATCCGTTCCTACTGACAGCAGCCTGTCTTTTATTTCCTATGTTTTAAAACTCGTGACCAAGAATGAGCAAAGCCTAAGTAAGAATTGAGGTCGCAAAAAATGTGGTTTGTGTATTTTTGGGAGGACATGATGTCTGATTTATAAGAATGTTAGTAATAAATGCCCCTGTTGAAGTAAACTCTTCAGTTTTGACAATCTGTTGCCCAGAGACAGATATCTGTGAAGGCATATGACATTGTGATGAAACTTGAAAGTTTATCCTTTCTGAATACTTGCAGTATGTTCTATACGAGCCTGGTTAAATTCAGGCTTCACTCCGCTCTAAAGCACAGCGTACCAGTACTAACATATCCAATAAGGAAGGGTAAGTGGCTTACATGCTTTAAGTTGGCACTGTTCATTATGGTTCAGTGCCAGTCAACATGATCTTTCTGATAACACTTCAAAAGAAGTTAAAAAGTGAAAGCTTCATAAAGAGGTTTGTAAATAAAGATCACGGTTTCAAATTAGTCTTTGCCAGTAATGCGAAAAGGGCTCGTAGGGAATCGGCAGCCCGTTTTACATCACGCCCATTTATATCCATTAGAAATGAAAATCAAGCGCAATGTAAAATGAGCTGCTGAGTCACTATGAGCCCATTTCATACTACTGGCTGGGATTCTCTAATAGAAGCTCAATTATGGAATCATATTTTATTCCATGCTAACATTTTTGTTGGATCATTTCACAAATAGAAGATCAATTTACCTCTTGACTTCATCTACTGGTGTTATGAAGTTTAAATGTCATTATGTCTATTATACAACACAGTAGTGTTTAAAACACTTTTAAAGGGAAGAAATTACATTATGGTACGATCGGTCTTCAAGCTCTTTGACACCTTTTTTGGAATGAGAGTATTTAGAAATCTTTTTAGGAAATGAAACTCACGAGGCCCACGACTGACTGAAAAGTAGTGGATAATGACAGAACTATGAGGATTTCACAATACAAACACTACACAATGTGACAAAACAAATAAGAAACTATTGTAAATAATACATTTTATACCAAATGTCTTATTGAGGATTCATTTTTAGTAAGTCATACAGTTTAACATGAAATCAAAAGTTATTACTGCAATATGGTAGCATAATAGGCGTCCTTCAGTACAATGGTGCATTCTAAAATATAACAATATTAACATTTTTTTGCAACTTTTTAAATATGTTTATTTAAAATCTTTGTAACTCAATTTTTCAGGAGGACAAGGAGATGGGTTCCAAACCTCTATCAGTTCTGATGCTAATAACTATTTGTGCTCCATTGCTGACAGCATTTATTATTAGGTAGCAGATTAATGTTTGTTCTGTTCTCTTCTCCTTCCAAAGATGAGGCTCTCCTTGACATTAGAGCATTGCACTCCAAACACTGGGCATCAAGTCTGAATCATTTTCTGGATTAATATTCAAGCCCACCTGGTGTCCTTAAGCAAGATTGACCCTTTCTCAGAAATTAGATGGAAAATTGACTTGAAGCAGATGGTTCCATCCCCAGAGCCTGCAGGACAATATTGTTTGAAAAAAAATGTACTTGTGTGGTGCAGCAGCGATTTAGAGTGGGTATACTGTGTATGATGGATGAAAATCTCTCGCTGGGAGGGGATGAAAGTCTGGGTCCATGCCCCTAAACATTTTGAATTTTGACATCTTATATGGTGTATTTTCCAACATTTTGGAGTGCACTTTTACACACATATCTACACTTTAGGATATATACACTACTTCATGATGTATGAAAATACACTATATAATTAAAGCAAACAAGTCATGTTCCTTTGGTGATTTGGTGATTTTATCCAGTGAGTAGCTGAGCCACAAAGACCAGGAATGCTAGCCAGCCCATGAGCCTGTAACTAGCTACCACCACCACCGAAAGCCAGATAGCAACCAGCACCAGATGCTACCTGTCCATAACCAGCAGCCAAAAAACAGAAACTATCCATTCAAAACCAGCAACCAGCTACTAGAGCCACCCATTCATAATTAACAGTCATCCAAAAGCACAGCCAGCCACCAAAAGCTAGCCAGATTACCAGCAACCAGTCAATGAAACCCACCTATCCAAAACCAGTCCACAGCTAGCTGCCACGATGGAGCTGAAGATGTAGAATGGGGAGGGGTAAGAGAGAACGGTCAGGAGCTGGCAGCCTATGGAGAGTTCGGAACACTAACCTGTGGAAGAAATTAAATTAACTGCTGCAATTATTACTGCTTACCTGGGAAGTGGCGAACAGCTCAGTGTATTGTTGGTCTACTGTGGAGTAGAGAGAGTGCATAGACACACAGCCAATTGAGTGTAGTCCATGAGGCTAGAAAAAGGTACTTCAGAGCCCGGCTGTGGGTACCACAACAGAACATACAAGCACTCTTCTGCTTCCCTGCTAGAATTCAGTTCCTCCCCCCCCCCCCCCCCACCCCGTTCACCTGTCCATTGTGGTAGTGCCCATACCCCTTCCCAGTCTATGCTGGCACTGTGTTCCATCCCTTGCTCCTCCCATGTTGCCACTGCATTCTTCTATCCTATTCCCATTTTGACACTGTCATTCCCCCTTCCCTATGCTTTCAATGTCCCCACCTCCAACAACACTGGATTTACCCTTCTCTCTCTTCATGCTCTCTACCCGTACCACCAATGTCTGTTACAACCCATCCCCTACTGCTGCTCCTATTTAATTTCTGTTGCTGTCCTAGTAAAAGCGGAATTGATTGAACACAGCTACATATTATAGGCACATTTAATCTTTTTTGCTTTTACTAAGAAACAGGATTCAGTAGGAGCTGCAGCAGCACTTGAGTAGGGGATGGGCTGGAATTGAACCCAGGAGCGCTGGTAACCAGTTGATGAATGTATGGCACTGTTTCAAGCTCCCCACAAGTGAATATATACTTGTCAACAAAACTTTAAAATGGGTATACACCATAAACCTATGTCGACCCTCCACCCTACCTTTGTATGAGAACAGGAGGCAACGATAGATAACCTAAAAACCAGAGAAAGTGGTGCAAAAATATTTAATGCAAAAAATGTTATTGTAGTTCTGTGCCCAACCTTAGAGTGGCCATCATATTCCAAGGTCATCCTGAAAAAGAATTTGTATGAAATGTAATTTAAATTGATCAAAGTGGCTTGAAAACATACCAGAACACTCCCATTACTTAGGAGTTCAAGCACTGAACTCCAGTACACAATTGATTGAGACTTTCTTGGCATTTAATAATATTTGACCAGATGCAGAGTTCAAAAAGTACAAAACAGCTTTGGACATTTACAGCACACTCCTTTTTTCATAGATAGTTTACTCTCAAGTAAAACTGTTCATTTTGTATCAATCATCTTAAAAACTTTCTGTGCATTCTCCCAAATATTCTCCAATCCTAAATATTTATCTAATCAATTTTATAATAAATATTCACAGAAAATCATTTTTATAAATAATGTACAAGGTAATTGATGGATGTTTTGAGAACTGTACTTGATGCGTAGTATGCAAAGGATTGAACACCAAAGCTTGAAAATATTAAAACAAATTAACCATGACAAAATCTTTGTAGAAACAGCATTATATAAACAAATATAATGTGGATAAACTTAGCTTTCCCTCTTTTGTAATTTTAGATAATATATTATAGTTAAATAAACAGTATGAACCTCAGATAAAATGAATATTTATTTACTATGACTGAGAAAAATATATTATTTAGTTTCTTTACTTTGTAAAACAAATACATCCTTCCTTTTGGAGTTGATTCAGTTCTTAACTTAATTTAAATATCGTCTTGTATGATGTGTAATTGATTCATGATTGTCACTGAGCCTGTTTACAATGCAATATTGTTCAGCAAGGACCAAAACAAAATCTCCAAACTATCTTACTAGTGGATAATTTTTTTAATAAATGTTTATTATTGATTGATCATGAATTGATTTGTTTTCCATTTATTGTACTACTAAGTTTGAGATATGCTAATTTGATGGGCTTTTTATGTCTTTAAAATTTGTTGTTGGGAAGAAATGTTTCTGCCACAAATTACAAATTGTACTGTTCTTAGGTAGTTATATGAATATAGCATTGTGTGGTCATAATGCAGCCATATCATCATTGGTGAAGGAAAAAAGAAATTATGAAGATTTTCTTTTTCAACTTAATTCAACAAGGAATTGTCAGAAGCCTTTTGTTCAAATTTGAAGAATGCTTGCACATTTCTGTTAAATTACTGCTAAGTTCCGCAGTTACTGTAATATACTTATATCTGTGAATGAGGATTTTCTTCTTTCTGAAAAAGAATATTTTAATTAAAATCACTGTTCTTAAATGCACTTATCTTTTATTGTTCCATAAATTGTGTTCAACAAAGAGTGACTGAGTAACTCAGTATGTTAACAAAAGGACAGTTAAAAGTGAGACAAGACCATTCAGCCCTTCAACACTTGGATCTCTCGTACTCTTAATGCTCCCAGCCCAGCATCCAACTACATTTTGAACTTCGCTGACTATGCTAACTTGCTTGTTAAATTATCCCAAACAAATCAAGAACTTCTTTCCAACATATCTGTTTTAAATTTACTTTTCATTCATTGCAGTGTCTTACTGACCTAATTTACATGATATAATATTCTGGGTTCAACTTTATTCTGGGTTCAACTTATCTATATCATTTTTTACTTTATGTATTTCCAATCAGTTCCCCTTTCCACTTAACTTTGTTTCTATAATTCTATGTTATCATAGAAAGTAAGCTTCTCTGTTCTTTCCTCAGAGCTCATACCTTTTACACTTGGGAACATTGTATTCTTCTTTGTGTTCTCTCCAACATGGGTACATCCTTTGTGAAGCATGGTGACCAAATTTGAACACAGTATTTGCAAGTGTGGTCTGACACTTATAAAGTCTTGGTATCACCGCTGTATATTTAGACTCCATTATTCTGGCTATACATCCCAACATTATATTTGTTTTTTTAATTGCTTTGCCACATCATCCTGACATTAAAAGTAACAAGTCTACTATTACTCCCAGATTCTTTTCTAATGCTGCTTTTGCATTGCAGCTACTGGACCCAGACCAGTGGCTATTTATACTTCATGGCTGAAACTCTGATTGTCCTGCCAAGGAGAGAGCTCTGTAAAATCATGGTTACGCGTACATATGGTCACACACATGCACAGAGTTCCTCTTCTAGAAATTAAAATGCAAGGCCTAGAAATTGGTTAATGCTGGCCTGCTGGCGTAAATTGGGCGCACTGAACGATCCCTGCCAGAATGGGTAGGTTCAAGGCACATCCAATATTGGACCTCGGGACTAGAGATCAATTTCTAGGCCTAAATGTTTTATCAGCATAGGTAACAGTGTCTGCACTATAAACGTCTAAATTACCCTCAGGTAGGTTTAAAAACTGTCCAGGAGACCCCCTGGCACTTTTTAAACCAGTTGAGTTACGTTCTATGTAGTGTCAAACCGAAAATGTCCAAACGATACAAGGAATGGAGAGATTATAGTTGTAAAGAATACCTGAACGAATGGAACAGAGAAGATTAAAATCTAATAGAGGTTTTCAAGATTATGAAAGGTTTCAAAATGCTGAATAATGAAAGATTGTTTCCACAGATTGGTGAATCAGTAACAAGGGGGCATTAATTTAGGATTATCATTAGAAGAATGAGGGAAATTACAAGAATTTTTTGTTTGACACAGTTATTAAAATCTGCAGTGCTTCAACACAAGTAGCTATTGAGGCAGAAACTATAACACATTTTAATGGGAATTGGAGAAGTATTTGAAGTAGAAAACTGTAAGAGTATATGGGAAAGGACAGGGAAATTGGATTACAGCAGATAGCTCCAGTTGAACAGCAAGGATTGGCACAGCATGATGAGCTAAATGGCCACCCTCTGTGCTTTAATTTCTGTGATAACATATCTCCACTCCAGTCTGACACTACACCTCCCACAGGTACTCTGTTTTCTATTTTCAATCAACTTCTTATTCAATCCTGTGCTTTACCTTGGATTTCCATTACCTTTAGAAGTTTTTCATGTAAAACATTGTCAATAGCTTTCTGAAAATCCAAATAAACTGTCGTCTAGAAATGACATTCCTCTGTCCACTATTTTAATTGTAAACAATTTTACAACACCAAGTTATAGTCCAGCAATTTTATTTTAAATTCACAAGCTTTCGGAGATTTTCTCCTTCCTCAGGCAAATGTTTCAAGATCTTGAAACATTTGCCTGAGGAAGGAGAAAATCTCCGAAAGCTTGTGAATTTAAAATAAAATTGCTGGACTATAACTTGGTGTTGTAAAATTGTTTACAATTGTCAACCCCAGTCCATCACCGGCATCTCCACATCATCACTATTTTAAGGTAGGCATTAACCCACATATTTTAAATGTGTTAATGTTGCCATTAAAGTAACAGACAAACAATTGTCATAGGAACATTTTAAGTGTTCATCCGCTAATATTGCCAATAGTAATTTCTGAGCTTATATCATAAGGACTTCCACTATATACTTTATTTGTAATATGCTTAAAGAAGCTGAATTTTGTCAGGTAGGCTCTTCCCCTTCTAAATGCTGGCAGTTCTTATCAAGTGATCGCTACACAGGCACTTCTTAGATCAGTTTCTATTATTTTACCTGTTATTTCCGGTAGTTGCCTGGTTCACATTTATTCCCTTCTTTAAAATACAAGTACTGTATATTTGTTTGCTTCCAGCCCTGTGGAACCTGACCAGTACCCAATGTTTACTGAAATGAGGCTTAGGTTTCACCCCCAATGCACTGCAGAAGAATAAAACTTGATGGGCAGCCAGCAGCCCTTCATTGGCTACGTGAACCCAACAATCCAGCCCAGTGGTGCTCCTAACATGTCTACATGCCTGGAATGCCACATTAATATTTAACAATCTGACCTTGTGTTAACATACACAGCAGCGGCCTTGTTGCTTTTGTGCCAGGCACCTGTTGTCAGCCCCTACTGTCAATTTGGACTACATTTCCTAGTTTTGATTATATTTCCACACTTCCACAGGGATTTTTGGTTTATAGTAGATTAACTGAAGTCATGTATCATTACATTATTGTTTGTATGTAGTCTTATCTCATCATCTAAAATGCTGTCAATTTCCTTTACTTGTCCAAGGGTCTATAGCAGATTCCCATCATAAACCCTGCCTTCTGTACCTAAAGATAGTGCACTATAAAGGAAACTGAACTTTTTCCGATATATTAGTCGTACAGCAATTTGACCAAAGATGTTGTATGTCTTTCTACCAACATCATCCAAGCTACAGACTTAAAGGGATCCTCACCTCCATTAAGGTAAGTCTCTGGTTAGTCGTTTTAGGTTGCTAAGGAGCTTTAGGGTCAGGTTTTTGGCTGTTTTGGCTACTGTTTGGCTGTTAAATAGTTTTGCAGTCTATTTGTGGAGGGCGACAATTGTTTCCCTGGATTTTCTTATTCAGAATTGCTGGACATAGGCATGCTGCTGGGCTTACCCTCGATCCTCCCAAATGAAGAGGAGCAGCAGCAAGGAAGGAAACGAAAACCTGTACAGGCTGCAAGAAGAGGGCAAAGGAGGCAAGGAGGCCTTACAGCACCTGGGGTTTCAGGAACCGATCATCATATCTGTGCCTCACAGAGGAGCACTGTGTAAGGTGGCTGTGTTTCGACAGGGAGACAGTCATGTACCTGTGCCACCTGTTGCAGTGAGAATTGGAACCCAACACCAGGGCATGCACTGCACTGCCTATGGCAGTGAAGGTCACTGTGGCTCTAAACTTTTGTGCCTGTGGCTCCTTCCAAACTGTTTCTGGAGACACCACTCACATCAGCCAGCTTGCTGTGCGTATGGTGATCCGGCAGGTCACTGATGCACTGTTTGTGAGGCGTCAACAGTTTATTATCTTTCCGTGGAGGCTGACAAGTAGGAAGAAAGCGCACTAGGATTTGCCCATATTGCTGGACAGGGCATCATAGATTTGAACACAAGGATGAAAGTTTTAAATTTGAGGCATTGGTGGACCGGGAGCCAATGTAGGTCAGCGAGCATAGGGGTGATGGGTGAATGGGACTTGGTGCCAGTTAGGATGCAGGTTGGAATCAAACCTGCGGTTTCCCCTCGACAAATCATTCCCCCTCTTTGGATCCCCCTCTTCACAGCCCTCAGTTACACTTCTTCGCCTGCTCACGGGGTGGCCTCACAGCTCTTGGAACTTCTCGTGCAACAGCTGCTGGTAGGGAACCACCAGCAAAGATATTACAGGGGACCAAACCGTGATAAGGTAAATGCAATACTATTTGTAGATGTCACGTGATAGCACATCGTGATCAAAGCTACAGGAATGGCTCCAACCAGAGTTAGCAACCCTACATTGTGTCCATTATCAGCATATTTTACATTGTAGGAAAAATAATGGATGTAGAAAATGGATTATAATGTAAGATTTGGTCAGTTGGTTACGAAAGCGTGGAGGGGGTCAATTTAAAAAGTTATTTTTTGCACCTTTGTGTATGGATTAGTCAGAGCCAATACATTACATGTCCTATAGTGGGCGCTGTTTTTGCGTTATTAATCGCTGTACGCATGCGCTTGTATCTCTAGCGCCTGCGCATTTGGGGAGGGGTGTGTGCAGGTGGTGGTCTGGTGTTTACCGATCCGCCGGGCTAAAGATGGACAAACTGAAGAAAGTGTTGAGCGGGCAGGACTCGGCGGAGGATGGAGGCGCCCTGAGCGAGGTGAGGCCGGGGACACGGGCACACTAAACGAGGTTAGGCCCGAGGCCGAGTACCAGGGACGCGGGCACTCTTGAGTGAGGCTGCGCCGGAGAACCTGAGAGGTTAGGCCGGGGATACAGACACCCTGAGTGAGGTTACACCAGGAGCACGGACACGCGTACCCGGAGCAACGTGAGGACAGGGAACCTGGGGAGGACAGTGGGAATGTGGGGATAAAGTTAGGCAAAGACAGGGTGAAGGGAATTGAGGGGGACTGGGGTCGGTACTGAAACTCAGTGTTACACATAGCGCCTCCCAATTGTGTTATTTATCTCTGTTATTTACATCGAAACTACAGCACAGTTGGGCCAACTGGTTTATGCTCCACACAAGCCTCCTCCCTCCCTACTTCTTTTAACCCTATCAGCATACCCTTCGATTCCTTTCTCCCTCATGTGCCTATCTAGCTTCCCCTTAAATGCATCTCTGCTATTTGCCTCAACTAGTCTTTGTGGTAGCACATTCCACATTCTTACCACTCTTTGGGCAAAGAAGTTTCTCCTGAATTCCCTATTTGAGCTACAGTGAGTAATCTACCTCAGAGCCTTTCACTGTAACTGTGAAGTACCAGGTTCAGTGCTTATTAACCAACTGTAAAGTAACAGCCAAGGGCTGCAATCAGGATAATGAATAGATTGCAATAGAATAACAACTTCAGCCTAGTAAAATGCACTTCACAGAAGTGCTAGCAGACAAAATTTGACACCGAGCCACATAAAGAAATATGACAGGTGACCAAAAGTTTGATCAGATAGGTTTTAAGGAGCGTCTTAAAGGAGGAGAGGGGGGTTTAGGGGGAGAATTCCAAAGCTTCGGGTCTAGATGGCTGAAGGCAAGGCTGCTAATGGTGAAGTGATGTAAATTGGAGATGTGCAAGAGGCCAGAATTGGAGGAGCGCAGAGATCTCGGAGGGTTGTAGGGCTGGAGGAGGTTAGAGATAGAGAGGGGCGAGGCCATGGAGGAATTTGAACACAAAGATGAGAATTTTAAAATCAAGGCGTTGCTGGATTGGGAGCTAATGTAGGTCAGCAAGCACAGGGATGATGGATAAACGGGACTTGGTATGAGTTGGGATGCAGGGTGGAATGAGTTAAGATAAGGGCAGCAGAGTTTAGGATGAGCTGAAGTTTACGGAGGGTGGAAAGTAGGCCGATCAGAAGAGCGTAGGAATAGTCAAGTTTCGAGGTAACAAAAGCATAGATGTGGCTTTCAGCAGAAAATAGGCTGAGGCAGGGGCTGAGACAGGCAATATAACGGAGGTGTAAGTAGGCAGTCGTGGTGATAGTTTATGGGGTCCAAAGCTCAGCTTAGGGTCAAATAATATATTGAGATTGAGACTGAACCAGACTTCAATATCAGTGGCCAGAGAGGGGGATGGAGTCGGTGGCTAGGGAATACATAGAGGAGATATAATAAGAGCAGCTGGATGTAATTTACATCTCCTTGAAGGAGGAGAAAAGTTTGGGGAGGACTTTTAGTTCAAAGTACTGCCAAATGCCCATTAATAATATCTGGTACTTAATTTTTGAAAGTCAAATTTCTGAACCATAACAGTAATCCAACATTCCACGTCTCCTTGACTTCAGACCACTCTATTGATGTCACTGACAATGGGGCAACTTCATTTATTCATATGGGGGCTTTGGTTTCCTCCCAGGCTGGGAGATAACTGGCCCCGGGAGGACATCCTACTGGCTTGGTATATTGTGTGTATCACATGCTTTACTTACAAGTTACATATAAAATTAACTGATGTAACATATGCTGTTTATACCATGTTAGGGAAGAAACAAGAATGAACTGTAAATGTAAAATTCTGATTGAGGGGCAGTTACATAAATTGGCAAATTACTACTGGAAAAGAGAAGGTTGTGTGGATATATGATTGTTGTTTTTAGGATTCTAAAGGGACTAGATAATGTAGATCATGACATGCTGTTTCACCTTGTCCAGAACAATAAAAACAGAGGATACAGCCTGCGCTTGAAGGGGAGAAGGGGGTGGCGGCAGCAGTAAATTCAAAATGAATCTGTGGCAACGTTATTTCAGTAAGTGAGTGGTAAATCTATGGAATGGGTTCCTAGGGAGACGATGGAAACAAGTACAGTTTCATTCAAATGCAAATTAGATTTATTTCAGAAAATAATGTTCAGGGACAGTGTATGAGTAATTTCAGACATGACCTATGGTGATTGTAGCATGTTTTTGAGGAACAGGTGACTTTGGTTCCCAAAGCTTTCCACCACTTAGGGTTTTCCTCCCCTCATGTCTGGGTCTATTGTAGACTAATTGATAGAGATTGATTGCCTTGATTAGTCAACAACTCCATTACTGTAGCATCATGTGCCTACCAGGATGGTAGAAAGCAAACTAGATGAACTTAGGTCTTTTCTCGTTCAGCAATGCTTATGTAATGTCTTGAAATGAATTATTTGGATTGAAGGTGAATCTAGTGATATCACTGATACTTTTTCTACAGTGATCTCCTGCAATATAGTGTAATTTTTATGAAATATATTAAAAAATTGATGTAGACTGTATTATTAAAGCCAGTAACTGAATCAGAGGTTTTAATGTTATAAAATACAAATAAGGTCAGTTTTAAACTTTGTAAATCTGATATCGAATTGCAACTTTGTATCTCTTTTTAAAACATTTTTTGTGATACATACCAGACATAAATAATGTCTGCTGCTAAAATTGCTTTCAATTGTTGTGATGTACCTTTTTGGATTCTCATTTATGGTGCTACATCTCCTTGTTCAGCACATGGAGTTCCAGACAGTCACAGTCTTTAAACTAGTTCTTTGCATTATTCCTATTTCAGCCTCAGGCCATCATACATCTTTCTCTTTCCTAAAGCCCCATCATGTAATATAAATTGTTGTTAGAAAACATACATCAGCGACCTCTTGAACTTTTGTAGAACAAATTAGTACTTCAGTACTAAGTTAGTAGCACAAATTAGTACAAAAAATGACCTAATTTCATACACATACTGGAAAGTTTATGCAACTTTATTTTCAAATCATAGTGTGAACAGGATACAAGAATGGTTCTGAGACGGGCGGGCGGACGCTTTGCTGTATTGCTTACATATATGATCTAGTTGGTACCATTCACTACATAAAGGTAGAACACAACAGACCTTTGTGGTAACTGTTCAAGCAATTAAAGTGACATGTTCTCAATGTCAAGCCATTTATGGGAAAACTGATCAGATTGATCTGGTAAATGGGTAGATAAAGGGGTTTTGTTCTCTAAGAAGTTCTAACTGTGCACCATTTAAAGTGTTACAATAACTTGCATTTGTAGAACATGATCAACATAAAAATCCCAAGGCACTTCACATAGGAGAGAGCAAACTGAGCAGTCATAGAAGAGTTAGAGGGTTGAGGTTCTGTAGAGGCTCTAAAGGCAGATAGAGAAGTAACAAGATGAAGAGGCTTAGGCAGGAAGTCTGAGGATATACTCAAATAAACTGAAAGCTCTGCCACTGAGGAGAAGAGTGGGGTGGGGGGATGCACAGGAGGCCAGAGTTGCTTGGGGCACAGGTCTGGAGGAGTTGCACAAGTAGTGTGGGGAAAGACTAGGGAGAGATTTGGAAACCAGAATTTTGAATTTGTTGTATTGGGAGACAGAATTGGTGGAGGTTGGAGAGAACAAGGGTGATGGACAAGTAAAACAGGATATGGTCAAGAGAATTTTGGACGAGTTTGAATTAATAGGTCATGGGTAAGCAGATACCTCTTCAGTCATTCTGTGTATAGTATGTTCCTTTATGTGGTCCAAATATGGAGAATTCTCTCTATCTTCAGTTCTGAATTAAGTTCTTGATTGAGTCAACGTAGGGATTATGTCACCAAAGTACAGTATCATGCTGAGGGTCTACTAAAGTTGATTTCATCCAAAAACAAGTTCAGCAGAAACATGTTCTAGACAAGGTTATTTTTGAACTGTTGTGAACTAATTCTGTTTTTGTATTGTACTTTATTTCCTGTTGTGTCTTACTGCTTCTATGTATTATTTTACTTGTTTAGCCTGAACACGCTGGTCTGGCAGTGCGGTATTTACTAAGTTTCCGAGAAGAGAGATTGGTGGGCATCCCATGTGATGTCTGGTGTACTATAACTATTCAGGGCTAATTTCTAGTTCTGTGCTGCACTAGCCTGTACATGGCATACATAAGGACCCAGGTTTCAGTTCGTGGACTCAATCTGCTTGTTGAAATTGCCTTTCTGCGGTGAGCACGAGTTTAAAAGTTTTGAGAGAAAACCTCAACGGTATTAACAAGATGTGGAGATGCCGGTGATGGACTGGGGTTGACAATTGTAAACAATTTTACAACACCAAGTTATAGTCCAGCAATTTTATTTTAAATTCACAAGCTTTCGGAGGCTTCCCCCTTCCTCAGGTGAACAACGTTCACCTGAGGAAGGGGGAAGCCTCCGAAAGCTTGTGAATTTAAAATAAAATTGCTGGACTATAACTTGGTGTTGTAAAATTGTTTACAGGTATTAACAAGGTCTTTGGCCAGATTAGTGAAGTCACGAACAGAGCTTTGTAGCAACTACATATGTGCAAATTCTGTCCACACACGGTCGTTCTAGTATTACTTCTGGTCTCCAAATCCACTTTACAGTTTAAATAGGGCTAATTTGAAAACCAAGCACTGAATCATATAATGAAACTGGAATCCTTTTTGTTATTTATCTTTTTAAGTGTGTGTGTGTGTGCGCACGTTACCTTCGCTACATATTTATTTAGCATTCAAATTTCATTTTAGGTTGTCTAGGTTTTAAAAAGTTTTATACAGACACAGAAAAGCTTGTAATTCATACTAAATGTTGCATTTGTGGAATTTAATATACTGTACAGCAATTATAGATGCGTACGTCATTACTATACTTAAAGCTTTTTATTAAAAAGTAACTATCAATTTTGGGGCTGACAGAATATGTGAATAGTTTAGTGGCACATCAATAGGTCAGGATTGATTTATAAATGTGAACATTGTCACTTGGTATTAAAAAAAAAAAGGACTCATTTTGTATTGATCAGTCGTTTTTTGTGGTTCACTCAGTCTGCTCTAGGTGGTGTGATTTTTTTTTTTGTATCTAGGCCTATGTTACAGTACTTCTGCTTAGCCTTCTCTGGTACCTTTTTGTTTTGAATATTATATTCAGGGATGTGAAAGTGTTATAAAATAGGAATATGTGGCATTGAGAGTTAATACCTGAAGAAATTAGGTCTTTAAACTTCTTAGATCCCAAGCTTGGGCTCATAAGTGGCAAGTAACATTAGCGCCAGATAAGTGCCAGGCAATGACCATCTCCAACAAGAGAGAGTCTAACCACCTCCCCATGACATTCAACGGCATCACCATCGCCGAATCCCACACCATCAACATCCTGGGGGTCACCATTGACCAGAAACTTAACTGGACCAGCCACGTAAATACTGTGGCTACAAGAGCAGGTCAGAGGCTGGGTATTCTGCGGCGAGTGACTCACCTCCTGACTCCCCAAAGCCTTTCCACCATCTACAAGGCGCAAGTCAGGAGTGTGATGGAATACTCTCCACTTGCTTGGATGAGTGCAGCTCCAACAACGCTCAAAAAGCTCGACACCATCCAAGATGAAGCAGCCCGCTTGATTGGCACCCCATCCACCACCCTAAACATTCACTCCCTTCACCGGCGCACTGTGGCTGCAGAGTACACCATCCACAGGATGCACTGCAGCAACTCGCCAAGGCTTCTTCGACAGCACCTCCCAAACCCGCGACCTCTACCACCTAGAAGGACAAGAACAGCAGGCACATGGGAACAACACCACCTGCACGTTCCCCTCCAAGTCACACACCATCCCGACTTGGAAATATATCGCCGTTCCTTCATCGTCGCTGGGTCAAAATCCTGGAACTCCCTACCTAACAGCATTGTGGGAGAACCATCACCACACGGACTGCAACGGTTCAAGAAGGCTGCTCACCACCACCTTCTCAAGGGCAATTAGGGATGGGCAATGAATGCCAGTGACGCCCACATCCCATGAACAAATAAAAAAAAAAGCTGGAGGCATCTGTTCCATTTCATGATTTCAGAACTGTGCAGTCAAATTCTCTTCCTATTTGATGCACAGCTTTTCTGAGTTGATTTTTTTACTCGCCTTCATCAGAGCCTTGATCTAGTTCTAGCTGGTGTCAACTTAACACCATACCAATGCACTAACACACTCAGACCAGTATCACAAAGGGAAAAGTTTTACTTTAATTGACTTGTATACAAGGGAAGCTGTATTCTGAACAATGGTCAGAACAACCTCTTCACTGAACAAAGGAAACAGTTCACATTTATACAGTTTAATTAGTAATGCCCACTTGTCATAGAATATGGGTGTACATGTACATTCTTTATTGGTTCAGGTAGTTGGTCAATCAAGTAGTGAGCTTGCCCCCTCTGGACGTCCATAGCTCATTCCTAAATTGGCACTTAGGCCTCATAGGCCTGAGCACACTTAACCAGCTCAAGAATGTAGGGAGGATATCAGTAGGACTGAAGTCAGTCTCAAGGCCACATGGCCTCTCAAGAAACTGTATTCTCATTATATTTTATAGTCAGCAATACCCTTATCTGCTCGGGAGGCCAGACGGTACTAGCACCTGCACAGCCAACTTAATTATCAACATACCAAGGCTTCAACGTAATTACACAATTGTCTTTCTGTGTGTGTGTGTGCTGTAGCTACCCCATTATGTGAGCCAAAGAGTTAACATGGTCAAATATCCATCATGCATTTCTTCTTTACTATGGTCAAGTAACTGTTCATGCATTTCTACATTAATATGGTCAAGTATCTCTTTATGCATTTCTACACTGGTTCCTATTTCTTCTGTTTTGCATTTGTGTTGTCTATTGCCACCTCCCCTGTGGAGGTTTTATTTCCTTGAGGGGATTTAGGTCAGTCTTGTTCAAAAATGCTTCTAAGGAAATCTCATTGTTCTTCCAAAGCTGCCCTCCCCACCTGCAGCAGGTGATCTATAGGCACAGGCTCCCTCAAATCCAGTTTATTTTAGTTTTTTCCCTATTTAAGCATTTGTGACTGGTAGGCCATGTATGTAATACCAGAAGATCCTGAATGCCTTTATCTAATCATATTTAGTCTGCAGCCTTGTTGGAACAAATGCCAGTACAACAGATTATTATGTCAAATACTCTGCCCAAATGTCCTGGCATTTATGAAGGAATCACTTTGACATCAGTCTTTTAGAAAATTAGACGATGCTCCCTTTTCAATAACATGGCCAAAATAGTCTACGTAACTCTTATTTAGGAGGATCTCCAATTGAGTTTGAGTTATCTCCCTTACTACTTTGACTGCTTGAGTCATAGTTAATTCTAGGGGGATCTGCCACTTGGAGATCTTTAGTTACATAATACTTGTTCTGGAATGCCAGGGGAATGCCAAGCTGCTGATGTTTTGAAGCCACCTGGATGCTATTGCCAGATGAATATTAAGCGACCTCTATTCATTTGACGTTGCTATGAGTGCGTGCACAAAACGTAGCATGTTATTCCTCACCGGTGGAGGCACTGGCTTTCTGACTTTATAGAACTACCCCTAAAGTGCTTGAATATGGCGTCAAAGATCACCACAGTACGTTCAAACTGTTACGAAAAAAAAATCTTATTTGCATTTAATTCTGGTGGTAAAGCTCAGGTCTGGACAGTAGGTAGCTTTATAGGTAGCAAATCATGAAATTTGTGTGAAGTAGTAGAATGGAAACCTTATTTACCTTCATATATTACTGCAAATTAGATTTTCAGTCATTGACAAAAGCACTTCGGCAAGAAGCACCTATCTGTTTGTTTTTAGTATCATTGCTTTTAAAAAGAAAGAGGAAATATAGACCAATGGTAAAACTTTAAAGGGGTAGAAGAGCAGAGACTTAAGGGTTCAGATACACAAAGCTGTTGATAAAACTGTTTTTTGTTTGGGGTGGGAAGCCTATGGGATCCTAGGTTTTATAACTAGGAGCATAACGGAAAGTGATAATGCTAAGTCTATACATATCATTGATTTGGGTGCAATTAGAGTATTCTGTCCAGTTTTGAACACCCTGCTTTTGGAAGGGTATCAAGGCCATGGAGATGTTACAGAAAAGATTCACTAAGGTGATAGCAGAGAGGAGAGGTTTTATTATGAGGGGTGAATATGGAAACTGGCACTCTCTCTTCACTAGAACAGAGAAAAAGATCAGAGGTGCTCAAAAGTATATTAGATTCTGATAAGGTAAATAGGGAAAAACTGTTTCCACTGGTTGGCAAGTCTGTCATATGAGGGCATAAATTAAGATAATAAGCTCTCCCTTCATTCTTTTGCTGAAGAGAAACTGTTCATGAAGCAGGTTGTTAGGGTGTGGAATGTCCTCCCAGAAACAGTAGTGCAAGCAGAATCCATAATAGCTTTTAAGAGAGAAAGTGGATAAATATTTGAAAGAAAAATTTAAAAAGGAAAGGGCAGGGACATGGAACTAAATAAATAGCTGAGTGCTGACACAGGTGCAAAGAGCAAATGGCTCCTTTCTGTGCCTTAAAATTATATGGTTCTAGATGAAATTAGACTGAACAAAATTGAACAGAATTTGATCTGTTATGTAAAATAGGCGTATAAAGATAATACTGTATTGAAAATGGAAGTCTCTATTGGGTAGAGATTTTTTAAACCACGTATAAAAAGGCAAAGCTGCACATACAGTGAACATTTTGCAAAGGGCATATCACTTTACCAATTGTTTTGCATTTTGTGTATGGGAAAAATTTTACCAGTAAAATGTAATTCTCCGTGTGTAGTAGTACTAGCCAACTCTTGAGAATTTGTGTATTAACCATTTGAGAACTTGTTTGTCTTTTCATACTGTACAGCAGTGTTTGAAAAATAACTTGATGTTTAGCAAGCAATATTTTGCACAAGCAGTTGATACTATTTAGTTGAAAAAAGTTGGATAAATGTCCACTAGGAATGAGTTTGAAGGTTATAGGGCTACATGCAGATAAATGACCAAATACACTGCAGAACATTATAGTTTGTATGTTCCATGAACTGTGGAAAACTGTCCCAGTTTAAATGATGGAAGTACGTGTAGTTAATATTGTGGAGTATTGGCCAACTATTTTTGGGATCTCTGAGAAATTTTGCAGAACTTTCAGGTAATTGAATATGTGGGTAGAGTCAATGGTGCTAGATGGGCCAAATGGAATTTTCACATTCGATGCTTTCTTGTATTCTTAGAATGGAATAAACTATACCTTTGGTATCAACTTGGAGCCTAGCTAGTTAATGAAAAGGGCAGTGCTGTAATGTGCCATAAGTATCAAATGCTGCAAGGATGAATTGAAGATGAAATAAACATTTATATTGCTTTCAAGCTGATAAATTGGTTTGATTTTTAGGTCCTTAGGCTGGAAAGTTAGCTTACCCCAAGTAAGTTGATGAGTAGAATTTTTGAGTGTGTAATACAGGATAATGCATTGATGAGAGTGCTATTGCAAAAGTTTAACTATGCTGAAAGAACAGCAATAGATGCTCATTTTCTGGTTGTCTTTCACACAATTAAGGAAACACTTACCAGTGACACTGTTATCAGTGATGTAGATTCTTAAACTCCTGGGCTAATTGATTTAATGCATTTGACGTACAAGGTGTGGAACAGGCAACAAAGTAATTGAATACTGTGGTTAATCATTGATTCAGTCCAGTGAAATTAGTTCTCCTGAACAAGAAAACTAGCAATCAGTGCTTGTGAGGAAAATACTTTAACTATATATTCTGGTTGCTTAAATAAATAAGTTCTATGATTCTATGCATTCATTTTTTATAAAAACTGCTCTTGAAGCTTGCAAAAAGTCATTTTGTGGGTACCTTTGTTGGAGTGATTGTGTCTTCGTAGTTGGAAAGAACAGTTGGTATTTCAGTGTGTAATATTTTGGAAATATTTAAATCTGAACAGTAAGTTTTAAGAGGCACGAGGATACTGTTTTAAAAGTGAAACAGGGTATCTAGTGCTTTTTAACATAAAACGTTCCAAAGCATTTACAAAGGTGGCAAATAATCGTCGACCAAAAAATGGAGGTAGATGGTTTGGAAAAGGTGACTGAAAGCAAGACTGGAGAGAGAGGTTGTGAAGGAGGGACGAGAGGTCGGAGTTGGATTGTTGGACTTGGTGTCTTGGTGGCAAGTATTTCTAGGTCATCCCTATGTTTCCTTGCTTGAAGCAGTTGTGCCGAGTCAGTAAACTAAGCAAGCAGTGGTTATGGTTAATTGCTGCTGGAAAGGACCTATGGCAGGATGTAAAAGCTTTGAAACGTGGCAGAGAAGGACTGGCGATGGCTTCAACCAATGTGATGGCAGCCAACAGAGGTGTCAGCTGATGTGAAAAGTAATAAACCTATTCTGAAGCCAGAAGCTGACGTGTCTTCAGAATAAAACATTTGGCACATTTTCTAAAATGATTTAGCTATTAGCTATAGAAGAACAAGGACTAGAAGATAGACTTAAACAAGAGACCCAGATGGTTGGCATCCCAGAATATTGAGGGAGGTTGTGGGAGAGATAGCTGAAGCACTAGCCATAATTTCCCAAAAAACATTGAGTATGGAAATTATACGTAGAAATACATAGAAGTTATAACACAAAACAGGCCATTCGGCTCAACCAGTCAGTGTTGACATATACCATTTGATGCAGGCAAATAATCCAAATCATGTTTACCCATCCTGTTCCAATATCCCAACATCTGAACTACCCATTGAAGTGGCCCAGCAAGCCATTCAGTGGTATCAAACCATTACTAGTGGTTCAAGAAGAAGGTTCATCACCTCCTTCTCAGGGTAACTAGGAATGGGCAATAAATGCTGGCCTTGCCAGTGACACCCACATCCCGAGAGAGCAGATTTAAAAAAAATATTCAATCAGGCAGAAGAATATTAGAAATGTACTTTATATTTGACACATCAGATTAAAGTAATCTTTACAAAACCCAACTATTTAAACCAGAATGTTTAAAATAGTATATAACTACAGCAACATTTTCAATGGCCTGAAATTGTTGTAAAATTGTCCGTAATCAATTTTCACGAACTGTGCTTTTTTTTCCCCTGCAGGTAATTGAGGGAAGCTCCTTAGGATGGGGAACCAGAGTGAAGGGCTTTCTTGTCTGCTTTGTAGCAGGAATTCTTTGCTCTATATTGGTAAGCTGATTTGAACATACTGTGTACTTTAGAAAGAGTAAATACAGTACCACAATAATACTTCACTGAAACATCACATCCTAAAAGTAATTTCCAGACATACTATAGGTCACTGCATTTGTTTTGCAAAAGTTTGGTTTCATTCTAATTTCCATGCACTCCTGATTATCTGTAACTGTGTATTTGCAATGAATAGGAACAAATGTATTGGAAGTGTTGCATGTTTTTCCGAGGAATGAACATTATGATTTGTTCCTCATGAGGTCCGGAGGCACTTTTAAAGCTGTAGTGCCCTATAATTGAGACCCTTTTGAGAGTATAAATCCTTACCTGCCCAAAGTTTATCCAAACCTAATCCTGGATGCTTTTTAATGGCAGAAATCAGAGCTCAAGTAGGCATCTTGTAAATCTCCTGTTCACTGATCTCTACTTTTCACTCTGGTTTCTGGTTGATTCTGTAGTGCCGTTGCTGAAAATGTTCACTGTCTCCATGCCAAACATTGCACATACAAAACTCAATGCTTGCTAAGGAAAAATAACCAATAGGGATTTCTTTTAGAAATGCAATATTGGTTGAATGAGTAATTCAAATTATTGGGTAGTACAATGTCAACAGATGACTTGGATGTGTCACTGAGTCTTTGAATCTAAGTATATTGTCTTTTAGATAGATTGTACAGTAAGTTATCAGTAACTTAGCTATTGATTGTCATATCAATTTTCTGAATAACAGTGAGGCCATAGTCTGATGTTTTTATTCAGTGGGAGCTATGTATTTTCAGAGGTAATGTGTAGTGTAATGATCTACCTACTATGTTATAGAATCATAGAAGTTACAACATGGAAACAGGCCCTTCGGCCCAACATGTCCATGTCGCCCAGTTTATACCACTAAGCTAGTCCCAATTGCCTGCACTTGGCCCATATCCCTCTATACCCATCTTACCCATGTAACTGTCCAAATGCTTTTTAAAAGACAAAATTGTACCCGCCTCTACTACTGCCTCTGGCAGCTCGTTCCAGACACTCACCACCCTTTGAGTGAAAAAATTGCCCCTCTGGACCCTTTTGTATCTCTCCCCTCTCACCTTAAATCTATGCCCCCTCGTTATAGACTCCCCTACCTTTGGGAAAAGATTTTGACTATCTACCTTATCTATGCCCCTCATTATTTTATAGACTTCTATAAGATCACCCCTTAACCTCCTACTCTCCAGGGAAAAAAGTCCCAGTCTGTCCAACCTCTCCCTATAAGTCAAACCATCAAGTCCCGGTAGCATTCTAGTAAATCTTTTCTGCACTCTTTCTAGTTTAATAATATCCTTTCTATAATAGGGTGACCAGAACTGTACACAGTACTCCAAGTGTGGCCTCACCAATGCCCTGTACAACTTCAACAAGACATCCCAACTCCTGCATTCAATGTTCTGACCAATGAAACCAAGCATGCCGAATGCCTTCACCACCCTATCCACCTGTGACTCCACTTTCAAGGAGCTATGAACCTGTACTCCTAGATCTCTTTGTTCTATAACTCTCCAACGCCCTACCATTAACGGAGTAGGTCCTGGCCCGATTCGATCTACCAAAATGCATCACCTCACATTTATCTAAATTAAACTCCATCTGCCATTCATCGGCCCACTGGCCCAATTTATCAAGGTCCCGTTGCAATCCTAGATAACCACCTTCACTGTCCACAATGCCACCAATCTTGGTGTCATCTGCAAACTTACTAACCATGCCTCCTAAATTCTCATCCAAATCATTAATATAAATAACAAATAACAGCGGACCCAGCACCGATCCCTGAGGCACACCGCTGGACACAGGCATCCAGTTTGAAAAACAACCCTCTACAACCACCCTCTGTCTTCTGTCGTGAAGCCAATTTTGTATCCAATTGGCTACCTCACCTTGGATCCCATGAGATTTAACCTTATGTAACAACCTACCATGCGGTGCCTTGTCAAAGGCTTTGCTGAAGTCCATGTAGACCACGTCTACTGCACAGCCCTCATCTATCTTCTTGGTTACCCCTTCAAAAAACTCAATCAAATTCGTGCGACATAATTTTCCTCTCACAAAACCATGCTGACTGTTCCTAATTAGTCCCTGCCTCTCCAAAGGCCTGTAGATCCTGTCCCTCAGAATACCCTCTAACAACTTACCCACTACAGATGTCAGGCTCACCGGTCTGTAGTTCCCAGGCTTTTCCCTGCCGCCCTTCTTAAACAAAGGCACAACATTTGCTACCCTCCAATCTTCAGGCACCTCACCTGTAGCGGTGGATGATTCAAATATCTCTGCTAGGGGACCCGCAATTTCCTCCCTAACCTCCCATAACGTCCTGGGATACATTTCATCAGGTCCCGGAGATTTATCTACCTTGATACGCGTTAAGACTTCCAGCACCTCCCTCTCTGTAATATGTACACTCCTCAAGACATCACTATTTATTTCCCCAAGTTCCCTAACATCCATGCCTTTCTCAACCGTAAATACCGATGTGAAATATTCATTTAGGATCTCACCCATCTCTTGTGGTTCCGCACATAGATGACCTTGTTGATCCTTAAGAGGCCCTACTCTCTCTCTAGTTACTCTTTTGCCCTTTATGTATTTGTAGAAGCTCTTTGGATTCTCCTTTGCCTTATCTGCCAAAGCAATCTCATGTCCCCTTTTTGCCCTCCTGATTTCTCTCTTAACTCTACTCCGGCAATCTCTATACTCTTCAAGGGATCCACTTGATCCCAGCTACCTATGCATGTCATATGCCTCCTTCTTCTTTTTGACTAGGGCCTCAATCTCCCGAGTCATCCAAGGTTCCCTACTTCTACCAGCCTTGCCCTTCACTTTATAAGGAATGTGCTTACCCTGAACCCTGGTTAACACACTTTTGAAAGCCTCCCACTTACCAGACATCCCTTTGCCTGCCAACAGACTCTCCCAATCAACTTCTGAAAGTTCCTGTCTAATACCATCAAAATTGGCCTTTCCCCAATTTAGAATTTTAACTTTTGGGCCAGACCTATCCTTCTCCATAGCTATCTTAAAACTAATGGAATTATGATCACTGGTCCCAAAGTGATCCCTCACTAACACTTCTGTCACCTGCCCTTCCTTATTTCCCAAGAGGAGGTCAAGTTTTGCCCCCTCTCTAATCGGGCCATCCACATACTGAATGAGAAATTCCTCCTGAATACACTCAACAAATTTCTCTCCATCCAAGCCCCTAATGCTATGGCTGTCCCAGTCAATGTTGGGAAAGTTAAAGTCCCCTACTATTACCACCCTATTTTTCTTGCAGCTGTCTGTAATCTCCTTACATATTTGCTCCTCAATTTCCCTTTGACTATTTGGGGGTCTGTAGTACAATCCTATCAAAGTGATCTCTCCCTTCTTATTTTTCAGTTCTACCCATAGACTCAGTGGGCGAACCCTCGGATATATCCCCTCTCACGACTGCCGTGATGTTCTCCCTAATCAAGAATGCAACTCCCCCTCCTCTCTTACCTCCTGCTCTATCTTTCCTATAGCATCTGTACCCTGGAACATTGAGCTGCCAGTCCTGCCCCTCCCTTAGCCATGTTTCAGTAATAGCTATAACATCCCAGTCCCATGTACCCATCCATGCCCTGAGTTCATCTGCCTTGCCCATCAGACTTCTTGCATTGAAATAAATGCAGTTTAATCTAGACTTCCCTTGGTCTTTGCCCTGCTTTCTCAGACCATCTGTCCGGTCATGTTCTGTGCACTCTCCCTTACTGCCTTTTGTTTCTGTCACCACTTTATTTCCCACTGACTTCCTGCATCGGTTTCCATCCCCCTGCCACATTAGTTTAAACCCTCCCCAACAGCACTAGCAAACACTCCCCCTAGGACATTGGTTCCAGTCCTGCCCAGATGCAGACCGTCCAATTTGTACTGGTCCCACCTCCCCCAGAACCGGTTCCAATGGCCCAGGAATTTGAATCCCTCCCTCTTGCACCATCTCTCAAGCCACGTATTCATCTTAGCTATCCTGTCATTCCTACTCTGACTTGCCCGTGGCACTGGTAGCAATCCTGAGATTACTACCTTTGAGGTCCTACTCTTTAGTTTAACTCCTAACTCCCTAAATTCAGCTTGTAGGACCTCATCCTGTTTTTTACCTATATCGTTGGTGCCTATATGCACCACGACAACTGGCTGTTCACCCTCCCCCTCCAGAATGTCCTGCAGCCGCTCCGAGACATCCTTGACCCTTGCACCAGGGAGGCAACATACCATCCTGGAGTCTCGGTTGCGTCCGCAGAAACGCCTGTCTATTCCCCTTACAATCGAGTCCCCTATCACTATAGCTCTGCCACTCTTTTTCCTGCCCTCCTGTGCAGCAGAGCCAGCCACGGTGCCATGAACCTGGCCACTGCCACCTTCCCCTGGTGAGCCATCTCCCCCAACAGTATCCAAAACGGTATACCTGTTTTGGAGGGAGATGACCGCAGGGGACCCCTGCACTGCCTTCCTACTCTTCCTCTGTCTGTTGGTCACCCATTCACTATCTCCCTCAGTAATTTTTATCTGCGGTGTGACCAACTCACTGAACGTGCTATCCACGACTTTCTCAGCATCGCGGATGCTCCAAAGTGAGTCCATCCGCAGCTCCAGAGCCGTCAAGCGGTCAAACAGTAGCTGCAGCTGGACACACTTCCCGCAGGTGAAGGAATCAGGGATATCTTTTTGAAGATGTTACTTTTCAGTTCTGGAGGGAGGGACTGAGTAAAGATGAGGAGAAATGAGGTTAAGGAGAGGAAGACTTGAGAGTCTGGTTTAATATGAGGCAAAGGATAAGAAGAGAACCAGAGATGCAGAATGTGGGTAATGATGGTGAAAGAAATTGGAACCAGAAGCTGGGATAATTCTGATGTAGCAGAAGCATTGATTCTTGCAGACAAAGTGATAGCTGAGAGTTCTTTGGACAGTTGTAAATTCTATGGAAAGCTGAAGGGCTTCTGGCTAAATCATAAATCAGTCAAAATTAAAGATGGTTTTTGCCCTGCCAAGCATAGTATAATGTGAATAAAAAAGTTACAAAGATTTCGAAGTGTGACAAAATAAATCCATCGTATGTATAATTATTATTGGGTTGAATTTTCATCAGATTGATAATTTACAATATCTCAGGCACATCTGATTACTTATTAACTCGTGATTTTTGAATGCATTCTGGTTGTGAAAGTATATGTTCTTTTTGCAAGGTTTAAGTCAGAAAAATAGTTTGATATGTTACTTTTCAAGTCAGTAACTCCTAATGATTTGATTTGCATGTTAAGTTTCTTTTACAATTTTCAAAATATGTGCCCTTGGGATTTGAGGAATGTATGGAACCAAAAACACCTTACTATAGTTTACAGTTTTTTCAGAGGATACTACTAAATCAACTATGCTCTAGCACCAAATGAAATAATCTTTTTAAATACAAAACCTAGAGGAAAGGCATCTTCCAAGAAGTTATCTTTAAGGGTGGCCTATTCATAAGAACATAAGAAATAGGAGCAGGAGTAGGTCAAACGGCCCCTCAAGCGTGCTCTACCATTCACTAAGCTCACCGCTGATCTTCTACCTCAACTCCACTTTCCCACCCCAATCCCCATATCCGTTGATTCCTTGGTGTCCAAAAATCTATCGATCCAAGTCTTAAATACACTCAAGACCTCTGGGGTAGAAAATTCCAAAGATTCACTAGTGCACCCAAATCCCTCTGAATACTAATATTTCTTAGTCTCTCACCTTTTAAAAAATATTCTGCTTTTCTGTTCTTCCTACCAAAGTGGATAATTTCACATTTCCCCACGTTATACTCCATCTGCCAACTTCTGGCCCGCTTACTTAACCTGTCTATCCCTTTGCAGCCTCTTTGCCGACTCCTCACAGTTTACTTTCCCACCTAGCTTTGTATCATCAGCAAACTTGGATACGTTACATTCGGCCCCTTCATCTAAATCATTGATATGTATTGTCAGCAAACTTGGTACATATTCCAGTTATAATTTTGGATGAATTGATAATTCATTTAGCTATGCAGTTCTTTTTGTGACTAAAAGTAGTTATCAAAAACTGCAAATAGCCAACTTGCTTTTTTTTTGAGGTGGGAATACTACAAGTCACCACTGACATCCTGTGTGCCTGCAATTGTGGCTTCCTGTCTGTCCTTTCTGCTGCTTTGAGACTGACTGTTCCATTCTTCTCCACTGCCACTCCTCTGTGGCATTGTGCTCTTGGTTCTATACCTACCTGTCCCAACAGTCACTACATCTCCAGTGTTTTCTCCTAGAGATGTACAGTTATACCTAGTATTCCCCAAGACTTCAACCTTGATGTCATTCTTTTTATGCCATCCTTCAGAAGCAGCATCTGTAAGTACTGGGTCAGCTTCCAATGTATGCCAACAGCACTATCTCTTCGCCATTACCATTGACTACAGGCTGTTGCTATACTACCCATCCACATAGCTGACAAAGTCCTGGATGAACTAAAATTTCCTGTAGCTCAAATTTGACAAAATGGAAATTCTTCTTTTGGCTTTCAGCAGCACTTCCGTGGTTCTTCATCTTCTATTCAACCCCGAGCTGAGCTGATCAACAGTCAGGTTTTTAGACCTGAGTCAGCTATTTCTCATGCTCAGAATGAAAGAGCACTCCAGTAATCAAGCATTTTCTCCCTATAAACTAGAATGTGACTTTATACCTACAGTATCCAATCTGCATTGCTCAGGGCTTGATCAGAAATAATCAAGATAAAAGCCGCTTTGTGTTCTCTGGAGGAAAAACAAGCACCATCAGACTGAAAGAATAAACATTGTCAGAACTGTGCCACTTAGGCTATAAACTGCAATTATGTTTTTTATAATTCATTCTCTGGATGTGGGCGCTGTTGGCGAGGTCTGCGTTTATTTCTCATCCCTAATCGCCCTTGAGAAGGTGGTGGTGGGCTGCTTTCTTGAACCGCCGCAGTTGTGTGGTGAAAGTATTCCTGCAATGCTGTTTGGTAAGGAGTATAACTGACATTTTTGCAACAGTAAAATTATACAAAAACTTTTTTGACAGCTGAGCTAGTCATTTAACCCAATTGAGACATATGCTTTTTTCCCTCCACATCTCAAGTTTGGAAAAAATAGAATTAAAATTGTTTTGCCATTATATTTTAAGTTTACACATAAAATTGTGTCGATAGTTAATGAATGTTTTGTTTACAAATGCAATTCTTTTTCAGGGTGTCTGCTTGCTCTGGATTCCAAAAAGAGGGTTAATACTTTTCGCTGTCTTTTATAGCATAGGGAACATATCATCCATTGGTAGGTAAGTATCTATTGACTCGTTATTTACAATTTAATATTCAACTGCAGAAAAATCAGAACAAACACTGCAGCTTTTTAACCATTTGTCAGATTTGCAAAATGGTTATTATAGACTTGTGGTTCCAAACAAACTTTGCATGTAAAGATCATACTTATTTTAAGCGTAAAATCTTAAGCTTATTTTAAATACATTGGATTCAATCATTTAAACACTGTAAATTAAATCCATTCTCAACCTTTTGATTTCTAGTGATCTTTTATGTTGAATAATTTTCAAAATTGTTAGCGCAATGAAGAATGGGGGGAAAAAATCTTATTTTTTGTTTTTCATTTTTGTGGGGTTTTTTTGCTGTTTAAATAGTGCACATAAAATAAATGTCAGTGCCTTATCTATTTTTCGCACTCAGTGACAGCCCTGAGTACTCCTATGTACAGTGTGGTTTTGCCAGGTGCGGAGTAAAGCTTCCTCTACTCTGTCCCAACAATGTGCCTTAACCCTGGTGTCTTAAGAGCTACCCTGCTCTATCAGTGTGATTTATTCTCAGTCCCCATATCAGCCATCCTATCGCACTTCTGAGTGAGAACACAATATGCAGTTGAAACTGTGTTGAGACTATTCAAACTCACTTAATTTGAATCCTTGCAAATTGCTTTTACATCCTATCACTCTGGACTGGATTTAAAATGGGTCCATTGATGTTTAAAGCAGGTTCTACCAAGAAACTCTTGGTCCTCAGTGTGGAATGATTACTACTGCTTCATGTGCAACAAAAAAGCACCAGCAGGAATTTAGAAGCTTACAACTTGTGGGAGTGTTGAACAGCACAAGTCCCCTGCAAAAGTGTCAGCTTAAGATCTTTCACCAGGCATCTTTCACCCGCCAGACTTCTTGTAAGGCAGAAATTTCAATGGTATGTCTTCTGCTTGTGCACAGTTACTCAAAATTTGTGTTGGCAGGCTATTCAATTGTAAGGAGCATCACAGTTGAGCTCGATCTTGACCTCTTCAATCTTCAGATGCACTGATAGATAGAGGTTGGGAGCAGGAACCTCTAGCTGGTTTACCCCTGCCTAACCCAGGGGTGCAGAAACCAATTGTAAAATCTTTCGGCCCTGCAACTGGCCAAGATCAGCTAACTGAGCACAAGGATTGAACCTGGGATCTTCCTCAATTGTATGGCTCAGTAACTCGCTGCCTTAACGAGCTGATCCCTATGGACAGCCTCAAAAAGTAACATTTTTAATAAACTGTACGTGGAGACAATTTGTGAGTAAGTGCTTAGATTATGAAAATAAATTAGCAAAAAATATAAAAACAGATAGCAAGAGTTTCTATAGTTATATAAAAAGAAAAAGGGTGGCTAAGGCAAACGTAGGTCCCTTAGAGGATGAGACCGGGAAATTAATGGTGGGAAACATGGAGATGGAAAAAATGCTGAACAAATATTTTGTTTCAGTCTTTACGGTAGAGGACACTAAGAATATCCCAACACTGGACAAACAGGGGGCTCCAGGTGGGGAGGAGCTAAATACGATTAAAATCACTAAGGAATTGGTACTCAGTAAAATAATGGGACTCAAGGCGGATAAATCCCTTGGACCTGACGGCTTACATCCGAGGGTCTTGAGGGAAGTGGCAGTAGGGATTGTGGATGCTTTGGTAATAATTTTCCAAAATTCTCTGGACTCGGCAAAGGTCCCGGCAGATTGGAAAACTGCTAATGTAACACCCTTATTTAAAAAGGGTAGTAGGCAGAAGGCTGGAAATTATAGACCAGTTAGCCTAACATCTGTGGTGGGTAAAATTTTGGAATCTATTATTAAGGAGACAGTAGCAGAACATTTGGATAAACATAATTTAATAGGACAAAGTCAGCATGGCTTTACGAAGGGGAAGTCATGACTGACAAATTTGCTTGAGTTCTTTGAGGACATAACGTACAGGGTGGATAAAGGGGAACCAGTGGACGTAGTGTATTTAGACTTCCAGAAGGCATTCGACAAGGTGCCACATAAAAGATTATTGCTCAAGATAAAGAATCACTGGATTGGGGGTAATATTCTGGCATGGGTGGAGGATTGGTTATCTAACAGGAAGCAGAGAGTTGGGATAAATGGTTCATTCTCGGACTGGTAGCCAGTGGTGTTCTGCAGGGATCGGTGCTGGGTCCCCAACTCTTTACAATCTATATTAACGATTTGGAGGAGGGGACCGAGTGTAACGTATCAAAGTTTGCAGATGATCCAAAGATGGGAGGGAAAGTGGAGAGTGAGGAGGACATAAAAACCCTACAGGGGGATATAGACAGGCTGGGTGAGTGGGTGGAGATTTGGCAGATGCAATACAATATTGGAAAATGTGAGGTTATGCACTTTGGCAGGAAAAATCAGAGAGCAAGTTATTATCTTAATGGCGAGAAACTGGAAAGTACTGCAGTACAAAGGGATCTGGGGGTCCTAGTGCAAGATGATCAAAAAGTTAGTATGCAGGTGCAGCAGGTGATCAAGAAGGCCAACGGAATGTTGGCTTTTATTGCTCGGGGGATGGAATATAAAAACAGGGAGGTATTGCTGCAGTTATATAAGGTATTGGTGAGACCGCACATGGAATACGGCATACAGTTTTGGTGTCCATACTTAAGAAAAGACATACTTGCTCTCGAGGCAGTACAAAGAAGGTTCACTCGGTTAATCCCGGGGATGAGGGGGTGGACATATGAGGAGAGGTTGAGTAGATTGGGACTCTACTCATTGGCGTTCAGAAGAATGAGAGGCAATCTTATTGAAACATAAGATTGTGAAGGGGTTTGATCGGGTGGATGCGGTAAGGATGTTCCCAAGGATGGGTGAAACTAGAACTAGGGGGCATAATCTTAGAATAAGGGGCTGCTCTTTCAAAACTGAGATGAGGAGAAACTTCTTCACTCGGAGGGTAGTAGGTCTGTGGAATTTGCTGCCCCAGGAAGCTGTGGAAGCTACATCATTAAATAAATTTAAAACCGAAATAGACAGTTTCCTAGAAGTAAAGGGAATTAGGGGTTACGGGGAGCGGGCAGGAAATTGAACATGAATTTAGATTTGAGGTTAGGATCAGATCAGCCATGATCTTATTGAATGGCGGAGCAGGCTCGAGGGGCCGATTGGCCTACTCCTGCTCCTATTTCTTATGTTCTTATGTGAATAAGTTCCTTTCCTTAAACTGAAAAGTCAAGTCACTTTTGTATTTGCAAATTATTCAGTATTTTTTGATATTAATTTAGAATGCTAAGGAGAATGTTCATTTCCCAGAAGCAAGTTTCGCAAATTAGTAATAACTGTAATGCTTTCATAAGGCTACACTTTGAATATATTTTACTTATTTTTGGAAACCCTGCCATAAGAGACACTAATGTTTTGGAAAATGTAATGAGATGTTCAAACTGAAAACACCATAGGAACGATGAAATAGTCTTTTAAAATTCATAATTTTTGTAGGATAACAGGACAGGTTTTCAAAATTCATCTTCCACTACATGCATGTTTAGAAGGGATTTATTCCAACTAAAGGTTGTTTTTACTTTATTGAATAGGTTGCCGCGTGGTACAGAAATGCCAGCTCAGCAAAGCTTTGTCCCTCACAAATTACTTCATTCTTCTATTAACAACGTCATTTAAAATTTTGTGACATGTTTTATGGTTTTGTTTTTCCACCATAGTACATTGTTCCTGATGGGACCTGTTAAACAATGCAAAAAAATGTTTGAGCCAACTCGATTAATTGCTACCATTGTGATGCTTGTAAGTATTTAAATACTGTTTTAATTATTTCTCTGCTTGAGCTATTGTGAAGTGTCTTTTTAGTACCCAAAGACACAGTTCTTGTATGTAATTACATACGTAATCTAGTTTTGATTTACTCCACAGCTTATTTGTATTTTTAATTAGCTCAGCTAATAAGGAGAGCTTGAATCAGAAAATGAAATGAGGCTAGTTTTCTGAAGAGTGCACTTTATCATACTAAGAGGAGGCAATACCAGTGGGCATATTTGTATTTCCGCTTGACAGAACAGCTTTAACTTGTACATTTTATTTTCTTCTGGTTCAAAACTTTTTTCAAGTGTTATTATCATTATTTTCAGTTTATATATCCACAAATGAGGCTGACCAAGGGATTCTCCCATGTATGCCATGTCTTAACGGCAACGTATGCTGCATATGATGTCACGTTCACAAAATACATTGAGATATAATACATAATACAATAAACAAATACACTGAAGTAGATCTCTTGCAACCCTTCAGCCTTAGACAATATCAATGACTCCAGCACATACCAATCCTGCTGTTGGCTTGATCCATGAAAATGATGTGTTCATATGGGAATTTTTTTTTTTGTCTTGGAGAATTTGTTTTTTTTATAACACTCTACTATTTTTAAATATTCTAAAACTCCAAAACAGAACTGCTTTTTAAAAAAAAAATCATACTTACATTAATCCTTTATCACTCAAACAAAAGGACACACATCATCAGAGCGATCCATGGTGGGATATACCAAGCAACTGAGCACTTCTCGTAAAACCTGTGCTAGTATTTTAATTGGACCATCCATTTTTATTTTCCAATGATAGTTTTGCTTTAGCCTAGTAGGAAATGGTCCAGGGGATGTTTCAAAAATTGCAATTTTACAATTAACCATTTCAGAGGGAAGAGTATGCAGTTACGTTTGTGTAATCTACCATACTTCAATCTGAATGACCCTCAGCTTGTTTTTAAATCAATATTCACCAACTGAATTGAATCTGAAGTGGTTGCTTTTTATTTCTGTGCTGTTCACAATCCATAATATTGCACTGCATGTGAAGGAATTGAAGCCAACATCCATTTATTCCAAATTATTGAATACAGATCAAACATTTTAGGTTGACTAGAACTAAGCACTTCATTTTCAGAGAAAAGGAGGAGAATTCTTTTCAAAACGTGTGAAAGGAATAATCAATCAGTGAGTCCTCCGTACAATTTTTATCTATTGGTTTATGGTGCAATTGCATTTAAATTTTGACTAAATATGAAATGTTTTGGATTTGCACATTAAATTTGAATGCATTGTTACCCGAAGTACTTTAACCAGTAAAAGTGCAAACTTGTAAATAAGCAGAGACACGACTTATTGGAACCCATGATTTATCTCTAAGTGTTTCGCAACACTTTTGGATACAGGTCTAGTGTCTCAAACATGGCATAAATATGTTTACTGTAACGTGTAGATCCATCACAGAGCTATATGGCATCTTTGCCGCAACACATTTTTGGACATGTGTAGTAATGGCACTTTTCAATTCTTGACAGCTGTAGTTATGAAATGTTCGACCATTGGTCAAAATCCTAAAATTGGCCAGGTATACAATGGCTTCTTTAACTTCATGCAGTTACCTGGAGTTGGGCTGTTTTGCATATAATAACCATCAACTTGCATTTATATAGCGCCTTTAAACATTGTAAAATGTCCCAAGGCTCTTCACGGGAGCATTATCAAACAAAATTTGACACCGAGCCACATGAGATATATTAGGACAGGTGATCGAGGTAGGTTTTAAGGAGTGTCTTTAAGGGGGAGAGAGAGGTAAAGAGGCAGAGGGGTTTGGGGAGAGCATTCCAGAGGTTGGGGCCTAGGCAACCGAAGGCATGGCCATCAATGATAGAGCGATGAAAATCGGGGATGCGCAAGAGGCCAGAATTGGAAGACCGCAGAGATCTTGGAAGGCTGTCTGCGCTGGAGGAGGTTATAAAGATAGGGAGGGGTGAGGCCATGGAGGGATTTGAAAACAAGGAAATGCAGGAAAGGCCACATGTTTTCAAGCCTGTTTGAGTCTGGTCAACTTTACACATAGTGTAGATATGTTATTTATGTATTTTAATTAAAATGTTACATATGCCCAGTTGGGAATGCCATATCAAAAACAGTCGTACAGAGCTACATGGTGTAAATCAGGATATTTCCATATGCCACTGTGTTGGGTAGTGACAGTTTTAAAAGGTGGCAGTATTTCAGTCGGACCCTTCACTGGTGACATTTTGCTCAGAGTCTTTCCCTTTGAAATATACTGATGTTTATGTACGTTGAAGATTATCTTCTTACTGGCACATAATCGCTCAGCTCTATCCTATGTGCTTTAAAACTGTTTGGCTAATTGTTTACAGTTCTGTCGCTCAAGAAAATCTCCAGAAGGGCACAGCTGATAATTATGTAAATTTTGTGGACCATTTTCAAACTTGTCATTTTTTTAAACCTCATTAACTAATACTTTTATATTCATATGAGTTGTTTATGACCTAAAATGGTGTAGGCCTATCACCTTGTCACCAAATTTCCTGTCATTTAGATTTTCATAGCGCACATTTTGTTTTTTAAAAAAAATGCTAGAAGGGTTCCCCCGGAGACGGTACAGATAGTGGCATTCATAAGATTAAGCCTGGATATCAATCCGGACAATTACCAAGAATTACATTTTCCAAGGTTCTGAAAATACTACGGTTTGGAGAAAATGTTATTCAACCTGCCTTTTATTCTTTTTAAAACTACAAATTTGGATCTGAACAGTGATTAACAGAGTCTCTCCAAAATTAATTTTCTAATTTATTGACAAATATGTGTGTGCAGTAGGTTGTATTCAGAGTGTTGTTATCTGAGTATGAAATCTTTTCTTACAGGTTTGCCTTGTGTGTACACTATGCTCTGCTTTTTGGGTATGTTTCATTTATCCTTTAACTATAAAAAAAATTGTTTGGGGGAGGAGGTTTAATTTGTGAAATGTCCTGCTGACTAATCTGTCTTCACTTTCCATTACAGTGGAAGAAGGCAGCACTTGCTTTGATATTTTGTGTGTTGCAATTCTTTGCTATGGCCTGGTAAGCAAACATGTTTATGCAGATTTTTAACATTTATTTTAGGTGAGAGATCTTTGTCTATTTACATGCATGGCATAACTAGAACAATAACTAGCATGCTTGTTTAGTGCTTTGCATTACCATTGACTATGTAAATTAGGTGGCTGATGCATGATTTTCAACTCATTGCTAAATGTGAAGAAAACTGCATCAAAATGGCATGCCTTACATTTACCAAAAAAATCTGAAGCCAGCAGTCCAATTGATGGACACTTTTGTGCTCTGTCCTTGCACACGCTAAAATTGGGTTTGACATAGCCTCAAATTCTTTTTACTTAGGAGCCTTTTAGCCAACAGAGGGCTGGATTCAAAGTCAGTTTCCACAAGTGAAAAGATGGTATAGTGTCACCCAGTCCCATTGTCTGTCTCACTTGCCCAAACTAATGAGTAATCATTTGTGTGTGTAAAACTTGTAAATGTAATCACCCAACAGTTTGGAGGAGGGAAGGGTGTAAATATGGGAAACTTTCACTAGACACAGTTAGTGATCCAGCTTAAGTAATCAATAACCTTAGGACACAGCTCAGCTGAATCTGATTTTCTTGCCTGAGAGTGAAAACACCAACTCTTTGAGCTGCCAGGTTTCTGCCAAAAGGTTAATTTTTAACAAACCATTGATTTGTAGACTACCACTGAGTAATGAATGTTTGGAAATGTTTGCAATTTGAAACTTGCAATCATAAAACTTATACATTGGATATTGTAATATACTCATTACAATATAGGAAATAATATGTTTTGTTTAGCTTGCTGGTTCCTATTGACACTTTCTGTACAAATATATTACTGTAACCACAAAGGATTACACAATGTTTGCTTTGTCAGTAGCACATACCAATAAAAAATACCAGATGTTCTGCACTTTCTCTAGTGAAAATGGCAGATTGAATCATGAGTCAGCTCATTTTTTGTTTACTTGCATTCTTTTTGTTAATGTTTCTAATATTAATCACAATGTAAATCTCTTGCTGCATTTGTAATTGCTTGCTCGTTGCTCTTTCTATTGAAAAGCTCTGTAGAGTGCATGAGTCGGCTGTCAGACATCCAATTGTGACATTTTATACATAGAATTTTGACCAGAACGATTAACTTTTTTAACGCTCTGGACCTAAACACATTCCATGAGCTTTAGTGTTCTGTTTGTTTACAAGTTATTCGTAATTCTGTATTTACACACGCCACTCTCTTTTTGAATTAATCAGAATTAATTTAAATGTTTTATTTCTGAGCAGCATAAATAGAAAAATGTTCCAACCTGAGTGGAGGAGGGTACAAAGACAAGCTAGCTGCAATCTTGAATATTCTAACAGCCTGTCAGTGAGTGAACTGTGTTAATGGAGGATATGGAGAAGTCCATGGCTGAGCCTGTCCTTCACTCCTTGCTGAAGCAGGATTGCTTCTGAATGGTGAAGCAGCAAACTAGCTGCAAAGAATGAATAGTTCATTGCACTATCTGTACATTGAGTTTAGTGACTCTTTTGTTTTCTTTTTCTCTTTGTAACAGGTATAGTATTTCGTACATTCCATTTGCAAGGTGAGTTGTACAATACAAATGAACTGTAAATACTGTACATCTGAAATAGAAACAGGAAATGCAGGAAAGACACAGGTCTATCAGCAGTTTTAAAGAAAAAAGATAGGGTAATGTTTTGGGTGAACCCTTTAACAGAAATGAAAATTGAAAGATGATAAACAAGCCCCATAAGAGTTGAACAAAAAAATGTAATACCCCTGTTTCCTTCCCAATTCTGATGAGTCAAAAAGAATCTAACCAAGTGTCATCAATCTTAATCTTTATGATGTTTGAAAGAGTGCTGACAAAATGCATCCTGTTAAGTTGCAGATATATTTAGATATACTGTAATTACATGAAAACCCATCCTTGAATATACACTGAATTGTATTTAAGAAAACAATATATTGTACCTTTGAATATGGAAGCTACATTCCTCTTAATGCAGGGTAAACTGCTTGTACATTTTTGCTTTCACTAAAGTGAGTATGAATAACCAACTTTTGGATGCAACCTGCCTTATAAGTTATGCATACCAAATAGTCTTTGTGTTGGCATAGCTCAGTTGGTAGCACTGTTGTCTGAGTCAGAAGGTTGTGGGTTCAAAGCCCACTGCAGGAGTAGATCACATATTCTAAAAATGCAATATGAAGGAGTGTTGCTTTGTCATTTGAGATTTGAAGCCTGTTCAGGTGGTTATTAAAGATCCCATGACACTTTTTGCAGAAGAACAGAGAGTTTCTCATGATGTCCTGGCCAATATTCATCCCTCAACCAATAAGACCAACACAGATTAACTGGCCCTCCATTTCGTTGCTGTTCGTGGAATCTTCCAGTGAACAAATTGGTCGCTACGTTTTCCTACGTAACAATGAGTACACTATCAAAACAAATCTCTGCAATACTGTTAATATGAAAGTTCTGCACATCCCAGGTGCTATTGGTCAAACAGGTACATTAATACAACATTTAACACCTATATTTCATTATTTTTACATCAATGTCCCCATACAAGTGGCATCTGCTGTTCCTGCCTGCTGTCTCCTTGTCGGGGTCCTATTCTTTCTCATTCATCCACCCGTTCTCCCTCAGTGTCAGGCCTTGCACTGTCATTACCACCTGCTGTTGCTCTCTTTCAGGCTAATTGTGCACGTAGTTTCTGTGCTATCCACAGCCTCCCCGCTACCTGACCACTGCCCCACCCTAACTCTGTAGACTGTGGCCATTGCCAAAGGAGATCCTGTAGGTTGTAGAAAACTGCTTTGATAAATGTATGTTAATATTTCCTATGGAAAGTTGTAATACGATGAATCATTATAATATTATTGTCTTGAAAATTTTGATCAGACTACATTGTTAAAAGAAAACATTCTACTGGGCTAGATGCCTTACTCCTGGCATAGGAAGTTTTATATTTTCCCAAATTTTAAATTGTTACATAACTTAACATAAATCATGCCTTAAGCATTTTAACCATCTTGGTGTACAGAAATACCAAATATTATTTTTCTAAATAATGAATTGCAGCAAGTATGAAGTGACGTTTGAATCTTTTATTTTACAGAGATGCAGTGATGAAGTGCTTTACAACATGTTTGGCATGAAAACTCTATCCTAAAGATTGAGCATTGCGTTAAGAATGGGGTGTCTGCTATTATGTTTTTTTGTACCTGTTTACACAAAATTAAGTTTCTCTAAGTGTCTTAATACGTGCCTTTGTAATGCATTACTGCCATTAATTCTATCCATTTTTTGAAGCATAATTTCATATTCACAAACAGGAAATTTACAAATACTGGTACACTTGCAACCTAATGGTTTCTAATTTCTCCATTATTTTGGTGACCATTATCCTACAAATGGTGACTAACATTCTTTAAGTAAGGATATGACCAATACAAATTCATATTTTGATTACTATATGACTATTCAGACACTCTTCAGTTCTTTTTAAAGAAAAGCACACAGGTAATTTACTAGTCAAACATGGATTATAAGTCTTTGAGACATGCTGCTATACTTTTGCAAATGCATCCAGGATGTGGTGACCTTAATTAATGAAATTTCACATGGAAGAAATTGGAAACACTGATTTTTTGATATTGATCAATTGTGCTAAAACATTGTTTCTTAAATACTGGCCAAAGAGTGATTTGGAGTTGCAACCTCATTGCCTTAATTTTGTGGTTAGCACAAATATTTTTGCTGTTGAAATTTGTGGACGTTTTTTTTTACAAAAATGGCTACGAAATAACGAATTTGTGAAGATGTTACTATTGAGCCCAATGACAACTAAAAGTTCTTTGTGCACTACTGAATCAAAAAAAATTAGTTTGTGTAATGTAATGGCACTGTTTAATTTCTAAAACAAAAATCCAGTGACCATTAGAAGGAATTTACATTCCAAGTAAAATATAGACAATAGTGCCTTGAGTTTGGGGAATTCAAGCAGACACATTCCTGGACTTCAGCTGCAGTCCGCCATAATCGGACAATTTTCAATCTAGTGATACATAGAAGTATCATGAAATCTGCTAAATAACTTCCTTAAGGCATTTTTATGACCTATTAGATGTCTTGTGTGAAAGTTATAAGTGGCTTTTGTATCGATATAATGTACATTTTTAATGTACTTACCAAACATTACCATTTTTGTGGCAATTGCAAGCTGAAGCTGGCAGAATTGTGTATAGGATTTCTTAGGATTTATAATTGTTTTTGCTGCATAGTACTGCAGGCAGCCTGCTAAATACCCTAACGATGAGGGTTTAAAACTGCATAAAATGTATATTTTCACTGGAGGAAATTAATACAGATGAGTTCAGCATTAAATCAATATTTTGGTAAGTACTTTCAAATGCTAATAACATCTAACTAAAACCTATAATTTTGGTGAACGGCATCTTTGACTATTGCATCACCTTTTTCCCCCCTTTCCCCATAATGATACTGGAGTAATGCTTGTTAAATGGGTTTATGTTTCCGAACAGGATAGATGCTTAGCTATTCCAGTCAAATGTCAATAGTGTGATCTGGGACAACAGTAAATGCAACAACATAGCTTAAAATCTTATGTATAGTGTTGCTGTTTGAGATCTTCCGTTCTGGTCATGAAGGTTCAACTTTATAGAATTATGACTGAAGTGAATATGAAAAAAAAATCCCAGGCAATTTAACATGGGGGCCAACCCAAGTTTTCTGTTTTGAATTTTAATAATAAAAGTTGATGGGGATCAGGTTAATAGATGTAGATTATTCCAGAGATTTATATGTTGGCTGATGGTATTTGTGGAAATAATTATAGATTGAGGCAATTTTTGAGGAGATCTAGGATAACTAGGTAATGTTTCTTGTTCATAAACTGTTTACTACATTTACAACTACTTACGTCAGCACATTTTAACATTACAAATGTCCCAAGTTGCTTCGTAGTTGGGTTGTGTGTGCTTGTTCTCTTCTCTCATCGTTCTCTTCTCCTTTTCCTTTTGCTCTCTTTTACTCTCTTGCTTTTTTCCCTCTTTTATATATTTAGTAGTATGAACAGTAAAAGATTTTCTATTTTCTACTGTATTTGTATGTAATCACAGTGATATTTCTTGTATGTCAATTTTGTAATAAGTACTCTATCTACTCTGCCTACTTTTGAGCAATGAGTGCCTTAGAGCACATGTGCATTTTGGAATTGTTGTGATGTGCTTCTTTGTCTAGCTACTTTGTTTACAACCAAAATTAAATCTTTAACATTGTCTTAACTACTGTTAAACTAATTTTCTAATGATTTCATATTTTGACTTTTTCTGTATTTGACAATATTCAAACTTTACCAGTCTATTAATCACTTTGAGAGCATTTGAACACTACATTACATTTTGTATTATGTAGGCCAGTCATGAGTAATACAAAAAAAATCAATTGAAAATAAAAATACATCTTTCAAATGTGTGGAGCCCTGTCACTTAAAGATCTGAATTTACAAAAAACAAAATTCAGAGAATTTTATTTTTTATATTTTTTTCTTTTGACTGCTTTGCATGTAATTTAACACAGGCAGCCATTCTTCAAATGTGAGCCTTCATAGTGAGTGCTGACAGGCTGTTCAAGACCCTAGTGATAAGTCTAGCTCAATCCACTTTTCACCTGATGTCTGCATGTCAGTACTTTCTAGTTTTGGTCACCATGACACCCCTCCCCTAAGGACACTGAAGCCAATTGTTGTACTCTTATCACTGCTTCATCTGAACTCAGTACAGACTGGAGAGCAAACCTTGGAGTCATCCTAGTCTGTATGGCTCAATATCTACTGGGCCATCATGGAAATCTGCAAACTACTTCAAAAAAATTTTTTTTTGCATATGCAACAATAGGAGGAGAAGAAAGGTGTTTCTTTATTTTCCTCGAGCTTGTTCTACTACTCGGGGTTTCACCTTGTTTTTCACAGTGACAATAAATGATAGATAAATCTTAGAAATGGAGGTGCAGCCCCAATTTTTCAAAAGCAAAATTTGCACGTGTACATCCCATGGGTGAACATTGTCTTGAGCTTGTAAATATTTTTAGATTTTCCATAATTTAGTATGCATATCCTGTGAGCTTTTGGGGAAATCATTTATGCTTTTGATATTAAGATACTTCTATTGTGTGACTTGTTTGCCGTGATGAACGGTTTCAAAGAATAATACTTGTACTGATCATGATTGGAATTCTATTTGCCTTCCCCATGCAACATTTTTCTGCTTCAAATCTCCTTTAACTAAATTTATTCTGGAATTTAGAATGATTTTTGGGGACTCTAATCCTCAAATTCAAATTATGTATAGTTACCTCTAACTAACTGGTATGTTTTAAAGAAAAATTGCAGAATAATGTACTAGATTGCAGACCACTTTCAATGTCAACTAATGGAATGGTGGTGGGAAGAGAGGATATTGTAGCCAGGTTTTTTAAGCAGTGTCTCCATCTCCATTGAGTCAAGACTGCTGTGTACACACTGGCACTTGTATGTAGAGACAGCTGCCTTAAAGCTGGAACTTAAAAAATTTTGTGTGCACCAATTCTAGATTTTGTACATTATGTTGAAAGTTCTAGTATAATTTGTGTAAATGATGAATTTATATTTATAGAGTAAGTGTTAATTCTGTACTTGCAATGTATATTTTGGAATCACTAAAATTTTGCATTTTTGTGGATATTGGTGTGGCAGTATAGTTTTAGCTGTGTATAGATTAGTGTATAGTAAATATAATAAACTTGAGTAGTACCGGCTAGCTTTTTGCAAAGGTGCAAAGCCAGTGTACACTGGTGTCTATTACTCACTTTATATAAGTGCACTGTAGAATAAAACGGTGCTGTCTTGTGACATGTTTTCATTAAAATTGTTTTTCTGGCTTCTCATTATTGTATCAGAATACATTTTATTTTCCTGAATGGAATAAAAATCATTTTTAGTCATCTCAATTCCAATAGTTTTTTTTATAGATGGAATGGTTTCAACTTTTTACAAATATCCAAGGCGCCCAGGTTGTTGGTGGAATATTAAGAGGTGTTGCCTCTTTTTCAGATTTTTTACATTGAATTCTTGAATAATACTAGATCTTTTTTCATTTGATGTTCGTGCTTCCCTTGACCCATCAAACTGAGGTCTGTCTACCTCTTGTAGTTTAGGGGATATAAAAGATCCCATGGCACTATGAAGTACCGCAGGATGTTCTGTTTTCCTGGCCAAGATTGCTCCCTCAAGCAATTCTAACAGAAATATGACTGCCATGTTTGTCTACTTGAACCCCAAAACTTCAAAAAGTAAATAATTGTATGGTGTTTTGCAATATTTTAATGTGATTAGGTACTACAAAAATTCAATATTTTCTTTTGCATCAAGCTCATCATGCTCTTCTTGCTTGTGAGTTGAAAATTTCACATCGACATGTTGAGTGAAATTTTACAGTTTCCTTAAGTTAATCTCAGTAAAACAAGTGTGTAAAATAGCACCAATGATAACTCCTTCCATCACTTTGCTAATGATTGGGAGGAGACTACTAGGATGGTAATTGGCCTGGTCAGATTTATGCTTTTTTGTAGATGGGTTTAGGCTGAAGCTTCCAAATTTTCAATCTTTATGCGGGAGGAGACGAGGGCAATTCGAGGGAACATTTGGAACAAAGATCTCTGGAACACCACACACACCCTTTCCAGTCTTTAAAAAAAAAACTTCCTTTACCTTCTGCCATCCGACCATCTCTTTCTCCATATGGTCACTGTTACGTTTTGGGTTTCTTTTTTTTTAAAAACTAGATATTTTTGGTTTCCATGTTTCACCTATGGGACATAGGTGACCCTTTGCTTCCTATGTTGCATAGCATGTTTTCACTTGCGTTAATCTCTTGGTAAAATCCATAGCCAGCACTGGAAATGAACAGAGAACCTTTTCTTGTTTAATTCAGTTTCTCGTTTTATCCTGTGCTTTAACAGGAACCTCTGTTTTGAAGGCAGTGAAATAACACCACTAAAATTTGTCTTACATTTTAACTGTCAAATCAATTTATAGCAGCAATATAATTTTTTGGACTAGTTAAGCTTTGCTATCACCTTATATATTGAACAATAATAGTTTGCAACTCCTGTCCTAAACTATGACAAAGTATTTTTCCTTTTTTCACCAACTTAGGAAGTTATCTGGCTTAACTAACTCTGGAGGTTCCAGATTCTCATTTGAAAAAGTTAAGCTGATAAATACCTTTTGAAATGGTGACTGGGACCAAGCAGAATTTAAATTACTGCCGATTAAATTTTTAAAAAATCACATAGATCATATTTGGAGTGTTTTAGCTCCTCCCCCAAATATCATTAAACAATTTGACGAATTGTTACAACAATGTATCGAGTTGGGCTGGGATATGATTTCTGAGCAAAATTTGAAGTACTATGCAGAATTAAAGAGCCAAGCTAAAATGCTTTATTTTGTTGGAGCCGCATTACCCTTAATTCCGTTCCATCTTTGTCATAAATATCTTGTTTGGTACCTTATCAAATGCTTTTTTAAAAATCTATTTAAACTACATGCACTTTATTCCTTTAGCTCCTTGGTTATGCCTTCAAAATATTCTATAAGGTTGATCAAGAACAACCTGATACTGGCACAGATAATTTATTTTTTGCTAAGTGTTTAATAATTTCAATCTTCAAATAGACTTTTGAAGTTTATGGACAACTGAACTTATACTAATTGACCTATAGCTGCGTAGTCCTCCACGCTCTAAGTCCAATTTCTGCCACTTGAGGGAGCTTGAATCTGTAAGGAGAATATATCATGAGGACATTCTATTAGTGTGTTGACTCAGGAAACTGAAAATACTCATTGTGACATGCTCATGAATTATGCTGTACCAGCAGGTTGAGATCTACCTCTAAATTTAATATTTTGTGTCTGTGGTGATTTTCCTGATAACCATGGATTATTACGATAACCAATGACTTCTTGTTAGGTAAAGGACAGCTCGCTGAAATTGTGATCCACAATCATCCCCCTTTTCAAGCAGTAGATAATTCTGTACTGTAACCCCTAACAATACATTAGAAGTTTATTACATTTTGTGCCATTATATTGTACTACACAACCCCTCTCTCGTCTGCTATTCCATGTTAATTACATGGCTTACTTACCACGTGTGTGGTATAAAGGATACTGCTTGTATTTTCACTGAAAGTCTGATATTGCTCATGAGTTATCACTACAGAATTGAGTGCAAGACTGTCTGCATTATTTCTGATTATATACAAAACATTTTCAACAAAAAAGCCTGTGAAGCTATCTGTGCTGGTATGCGTTTGGTACTAAGTTGTTGTACCCTCACTTTCATCAATGTTAAGACATATCTAGTACCTAGCAATAATTTGGATGCATTGTTTGAGTTAACAAAAGTCTCATGTTTTTGAATATCCTGTAAGTAATAAAACAGCATGTTAGTACTGAGAAAAATGTAGTATTTCCAAATGTTAAGTTAACTTTTATCCTCTACATTCTTCAAAAGGATTAGAAAATGAATAGCAAGAATAATGGTATAGGGTATAACAGAAATTGCACCTTACTTTTTACACCAAAACTAATTCTTCACACCCTAAGAACTTTTTTTGCTAATTTTGTTTGGACAGTCATCAGACTAGTTGCCCTAAATAAAGAATGGAAACCTCCTTGATCTGTATATTCAGTTTTACATCACTAAGCCATCAGAAAAATACTTACTTTTCTGGTTCATTTCTATTAACTGCAACTCATGTTTTCAGATTTTGATCTATTTAAAATAAATACCTAATTCAGATCTGGCTTGAAAGAAACACTCAAGTGAATTATCTGCAAACATTTGAAATGGATCACAAATTCTGACAATTGATTCTTAGTCAATCTAAATAAAATTAATTCTCAACTAACTTGGAAAGTACTTACCTGGAATGCGAGTAAATAAGATATAGTAAAGCTGCTGCCTGCTCTGTGGTACTGTTGCTGTTCTGTGTCTATTTTGTCCTGTCCTCTCTTGAAAGGAACAATTTATTCACCATTAAACACAAATGAACATTATTCATTTACAAACAGTATATTTACAGCATTTTCCAAGTTTTATCTATCTCATTCTCAGAATAACAAAGACTTCTCGTGTTGACTTTTAACAGAAAATTGATGCTAGAAACACGAGTGCTCACTTAGGTAGCAAAAAGTTACCACGAAGTCTCTACCTAGCACAGTCTCTCTGCTGGCTTCAGATTGACTCCTTAGCTGAGTGCTAGCACCCAAATATAAACCCATAATTGGAAACTCCTGACCACGAAACTATCCAGCAGAGGGACTGCAGTGAACTACTGGCCCTGCCTCTCTCTCAGACTTCACCCAGATACAGCAGCTCTGTGGTACCATGGCCAAGGAGTTACTCTTATGTGTGAACCTATACTGTGATTGTCAGCAGACCAGAGCCATCACTGCTGAGCCCAGTCTTGACTTCATTGGAAATTCATAATGCTACACAATCCTGTAGGGATTACTGGACAGTAATCAGGAGTGAGAACCCTTGCTAATTTTCTCCATACTAGCCAGGGACATGGAAGCCAATTGTAATTACTTATCATTGCACTGGCTAAGATCCACTGGTGTAGTACTCAGTACGGATACGGTAGTGTAGTAGTTATGGACTAGTTATCCGAAGGCCTGGACTAATAATGCAGAGAAAGTGATTTCAAATCCCACCGTGGCAATTTGAGAATTTGAATTCAGTTTAAAAAAGCTAGAAATAAAAAAACTGGACAATTGCTCCACCATTGGCGGCCATGCCTTCAGCTGCCTAGGCCCTAAGCTTAGGAATTCCCTCCCCCCAAATCTCTCGACCTCTCACTCCTCTAAGATGCTCCTCAAAACCTACCTCTGACCAAGCTTTGGGTCACCTGCCTTAATATCTCCTTATGTAGCTAGGTGTCAAATTTTGTTTGATAACGCTCCTGTGAAGCGCCTTGGGACATTTTACTACGTTAAAGGCGCTATATAAATGCAAGTTATTGTTTCCGTAAAAGTAACCACGAATCTGTCGGATTGTCATAAAAACCCAACTGGTTCACTTTTGTCCTTTAGGGAAGGAAACCTGACGTCCTCACCCGGTCTGTACTATATGTGACTCCTGACCCACACCAACATGGTTGACTTTTAACCATCCTCTGAAGTGGCCTAGAAAGCCAATCAGCTACCATCGGTTTCTCAGGGCAGCTAGGGATGGGCAATAAATGTCAACCTTGGCAGTGATACCCACATCCCAAGAATGAATAATAATTTTTAAAATATTGAACCTGGGACCTTCCTGGTTTATGTCATTTAATGTCACACAATTTTTGTTCTTATTTTCATTCAAATAAGTAGGGAATGTAACATTAACATTTTCAAATACCTTGTGAAATGATTATGAAACTGACTTGTATGACAAGTTGTATAACAGTCAAAATTCTTAATAGGATGATTGCACCAATGAATACTTAATATATTGTACAATGTTTATTAGATGGATAAAGGGAACATTGTACTTGTTATAAAGCTAGTCCCATTAAGAGGTTTCTACTTTAGTATTTGCCGTGAGCTGAACTTTTAAAGAAGGATTGGGTTCAATTTGCAACTTTTCTCTAGAACAGACTTTAACCAGTAATAAAAAAAATCTAATCTAAGTTAAGTCATTTTAAGTTCTATAATCCTAGAGTGCAGCCTATCTGTGATTAAAAGCATGATTAGGCAGATGGCTATTTTAGTAATTCAATTATATCTTCAACATGCTGCTTGAGGTTGACGACAATATTGTATAGAGTGGGAGATTGGGTTTCTGCAGGCTTCTGGTACATTCAGAGCAGTTTTCTGCTTCAAATGATTTGGATAATGTACAGGAGATGGAAATATTAGTCAACTGTCTCCCTTAGATTTCATCTGATGTGGGAGATTTTGTACAGAATTGTGAGGGGAGTAGGAACAAAACAAAACAGGATGATCATATGTCAGCTGGGAGGCTGACAGTTAATACCTTTTCTTAGTTATTCAAAGCACCTGTCGACATATATAGATTAAGAAGTTTAAATGAATATCTGAAGGGGAAAAAATACAAAACTCAGTACATGTGAGCACATTCGTGACCACAAATTATGATCATCAAAATGTTCCTTATTAAAATTAGGATTTAATTTTTTTTCCTTATATTGCACCTAATTTGATTGGATGCAGACTACCAAGTGATTCTACTTGTTATATATGATGTATGATATGGGCTAGATGTTTGTAAATCCAATTCACTGTTAGGCTTACCCACTTGTTTCAATTTTTCATAAGCTACATATATTCGTAGCAACACCATGGAAAAATGAGGAATTAGTTGACACACATGTTAGATCAGACAGTTGAGAAAAATAGTATGAAGTGATTGAATAAATGCAATGTTTTAGTTAATCTAGTTTTGTAATCATTTCTCTGTGCAAAGTGATTCTGACATCATGCAAGAATGTCTTGCAAGAAAAACGTAGCACATTTGAAACAATTTTGCAATAATGTCATTGTGCAATGGCATCACTACATCTTTTATTGTGAGTATCAAAAAATCATTTGATTTATCTTTTTGTTAAAAACTACTAATGAAAGGATCACGTTTAAGCTTTACAGGTGATGAAAGAGCTGATACCTGGCTCTCACATTGAAAGACATTGGGAGACCAGGGACCAGACACCAGCAGGAGTTGGGGAAGCTGGCATCCTAATATCTGAGAGGATTGGAATGAGTCTTGCCTGACTTTTTCCAATGAACCTGTAATAAGGGACATTTTACCCATTTGAAATGTATTTTAAGGGTATTGAGGAGTACATGAGGAACTGTAGTTGAACCTTTTTTGCTATAGTGTTATTGTGCAGAATTTTTCTGGTGGAATTTGATTGGGAAAAATTTAAAATTTGGGAGCACGGTTTTGCACAATATGATTTGTCGAAAACGAAAGTAAAAAAAATTACCAATTAGAAAGAAGAAAAACAAGGTTAATCAACGAGAAAGAAAGTTAAATATTTTCAACTCTGGTTCCCTCTCCTCAGGTACTGTCCCTCTGTTTTTCAAAACTGCCATTTGTTCTAGAAAACTACTGCCACAACTCCAACCCCTTTCCTTTCCAAAGTCCTTGAGCGTGTTGTTGCCACCAAATTTGTACCCATCTTTCCCACAAGTCCATTTTTGAATATCTCGAATCAGGTTTCCACCTCTGCCACAGCACTGAAACGGCCATAATCAAAGTCACAAATGACATCCTCTGTAACTGTGACGATGATGCAGTTTCTCTCCTCGTTCTCCCTGCAGCCTTTGACTCAGTTGACCAATGACCTAAAGTTAATCTAGCAAGTTTATGTCACAATTCTTTTTCTTTCCGGGGTACAAGTTGCACTGAATACGAAAAGATATTTGCACTCATAAACAATTATGAAATTGATCTTATAATGCTGAATATTTTGATCTAATGCTGTTAGTGGCAAGTTACACCATCTAATGAGATATTTGAACTTAGTGCTCTACCAAATAGAAATATGCCACTTACCCTATGCAAATGAACATGACTTGTAGTAGTTTGGTCACACAAATGATGACTAAAGTCCATGTTTCATAGTTTTCTTTAGCGAAGCATTACAAAAATGTAAACATGCAGTTTTGGAGACTGTTCCAACATCTAAAAAAGCATTACTTTACATTCTAAAATTATAGAGCTGTAAAGGATAGCAGAAATTATCTTAAATATGTGATTAATGCAAGATAGAACAATGTAAAAAAGTTTCTGCAGTCCAATTATGTAATTATCCTCAAAGTTCATTATATGGCAGGAAAAATATTGCTAAACTGTACAATCTTCTGAATGAAGAAATTAACATATCCTCAAAGTTCTGGTCAGCAACTGATACTGCTGTCTTATTTCTGCAAAAATAAGAAATAAAATATCACAGCATTAGTTGTTAAGACCTGTAAAACATTAGAAAACATTGAGCTAAAAAGAAAAGTAATTTAGCTTATCAAACATATTACTTTTAAAGACCTCATTCAATGTACCCTCTTGTAGGTCACTTATCTAATCTGCTCTCCTCATTTTGGAACATCAGTTCCATGGGTTATGTATTATTACTGTAATCCTCCCTTGTAAGCCTGTTGGTGTGCACAAAACTTTAATGCTGACAAGCCTCACAATCCTCTACATTCTAAATTGTATCTTTAAGATAATTATTGTCTTATGGTTTTGAGTCCACGGTTGTTATTGTTATGTCCATCTACTCTTGACTGTTACCATTATTTAATAGATGTTGTGCTAAGTATAAGTGGATCCTTACTTTTGAAGCATTTTATGATCTTCTATCATCTTCACTTAATTGTTTTTACCTCTGCAGCTCTATTTCTTTACAACGTCCTTTCCCAACTTCTGTGTCAGTTATTCCAGATTTGGCCTTTGACAAAATAGTTGGCATATTGGATACATCTAGTATAGCCTCTCTTTGTTATAAATAAATGTATTTCAGGGGCAAAGATACCAATGAACCCTATTAATTGCATGTTGGGCATGTCACTGACAGTATTAAATAATGCATCTCAAAAACAAATCCAAAATAGAACCTAGAAAATACTGTATGAATATTAAACATGTTCATGACTTTAATGGAGGCATTCGGCATTTAAAGTAAATGGATTAATGTCTGTTAAAATGGTGAACATTCGTACACTAATGTTACAAGTAGGAATTTTTATGGCCATATTGCTGACAACAAAATGATCTATTCTGGGATTGTGGAGATCAACTGATTCTTCTTTCACGGATATCTGGTTAAAAACATTTGAACTGCATCATTAATGTAGCTGATTGATTTACAGTATTTATTAGATTATTGATTCCAAGAATTAAGTTGGAATGTGAAAACAAAATGAATAGTGAAACTGACGAGATTGAGTAATTTCTTTGCATCTTTGAGATGGACCTTTCCCAACAAACCTTGGTTTGATGTTGACCCAGGAGATCATAAGCAAGATTTTAGAATCTACTAGGACTGCGAGTATAGTTGAACAATGGAAGATGAGAGTGCTTTTTTTATATCAGATTTCTCAGATAAAGAAGTTTTGTGTACAATTCAAACATTTCACTATGAACCATAGGAATCAAAAATGTAGGAATGGAAAAAAAACTATTAAAGGAGTGGGAAACACAACACAGTGAATTGTGAAAAGTAATGGTTTGTTAAAAATATTAAAAATTGCACAGTAAACAGATGGCAAGCCTTTATTCTTTTTAACATTTTGTTACTGCACAGAAACAGATTTTCATTTAACATCCTAATAAAGTAATTAATTGTATATTGTATGCATTGATATATAATAACCATGTAGTTCTCTAACGATTCAATGTAGATTACCACACACTGATTTTTTAATATATGTTGGCTGAGAGTTTCCGCTAGATTGTGTTGGCTTTTAAGCGCAATCCAGCCAAATCAGAGCCAAATATCAAGGAATTTCGAATTATAACGGGTGTAATTTGCGCCCAGCGTAATTCAAGTTTCTGCGATCTTTTGAGCTGGCTAAAACAAAATCGCAATGAAACTAGCTCCGCCCACAAAACTATCCACACACGCCCCCCCCCCCCCCCTCCCGCTTGAAACAACAAGAAAGGTGAATTTCCGCCGATTGCACAGGCCTGCGGCATGCAAGGAGGATTTTAAAATTAAGCTAATTTTCTTAGGCACAAAGGCACTAGTGGGCATAGTTTAAATGTTTTTAAGTATTAGTAAAATAATTTTTTAAGAAACTGACTACTGTACATCAGTGAAAGTAGTAAATGCTTCAGTATAGTTTTTTGAGTCATTCTCAGTGATTTTAAATCAGGTTACTCACAGGCAGAGGACTAGAGACCTTTATTAAAAATGCTAATTTTTAGTGATAAACCCATTTTCAGCTGTATTAATAAAACTGCACCAGGTTACCACTCTTAAATACATCAACGAATATTTTTCATTGCAAAAATAAATAAACGATTATGCTATGTTAAGCTGCCAAATTGCGCTGATTCATGGCAGATTTTACGTTTGTGATTATGTTAATGCATTTTAGCAGAAACTTCTTGTAACTCAGCATAAAATGCGCCAGAGCAATTTTTGGGCGCAAATTATGCCCCATTGCCGATTGCGCCCAAAGCAGAAACTCCAGGCCATTATCTTTTTCCTCATTTCAAGGTGCAAATGTAAAAATTGCTGTTCTCTGGAAACTGTTGAAGAAAATGCTTGTGTAGGGATATTACAAAAAAATGTGAAGCACTAATGATTACACAGTGCCTAATGTTTAATAATTAATTTCACCATCTATCAATGAATATAATTATGTATATATGGAACAAAAATATTTTATGTAACTCTTGGGGTAATTTTAACTTTTATTGCCAGGCAAAAAATGAGTGATAGCGAATCAGCAGCTCATTTTACACCTTGCCTGCTTTTCTTTTCCAAATGGACGATAAATGAATAATTATGGGTGAGACAGGCCATTCAGTTCCTATCAGCCCATTCATCAGAAAGACCCTAACATCCCCTCCTTGAAGCATCCAATTGGTTCTTAAATGATTCCATGGTTTTTGTTTCCACTATGCTATCTGGAGGATTTGTGACTCTAAAGTTCTTTGATTTTCTGCTATTTGAGGTCAAGGTCCAGTGGTTCAGCCTCATCGATGAGGATGCTCAGTGCTCACTCTACTCTTTACTATCTCTAGCATTACCACAAGAAGTCGATGAATACTTTCAAACCCAGTTCAGCACCATTCGTGCTTTGATCAACAGTGTAGTCCAAGATCCAGTCCATGGGTAACAGAAACAGATCAGGGCCGTTGATGCATCCTTGTCAAATTCCAGATCCAGTCTTGAAGGCGGCACTTGTCTATGCGCATGCAGCTGGACATACACTTTTATAGAAGTCAAATGAGTCGGACCATTTGTCCGAAGCTCCCAACCACTTTAGAAGTAACCAGATTGACTTCCTGTCCACCAAGTCAAATGCTTCCTTGAAATTGATGTAGGTGAAACCCATAAGAACATAAGAAACATAAGAAATAGGAGCAGGAGTAGGCCATACAACTCCTGAGCCTGCTCCGCCATTCAATAGATCATGACTGATCTTCTACCTCAACTCCACTTTCCCACCCTATCCCCATATCCCTTGATTCCTCTAGTGTTCAAAAATCTATCGATCTCAATCTTGAATATACTCAACGACTGAGTAGCCACAGCCCTCTGGGTAGAGAATTCCAAGGATTCATAACCCTCTGAGTGAAGAAATTTTTCCTCATCTCAGTCCTAAATGGCCGACCTCATCATGAGACTATGACCCCTGGTTCTGGAATCTCCAGCCAGGGGAAGCAGCCTCTAAGAATTTTATACGTTTCAATATCACCTCTCATTCTTCTAAACTCCAGAGAATATAGGCCCATACTACTCAATCTCTCCTCATAGGCCAACCCTCTCATCCCAGGAATCAATCTAGTGAACCTTTGTTGCAACCCCTCTAAGGCAAGTATATCCTTCCTTAGGTAAGGAGACCAAAACTGTACACAGTACTCTGGGTGTGGTCTCACCAGAGCCCTACATAATTGCAGCAAGACCTCCTTACTCTGATACTCCAACCCCCTTGCAATAAAGGCTAACATACCATTTGCCTTCATAATTGCTTGCTGTACCTGCATGTTAACTTTCTGTAGAGATGGTTGATAATCTCAACTAACTTAGGAGCTCAACACACAACTCAGGTGCCTCTGAAGGAGAGATACGTTGGCAAATAGATATTGCCAGAGGTGTTATGTGATCTCTTGATAAGAATGTTTGGAAGTCAAGAATCCAACTAGCAACCAAGCCCAGATTTTACAAATGTCTTATTATCTCAGTTCTAACATATGGAGAAGACACATGAGATCCTACAGTTTGTGACCAATCAAGACTGGATGCCTTTGACCAATGGTGTCCCCAACGAATACTTGGTGTCTGCTGGTACAACTATGTCAGAAACATGGAGATCAGAAGTCACACAGCACAAGTTGCTGTCTCCGACTATTCGGGCATATCACCCAGTCACATGAGAACTTTGATGTGAAGAGAGCCCGGCAGGCATCCCAATCAAGGTTCTCTCCAGATTGGCATTGACCATGAAGTGACCAAGACCACTTGGACCCATGCAGTCATGCAGGACTTAAAAAAGCTCAATTTAGCCTTTCATACTGTATGGTAATACGCGTAAGACAGAGTAGCCTGGAAATGTCGCACATGCACCACAATGCTCCCATTGGTGGATTAGGGGATCAGTAGTAGTAGTATGATATTTGAGAGTCTATTTTCCATATTATTTCCTAGTTTTCACTATTTTTTACACTTAAGAACATAACAACGCATGAACTGAGAAAAGGCCATTCAGCTCATCAAGCCTTTTCTTTCCACAGACAACGTACAGTCTGTTCTGCCCTACTTAATTAATCACCTAAGGGAATGTTCTATGTAATTTCTCCAAATCCTAAAGGTAAATGAGAAAAAGTATACAATATCTTATGTACACTTATGTATCTATCATTCAAACCTGGCAGCTTGCTTTCCACTGATGAAAACTCCATAATCCCCAGCAGTACTGGAACCATCTTGTTCTATTGAGTATTTGATCATTTATGTCTAAATTTACCTCTATAAGAATTAATCTAATTCCAGGTCAGATATTTATCTAATTTCTTTTTGAATGCATTATTCGAGGCATTAACTGCTTTTGCTGGCACTACACCATGAAGAATAGAAATCTTGCTGGAGTCTTGTTAACTTTGTGGTTGAGTCATGTAATTCTGTGTTCACAGTCCAATCTTCCACATCACTTTCTGCTTCATCAGATTTATATGGATATGGTTCAATCATAGTAACAGCTTCTTTCTGTGAGGAATCTGACAGAAAATCACTCTAATTTTCATTTTAAAATCCTATCTTTGATATCCTGCTTAGAACAAGAGTTAAATCTTGGGTGTATTTAAAAGAATGACAGCAAATCATACAAAAAATAATTTTTGCACCTTTTATTTTAAAATCACTATCAATCTTCTGTCAATAACTATTCTTCTTTGAATAAAAATAAAGTAGTTTATTTTTAAAATCAGTATCAATACATTTTAACTGAAATCAAAGGGCTACGGGGGAATCGGACTAACTGGATTGCTCTTACAAAGAGCCAACATGGGCTCGATGAGCCGAATGGCCACCTTCTGTGCTGTAACCATTCTATGATTCTATGAAATATCTGATGTAACCTGTGCCTTTAGACTTCAATTGGACCTGTTCTAGAAAATATAAGCTTCTTTATGGTTGATTTTATCAACAAACAGGTGGCTTCTCATGAGAATAAAATGTAAGGACATTAATAAGTTGTTGATATATTCCAATTTACAGAGAGCTGCAACAGGCTGAGCTGCCAGCTGGTAAATCACTGGAAAGTATTCCAATTGAATTGTGGTTGTCCTCTAAGAATTTTTAATCCCAACCCTTTTCTTTCCCTGATAAATTCATCCATTTGTGTTAATATGGCTTAATTCAACAAACTTCACGTTTGGCTGCTGGTCTGTCGACAACATATACTGAATGTTGAGTGTTGAAAGAATGGTTCAGGATTTTTCGCTGACAATTAATATAGAAGTCACTTTTGGTGGCCTCTGGGTATAACTTCCAATAAATAAATTCTGATTACTGGAGCTATTTTTAAACTGTTTTTTTGTTTTAAAAAATACAAATAATAATACAGCAGAGATTACAAATTACAATGCCAGCAGCAATGAACAATCTTCAAATACAAATTAGAAAACAGCCAAACATTCAACTATTAAATATTAACTATATGTCCTTTGAAATTTTGTTTCAAAGAATGCACAAACAATAAATACTTGAAACCCACAAACCATAACAACAGTAATTAGCAGTCACACTACCTTTGGCTCCACCAGAACCAAACCACAAAGAGATATAGTGCACCACTAAAGCTGTCTTTATTACCTGTTTATCTAGTGAACTTTACTTAATTCTTTGGCAGATTAATTTTAATGTATGATATAAACAAAAAACATTTTGAAGATTCATGGAGCATGAATCTGCTTCAGACCAAAACTAATCCATGACCTAGTTGCGTGTGAGTTATTGGGTCAGACGTCTTGTGGAACACATATCATATCAAGTGTGTCCTCTACTTATATCATGTTAACTAATAACTGATTGAAACTTCTTGTGGAAATCTTTGGCATTATAGGAAGTGTATGCTGACCTCTCCCAGACTGGTATGGTGTGTGTCACATTCTGTACTCAATTTTACAAAATATGTAAACTAATATTATGTATTGGATCTTTATATTGACTGGATCTCCACCTCAGCATTGGCATTGATCTGAGTTATATTTCCTACTGTGACTTGGAAAACAGGTTTGAAACCCACAAATATTAGGGGTTTCACTCTTCCATTGTAATTCACTATGGAATCTCCATAAACTGTACCTCCATAAACTGAGATAAATATGTCAAAAAATATTTACTATCAACCAATGTACTGTTATAATACCATGTGTACATCGCCCTTATGTAACACTAATATAACACATTCCTAGCCATCTGTTATTCTATCTCCTCAAAATGATAAATGAAAGAGGAAAAACAGATAAGATGCCATGAGTAGCTGAATATGGAAATAAGAGTTTGATGAGTGAAGCAGTAGATGAATTGCACATTCTCAGCTATTTCTGTACAGATGGTTGTGTTATATGATACATTAGCCTTAGAATTTCCCAGTAATAAAATGCATATCATATTTGGATAAAGGTGTAGTAATTATGTCTTTCTGACCAAACAAAGCTAATGCCACAGAATGCATTGATTGTCCAAATCCACAGTAACAGGCACGAAAAATGGAGCAAAAAGAAAACAAATTTACCCAAAGCATTAACGGTACACATTACCAAAAAAAATACCAAGATAGCCTGAAATCATCCCCAGGCCTTTATAATTCTACACCTAACTTCATCATGTGTTTATTGATTGCTGATTGTTTCCCTTCACACGGTATTAATATTTTTGCATTACTTCCCAGCGATAAACTACTTCAATGCTGTAAAAAAAATCTATCAGAGTACAGAGGCGCCTACCTGGTGACTTGGTGATGTTCCCTGAATTTTTTTTTGAAGCTTGGTGAGCGTTTTTTTAAATCCCGTTTCGTGTGTTCTTTTCATAATCTCCGAGCCTTTGTAAAACCTAATGAAGAACTGCTGGTACAAATGATCGTTAATGGGGCAGAGCAGGGTTAGAAAGGTAAAGTAATCGCAGGTGACCCGGGGAGGAAGAAGAACGGTGAAAACGAACACCAAAGTCAGAAAATTAAAAAATCACCAGATGCTCTTTTAATGACCTGGCGTCAGATAAATAAAAAAGGAAGAACATACGTGGGGTCTGCAAATGCCATATCGAATTAGCATAAGTTAATATTATAGTATAAACTATACTAAAATATACTGGTAAATAACCAATTAAAGCGTATTCGAATTTACACTTATCAGTAGTCCTATTCTTTTGAAATGATAAAAAGACAACACTTCTATTGCGTATAATCGTGGTATTAAACTCAATACTGGAGCTTAAAATAAAAATAGTAGACGCTTTGTTGGTCATCGGTGAGCTAATACATAAAGATGCAATGGACAAAAAACAAAAGACGAAAGCTGCAGAAGAGTTTATTTTGTCTACAGTAAAGACCTGACAGATAAAATATATTTCTCCTGTGCGGGGAAAGACAAGGGGTTATTTATAAAATGAGATTGCTGAGTAAACTTTATAGAGTTACACTGAGAGAATAACAAGTGACGGTCGAAACTGGTATTTTAGACAAAATTATAGTTCGGGAAATAAAACAGTCCAGACGCTTCTCTGCTTATTACACCAGACAAACAAAGTACAATCCGACAAGAAAGGAAACATCTTAAAGCTGCATGTGAAGGCAAAGGCTTTTATTTTTTTCATATATAATACAACTATCCTTGCCATAAATTATTAAAAGTCACAATGAAAAGAGAATCGCGTGATTAATAAGGTGAGATTTACTTCCCATATAAAACCGTGGTTGCTCCAAATAACTAAACCCGCACAAAAGCATATTGATACAAAGCTCAGCACAAAAAGGGCCTATTTAGGGTTAATGTTCAATTTAGTTCGGTTCCGTTTAGAGTCCTGGGAAGCAAAGAATCGCAATCTAAAAATTCATCTTCATAAACACGTTGGATTAACTGAAATGATTTGTGATTATAAAGAAAATATTGCATAAAAACAGAAATGATGGAAATACTCAGCAGGTCAGGCAGCATCTGTGGAGAGAGAAACAGTTAACGTTTCAGGTCGATGACCTTTCGTCAGAACTGGAAGAAGTAAAGATTTAACAGTTTTCAAACAACTACAGAGCCAGGGAAAGGGGAAGGGGAAGAAGGAGAGGAAAGAACAAAAGGGGAGGTCTGTGAAGGGCAGGAGTGGTTAAATGACAAAAGGGATGATGGTGCAAGGCAAAGGAGGGTGGTAATGGGACAAGTAAAGAAACAAAAGATGGGTCTAGAGCGGCTGTAAATGGCAACTGTTGAATGTGGAGGTTGGTGCAATGGAAGGTGAGGACAAGGGGCTTATAAGCCTACCGACTGCACTTCCTCTCACCCCACTTCCTGTAAAGACTATTCCATTTTTCCAGTTTCCCCATCTCCGTTGCATCTGTTCCGATGATGCCATCTTCCACACCAGTGCTTCTGATCTGTCTTCCTTTTTCCTCAACCGAGGATTCCCCTCCACTGTGGTCGACAGGGCCCTCGACCGTGTCCATCCCATTTCCCATGCTTCTGCCCTCACACTTTCCCCTCCCTCGCATAACCATACTAGGATCCCCCTTGTCCTCACCTTCCACCCCACCAACTTCCACATTCAACGGATCATCCTCTGTCATTTCTGCCACCTCCAGTGTGATGCCACCACCAAACACACCTTCCCCTTCCCTCCTCTTTCAGCATTCTGAAGGCACCATTCCCTCCACGACACCCTGGTCCACTCTTTAATCACCCCCAACACCAGCTCTCCTACCCAAGGGACCTTCCCGTGCAAGTGCAAGAGGTGCAACACCTGCCCTTTCAACTCCTCCCTTCCCACCGTCCAGGGCCCCAATCACTCCTTCCAGGTGAAACAGCAATTTACTTGTATGTGTTTTAATTTAGTATACCGTATTCACTGCTCACGATGCGGTCTCCTCTACGTTGGGGAGACCAAACGCAGATTGGGTGATTGCTTTGCTGAACACCTCCACTCAGTCTGCAAGGGTGACCCTGACCTGCTGGTCGCTTGCCATTTTAATTCTCAGTCCCATTCCCAATCTGACCTCTCTGTCCTTGGCCTCCTACGCTGTTCCAATGAAACTCAACAGAAACTCGAGGAACAGCACCTCCTCTCTCGATTAGGCACTTTACAACCTCAACATTGATTTCAATAACTTCAGATCATATCCACTGCTCCCATTTTTTTGGACAGCAGGTGCTGGTAATGGTTCTGATGTTGCCATTTACAGCTCCTCTAGACCCACCTTTTGTTTCTTTACGTGTCCCATTACCACCCTCCTTGCCTTGCACCATCATCCCTTTTGATATTTAATCACTCCTGCCCTCACCTTATCACAGACCTTCCCTTTTGTTCTTTCCTCCCCTCCCCCTTTCCCTGGCGCTGTACTTGCTTAAAAACTGTTAAAACCTTTACATGTTCCAGTTCTGATGAAAGGTCATCTACCTGAAACGTTAACTCTGTTTCTCTCTCCACAGATGCTGTCTGACCTGCTGAGTATTTCCAACATTTCCTGTTTTTATTTCAGATTCCCAGCATGGGCAGTGCTTTGCTTTTGAAGAAAATGTTGAATTGGGTGCACAGAAATGGAAATACACTACTATTGTTTCCCAGTTTTAACCTGTAAGATACTACGATATGTATATATTTTTGTCAATGTTACATATTAGCATTGTATACACGTCTCTTCATCCTGTCTCAAGTGATTAGTACAAGTAATACAGTTTGCCTCAGAAGGCCCGGTAGATAAACAAGAGATATATATATAGATATGCGAGTGTGAATGTGCAAACGCTATCTAAACAAGTTTTATACTTCAGGTTTGTTTACACGACAGACAATTCATTTTATTAAACCTGTACCCAATTCTGTATGGATGTTTGCAATTAATAGTCCTGAAAACTGCACTTTAGTAAGTAATTGCGGCAAACATGTTAATCAGACAGCGAAAGCGACAAGAAATTAGGTTTGGTGTGTTTGATTTGATTTGATAATATTGTGGGAAATTGTCAGTGGTTGTGATTATTAGAAATTGTTCCCTTTAAACTGTTTTTTGTCTGTTTATCAGAAATTTGTTTGTGATTATATTTCAGTGTCTTTTGAGCCGCCGTTTCCCTCAAATCTACATTAGTTAATATGAATCTGGAGGATTGAAAACTGTGTAATATTCTGAGCAGAGTGGGCTTTCTTTACTGAAATTGTGTCACTGAAGTAATTTGTGGCACCCAATTTTTCGACGATACGTTGATCACAATAACGGCTGGTACACAAAATCCTTCCTATGTATCGTTCAGGATCAAACTACGACGACACTATAATAAATGGAATTAAGTACTTGTGGATGTAGACAGAGCGACAAATATGTTTATTTATGGAAAAGTGACAACGTCCACTAGTGTATGTATGTGAAGGGATGTCTGTATGTATAGGATATATTCATGTATTATACCCACATATTCATGATTAAGTTTATTGCTTTCTATGGGTAATATATAAAGGGACCACACTCCACAACAGTGCAATACAATAGTCAAACAAAGATAATTCTAATTTACTCACAACTTTACAGAAATGAAAATCACTCGAAGGTTACAAACCAAAAGAATTCAATGTGTAAAAAAAGTTAGCACACTTCAGCTATCTTCATCCCAAAATAAACGTCATCTTCAATTTAGCAATTATTATGAATTTAAAAAAAAATATTTTCTTTGAGAAGAAGTCCATTTGTTATAAAGTCACTCTGCAGTATGTCACTCGATACTTCAGAGGTATTATTTCGCATTTTTAATATAGCTGCAGATTATTTAGCCGTACATTAAAATAACATACAGCTTTTAAAAAAAATCGTACATCCCTGCTCGGGAATAACTAACGATGGCGAGTTCATTATAAAGGCAATGTTTAACAGATTGGTGTACTCTGACTATATATAAAAAAGTGAAATGGAGCATTTATGATCAACAGTCTGTCTAACAGCTGACATTAATACAAAGAAACCAATAGCAATTCGGGCGAACGTCATGTGACAGGAGAAGTCATTAGTGTAAAGTTTATTTTTAATCATCATCCAATGGTAGGCTTCACTTTTAATCGGAATGCTCAGTGACTAGTCGCAGTGTTAGATTGTCTTATTTTAGCTTTAGTTTATTTCAGCTTGACTTCTTAGAGTCGTGTCAGGCCAAAATGAATGAAACTGAGGGTAAGAGCAGTGTGGCTCGTTTGCTCAACGCTGTTGAGTGTGAGCTGGTGGCAGGCAGTGAGAAGGGAGATCCCACCGAAAAGCAATTGAAAGTCACTCTGGAAGATGCGAATCTCTGGCAAAAATTCAACGAAGTCACCAACGAAATGATTGTCACCAAGAACGGAAGGTTAGTAAAATAACTTACGGTAACGGCTAAATAAAGATGGAATGGTTCTATATTTCTGCTATCACAAGGGTTCCAGATGTTTTGAATGACTGGAATGAGATAAATTCATAGTGAAACGGTGCTCTTGAAATTACTATTAATAAAGCATTGATTTGAATAATTAATAACATGCATTCAATAGGCAAAGTTTCATTGAGCATGGTACAAAAAGTATTTGCTAAGAAATTCATTAGGATTAAGTGTACACTCTATAATGTTCACATTCTGTATTCAGATAGAATTGTTATGTAATAATAAATTGCTGCTTTTCCCTCAAAAGCTCCTGTTATGATTAGACTTTTTATGTGATTGACATTTTTTTCAATGTATTTTTATTCTATATACCTGTCCAATAAACTGAGACTATTTCTATAAATTATGTTTTCACTCCTGTATATACAGAATCTCGTTTCTTTAATCTGAGATCATAATAGTTCTCAGTTTCCGTTTACTTCTCAGTCCCTTTTGTTTCTCTTTGCTGTCTGTTTTCTTTCCTAACTATCCTTCTTGTGATTTCTGTATTTCTTTTCTTCCTTCTGGTTATTATTTTTTCTTTTTGATCTGCTTCTTGTTAGTTCTTCCTATTCACCTGTTCCTCTTAATTTTACTTTTTATATATTTTTTTCTTTCATTCAGTCCCTGAATCTCTGTCTGCCAAGTGCCAAATATGCAGCATGTGTACTATGAAATTTAATGGCTATTAAGGTTCTCTGTGAAAATACATAATTCAGTGTATTTTCTGTGAGTATCCAGTTGGCACTGATTGTGTAGTTTCTATGAGCACTGAAAATTTCATAGATCTGGGATTTCTTGTCTGTAACCACTTTTTGACTGATCTCCCTGAAATCTGTGTAGAAATGGGAGTATTTGTCCTTTTATAGATAAATCAGATTACCAAGGGTTGCTGGTGCTCGTCTCAACTGTTTCTAATTTCTATTAATATGGTAGTTCAGATATCCACATCTACCTCTTTAATAAGGCCCCATTTTTCAATAAAATCTTTCACATTTTTCAAAGTGAGTTTAAACCATTATGTTTGTAATATCATAGAATACTATAATCATTCAGCACAGAGGGAGGCCATTTGGCCCATCGTGCCTGTGCCGGCTCTTTGAAAGAGTTACCCAATTAGTCCCATTCCCTTGATCTTTCCCTATAGTCCTGCAGTTTTTTCCCCTTCAATCCAATTCCCTTTTAACAGTTACTATTGAATCTGCTTCCACCACCCTTTCAGACAGTGCATTACTTATCACTACAAAAATAGTAGAAAACATTAAACTGACTCATCTTTGGAATGAGTACTTTGAGGAATTGTAGGCAAAAATAACAAAACAAATATTTAGCTGCAAGCTATTGGCATGACCTTAATGGAACATATTTTTGAAATTAGTTTCATGTGAAGCCTTAAATTAAATTTATCTAACACTAAATTCCCTTGCAATACAATAAGATTAAAGTATCCTGATAAATTGTTTGCAATTATTAATTTGTAACCCTTTCTTTGACTATTTTATAATCGGTAATCATAAGATGGCATATAAATTGGTGTGTTGCAAAGTAGTAACAGTGAGGGATTGTGATGAGACCCTAAGCTGTAAAAGTAAAATTCAAACAGTTCAGCAATGTCTTCAGAAACTATTATGTCCTGGAAATATACTCCAACCTTTTCTATTCCATGTAATACATACAGATGGAGTTTATGGAAGGTGGTTTTATTCCATTTTCAGGATTTCAATTTTGGTGGCAGCAGGTATCGTGGTGAATAGTGATGGATCATGTGAATGTAGCACGTGATTGGCTCAAAGTGCTACAGTACCCCCTGATTTAAACTGCAGCCACATTGGGTTTTATTTCACTGTATGATAAAGGAGAATAGAATACCCCACACCTATTATTGCATCTTGAAGCAAAGTATGTGATCTCTATAACATTAAATTCTAACATTTATTTCAAACTGAAACCCATTTTAATTTTAAAAGATTTTTTTCCATTTACTGATGAAGGAAAGACTTGCATTTATAAAACACCTCCTGTCTCAAAACACTTCATATGCAGTGAATTACTTTGAAGTGTAACGACCATGTTTATGAAGGTAAATATATTAATCCTGTCAGTAATATTTGAACTAATGTTTCGATTACTTTTTTGGTATTTTTGGAGTAACTTTTTCCTTTTTCCCCTGTGATTTTTATCCTTTTTTTATCAACCTGGAACGATAACTCCACAACTGAGAGGGTGGGTGCATGGTCTGCTCTTGAATGGCTGCCATACCCCCTGTAGCTGGTCACTAAAAATCTGACGTTTGTTCCCATTGTGAGTTTTCCATCTGATTTTAACAGTTTGGAAAAATGATGCTGATCAAGGTAGCGTGTAGATGGGTGGCAAGATAGAGCTTCAGTGAATGTTTTGATTGAGCAGTACTTGTGAACTGGCCCACTCTTGTGTGTGCCTGAATATTGTCAGAAAATGAGCAATGTAAATGAGATGGGACTTGTGCAATGCAATGACAGCATGCACCACCTAAATCAGTGCTCCTTTTGCAGTGCTGTCTCTAATGGCAGCAAAAACGCAAAGCTTTTCTCTGACATAGGTGGAGACAATCATGCTTTTTGGCTTTCGAGTGAGTTGAAGGGCTTAGGTCTACCCCATTCAGCTGCAACCCTGGTAGCAGTTATGATACATTTTATGATGATCTATGGTTCCATAATTAATTAAAGAGGCAGGAAGACTGGACAGAATAGCTCCTCGTGGATTAAGAATGTCCTCTTCAGCTCAAGCTCATGACACCCTTGAGACATCCATGGATGAAAGCTGAACAGCAACACAATGATGCATATATTGCATCAGGACCATGGTTAAACATACAATCTGCATGTTATAACAAAGTTCAGTAGGATTGGTGTAGTTGTTTGGACAGATGAGGGAGGTGGTTGCAATATCACCTATCAAGATTTCATGGTAATCTGCTGCCTATTGCACAACTTTACCATACAAAGAGGCATTACCAGGAAGCAAGTAGCCCAGGGACAATCGCTGGCAGAAGAGGACACTGAGATATAGCCAGAAGATATGTCTGCTGAACCCCTGCATGCTAGCTGTCTGTTTTTACACAGATACTCAACATTTTGAGACCATGTCTAGTCATGCTGTTTGAGCTTGTGGCCCAAATTAGTGGACAGTGTAAATTAAATCCAATAAAGTTGGCTACTTATGCTTTACATCTGGTTTCTTGATCAATCTAATAGACAGAATTTTTATGAGCGGTACCAGAAAAACAAGCTTGATTGAACCTACTATGCCAGCTGAAATAATATCAGTTACTTCACTCGCACAGATAGAAGGGTCCAAAGAGTGGACCAAGGAAAAATCAGACAAGAATTCTCAAAAGACCATCCCAGTTGGCTGACGAAAGGATTGGATTTGAAGAATTAGCACTCGTGGCGCAGTATTTTGCACAACAAAAATACATACTAAGAATTTGGGTGTGCAGGCCAGTGCACCCTGCACAATTTTCCATCCATTTAAAATGACTGGACAGATAATCATTACTTCCACATCTCAATTTGAAAAAAGCATTGCTGCCATGCAAACCTCTTCACCGGGAGTGCAAAGCACAATCGCATTGGCACACGGCAGAGATAGGAGATTTTCATCCAGTCTATGCTCGATTGGAACCCAGTTCCTATCTGTGAGAGGACAGTATACTGATTCACAACACAGCCTGGTCCTCATGAATAATTCTTTTGAATTCTGAAGGACTTTTTTAAATATGAGAACCAGTAGTTTACAACATATATCCTTTTTTAAAAAAAAAAAATTGCAATCTGTGCCAAAATGATACTCTAAACCACAATAATGCTAAATGCAGGACTCTATCGGGTCAAAATTTCTCTTAGACTATTGAGGGTACATTAAGTGAAGGTTAAAATATTTTCTCTTTTTTCTGCACTCGCACAGGAAAGCACCAATTTATTCTGTGCACTTTGTATGAGATGGAATGTGTTGCAACTGACATTGAACTAATGAACCAGTGATGATGCTGATGAGCCACTGAGCTAGTGGCCAAGTACTTATTGAGCTGCAATCTTCAATAAGTTCCTAATTTTGTTGCGCTTTGTGGAACCTTCAATGCTTTTGTTCCGAATGGCTCAGCTAAAAGTGGGAGTGATTTTCAACTGCCGCCTGTCCCACTTAGGCTGGAAAATGGGGCGGCCAGCAGTTGAAAATTGCGAAAACAAATTGCCCGACCGTCATAATTTTCAGGCAGGCCTTGACATGGGTGGTTGGTGCTTCTGCCCGAAACAACAGGCAGGAGGCTTATTAAATTATTTAAATTGGGGTCCTATGCCATTTGTAGGTCTCCTGATACCATTGCCATGTTCAAATGGGTGTTCTCTGCAAGCTCCGCTTGTTGATGCCAGACATCGAGCAGCTAACCAGCGGTCCTTACAGGGAGCCGCTGGATTCTCTATGCTCCCACCCTACCGCCCCCCCCCCCCCCCCACCCCACCCACCAGCAGTGAGCTGCCTGCATGTGCTCAGAGTACTGGCAGTTTGCCCAAAATATTTAGATGAAGCCTGACCACTAAAATGATTCGGGTCTCTTGCTGGAGCCATCAGGCAGGCGTAGTGCCCACCCGTTCTGCGCTCCATTTGAAACGCAACCCTTCTGCTTTTTGCAAACAACACATTTCAGCCTGTGCTAAAATGATTGTTAGCGAGAGCACCCCTTGCTGTCCATTTTATTACCAGCTTCACTATACCTGGAATGGGTTAGTAATTTTTTTAAACTGAGGAGAAAATCACACCTCATACCTCAACAGGCATTGTCCATTAATGGTGCAATTTTTTCAATATAATGCAAAGAAAATGTAATTCAATTGAACCTATTGAGTGCACTTTCTTGATACTTTCAGTGCAACATTAAGATAATAAATGAAGAAGCATTCAAATATTACTGTATTGAATGGAATATGTGGGGCAAGAGGAATAATTACAGCTTTGCTTTGTCTTTTTTGCTAAAAATTGTGCACTTGGGTGGAATGTTATGTAGCAGGACATAAGAGAATATATTAAAATAACTTGCAGCTTGACACTGTAAACTGCATGGTCTTTCAGTGATCTGTGCCTCAGTATCACTACATAGCTACCATAAAAAGGCTAGTATGAAGTCAAGAATACTAAGACCTGAATCACAATATTTTAGCGTACACCTTTGATAAAACACAACTGAGGATTAATGTAAGGTTCCATACATCATGTAAAGAAGCTGCCAGTGAGACAGAATACTGCAAGTATGTGCTTAACACTTCAATGCCAAAGAACTTTAGGCTGTTATAGCTATTGGTACAAAGCTAGTTATAGTAGCATTTATTTCCTGTGTTCATTTCAGAAAGAGTAAATTTGACACATCGCAACTTGTAGATGTATCTGAGGGGACTATAATTTGAATAACTATCCTATTGAAAAGTAAACTACAGTAACACAATATTAGGTGAATATCAGCAAACTTAGTAAATTTCTGCAGTCCTTTTAAGAATATGCTAACTCTGTACTCAATCATTTATAACCCTATGTTAATTAATTGATTGTATAGTTCTACCCTTCACCTCTGACTTCTCCTGTGCAGATCTGCTGTATTGCAGAAAGATAACTGATTCTTGGCAACGCATAGCTCAGGCACCCATCCAGTGTGTTTGTGGCATGTAAAGCATACTCCTATCAGGAGAGCCTGTGCTTCTGCAGTCTCCTTGCCACTCTATCTGCATTTGTCTCAGCTTCTCCACTGTGCCACATATCTGCTTCAAGTCACTTTATGTGCATTGCCTTCCTTTTCTGTTGCTACTTTTTAACGTCAGCTCTGTGCAGTCATTATATCTGCCTTTTTAAAATTTTGGAAAAAACTCTTCTTACCAAGAAAAAGCAATATTAATGTAGAGTTAGTGTTCACATTCATTACACCTGCTCACTACTAGGAAAAAATTTAGGAGCTTGGGTAACCATTAGCAACCACTTCATTAACACTAATGCATAAAATGCACTTTTAGCATTTATTATCTATGATGCACCGAGCAATTTTTTCCTCGAGTAACATTGAGTAAAGCATTATATGCTGGTGGTTTTATTCATTATTTTTTTTTTAAAAAGGAAAGTCTTGTGTTCACTGGAGGTGGTGTAGTAATGCTACTGTGGTTCTGAAAGATTAATGTACAAACTATTCCTTTTCCAAACTAGTTACTCCTCACTCTTGCTTGCGTTTGCTTTTGAATCAATTGCTGAGCACTGTTAATCCATTTACTTCCTGTGTTGCCTATCTGTGTGTTTGGATTAATAGGAAAATTAGCCTCTGTATGTAAATGGTAGCCAGGCCTTTATTTTTGAAAAGGCTATTATGCTTTTTCCTGGTATTCAGTGCAATTATCATTATGTGCTTCCCCAAAAGGAAAGGTTGATTTTTTTTTTCTTTTCTCCCCCGCCCCCCCCCCCCCCCCACCTCTCCCTCTTTTCAGGCGAATGTTTCCAGTTCTGAAAATAAGTGTATCTGGATTGGATCCAAATGCCATGTATTCATTCCTGCTAGACTTTGTTGCTGCTGACCGTCATCGTTGGAAATATGTGAATGGTGAATGGATTCCAGCTGGTAAACCGGAACCCCTGACGCAGAGCTGTGTTTACATACACCCAGACTCCCCTAACTTTGGGGCACACTGGATGAAAGCTCCAATCTCTTTCAGTAAAGTCAAGTTAACAAATAAAGTCAACACTGGCAGACAGGTACGGCTTTCTCCTCCCATCTCATTTGCAATAACAAGCAGGGCAATTGTGAAATATCAAGTGTGCATTAATGTAATTATAGCAATCCTCTCGGCCTACTCTACTCATATAGGCTATTGTTTGAAAGGAAACCAAACGTAAACAAGAATAAACAGGTCTAATTGCCACTTTCAGAGTTTAATGGACATCGTGTTTTAGTCAGAAAAAAGGTTTTGCTTGATGCAGCCCAGCAAGCATTAAGAGATCTCCCAATGAGTACAATTTCATGTAAAAACGTTTGTAATGAGTTCAGTCATTTATGTTTTCCTTGGCACAGATTTTCCTAAAATTGACATAAACAAAAGTAAGTGCTTTACGCAAAATTACATAATTAGAGTTGTTTTGTAATTATGAATCATCACATAAAATTAACTGTGTATCCTTTTTACAGCCAAAGAAACAACAAACAAACTGAAAAATATACAATATATTTATTGGGGGATAAATCTGTACCATTTTAATTCTGGGACAAAGTTCCAGAGCTGCCCATTGCTTTAAAATAATTAACATCCGAGATATAGCACTTATTCCAGATTAGCGTTATATAACATTTTCAAAAGATCATGTGAGGTGCCCTTTCTCTTATGTTTTTGTTTTAATAGGTTACGTGTATACCTGTAAATCTGTTGATAGTTACAACTTTTTTTATAACTTGACATATTAAGCACAATTTTTTTTTTTTTTATCAAGATTGGGTTGTCAGTAATAGAGAATGGAACACTTTTCCATTTTTATCACTTACTGTCAGCAGCAAGCACTGATCTAGCATAGCCAGATGCAGAGTAAAAAGTAAATAAATTTTTTTTAAAACATTGTTGAAGATGTTTATCAGGATGGAGAATGGCATTCTGCTCTGCAAGATCAGCTCTTTCTCGGCAGATGTAAGCTCTCCAGTGTAAGAGTAACTGGCTGCACAGGGTTACTGATTTCCTTGTAATTATGTTCCAATGCAGGACTGGGCATTCTCTCCTCGGACTGCTTTGTGAATGCATGAGCCCACCTGGGTTTAAATCTCCTATTTACTATAGAGTTTTTGTTTAATTTCCACCCCCCCTGGATATTTTTTCCTGAAGGTGCTGACTTATGCCAGTGTACATTTCCGGGTTGTTCAGTACTTCACCTAAATGGCCATTCTTCACGTGTGAGCTTAAACAGGGATGGGTCACAAGCTATTTGACCAAGAGGGAAATCACAGCTAAACTCAAACATAACTCACCTGAACACACCTCACACATGCATTCCAACAGCAGTCAATATTCAGCTATTGGGAGAAAGAACCTTTACAGATTTTAAACAAGAAATGAGGGGGAGAAAAAGAAAAGAAAAACCTTGAGTGTGAAGAGAGTGACCTTGTTGAGATGATGGTGGTGGGGTGGGGGGAGGGGAAGAAGAGTTAAAGAGACTTTGTTTTTCCTGCCTCCCTGGGCTTAATGGATTGAGAGAAACCCTGTTGTGGGGGTCATCTGTGGATCTGCCGGGAGTGGAAGAGACTGTTGTTGTGGAATCAAAGTTAGTTTTTAATATTTATAGTGCAATAAAGCTTTAAGACTAATCAGAAAATACCAGATATCCAGGCATCCTGGTGACATTGTATCAACACACTGCATCAGGTCAAGGATTTATGCCTACAATTCCTCGTGGCTAATTTCTGATCTCTGGAGAATTGCTGATTGAGGTGGGTGTTTCCAAGGGTGGCCTAGTAAATTCTAGTGATTGATAAATAGCAGAGGCCCCAGAGCAAATCATTTGACTGCCCTCCTAGCTAAAGAATAGTTTATGGTGTTGGAAGACCTGAAATGTGGAGAAGATTGATTTTTTAAAAAAAAACTTGACTTTCTTTTTTAAAGAAAAATCTACACAAATAGCTGAGAATCAGATGTTTACAATGGATTTGTAATTTTCATATTAAAAAAAAATCTTCTAGCATCCAATATTACTGAATATGTCTGTGATGTTGCAATAAGCATGGCAGATTCTGGGGGTGGGGGGAGTTACAATGACTAGGGTTTTGATCATTTTATTAAGCATTTTGGTGAGGCAAATCTTAGTGTAAGTATAGTTTTGACATTTGAAACAGCCTATCAAGAATTAAAATTTAAAAACTGAATTCTTTTCAAATTCTATGTATCTCATATCTTGAAGTACAAATTCAATAAATGTATTTATTGATTTTATTAAAGGAACATAGAATATTGCAGTTAATTTTACATTTGTTCATATTGGATTTCTGGGTGAGGATGTTAACACTCAACATAATAGACAGGACACAAGACAAATCATCAGTGGGAAAAATAGCATTTTTAATGGATTAAATCACTGCTGTCATTATTTAATAATAAAGTGAAATGTCTTGTTTGAACATTGTGTGGTTGAGGTTCTAATCACACTTCACAGAACAAACTACACAAAATTGAACCCTATGGCTCCACAAAAAGGAAAGTGAAGAAAAGTAACTTTACCAGTTCATGCTCCCGGTGGGAAGCCTGGCTCACTGGGATGTACCTCAGTAATTCAGGCACATTGTCCATAATTTTTTTTATTCGTTCATGGGATGTGGGCGTCGCTGGCTAGGCCAGCATTTATTGCCCATCCCTAATTGCCCTTGAGAAGGTGGTGGTGAGCTGCCTTCTTGAACCGCTGCAGTCCGTGTGGTGAAGATTCTTCCACAGTGCTGTTAGGAAGGGAGTTCCAGGATTTTGACCCAGCGACGATGAAGGAACGGCAATATATTTCCAAGTCGGGATGGTGTGTGACTTGGAGGGGAACGTGCAGTTGGTGTTGTTCCCATGTGCCTGCTGCCCTTGTCCTTCTAGGTGGTAGAGGTTGCGGATTTGGGAGGTGCTGTTGAAGAAGCCTTGGCAAGTTGCTGCAGTGCATCCTTAGGATGGTACACACTGTAGCCACAGTGCGCCAGTGGTGAAGGGAGTGAATGTTTAGGGTGGTGGATGGGGTGCCCATCAAGCAGGCTGCTTTGTCCTGGATGGTGTCGAGCTTCTTGAGTGTTGTTGGAGCTGCGCTCATCCAGGCAAGTGGAGAGTATTCCATCACACTCCTGACTTGTGCCTTGCAGATGGTGGAAAGGCTTTGTGGAGTCAGGAGGTGAGTCACTCGCCGCAGAATACCCAGCCTCTGACTTGCTCTTGTAGCTACAGTATTTATGTGGCTGGTCCAGTTAAGTTTCTGGTCAGTGGTGACCCCCAGGATGTTGATTGTGGGAGATTCGGCGATGGTAATGCTGTTGAATGTCAAGGGGAGGTGGTTAGACTGTCTCTTGTTAATTTTCTCACCAAATGGCCAGACAGCAGTGGACAGTGCATGTTATGATATGCATTCCAGGTGGGCAAAGTGCCCTACCAGCACCACGGGCCTGTACAATTGCCCTTGCAGTGTTAACACGATCAGCAAGGGCAGTTAACCTCTGTGTTCAGAAATTGGTATCATGAGCAGAGCCTGAAAACCTTTATAATGTAATTTTTTTTCCACCTGTAGGACTACCACTTAAATAAAGTAGCACAGAAAGTTAGCTGCTTTTCTGATGGCTCTCAAAGGCTCAGAGGATAAATGCACAGTCTGGAGTAGAACAGAGCCATTCAGACTAGGAAGGTCTCTGGCTCAACCTTCAGTTTGTGTGACGTTAGCTGACCTGAGCTGGGGCAGTGGTAAAGATGCTATAACTGACTTTGATACCCGTAGGCTGGGGAGGGGAGCATTTGAAAGCTATATTTGGTACTTAAGTGTTAAGTGATTACATTTGCCCAATTGATTGTTTAGTGCATTCATGTACTGACAGAGTAATACAATGCAGATGCAATGGCACCAGAGGTGCTTTCACCACACCTGTCCTGGGGTATAGACTTGAGTTTACAGACTCCACATGTACCTGAATGTGTCAGAGGAGATCTGTCTTCACCACCTCCACTTCAGAGCTGCCATCTGCTGCAGGATGAGCTGCAGACACCATCTGGATGACACTTCCTGTAGCAGTGATAACTTCATGCTGTGGAAACTTTCATGCTATCTGATCCTTCCAAGCCACCACAGGGATGTCTGCAAGATTCCCCAGTTTACAGTGCATATATGAAGTAAGTGATATGTTGTTTGCAAGGGGTAACAGCTAGACAGGGTTCAGAATTTGGCAGGGTCCCTTTGAATGCAGGGCATCATAGAGACCATCTTGTGAGAACTAGGACTTCTCGAATCAATCCCATATCCTACATGAACAGAAAGGGTTTTCATTTATTTTCTTTGCATTGCAACAGTGTTTACACTAGAGTACTTAATTGGCTGTGAAGTACTTTGGGACATCTTGAGGGTGTGAAAAGTGCTATACAAGTGCAAGTTCATTCATTCATGTTCAGGTTGTATCTGACCACAAAGAGAATTATGCATGTCAACAGCCAATATCCAGGAAGCAGCCATGATGCCTTCACTGTGGCATCATTGCAAGCACATAATTCAAGCACAATAATTGTGCTTGAATTATTTAAAGATAAAATACTGGTAGATGGTTCTTGGGATACTAAGGCTATCTTCTACAGCCATGGCTGCGAACTGAGAAGGCCTCTAACAGCAGAGGAGCACTTTGTACTGAAAGCCTGGACAGTTGATTGCTGTTCCTTGGCAACCACATGCAAATGCAAGAAAATCAGCTTTAGCACAATAACTGTGTGTGCTAAAGGGCAACTATTGTGTGCAACACTTTAAATGGTGCCTCCAACAGGTGATGGGAGTGCTCAATTTAGATTTTTGTTATGCTACATGGCCATTGCAGTGTACAAAAGTGACTACACTTAGTTCATATTTTTCCCGATACCAGCAAACCTTTTTCCTCATTTGAAGTCAGGTATGAGGGATTTGGGTGACTATCGAATGGTTGGTAACCTCCCTCCATGCAGTTTGGACCTAAGTTTATACTGGAGGGTGGCTTTCAGCTTCAAATAGGGCAATCCTGCTTTTGGTGCACTTCTTGCAGTAGGACCTCCAACTCTTCATCAAAAGTGGCAATTTGCCCACATTTCTCATGTCATTCTGAACAATTGCTCTAGGGGGAATTTTAACTGGAAGCAGGATTTGGGTGAGTGAGCACCAGATGTTGGCAGCGTGAGACCTGGGCGATTTTAACTTCTTGACCTCATCTGCATGGTGCTGGTCAGCTGACTGGGCGCAATGGGTGGGAAACTGCAGCTGGCCAGCGGACGGGAGCAGAAATTCAGGTGGCAGGTCACCGGCCAGCACCAAAAGAAGGCTCGACAGCAAGAAGGTAAGTCGCAGGGATGGGGTTTCAGGAGGGTCTCGCAGGGGTGAAGTGGGGGAGCCCGGGGCAGAGGAGGCCTAAACTTTCCGTGAGGCCCAGAGGAGCAAAGTAAAAAGAAATTTGCCTTAAATGGTCTCTTCTGGTCCCGCTGATTTCACTGATGGAAAAGCCATAGCAGTTTCCCCACTCAGGCCAGAGTTAAAATTGTAGTCAAGGCCCACTGATATCATTGGACCCCAATCTGCATATTCAAAGGACCCTGCCAGCTTCAAGCCTCTGAAGAGCAGGTTAAAATGGAAGATGACATGAGATCAGGACATCACTTCATCGATTCCAACTTTCCACCTGCCTGGTTTCCACTGGGCAGGTTGGGTTAAAATCGCCTCTTCTGTTTTTCTGCTGCTATCACCAGTGTTTCATTTAATGGCCAGCAGTATCCCTTTAAAAGCTGCTGCCTCACTGGATTTGGTGACCTCGGCCAACTGTGCTACAGGCTTAGCTCCCTGGGCATATTTCTCATACTGGAAGCCTATTCAAATTAGGGGTGGTCTAGCATCTGAGCTGCCAGCACTAGGGCACCTGCACCATAGTTAAGCTCAATCCCAATTTTGCTCTTCTTGCAAAATCAGAGTTTACATGGGAACTTTTTTGCCATCTTTTTACAGGTAATTCTAAATTCTCTGCATAAGTACAAGCCTCAGGTTCATATAGTGCGTGTAGGGGGTCCTCACAGGATGATTTCTAATCACTCTTTTGCTGAAACCCAGTTCGTTGCAGTGACTGCATACCAGAATGAAGAGGTCAGTACAATAATCACTGCTAGTAATAGTTTATATTGAGCTTTTTATGATGGTTATTTTGATGCATTTCATATTTTAAATGATATTATGATTCATGATAGATGTTTAAAGTGTTTCCTCGTTTACAATGGGTGTCATTGCAGGTACTTCTATTTATTCAATGATCATTGAAGGTTTAAGAAGAGAACATGGAGTAAATGCTTACATTTTTTATTCCCTGGGGCAGCATATCCAGGATGTAAAATGTGTATGCATTAAGTGTGAGTTCTCAATGTGGGGGCAGGCCAGTGGTAAAAATTGAACCTTACCGCTGCACTCTGGCATGCTGGCTCTTAAGAAATAGAGCATTCTTGCAACAGTGCCCTCCTCCAGCTAGTAGCTGCACTGCTTTCCTTCCTTCTGAAACAGTCTCCTTTCCCAGCTGATCAAAGGCTCCAAATTTGTGCTGGTCCTGCCAGCGTAAAGTTCAGATTCATTTGTTTTTGCCTCAACTGCTGACTTGGGATAGAGGTACGAATGCTGCCATTCAGAGGACAAAGGAGAGCCCTCTGTTTGGAATGATGAGGTTGTGGGCTGTAAGGAAGGACAGGTGAGCAGCAGATTGACTATTTATTTATAAGAAAAAGAACTAAACACCTTCTGAATTTAAAAGTATTGATGTTGCTGCAACACTGTTGGATATGGTCAATTTGACCCCTTTTTATGTCCGTTTACACCAAGGAGGTTGGGATGCAGGTTCTTTCTTTTATAGGCACCCTGTGAGTTTTCAGGGAGGTGGCTGTTGCGAGCACCCCATGGGTTTTCTGGTGTTTAATTTTGGCAATCAGGAGGGTAGGGTGCTTTTTGCACCATGCACCTGTTTATCTTTTGCACTGTCATGCTGCTGCTTAAGTTCTGGACTGGACTCTGATGTAAGTGAGAATTTCTGGTCTTGTTATAAATCAGGAATTACTACCTGCAGCACAGAGTCTGATCCCAGAATGAAGCTGCAGCTAGGGTCAGCAGTAAGGAGCACATTGAGGGAGTAGAATGCACTTTTGAACTGGGGGAGAGGGGGGAAAAGAGTGTCTGTCAATTGGGGAGGGATTTGGAGGGGTAAGAATGTCTGTGAATTGGGTGGTTGAAAGGGGACAGCACACCTGTGAACTGGGAGGGGGAGGAGAATATACAAATGTAAATCTTCTCCCTGTGACCCTGTTCAGAGGCATATTAGTTGTAAAAGGGAGGGGAAAAAAACGGTCTGCCTATCAGGCAAGTGCCTTAAGCATTCTATCAAGCTTTGATTTTTTAGTTAGTTAGCTAACTAAAACGCTTTGTGTGAATTTTTTTCTTTAAGGTTACAGCTCTGAAGATCAAGAATAATCCCTTTGCAAAAGCATTCCTGGATGCCAAAGAAAGGTAAATCAATAGTTTGCAGCAGAACACTTAATGACACTGTGTATTGATTAAGTTGCTTCTTGATATCTTTGGTATTTAAAAAATTTGAAATCGGTTGCATTTTGTGCATACTAGTAACACGCCAAGAGATTACAGGACAGTTCAGTTCATATGGGTCCTCCAAGTTGTGACACTGTGGGCCTGATTTAAAGAAATATGAAACTATACAAATCCAAATGAGAAGATATTAATTGGCATCAAAAGAAGTACCAAGGTAAGTGTAGGCACCTTTGCATACATTTCTATTCTTTTACATTGGGGCCATGTCTTTTATAACTGTCCATTAGCTGCACTCTTGGAGATTACCTGCCAAGCTAGCACACAACATTGATTCCTTTCCGCAGCACACCTTTGTTCTACAGAAGCTGCATTCCACACTGCCAGTTGGGACCAATATTTCCATGTACAGAATTCTTGAGAGGTGCCTCGAAAACCACTATGCAAATTTGTGGGAAATGATCGGGGCTCACGATTACTGTCTCGTCTACTCTGCCACTTTCTAACATCATAAATGTGTTTCTTTTACAGGTCAACGCTGCCTATAACCATTGGGAGACAACCAGGACTGGAGGTGGGCCTGAAGTTCTAAAGCAGTTCATGCCCTTTGAGGAGATATCACTCTCCTAATGTGGCTGTGAATCTGTTCATTGGGGAGGGTCACTTGTAGTTGTCATGCTGCCACCCAGCAAGTATCTTCTATTTGCTATTATCTTTTAATCTTCAGGGTCCATTTAAGAATCCTGACAGTAGGATATTCAGTATCTAATCTGCTGTATGATGCATTAAAGTCATTTGATCTTGCTTGCCGTGGAAGCTGTTGTCTGCATGATGCATTGTAGAATGTGTTCCTTTCTTTTCCTTCCGAAGATGAGAGAGCTTAAGGAACTGATGGCTCACCTTCAAGCACTTGATAGCATGTTGCGACAAGTATTGTATCTGTCTGCATTCATCTTTCAGAAGAAGACAGTCCATAATATGAGAGAGACAGACTATAGGGTCTGGCCCACGCAACATCAAACCTCTGACTCCTTTTTGAGGAGAAAGCTCAAGTGGCCCACAGATGTTGGGAATTGAAATTAGGAGAAGTGGGAGGGCAGGTGTTGGTTATAAGTTCACCATAGCATTCTACTGCTCTTCCATCTCCTGCTGATGGAACACACCAAACCTACCTGTAAACAACTTCATGTTTCTGCTTCCTCTGAAGGTGACAAGATAGAATGCTGTTCTTCCACCGTCCATTCTAATATGTCTTTCTCTTCTCTTAAATGAAACGCAAGAGGAGGATGAGGAAGATCAGCCAGGCCCCTCTGCCTTTGACCCTTCAAACACCTCATTCTCCTTTCCCCAACCCAGAGAAAAACACCAGGGAGGGGCTTTAGATAGTGAGCATAAGGATATTACACCAGTTGATGCACTGAGTATGACTGGGCAGTAGGAGTGGGGACGAGTAGATATTCTGGGGCATGTTAGGGACTCAGCCCTCAGTGAACATCCTGTGGACTTCAATCTCACAGAGCCTGCTCTTTTTTGTAAGATAGGAACTGTGCACCACCTTGAATAGTCTCCCATCATGTGCAGCAGCTGTAACCATCTGGAAGAGTCCTTTGCTGTCCTGTGTGGCATCTTCAGGGATGGCTCCAAAAGCACTGAAGGCCACCCTGGAGTATTTGGCAATTCCAGGCAGAACTATAATGGATTTCTCGAACACCGAGGTCCATGGAGCAGCAATGTCTGCCAACTCACATTGCCACCATGGAGGCCTTGGGCAACCATTTAGAGAGGTTTGTCTTTTTCAGATTGAACAGAATTAGCAACTGGTTACAGACAATCATGAGGCAGATTTTTACAGAACTCTTTTGTACCAATTGTGAATTGTGTAGCATGCAGTACACCACCATTAACCTAGGACCCACTATTGGGGCACCTAATCGGGTCCTTTAACATTCCAATTGTGTGGTCAATTAGAACATTGATAGCACAATAGACTTCATTGTATTTCAGCTTGGCTGGAGTCCTGGAGTAGTGCACAGATGTCATCAGCCAAGGCCGATGGGGGTAGTCTTTATCCTCCAGGATCTAGCCAGATGCTTGCCTTTTGCTGTGAAACAGTTGCTGGCATCATAGGCTGCTATAATATAAATGTTATGGTAGTTCCTGATGGTCACAGACTGGCTGCATGTTGAAGGAATGGTAGCCATTCCTGTTGATGTAAGACACAGAATTGGTGCAAGGAGCATGCAAGGTCATTTGGGTTCCATCTAGAGCCCTTCTACTTTTGGGAACATAAGAACATAAGAAATAGGAGCAGGAGTAGGTCATAAGGCCCCTCAAGCCTGCTCTGCCATTCATTCAGATCATGGCTGATCTTCGACCTCAACTCTACTTTCCTTTCTGATCCCCATATCCCATGATTCCCCTAGAGTCAAAAAATCTATATCTCAGCCTTGAATATACTCAATGACTCAGCATCTATAGCCCTCTGGAGTAGAGAATTCCAAAGATTCACAACCCTCTAAGTGAAGAAATTCCTCCTCACTCAATCTTAAAAGGCCAAAATGGTTTTGTACAGGTGCCCTCAACTTCAAGACAGCCACCCCTGTTCCCATCCTGCATCCTTATACTGGACTTGCATAGAGAAAGATGTAGACTGGGCACAGGGGTGGCTCTTCCAAAGGACAAAAGCTGTATTTTGTGTGTGGTTTCAGAAGACTGTGGTACGTAAACAGTGGGAGAGAACCTCCCAATCTTATACCTTTGTCCCGCTTCAAGGGATTGCCTTCCAAGTTTGCTGAAGGAGCGGAGGAGAGTTTAGTGGTCATGTGCCAGTACATAGCAAACATTCTCCTTTTTATAGTCTCACTGGATGAGTGAGAGAGTGCAACAGAGCTATACATTGCACAACAGCAGTGTGATACACACAATATATTTGTATCTTCTGTTGGAAGGAATTCTTTCCTAATACTGTTGTAACACATCTTTTCGTTTGCAATAATGGCTTACCAGGCACAAGTGGTATGGAGGAACTATTCTCTTCACTCAATACCATGTCACATGCTCCATCTGGTGCAGGTACCATCATGCATTCACACATCCCAGGACATTTTGGACAGTGAGATTAAGGAGGGAGCACTGGGTGAAGCACACAGTGTAAGTGAGGAGAAACAAATGGAGGTGGCAACAGATGAACAGGAAGCAGCGGGCCAAAGCGTCAGTTCCAGGCTTTTCTCAGTTGCATGGGGTAATGACTGATACCCCACTGGGTCTGCCTTCAGAAGGAAGTTATTGGATAAGTAAAAGGCCTTCTAGATATATTTTGAAAATGAGCAGAACACCTTGCAGTAGTATAACTCCTGACATCTCTGCAACAATGCTTGAGGGATTCACAACTGTGGAGTACCTTGGGACACATGGCATTACATGGCCACCTGCTAGGGGAGGTCCCAGGATTGAGAGCCTTAGCCCATACACAGATACTCATGAATGCTGTAACTGGGACTATCAAAACGTTGTCCTCCAGCAGTGTCTCAGTATCGAATTAGACACGTACTTGATCGTGAACATCACACTCCTCTGTGGTGCTTTACAGTCTGTTTTCATGCAGATCTCTGGTCATCTGAAAGAAATGCCCAGCAGCGGGAGCACAGTCATAAGGAGGGACAGATGAGGTGGTTTCCTCTCAGGGAGATGACACGTCTGTCTAATGCAACTAAGCCACTCCAAGGACTTGGGTAGCAGGCAAGCATATGGCCACTGCATTATCAGAGGTGACACCAGCTGCTGCAAGACTCTCTGCTGACTCAGCACCAAGAGCTACAGGGCCACTTCCATCCTGTAAGGACCCAAAAGCTCAGTAGTACTTAGACACAGTACAAGGTTAGTTCTAGTAAATGCACACCATATAATGTCACCAGGAAGAAGCACTGTGTTTACCATTAGTTTGCATTCACATTTCATTAGTAGAGAATTAAATTTAGTTCACTTTTTCACCTACACTTCTTTGAGAGGGTTAACAGCAAATGGAAGGATGGGCAAATGTGGTACTTAAGGCAGAATGTTTGGCATGGTGTTTAAGGATCTGGATCCACAATGTAGTAGTTACCTTCACAACTACAGGAAGAGCTGTTGCTGCTGTCTGCAGGTCCTCCTGGAGCAGATAGCATAGTGACGGTGACAAAGACAGGTCTCCTCTGAGATGGCTGGGTAGGTTAGCCTTGGTCTGTAAATATGCATCCTGGGGTAAGGCAGGGTGCATACCTAGAGACCCGAGGTATAATCGTACCTACTTTCTTACCCCCCCCTCATGAAATCATTCTTCCTCCTCCAAATCTTGAAATGTTGGAACCCCTCAAGGAATTGCCATCCTGAGAACTTTGCTGCAAATGAAATTGCAGTTGTGCTCAAAACTGTTTAGGAAAATGAGTAGTAGCTAAAAGTCTTGCAATACAAAAAATGTGGTGTATACAGTAACGGGAATGAACCGAGATGAGGTTACCTAAAGAGTAATTTAAAAAAAAATGAAACTTTATAACCAATACTGAAAACTCTAACACAGATTTTTAGAAGGCGGGTCAGCCAAACACTCCTGCGCCTGTTTTTATGTGGATAAGCTGCACTATGGGGGAGCAGCCATACGTTTTCTGTTGGCACAGAAGGAGTCATACTGAAGCACATGTCCCTGTCTTTAGGAAAGGAAAAAGACAGGGATTTATATTTTTTGAACAATTAAACTACATAGTTGTTCCAAGGTGCATAATGCCACATCTTTATTTGAACTCTTACAGAGCCAGTTATAAGGATAGCTCAGATGATCTTTCTGAAAATCAGCACATGAGTTACTCTCACAGTAAGTTTTTAACTTTGTTGACTGCAAACAGAGTAGTATGTGATCAGGTTGGCGTAATAATGACAACCTAGCTTGGTGATATATATGCTCTCAAACCTATGAGGTAGCAAGGCATGGTTGCAGCAGCTACAAAGGTGATGGGTTCTCAGTTTCTCTGGATGAATTGTGGTGTGGAACTGAGATAGCCAGCAAATATACCTGCTGTTAACTGAGCAAGAAATGGTTAGAATATTGGTGGAGCCTGTACATCACTCCTGTATGGAGCATTGGTGGTGTTTCCACTAAAAAATGTAAAGTGTAAAAAAAAACAAATTTCTACAACTTTTATCTTGGTGGTACTTGGGAATCCAATTTTTTTGTTATTTTATTTAATTGTCAAAATCTTATCTCTAGGAAGAAACAGATGCAGTATCTATTAATGTTTATCTTCCCCCAATGCCTCGTGGAAACACACTGTAGGACCATAGATACTGTTTGTTCCAGAGATAAATTTTAATTAGGTCATAAACTGTGACTAGAGGTTAGTAGGATGTTGCAATGCAGGCATTAAATCCATGTTTGGGCATGTAATTCTGCAGTTTAATAAAAGACAATGGGCCAGATCTTGCTGGAAAAATAATTATTTCTCTTTCTGTATCTGATTTGACTCCAATTCACCTTCCTTCTCAGGCATTCCTCTGTTTCTTTCTCAATCCTTAAATCTCATTGGTTAAGGAGATAGATTGTTGGTCCCACCTTTCACTGAGGTCCCAGATGTCCCGTTGTCCTCACCACGCCGTTATCGGCTCGCACTTCCAGCAAAATATTTTTGAGCTGAAGGGCGCAGAAAAAAGTCTAACCGGGAATGCCATGAGATGCCCCGCTCCAGCAAGATCTGGCCAATTCTATATAAATAGTGTGTTTGTCATCTTTTGTTAAATTCAAAACCTTAGGGACAGAGCCAGATGTGAGATCATGGCCTGGGTTTTGGCAATTTCTTTGAAAAGTCATTTAAGACCATATTAATCTTATTGATGCCTCCATATTCAGGTGGAGAAAGTGGACTTGTATTTTTGTAACAGTTTTGATGCTTTTGTTTTTGAATAGATGGCTGTCCTAGCTATTGAATTGTTAAAGAAAACACACATTTGAATTAAACCTTTTAAAAAATTTTTAAACTATTATTTTAAAATTAGACAGGAACATTTGAGGGAAGCAAAGGTGCAATCTATATTATGGGTTTGTTGAAGAAAGTGGTGACCTACAAGTGCCATCATGTTTTAAGTGTGGAGAAATCCTGAGAATGTGATGCCATTTCAACAAGGAAAACTCCTAACGCACAAATTGCACCCAAAATGACATTGAAAACTTTCTTCTGATTTGAGTTTACTAAATGTTTATCTGCAGCCCATTTCTTTCTACAATTCAGCTCTTACAATATTAAGGTTCTGTTGTAGCCATAAGGAGTTTATTATTGAGACAAAATTAACAGAATTTGCATTAATGTTATTACATTGTGCTCACATCCATAACTCATCATCATACTACTGTTATTAGCAAACATTTTGAGGTTAGAAAAATCTAAAGTAGCAATTTCCCAACCATAGCTTCTTATTCCCAAATTTTGGTCTGTTCTCCAAAGTGCATTATTTTCAAATGCTGCAATCGACAAACTTCTTAACCTAAACATATAAAGTTACAAACTAAATATTAAAGTTTAAGAATAACATAAATGTTGATATTTTGGAATTAATAGTTACTTTTGGACCAAATAATGGAAATTCTGTGGAGGTGGGACAGTTGACACAGCAAGTTTCACAAAACATAATTTCTGAATTAAGTTATTAATTTTAATTGTTAACTAATTTCACCAAAACCATCTGTTTATTCTCCCCAGTAAGCGGCTGGTTGATACCCAATGCTGAGACTATTTGTGCACCAACAAATCCGAATTATCAGTACCATGCTGCTTTACCACTTCCTGGTGCCCACTCATACCATAGCTGCGAACGCTACAGCTCCCGGCGCAGCCATCTTGCCACTCCATATTCAACATCCTACATACACAGAAATTACCCAACAGGTATGCTCAAACGTATTAATCAAGTTACCAGTTGATGGATTAAGCTGGCTAATTAATAACTGATTCACAGTTTGAAAATGTACTTACAAAATTAATGAATCATAAAATCTGTAATGGATTTAAACCCGTTAATGCTTTAATTATCTCAACTAGTTTATTGATTTTTTGATATCCATGATGTTCTGTCATGGGATACCAGAGAGATAAGATGAATGAGCTTTGATTTGCTAAATATTCTTGTCTTTTGACTTTTTTAATGTTTCTTATGTTTGCATTCCTTTTATTTATGAGAAGAGTTCTTCCACTTTATTTTCGAGTACAGTTTACTGGTTTTGTTAAAGCCTTTGTTAAAATGGCAGATAAAGGAATTTCATGTGTAAATTCACTTGTTACAAAAATATCACATAGTATGATTGCAACCTACAAGTTTTTAAAGTAGAAATTGTATTACATTAAAATTAATAGTACATTTTCTCTCATTGTTCAGAACATTATTAATCCATACTGTCTCTACATATTAGTTGTTACAGGTTCAGCTTAGTTTGCAAAGCATTAGACAGATAGTTACAAGCAATTGTCTGGGAGTGGCGTTCAACAAAGCCCACTGCATATCTTTTGATTCTGTGTAGATAGGAGTTTAAGTTAACTGGGGTTCAAGTTTGTAGTGTCATATTTGAGTGACTAGTTCTTTAATGCACTGTGTGGTTTGAGAATCTTTTATGGCTAATGTTTGCAATTTGTAAATAAGATACATTTCAGGTTTGAAATTTCACAACTGGTAAAAGTCTTATTGCTAATAGAATTTAATTTGACTCAAATCTTATATTGAGAAATGCATACATAATTACCAATTTAAAAAAAAAGTAGCAGCTATAATATTGTAAATTAGTATGAGGACAAGGAAATTCCAAGTCATTCTTCATGTATTAATTTTCAAAACTAACCACATTTGGTGTAATGCTATAAGCCGTCCTCACTACCCTCTGCGTGACATGCTCTGATCCTATTTTCATTACCAAGTTCAGATTGGGTCCTAGACACTGCTGGACAAAACAAAAGTTCACTGAAATACCAAAACCATTTATAGCCAGTCTGTGCCATGCTGGAAGCAATCCTGCAATGTGCATAGTTTCACCAGACTTATTCTGCAAAGAACTGTGCAAGGTGACTTGCTTAATGCACAGATTTGTCTTAAGATACTGATAGCTATACTACTTATTTTAGGATCTAAATCAGGACCAGCTGCTGTAAGGATGTTGGCCGTTCCAAATTTGGTATTTTCCACTTCTGGCAAGTAATGTACGCATGCACCTGAGGTGGAAATAATGGGATTTCCACCAGATGGCACCACCTGCTAGTCATGCCTCTTTCTCGGATGTTGCCAGCAAAGGGGCTGGATGCAAACATCTCCATCCCACTCCTTCATTAAGTCCAGGTGCAAAAGCAGGGGGGAAACGCAGCACAACCAGGTCCTGCTCAAATTTTAACTCCTATCCACCCCTTTGTACCCAAAACCTTTGGATGATTTTGGAACCATAATTCCTTTTAAAGATGAGAATGCAGAAAGATAAAGCCAAAGCAAACACCATAGGCTGAATGGACACTTTGTCATCTTTTACGGTTCCATATCAGAAAATTGCTAACTCACTGCTCACTATTTTCTGATATGTGCCGGCTGTGTGCAAGGTCCTGCCTCCAGCATGCAGGCTGCCAAAATTTACCGTTGTATTTGGGTCTATATTTTCTCTTAATGCCTTGACACAGCCAGAGACTCAGCAAAAAAGAGGGAGGAAAAGGAGAGGATCTCCAAGTCAATTAAGAAGGTCAATTTGCTCTTTGAAAAGATTGGAAGGGTATGTGTGAACAGAAAATTATTCTAATGGAAGACTTCAATCTGCAAAACATAAACTGGGAAAACTAAAGTGGTTTTAGTCAGAATTGTATAGACAGCCTTAATTGCATTCTGGGAGGTTTTTTTTCACAGAAGGAGGCTTGGAAAAGCTGACAATATAAATTCCAGCTTCAGCCAGTTAATTGAAAGAAAGATATTACTGTATTCTGAAGCACATCTAGTGAGGCCTGTGGAGTCTACAGGATTGATGGCCCTGACCTCTAAACTGAGTACGATTAACATAGATGGCTGGGTTAACATTTGGATGGGGAAGAAAATTGGGATTACTTTTTTTTCTTTATATACAAATCTTTCAATTTATTCATTAATATTATGTTTTTAACAAGTGTCCTTTGCAGAAAACTCTAGTAACGGCCTTCAGGCTTTACCAGGGCATGACAACTGGTCAACCTTACCACCTCCACCACATACCAACATGTTACCAGTGACACATACAGCTGGAACTGGATCCAATGCCAGGTGAGATAGGGTTGTTCCATGTTTTACATTTTGTGGGTTGATGAAATTCTGCACATTTATTTAAACCTCTTAAAATGATACTTTACAATGGTGCTGATAATCTTATAAAATAGTTGGCTTGTTGGATTAGATGGGGGTGAAATTCAACTTGGGTGGGGATGCAAAATCGGCGTTATTGCATCTGCCACCAATTTATAAGCCTCACCTGATATTCAGTTACACAATGGACATATACCTGCTGCACAAAGATCTGCAACTGGAGTACAAAATTGTTAAATTTACCCTGTGTAGAGACTCTTAATTTTGGTATTAACTAGCGACTGAGTTACCCTGTACACCTCTACTATCCATCTGTGTTTTTAAAAATGAATAAGTACATACAAAAAACAAGTTTGAGAAACTGCTTTATTTCTTTTTTTAAAAAACAAATTACAATGTTTGCTGCCCTACAGGAACTTAGACTTTTTTTAAACCTATAAGGATGCACTGGGTAGCCCCAGTGATGTCAACTTAAAACAAATAAATGTGCACCCGTTTTTAAAGGGCACAACTAATAAAGAACTTAATTGTGAAAAATGGAACAAAGGAAATGTATCAAACTAAATAATATTACAATCAGTATCCACTATTCACTCCAGTCCCTGTGGTACTCACCAGTCGCGGAAGGCTTCAAGTGTACCGGCGGACATTGCATGCTCCTCCTCCAGGGCCAGGACAAGATCGCAGTGGAGAGGCAGGCAGTCAAAGTGACCACCCCCATGCGCTGCGTCTAACCTGGACTATCATCATTCACATTAGTTAGAGGGACCTAAAATATCCAGTTTATTGAAAATCAAGGGATTTTTAGGAATTAGATGTCACTATTGTTGCTGCTATTGGTTTGGTTTGGATGCCAGTTTCTGCATCATGAGGAGAAATATTACCTCACTATAAAAATGATAGACAGTCTGAATCCAAGGTTTGTTTTTAAATCCTTCCCAGTAATATGCCACCAACACATGTACGACATATTATAACTTAGCAATTCATTCTGTGAAATAAATCACTTTGTTTTGGTATTTAAAGTCAGCTAAAAGATTCACTAAAATCACCAATTCATTGATTATGCATTATTGTTGTAAACATAGAATTCACTGGAATGGAAGGAAGAGATGGAATTTTCCATTCTCTCCCATCTACCTTTTGTTTTAATGTGCATGATTCACATTCCGTCATAATCAATACATTGGGGGGAAAATTGGATAGGGCCTGTTTTTGGGCGGGAGTAGCACGATCCGCGCAGGCAGGACAAGATTTTTGTCAGGCCTGAGGACTCACCTGCAATCTGCGTTGGTAATCAGCGTTGAACGAGGATTCCATGCAATTCACACTTTCCACCAGCAGGGGGAGCTCCAATCTTAAAGGCAGGCTGTCTGTTAGAAATCCCTTAAAGGTAGCTGATACCTGTAATTTGCTGAATATAACAGCCTGCTGTCTGCATGGAGTCTGAATGGAGATCAGACATTGCACACGTAAAGCACAAATGCAGGTCTCATCCCTATGTTTACATACTGATGAGTTATGTTAAAACATTGAATAAAGGTTGCGCACCACTAAATCCCACATCCTCCAATCTCCATGCCAGACCTCACCAATCTGCCAGTCTGAGAGTCCAAGCACCAAGGTTCTCTGCTGATGCACCAGAGGCCTTGGTGCAAGAAATGGACAGAAGGAGGGACATCCTATATCCGTGTGGGGGGGGGGGGGGCAGAAGCGGGAGCAAGAGGCCCTCCAGACATACACCGAAAAGGCAGTGGGAGGCAATAGAGGATGAAGTCAATGCCAGGTCCACAGCATCATGAACATGGATGCAGTACAGGAAGAGGTTCAATGCTTTGACATGAGTGGTCAAGGTGAGTGAGTTCAACTGTCAAGTGGCATCTCCTACCAACTGCATCACGAGCCGCATCCACTCCTCCACGCACTAAACCCCCCAACACGCACCTACCAACAAACTCTTTCCATCAGAACTCAACTCTTCCAATCAGATGCTTCCTCTCACTTTCACACATTACCACTGTTGGAAGCCGCTGAACCACAACTCACAGGCCACACCCACTGGTAGCTATTCATACATGACAGGCACATTGCCCAGACACACGTCACATTTTCTTGCAGGAGAAGGTAGCGCATATCAGTAGGCAGCAAGTGGCAGCGGCATTCAGCCCCTCGAACCTGTTCCACCATTCAATGAGATCATGGTGGAGCTGTGACCTAATTCCATATTTCCACATTAGCCCCATATCCCTTAATATGCTTGGTTCACAGAAATCTATCAATCTCAGATTTAGAATTCACAACTGAGCTAGCATCAACTGCCGTTTGCAGAAGAGCTTCCCAAAATTCTCCCAACCTTTGCACGTAGAAGCATTTCCTAACTTCACTCCTGCACGTCCTGGCTCTAAATGCTAGGCTATGCCCCCTGGTCCTAGTATTCAAGTGTAGGAGACCTCCAAAAACAGTTACAAAAGTCTCGGCAGCCAGAAGCAATAATCCAGCCACTAAGCTGTAAAACCTGCATGGTCCCTTTTAAATAACGCTGGTGGGGGGTCCTCCAGGCACTCTAAGACACATTCAGATGGTCGGGGTTAAGACATTGCTCAACTCAACGCACAAAGTCCCAAAATGGTGTGTATCACTTTAAATTGTACACTGATTGAAGCCATTTTCTCCCTACTTTACATGATTCCAGCATTCATTATCTGCGCTACCTCCCATACCAAGATGGCATCCGGCGCACGTCACGCTGGAAACGTACGTGTGCATCCAAGACGCCATTTTGGATGTCGAAGAGGCCGTGTAGCACCGAAACAACGGGCGCTACACGGCCCAATTTAGTGCCCATTATTTTTAAGAAGCTGAGTGCTGACAACACTGAAATCAAATTACAATAATTGTGATAAATCACTCAGAAAAATATTGAGATTTCTTGTAAAATGTCAGAATTTCTGGATTTCTACAATATTGTAACTATTAATATACTGTGATACCTCCCGCTGCGATTTCCCCCCCCACCAAATTTCTCCCAGCCTCTTCTGAAAAGGCTGGGATATGGTTCCTCATCAATGCCTGTGCACACACTTTCCATCAAGGGTCACTGGATAGCAATTAAGTGATTATTGTGCCCTTTGGAAAATTTTTGGAATATGATTTCTGCTTGCATACAGCTAGAGTTGAGGGCTGCTTGGCGAAGAAATCCAAGCGTGTGTTCAATTGGCAATTATGAAAGTGGAAAATTTTTAAAAAACACGTCAGATCTTTGTATCTCACCTGAACTTCTCTACTGGGTGCATTTCCCTACCTCACCAGGTAGCTGACACTGTTCCACGTTTAAGGTGAAAATATAGCTGCTGGAAATGAACATATCTGAATCTGCTTTATAATTATCTTTCTTTCTCTTGTGACTATATATTTATTTAAAATCAATGTAAAATAGCCTTGGAAACGGTAAAATCAGCTGATAATGGGAAAATCCTTAAACAAATTACTGCCATCCATGAATATGAGATATTGTTTTATCTCTTCAGAATGTTTTACAGTGAACATTTATTTGCATTTTTTTTTTAGCCAGTATACATGTCACTGGACAGTAGGTAATGGTTCTGTTACCCCAATCAATCAACTGAGCTCGGCTGCTGGAAACCCTCAAAGTCCATTTATTCGAGGAAGCCTGAGTTTGCCGACAACGCCTTCATCCTTAGTCACTGTGACAGGTGGAACAGCCATGGAGATGCTCGGTGAATCTCCACTAGCTAGACTTGCGGTATCTTCGTGGAACTCAGCTTCGTCCCCATCATTCTAATAGCTTACTTCACATCATGTTTGACTACTGTAGTCATCTATTTCAGCAACACTGGGCATTAAAACATTTTCAACTGCTGTGTACATTTATCTAGTTGTACTTTTAAATATTTCTACTGAAGTTACGGTAAATCATTTCTAAGGGAATGAATGCTGTACTAGATTAGAAGATTGTCTTATGGGCTGAAAATCTCCCCTCTCTGCTGGCTGCTATGAATCCTAAATAAATACATTGGATGATCACAATTCAGTTTCTGCTGAATCTGAGATCAAAACATGAAATTAAATATAATTTGATACTGATCTGAAAATCTAACTCCGAGAAGCTGTAAGGACGGCTGATGTGGAAATGAGGTAGCAGGGGTGCTGTCAAATCGGAGCTTTGAGCTGCATCTAACATGTGCTAATGGAAGTGCTTAGTATTGACAATCAGTGCAAAGAAAAAGAAAGTTCAACTTCTAGTAGTAGTACCCCTCATCTTTTTAAGCCCAAAATACATAGCTAATAATTTTCCAGCTGGGAAGGGAAGAAAAGCAACTAAAACTTGTGGTACATATTGGAACCAAGGACAAAGATAGAAGTACATTTCAGGTCTTGCAGAGGGAATTTAAGGAGTTAAGCACCAGTGTGAAAAATAAGTGGTGTTAATCTCATGATTGTCTAGCATGTGGCACAGGAAGCAGATTAAGGAGATAAAGTTTAGGGAGATCAGTGCATGGCTACAGAGCTGCTATAGGAGGGAAGGGTTCATATTCTTGAGATATTGGAGTGATTTCTAGAACAAGGGAAGGCTATACCGAAGAGACTGCTTTCACCTGAACTGAAATAGCACCAATGTCCTTGTGGGGAGGGGAAACAGAACTATAGGAGATGATTTAAGCTAGTATAGCAGGAGGTGGAGAAAGTCTGTGAGACCAGACATGGAGAGAATGATTAATAAAGCTTTGGAATAGAAGTAGAAGGCTTAGCTGAAATCAAAAGTGAAAAGTATTACCAGAGGAGAAAGTTAGAGGCTTTGAGATAGTGAAAGATAAAATCATTGTTTTAAAATAGGCAAGGGATATCAAAACATTAAATGACAAAACCAGGAATAAGAATGAGTCAAAAGGGGGTGGTTAGTAAAGAATTATATCACTGTGCTACAATGTTAGGACATCTTGGGAAATAGAATCCATATGGTTAGAGTTGAGAAATAATAAAGGAAATAGTACAATTGTTGGTGTGCATTACAGGCCACCAAACAGTGCAGATGAGATAGAGGAGATCTTGAGACAGTTCAGAGAGATCATAGAATCTTACAGCACAGAAGGAGACCATTTGTGCCTGTGCCAGCTCTGAGTTATCCAATTAGTCCCACGCTCCCACTCTTTCCCCATAGCCCTGCAAATTTTTCCATTTCAAGTACATATCCAAGTCTCCTTGGAATCTGCTGCCACCACCCTTTTCAGGTGGTGTATAAACAACAGGGCAATAATATTGGGTGATTATAAGCATCCAAAGGTAGACTGCAATAAAGGTAACTCGTGGTCAAAGTGGGGAATAATTTTAGAATGTATCCAAGACTTCTTCCGAGATCAGAAAGAAGCATTGCTTGGTTTAATTCTGGGAAATGAAGTGGGGGTAAATGGTAGGTGGGGCTCTTGAGCTTTGGTTGCAGCCCACTTAGGAGAATGTACTCCTGATGATAAAAACCGTGAGGAAGGCAACGGGAAACGACCTCATCTAATCTTCCCTAGTAAGTGGCTCAAGGATCTCGTATGTGAGGCTTGAATTATGGGATGAGACCTAGGCGCAGAACACAATGGATGGACAATAAGATGTCTCATCAAGCTGCTTAGAAAAATTCAGGCATATGGTATAAGAGGAAATGTAGCAATACTGATATAAAGTTGTTTGATGGACTGAAAAGAAAGAGTTAGGGTGTTGTTAGATTGGCAAATGGTTGGAAGTGGTATAGCCCAGGGGTCAGTACAGGGTCTACTTTTGTTCACATGAATGTATGATTGATTTGGACTTGGCTATAGGAAGTATAATCTGAAAATTTGCTGATGACAAAACAGTAAGTGATTTGGAAAACATTAAGAAGGACTGTAAAAGATTCAGGTCTCTTACAATCTCAGTAAGACCTGTCGTTCCTGATTATTCCATTCAAGGTGGAATTTAGGACATTATAATTATTACACCCAATATAAGATTCTCCTATGTAGTTGCTAAAGACATAAAATTGAGCCTTGATTTTGAAGTGAAATTATTGGCTTCTACAAACTATTGTTCATCATGAAAAATAAAATCCAGCATCTTTTGAAAGTGGTCATTTATTTATTTATTTTTGAGCTTAGACTATGAGTGTTAGCAGGCTATTCAATTTTGAGGGGCATGACAGAAAGCCAAATTCCATCACTAGCTGATGTGAACAGCTGCACTTTTCAACAGGAATCGCTAGATAGTGATTAGGAGGAGCAATGCTGGCCATTTTTTTTTGTTTCTTCTTATCCCAGAGATACTGAGGCCAATTTGTCACATCCATACTGCCTAAATCACATCATCTAATTCGGCACTGAATGGGAATTGAACCTGGTTCTGCCTTTTACCACTGCTAGGCCCTGGATAAACTGACTTGAGCCATTGGGAAAGCAGTTCTGGAATCTTTAAATGTGTCATTTTTGTTTTGAAATAAAGAACAAACTTGCATTTATATAACACCTTTCAAGGCCTTGATCTCCCAAAGCACTTCACAGCAACAAATTACTTTCTGAAGTATAGTCCCTGTTATGTAGGCAACACAGCAAAAGTGAAGAACTCATTTTCTTTCACTGACCATTATAAAGATTTTTCTTGATTAATTATGGTGTCAAAAACTGACTATATCAATGACACGCATCAACATACTGCGTTACAAGCACTGCATCTTTATTTCTATTTAACATATTTAGTTCATCTAATAATAGAGCCATATAACATTATGTATTTTTCTAGATGAAAGCCCCATCAACTAGACAGGACTAACCAGCAAACATAACCACCTAGTCCTTTGTCACATACAGTCAATCTCAATGTTGTATGATGAGATTCTCACAGAGCTTCTAAATGCATTAGTCTGCAAATAGCTTTGGTCATTGAGTTAATCTTTGAATCACTTTTTAAAAGCCTTTTCCTCTTCTCAGTGCAGTATCAGTTCTTACTCTGATTTTATGTTTTTGTTCTTTTGGTACTGGTTGGTACTTGTGATAAATCTGTATTATGTCATAGCTAGCCTGTATTAGATATGTGTGTCTATCAAGTTAAATGTGATTTTTAAAAAAGTCTACTATTTAAATGTTTAAAGCAATGAAAACATTTCTATTTTGTAAAATGTGACATTTTCTTTCATTTATATTGTATTTATTTGTTAGTTATTCACGTTTGTTGTAATGTGGAGCTACTGTGATATTTTGTTCTATTCTATCAAACAAAACATTTTAAAAAGATGTATTTAATGAAAACACAAAAGAAATGAATAATAAAATATCAAGTCTAGCAAAAAAGATAACTTGTTTTGAAAAATGTCTTTGCTGAAGAGCTATTATTATAATAGTAATATCTCACTGATCAGTTTTACAAACTTTTCATAGAATCTAAATTGCACTTTATGAATTTCTATAAATTAGCATCTGAGAAACAATTTTACAAAAAGGGGCTTCTAGCAGGTAATGTATTGGGAAATTGTCAGTGCACCTCCCATGATTTTCCATCTATTATTAAATAAAGGTTGAGTCCTGAACTCAAGATAGAACTTAAGGACCTCAGTTTAGTCTGCAATGGGCAGGTTATATGATTTCATTGAAGTACAGTATAAACTATATCCTTTGCTGGCTTGGGGCATTGGATTTGACAAGTTCCATGTATCCCTCTCGGTGGTTTTGGTTTCATCTTAGGGTGAGGTCTGCATCACAAATCCCAGGAATGTGATGGACTGGGGCTTACAGGAGATTTGGAGATAGTTTCAACCGTATTGTCGGGGATTTCTGCAGGTGAGCAATCCTCAAATTGAAAGCGTCTGTGAACATCTGGTTCTGCTCCACGAGGCCCTAACTGTCAAGTTCCCATACTCCTTATCTGTTTCTTGATTGTTTGCACTTAGAGAACCCCTTCCCCATTCAGCGGGAGTGGGAAATGGCAGAGCTTAAATAAGGAGATCTGTGAGAAAGTTGAGAGTAGGTATAAGCTTTTCAGCCACAAGGGAAATATTTAATAGATGGATATTGTAGGGAAAGTAAGAGTGAATTCCACAAGGTAGATAGGGTTATTTGATATTTGGAAATTCTTAAAAGACAGGCATTTCTATATTTAAAATATGGAACTAAAAATCTAGATGACCAAAGACTCGAAGGCAAGCGCATAAAGGAAATACAAATGGTCTTGTTATTTTGTTTATAAATATTTATGACTCCGAAGCAACTAAAAAGATCTCATGTATACAGTCATAAGTATTCCATATAAGGATGTACTTATTAGGTAGGCCTTTAGCTCAAAGGTCCTTAAGATTGACAATTTGGCAAGGTGGATCCATTCAACCATAGTTTGGATGTGTGTCCTAAATCAGAAGGAATCCGAAATAACTATCAATAACATATCAAAGGTCTAAGAATGAAAGCATCCCCAAATTTTGAAAACGGGTAAGATGAGCCACATTTCTTTGAATCACTTTGATGTTCAACTATGAGACAGCTTCACCTCAGTTTTTCAGGTAAGAAAGACTGTTTTTTTCAACCAAAAACACTCTGACAGACGAAGGAAGGAACAAGACTGGGTGGGAGCTTCTCCTTGACTCAGAGGGACCCGGGCAAGGGCCTGCTCTCTCTGCTCTCTTTCTCTTTTTTCCCCCCCTTTTTGTGGGAGGTGGGGGGTGTGGGGTGTGCTTGAATGCTAGAAGGCCAAATAGTCCACAACCAGGTTTCAGGTTGGAATTTTGTTCTCCTCGCTCGGGGTGCGCTCCGGCCCCTGCGGTGCCCGCTGGTCGCGGGGGGCCTCGGGCGGGCCGGCGGGCGCCGCGGGCTCCATCTCCAGGGCCAATCTTCCACACCATTCACCTGAGGAAGGAGGAAGCCTCCGAAAGCTTGTGAAATTTAAAATTAATTTGTTGGACTATAACTTGGTGTTGTAAAATTGTTCACTCTTGGATGCCTCATTGCATTACACTCAACACAGATTATTGATAACAGGCTCAATTAGAAATTTTACTTTCTGCCTGAGGGGGTTTTTTCCCCACTTGATCTTAGCCAAAAGGCCGAGAAGCAACAACACGTTCCATCCGAATTGATCTCGACTCCTGTTTGCCCTCCCTCTTTTGCCTCAGGCTGCCTGTGTTTAAAGCAGTCTAGAAGCACTGCCGTTCTCTCCCACGCTGGGCACATTTTTGCCACCGTTTCTAATTGCAACAGTGGATCAGTTTAAAGAAGTTGCCGTTTTTTCCTTTCTTGCCAGGATTGCTTGACAGATTTGTAAATTTGCCAGTAGGCAACCAATCAGATGGGAGAGGGTTGTTTCTCAACATAAGAACATAAGACATAAGAACATAAGAAATAGGAGCAGGAGTCAGCCACTCGGCCTTGGAGAAGAAAAAAATACCACTGAGCTGAGAAAGTTCTTTTTAAAAAGGTTTCCTTCCACAGCAGCTCTGAGTGAGAGAGAGACAGAGAGATTAAAAAAAAGAAAAAAAGGAAGACTGGGTGGGAAACAAACAGTAAAAGAACCAGACTACTTCAGAAACAGAGACGCGTATGGGATCAACGAGAAGAAACAGAGTGACTTACTGTGTATCATAATATCAGAGTAGGTACAGAGGGGGAGGCCATTTGGCCCACCATACCTGTCCTGGCTCTTTGAAAGAGTTTTCCAATTAGTCCCATTCACCTGCTCTTTCCCCATAGCCCTGTACATTTTTTCCCTTCAAGTATTTATCCAATTCCCTTTTGAAAGTCACTATTGAATCTGCTTCCACCACCCCTTCAGACAGTGCATTCCAGATCAAAACACCCTGCTTCAAAAAATGTTTCCTCATGTCGCCTCTGGTTCTTTTGCCGATCACTTTAAATCTGTGTCCTCTGGTTACCGACCTTTCTGGCACTGGAATCAGTTTCTCCTTATTTACTCTTTTGCAAAACCGTTCACGGTTTCTTATCAAGCGCAGACTCAGCATTTCTGTTTTTGCATTTTCAGCATTTGTTTTTATATCACATTTCTAGTTTTGTTTTTCATCGCGCTGCACCGTTCCTCTCCCCAATAAGTTTAACAAGTTTCATTAAAGTAACGAAAACTTTTGCACTGGAGGACGCATGCGCACCAGTACTTTGTCCCTGTTTTTTTTTGTCAGCCAGACGGGAGGGGGCCGCTCCTGTTCCAGCGCAGCGCTTTCGTTGGCTTTGGAGGACCCGAAAGCGGCAGCAACCGACTGAGGCTTCCCTGGTTCCAGCTCCTTTCCCCCCTCCCCCCGGTGTCAGCTTCCTTGTTTCCCCCTCACCCTCCCCCTCCCCCTGGGCCCGCCTCACAAAGAATTAAACATGTCTCACTTTCTGCAAAACCGTCGCAATTTAATCAACACCCAGCCGGGAGAGTTTGACCAGATTGAGGAGGAGGATGTTAGGAGGTGGGGTCTGACAGGTTAGTGCTGTTTAATTGGAGGGGGAGGAACTGCTCCTGGGGCTTATAGTGACCCGGGTCCTAATGATAGGCTGCTCAGGGACACCGCACTCGGCACAGGCCTGAGCTCGTGTTTAAACCAAGTGTTTTTGTTTAGTCGTAGTCTCTCTCTCTCTCTCTCTCTTCAGCAAACTAAAAAGAGCCCCCGTCCAGCGTCACTATTAAACTGCTTTAATACGGTCACTCCTGCCTTATTAAGTGTAGCCTCAGCATTTCTGTTTTTGTATTTTCAGCATTTTTTTATTTCAAGTTTCTGATTTTGTTTTGGTCAATGGGCTCACTCGGCATTTACTGTTCCTGCCCTGAACATAACCTGATTCTGACTTTAAAAAATATATATATAAATAACTTTTTTTCTCTTCCCCCCCCCCAACTGTTACATAGTGACACTGTCCTGTGAGCCTTCCAAAATAAAGCTATTTGCACAAACTACACTCCAGTAGCCCTGGAATCATATTTATTTACAAGCGGGGGGGGGCTAGAAACAGGCGCTTGGTCCACGGAAATCGGGCCCAATGTCCCCAATCAGACTCCAGAATGATCATTACATGAGCCATGTCATTCTCACAAACCAATCAGACTTTAGAAGCAATTCTTACGCAGGCCAATCAGATGTTAGAAGAGGAAACTGAATATTTTAAATTGTATAATAATATAAATGGTTGGTAGCTATAATCTTGAACTGTTAAAAATAACCAGTGGTGAATTATGGAATTTGTTCTAGGTTGTGTTTGGAACATGTTTCTGGGGTGAAGTACTGGTGGTAGTAGTAGGTGATGAATTAAGGGTATAAAAAAGACTTGCAATTATATAGCACATTTCACGACCTCAGGATGTCCCAAAGCGCTTCACACTAATTAGGTACTTTTGGATTGTGGATTGTAGTCACAGTTGTAATGTAGAAAACACAGCAGCCAATTTGCGCACAGCAAGCTCCCACAAACAGCAATATGATTATGAGCAGATAATCTGTTTTAGTGATGTTGGTTGAGGGATAAATATTGGTCAGGACACTGGGAGAACTCCACTGCTCTTTTTCAAAATAGATCTTTTATGTGAGAGGGCAGTTTAACGTCTCATCCAAAAGACGGCACCTCTGGACTGAAGTGTCAGCCTGGATTATGTGCTCTAGTTTCTGGAGTGGGACTTGAATCCACAACATTCCGACTCGGGCAAGAGTGCTATCAACTGAGCCACAGCTGACACTTGCATATAACACATAAGTGTATTGGTTACAACATTAAAGTATATTGGCTTGAATGTCATTTCTTTCCTGTGGAGTATTAGTACCAATATGCCAAATAGTGAGAACAGTGCATTTTTTTCCAAATTATTTTTCCTTACTGGCCTTCTTGTGTATATACACCTTTCTTTCCTGATATGACTTTGAGACCTGATCCTAAGGGGGTAATTTTAACCCCAAGAATGGGTGGGAGGAGGTTAAAATAATAACTTTTTGGAGCAGGGCCGTATTCTGGCTCCAACGTGCCCACTTTCGGGTTTAACCCAGGCAGGTTTGTATTCGCGTGCACAGCAGACACCAGGAAGTCCCTCCCCCACTTAAAGCCGGCAAGCCAATACTTAAAAGGGGGCAATGAAATACTTAAGGGACTAAAAGCGTTGAAATAATTGAGGTACCTAATATTTTGTGTATTGGAAAACTTAAATGAATTTAACTTTACCTGTTTGGGTTTCCCATCGTCCACATCCTCTCACTTCCCTTCCCCCCCCCCCCCCCCCCCGCTTCAGATTTTTTGCAGTGCCGATGATCTCTCCCTCCCCTCTCTGATTTGCAGCTTCTTTCGCTGCCGACAGGCACCCAGCCTGTCAATCTGGCTGCCTGGTGCGTGGGAAACCCGGAAGCTTAAATACTGACCTGCAGTTGAGTTGCAATCACAGATTGAGACGTACTCAATTCGCTTCCGGGTTCCCCAGGCGAATATCTGTGGATGCGTGGGGTACCTGGCTCCAAGATAAAATCATGCCCCAAGTCTCTGGCAATGCAGCTTGACCGGCATTTTGATTTCCCCGCCCCCCCCAATATAGAACCCGCTTACTCTGCTCAGTTCCTCCTACACTAACAGGACTAAGATTAGAAAATATGTATTCTGCTTCTGTTTGGTGTGGTGGGTTGAAGTTCTAACCTACTGCATCATTGTACTTATTTTACATTTTGATTAACGTTACGGGACATCAAGATAAAGAATGTTGGCTGTGGAATATTTTCTCAATATGTACACCTATTGTCAACATTGAGCACTTCCAAGGCAGGTGTAGCTCAGCCAGCTGCAGAGAAAAGCTATCAGGAATGAGAGGTTTTAGTTATGAGGAGAGAAGAGTGAAACTGGGGTCTTTCCATTGGAGCAGAGTGTGGAGTGGGTGTTAAGAAGAGATCTGATGGAGGTATTCAAAATTAAGAGGGCTTTTGATGAGGGAAATAAGGAAAAACTATTTCTAATTGGTAACTAGAGGGCATAAGTTTATGAACATCACCGAAAGAATGAAGGCAGAAATTAGGAGATTTTTTTTTACAGAGGGTTGTTAGGACATGAAGTGTTCTTTCAGAAAAGAGGAGAATCCAAATCCCTTTTAAAAGGGATGTAGATAAATAATTTGAAAGAGAAAAAATGAAAAGGCAGGGGAATGGGACTAAGTGGATAGCTCATTCAGAGAGCTGCCACAAGCGCCTTCTGTGCTATAAAGTTGCATGATTCTTTCAGTTTTGTTTCTTGAGCCTCAAGAAAGACTCCCCGACAGAACTAGTTTGACACTTCCATTTCCCTACACTCATTCTTACGACTCTGCTGAGCCAGACTCTAAAATCGTAATCGAATAGAGGCAATTTTCTGCTTTAGGCCTATGCCTCTAAGAATTGAATGTTATTAGCAAAACATATTTCATGTAGGACCCTCATAGCCAGCAGAGGGAGCAGATGTTCTACCCAATCCACCAATCTGAGCAGGGCTCAAACTAATACCCCAGAATGAAAGGGCAGTGTGCTAATCTACTGTACAAAATAGCACCCAGCTGCTTATTTTACTTAAAATAAAGAATACACTTAGAAGGTTGAGTGTACATTATACGTCAGAGTTAAAACATATACATAATAAATTGATGTTACTCATTTGCTGATGTTTGCCGCATTGCTTTACCATTTTACCAACTGTGTATGTAACTATTCTATCAAACAATATGTTGTATTCATCTGTGAAGTAACACTTTACAAAATAATGTAACTTATGTCTTTTTAATAAAGCAATAAAGTTGTGGATTTTAGATGGTTGAGTTTTCTCATCCCACTTTTGTACAGTGCCTTGATTTTGTTTCAACAATAAATGTTAGTACATATACTAGCATAGAGTACAAAGTGTATGAAACTGCTCAGTTTTAGGCAATAACTGTTTGAGTTATTGAGTTATCTGATTATTGCATGTATTAGTTTATCATGAAATCTTTGAATGTTACAGCATAGAAACAGGCCATTTAGCTAATTAAGTCAGTGCTGGTGTTTTCCTCCAAATCAGCCACCTAGTCTTAATATCACTCCCCTGCTCGGACCGCTTTTAAATGTCCTGTTTTTCAAGGAACTACCTAATTCTCTTTTAAAGTAAATGATAGTCTCTGGTTTAATAATAGTTTATGGGACACAATTAAAATTTTAACTGTTCTCTGTGTGAAGAAATTTTCCTCTAAACCTCCTTTTAATTTTTTGTGAATATCTTAAATTTGTGCCTCTCATTACTGTCTCATCAACCAGTGGAAACAACCTATCACTATCTACATTATAACTCTTTGTAATCTTGAAGACTTGAAATCAGGTCACCCTAGAACATTCACAACTGTAGTGAGAAAAAGCCCCAACTTCCCAACCCACTCTTCAGAATTGAAACCCCTCAGCCCTGGTAACACCTTAGTGAATCTATGCTGCACCTTTAAGTTGCTTTTATGTCCTTTCAATGACGGAGTGTCCAAAGCTACACAGAACTCCAGCTGGAGTCGATCTAAGATCTTGTGCAAGTTCAACGTTACTTCCTTGCTCTTATATTCTGTGCCGCTAGATGCAAAACCAAGGATTCAATTTGTCTTTTTTGCAGCCTTATCTATTTGCGCTGCTACCTTTAATGACCTTTGTATCTATACACCAAGGTCCCTCTGCTCCTCTACTCTATTTAAAATCTTATCACTTAAGGTGCATTTCGTTTCCCTTTTCTTCTAAAATGTATTACTTAATACTTTTCTACATTAAATGCATCTGCCCATCCTGCTAGCCTACCTATGTGCTCCTGCAGTTCTTAAAAATCCTCATTGCAATTTTTCATACCTCCAGTTTGGTATAATCAGCAAATTTTGACATTGTTCCTTAAATCCCTAAGTCCAGATCATCTATGTATATAGTAAATATGGGGAGCCCCAACACTGAACAACATTCACTATACTTTACCAGTCTGAAATTCTTCCTTTTATGTTTGCTTTCTGCCCTCCAACTATCTCTCTACCCATTTTCCTTAATTTCATGTGCCATTATGTTTGCCATAACACTCTTATTCAAATGAAGGGCTCTGTTACTAGTCATATTTTTCTTTTTAAGGTATAAGCCTTCGTTCATACCAACTTAGTGGCCTAAATTGGCTGGCTCACTGCCATAGTTTTCAACATGGCAGCATCCTCGCAGATGAGATGGGTCTTGGTAAAACTTGTCAGGTAAGATAGCTTATATAAAACTCTGCGTAATCCTATCTTTATTATTAATATAAATGGTGGATGTTGCTCTTGAGACAACTTATTGGCTAATAGTAATAACATAACTGTGGTATCATTTTCTAGCAGTCTCATTGGCCAATTGTAATTGTGACCAGTTTGTTTGCCAGGGTTTTGAAGTCACATGACTGTTTCAATTGATCTGTATTTAATTCACCTGGATCTGGATGAATGCTGTTAAAGACAGACCAGGTGAGGGTGGAGATTTGACAAGTTTCAGCTTTTATGACAATAGCCCTGGCTCCTCTTGCTCGGCTTTGCTTTAATGAATTCAGAGAGGGATTCTGCAACCTCCCACACAGCCATGGTACCTCCTCCATTGACCAAATGTTGCCAAGGCTTCCATCTCCATGGACAGCCTGGGATAATGGTATTCTCTGGCCTCATGCTCAAGCCCCACTTTAAATCCTTGGCCCCAGTAATACTCCCGCATCTTTAGACTATACTCTGGCAGACAGGGAGGTAGTTGGGCTGCAGGACACCCAGTTTCTATATTACAATGGAACATATTTAAAACTAAATAATACTGAAAAATAGAGAGCAGAAAAATAGTAAGACTACAAAACCAAATAAACTGAAGTACCAAAGCAGTGCATTTGAGAATAAAATGGGCAAAAAAGGCACACAAGCTCAATAGAAGGGGAGAAAAGGGAAAGAAAAAAATATAAAACATAGGAGTTAGAAGCAAAAAAAAATGAAGATAAACAAGAAAATATAGAAAATTATTGCAAAAAACTCAATTTTCATAAAATCCTAAATTGTTATGAGCAATGAACAGAAGATCCACCACTCAAAATAAAAAGTTAGAGGATACTTCCATGGGGAATACATGTATATTTTGGAGGGGGTTAACTGGTTCTGAGAAAATGGTGCAGAATACACTATGAAGCACCTTCATGACATTTAGCAAGATATTTAAAAGCAGTTCTCTGCTTTAGTGAGTAATTGTACTAAATGTTGTAAGCCACATGGACTAAACGATACAGATGAGGAAGGCCTTGGGTTTGATTCCCTAGTTTGTACTATATTAGTGCCTCGCAGTTGGGGCAGCAGTGATGGTATTATAACTGGTCTCACAATTGCTGTTATTGGGACCATGTGTAGACACTGGCTAAAAACAGCACTGGGCTTGTATGAGATAGAACTTGGGAAATCCCTATTTAAGCCCACAGATGAAGAATGAACATTTAGATGATGTATTGCAGGAAACCTTACCTCAGCATGAGTTACTGCCTTCAGGAGAGAACGGTTGGGAAAATAATTTGACCGAAAAATAGCAATGAGGAACAAAAGTACTTTTGTGAATTTGAACAAATCTTGTCTTCCGAATATTTGATGAAGAATACATTTTAGTAAGAGTACTTTGGTGACTCATTGCTTAATCTTTAATGGCCTGCAAAGACAGCAGTTGTGGAGACATTTCCATAATATGAACATAAGGATTTTAACTTATTTTTAAATTTATTTTCCACAGCATTTCCAGAGCTTAATAGTTTGACAAAAAAAGTCCATCCTGGAAACTAGTCACACTATAGTAGTTATCTCAAAACCACATCAAAAAATTAAGAGAAGACTGATAAAGTATGATTGCCACAAACTGGTGGTCAACAACAATTTGCATATATATAGCACCTTTAATATAGAAAATTGTGCCAAAGCAGTTCACAGAGATATAATCAAAAAAAACTGGATGCTGAGCCAAAGAAGGAGATATTTTAATGGATGACCAAAAGCGTTGTCAAAAAAGTGATCTTTAAAGAGGGTCTTAAATGAGTAGAGGGAGTTGCAGAGACTGTGTTTTTTATTCATTCATGGGATGTGGGTGTCACTGCCAAGGCCAGCATTTATTGCCCATCCCTAATTTGCCCTTCTTGAACTGCATTGTAGTGGGATTGTACAATTGAGTGGCTTGCTCGGCCATTTCAGAGGGCAGTTAAGAATCAACCACATTGCTGTGGGTCTGGAGTCACACGTAGGCCAGACTGGGTAAGGACGGCAGGTTTCCTTCCCTAAAGGGCATTAGTGAACCAGATGGTTTCATGGTCCCCATTACTGATACTAGCTTTTTTATTTAATTAACTGAACTTAAATTTCCCTGCTGCCATGGCAGGATTTGAACTCATGTCTCAGGATTATTAGTCCAGGCCTCTGGATTACTAGCCAGTAACGTAACCACTATGCTACTGTACCCTCATGCATTTGGTGAATTCTAGAGCATGGGGCTTAGATGGTTGAAGGCCTGACCGCCAATGGTGGGGTGAAGGGAGGGGTGATGGACAAGAGGCCAGAGTCAGAGGAACGAAGAGTTTGGTGGAAGAGTGGAAGGGCTAGAGGAGCTTTCAGTGATAGAGAAGGGCATGACCATGAAAGGATTTAAATATGAGGATGAGAATGTTAAATTGGATGCGTTTGGGGATTGCAATGTAAACCAGCGAGGACAGGAATGATGGGCGAACAGGACTTGGTGCAGACTTACACTTACTGCAAATACAATTACATTTCTGTTCCCATTTTTTTCAGTCAATATCTTTTCTTCTCTATCTAATTGGAAGACAAAAGGAGAAAGATCCTTTCTTGATCCTGTGCCCACTGTCAGTACTGAGGAATTGGACAGAAGAATTGGGAGGGTAAAAACATTTAAAATATAATATTTAATACTGTCTTCTGCTTTGCTCTGTCTTTCTCTTTCTTTCTCTCTCTCGCTTGCTCTCTCATGTTGAGAGAGCAGTAAAATATTAAAGGCTTACTGAGTGGATGAAGATAATTAGCTTGCCCAAGTACTTCGTATGAATGTTAACACAATGGAGGTCATTTTGACTTTGGGTGAAAGTGTAAAACGGGCGATACCGATTCAGCCATCCGATATACTTGTCTCCCGATTTTAATTTGCATTGATTTCAGTGGATATTAAAAATTGGGAGAGGTGTATATCTGGCCGCTGAATCAATATCACCCATTTTATGCTATCATCCAAAGTCAAAATTATCCCTATCCGTTTACTTAGGTCACGCAGTCATCCATTACTGCTTAGTCCTTCATCTGTAATTCGATGAAAGGTGTATTATTTGTCCAGTAAAGTATTCTTGTGTGTTTACAACCATTGTCGAGTGCCAGTCTTTTACAACCAACTTTTCCCATTACATGCTTCTTTATTGCATTGTTAAAAGTGACAGCTTAACCAGATGAGAGTTCCGTCTTTTGGTAATGCACACAAATCCTGGCATCATGTAATATCTCAACACTAAAGATTTCCAACGCTAAATAGATTTGGTTGTGAAAACCTCCATTACAAACCTTAGGTTATGATTTTCCAACATTATGTCCGTCTTGTAGATATCGCTATATCAAGCTTATCACTCAGTTTGTCTCACTGAAAAACACCAGAAAGGCCCTATGCTCTGGCAATCCCCCCCATAATCTTTCTGCCTCTCCATCTTGCTCTCTTCCTTTTCAACCAAGCTTTTGGTCACCTGACCTAATATCTCCTTCGTTGGCTCGCCGTTCATTTTGTCCTTGTGCCTTTGTGAAGTACATTGGGATATATATTTTTTTTCTATGTTAAAGATGCTATAGTAAATGGAAGTTGTTGGGCTCGATTTTCGCACCCCCGAGCGGGTGCATTCGTGACCGGGGGGCTGCGAAAATTGGGGATTCCCGGGGCGGGTCCGGAGCCCGGCTCCAACCCGGCCATTTCCGGGTTCCCCAGTGATGCGCTGACATGCGCGCGCAGCCCCTGCATGTGGGACTCCCGCCAGCAATTAAAGCCGGCGGGATGCCACTTGAAGTAATTAACCAGGTACTTCAGGTCGTTTACAGACCTGATTGACCTGATATTTTAGGAGGAGTGGGATTTTTAGATCAACTGGGACTGTTTCCCGCACTGGGGGAAACACTCCCAGTTGAAATGGACGTGTTGCAGCCATCAGCCTGTGGCAGCTGCAAAGGTCCATTTGTCAGGTGGGGGGGGAGACCCTCACTCATTGCAGGAGGCCACTCTGTCACTTTGGACAAAGTTTGGCCTCCACCACCCTCCTCCTAACAATAAAATTCACAAACTTGCACACTTACCCCGGTGTCCAGACACATTTACCTACCTTGCGGACCCCCTCAAATGTACATCTTCTGGATGGGGGCCACCGTAGCTGCAGTCATGACCTCCTCGGAGGATGAACAGCATCAGCAGCCTCGCCGTCCACCTCTGACACGTGGAGCTCCATAACACAGTGCTGTGACACATCCACCTGCACAGCAGGAGGGAGGGCAAAGGCAGAGAGAGATGCGTCGCAGGGGGCACTACCCTCGCCACAGGGTCTACAGACCGAGGCTCAGCTTCCTGGACCTCTCTGAGCAGCAGTGCACACGGAGGCTCAGAGTCACTCGACATGTAGTCGTGGACATCTACAGCCTCCTTCATGCCGAGCTGCTCCTGGCTGGCCCGAGTACCATGTTCTTACCTGTCTCTGTCAAAGTCACCACTGCCTTCAACAACTTCTCCTCCGCATCCTTCCAGGGTGCCACTGGGGACATCGCCGGCATCTCTCAGTCATTTGCACAAAAGAGCCCTGCAAATACACCTGTACCCACTCTGCAGTGACACAATGGGTGGCATCAGTTGTGGGTCTTCATAGTGATCCTCAGGAAAGGGCATTATTGCACAAACCAGACAAGATTCGCAAAGACGTGGCAGTAGTGGTGACAATATAATATGTAATGTGAGTTGATCAGAAATTAAATATAAGTAAAAACCATGACAAACCCTCAAACACCCTTGTGCATCCCCTTCATGCTCACGACACGTTTGCCTTACGCTTCCTACTGCACATATGTGATGCATGCCCTGTGGCTTCAGCACAGGTAGTGGCAGGTTGGGTGAGGCTGACCGTGAAAGAGATGCATGAGAGTGTGAGTATGAGATAGAGCCATGAGATTGTATGAGGATTGGGTTGAGTGGTACTGGTGGGAGAGTACTGGCGGGATGAGTAAGTGCAGGTAAGATGAGGATGAGCTTTGAGTGGGTGTGAGGAGTGACGTAATAGAGTAGTGTTGGTAGCGTAGAAGATGTGGGGTGGGGGCGGTGATGTGGCAGATGGAATGTAGGGGAATGAGTAAGTGTACTCACTTTGGCTGACCTACTTAGGTCATTGAAGCGCCTCCTGCACTGTATGCAGGTGCGCGATATGTTGTTGGTGCAGGTGACCTCCTCTACCACCTCGAGCCAGGCCTTCTTGGTGGCAGAGGAGGTCACCTGCACCACCGACATATCGCGCACCTGCATACAGTGAAGGAGGCGCTTCAATTACTTAAGTAGGTCAGCTGAAGTGAGTCCACCTCGAGCCAGGCCTTCTTGGTGGCAGAGGCAGACCACTTCCTCCCGCCCGTCGGGGGGAATATCTCTGTCCTCCCCCTCCTCCTCACCCCATCCAATAAGACCTGGAGTGAGGCATCATTAAACCTGGGAGCAGCCTTCCCCCTGGGCTGCTCCATGCTGTAATTTTTCCTATTTTCTGCAGCATTAGTTAGTGGAGGACTACCCCTTTAAATAGGGCTTCTCCAGCTGACAGCCTATGCTGCGCATGCGCAGTCCGCCCGCTGCGCAGCTTTCCAGCGCGAAACCTGGAAGCAAAGGTAAGTACCTTCAATCAAGCTGCAATCGCGTGCGGAGCACCCCGGTTTCACTGGGCGTGTTACCCACGCGCCCAGTCGACCCCCTGCTGCCAACCCGCCGCGCTCCTAATGTCGGGCCCGTTGTATTTGATTGTATAAATGACCCTATACTGAATGAATGTAAACATTCTGTGGTGGAAAAAAGAGCATTCATCAAAATGGTCTATCCTTCAGTCAGCCCACATCTATAATTTTGGCTTAGTCTACGTGGTTCTTAAAATCGTGCTTCTGTATACTCTGAGAGGACAGTGTTATGCAACTGTGATGAGCACCAGCACACACTGTGATGGAGTAGCAAAGTTGCAGGTTTGATTTCTTTACACTTTACTTAATTCCTGGTCTGGGCTGAGCACAGAGTTGCGAGGTAGAGTGTCTCCTACATGGGGAAGGAAAATTGGATGGTTTGTCCTGCCTGGGTGGCAACTTGTGCTTCCTAGCATCTGAAGGAGACATTGGCAAAGGTCTGGGTGCAGTTTGCATTCTCAGCAAGAGATCTGAGCCTAGGCAAATGCAAGGTAAGAAGACAAGGTGATCATTTAGAACAGTCCTCTGCATATCTCTGATTTACATTGTTTGTACAGGCTCTTGTATATTTTTCAATTTCTTCCACTCCCTCCAGCCAAGACATCATGAACCATACCATGAGTGAGAAGGTAAATAGGTGACTTGCTTCTAGGCCTTTATTAATGCAGCTCTTGATTCAGGAACTCAAAGCTGCAGGAGGGCAGCTATGTTAATTAATTTGTTTCTTCTTCCTTTCTCATTGATGTGACTTAAATGAGCAACTGGCCATACAGTGTGCCACACACACACAAACCTGCATCTTCATGTTGGAGCTCCAGTGTACTGTACCAACACACCACTCTTATACAAGTCAATATAAATATATAGTATTTTTATTCTGCAGGTTTGCTCCAGGACTTTCATTAGTTGTGTACACAGGAGACAAAGATACAAGACTGGCTTTGCAACAAGACCTGAAAAATCGCAATTTCCATGTACTTCTCACCACTTATGAGGTATTAAGGATGACCAGCATCGGTTTGTATATAGAATCTAACAATTATTGGTTCCATTTGTTAGTAAAATTGCAATATGGTCACTACTACATTGATATTGTAATGTCTTCACATCACAAGTAAGACATGAGTACATTCAAACCTTTAACCTGTTATGTTATCTCTCAATATTGGATGTACCTGGGCTAAGCGTTCTTTTTGTCCGTACATTGTTTAATTCATTCTTTTGACTCAAAACCACAAGATATTAACCGTCTCTTTTGTGGAATTTTGTTGGGGAGGAAGGGAGTATTTGTCTTTTTTAATTAGGTATAGGTATTAAATAAATGAGCTAATCTATATAATTTTAGAACAGAAAGTGGATATTCCAAGGCTGCAAAATATCCTGTGCTTCAGCTTGAAGTATCTTTGTGATAGGAAAATATTGATTCAAAAATATAGGTTCTCACTTAATGACTTGTCAAAAGTTTAATGCCTGATGGTCACAATATGCATTTCAGTAAATAGGCTGAACTTTTGTCCATGGCCTTGATGCATACTTGCTGCTTTCTAGATTAGATGCAAAAATGCCTAATAAAGTAATAAACTTTTTATTTGTTGTTTGGTTTAGATTTGCCTGAAAGATGCTTCTTTTTTGAGTGGGTGAGTTACTCTACAACTTAGTTAATACACGTTAATACTTGTTTATTAGATGAAATAGTATCAAAGTAAAACAAAAGATCTTGGAATTGTGCTGAACATTACATTTATCCATGCACTTAGCATTTCCATTTGTGCTTGTTGAGTGAAGATATTGTGAGAAATGGATCTGGTACTGTTCCAGAAAAATTTCCAAAAGTGATTTAATAATAGACTGGTTCGCTGCTTCTATTAGAGTACAGTCTTCATCATTCACCTCTGCAACATCCCATCCTAAATTGACTTTTTATATCTCATTGCATTACTTTAAATTAGATTTTTTTTTGTTATCTACATACTCTGTAACTCACTGAACTAAATGGATGAACAAAAAAATCAGATGTGGAATAAGGAGGAAGAACTATTTCTACAAATCCTGTAGAAGCTTATTGGCATTAATATAGGAGCCTGCAAAAACATATTCAAAAGATGGCCAGAAGTGCAAAGAGAGTCATGGAGGGGGGGTGGCATAGCTGCGGATGCAAAACATAATTAAGCAATTTTCAGTACTTTGTAAGTAAGAGGGTAGTCAGAGAAGAGGTGAGAACCATAAAAGATGTAAGTCGGGCTGAAAAAGAATGCATGTAAGAAAGTTAATATTTTTACGATTACTTCCTCCAAGTAGAGTTAATGGGCCAGAATTTATTGTAGCCGGTGAACGAACCGCACCTGCCGTTTGTTAGACTTGCCCTTGCCCGTTTAATTTCCATGAGACTTTGCACTGGAAGTTGATGTAAATGGGAAATGGAAATGGTGCTGCACCCTCTACAGGGCATCTGGGATCTGTGCGAACAGGGTTAGCCACTGTGTATCTCCTTAACCAATCAAACTGAAGGATTGTGAAATGAACAGCACAGAGTCTGAACCAGGAAACGTAAGCTAGAATAGTGAATTCAATGTCAAATCATTGAATAAGAAAAATAAAGAGAGGGAAAGAAATATTGGATTAAGAAAGAAAAGAAGAGACAGAAAGAAAAAGTAAAAAAAGTAATGATTTTTAAAAAAAATCTCCAACAATAATTAAAAGCTGAAGGAATGAGACTCCACACTTGTAATAGTTAATTTTCAGTGCTAGAGTGGTTGACTCAGTAATTAACACTTGTCACGCCCTTAAAAAGGGTACTTAGACTGAAATGGACAAGCCCTAACTTTCTGTGGCGAGTTTAGTTCGTATCTGCCATGCAAATACAGGAACTTCACGCCGTTCAATGCATTTGAATGGCGAGTCAGACAACGAGATGATGTTTTCACAAAGCCAGCGGCGGAGCGGCGCATCTCTGACAGCAACTCCTGGATTTCCGCTTTTAATCTCGCATCTACCCTCGCCTGAAGTTGCTGTGCGATTTGCGCATAAATAAGTGAGCGCCTTAAGCCTCACTATTATCTTCACAGTAAATTCTGGCCCATTGTCTTTACTATAAATGATACGGTCGTCCTTTACAGACTGAAAGGGCTCAAAATAAACAAACACCCAGATATTATTTATCCCAGTGTAAACAAAGGCGGAGATTAGTGAGCAATTGATAGTGATTATGAGGGAATCAGTAAACACTGGGAAGGTCCAAGTAAACTGCAAATGGGCTAATAAGGATGCCAAAAGCAGAAACAGGCAACTAAAGACTAGTCCTCACACAAAGTGTGATCAATATATGGAATGCACATCCATGTAGAGTAGTGGAGAGGAAAACCCTTGAATCATTGAAGAAAAAACTAGTTGCTCCAATGGGAGAAGTGTAGGGTCTTCTGGATAGATGGATGAACTAAGATGGATCAAATGGCCTTCTGTATTTATCTTGTGAAATGTAGACCTGAAACATGGCAGCTAAAATCAAAAAAAGCTTAACGAAGTTTAGAAAAAATGCAGTGCCTGCAGAAATGTGTTGGAAATGAGCTAATATCAGCTTGAATGCAGAATAATAGGGGTTGTTGAAGAGATGGGAGAAAACAACTCTCCTTAAGAATATTCTGTAAGTACAAACATTGAAACCAAAGTGAAAAATCAAGGGAAAATTTATTTGAAAACCTAACATGTTTTTAAGGCAATTTTTAAAAAAACTATTTATTTATTATCTGGTGGCCGGCTAACATACAGAAAGTGGTACGTAAAGATATAATCAAAGCTGAATGACTCCTTCAGATGACATGCTGGAGAGAGAAACACTCAGGCCAAACTAAACACTATCTTCATGTGGAGCTCCTGCGCAAAGCCACAATTTGTATAACTGTCCAAACTTTCAAAATGTTGTGAAATTGCAAGAATAGACAAGTCTGTTGTGTTTCTTTCAAATTTGAGAATTTATCAGAACAAATATAAGAACATAAGAAACAGGAGCAGGAGTAGGCCAATCGGCCCCTCGAGCCTGCTCCGCCATTCAATAAGATCATGGCTGATCTGATCCTAACCTCAAATCTAAATTCATGTCCAATTTCCTGCCCGCTCCCCGTAACCCCTAATTCCCTTTACTTCTAGGAAACTGTCTATTTCTGTTTTAAATTTATTTAATGATGTCGCTTCCACAGCTTCCTGGGGCAGCAAATTCCACAGACCTACTACCCTCTGAGTGAAGAAGTTTCTCCTCATCTCAGTATTGAAAGAGCAGCCCCTTATTTTAAGATTATGCCCCCTAGTTCTAGTTTCACCCATCCTTGGGAACATCCTTACCGCATCCACTCGATCAAGCCCCTCCACAATCTTATATGTTTCAATAAGATCGCCTCTCATTCTTCTGAACTCCAATGAGTAGAGTCCCAATCTACTCAACCTCTCCTCATATGTCCGCCCCCTCATCCCCGGGATTAACCGAGTGAACCTTCTTTGTACTGCCTCGAGAGCAAGTATGTCTTTTCTTAAGTATGGACACCAAAACTGTATGCAGTATTCCAGGTGCGGTCTCACCAATACCTTATCAGTTCAAATTACAGTTAGTTTTCTTCCAGTCTTCAACTGAGCTAAAATGTTTGCATCAGATAAATAATGTTGCATTGTATTCCAGATTTAGTTGGAGTGTACTGATTGTGGATGAGGCTCACAGGTTGAAGAACCAGAACTCTCTACTGCATAAGGCTCTGAAAACAGTAAGACATTTTCCACACTTTCCATAAAAGTGTCCTATACTGTGTGTTTGTTGAGGATATCACAACTTGGTTTCTATAATTTTTGAAATGTGCATTATGTATTGAAGTTGCAGCATCAAAACAATTTAATGGAAATGTACTTATCAATGATTAATGATTGTTCATTGGTAGTTTTCAGTACGATTTACACTGCTGTTAACTGGAACACCAGCACAGAACAATCTTCACGAACTCTATTCACTGCTGAGCTTTGTGGAACCAAAGGTGTTCTCAGCAGATCAAGTGGATGAATTTGTTAAATATTACAGCAATGTGGAGGAGAATGCAGAACAAGGTAAGCACTCAGTTTTCCAGTGGTAAGTTCTTTAGTTTCACCATATAGGAATACCAATTTTGTCTAATTCTATCCCAAGTTAATTTTCTCACTTTTTGGGTCATGCATCAATTGCACTGAGTGACCAGCTCTGCAATCTGCTCCTAGCTCTCTAATGCTGCCGATCCAGCTGTTAAGAGCAGTCTGCTGATAACTGTTTAGTGCCCCCGACACTGATACAGCTGAAATCGGAAGCTTAATGGTGTCATATCGTGTGATATGGCAAGTAAGACCATGTTTTAAATTAAATTGACAATAGTGTCTGATCATTATGGGATTTTTAATGTTACTGATGGCCCCAGGATTGTTATCTAGAACTAGGAAGGATGCTGATCTACATTATTGCAGTGAGACTTCTTATTATATGTACCCATTATTTATGTCAGTTGAGCGGCTGTGTCCTGGCATTGAGACCAGACATAGGGGGCCTCCAGCAGGCCAGTAGCAAGATGAGAAAATTGAGATTTATCTTATTGGTTAGGAGAATTAGTGATTTTAAAAAAAAATTATTCATGGGATGTGGGCGTCGCTGGCAAGGCCAACATTTATTACCCATCCCTAATTGCCCTTGAGAAAGTGATGAGCTGTCTTCTTGAACCGCTGCAGTCTGTGCGATGAAGATTCTCCCACAGTGCTCTTAGGTAGGGAGTTCCAGGATTTTGACCCAGCGATGATGAAGGAACAGCGATATATTTCCAAGTCAGGATGGTGTGTGACTTGAAGGGAACGTGCAGGTGGTGGTGTTCCCATGTGCCTGCTGCCCTTGTCCTTCTAGGCGGTAGAGGTTGCGGGTTTGGGAGGTGCTGTCGAAGAAGCTTTGGCAAGTTGCTGCAGTACATCTTATAGATGATACACACTGCAGCCATGGTGGTGAAGGGAGTGAATGTTTAAGGTGGTGGGTGGGGTGCAATCAAGCGGGCTGCTTTGTCCTGGATGGTGTCGAGCTTCTTGAGTGTTGTTGGAGCTATACTCATTCAGGCAAGTGGAGAGTATTCCATCACACTCATAACTTGTGCCTTGTAGGCAACATAACCAGCTGTGGGTAGAGCTCTAATCCCAGCTTCAACTATCAGTGATTGTCTGACTGGTTCCAATTTCAATCAATAGCCCATTTTCCTCCTCAATCTTGTAGTCACGCAGCCAGAACAACAGAAAGTTACTCCTTTACCTTATATTTTAAAAGTGGGAGTTTAGTTGAATCTTTTTATATGTATTTGAAACTGGATCATAAAAAACATACTGCCAAGGCATCAGGTTGCAGAGGAGAAATTAATCAAATGTAAGTGATAATGCTGCAAAGTAATTGTAAGGATCATGTATTTGATTTAAATTACAACTCTGAAGATTAGGGTATTGACTGTGTTATATCAAGAGCAATATTTATTATCTTTATTTTGATGGCACCATGCTTCTCCCTCTCCCCAGCTAAAGAACTGCACAGTCTGATGCAACCATTCCTCCTGAGAAGAATCAAGGCTGATGTTGCTGCTGAGCTACCTAAAAAGATGGACGTTGTCTTGTATCATGGGATGTCTGTACTGCAGAAAAAGTACTATAAAGCCATTCTGATGAAGGACTTGGGTAAGTACTAAATATCTATTTTATAAACCAGCAGTTTTTTTTTAAACTGCAGAAGTAGTAGTATTAGTCTACTATCTATCTGTAGCCAGGTGCTTGTCACACAAACACTTATCAAAATGCTTGATCAGATTTTTGTCAAACTTCACAACTCATGACTTTCAAATACATCAGAAACCTGTACCTCATGCTTGTGTGTGTATATATATATATATATATATATATACACACACTGATCCACATTAGATCTGTTTAAACAATCCTTTGCAAGGATCTACAATGCAAAGAAAATCAAAGCAAAGGCACCTATCCAGGCTCTTGATTGCTGTAAAACATTTAAATTCAGGCCTTTTTGATGTACAATTAGGTTTTACCAGATTCACCAGTATGAAAACCACCATTGATTCCCTTGGTTGTACTACCTCTGGTGTATTTCTGATAGTGCATTAAATGAAAAAAATGGAATATCTTGTCCACGATTTCTTATTTTTTAATTTAAATTGTAAAACATTATACTTAAAATAGAAGTTAGGCATTCAATTAAAAGCCATTCTATTGGGTTCGATATGAAAGGCCTACAGCAACCTTTTGAAGGGATAAGATATCCTTAATAAGTGAATATTTTGATTGATTTTTTTTTAATGGTTGAGTTTTGCATTCAAGGAGGTTGCTAATGCGTCAATGGTAATTTGAACCAGCTATCAATTGCAAATTTGAAATGGCCTAAACAGAGACAGGCTATCATTTTCATACCTTTCTGCTTCTGGATTGTTGAAATAGATTACCTCTCTGACTCTCAGATTGATCATCAAAACAGGTTCTGTTTTTCAAAGGATTTTTAAGAGTATAGAAATGCAGCAGATTTCAGGTACAAGTATTTTGGTTTTGTCTGGCAGTGAAGCATGGGGACAGAACACTGCTCCATAGACAATGTGCCTGAGCCAATAAAGGTCCTCCAAAGACAATAGTTTACTTGTTTGCTTAGGAATGTGTGCTGTTTCTTTCTGAAAATTATTTTTATTTCCAGGTTTGTAAGGAAGCTTTCAAAGGATTTTATTTAGCTGGTTTGTCTATTTAACCATGACCTAGTTCCAGACAACTTTTGTTTTGGACCCATTTCAATATCTTACTTTCACTTCTTGCTGCTATAAATAACTGTGAATAAACCTCTTTATTAGTTTAATTTGTTACAAAAAGTGTCTCGTGTGGCTTCTGAAGTGATGTAATGGAATTCCTCCGTACCAACAATAAAAGGATTTACTGTTCAGCCAGAGCATGCTATTCCAAATTACATCACACATAAAGTCAGTTTTCGTTCATAGACAGCACCGCTACTGTCAGCTCATTATTCAAGAGTTACAAACAATGTTGTTGGGGGTTGTTACTGTAAAGATGATAGTGGTATATCTAGAGGAAGGCAAAGAATGTGATGCACCTTCAGGCGCAGATAGAATCCATCTGTGCTTAGATTGACAATCATGAAATGTACTTGTCACCAACCTCCACAGCGGAGAAAGCACACAGAGAATATTGGTGTTGTTTGAAGATATTCAGATTAGATACAGTTGCATTTTTGTGTCTGAGAGGAAAATTTCCCAAGTAGCTGATTGGTTTACATTGAATCTTAAAAGTGAAAAAAATTGTGTTACACAAAATAGCTTTTTTTTTTCATTATTGCGCATTTACATGGAGTTTGTAAAACTGTTCCCATGGAGGATAGGCAGAAACACACGCTGTGTTTTTTTTTGATTTTGAGGGACCTATTGCATCCAACAAAACACAACATCTGTATCAGTGATGCGGAAGACAAATAGGCTGACTGCTCATGTGGGAGAATCACTTATGTAGTACTCAGAAGTACAAATATTACTGCTTTGCTTTCATTGTTTCTAATGAAATATGTTCTAGGAATAATCACCAGCTCCAGGAAAATGGGGCCAAGAGCTTTGTCCATTTCACATGATCGTTTGTTAGACTTGGTTAAATAGTCCTGGTTTCAGGTCATTCCATCGTCTTTTCAAGTCAGATTTTACACTCTCTGGAGCGAAGATGTGGTTAATACTCTGGTAAGAGAGCTCCCATATCTGAGCTTTAGAAAGGTTAAATGTTGTCTCTGCTATCTGATACTCCTGGGACAGGTTGCTATCAAAAACACCTTTGCCATCAGTCTGGGAAGGAGAAGAAAATGATCAGCAACAATTAGTTTTACAAATGTAAAAAATAACAGACATTTGGCTGATTTGATAAAAGTAGCATCTACTTAAATGACTCATTTTGTTAGCTCTTCATTTTTTATTAGAACAGATCAGTATAAGTGCATTTGTTTTCAATTTTGCTTTCTGTTACGATCCACAACAGCACAATAAACTGTACTGAATATAATAAGTACTGCAGATGAGTTGAAAATGGATGTTTAATGGAGAGGGAGGCCAGATTTACAAGGAGCAATTAAGGGAGTACTTACAGTAAGCATTTGTTTCAACAATGATATTGAACCTTCAACAAGCAAATCCTGCCCATTTAATACCTTGCTCATGTAGTCCCTAGTGTAAATGTTTGGAACTGTATTAAAATGCAACTTTCAAATATGAAACAGCAGTTTTTCAGCCTACCAGATTTCTGCTGACACATATACTAATCATTACAACCCCCAAACAGTAGTCATTTACCATCACATCACCCAAATATAATGCTTCCATGCAAAAGATTCCCAGCCAAAATATTTTCACACAAAATCAGTTGAGCTGGGGAGTTCTCTGTGTCCTAGCCAATATTTATCGCTCAACCGATATCACTAAAACAAATTATCTGGTCGTTATCTCATTACTATTTCTGGGACCTTGCTGTGCGCATAATGGAGGCCCCATTTCCCTGTATTACAATAATGACTATACTCCAAAAGTTGTCCAGGTCATCGGAAGAATTCCCTGCTGTGCTTCAAAAATGTCATGGGATCTTTAACATCTACATAAAAAGGCAGATGGGTGGCATCTCTGACAGTTAGCTCTCAGTACTTCACTGGAATGTCAGTCTAGATGATGAGATGGAGTGGAACTTGAACCCCCTACAACAGGGTTGCCAACCCTCCCAGCTGGTCCTGAAGTCTCCTGGAATTAAAGATTAATCTTCCTGACACTCATGCGAGCAAACCGGGAGAAAAATTATAAGGGAATTATCTTCCATGTTTCGCTTTGGCCGGACTCTCAACAAACAGCAGGCAAAAACGCATCCAGGATGCAATGCAATCCTGGTGGATGCGTGCTATAACTGGTAAAACCACTTGTTTAATTGAGCGGTTTCTGGAGCACAGAGGATTATGGGTATTGTAGCCACCGTTATTGACCGATTGCCGTGAGGAGTTTTGTGTTGGGCAACCAATGGCACGAGCGCGGGGGTGGGGTGGTTGGAGGTGAGAGGTCATGTGATGAAACATTCCCAGAATATGGTCCAACCGGAGTTGGCAACCCAACCCCACAACCTTCTGACTTCAGTAACAAGAGTGCTACCAACTGAGCCAAGCTGACACCCATGAGACGAGGTTAGGATAATTAACTGTAGGCTATAGGTGTTTCCTTGTGTAATTTCAATCAACAATACTTTTCTGATTAGAGAATTGAAGAACAGAGAACAGCAAGGCACTCTTGCAGATCTATTAATCCAGAATTATCAGTAGTTTTGTGCTGTGAGCTTACATTAGTAGGAACTGAATTGAAACTGCCCAAACATTTCTGTGAGGACCAGTAAAGCCATCATGGTGAGAACATGTTCATTCCATTGCGCTAATCCACCCAGTCCTTTGCAAAAGCTAAATGTCTAAATTACTTTTACATTTCAGTAGTTTTATCACTATTAGTAGCAGAAAAACAAGTAATTGAACTTACACAAACCACACAGGAGTGCCCACGATTGTACCAGTATTGGAAATGGTGTTGGTCATATGAAGAGACAGTCTGACCTTTGACATTTGATGTCATGCAAAGCTCTGGAAAATAGAAGATATAAATTGGTCAGAACAATTCACAACTTTTTCTTCCTTTATTCTAATTGTATGTAGTACTTACAACATTTTTGAAGAAAAATATTTCACCCCTTAGAAGGTTCACATAGGGTTTTAAGACATTTTCTCCCATTTCAGTTTCTCTCTTTCAGACTTTTCAGTGCAGTACTGAGAGAGTGCTGCACTGTTGGAGGTGCCATCTTTCAGGTGAGACATTAAACCAAGCTCCATCTGCCTTCTCAGGTGGACATAAAAGATCCCATGGGACTATTCAAAGAAGGGTAGAGGAGTTCTCACTATATCCTGACCAATATTTATCCATCATCAAACATCACAAATAGTTTATCTCATTACTGTTTGTGGGACCTTGCTGTGTGCAAACTGGCTGCCTTGTTTTCCTACATTACAACAGTGATTAAACCTCAAAAGTACTTAATTGGTTGTAAAGCACTTTAGGGGATATCCTGAGGTTGTGAAAGGCACTATATAAATGTAATGATGTGGAGATGCCGGTGATGGACTGGGGTTGACAATTGTAAACAATTTTACAACACCAAGTTATAGTCCAGCAATTTTATTTTAAATTCACAAGCTTTCGGAGGCTTCCTCCTTCCTCAGGTGAATGTTGTGGAAATGAAATCCTCGGGAAAAAAAAGATTTTTTTTTCTCTCGGATTTCATTTCCACAACATTCACCTGAGGAAGGAGGAAGCCTCCGAAAGCTTGTGAATTTAAAATAAAATTGCTGGACTATAACTTGGTGTTGTAAAATTGTTTACAAATATAAATGTAAGTTATTTCTTTCTCTTTTGGTTTTCTTTCCCTCCCCTAATTATCACATGAGTACAAAGATTGGGTTCCATGTCTCTGTCAATGCAACTTTGAAATGATCCAGGATGATTCACCCTAGAATTTTTTTTTCCTCTCATTTCCTCCCAGAGAAGAACTTTCCCTAATAGATTAATTGACACCAGGAAATCATAATTTGAAGTATCGCAAGTGCAGAATGACACCGTACATTCTGTGACACACAATACTGCAACACCAATATAACATGTCACAAGGTTTCCTGAAAAAGAATTTTTACAATTGTTTTTCCTCATCAAGCTATATTCAGGATAACAATATGGAATCGGTAAAACTTTTTCATATCTATATAAAAAATCACATGTCATTACCGATGGGTATTTGATTTTTGCTAATAGTGTCAACCAGGTATTCTGAACCTCCAACTTCTGGGTGAAGGAATGTACCGTGGCCAATCCTGTCTGGAGGAAGACGAAGAAACATTTCCAATTCTTCATTTTGATGGGGGATCTTAATGAAGATGATAATAGTTTTATGTTAATACTTTTCAAGTCATATTTGACATTCTTTGTGCATCTATGATGAGCAACATTTTAAAAAAAACCCTTAGGTATGATTGGTCAAGTCTACAATATTAATTCAACGATAATATGCATAAATGCAGTCATAGATTAGAATACACCCATAATAGGTATAACCGAGTATTTCTCCAAATTTACAAACTCCTTACCTCAGCCATGTGCACAGCAAGCTTAAGACCTATATTTCTAGCTGCATGAAGTGGGGCAATAAAATTCTTAGCATGTCCGACCTTAAAGGATAAACAAAAACTGGTGATATGACTTATACTGTTCCACTGAAACCAATGCATCACTGTAAGATAAACAGTCTCTGAGACACCCACATTTCGTGTGAGACTTGAGTTTTCTGCAGTTTATTCCAGGCAAGATCATTTATTCATATATATCCACTAATCTGATATTAGGCCTCTCCAAATATTGATTGATAATCACATTGTACATTTTTTATTAATTTCAAAATCATTCTTCATACAACTGTACAATTTGTGGACTCTTAAATGTATATCTTAACAAATGTACAGTGTTGTACAACATTCATACACACTTAAAATACAACTGTACAAAAAAGTTACTCTAATCGTTTATCGACCGTGTAAAGTTTAAGTAACCAGAATATTATTCATAAAAGATACTTCATTACTAAACTCTGCTGCATGTATATATGTAACTATTCCTTAAGTCTGACAACTTATACTTGAATATAGACAGTTTACGGCACCAGTTGTCTCTAATGTCTGTAAATCAATGTAAATAAATGAAAGTAGAAAGAACCCAGGAATATGATTGAATACGATAATATATTGCACCCTGCAGTTCTGAATTAGGGTTGATTTAGCTAATTAGAAACATTACTCACCGCAGGATCCCCACTTAGATCCAGGCCAACTACCAGCCCGTCAGTGGATGTAAAGAATTCTTCTGCAAGTTTTACAGTTTCCATAGCAACAGTAGGCCCACCTCTTCTATCTATGGATAACAGAAATCTAAAGAAATCAAAATTAATAGTGCTAAGTTTTATTATTTTTCTCGCATTTTTGAGATGATCAATTAAAAAGAAAGAAATAACTTGCATTTATATAGTGCCTCTGATAACATTAGGACATCCAAGAGTGTTTCACAGCCAATTAAGTACTTCTGAAGTGTTGTCATTGTTGCAAGATAGGGAAATGCAGCAGCATATAATAGTAAAAAAGTTCACATACCGTACATCTATGTCCACATTCTCTTGTTTGCATTGTTTTATAGCTTCAAGTATAGACTCGACGTAGGACCTCTTAGTCATTCCTGTATGAAAAAATAAAATGCTAATAGCATTAACAAGTTGACTTAAGTTATGCAAGATCAATCAATGATGGTAAGACAATATGCTCACAGACAGTAATTTATTCAAAATTGAGTACTTGCAACCAAGTAAGTTTAGTTGGGCAAACTGTCTCTCAAGTTACAATTCTTGAGCTCAATCTTCCCAGAACGAATGCGAATTTGCATTACTTTAAACTGTCTTATATACCCTGCTTGTTTACAAGTTTTTAATGAAAATTACCTTTTTTGGCATGCCTAACATGACATGATCACATCTTGGTCACATGTAACCTGATTTGCATTTCTAAGCTATGGTGTACATGATACAATGGTCCTATTGACATGGGTGAAGTTGATTCAACCTTCAATAATCCTTTTTTCCACTTTCGTAAATAAGTTCCCCTTATTTTTTCTTTCTGGAGGTCTCCAGATCACTCTTTAATTGTTCACGAGGTTAGTAACAGGCAGTACCATGTATAGATGTTTTCAAGGTTCAGAGTAAGATGGGATCTGCCTTTCCTCGCAAGGGCACCAGAATGACGATTCAGGTAGAATACTCTTCAGTACATTTGTATACTGTTTCTTTATTTTACTGGAGTCAGCATTTTACATTTTAACCCTTTTCACCCATAAAACCTAACAATAGGCCAATAAAAAGAGTTCAGTTTTCCACTGGCTTGCTCCCAATATATAACCCTCACTGCTACCTCGTAACTGCTGCACTGTCTCCTTCAACTTGGACAGCCCAAGTTGCAGAGTTCCCCACAGTTACTATCTCACAGTAGAAAAACTGTCAGAAGCAGCACTGCCCTGCAGAGGCATACTTATAGTACCAGTACCTGAGAACCAGAAAAACACCCTTTGGAGTTTAATCATAGCACTTATTTATAAAATGCATTATTACACTGAATCCACCAACTCTGTTGCCAGGATATGATGATCAGAACAGAGGCTAGGACGATAGCTGAGAATGCTCAAATGTAGTTATCCAGGCAAATATCCTTATGTGCTATGATTAGACAATTGTTTGAATTTTATTCAATATGCTGTCAATATTGGCCATTCTTTAAGAGCAAAAGAAGAACTGGTTTCAGAAATATTATTGTGAGAACTAAAACGTGGAAACAAAAAGGGAGATTGGCCTCGAATTAAGTCCAATTTGTACAGGATACAGAAATTTCCATGGAAGAACTACCATCATGCATGCTATATAATATATTTGCAGAAGAAATTAAATATGGGGTAATAGATGGGAAACATGTATAAAGTAGCAATTCAACTGATGGTATAAACTACAAGAGTGGTTTACAAACATCAGTAGAATTTCAGTTACTATTGTAACTTCAGCGTCATATTTGTTGTTTGTTATAATAGATATACACATACAAACATGCTTTATGTTTTATTTAACCATTTTCAGCAGTGTGACATAGCTGAAAGGGTGATGTATAGGCATAATTTGGATCAATGCAAAATGGTTAAGTTTCTGTTAACAAATTATGTGTTGTAATTCAGATGTGTAAGAACCTGAAGGGCACGTCAGGAAGAGATATAAGATCAAATGTGAGAGATAGTCTCTTGCTACTTTGACTTCACACCCACTGCAGCATAACTGTATTGCAGTGCATAGTCAATTTTTTAAAAAGAACTTCCTGAGAATTTTTTAAACTTCAATTTTAATATTTTTATTAGCAGACAACCAACAGTTGGCTGTCTCCTAAAATTAAAATTTACTTGGGATTCTATTGTTGAGATTCAAGTATTCTTCATGTGTGCAAGCATGCATGCATAGAATTACATTATCCATGGGCAGACAGCAATACAGGAGCTGACATTGTGGGGTAGATTTTCAACTTGCTATCAGGGCATTGTGGATCGGCCACTCGTTATAGAAATTACAGAATTTTTGTTTCTATTGATTTTAATGGAAATGATAATCGGGTGGTTTCCATAACAGGCCACCTTTCCACAGCGCCAGTTTTACGCCCATGCAGCAAATTAAAAATCTGCCCCAATAACTATGTTGAACAATCCTTTGTGGCTCTATACGAGTGCTAGTCTTTGAGTGGTACCTTCATGATAACAGTGCCTAAAAATTATGGTGTGTAGAAGTTGAAGATATATGCATCATCTTAGTAGTATTATCACAGGGCTTTTTTTCCTACCAAAATAAAGGGAAATATAGTATAGATTCTAATAATTGGCCTCTTCTAATTTTAAAGTATTCATATAATCTTGTAATAATACCTGTACTGTTCTCCTCCCGTGGTGTGCTCCGCAGCTCAAGATATTTCACTCCATCAGCTGCAAATTCTTTAATCACCTCTTTCGTCACCTGAAAGGAAAATATACACATCATAATATAAACGTACATCCTTGGGGTAATGCTGCATGCGCTCACCACCTCAGTAACTTCTTTCCAGGACTGCAACTGGGTGTGTTTTGGCACCATGGTGCCATCTTTTGGGAAGAGGACATGCCTCCTCCCCCGCACCTGCACCACCAGTACCCCCACCGCATCGTCACTGCAGTGTGGAGCTTTTGCTCTCAACATTCTGCAAATGCTGCAAGCAAGTGGAGAAACAGCAGAATTTACATTTCTGAGGGCTACAGTTGAAAAATCACACAACTGAACAACAGAACTTACATTTACGAAGTCCACTGAAACAATAAAAATTGCTGCAAAATCGCTTCCAGTCAGCAGGCAACACTTTTGTGAGGGTGACTGTACACATCTCTTTAAGAGGTGGATTCACCTTTTAAATAGTGGAGGTCTGAGGTGGAAATCCCACTTCCCAATTGGACGGGATGCCTGTCAGCAATCTCAACGTGTGGGCAGCCCAGCAACAGCATGCAAATAGGGCCCAGCTGACTAAATCGTCCGAGCCTTCCGGACACGTGATTGGGCAGCCGGAACTATGCACCGCACAGAGGCTGCCTCAGCAGCACTCCAAGGGAAAATCTACCCCGATGATTCAAAAAGATAATTATTTAATGTTTGGTAGCCTGAACTAGGAAAACCAATATTTACCATCAAAAATCTAATTTGGAACGTCTTTCAGTTCACTTTTTTAAAAAAGTGAAAATGTTAGCAAAAAACTGCAATTATTTACCATGAAAATGTGCTCAACACTGTCAGTTAGTTGATGAATTACTTTAAACATCTCAAAGCATCTGTAAAACAAAAAACATAATGTAACTTTAAAAAAAGGCAAACTTTGGCAATTAATTTTTTCAGCATAAGAACTTAAGATATAGGAGCAGGAGTAGGCCATATGGCCCCTTGAGCCTGCTCCACCATTCAATAAGATCATGGCTGATCTTCTACCTCAACTCCACTTTCCTGCCCTATCCCCATATCCCTTGATTCCCTTAGTGCCCAAAAATCTATCTATCTCAGTCTTGAATATACTCAACGACTGAGTATCCACAGCCCTCAGGGGTAGAGAATTCCAAAGATTCACAACCCTCTGAGTGAAGACATTTTTCCTCATCTCGGTCATAAATGGCTAAACCCTTAACTTGAGACTATGACCCCTGGCTCTAGACTCTCCAATCTAGGGAAACAGCCTCTCAGAGGACTTGACAGGGTAGATGCTAAGAATTTTGTGTGTTTCAATGAGATCACCTCTTATTCTTCTAAACTCCAGACAATATTGGCCCATTCCACTCAATCTCTCCTCATAGGACAACCTTCTCATCCCAGGAATCAATCTAGTGAACCTTCGTTGCACCCCCTCTAAGGCAAGTATGTCCTTCCTTAGGAAAGGAGTCAAAAACTCTATACAGTATTCTAGGTGTGGTCTCACCGGAGCCCTATATAATTGCAGCAAGACCTCCTTACTCTTATACTCCAACTCCCTTGCAGTAAAGGCTAACATCTCATTCGCCTTCCCAATTGCTTGCTGTACCTGCATGTTAACTTTCTGTGATTCGTATACAAGTTCATCCAAATCCCTCTGACTACCAACATTTCTTAGTCTCTCACCTTTTAAAAAATATTCTGCTTTTCTATTCTCACAAGTGGATAATTTCACATTTCCCCACATTATACTGCATATGCCACCTTCTTGCCCACTCACTTAACCTGTCTATATCCCTTTACAGGCTCTTTGTCTCCTCCTCACAGCTTGCTTTCCCATCTAGCTTTGTATCATCAGCAAACGTGGATACATTACACTCGGTCCCCTCATCAAAGTCATTAATATGGATTGTAAACAGCTGAGGCCCAAGTACTGATCCTTGCAGCACCCCACAAATTACAACCTGCCAACCCGAAAATGACCCATTTACTCCTGCTCTCTGTTTTCTGTCCGTTAACCAATCCTCAATCCATGCTAATAAATTACCCTCAATCCCATCTTGTGTAATAACCTCTTGTGTGGCACCTTATCGAATGCCTTTTGAAAATCCAAATATACTACATTCACTTGTTCCCCTTTATCTACCCTGCTAGTTACACCTTCAAAAACCTCTAATAGATTTGTCAAACATGATTTCTCTTTCATAAAACCGTGTTGACTTTGCTTCTTTTCATTTTACTCATGGGGTGCATTTACCCTACAAGTTTAGTGTCAGTGTGAAGCAGTTTCTGCTTCATATCAACATTAAACTTGTGTAGTAGAGTTAAGATTTGATCTGACCCGGAACTGATGTCAGGTGGGACCCAATTTTAAGCTGCACTTACACCAGGACTAGATAAGTGTGAAGCAAGTGCTTCACATCAATGCAACAGTTGAAGATTTGTGAATACTTAACCTCAACATTGTCATTTTCTTTGGCATTTACCTAAACTTAATGCATTCAGTATTTACTAAGGAAACATATAAGTATACTGAACACAAATTTAAATATTCTTACTAATTTGGATACTTTGCATGTTATCTAATAAAAATTAGATGTGGGGTAGAGGAGCAAAGGGATCTAGGGGTACAGATATAAATATAAAAGTAGTGACACTTGATAAGGCCATAAAAAAGGCAAACCAAGCACTACGGTTCATTTCTAGAGGGACAGAATTGAAAAGCAGAGAAGTTGTGTAGAAGCTTGGTTAGACCACACAGAGTACTGTGCATACTTCTGGTCTCCATATTATAAACAGGATATAGAGGCATTTGGAGAAGGTGCAAAAAAGATTCACAAGGATGATAACAGAACTGAGGATACACTTATCAGGAAAGGCTGAGGCTCTTTTTTTCCCGGAAAAGAGAAGGCCAAGGGGTGACCTGATACAGGTCTTTAAGATCAAGAAAAGGTATGATAGGGTAGACGTAGAGAAAATGTTTGTACTTATGGGAAAGTCCAAAACTAGAGGTCATAAATATAAGATAGTCACTAATAAATCCAATAGGGAATTCAAGAGAAACTTCTTTAACCAAAGAGTGGTAAGAATGTGGAACATGCTACCACAAGGAGCAGTTGATGCAAATAGCATTGATACATTTAAGGAGAAGCTAGATAAGCACATGAAGGAGAAAGGAATAGAAGGGTATGCTGGTCGGGTTAGATGAAGAGGGGTGGGAGGGGGCTCGGGTGGAGCATAACTGCTGGCATAGACCATTTGTGCCAAAAGGCCTGTTTCTGTGCTGTAGACTCGATGTAAAATAGGTATTTTTAGTGTAAAAGTAAATTGTAAAGATGCTTAATATACTGCATTTGACACATGTTTCTTTATAGTGAGTTCCCAATCATAACTAAGTCATTAAGGAGAGGCATGCAATAGAAGTGAAATATTTCCCTACAGGGATGGAATGAAAATCTGAGGACGAGTCAACCTGGGTGTTCTCTTGCACCCCCCCCAGTAGCTGGCTATAGAGCAGTATTGGTACAAGCATAGTGGCATGTGATATAAAAAGAAGCTTCCTTTGCTGACTTAGTGGATAAATACAATGTGTAATATGGTACTGAGCAATATAGATCAGGAAGGTACCATGATACCAATGCCCAGTTGTCTGTTGGGATATTAGCTATTGGCAACGTAAAGACCAATATTGCCCCACTAACAAATATAGCAAATACTATTAAGAAAAATGTTAGTAAAACATAAAGAGACACATAATTTTACCTAAAAAAGCCTTTAAGCGGCCACTGACAAAACTATGCAAATTTGTACTTCAACATCATTCTTATTGTGTTTGGCTTATTTAACGACCACCTCAATATATTATCAAGTTTGGCTAATTCTTCTGTAAGTAAATTAGCTTAAGTTGTTAAAGCTCATTATGATCTTAAGCCCATTGATAGAGATGCATACTCTTCCAAGGTCCTTTTTTGGCCTTTTCTGATCATGGTCATGTTATGCTGAATGTTGAGGTGTGGTTTCTGCAGTATCAGCTTCTCCATTATAGTGCTGCTGATGGAGGCGTTCAGATGAGCATGAAGTTCCTAAAGGAGAAAAACAGAATGCTAGTACTTCTTTTTGCAACGTTTGCTGAGCTTACACACCATGAAACATCACAGTCCCGTTCTAGCATAGCTCTTGACACGAAACAGCATTTCACATTAAAAATTTTATTTATTCAATAAATAGGAAACAACTCTCAAAAGGTCAGATATTTGCTCCTTATTATTAACATTTAAAACAGCTGGTGTCCTCCACTTTTCTCTTATTTTGTAGGAACTTGAAGGTGTACGGCATTGTGCCATGCTTGAATACAGTTCCAAGGGCACTAGCAACAAAAAAAATAATAATCAAAAGTGGAGAGAAGAGGAGAAACAAGGATATTGTAACTAATTGATTTTTGAAGTTAGTCCTAATGGTGAGACATGCTTTTTAAATAACCCCGTTCTAAACAAAAATGTCAGCCATTTTCCATTTAAGTTAACTTCAAAGCCTAATTTTGTTCCATTTATGGCCCGTTATGTGCCATTCTATTTTGCTTCCACACAATGAATACTTAAGATCTGCAATACATTACTGTGCAATGGAAGCACTGAAAACAAAATATTTTTATTTACACAAACTTGATTATGCTCAGTGGTAAATTATTTTGTATATTATCTCATCTGACTTGTAGACAATGTACTAAATTTATGGAGGGATCTCCTTTCTGTTGCTCATTAGATGTGGAGCAGTATTGCTTTTTGGGGGGGGGGGGGAAAAGGGTGGAGAAATGGGTAATGGGGAAGTTTCCGTATTGTCAAGCTAGGAGCAGGATGGGATGGTATGCAGCCACATCAGATCTTGCACAAAGGGTATAGCACGGGAGCTCAATGGGAGAGTGCGTGGGTAGACAGTGGAAACAAATGACGTCATTTGGGGTGGGAGCATCAAAAATGACGTTACAGAATTTTTTTTCCTGATTGGCCATTTTTGACCAATTAGAAATAATACTATGGTCTCAAATCACAAATAGCCAAAATTTAACACCAATCAAAAAGTTCCTGCATGGACTTGGAATAGTCATGAAACATGTATTATATAAATGTAAAGAATCTTACAACACCAGGTTATAGTCCAACAATTTTATTTGAAAATCACAAGCTTTCGGAGATTGTCGAAAGCTTGTAATTTTCAAATAAAATTGTTGGACTATAACCTGGTGTTGTAAGATTCTTTACATTTGTCAACCCCAGTCCATCACCGGCATCTCCACATCATGTATTATATAAATATGGATTCCAAATATGCTTTCTAACCTCCTCCCCCTTCCAGAATCAATACTCAAACCTTAATATGGGTTTTTGGGTTTTTCTATTGTCTGTACACATTGTTGAATTATTAACAAACAGAAGTGCCGTATTTCAGATGTGATCTAGTTGTTAATTAACCTTAAAAATCTGTGCTATCTACTTTCTGGTTATTATTTTTTCATTTCTATAATTATTCCACAGGTCCAAAGTAAACCTACTATGTTTACTAGTTTGATTCAGAACTAGATTATTGCAACTGATTTAATTTTCTTTTGAATGAAAAATGAGTCAGGTAATCAGTTAGAAACTTAAGCTGTAGACAGCTTTATTTGTTACAGGTGCCAACCTGTTTTTTAAAAGTACAAGGAACATTAGAATTTTAAGTAAACAGTAGGGCACCGTAACCTAATTTCACTTCTTAAAAATTAGATTTGATTTGTAATTACAGTTCGATACTTATCGGGGGATTATAAGCCATTGGTCTATCCGTTTCAGCTTCATAAGAACATAAGAAATAGGAGCAGGAGTAGGCCATCCAGCCCCTCGAGCCTGCTCTGCCATTCAACAAGATCATGGCTGATCTTCTACCTCAACACCATTTTCCTGCACTATCCCCATATCCCTTGACGCCTTTAATATCTAGAAATCTATCGATCTCTGTTTTGAATGTACTCAATGACTGAGCCTCCATAGCCCTCTGGAGTAGTGAATTCCAAAGATTCACCACCCTCTGAGTGAAGAATTTTTTCCTCATCTCAGTCCTAAATGGCCTACCCCTTATTCTGAGACTGTGACCCCTGATTCTAGACTATCTAGCCAGGGGAAACATCCTCCCTGCATCTACCCTGTCGAGCCCTGTAAGAATTTTGTATGTTTCAATGGGATCACCTCTCATTCTTCTAAACTCCAGAGAATACAGTCTTAGTCTACTCAATCTCTCCTCATACGACAATCCGGCCATCCCAGGAATCAGTCTGGTGAACCTTCGTTGCACTCCCTCTATGGCAAGTATATCCTTTCTTAGGTAAGGAGACCAAAATTGTACACAATACTCCAGGTGCGGTCTCACCAAGGCCCTATATAATTGCAGTAAGATATCTTTACTCCTCTACTCAAATCCTCTTATAATAAAGGCTAACATAACATTTGCCTTTCTAATTGTTTGCTGCACCTGCATGTTAGCTTTCAGTGACTGATGTACAAGGACACCCAGGTCCCTTTGAACATCAACATTTCCCAATCTTTCACTATTTAAAAAATACTCTGCATTTCTGTTTTTCCTACCAAAGTGGATAACTTCACATTTTCCACATTATATTCCATCTGCCATGTTCTTGCCACTCACTTAGCCTGTCTATATCCCCTTGAAGCCTCTTTGCATCCTCCTCACAACTCACATTCCCACCTAGTTTTATGTCATCAGCAAACTTGGAAATATTACATTTGGTCCCCTCATCCAAATCATTGATATAGATTGTGAATAGCTGGGGCCCAAGCACCGATCCAAAGCAGGAGTAGGCCATACTGCCCCTCGAGCCTGCGCCGCCATTCAATAAGATCATAGCTGATCTTCTATCTCATCTCTACTTTCCCGCCCAATCCCCATATCCCTTAATTCCCTTAGTGTCCAAAAATCTATTGATCTCAGCTATGGACCTGGCCTCTGCTCAGCTTCAGCAGTTAGCCACACAGACTTGTGCTCCAGAACTAGCTGCGCCTCTAGCCAACTGTTCCAGTACAGCTACAACACTGGCATCTACTCGACAATGTGGAAAATTGCCCAGGTATGTCCTGTCCACAAAAAGCAGGACAAATCCAATCCAGCCAATTACCGCCCCATCAGTCTACTCTCAATCATCAGCAAAATGATGGAAGGTGTCGTCGACAGTGCTAATAAGCGGCACTTACACACCAATAACCTGCTCACCGATACTCAGTTTGGGTTCCGCCAGGACCACTCGGCTCCAGACCTCATTACAGCCTTGGTCTAAACATGGACAAAAGAGCTGACTTCCAGTGGTGAGGTGACAGCGACTGCCCTTGACATCAAGGCAGCATTTGACCGAGTGTGGCACCAAGGAGCCCTAGTAAAATTGAAGTCAATGGGAATCAGGGGGAAAACTCTCCAGTGGCTGGGGTCATACCTAGCACAAAGGAAGATGGTAGTGGTTGTTGGTGGCCAATCATTTCAGCCCCAGGACATTGCTGCAGGAGTTCCTCAAGGCAGTGTCCTAGGCCCAACCATCTTCAGCTGCTTCATCAATGACCTTCCCTCATAAGGTCAGAAATGGGGATGTTCGCTGATGATTGCACAATGTTCAGTTCAATTCGTAACCCCTCAGATAATGAAGCAGTCCGAGCCCGCATGCAGCAAGACCTGGACAATATCCAGGCTTGGGCTCATAAGTGGCAAGTAACATTCACGCCAGACAATGACCATCTCCAACAGGAGAGAGTCTAACCACCTCCCCTTGACATTCAACGGCATTACCATCGCCGAATCCCCCACCATCAACATCCTGGGGGTCACCATTGACCAGAAACTTAACCGGACTAGCCACATGTGGCTGCAAGAGCAGGTCAGAGGCTGGGTATTCTGCGGCGAGTGACTCACCTCCTGACTCCCCAAAGCCATTCTACCATCTACAAGGCACAAGTCAGGAGTGTGATGGGATACTCTCCACTTGCCTGGATGAGTGCAGCTCCAACAACACTCAAGAAGCTCAACACCATCCAGGACAAAGCAGCCCACTTGATTGGCATCCCATCCACCACCCTAAACATTCTCTACCTTCACCACCGGTGTAGAGTGGCTGCAGTGTGTACCATCCACAGGATGCACTGCAGCAACTCGCCAAGGCTTCTTCGACAGCACCTCCCAAACCCGTGACCTCTACCACCTAGAAGGACAAAGGCAGCAGGCACATGGGAACAACACCACCTGCACGTTCTCCTCCAAGTCACACACCATCCCAACTTGGAAATATATTGCCGTTCCTTCATCGTCGCTGGGTCAAAATCCTGGAATTCCCTTCCTAACAACACTGTGGGAGAACCTTCACTGCACAGACTGCAGCGGTTCAAGGAGGCGGCTCACCACCATCTTCTCAAAGGGAATTAGGGATGGGCAATAAATGCCGGCCTCGCCAGCGACGCCCACATCCCATGAACGAATAAAAAAAAAGAAAATTAAAAGAAAACAAAAGGTAGCATCAGCGGAGCCCAAACCCTGACCCAAACAGTCAAAGAATCTGATGTGGCCTGCCCTAATGGACAGTCACTGCAGCCCAATCAATTGAGCAGGATATGGGGGTAGAACGATGACACATTGCACATCTTGCGGATGCAAAAGAGAGGAACAGCATGCAGAGAGGCTAAGCAAGAAGGAGAGACCGAGTAAATGTGGGAAATGTAAGCAAAGGAACAAAATGGCTTTGAAAAGAAGCAGGAGTAAGCAACAGGAAAAACACACTGAAAAGACAGGAGAGCATAAGGGCTTGGTAAATAAGGGAATACAAGAGGGATTGAAGAGGATGAAGCTGAGGGTCGGAGAGAAAAAGATGAGACTGAGGCGACACACGAGTCAGCATTTGAGGTCCACTTATAGACATGGTGAGGGAGCTGAGAGAGGGATGATAAGAGTATGAAAGTGGCAGAGGAGGGAGGCTAAATTGCAGAGGACTCAGTAATAGTATGGCGGAGTGCCTGAGCTGCCAAGAAGCCCAGTGCTGCATGAAAGCAGCTGAGAATAAGGTGAAAACCTTGACAGCACCTGAGAAGAGCAAGCAAGTCCTAAGAGTGGCTGGAGAGGGGAAGCAACCAAGAAGAGAGGAAGAATCTGACAACCAAGTAAGTCACCATATCGCCAGTTGTAGGGACAGTCCATATACCTGAGATCTGCAGGTACAAAAGTGGATGAGTACAGGTTTGGAACTAAGGGATGAGAGGGTATTAAACTTTTATTGTGTAGCATATACACACATGATAATCTATAAAGTAAAACGCACTTTAGTAGATGGAGAGCTCAATCTCTAACCTTAAGCGGATTAATCAAGTCCTGTCTTTGGACCATCTAAATAAAATTATCGCTGTTTAATATTACCATAGCATGGTCCTTGATAAGTAGGTATTTAGTATTAGTAGCCAACAGGACAGGTAAGTGCACCATTACCAAGGCCTGTACAAACATGTCACAAGTCTTTATGAACGTACAAGGTGAGAGGTGGATTCAAGGCCCAATATCAGCAAAAGCACAATCTTAGCTGCACAATACAATATTTAAAATGTTACTAGCTTCAAGACATTCTCATACCCTAAATTTTAAAAAATCAGAAAATTATGGCTGACCACTGCAAAAACTACTGCTAATGAACTATTCTGAGCAGCAGTTGTGAGGTTGAGTCTAGGACCCAAACTCACGTGTTACTGAACTTTGAACTTGCCAATATTTTATGTTTTGTGCAATACTTACAACTTTAGGCAAAGCTTTATGAAACTGCTCCGTCATTTCTGTAGTCATGGTGATATTATCAGGAATGCGGCTGTAAAAATTGCTCCAGTCTGTTCTAAATATTGTTTTGTGACCACTTTTACTCCTTTTAGGAATACCAGTATTATGGGAACTGATGGCTGTTTAGTCTGATCTAAGAAACAAATTAAACAATTGCAGATAAAGCCAAACATAGTCTATTGTCTTAATGCAAGATGCAGCTGAGCAACAACAATGTGTCTCACAAAAGGGAAGTTCCTAAACATCTGTATGTACATTTTAAAACCAATGCTACTTTATTTGCATTGTATAGTTCTTCGAAGCCATACTTAGTTGGAAAATAGGGCACTCAGTTATTATGTAGCAAGATGTCTGTTCAGAAGGTGCCACAGGTACATCGTGCATCTGAACTGAAGTCATACAACATTATAACAAAAGCAAAATACTACAGATGCTGGGAATCTGAAATAAAAATAGAAAATGCTGGAAATACTCAGCAGGTCAGGCAGCATCTGTGGAGAGAGAAACAGAGTTAATGTTCCAGGTTGATGACCTTTCATCAGAACTGGAAGAAGTAAAGATCTGACAGTTTTTAAGCAACTTCAGAGCCAGGGAAAGGGGGAGGGGAAGAAGGGGAGGAAAGAACAAAAGGCAAGGTCTGTTATAGGGCAGCAGTAATTAAAAGACAAAAGGGATGATGGTACAAGGCAAAGGGGGTGGTAATGGGGCGGTAATGGGGCAAGTAAAGAAACAAAAGATGGGTTTAGAGGAACAGCAGAACCATTACCAGCACCAGCAGTGATTATGACCTGAAGTTATTGAAATCGGTGCTGAGACCAAAGCTTGTAAGGTGCCTTATCAAAAGATGAGATGCTATTCCTCGAGCTTTTGTTGAGCTTTATTGGAACAGTGTTGGAGGCCGAGGACAGAGAGGTCAGAGTAGGAGGGGGAGTTAAAACGGCAAGCGACCGGAAGCTCAGGATCACGCTTGCAGACTGAATGGAGGTGTTCAGCAAAGTGATAAGCTAATCTGTGTTTGGTCTCCGCAGTGTAGAGGACTCACATTGTGAGCAGTGAATACAGTATACTAAATTGAAAGAAGTACAAGTAAATCGCTGTTTCACCTGGAAAGATTGTTTGAGGTCCTGGATTGTGGGAAGGGAGGAGGTGAATGGACAGATGTTGCATCTTCTGGAAGGTGCTGTGGAAAGGGAGTGATGGAAGAGTGGACCAGGGCGTCGCGGAGGGAATGGTCCCTTCGGAATGCTGAAAGGGGAGGAGAGGGGAAGATGTGTTTGGTGGTGGCAGCGCGCTGGAGGTGGGGGAAATGGTGGAGGATGATCCGTTGAATGTGGAGGCTGATGGGGTGGAAGGTGAGGCAAAGGGACCCTCTCGTGGTTCTGGGAGGGAGGGGAAGGGGTGCAGGCAGAAGTGGGGAAATGAGATGGATACGTTAGAGGACCCAGTCAACCACAGAGGAGGGAAATCCTTGGTTGAGGAAAAAGGAAGACATAGTGGAAGCACTGGTGTGAAAGGTGGCATCATCGGACCAGATTAGACTGAGAAACTAGGAGAAGGAAAGGTCCTTACAGGAAGCGAGGTGAGAGGAAGTTTAATCAGGGTAGCTGTGGGAGTCGGTGTTCATTGCCTTAAATTGAATCTTGGAAGACTAACACCTGGTGGATAAACTCCAGTCTTTCCTCCAGTGCTTAATGTTAACTTTTGTTGCAGAGTTTTTCATGTGGAATATCATGAGACAGACATATATCAAAGATGATTACATTTGTAAGAAAAAAAGCAGTATTAATAGTATCCCGAAACAAAACTGGTCTTTATATAAATTAAAGTTCAACCCAAAATTATTTTCAACAAAATAAATGAGTTTAAATAATACAGTATATGTTATAGTGCAATAAAAAATCACTTGCATTTACAATGTGCCTTATCACATCTTTCAGCAATGTCCCAAAGCATTCACATACAATGAATTAAGTTGTGCAGCTGCTGTTATGTAGGCAAGTGCAGCAGTCACTTTGCATACATCTAGGTCCTACAAACAGCAATGAAATGAATGACCAGTTAATCTGTTTTTGGTGGTGTTGGTTGAGGGAAAAATGTTAGGCCACTGGAAGAAGTCACTGCTCCATCAATAGTGCCATGGGATATCTAACATCCATCTGAAGAGGCAGATGAGGACTCAGTTTAATATATCAAACAAGAACACTTCTGACAGTGCAACCCCGTGCCGCCCCAAAGTATTGCACTGAAGTCTAGATTATATACTCAAATCCTAGAGTACAGGTTCCAAGGTATGGCAGTATTGGGAGGGGGCACAGTCGTGGGGTATGGGAGGAGAAGCTGCAAATTTGGGAACAAAAAAGAGGGTTGTGGAAATATTGGAATAAAAAAATGAATATATTAACTTGCTTTAGTCTATGCTATATTAGAGGTCTTGGGGTGTAGGAACACTGAATCAAGCCGGGGGTGGGGGGGGGGGGGGTGGAGAATGTGGGCTGAGCTCGCTTGTGGCGCTGTACAGTGCCAGTGGGAGTGGCTGCCCACGGCTCGGAGCCCAAGTGATGCCAACCCCTCCGAGTGTGTTTCTGCCCAGGGACCGTGCGCCGGGTACAGTGTGATTAATAGATGCGGCCTGGGGCCGTTGAAGGCTTTTTAATGTGTACTTTGGACGGGTTCCCTCCCCTCCCCTCCCCTCCCTCTCAGCAGCGCTTCAAACAACTGACGGCCCGGAGGCGCAAGTGAAAAAGACTTTCACCTGCCAGAAGATTCAATAGAAACATTTAATGTTTTTCCAGCTCGGGACCAGCCGGAGATA